>NC_138311.1:7120000-8522500 GCF_965601325.2 Salmo salar
CTGCCTGTGCCATTAAACCCCTACAACTCATCCAGAACGCTGCATCCCGTCAGGTGTTCAACTTCCCAAGTTCTCGCACGTCACCCCGCTCCTCCGCACACTCCACTGGCTTCCAGTTGAAGCTCGCATCTGCTACAAGACCATGGTGCTTGCCTACGGAGCTGTGAGGGGAACGGCACCTCCGTACCTTCAGGCTCTGATCAGTCCCTACACCCAAAGAAGGGCACTGTGTTCATCCACCTCTGGCCTGCTCGCCTCCCTACCTCTGCGGAAGCACAGTTCCCGCTCAGGCCAGTCAAAACTGTTTGCTGCTCTGGCACCCCAATGGTGGAACAAGCTCCCTCACCACGCCAGGACAGCGGAGTCAATCACCACCTTCCGGAGACACCTGAAACCCCACCTCTTTAAGGAATACCTGGGATAGGATTAAGTAATCCTTCTAACCCCCCCCCCCCCTACCCTCCCACCCCAAAAAGATATAGATGTACTATTGTAAAGTGGTTGTTCCACTGGATATCATAAGGTGAATGCACCAATTTGTAAGTCGTTCTGGATAAGAGCGTGTACTAAATGACGTAAATGTAAATCTATGCATAGTCACTTTAATTAACTCTACCTATATGTACATACTACCTCAACTAACCGGTGCCCCCGCACATTGACTCTGTACCGGCACCCCCTGTATATATATTTTTTTTTTACTGCTCCTCTTTAATTACTTGTTACTTTTATCTCTTATTCTTATCCATATTTTTTGAAACTGCACTGTCGGTTAGGGGCTCATAAGTAAACATTTCACTGTAAGGTCTACACCTGTTGCATTCGGCGCATGTGACTAATAACATTTCATTTGATTTATACGGTATACCGCCCAAGCCTATTCACAACAAGCCTATTCACAACAGTTACAATAATTAACTGACAAATTTACAATAAACTAGAGCAGTCAGGCTATTGTACCTTCTTACAATACCATGTATTTACAAAGTGTGGACCTGTTTCTCACAAAAATGCCATGTTAGCCCTAGCACATAAAGTCAAGTAGTTTAGATAGGTGTGGAGATATTTTGAGCCTCCCCTAGGGTATCTGGCTGGTACAATGTGATTGTTTTATTGAATCAAGCTCAAATGTGTTCCAGACTTGATGGCGCAACTCAACATTCACAGTTAAGAATTATTGTCCACTTTGAAAGCGAAACCAGGGGAACCATGCTGACTAGACTGTATGAATAAAACAATAGATATAGAAATATGGCCAATTTAATATATACTGCTCAAAAAAATAAAGGGAACACTTAAACAACACATCCTAGATCTGAATGAAATAAATAATCTTATTAAATACTTTTTTCTTTACATAGTTGAATGTGCTGACAACAAAATCACACAAAAATAATCAATGGAAATCCAATTTATCAACCCATGGAGGTCTGGATTTGGAGTCACACTCAAAATTAAAGTGGAAAACCACACTACAGGCTGATCCAACTTTGATGTAATGTCCTTAAAACAAGTCAAAATGAGGCTCAGTAGTGTGTGTGGCCTCCACGTGCCTGTATGACCTCCCTACAACGCCTGGGCATGCTCCTGATGAGGTGGCGGATGGGCTCCTGGGGGATCTCCTCCCAGACCTGGACTAAAGCATCCGCCAACTCCTGGACAGTCTGTGGTGCAATGTGGCGTTGGTAGATGGAGCGAGACATGATGTCCCAGATGTGCTCAATTGGATTCAGGTCTGGGGAACGGGCGGGCCAGTCCATAGCATCAATGCCTTCCTCTTGCAGGAACTGCTGACACACTCCAGCCACATGAGGTCTAGCATTGTCTTGCATTAGGAGGAACCCAGGGCCAACCACACCAGCGTATGGTCTCACAAGGGGTCTAAGGATCTCATCTCGGTACCTAATGGCAGTCAGGCTACCTCTGGCGAGCACATGGAGGATGGTGCGGCCCCCCAAAGAAATGCCACCCCACACCATGACTGACCCACCGCCAAACCGGTCATGCTGGAGGATGTTGCAGGCAGCAGAAAGTTCTCCACGGCGTCTCCAGACTCTGTCACGTCTGTCACATGCTCAGTGTGAACCTGCTTTCATCTGTGAAGAGCACAGGACGCCAGTGGCGAATTTGCCAATCTTGGTGTTCTCTGGCAAATGCCAAACGTCCTGCACGGTGTTGGGCTGTAAGCACAACCCCCACCTGTGGACGTCGGGCCCTCATACCACCCTCATGGAGTCTGTTTCTGACCGTTTGAGCAGACACATGCACATTTGTGGCCTGCTGGAGGTCATTTTGCAGGGCTCTGGCAGTGCTTCTCCTGCTCCTCCTTGCACAAAGGTGGAGGTAGCGGTCCTGCTGCTGGGTTGTTGCCCTCCTACGGCCTCCTCCACGTCTCCTGATGTACTGGCCTGTCTCCTGGTAGCGCCTCCATGCCCTGGACACTACGCTGACAGACACAGCAAACCTTCTTGCCACAGCTCGCATTGATGTGCCATCCTGGATGAGCTGCACTACCTGAGCCACTTGTGTGGGTTGTAGACTTCGTCTCATGCTACCACTAGAGTGAAAGCACCGGCAGCATTCAAAAGTGACCAAAACATCAGCCAGGAAGCATAGGAACTGAGAAGTGGTCTGTGGTCCCCACCTGCAGAACCACTCCTTTATTGGGGGTGTCTTGCTAATTGCCTATAATTTCCACCTGTTGTCTGTTCCATTTGCACAACAGCATGTGAAATTTATTGTCAATCAGTGTTGCTTCCTAAGTGGACAGTTTGATTTCACAGAAGTGTGATTGACTTGGAGTTACATTGTGTTTTTTAAGTGTTCCCTTTATTTTTTTGAGCAGTGTAGTTACTGGATTAAAGTTAATGCCAAGAAAGACACTACTGTGTGTTTGGTTGTATTATCCTTGTGGGGACCAGAAGTCCTCACAAGGATAGTAAAACAAGTTAAATTCAGACAAGTGGGGACAAAAAAAGGCTATTTTAGGCATAGGGATTAGGTTTAGGCTTACAATTAGTGTTAGGGTTAGGGAAAATAGGATTTTTAAATGGGAATCAATTGTTTGGTCCCCACAAGGATAGTAAAACAAACATGTGTGTCTGTGTGTGTATTTCCGTATTCATTGTGTGGTTATATTTGTGTACCTTTTTATTTTGACAACAAATTGACAAGCAAGGGCTAAGAGAGAGTCTAAGGGAGACAGAGGACTTTGTCTTCCAGACAGTACCTGACAGGATTCTTGTTGAGACAGAGAGTGGGTGGAGTAGTTAAGGTCCAGACCGAAATCGACGGGGTGTACAGTGAGCAGTCGTTTGGTCTTTTTCATCTTTAGGAGAGTAGAGATAAAGACATCATCACACATAGAACCAGGAGAGCGGAGAGGAGACAGGGAGGACACCAAAGATGGGTAAAGGCGGTGAGAAATGGTAACTCTCCACTAATAAGAACTACTGAGACACACTCCCTCAAGAGCTCTGGAGGGGACCAGAGCTCTTAGAGTGGGGTTAGCATTGGTCCAATAAGCCTTACCATGCTGACATGTTATTTTAGGAAGATGATCCTTTTACTGAATGTGACAACAGATGTTTGTTCTTCTTTCCAATACTGTATGAGTCAATAAGGAATGCACATGTGGCTCCCTGTGTGGCTCAGTTGGTAGAACACAGCACTTGCAATGCCAAGGACATGGGTTTGATAAAAGTGTTTGCTAAATGATGGATATTATGCAGGCCATGCAAATGCATCATTCCCATGGCTTTGGGTGGACTGCCATATGTTGAATGACAATGAGGACGACGTTCCCTGAGTAAATATCACTATATGATGGAAATATCACCATAAGTTTGTTGCTGTGGTCATTTATGGGAGATGGTGTCACCTTTCCTTTTTTGGAATAACAAAGGATCACCATATGCTAAACTGAGGCTCTTGAAGGTGGGATTTGAGTTGTTTCAGAAATGAACAGTACATAAGCAGAAAAAAGCATTTCACCCAACTACACTGGTTCATGTCTCCCTGAGTCATTCAAATTACTTGTTCTGCTTACACCACTTGAGGGTGCTCTCCCTCTCTATCTTCCCAAGATAACCAAAGCAGGAAATGCTGGCAAGACCATGCTAAAGTTGTGGTCATAAACATGAAAACAGAAGTATTCACTTTCACTTCAATTGCAACAACAAAATTAGGTTTAAATCATAGGCTACATGGATATGGACTAGCAAGTGTCTTGACTGACATTTTCAACCTCTCCCTGTCCGAGTCTGTAATACCAACATGTTTTAAGCAGACCACCATAGTGCCTGTGTCCAAGAACACTAAGGTAACCTGCCTAAATGACTACCGACACGTAGCACTCAAGTCTGTCACCATGAAGTGCTTTGGAAGGCTGGTCAACCCTAGACCCACTCCAATTTGCATACCGCCCCAACAGATCCACAGATGATTAAGTCTCTATTACACTCCACACCGCCTTTTCCCACCTAGACAAAATGAACACCTATATTAGAATGTTATTCATTGACTACAGCTCAGCGTTCAACACCATAGTGGCCTCAAAGCTCATCAATAAGCTAAGGACCCTGGGACTAAACACCTCCCTCTGCAACTGGATCCTGGACTTCCTGACGGCTGCCCCCAGGTGGTAAGGGTAGGTAACAACACATCCGCCACGCTGATCCTCAACACAGGGGCCCCTCAGGGGTGCGTGCTCAGCCCCCTCCTGTACTCCTTGTTCACTCATGACTGCACGGACAGGCACGACTCCAACACCATCATTGATTTTATCCAAGATGGCGTAGCAGTCAGACGTCTTTGTCTTTGTTTTGTCCCGTGTATATCTTTTATTTCTTCGTATATATTTTTTATATTTTTAACCTCAATTTCAACATACTCTCCTGCAACCCGCCTCACCAAATGTGGTATGGATCTGCTACTTTCTATACTTTAGAACTGGAACCCCCAACAGAAGCTAGCCAGCTAACTAGCTAGTAGTCAGTTAACCACTGCTAGCGGTCATCAGCTAACCTCAGCCCGGACAACTCCTGTCAGTCTGCACAGCGCAATTCAACCCAGAGCATATCGGACTGCTTTTTCTCAACCACATCTCCACATCTCTGGATTCCTACTGCAAGCTCTGAACCTTTTCACCTGGATCATCGCAGCTAGCTTGCTGCTGTCCGAGTGGCTACTCTGTCCCAAAGCAAGTACCAGTTAGCCTGGAGCTAGCCTCGTGCTAGGCCCATCTCCCGGCTAGCTGAAGAGGTCCATCAGCCAATTTCTTGGGCTACAATACCTATTTTGCCAATTGGCCTGGACCCTTTTACTGCCTACACGGAGCCCTGCCGATCCATTATGACTGGTCTGCCGATGTAACCATCCAAGTTGCTTCAACAGACTCTTCCGTTGCGACGTCCCTAAGGCTCCTTCTGCTAGCCTGCTAGCCCCGGCCAGCTAGCTGTCTGAATCGCCGTGTCTCCAGCTCGCCTAGCTACTCACTGGACCCTATGATCAATCGGCTACGCATGTCTCTCCCTAATGTCAATATGCCGTGTCCATTGCTGTTTTGGTTAGTGATTATTGTCTTATTTCACTGTAGAGCCTCCAGCCCAGCTCAATATGCCTCAGCTAGCCCTTTTGTTCCACCTCCCACACCTGTTTGGATCTCACCTGGTTTAAATGGTGTCTTTAGAGACAAAACCTCTCTCATCGTCACTCAATGCCTAGGTTTACCTCCACTGTATTCACATCCTACCATACCCTTATTTGTACATTATGCCTTGAATCTAGTCCTCCATGCCCAGAAACCTGCTCCTTTTACTCTCTGTTCCGAACTCACTAGACCACCAATTCTTATAGCTTTTAACCGTACCCTTATCCTACTCCTCTTCTGTTCCTTTGGTGATGTAGAGGTTAATCCAGGCCCTGCAGCGCCTAGCTCCACTCCCATTCCCCAGGCACTCTCATTTGTTGACTTCTGTAATCGAAAAAGCCTTGGTTTCATGCATGTTAACATCAGAAGCCTCCTCCCTAAGTTTGTTTTACTCACTGCTTTAGCACACTCCGCCAACCCCGATGTCCTTGCCGTGTCTGAATCCTGGCTCAGGAAGGCCACCAAAAATTCTGAGATTTCCATACCCAACTACATCATTTTCCGTCAAGTTAGAACTGCCAAAGGGGGAGGAGTTGCAATCTACTGCAGAGATAGCTTGCAAAGTTCTGTCATACTTTCCAGGTCTATGCCCAAACAGTTCGAGCTTCTAATTTTAAAAACTAATCTCTCCAGAAATAAGTCTCTCACTGTTGCTGCCTGTTATAGACCCCCCTCAGCTCCCAGCAGTGCCCTGGACACCGTATGTGAATTAATTGCCCCCCATCTATCTTCAGAGTTCGTTCTGTTAGGTGACCTAAACTGGGATATGCTTAACACCCCAGCAGTCCTACAATCTAAGCTAGATGCCCTCAATCTCACACAAATTATCAAGGAAACCACCAGGTACAACCCTAAATCCGTAAACATGGGCACCCTCATAGATTTTATCCTGACCAACTTGCCCTCCAAATACACCTCTGCTGTTTTCAATCAGGATCTCAGCGATCACTGCCTCATTGCCTGCATCCGCTAATGGTCCGCGGTCAAACGACCACCTCTCATCACTGTCAAACGCTCCCTAAAACACTTCTGCGAGCAGGCCTTTCTAATCGACCTGGCCCTGGTATCTTGGAAGGATATTGACCTCATCCCGTCAGTCGAGGATGCCTGGTCGTTCTTTAAAAGTAATTTCCTCACCATCTTAAATAAGCATGCCCCTTCCAAAAAATGTAGAACTAAGAACAGATATAGCCCTTGGTTCACTCCAGACCTGACTGCCCTTGACCAGCACAAAAACATCCTGTGGCGGACTGCAATAGCATTGAATAGCCCCCACGATAGGCAACTGTTCAGGGAAGTCAGGAACCAATACACACAGTCAGTCAGGAAAGCAAAGGCTAGCTTTTTCAAACAGAAATTTGCATCCTGTAGCTCTAACTCCAAAACGTTTTGGGACTCTGTAAAGTCCATGGAGAACAAGAGCACCTCCTCCCAGCTGCCCACTGCACTGAGGCTAGGTGACACGGTCACCACCGATAAATCCATGATAATCGAACATTTCAATAAGCATTTCTATACGACTGGCCATGCTTTCCTCCTGGCTACCCCAACCCCGGCCAACAGCTCCACACCCCTGGCAGCTACTTGCCCGAGCCTCCCCATCTTCTCCTTCACCCATATCCAGATCGCAGATGTTCTGAAAGAGCTGCAAAACCTGGACCCGTACAAATCATCTGGGCTAGACAATCTGGACCCTCTCTTTCTAAAATTATCCGCTGCCATTGTTGCAACCCCTATTATCAGTCTATTCAACCTCTTTCATTTCGTCCGAGATACCTAAAGATTGGAAAGCTGCCGCGGTCATCCCCCTCTTTAAAGGGGGTGACACTCTAGACCCAAACCGTTACAGACCTATATCCATCCTGCCCTGCCTTTCTAAAGTCTTTGAAAGCGAAGTTAATAAACAGATCACTGACCATTTCAAATCCCACCGTACCTTCTCAGCTGTGCAATCTGGTTTCCGAGCTGGTCACGGGTGCACCTCAGCCACGCTCAAGGTACTAAAAGATATCATAACCGCCATCGATAAAATACAGTACTGTGCAGCCGTCTTCATCGACCTGGCCAAGGCTTTCAACTCTGCCAATCACCACATTCTTATTGGCAGACTCAATAGCCTTGGTTTCTCAAATGACGACGCAGATGACACCATTCTGTCTACATCTGGCCCTTCTTTGGACACTGTGTTAACTAACCTCCAAACGAGCTTCAATGCCATACAACACTCCTTCCGTGGCCTCCAACTGCTCTTAAACGCTAGCAAAACCAAATGCATGCTTTTCAACCGTTTGCTGCCCGCACCCGGCAGCCCGACTAGCATCACTACTCTGGACGGTTCTGACCTAGAATACATGGACAACTACAAATACCTAGGTGTCTGGCTAGACTGTAAACTCTCCTTCCAGACTCATATGAAACATCTCCAATCCAAAATCAAATCTAGAATCGGCTTTCTATTTCGGAACAAAGCCTCCTTCACTCACGCCGCCAAACTTACCCTAGTAAAACTGACTATCCTGCCGATCCTCGACTTCGGCGATGTCATCTACAAAATAGCTTCCAATACTCTACTCAGCAAATTGGATGCAGTCTATCACAGTGCCATCCGTTTTGTTACCAAATCACCTTATACCACCCACCACTGCGACCTGTATGCTCTAGTCAGCTGGACCTTGCTACATATTCGTCGCCAGACCCACTGGCTCCAGGTCATCTACAAGTCTCTGCTAGGTAGGTAAAGCTCCGCCTTATCTCAGCGGACTGGTCACCATAGCAGCACCCACCCGTAGCACACGCTCCAGCAGGTATATTTCACTGGTCACCCCCAAAGCCAATTCTTCCTTTGGCCGCATTTCCTGACAATTCTCTGCTGAGAATGACTGGAACGAATAGCAAAAATCACTGAAGCTGGAGACTTATATCTCCCTCACTAACTTTAAGCATCAGCTGTCAGAGCAGCATACAGATCATTGCACCTGTACACAGCCTACCTGTAAATAGCCCATCCAACTACCTCATGCCAATATTGTTATTTATTTATTTTTGCTCCTTTGCACCCTAGTATCTCTACCTGCACATTCATCTTCTGCACATCTATCACTCCAGTGTTTAATTGCTAAATTGTAATTACTTCGCCACTACGGCCTATTTATTGACTTTTCTATTGTGTTATTGACTGTACGTTTGTTTATTCCATGTGTAACTCTGTGTTGTTGTTTGTGTCGCACTGCTTCGCTTTATCTTGGCCAGGTCACCGTTGTAAATGAGAACTTGTTCTTAACTGGCCTACCTGGTTAAATAAAGGTAAAATATTTTTTTTTATAAAAATGTAATTTGCCGATGACACAACAGTGGTAGGCCTGATCACCAACAACAACGAAACAGCCTAGAGGGAGGAGGTCAGAGACCTGGCCTTATCCTAGATAAGCACTCCTACTCAACACTGTAAATACAAGCCAAGGATTATTGTGTCAGCAGACAACAATGAGAGAAAGTGCTTCGTTTTGGTTATTCATTGTGATTTGGAACTAAACAACCAATCTAGACTGTACAACAGTCATAACAAAAACCAGCAGGAGACACTTCAGGGTCTCTCTCACACTTGACGTTTCTTGGGCTTGCATCCCAAAAGGCACCCTATTACCTATGTAGTGCACTACTATTGACCGGGGCCCACAGGGCTTTGGTTAAAAGAAGGGCACTATATAGGGAACAGAGTGCAATTTGGGACACACCCTGGGACTCTAATGTGTGTCATGACCTATGACAGCCTGGTATTTATTTACCAATGATGCATCGGGCCAGTGCTGGTTTTGCAATGCCTTAACCCTGACCAGCTGCTCGTCAGGGTTAAGGGTCTGCACAAATGACCAGATTTATAAATCATCTCAACTGTCAAACAACAGGGCAGATCTGTATGAAGGGGCCTCCCGAGTGGCACAGTGGTCTAAGGTAGTGCATCGCGTTGCTAGTTGTGCCACTAGAGATTCTGGGTTCAAGTCCAGGCTCTGTCGCAGCCGGCCGCGACCAGGAGACCCATGGGGCGGCGCATAATTGGCCCAGCGCCATCCGGGTTTGGGGAGGGTTTGGCCAGCAACGATGTTCTTGTCCCATCGCGCACTAGCCACTCCTGTGGTAGGCCGGGCCCAGTGCACGCTGACACGGTTGCCAAGTGCACGGTGTTTCCTCTGACACATTGTTGCAGCTGGCTTCCGGGTTAAGTGGGCATTGTGTCAAGAAGCAGTGCGGCTTGGTTGTGTTTCGGAGGACGCACGGCTCTCGACCTTCACCTCTCCCGAGTCCGTACGGGAGTTGCAGCAATGAGACAAGACTGTAACTACCAATTGGATACCACGAAATTGGGGAGAAAAAGTGGGTAAAAAAATAAAAACATTTAATAAAATAATAAAAACAAATAAAAGATTAGGGAATCTATGGTTTAGATCGCCTAGCTAGGTGCTACATAATATATATGGTATTTATTCCATTTAGCAGATGCTTTTGTCCTAAGTGACTTACAGTCATGCATGTATACATTTTACATATGGGTTGTCATGGGAATCGAACACACAATCCTAGCGGTGCAAGTGACATGATCTACCAACTGAGCCATACAGGACCACATAGCATTCACGTAGGACCAATTAAATGACTTTTGGTTGATGTATAATTTCAGCCTTTTCCTAAACTATGGGCCTACATACATTTTTAGAAAGGTGCTGTACAAACATGTCCACTTTTTGAAGTCTGAATTCACCTTTACTTGCACACAGGGATGTCTCAACCATAAACATGAACGTAGGTGTCTGAAACACTCAAGAAGACCTGTACAAGCAACTTAACCCTCATACTACCAACATATTATACATACATGGATTACCAACTGGGATCATTTTGACCCCAAGAAGAAACTATTTGAAAAAGCAACAATCATAGCCAAAAATCAACTTCATTCTTATAAAAACATAATTAGAAATAATTTTATCTGAAATAAAGAATAACCAAAACAGACTTATTTCAGCTAAATTACAGGTCATTTGTATATTCTGTCAAATGAAAATACACATTTTCCCCTTAAATAATGTACAGCTTTTTGTAACACTATCACGTCTCCCGCCGAAGTCGGTCCCTCTCCTTGTTCGGGCGGCGTTCGGCGTCACCGGTCTTCTAGCCATCGCCGCTCCACCTTTCATTTTCCATTTGTTTTGTCTTGTTTTCCCGCACACCTGGTTTACATCCCCTCATTACTCTACGTGTATATTATCCTCTGTTTCCCCCATGTCTGTGTGTGGTATTGTTTGTTCGTTACGTGTGTGACGCTACAGGCTGGTTTTGCGCCAGGTATTGTTGTAACCCGTGGTTGTGTTATTTGTACCTATTTGTATAATTTGTGCGCTATCGCTTTTTTCCTTGGGCCGAAGTGTTGTGACGCAGTTGCGTCCGGCTGTTTTCCTCTGCCTGAATAAAGTGTGCCTGTTCACTCATCTCTGTTCTCCTGCACCTGACTTCCTTCGACCAGTTGCGCACACTCTGACAAACACTTTATTTGGACATTTCAACTAACTATCTACTAACCCTAACCCTAGCCTAACCTTAAGCCTTACCCTAACCGTAACCTTAGGAAGCAGTTGCTTATCAACAGATAGTATGACCATCTGAACAGCATCTACTGATGGACTATCCAAATAAAGTCTGACCCATCTTTTTCCCATATTATAAATCAACATAGTTACTAAAAAGATAATTTGATTGTATTATCATTTATACTTTAGAATTGTGCCATATTTTGGGGCGGTACACCAACATTTCTAATATACTTAATTTTATTGACAAAAAGTGATCCATCCATTGATCCTGAGAGGAAATTACAAAGAATATGCCTTTTTTTTTATTTATTTACTTACCCCACAGCCAGGATTAGCATTGCTGTCATTGAAACAATGGGAGTGGTTGAGCCTATGGCAGGATGATTCAAAAAGCATGCTCAAACTAAATGTTATAGCAACCCAAATATCATAACAAGTTGCACATATAGAATATTGGAAGATATTGAGGGGATTCTGGAATTTATGTAACATTTACCGTAGAAAAACTATTTTTCTGAGAATACACACCAATACAGCACTATGTGTACATTTAGAGGGTAGCTGGTAATTATGTCCCCAGATAAACTTAGATTCAAATAAAGGTCCTATTTACCAAATAACTATAGGCTGATTTAGGTGTTTTTGGCTGGGGTCAAAATGACCCCAAAGGACTTTTCTTTCTAATCCATTTGAATACGGAAACACTAAACAATGATTTAGTTTCGTTAAGAACAAGTTGATAGACAAAGTCATGAAATATTGAAAGAATTGATAAACCATCTTTTGGGCTATGATCAAAAATATGCCTCTGGGGTCAAAAACCCCAGTCTGTAATACGAGGGTTAAAACAAACATATAAAACTTAAAAGACATAATGTTGGTACTGTAGTCTGCATATAACAAGAGAAACTTGGTTTTCATTTGTGTATACATGTTACTATGTGTCAAGGTCTCAATGCTTCAGCATGGATTACCATTGACAAGACCCAGCAACATTTAGAAATATATACTGCTGTATGCACACTAATGAGTCACTGTTAATTTTACGTTTTGTGTTTGTTTTATGGATATGAAACGTACAGTATAAGACAAATAAACGTTTCCCATAATCGTTCATAGGGTAAGGTTGCACATGTGTGTTCTAGCCCAGCACAAGTACAAACGACTAAACTATTCCACAATTCCTCAAGACCCTTTGTTAGTTGAATCGCATGTGTTTGTGCAGGGCTGGAATAAAAATGTGCAACACTCGGGCACACCCAAGGACCCAAACTAAGAAACACTGCCATAGAAGGATGTCCTCTACCCCCCAACATAAACAGTCAAGGATACAATTGACTGATTAACACTATAGGGCCAACCCGAACCATACTGTGCTGGCTCTGATATTTTCTCTTTACATTGTCCTTTTGCGTACAGTTCCAGCAACTTTGGTGTATGTGAACCCAGGCCAGGCCAGTATAGTTTGGCTTGGCTCGGTACTGTGAAAAAAGGTAATACTGTAATTCAGGAAGTCAGGAATAGAGAGTGGGCAATACCATTCTGTAGTGTCGTCCATCTGCCACGGTGTCCATGTTGTTCTCATCATAGAGATCTGATGAGGAGGGAGAAGTGTCTTGTGTGAGTTACATTTTTATTTAATTCAATTCCATAAGACTTCAATTATCTCTCAAAAAGCAACTGTGCTGGGCAAAACAGTGCAAGTTTAAATACATTAGGTACATGCATACACACATTACATTATAAAGTGCCTTCAGAAAGTATTCACTTTTCCACAATTTGTTGTGTTACAGCCTGAATTTAACATTTATTACATTTAGATTTGGTGTCACTGGCCTACACACAATACCCCATAATGTCAAAGTGGAATTATGTTTTTTGAGCCAATAAGTATTCAATCCCTTTGTTATTGCAAGCATGAATTAGTTCAAGAATAAAAATGTGCTAAACAAGTCACATAATAAGTGGCATGGACTCACTCCGTGTGCATTAATAGTGTTTAACATGATTTTTAAATGACTACCCCATCTCTATACCCCACACATACAATTATCTATAAGGTCCCTCAACTGAGCAGGTAATTTCAAACACAGATTCAACCACAAAGACCAGGGATGTTTTCCAATGTCTCGCAAAGAAGGGCACCCATTGGTAAAAAAAAGCAGACATTGAATATCCATTTGAGCATGGTGAAGTTATTAATTACACTTTGGATGATGTATTAATACACCCAGTCACTACAAAGATACAGGCATCCTTCCTGGAGAGGATTGAAATCGCAAAAAAAATATATTTAATCAATTTTGAATTGAGGATCTATCAACAAAATGTGGAATAAGTCAAGGGTATGAATACTTTCTGAAGGCACTGTATGTTAGGGCTGGGCGATATGACGATATATATCGTGTGACGATAGAAAAATGTCAATCGTTTTAGATTTTGCTCTATCGTTTATTTCGTTGTGTCGCAAATCACACTCTTTACGGCAATATTTTTCGTCAATTGGACGACGCTTTGCTTTCTTCCACACCTCCCGTGTAGAAGGAAATTTGCAACACAAACAAACATTGACGAGAGTGAACGTGACACAGAGCACGGAGACCGTACCTAAAAGAGGGGCTACTTTGGTCGCAAAGACGTGGTTTAGGTATAAAAAGTCTGACACTGACCAGAAACCGTCCTCTGCAAAATATGCCGCAGGCCGGTCCCGACAACAGGCTCAAACACCACTAACCTCTTTTACCACCTACGCAAGAATCATGTGAAACAGTACAGTCGAGTGCTCAAAACAAACCCCCAACTCAGACATTGCAAGAGGCTTTTGCCCGCAGCACACCATATGGCAAAGAATCACGAAGATGGAAGGAGAGAACAGCTGCCGTTACAACTTACATCTGCAAAGACATGGCCCCAATTTACACAGTCGAGAAACGGGGGTTTAACCTCTTGGCGTTCCCCTAGGGTAGGGGGTGCTAAAGCGATTTTTGAAAATAATTCGTGCCCATTTTAAACGGCCTCCTACTCAAACTCAGAAGCTAGGATATGCATATAATTAATACTTGTGGATAGAAAACACCCTAAAGTTTCTAAAACTGTTTGAATGGTGTCTGTGAGTATAACAGAACTCATATGGCAGTCAAAACCCCGAGACAGATGGAAACAGGAAGTGGAATTCTGAATTGCGAACTCAACTTCATCACGTTGCCTATTAATCACACCGTGAGCTATGGTTCATTGAGCACTTCCTATTGCTTCCACTAGATGTCCCCAGTCTTCACAAATTGGTTTGAGCCTTCTACTGTTAAAATTGAATGAATGAGACGCTGTGGAACGTGGTCACATGGAGAGGGCCATCACCATTATGACGCCGGCGCCCCTGGTTACCCTCCCCTTTCGAAATGTTTTGAAACACAATGCAATCGTCCCCCTCGAATCTTATTGGCTCTCTTGTTGAAAAACGCCCTGAAGATTTATGTTGTACAACGTTTGACATGTTTGAACGAACCTTAAATGGGGAAAAAATGCATTTTCTCGAAATGGCTGTCCCGCGCCCGACGGAGGATTTGGATCAGCCTTCAGACGCGCTAACAAGAACAAGCTCTTGGAACATAAAGGAGTCATTTTTTCAAACGAAAATACATTTGTTGTGGACCTGGGATTCCTGGAATTGCTTTCTGATGAAGACAACCAAAGGTAAGGGATTATTGACAATAGTATACAAGACTAGATGTGATATGTGATTGTTCCAAGATGGCTAGCCTATTGCTATTGCTAGCCTATTGTTCTGAGTATCGCATCCCCTTTTATCGCAAAGTGTGATTACCCAGTAAAGTTATTTTTAAATCTGGCATTACAGGTGCTTTCAAGAGATATTCATCTATAAATCTTAGAATGACAATATTACATTTAAAAAATGTTTTCGAATAGTAATTTAGTAAATTGTAGCTCTGTTTCATCGGATGCATTTGAGGGAAAATAGTTAGTCAACGTTACGCACCGACGTAAAATGCTGTTTTTATATATAAATATGAACTTTATCGAACAAAAGAATGCATGTATTGTGTAACATGATGTCCTAGGTGTGTCATCTGATGAAGATTGTCAAAGGTTAGTGCTGCATTTAGCTGTTTTTTGGTTATTTGTGATGCATGTGGTTGGTCGGAAAATGGCTATGTGGCTACTTTTACGATATACTCCTCTAACATAATCTAATGTTTTGCTTTTGCTGTAAAGCCTTTTTGAAATCGGACAACGTGGTTCGATTCAGGAGAGGTGTATCTATAAAACGATATAATTAGATTATTTTTTTTAAATTATTAAATTTTGTTATGCTAATGGCGATATGATTTTTCGCTGGATGTAGGCCGCACAGGGGTTAATGAGTTGGTGGTTAACACGGTACCAAATGCAAATTGATATGTGACACGTATTCATGCCAAAATAACATGCAAAACAGGCAAGCCCCCCCCCAAAAAAATATTTTAGGCCTATATTTAAGTGTTTTCAATTTACCTTTTTAGATTTTATACATTCATATTTTATATTTTTGTTACATGCTTAATTGAAAATGTGCACAAAGGTTTTAAATTAAAGGAGAAATAATCAAATATGACTAAGTACCTTTTATTTGTTGAGTATAATTCAAAATGTATTAAGAAATAGGCCTTCAATGTGACCAATAAACAATTTATTCATTGAATTTACAGAAAATGTGCTATATCGTGATACGTATCATTATCGGGATATGAAATGACCTATATCGGGATATGAGATTTTGGCAATATCGTCTAGCCCTACTGTACGTCAAAAAACATGATCATATTAGCAAAGACTGATTTAGCATTAGCGCAAAGGTGATTTTCTTTTCTATGTTGTAGCTGTATAGTGTTTGTTTCTTTTTATAGCTCTCTAAATAGATAAGGTAATGGAAATGCAGGAGCTAAGTGACCTTTTTAAGAAACACACGTCAGAGAGCAAATCATATAGTGCTTCTGTCTGCCAGCACGAAAGCAGCACAAGTAGGTAAAGTGCGAGCACACAAAGTGTTTCTCAGTCTCTTTTTATGAGTGACTTGCTTTGCTCAGTAACATTTTGTTCTACTGGTTCCTGCGCTTATTGAATCAGAGGACACAAGGAGACAGGGAAAGAGAGACAGAGAGAGAGAGGGGGAAAAAAGATATGCTAAGTGGGAGAAGATTTAAGGATGAGCAGCTGCTCTGCTCAGCAAAAAAATAAACAACTAAAAACTGAAACAAGATTGCAAAAGTTAAGATCGTGCAAATTAACTAATGGCCGTGCAGCAAATAAATGGCACAGTAGATGCTTAAAGCACGCACATGCTCACATATGCTCTCACACGCATACACGTGCACACACAAACAAAATACACAAAATTACCCTCTAATAAATTCCACAAGACTCTAATTGACCTAAAACGTCTAATACCCCTGTTGACATACCAATATGCGGTGGTGTAAAGTACTTAAGTAAAAATATTTGAAACTACTAGTTCTTTGGGGTATCTGTACTTTACT
The DNA here is from genome assembly GCF_965601325.2 of Salmo salar. Lineage (NCBI taxonomy): Eukaryota > Metazoa > Chordata > Actinopteri > Salmoniformes > Salmonidae > Salmo > Salmo salar. Next base: position 7,136,770 of record NC_138311.1, read on the forward strand.
ATTTACAGTTGAAGTTGGAAGTTTACATACACTTAGGTTGGAGTCATGCAAACTAGTTTTTCAACCACTCCATAAATTTCTTGTTAACAAACTATAGTTTTGGCAAGTCGGTTAGGACATCTACTTTGCACATGACCAGTAATTTTTCCAACAATTGTTTACAGACAGATTATTTCACTTATAATTCACTGCATCACAATTCCAGTGGGTCAGAAGTTTACATACACTAAGTTGACTGCGCCTTTAAACAGCTTGGAAAATTCCATAATATGATGTCATGGCTTTAGAAGCTTCTGATAGGCTAATTGACATCGTTGGAGTCAATTGGAGGTGTGCCTGTGGCTGTATTTCAAGGTCTACCTTCAAACTCAGTGACTCTTTGGTTGGCATCATGGGAGAATAATAAAAAAAAAATCAGCCAAGACCTACAATAATTTTTTTTAGACCTCCACAAGTCTGGTTCATCCTTGGGAGCAATTTCCAAACGCCTGAAGGTACCACGTTCATCTGTACAAACAATAGTACGCAAGTATAAACACCATGGGACCACGCAGCCGTCATATCGCTCAGGAAGGAGACGTGGTCTGTCTACTAGAGATGAATGTACTTTGGTGCGAAAAGTGCAAATCAATCCCAGAACAACAGCAAAGGACCTTGTGAAGATGCTGGAGGAAACAGGTCCAAAAGTATCTATGTCCACAGTAGAACGAGTCCTATATAGACATAACCTGAAAGGCCGCTCAGCAAGGAAGAAGCCACTGCTCCAAAACCGCCATAAAAAAGCCAGAATACAGTTTGCAACTGCACATGGGGACAAAGATCGTACTTTTTGGAGAAATGTCCTCTGGTCTGATGAAACAAAAATAGAACTGTTTGGTCATAATGACCATCATTATGTTCGGAGGAAAAAGGGGGAGGCTTGCAAGCCAAACTGTGAAGCACGGGGGTGGCAGCATTGTGTTGTGCTTTGCTGCAGGAGGGACTGGTTCACTTCACAAAATAGATGGCATCATGAGGAAGTCAAATTATGTGGATATATTGAAGCAACATCTCTAGACACCAGCCAGGAAGTTAAAGCTTGGTCGCAAGTGGGTCTTCCAAATGGACAATTACTTCAAGCATACTTCCAAAGTTGTAGCAAAATGGCTTAAGGACAACAAAGTCAAGGCATTGGAGTGGCCATCTCAATCCTATAGAACATTTGTGGGCAGAACTGAAAAGGCGTGTGCGAGCAAGGAGGCCTACAAACCTGACCCAGTTACACCAGCTCTGTCAGGAGGAATGGGCCAAACTTCACCCAACTTATTGTGGGAAGCTTGTGGAAGGTTACCCAAAACATTTGACCCAAGTTAAACAATTTAAAGGCAATGCTACCAAATACTAATTGAGTGCATGTAAACTTCTGACCCACTGGGAATGTGATGAAATAAATAAAAGCTGAAATAAATCATTCTCTCTACTATTATTCTGACATTTCACATTCTTAAAAAAAGTGGTGATCCTAACTCACCTAAAACAAGGAATTTTTACTTGGATTAAATGTCAGGAATTGTGATACTGAGTTTAAATGAATTTGTAACGTGGGTCGTATAAAGGGGACCAAGGCGCAGCGTGTATAGTGCTCATATTTACTTTTAATGAATATACTTTAACAAAACGACTGAAACCAGTTCCGTCAGGTGACATACACTAAATAGAAAACAACCACCCACAAAACCCAGGAAGAAAAACGCCTTCTTAAATATGATCTCTAATCAGAGGCAACGAGGATCAGCTGCCTCCAATTAGAGATCAACCCAAACAATCCCAACATAGAAATGAAAAACTAGAACTTAAACATAGAAATAGAAAACATAGAACAACCCAAAACACCCCCTGTCACGCCCTGACCTACTCTACTATAGAAAATGACATCTTACTAGGATCAGGACGTGACAGTATTTGGCTAAGGTATATGTAAACTTCTGACTTCAACTGTATATTCTTGTCAATGTTTACTTTTACTTCACTTCATTCCTAAAGAAAATAATTTACTTTTTACTACATACAGTTTCCCTAACACCCAAAAGTACTCGTTACATTTTGACAGGAAAATGATCCAATTCACACACTTATCAAGATAACATCCCTGGTCATCCCTACTGCCTCTGATCTGCTGGACTCACTAAACACAAATGCTCCGTTTCTAAATGATGTCTTAGTTTTGGAGCGTGCCCCGTGCTATCTGTCAATAAAAAATACTTTTACGTTTGATAATTAAGTACATTTTAGCAGTTCCATTTACTTTTCATACTTAAGTACATTTAAAACCAAATACTTTTAGACTTATACTCAAGTAGTATTTTACTGGGTGACTTTCACTTTTTCTTGAGTGATTTTCTATTAAGGTATCTTTACTTTTACTCAAGTATGACAATTGAGTACTTTTTCCACCACTGCCAATGTGTCGGGGTGTGACAGGCTAACTATGTGCCAGCAAACCCAAAGGGCGCTTGGTATGTGCCCATGCTAGTGCCCACGGCTCTGCCTAGAGCTACAAAGCGGGTCTTTTTCAATCAAATAAATGTAAATGAAGTTGTATTTAATATTTTACCTTAATCAGATTTCCTAAGCCATAACTAAATCGTGCTCTAGCTAGCTGGTTAATATCTATGTCTTTGACTGCCCTCATCTAAAATATTAAAATACATCCACTTTAAACATTACCAAATACGTTTTAGGGTAAAATATGTTTGTGCTTCCCAAGAAATTAGATTCCAAAGTCTGAAAAGCCCATTCTTTACTGTATGTGGATGGAGTGAGTGAGTGATCAGTGAGACAAGCCATTCTTGGTAGAGTGTCTATGGAATGACACTGGACAAAGCCATTATGCTTGAGAATTGTGCAGAGACACAGAGCTGTACTTACTGTGGCTTTCGGGCATGCTGTGTGTGTCATCTTCACGAGGCTCTGGGAGAGAGAGACAGAGGGAGAAAGACTAACTATCTGAGGTAAAATCAAAAAATTCAAAAGAAAGGCCCCTAACATCATCAGTAATGATGGTCCCTTTGTAAATAAATGCACAATCAGAGATAATCTTGATGACATAACATAAAATGTAAAGATACACTGTTGCTATTGCTGCTAATTTCAATGTATGCTCATATGTGAAGAATGAGACTTGTACTGTGCATGTGTAAAGAAACCTTATGTAGTTTTGCTCCTCAACAGAAAGTCTCAACATAAGTTGTCGTCATAGTCTCTCTGTACACCAGAAGACAGTGGTGTGGGGATGACACCCTCTGAGCTTTGGGGGCCTCATGGACCACTGTCAGAAAGGATTATGTGTTTGTGCACATGCACACTGTTCTGGCGTATGCAGCATGTGTGCGTGTGAAGCAATATGTTCACATTGGTATGTGCTTGCGTGTGGACTCTGTACAGACTGTGTATGTATCTGTTTGTATATGTATTTGTAGGTGTGGGTGTGGGTGTTTCTGTGTATATCTTTACATGTGTACATGTACATTTTCCTAAATGTGTGTCACTAATTTAACAAAAAAGCAAAACCGGTGTCTGTTCTCTTTTTCCCTGTATCTGGCCAATTGAACCCTGCAGGATTGGATCAACCAGAGACATGACATTTCAGACACAGAGCGAGATGTGATCATGCGATCAGAACAGCTGGATCCAGCCTACCAGCTCCCTCATCCTACCCACAATCCTCCATAGTGACTTAACTCTTTTCACTATAATTCATATTTGCATGATTTCCTTTTCCTTTAAGCAACGTCACAAACTCGTCAGGGCCAATACATCATAGGTCTCATCGTTTTAAAGATGCCTTGGGTGTTGCTTGCAGATAAGCTCCATTGTATAGTTAACATCAGGCAAATAACATGTCAGTTTTGCTTTGATTAAACCCAATCGTCACGGCGTTAAACTTTAAACATGTCAGACAAACATACACAAAGCATTTCATTGCTATGTCAATAAGTCTGGTAACGTAGGCAACGTCCGAAACTGACCGCATCATATAGGGACCAACGGAGGCAACGTTTCTCTAACATTATTGGTCAGTGGAGGATAAAATGGCATGACATTTAGACTGAATCCAGGCCTTTGTGCTGCAGTACTCTTAACATAGCTCCACACAGTTGTAGGAAGCCAGAAAAACAGAAAAGATGGAAAAGATTAAGTCCCTCTGTTCTATTTGGCAGGCAGCTCCCTGAGAAAGGCTTACTGACTGAAAAGAGAGAAAGAAAGAGAGAAAGAAAGAAAGCGAGAAAGAGAGAAAGAAAGCGAGAAAGAGAGAAAGAAAGAGAGAAAGAAAGAAAGAGAGAAAGAAAGAAAGAAAGAAAGAAAGAAAGAAAGAAAGAAAGAAAAAAAAGAAAAAAAAAGAAAAAAGAAAGAAAGAAAGACAAACTTTTCCAATGATTCAGAATTCACCGAGTGGGACAAATTAGTCATGTGTATCACTCCAGTCAAGTTTGCATGTAAATCTTCCACACACCCGAAAAGCACTATGCAAAGATGGATAAAATGTTACTTTAACAGATTACAAAAGCTCCCGTGTTAGATACCATGCAAATGTTTGATTTATGGAGTGTAAATGGTAAGTTGAGAAGAGAATTGGTTTAAAATGTGCTTTGGTGACATTTAAAATGCCTGCATAGGCTGTTATAAACACCATCATTTTATGAGTTGTTTACAAAAAATGACGACCAGTGATTTAAATCATTTCCGATTCCAGAGTTAACATGGTGACTCATACACCACAACACTGACTTGACATGGCCTGACATTGTAATCATTTTGGGTGATATTTTCCATACCATAGATGCAGCCTACAGTAAATACATTCCATTCCATCCAAGAGGTTATTAACATTCAGCCTCTGTATAAAGCAGCTGCGTCTCTAGAAAGCTTTTAATGTATTGTGTATTTAGAACAATAAGCTCCAGCAGATCTTGAGCAACAATAAACTCCCTACTGTTCCTAGTGGGCTCTATAGCACTGCTGCCATGTGCTACGGGGTTTCCTAAGGGTTTATACAGGGGTGATGGGGTCTCCTAAGGGCTTTTTCAGGTGTGGGCATGGAACCCATAGTACTCACCTCTCAGGTCACTCTGGGAGGCGCTGAGATCGCCACTCAACCTCTTGTAGAGCGAGCGCATAACCTTGGCACTGCCAAAGCGCTTGAAACGGGAGCGCACATTCTCATGGTACCACTCCAAAGTGCCAATCTTGAGGACCCTGGAGAGAGAGAGGGAGAACTTCAATAATGACTGGCTATACAGACATACTTAATAGATAAACACTAAGTTACTGTTACAAGGTTTAAATCTGAAGCAGCTATTCTAGGAGTATGTTCTTGAGGTATATGTTGAGCCTTTTTTTTTGGTACATTAACGCACCACTACGTCAAGGGAAATATAGTCTCCTTTCTAACAAAGATATCTACATCATAGTTTTTAAAACATACCTTATCCTGGGTATGGGCTAAGTTGAGCATAGGGACACGGTAAGTTGAGCTGCCTACAAATGTATATACTGAATTAAATATTACCACAACCTTTTAAAACTCACGTCTATTATATTTCCCAAACACAATTCAACACAATCAGAATCACTTTGTCTTTTAGTAATTTTAAGCATCTTTTAACACAGGTTTAAAACTTAACATAGGCCAGGCCATGGTTTTACCTCATATCCCAGTGATAATGCCTTGCATTAAACCTATGTAGAAAACACTTAAATTTGCTCAACTTTCCATTGGCTCAACCAATGGCTCAACTTGCCCAACAGCAAAGCTTTTTTACTATATTAGCCCAAAAAGCTACAAGGATGCACTTTCATGCTATGTTTAGGACTTCATACTGAAGCTTATAGATACCCCAACTGATGTATAGAACAGTTTACACAACTACAGTATTTACTTTGGTTTACAAGCATCATGAAACCTGTACCCCAAATAATTAATTTGACTGTGGAAATCTGTTTTTTGGACCGAACTTGTTTACCACTTTTTCCCATGCGATTTTTTTCCTTTACAGAACGCATGAAATTATGACCTCTTCCTAAATATTTGTTCACATTATTAATTTGGTGTTTAGTTTCCTAGAAATAAGGGGTGTGTCAACAAACCCTTAGGCTCAACTTACCACACTCTCCCAAGTGAGTAGGGTAAGCATTTCAGTACTTGGATCACACACAGTATGTTAGATAAACAGTATGCGAGTTTGCAAAATGCATCAGACCAGGTGTGTGGGAGATTTGTCAGAGGGATGGATGAAAGGGACTATCTATTTGCCCTCAAACCTTGAGTAGGAATTGGGAGAGGAACTTTAGATGAAAAATACAGTGGTTCCTCCTTTAAACAACTTCTTAATGCTAGGGGGCAGTATTCGGAAGTTTGGATGACTGAGGTGCCCAAAGTAAACTGCCTGTTACTCAGGCCCAGAAGCTAGGATATGCATGGTAGTATTGGATAGAAAACACTCCAAAGTTTCTAAAACTGTTAAAATAATGTCTGTGAGTATAACAGTACTGATTTGGCAGGCGAAACCCCGAGCACAATCCATCCAGGGGAAAAAAACTGAGGTCATTGGATTCTCCAATGCTCTTCTATGGGAAACCTGATTTATTAGGACCCAGATTGCAGTTCCTATGGCTTCCACTAGATGACAACAGTCTTTAGAAATTGTTGAATGTTTTTTTTGAAAATGAAGAAGTATTCGAAGTGTCACTCAGGTGGACTCTAGTCTTTTGGTACGCGTGAATGACTGCGCGCTCCGTGTTGTTTTTCTCCGGTATTGGAAACAGTTTATTCCATCTTAAATTTGATTGATTATTTACATTTTAGGGTACCTGAGGTTGGATTAGAAACGTTGAAATGTTTGGACCAAGTTTACAGGTAACTTATTAGATACTTTGTTGTCATGTTGGGCGAGTTGGAACCGGTGTATTTCTGAATCAAATGTACCAAATAAATTGACATTTTGGGGATATAAAGAAGGAATTTATCGAACAAAACGACCATTCATTGTGTAACTGACACATTTGGGATTGCAAAAAATGAAGATCTTCAAAGGTAAGCAATTAATTTTATTGCTATTTCTGACTTTCGTTATGCATCTGTTTGGTTGGAAAATGGTTTACATGCTTTTGTACGCGGGCGCTGTCCTCAGATAATCGCATGGTGTGCTTTCGCTGTAAAGCCTTTTTGAAATCTGACACAGCGGCTGGATTAACAAGAAGTTAAGCTTTATTTTGATGTATGACACTTGTATTTTCATGAAAGTTAAATATTTATATTTCTGTCATTTGAATTTCGCGCTCTGCAATTTCACCGGATGTTGTCAAAATCTATCCCGTTAACGGGATTTGATCCTTAATAAGTTTTAAAAGTTGTGAGCTTTCGCCGCGGGACTTAAAGGTAATTTGTGGTTTAGTACGGTACCCTGCGTCACCACTTCATTGCTCCAGACCAGCACAATGGGGAGTTAGAGCACTGATTATGCTTTTGGGTCCTACTGTGTCTCTAAAAAACTATGAATAGGTGACATAAACCTAAATAGAAAGTGATAATTGTGCACGACTTCAGCATTACTTACAAAACCTGTTGTTACACTAAGGTTTTTATTATTTTATTTTGTTAGGATTACTTTGCTCTTACAGTAATACTGTAGATCACTCCTGACCGGTCACGTTGTACAGCGCTTGAGTGGGGCAACAGTCTAAGACACTGCTTAGCAATGCAAGCTGTCTTACTACAGATTTAGGTTCGATATCCGTGCCAGCCACCACCGGGAGACTGATGAGGTGGCAAATGTTTTTAGTTTAGAATCCTCCAATCCTCTATATGTAATTATTGGCGGAGTGTCATGTCATATTTTTCGATATACTGTAGGCCTACCGTAGGCGACATGATACTATATAGTGTTGAGTAATGTGCTGAAGGCCTTATTTATTTAAAGAGCATATTGAAGTTAGAAGCAATAGGATTTGAAGCAATAGCCTAAAACTATTTTAGCACTGTTTTGCGCTGCTCTGAAACAATCATGGGGACTGGTCTTGATAAATCAATGAGATTTTTATTTTCACTTAATCACCTTTATTCAGATTACAATCGAACTACAAAATCTCTGAAACTGGAAACACTTATCTCCCTCACTAGCTTTAAGCACCAGCTATCAGAGCAGCTCCCAGATCACTGCACCTGTACATAGCCCATCTATAATTTAGCCCAAACTACTACCTCTTCCCCTACTTTATTTATTTATTTTATTTATTTTGCTCCTTTGCACCATATTATTTATATTTTAACTTTGAACTTTCTTCAAATAACAAATCTACCATTCCAGTGTTTTACTTGCTATACTTTATTTACTCTGCCACCATGGCCTTTTTTGCCTTTACCTCCCTTATCTCACATCATTTGCTCACATTGTATATAGTCTTATTGCTTTCTACTGTATCATTGATTGTATGTTGTTTTACTCCATGTGTAACTCTGTGTTTTTGTATGTTGTCGAACTGCTTTGCTTTATCTTGGCCAGGTCGCAATTGTAAATGAGAACTTGTTCTCAACTTGCCTACCTGGTTAAATAAAGGTGAAATAAAATAAATAAATAAATAAAATAAAAATTGAAAATAAAATAATCTCCAAAATATCGTTATTTATAGCCTTCCCGCTGTAGACGTCTTTTTCAGCACCGTTTCGCGCTGCTCTAAGACAAGCATGGAGAAATGAAAATGTTCAATTATTTTCCATGATATTCTTAAAATATAATCTCAGCCAAAAAAAACGTCCCTTTGAGGACCCTGTTTTTCAAAGATAATTCGTAAAAATTCAAATAACATCACAGATCTTCATTATAAGGGTTTAACACTGTTTCCCATGCTTGTTCAATGAACCACAAACAATTAATGAACATGCACCTGTGGAACAGTAATTAAGACACTAACAGCTTACAGATGGTAGGCAATTAAGGTCACAGTAATGAAAACTTAGGACACTAAAGAGGCCTTTCTACTGACTCTGAAAAACACCAAAAGAAAGATGCCCAGGGTCCCCGCTCATCTGCGTGAATGTGCCTTAAGCACGCTGCAAGGAGGCATGAGGACTGCAGATGTGGCCAGGGCAATAAATTGCAATGTCTGTACTGTGAGACGCCTAAGACAGCGCTACAGCGAGACAGGACGGACAGCTGATCGTCCTCGCAGTGGCAGACCACGTGTAACAACACCTGCACAGGATTGGTACATCCGAAAATCACACCTGCAGGACAGGTACAGAAAGGCAACAACTGCCCGAGTTACACCAGGAATGCACAATCCCTCCATCAGTGCTCAGACTGTCCGCAATAGGTTGAGAGAGGCTGGACTGAGGGCATGTATGCCTGTTGCAGATCCTCACCAGACATCACCGGCAACAACGTCATCTATGGGCACAAACCCACCGTCACTGGACCAGACAGGACTGGCAAAAAGTGCTCTTCACCAACAAGTCGCGGTTTTGTCTCACCAGGGGTGATGGTCAGATTCGCATATATCGTCAATGGAATGAGCGTTACACCGAGGCCTGTACTCTGGAGCGGGATCGATTTGGGGGTGGAGAGTTCGTCATGGTCTGGGGCCGTGTGTCACAGCATCATCGGACTGAGCTTGTTGTCATTGCAGGCAATGTCAACGCTGTGCGTTACAGGGAAGACATCCTCCTCCCTCATGTGGTACCTTTCCTGCAGGCTCATCCTGACATGACCCTCCAGCATGACAATGCCACCAGCCATACTGCTCGTTTTGTGCATGATTTCCTGCAAGACAGGAATGTCAGTGTTCTGCCATTGCTAGCGAAGAGCCCGGATCTCAATCCCATTGAGCACGTCTGGGACCTGTTGGATCGGAGGGTGAGGGCTAGGGCCATTCCTCCCAGAAATGTCCGTGAACTTGCAGGTGCCTTGGTGGAAGAGTGGGGTAACATCTCAGAGCAAGAACTGGCAAGTCTGGTGCAGTCCATGAGGAGGAGATGCACTGCAGTACTTAATGCAGTTGGTGGCCTCACCAGATACTGACTGTTACTTTTGATTTTGATCCCCCCTTTGTTCAGGGACACATTATTCCATTTATGTTAGTCACATGTCTGTGGAAGTTGTTCAGTTTATGTCTCAGTTGTTGAATCTCGTTATGTTCATACAAATATTTACACATTAAGTTTGCTGAAAATAAACGCAATTGACAGTGAGAGGACGTTTCTTTTTTTTGCAGATTTTATGTGTTGACTGTCTATTAAATAATCAAGGTAGGTTTCTCCAGAAATAAATAATTCTAAATAACAAACTGGCTTTATTTACAAATGAATGAGAATGTCTCACTTAGATATTCTCACAGATCCTAACGGAAAATGCCCCTTAGATATTAATATAGAATCCTCCAATCCTCTTATGATGTAGCCTACTCCAGACTGTCACGTTGTACAGCGCAATATTTTCCATTCCATCCTAACAGAAACCCTGAGGGTTTAGTTTTAGTTTTAGTCTCGGAATACAAACACCATAATATTAATCAAATGAATTAAGCCTAATTTTTATAAATCAATCCCATGTACTATGTTATTACAAAAAATGTTTTAAATTCTCTAGTAAAGCCAATATGGGAGACTATCAAATCCTTCTTAAAGTTGCCCTCTGGTGGTCAAACTAGCACTAACTTGCATTAACATAAAAAATGGCTGACAATTAAATAACGTGCCATGGAATGCTGTAGCAGCCCGCAAGGTGTGCTGCAGTATGACACAACTTTTTAAGGAGGAACCACAGTATCCATTAAATTCTTCTTTACTTATATATTATATATAACTTCCTGGTTGCCTGAAGCAGCCTGAGACCTACCTCCAATTAGTTTTGGGGGTTGTAACAGACCAACGTTTCTTTTTGATACTGTCGCAAAGCTAACTAAAAAGCAGAATTCCCTAAGAGAGGATGGCTTTCACTTCAGCAGTGATAAATTCATCAACTTCTTTGAGGAAAATATCATGATCATTTGAAAGCAAATTACAGACTCCTCTTTAAATCTGCGTATTCCTCCAAAGCTCAGTTGTCCTGAGTCTGCACAACTCTGCCAGGACCTAGGATCAAGGCAGACACTAAAGTGTTTTAGTACTATATCTCTTGACACATTGATGAAAATAATCATGGCCTCCAAACCTTCAAGCTGCATACTGGACCCCATTCCAACTAAACTACTGAAAGAGTTGCTTCCTGTGCTTGGCCCTCCTATGTTGAACATAATAAATGGCTCTCTATCCACCGGATATTTACCAAACTCACTAAAAGTGGCAGTAATAAAGCCTCTCTTGAAAAATCCAAGCCTTGACCCAGAAATTATAAAAAACGTTCAGCCTATATTGAATCTCACATTCCTCTAAAAACATTTTGAAAAAGCTGTTGCGCAGAAACTCACTGCCTTCTTGAAGACAAACAACGTATACGAAACGCTTCAGTCTGGTTTTAAACCCCATCATAGCACTGAGACTGCACTTGTGAAGGTGGTAAATGACCTTTTAATGGCGTCAGACCGAGGCTCTGCATCTGTCCTCGTGCTCCTAGACCTTAGTGCTGCTTTGGATACCATCGATCACCACATTCTTTTGGAGAGATTGGAAACCCTAATTGGTCTACACGGACAAGTTCTGGCCTGTTTTAGATCTTATTTGATGTAAAGATACCAGTTTGTCTCTGTGGATGGTTTGTCCTCTGACAAATCAACTGTAAATTTCGGTGGTCCTCAAGGCTCCGTTTTAGGACCACTATTGTTTTCACTATATATTTTACCTCTTGGTGATGTTATTCAGAAACATAATGTTAACTTTCACTGCTATGCGGACGATACACAGCTGTACATTTTGATGAAACATGGTGAATCCCCAAAATTGCCTATCCTGGAAGCCTGTGTTTCAGACATAAGGAAGTGGACGGTGGCAAATGTTCTACTTTTAAACTCGGACAAAACAGAGATGCTAGTTCTAGGTCCAAAGAAACAAAGAGATCTTCTGTTGAATCTGACAACTAATCTTGGTGGTTGTACAGTCGTCTCAAATAAAACTAGTGAAGGACCTCGGGGTCTCTTTTGACAAACATATCAAGACTGTTTCAAGGACAGCTTTTTTCCATCTACGTAACATTGCAAAAATCAGAAACTTTCTGTCCAATAATTATGCAGAAAAATGTATCCATGCTTTTGTCACTTCTAGGTCAGCCTACTGCAATGCCCTACTTTCTGGCTACCCGGATAAAGCAATAAATAAACTTCAGTTAGTGCTAAACACGGCTGCTAGAATCTTGACTAGAACCAAAAAATTTGATCACATTACTCCAGTGTTAACCTCTCTACACTGGCTTCCTTTTAAGGTTAGGGCTGATTTCAAGGTTTTACTGCTAACCTACAAAGCATTACATGGGCTTGCTCCTACCTCTCTCCCCGATTTGGTCCTGCCGTACGCTACGGTCACAAGACGCAGGCCTCCTTATTGTCCCTAGAATTTCTAAGCAAACAGCTGGAGGCAGGGCTTTTTCCTATAGAGCTCCATTTTTATGGAATGGTCTGCCTATCCAGTTGAGAGAGGCAGACACAGTCTCAATCTTTAAGTCTTTATTGAAGACTCATCTCTTCAGCAGGTCCTATGATTGAGTGTAGTCTGGCCCAGGAGTGTGAAGGTGAACGAAAAGGCACTGGAGCAACGAACCGCCCTTGCTGTCTCTGCATGGCCGGTTCCCCTCTCTCCACTGGGATTCTCTGCTTCAAATCCAATTACAGGGACTGAGTCACTGGCTTACTGGTGCTCTACCATGCAATCCCTAGAAGGGGTGCGTCACTTGAGTGGGTTGAGTCACTGACGTGATCTTCCTGTCCCCCCCCCTTGGGTTGTGCCGTGGGGGAGATCTTCGTGGGCTATACTCGGCCTTGTCTCAGGATGGTAGGTTGGTGGTTGGAGATATCCCTCTAGTGGTGTGGGAGCTGTGCTTTGGCAGAGTGGGTGGGGTTATATCCTGCCTATTTGGCCCTGTCTGGGGGTATCGTCGGACGGGGCCACAGTGTCTCCCGACCCCTCCTGTGTCAGCCTCCAGTATTTATGCTACAATAGTTTGTGTCGGGGGCCTAGGGTCAGCCTATTACATCTGGAGTATTTCTCCTGTCTTATCCGGTGTCCTGTGTGAATCTAAGTATTCTCTCTCTCTCGCTCTCTCTCGACCTGAGCCCTAGGACCATGCCTAAGGACTACCTGGCCTGATGACTCCTCACTGTCCCCAGTCCACCTGGTTGTGCTGCTGCTCCAGTTTCAACTGTTCTGCCTGCGGCTATGGAACCCTGACCTGTTCACCAGACATGCTGTTTTAAACTCTCTAGAGACAGCAGGAGCTGTAGAGATACTCTGAATAGTCAGCTATGAAAAGCCAACTGAAATTACTCCTGAGGTGCTGACCTGTTGCACCCACGACAACCACTGTGATTATTATTATTTAACCCTGCTGGTCATCTATGAACATTTCAACATCTTGGCCATGTTCTGTTATAATCTCCACCCGGCACAGCCAGAAGAGGACTGGCCACCCCTCATAGCCTGGTTCCTCTCTAGGTTTCTTCCTAGGTTCTGGCCTTTCTAGGGAGTTTTTCTTAGCCACCGTGCTTCTACACCTGCATTGCTTGCTGTTTGTGGTTTTAGGCTGGGGTTCTATACAGCACTTTGTCACATCAGCTGATGTAAGAAGGAATTTATAAATACATTTGATTGATTTGTTATGCTAACATGTAAGCATAGTATATATTAACAAACTAGCATATATAAGCTAGCATATGTTAGTATTACAGTTGTTAGCTTGTTTTAGTTAGCATACAGTTCCTTCAGAAAATATTAATATCCCTTGACTTATTCCATATTTTGTTGTGTTACAGCCTGAATTCAAACATTTATTAAATTGTTTTTTTTCTCTCACCCATCTACACACAATGTTTTTAGAAAATGTTAAAAAAATGAAATACAGAAATATCTCAAACACATATTTATTCACACCCTTGAGTCAATACATGTTAGAATTATCTTTAGAAGCGATTACATCTGGGAGTCTTTCTGGGTAAGTCTATTAGAGCACCTGGATTGTACAAATTGTGCACATTATTATTATACTTTTTTTTCAAGCTCTGTCAACTTGGTTGTTGATATTTGCTAGACAGTCATTTAAGTCGCGCAATAGATGTTCAAGCCAATTTATGTCAAAACTGTAACTAGGTCACTCAGGAACATTCAATGTCATCTTGGTAAGCAGTGAAAATTTGGCCTTGTGTTTTTGGTTATTGTCCTGTTGGAAGGTGAACTTGTCTTCTAGTGTCTGGTCTGTTGACAAGTAGACTGAACCAGGTTTTCCTTTAGGATTTTGCCTGTGCTTAGCTCTATTCTGTTTATATTGTTTTATTTTGTTTAGTCCTTGCAAATGTCAAGCATACATACAGTTGAAGTCAGAAGTTTATATACACTCAGGTTGGAGTGATTAAAACTAGTTTAAAATTGTAGACCTCCACAAATCTGGTTCATCCTTGGGAGCAATTTCCAAACGCCTGAAGGTACCACGTTCATCTGTTCAAACAATAGTACGCAAGTATAAACACCATGGGACCATGCAGCCGTCATATCGCTCAGGAAGGAGACGTGTTCTGTCTCCTAGAGATGAACGTACTTTGGTGCGAAAAGTGCAAATCAATCCCAGAACAACAGCAAAGGACCTTGTGAAGATGCTGGAATAAATAGGTACAAAAGTATCTATATCCACAGCAAAACGTGTCCTATATCAACATAACCTGCAAGGAAGAAGCCACTGCTCCAAAACCACCATAAAAAAGCCAGACTACAGTTTGCAACTGCACATGGGGACAAAGATCGTACTTTTTGGAGAAATGTCCTCTGGTCTGATGAAACAAAAATAGAACTGTTTGGCCATAATGACCATCGTTATGGTTGGAGGAAAAAGGGGGAGGTTTGCAAGCCGAAGAACACCATCCCAACCGTGAAGCACGGGGGTGGCAGCATCATGTTGTGGGGGTGCTTTGCTGCAGGAGGGACTGGTGCACTTCACAAAAATCGACTAAGTAAAATTATGTGGATATACTGAAGCAACATCTCAAGACATCGGTCAGGAAGTTAAAGCTTGGTCGCAAATGGGTATTCCAAATGGACAACTGTTCACTCTGGGTGCCAGAGCAGCGAACAGTTTTGCCTGGGCTGAACGGAAACTGTGCTTCCGTAGAGGTAGGGAGGCGAGCAGGCCAGAGGTGGATTAACGCAGTGCCCTTCTTTGGGTGTAGGGACTGATCAGAGCCTGAAGGTACGGAGGTGCCGTTCCCCTCACAGCACCGTAGGCAAGCACCATGGTCTTGTAGCAGATACGAGCTTCAACTGGAAGCCAGTGGAGTGTGCGGAGGAGCGGGGTGATGTGCGAGAACTTGGGAAGGTTGAACACCAGACGGGCTGCGGCGTTCTGGATGAGTTCTAAGGGTTTAATGGCACAGGCAGGGAGCCCCGCCAGCAGCGAGTTGCAGTAATCCAGACGGGAGATGACAAGTGCCTGGATTAGGACCTGCACCGCTTCCTGTGTAAGGCAGGGTTGTACTCTGCGAATGTTGTAGAGCATGAACCTACAGGATCGGGTCACCGCCTTGATGTTAGCTGGAGAACGACAGGGTGTTATCCAGGGTCACGCCAAGGCTCTTAGCACTCTGGGAGGAGGACACAATGGAGTTGTCAACCGTGATGGCGAGATCATGGAACGGGCAGTCCTTCCCCGGGAGGAAGAGCAGCTCCATCTTGCCGAGTTTCAGCTTGAGGTGGTGATCTGTCATCCACACTGATATGTCTGCCAGACATGCAGAGATGCAATTCGCCACCTGATTATCAGAAGGGGGAAAGGAGAAGATTAATTGTGTGTCGTCTGCGTAGCAATCATAGGAGAGACCATGTGAGGATATGACAGAGCCAAGTGACTTGGTGTATAGCGAGAATAGGAGAGGGCCTAGAACTGAGCCCTGGGGGACACCAGTGGTGAGAGCACGTGGTGCGGAGACGGATTCTCGCCACGCCACCTGGTTGGAGCGACCTGTCAGGTAGGACGCAATCCAAGAGTGAGCCACGCCGGAGATGCCCAGCTCGGAGAGGGTGGAGAGGAGGATCTGATGGTTCACAGTATCAAAGGCAGCAGATAGGTCTAGAAGGATGAGAGCAGAGGAGAGAGAGTTAGCTTTAGCAGTGCGGAGAGCCTCCGTGACACAGAGAAGAGCAGTCTCAGTTGAATGGCCAGTCTTGAAACCTAACTGATTTGGATCAAGAAGGTCATTCTGAGAGAGATAGCAAGAGAGCTGGCCAAGGACGGCACGCTCAAGAGTTTTGGAGAGAAAAGAAAGAAGGGATACTGGTCTGTAGTTGTTGACATTCGGAGGGATCGAGTGTAGGTTTTTTGAGAAGGGGTGCAACTCTCGCTCTCTTGAAGACGGAAGGGACGTAGCCAGCAGTCAAGGATGAGTTGATGAGCGAGGTGAGGTAGGGGAGAATGTCTCCGGAAATGGTCTGGAAAAGAGAGGAGGGGATAGGGTCAAGCGGGCAGGTTGTTGGGCGGCCGGCCGTCACAAGTCGCAAGATTTCATCTGGAGAGATAGGGGAGAAACAGGTCAAAGCACAGGGTAGGGCAACGTGAGCAGGACCAGCGGTGTCGTTTGACTTAACAAACGAGGATCGAATGTCATCAACCTTCTTTTCAAAATGGTTGACGTAGTCATCCGCAGAGAGGGAGGAGGGGGGAGGGGGAGGAGGATTCAGGAGGGAAGAGAAGGTGGCAAAGAGCTTCCTAGGATTAGAGGCAGATGCTTGGAATTTAGAGTGGTAGAAAGTGGCTTTAGCAGCAGAAACAGAGGAAGAAAATGTAGAGAGGAGGGAGTGAAAAGATGCCAGGTCCGCAGGGAGGCTAGTTTTCCTCCATTTCCGCTCGGCTGCCCGGAGCCCTGTTCTGTGAGCTCGCAATGAGTCGTCAAGCCACGGAGCAGGAGGGGAGGACCGAGCCGGCCGGGAGGATATGGGACATAGAGAGTCAAAGGATGCAGAAAGGGAGAACAGGAGGGTTGAGGAAGCAGAATCAGGAGATTGGTTGGAGAAGGATGGAGCAGAGGGAAGAGATGATAGGATGGAAGAGGAGAGAGTAGCAGGAGAGAGAGAGCGAAGGTTGCGACGGCGCAATACCATCTGAGTAGGGGCAGAGTGAGTAGTGTTGGAGGAGAGCGAGAGGGAAAAGGATACAAGGTAGTGGTCGGAGACTTGGAGGGGAGTTGCAGTCATCATTTAGGTTAGTTTTGGGGAGTACCTACAATGTTGTTGATCCATCATCAGTTTTCTCCTATCACAGCTATTCAACTCCATAACTATTTTAAAGTCACCATTGGCCTCATGGTGAAATCCCTGAGTGGTTTCCTTCCTCTCCGGCAACTGAGTTACGAAGGACGTCTGTATCTTTGTAGTGACTGGGTGTATTGATACGCCATCCAACGTGTAATTAATAACTGCACCATGCTTAAATCAAATCAAATCAAATATATTTATATAGCCCTTCTTACATCAGCTGATATCTCAAAGTGCTGTACAGAAACCCAGACTAAAACCCCAAACAGCAAGCAATGCAGGTGTAGAAGCACGGTGGCTAGGAAAAACTCCCTAGAAAGGCCAAATCCTAGGAAGAAACCCATAGAGGAACCAGGCTATGAGGGGTGGCCAGTCCTCTTCTGGCTGTGCCGGGTGGAGATTATAACAGCACATGGCCTAGATGTTCAAATGTTCATAAATGACCAGCATTGTCAAATAATAATAATCATAGTAGTTGTCGTGGGTGCAACAAGTCAGTAACACAAGAGTGAGTGTCAGTTGGCTTTTTCATAGCCGATCATTGAGAGTATCTCTACCTCTCCTGCTGTCTATAGAAAGTTGAAAACAGCAGGTCTGGGACAGGTAGCACGTCCGGTGAATAGGTCAGGGTTCCAGCAGGTCTGGGACAACAGCTCTGGGACAGGTAGCACGTCCGGTGAACAGGTCAGGGTTCCATAGCTGCAGGCAGAACAGTTGGAACTGGAGCAGGGATATTCAATGTCTGCTTTTTTATTTTCACCCATCTTACCAATAGGTGCCCCTTTTTGCGAGGAATTGGAAAACCTCCCTGGTGTTTGTAGTTGAATCTGTGTTAGAAATTCACTGTTCAACTGAGGGACCTTACAGATAGTTGTGTATGTGGGACACAGAGATGAGGTAGTTATTCAAAAATCATGTTAAACACTATTACACAGAGTTAGTCCATGCAAATTGTTATGTGACTTGTTAAACAAATTTGTACTCCTGACCTTATTTAGGTTTGCCATTTCAAAGGGGTGGAATAATTATTGACTCAAGACATTTCAGCTTTTCATTTTTAATTAATTTCAACAAAATTCTACAAACAATCCATTTAAAATTGAGACTGTAACACAACAAAATGTGGAAAAAGTCAAGGGATGTGGATACTTTCTGAAGGCACTATATATTAGCATTACAGTTGTTGTGCTAATGTCCTAACCTTAGCATGTTTCTTCAGTTCAACTGGTCATACGGTAGGGGTCGCACACCCAGCTGACATACTTTTTGTTGTAGATGCTTCAGGCCCTAGCATGTCATCATATATTAGCGTGAAGGTTGTTATACCGAGATGTTAGCATTAGTATGTTTCTCCAGCTCACCTGGACATGTGGCAGGGGTCGCATACCCATCCGCGCTCCTTCTTGTTGTAGCGGCTGCAGGCCTTGCAGGTGTACAGCTGGCAGTCCAGACACTGGCGCTTGCTGTTGACCAGGAACTTGAAGGGCTGCAAGCAGCGGATGCAGTGGGACTCTGTCAGGCTGGTCCCAGTGCCCAGCAGCTCTCTCTTGGTGTCCTCCTTCTCTAGCTGCGTCTTGAGCTCTCTGCAAAATACACAAGGATGGATGGATAAATTGATTGACAGAGAAATATAAACAGAAGATGGATAGAATGGCAGAGGCCAGATAGTTACAAATAATTTCTAGACTGCAAATTGACCGCAAGAAGCCCAAACAGATATAATATTAGACTAAAACATAATAATTTCAAACCTTGCTTGAATTTGTATACAATCACATACAATGAGTATACCAAACATTAGGAACAACTTCCTAATATTGAGCTGCACCACCGCTTTTGGCCTCAGAACAGCTTCAATTTGTCGGGGCATGGACTCTACAAGGTGTCGAAAGAGTTCTACAGCTGGGCACTGGGACAGGAATGCTCGCCCATTTTGACTCCAATGCTTCCCATAGTTGTGTCAAGTTGGCTGGATGTCCTTTGGGTAATGCACCATTCTTGGTACACCCAGGAACCTGTTGAGCGTGAAAACCCCAGCAGCACTGCAGTTCTTGACACAAACCGGTGTACCTGGCAGCTACTACCATACCCGTTCAAAGGCACTTAAATATTTTGTCTTGCGCATTCACCGTCTAAATGGCACACATTCAAAATCTATGTCTCAATTGTTTCCAGGCTTAAAAATCCTTGTTTAACTTGTTTACTCCCCTTCATCTACACTGATTGAAGTGGATCTAACTAGTGACATCAATAAGGGATCATAGGTTTCACCCCACCCCCCCCCCAAAAAAGCAAGAATTTCTTTAGCTCAGAAAACCTGGGGGGCCAAATAAAATCACCTGCGGGCCAAATTCACAGTTGGGGAACCCTGCTGTAGTGGATGGATGGATGGATGGATGGATGGATGGATGGATGGATGGATGGATGGATGGATGGATGGATGGATGGATGGACAGACAGAAGTAAAGACAGAAGAATGAACATAGGAAAGGACAAATGGAGGGACAAACTGACAGTAGATAGGAAAGACAGTAGATTGATTATTCTATACCAGTCACAGGAGTGGAACACAATGGCCCAATTTTTCTGTAAGCCTGCAATCAGTCCCTTTCCTATCCTGTAATATGTTCAGTGATGGACCAAGGCATGTGTATCCTTGGGCTATCCAAAGTAATGAAGGTGCACTGGTATCTATGAAAGGCTTTCTATGAAGCCCGAGAGGCACGGCTCACATCTGTGGTTACATATATTTTACATAAACTGCAAACATGGCCCTGGGAAATAAGTCTGTGAGGCCATGTGAGCCATCTCACATGACTAGCCCAAAGGCTAAAATGCTATCACTTAGCAGATGAAAACTGAAGCATTATTGCTTCCTTTAAGCGGTACAATATGTTTAGTTTTCTTTGCCAAATATCAAAGCCTTGCTTGCTTGTAACAATGAAAGACAAATGTAACATATTTACAGTTTATGGTAAGGGAATGGTAAATGTCATTATGTGCTTCTTGAGTGAAAACTGACTTTTAGCTCTAACTTGTAGGCTTATGCTACGTGTCAATCTGCATTAAGCCGATTCGTTCACAACTGGCTGCTGGCTGGTGGCTGCATGGGAGTTCTCGGTATGAGCTGGAAACATGGTGGTTTTAAACTCAGCAGATTGTGTGTTCTCCAACCTTGGGAAAGTCTGAATCCCTGCCACAACTAAACCCCTGCATATCAAATGTCAACCGCTAACCTCATGAGACAACAGGTAATAAGAGAGAACTAGAAATATACGTGGCATCAGAGGTAGACATGGAGAAGGCTAACAATTCAATTTTCAATTTTCTACATGAAAACAAGTGATATTGGGGGGCTGAATGAGGGTAATTTGAGCCAGTTGAAACTGGTTTCCCTTGTCTGTCTCTCGCATTATGGTGGATTGCAAAAAGTACTTGGTGGCCATCTTGGCTATACATGATCTCGTGACATGCACGGTTGATATACAGTCGTTTCTGAGGCATATTAATCCAATAGTATGTGTCAGTAATAACGCTCAACATGCATATTGATACAGTACCTTAACTGCACTGGACTTGTACAGTTAGTAGAGCCTGACAGAAAAGTTCCATGTATGCATAATGGCTGAATTCTAGCATTGGACATACACATTGAAGTCGGAAGTTGACATACACTCAATTAGTATTTGGTAGCATTGTCTTTAAATTGTTTAACTTGGGTCAAACGTTTTGGGTAGCCTTCCACAAGCTTCCCACACACAATAAGTTAGGTGAAATTTGGCCCATTCCTCCTGACAAAGCTGGTGTAACTGAGTCAGGTTTGTAGGCCTACTTGCTCGCACACACTTTTTCAGTTCTGCCCACACATTTTCTATAGGATTGAGATCAGGGCTTTGTGATGGCCACTCCAATTCCTTGCCTTTGTTGTCCGTAAGCCATTTTGCCACAACTTCAGAAGTATGCTTGGAGTCATTGTCCATTTGGAAGACCCATTTGCGACCAAGCTTTAACTTCCTGACTGATGTCTTGAGATGTTGCTTCAATATATCCACATAATTTTACTTCCTCATGATGCCATCGATTTTTGTGACGTGCACCAGTCCCTCCTGCAGCAAAGCACCCCACAACATGATGCTGCCACCCCCGTGCTTCACGGTTGGGATGGTGTTCTTCGGCTTGCAAACGTCCCCCTTTTTCCTCCAAACATAACGATGGTCATTATGGCCAAACAGTTTTATTTTTGTTTCATCAGACCAGAGGACATTTCTCCAAAAAGTATGATCTTTGTCCCCATGTGCAGTTGCAAACCGTAGTCTGGCTTTTTTTATGGCAGCTTTGGAGCAGTGGCTTCTTTCTTGCTGAGCGGCCTTTCAGGTTATGTCGATATAGGACTCGTTTAACTGTGGATATAGATACTTTTGTACCTGTTTCCTCCAGCATCTTCACAAGGTCCTTTGCTGTTGTTCTTGGATTGATTTGCACGTTTCACACCAAAGTACGTTCATCTCTAGGAGACATAACGTGTCTCCTTCCTGAGCGGTATGACGGCTGTGTGGTCCCATGGTGTTTATACTTGCGTACTATTGTTTGTACAGATGAACATGGTTCCTTCAGGTGTTTGAAAATTGCTCCCAAGGATGAACCAGATTTGTGGAGGTCTACAATTTCTTTTCCGAGGTCTTGGCTGATTTCTTTTGATTTTCCCATGATGTCAAGCAAAGAGGCACTGAGTTTGAAGGTAGGCCTTGAAATACATCCACAGCTACACCTCCAATTGACTCAAATTTGTCAATTAGCCTATCAGAAGCTTCTAAAGCAATGACATCATTTCCTGGAATTTTCCAAGCTGTTTAAAGGCACAGTCAACTTAGTGTATGTAAACTTCTGACCCACTGGAATGTGATACAGTGAATTATTGTCACGACTTCTGCCGAAGTCGATGCCTCTCCTTGTTAGGGCGGCAGTCGACGTCGACGGTCTTCTAGCCATCGCCAATCCATTTTTCGTTTTCCCACACACCTGGTTCTCATTTCCCTCATTATGTCTTGTGTATTTAACCCTCTGTTTCTCCCATGTTTTTGTGTGGTATTGTTTATCGGTTTTCATGTATGCGCACGTTCGGCTGGTTGCTCTGGGTTATGTTCAACCCGTATTTGTATTTTGTGTTAGTTTGTGCCGTGTGCTTTTGATTCGCTTAACCTCTTGGGGCTAGGTGGGACGCTAGCGTGCCACCCGTGGTGCACTCCATCAACAGCAGGTGCATTTCAAGAGCGGCAAATTTGAATCCAAATAAATGTCAAAATTCAAATTTTTCAAAAATACAACTATTTTACACCATTTGAAAGATAAACATCTCCTTAATCTAACCACGTTTTACGATTTCAAAAAGGTTTTACGGCGAAAGCATAAATTTAGAGTATGTTAGGACAGTACATTTACAAGAGTTGTGTGTAATGTTTTGTCAAGTCAAAGACAGGGTCACCAAAACCATAAAACCAGCTAAAATGATGCACTAACCTTTTGGTGTATTGTATTGTATAACATAATGTCCTAGGGTTGTCATCTGATGAAGATCATCAAAGGTGAGTGCTGCATTTAGCTGTCTTCTGGGTTTTGGTGACATTATATGCTGGCTTGAAAAATGGGTGTCTGATTATTTCTGGCTTGGTACTCTGCTGACATAATCTAATGTTTTGCTTTCGTTGTAAAGCCTTTTTGAAATCGGACAGTGTGGTTAGATTAACGAGAGTCTTATCTTTAAATGGCTGTAAAATAGTCATATGTTTGAGAAATTGAAGTAATAGGATTTTTAAGGTTTTGAAAATCGCGCCACAGGATAGCCGTGGCTGTTACGTAGGTGGGACGAATTCGTCCCGCCTAGCCTAGAGAGGTTAACATCCTTATCATTTATCGCCCTCCAGGTTCCCTTGGAGAGTTCATCAATGAGCTTGACGCCTTGATAAGTTCCTTTCCTGAGGATGGCTCACCTCTCACAGTTCTGGGTGACTTTAACCTCCCCACGTCTACCTTCGACTCATTCCTCTCTGCCTCCTTCTTTCCACTCCTCTCCTCTTTCGACCTCACCCTCTCACCTTCCCCCCCTACTCACAAGGCAGGCAATACGCTTGACCTCATCTTTACTAGATGCTGCTTCCACTAATCTCATTGCAACTCCCCTCCAAGTCTCCGACCACTACCTTGTATCCTTTTCCCTCTCGCTCTCATCCAACACTTCTCACTCTCCCCCTACTTGGATGGTATTGCGCCGTCCCAACCTTCGCTCTCTCTCTCCCGCTACTCTCTCCTCTTCCATCCTATCATCTCTTCCCTCTGCTCAAACCTTCTCCAACCTATCTCCTGATTCTGCCTCCTCAACCCTCCTCTCCTCCCTCTCTGCATCCTTTGATTTCCTCTGTCCCCTATCCTCCAGGCCGGCTCGGTCCTCCCCTCCTGCTCCGTGGCTCGACGACTCACTGCGAGCTCACAGAACAGGGCTCCGGGCAGCCAAGCGGAAATGGAGGAAAACTCGCCTCCCTGCGGACCTGGCATCCTTTCACTCCCTCCTCTCTACATTTTCCTCTTCTGTCTCTGCTGCTAAAGCCACTTTCTACCACTCTAAACTCCAAGCATCTGCCTCTAACCCTAGGAAGCTCTTTGCTACCTTCTCCTCCCTCCTGAATCCTCCTCCCCCTCCCCCCCCCTCCTCCCTCTCTGCGGATGACTTCGTCAACCATTTTGAAAAGAAGGTTGACGACATCCGATCCTCGTTTGCTAAGTCAAACGACACTGCTGGTCCTGCTCACACTGCCCTACCCTGTGCTTTGACCTCTTTCTCCCCTCTCTCTCCAGATGAAATCTCGCGTCTTGTGACGGCCGGCCGCCCAACAACCTGCCCACTTGACCCTATCCCCTCCTCTCTTCTCCAGACCATTTCCGGAGACCTTCTCCCCTACCTCACCTCGCTCATCAACGCATCCTTGACCGCTGGCTACGTTCCTTCCGTCTTCAAGAGAGCGAGAGTTGCACCCCTTCTGAAAAAACCTACACTCGATCCCTCCGATGTCAACAACTACAGACCAGTATCCCTTCTTTCCTTTCTCTCCAAAACTCATGAACGCGCCGTCCTTGGCCAGCTCTCTTGCTATCTCTCTCAGAATGACCTTCTTGATCCTAATCAGTCAGGTTTCAAGACTGGGCATTCAACTGAGACTGCTCTTCTCTGTGTCACGGAGGCTCTCCGCACTGCTAAAGCTAACTCTCTCTCCTCTGCTCTCATCCTTCTAGACCTATCTGCTGCCTTTGATACCGTGAACCATCAGATCCTCCTCTCCACCCTCTCCGAGCTGGGCATCTCCGGCACCGCGCACGCTTGGATTGCGTCCTACCTGACAGGTCGCTCCTACCAGGTGGCGTGGCGAGAATCTGTCTCCGCACCACGTGCTCTCACCACTGGTGTCCCCCAGGGCTCTGTTCTTGGCCCACTCCTATTCTCGCTATACACCAAGTCACTTGGCTCTGTCATATCCTCACATGGTCTCTCATATCATTGCTATGCAGATGACACACAATTAATCTTCTCCTTTCCCCCTTCTGACAACCAGGTGGCGAATCGCATCTCTGCATGTCTGGCAGACATATCAGTGTGGATGACGGATCACCACCTCAAGCTGAACCTCGGCAAGACGGAGCTGCTCTTCCTCCCGGGGAAGGACTGCCCGTTCCATGATCTCGCCATCACGGTTGACAACTCCCTTGTGTCCTCCTCCCAGAGTGCTAAGAGCCTTGGCGTGACCCTGGACAACACCCTGTCGTTCTCAGCCAACATCAAGGCGGTGACCCGATCCTGTAGGTTCATGCTCTACAACATTCGCAGAGTACGACCCTGCCTCACACAGGAAGCGGCGCAGGTCCTAATCCAGGCACTTGTCATCTCCCGTCTGGATTATTGCAACTCGCTGTTCGCTGGGCTCCCTGCCTGTGCCATTAAACCCCTACAACTCATCCAGAACGCCGCAGCCCGTCTGGTGTTCAACCTTCCCAAGTTCTCTCACGTCACCCTGCTCCTCCGCTCTCTCCACTGGCTTCCAGTCGAAGCTCGCATCCGCTACAAGACCATGGTGCTTGCCTACGGAGCTGTGAGGGGAACGGCACCTCCGTACCTTCAGGCTCTGATCAGGCCCTACACCCAAACAAGGGCACTCCGTTCATCCACCTCTGGCCTGCTCGCCTCCCTACCTCTGAGGAAGCACAGTTCCCGCTCAGCCCAGTCAAAACTGTTCGCTGCTCTGGCACCCCAATGATGGAACAAGCTCCCTCACGATGCCAGGACAGCGGAGTCAATCACCACCTTCCGGAGACACCTGAAACCCCACCTCTTCAAGGAATACCTGGGATAGGATAAAGTAATCCTTCTAACCCCCCCCTTAAAAGATTTAGATGCACTATTGTAAAGTGGTTGTTCCACTGGATATTATAGGTGAATGCACCAATTTGTAAGTCGCTCTGGATAGGAGCGTCTGCTAAATGACTAAAATGTAAATGTAAATTTAAATAAAAGGCTCCGTTTTGCTACCAAATATCTGCTCTTCTGCGCCTGACTTCCTATAGCCCTTCACGCATACCTTGACAGAATACTACACCCATTATGGAGTCAGCAGGAGCAGGTACCTATGGTAGCGGAGTTGAGGAGCGCATCCTGGAGCACACGGCGTTGATTCACCATCTCGGCACCGCCATGGACCGTGTCATCCAGACGATGGATCGCTGGGAGAGACAGGGAGGTCCTCCAGTACCTCCCCCAGCACAACAGGGGGAGGTCCTCACTACCCATCCCTCCTGTACCCGGTTCCAGTGGGATGCGTCTCGCCCTTCCCGGGGAGTATGATGGGTCGGCGGCACGGTGCCAGGGTTCCTGCTACAGCTGGACCTCTACCTGGGCACCGTTTATCCAGCTCCCTCGGGAAGGAAGAGGGTGTCCGCCCTCGTCTCGTGCCTCTCAGGGAGAGCTCTGGAGTGGGCCAATGCTGTGTGGGGAGAAGGAGATGCGGCGTTGGAGGACTTCACGGAGTTCACCCACCACTTCCGGGCAGTATTCGACCACCTGGCCTTCCCTGTAGCTCAGTTGGTAGAGCATGGTGTTTGCAACGCCAGGGTTGTGGGTTCGATTCCCACGGGGGGCCAAGTACGAAGAAAAAAAACAAATGTATGAAATGAAAAAAATGAAATGTATGCATTCACTACTGTAAGTCGCTCTGGATAAGAGCGTCTGCTAAATGACTAAAATGTAAATGTAAATGTGGTAGAGCGACGGGTGAACGTCTCTTCCACCTAAGGCAGGGGACGAGGAGCGCCCAGGAGTTTGCACTGGAGTTTCGGACCTTGGCCGCCGGAGCGGGATGGAATGACAGGGCCCTCATCGACCACTACCATTGCAGCCTGCGCATGGATGTCCGTCGGGAGTTGGCCTGCAGGGATACCACTCTTACCTTCGACCAGCTAGTCGACATGTCCATTCGGTTGGATAAACTGCTGGCCACCCGCGGACGTCCAGAGAGGGCTCTGCCTATGGAGATGGGAGGTGCTGCGCACAGGGAGAACGGAGGAGGGGCTTTCACATGTACCATTTGTGGCCGCAGAGGTAACACTGCCGGTCGGTGCCGTGTTGGTTCCTCTAGGGTTCGAGGCAGCAGGCAGGGCACTCTTGCGTCACCCCAAGTGAGAAGGCACCATTCTCACCCACAGCCCTCTGTTGCACACATGTTTGTGTTTGTTACTTTTCCTCAGTTTTTCCCACATTCCCAGCATAAGGCGCTCGTCGATTCAGGCGCGGCTGGGAATTTTATTGACAGATCATTTGCCCATAGTTTAGGAATCCCCATCGTTCCAGTGGATGTGCCCTTCCCCGTTCACGCCTTAGATAGTCGACCATTAGGGTCAGGGTTGATTAGGGAGGTCACCGCTCCTTTGGGCATGGTGACGCAGGGGGGGTCATACGGAGAGAATTAGTCTCTTCCTTATTGACTCTCCTGCGTTTCCTGTGGTGCTGGGACTACCCTGGTTAGCTTGTCATAACCCCACTGTTCTTGGCCACAGAGGGCTCTCACGGGATGGTCGCGAGAGTGCTCAGGTAGGTGTTTAGTGGGGTTATGCACTAACCTCACCCCCTTCCAGTGTGTATTGGGGTATCAGCCAGTTCTGGCTCCTTGGCATCAGAGTCAGACCGAGGCTCCTGCGGTGGACGACTGGTTCCGGCGCGCGGAGGAAACATGGGACGCCGCCCATGTTCACCTTCAGCGCGCCGTAGTGAGACCCCGGTGCGGGTCTGGCTCTCGACCCGAAACCTGCCCCTCCGCCTGCCCTGCCGGAAGCTGGGTCCGCGGTTTGTGGGGCCATTTAAAGTCCTGAGGAGAGTGAACGAGGTTTGTTACAGGTTACAGCTTCCCCCCGATTACTGCATTAACCCCTCGTTCCATGTGTCTCTCCTCAGGCCAGTGGTGGCTGGCCCGCTCCAGGAGTCTCTGGACATCGAGGGGGCCCCGGCGTACTCCGTTCGTTCCATACTGGATTCGAGACATCGGGCGAGGGGCCTTCAGTATCTCGTGGACTGGGAGGGGTACGGTCCGGAGGAGAGATGCTGGGTTCCGGTGGAGGACATGTTGGATCCTTCTCTGCTGCGAGAGTTCCACCGTCTCCATGGGGATCGCCCTGCTCCTCAAGGCCGGTGTCGACGCACTCCTGGAGCTGCGCGTCGGTGTTCAGCGGTCGACGTCGCCGGTCTTCTAGCCATCGCCGATCCATTTTCATTTGTTTTGTCTCGTTTTCCCACACACCTGGTTCTCATTTCCCTCATTATGTGTTGTGTATTCAACCCTCTGTTTCCCCCATGTCTTTGTGTGGTATTGTTTATCTGTTTTCATGTATGCGCACGTTAGGCGGGTTGCGCTGGATTATGTTCAACCCGTATTTGTATTTCGTGTTCATTTGTGCCGTGTGCTTTTGGTTCGCCAAATAAAAGGTTCCGTTTTGCAACCAAATAACTGCTCTTCTGTGCCTGACTTCCTACAGCCCTTCATGCATACCTTGACAATTATAAGTGAAATAATCTGTCTGTAAACAATTGTTGGAAAAATGACTTGTGTCATGCAAAGTAGATGTCCTAATCGACTTTCCAAAACTATTGTTTGTTAACAAGACATTTGTGGAGTGGTTGAAAAACGAGTTTAAATGACTCCAACCTTAGTGTATGTAAACTTCCGACTTCAATTGTACATTAAATAAACTCATTGTCCTTGATCTCAAGGACCCAATAATACATTCAGCTGGAAGCGTTGCTCTTATAAGGTGATATCATGATCACCTGCACCATTAGAATACAGAGAGGCAGACTTGCAACACCCCTAAGCAACAAAACATTTTTTGTGGTAATTTATTAGGATCCCCATTAAGCAGCTACTCTTCCTGGGGTCCACACAAAACATGAATAGACAAGAACAGAACTACAAATAAAAAAACGGCACACATAGCCTACATATCAATACATACATACAACATACAGTATCTAGGTCAAATAGAGGAGAGTCATTGTACTGTGAGATGTTGCTATTTGGTTTGTTTTTTTACTGACAGGACTACCAATTTGGTTGTTCCAGAATGAGGGTAGGAAAATTCTTGGAGGCAGATGTGACACGGTTTAACTGTGCTTAGACCCTATATTTACTGTAAATTGTAATTAAGACAGAGATTATATAAATTAGCATACCACTCAACTCAACCATTTCAGTGCGTTAGAGGATAAAGTCAATAATGTAAGGCTTATAAATTGTGTTTTAATACCACATGGAACCCAGAGAAGGGAGACATAACTTGCTTTACAATGTCCAGCAAATCTCTTGACATCATATAAACACTGAATGTGTACATCAAAGACATTGATAAAAAGACTTAGTGTTTAAATTAAATGGAAGAGCAGTAATGTGTAAGCATGGAAAATGTGAAATCGTACATAAAATGCAAACGCTTAAACTGTATACAGTAGATGCCACAACAAATGCAATCATTTACAAGGTTTAGAAACAAGTAGGGTGAATTCATTCATATTCATATAAATCAGGTCTTCACATTCAAATTGCTGCAAAGAAACCACTGCTAAGGGACACCAATAATAAGAAGAGACATGCTTGGGCCAAGAAACACAAGCAATGGACATTAGTACAGTGGAAATCTGTCCTTTGGTCTCATGAGTCCAAATTTGAGATTTTTGGTTCCAACCGCCGTGTCTTTGTGAGACGCAGTAGGTGAACAGATTATCTCTACATGTGTGGTTCCCACCGTGAAGCATGGAGGAGGTGGTGTGATGGTGTGGGGGTTCTTTGCTGGCGACACTGTCTGATTTATTTAGAATTTAAGGCACACTTAACAAGCATGGCTACCACAGGATTCTGCAGTGATACGCCATCCCATCTGGTTTGCATTTAGTGGGACTATCATTTGTTTTTCAACAGGACAATGACCCAAAACACCTCCAGGCTGTGTAAGGGCTATTTGACCAAGAAGGAGAGTGATGGTGTTCTGCATCAGCCAACCTGGCCTCCACAATCACCTGACTTCAACCCAATTGACATGGTTTGGGATGAGTTGGACCGCAGAGTGAAGGATAAGCAGCCAACAAGTGCTCAGTATATGTGGGAACTCATTCAAGACTGTTTGAAAAGCATTCCAGGTGAAGCTGGTTGAGAGAATGCCAAGAGTGTGCAAAGCTGTCATCAAGAAGACAAAGGGTGGCTACTTTGAAGAATCTCAAATATAAAATATATTTTGATTTGTTTAAAACTGTTTTGGTTAATGCATGATTACATATGTGTTATTTCATAGTTTTGATGTCTTCACTATTATTCTACAATGTAGAAAATAGTAAAAATAAAGAAAAACCATTGAACGCGTAGGTGTTTCCAAACTTTTGACTGGTATTGTATATCTCACTAGGTCAGGATTTTTAAGCCTCCATACAGTGTCTTTGGGAATTTTTCAGACCCCTTCACTTTTTCCACATTTTGTTAAGTTACTGCCTTATCCTAAAATGGGTTAAATAAATAAAAAAGCCCTCAGCAAGTCTAGCCAGAGCCCGGACTTGAACCCGATTGTACATCTCTGGAGAGACTTGAAAATAGCTGTGCCTGACCTGACAAAAACATTTTTTTTAAATCAATTTTAGAATAAGGCTGCAACCTAACAACATGTGGAAAAAGTCAAGGAGTCTGAATACTTTCCGAAGGCAGTAGTTCTAATGTGTCCATGATATTTGTAATTTCCCTAATTGCATGGTGGTGATAGTTTTTAGTGTGATTTCCTTTACGGTCCATTGTGGTACTTAAAACCGTATTATAATCTTCCACCATAATAATTGAGTAATTTGTTGCTTGTGAGCTCAATAGATTATTATATAGATATTTTCTAAGAATTGTGGATCATCATTATTTGGACCATATAGATGAATTAGCGAAATCTGTTTTTGGTCCAATAGCATATTTAAAAGGATCCACCTTCCTTGAGGATCTGTTTGAACAGTTTGCCCTGGCATTAGTTGAACACAGTCAATCCAACAGTTTCTGAAAAGTTGTCACTTCCTGAGATCTGTTTCAAAAGTTTTTTTTAAGTAGTTACTTTCTCAGATATGTATTCAAATAGTTTTTAAAAAAGTAGTTACTTTCTGAGATCGGTAGTCAAATAGTTGTAGTCACCTCCAAAGTAAATATTTGTTCTCACAATTATTTTTTTTAACTTAAAACTATAGCTATCGCAGGTCTGCAAGGTTCTGAACCTTTCACTGAATACACCCCTGGTTAACAGACTTATGCCATGATATGGGGTCATGCTTTTCGAACTGTGCATGGTTCTCAGGAGTCAGAATAGGAAGACTAGTGGTTATTAGCTATTCCCGGTCAGCAAGATGGTGCCTCAGAGATACAGCAGTACAGCTGTGAGGCATTAGCAATGGGATATAAAATGTATATCTGTTAAATCTGTCCTCCTCTGAAAACCCAAATCCCAGGGACTTGGTATATATCCTGTGCCTTCCTGATTTGAATAGCGAGGATATCCGCACCATGGGCAAAGTCCTAGCTAGTTGCATGGAGGCGTGTGGCAGCATTGTCTCTCAAGGTTCCATTCAACACCCCTCTGGTTAGAGATGCGGAAGATTCGCACCCGGAAAAATAACTACCTTACAATGAAGGCTATATGTGACATGTGCAAGTGCTAACATGTTTTTTTATTTTTTTAAATATGTTAAAAATCATCTTTATCATTAATATGCTATGTCAATAAAAGCAATTTAACTGTCAAAGAAGAGTGCCTTGGAATTTAATTTCGTGCAAAGTAATAAAAAACAATGTTTTGCTCATTATCTTTTTTTTACTTCAATTGTAGCATGCTATAGCTACAGTAGATATTTATGTTTTTCTTTTCAATGTGATCTTTAGTGTAGACAGATTGAGCCAAGTTTGAGTCTGTATAAGGGTTCTAAAAATTAAATAACTTTACAAGTAGACAGCTATTTGAGAGGTTTTATAAAATAAACAGGATTAGCATGTCCCTAGGATTACATTAAACTAAACTGATTATGACCTTAAACCAGAAAGTTCTGCTTAGCTGGCACTCCTTGGGAATCCTGGTATGGGAGCCAGACATACACATTCTGGGAAGATCCAATTTAGCAGACTGTTCCCATACAAGGATATCTCCTGGATGCCCATCAACACCAGCCCCACCAGCCCCACCACCACATCCTTCATAGCCCACATTAAGTTAAGGGGAGAGAGAGAGAGAAAGAGAGAATTATAAAACCAAAACATAATGGTTTCCAGAGACTGAAAAGCAACCCACGGTTCAGAGCAGACTACTAAGCATTAAGAGCCATTTTCCCTTTCGATCCCAAAAACCTCAGCTTGATTTGATAAATCTTTGGCCAAACAGTTCTGCTAAATGGACCGGTTTCAACATTACAGTTACATAATGCGGGGATCAATGTGAATGCATATATACAAGAGTAAGAGTGTTCATTTCTAACTGTCACATAGTTTAAGATCCTCACCTCTATATTAATGCAATCAGTTATTATAATATTATTAAATTAAAGCTTCATTCTGGGATTCGAAAAACAACCAAATGGCCATCCCGCCACTTGTTTTGATATACAGATCATCCCCAGCTTACAATTGGCTCATTCATCCCCCCTCCTCTCTCCTGTAACTATTCCCCAGGTCATTGCTGTAAATGAGAATGTGTTCTCGGTCAACTAACCTGGTAAAATAAGGGTAAAATAAAATAGAAATACAGCTGACAGATGGGCCTAAGAAAATGTAACCCCTCTCAAATGCAAATGAACCTCTAATGAGGATTAGCTGTCTCCTGATGTTTATTGACTCTCCAAGATATTATCTAACCCATATGCTATGCTGTGAAATGAAATGATAGAACGTGCAATGTTAAACAATGTTTAACAAGAGCCATTGTTAATAGAGAGACATGATTTGTGGTTATTACTTACACAAACTTTCATTGTTGGAGGTTCAATATAGCAGAAAACAATGCTACAATAACTGGGACTATGGCTTGAGTTTTAAAGTGGAACTGACAGCTAATAGCAACATGAAATCTTATTAAAATCGGTTCAATATACACCCCCAGGAAGAATATGAAGCCTTTAAAAAAAATCTGACAAGCAAGCAAATAGATATGGTAATTTTAAAATGTTATTAAATTCATAGAATGTTTGGGAATGACATTTGTGAAACTTCTATAGAAATTAAGAGTGGAAACGCAGCTGTGCGTTTGGACAGTTAATAGACACTGCAGTAAATAAAACATCTGGCTTGTCTAGGATCAGAGTCTACACAGACCGGTGTGCCATTGCCAATCAGAGCTACAGCAGGCCTATATGCAAATAAGCCCTTTGCCACATGGGCAGTGTTGCCAACAATATTTAGTGGGTTTTCAGACACCTCCAGCAACTTTAATTGGTAAAATTTTCTACCGACAAATTCAGCTACCTACATAGGCCTATCATTATTCACTTTGAACTGGACTGTGTGTTTACAGGCAGTAGCAACAGTGTTACTTTAGATCATTGAAAAGCATTTGCCAAAAGTCACAAAATACATCTGAATAGATTTCTGCAAATATGTAAATACCACAGGAGTACTCTCACATTTGGGAACTTTACAGTTCTATTGATCAAACAACCATGAAAAGGTAAGCTCTCTCCCTCAATTGCCTATGAACATCAACTAGATCAATAACTAATGTTAGATAGAGCGAGATGAGCTAAAATCTTACAAGGGAACAATAGATAAACCCACTCACATTTTTTCAGCTTGTAGACGGCCGTTAAAATTGCACTTATAAAAGATTGGGAATAATAACCTGCTCACCGGTCTGCAGCTTGTCTGCCAATGCATGCTTGTCCAAAACCACATTTTGACGACTGAATGGGAACCCATTTGATCGATGCGAAATACATTTGATTGACAACTAAGAGTTATGTAAACTGTCAGCATAGCTTGCTAGCAAAGTGATTCACATTTCTTGCTCGTTAACCAAACGGCACCTGGGTCTCTAGCTGTAGCCACAGAAAAATAATATGGGGGGGAGAAGTTGGCAAATTATCCACTCTTCCAATTACAACATCCTGCCAGCAGATAGCTAACATTAGGCTCCTTGTTTTTAGCTTGCTAAATAAATAGCTACATAAATACAGTGGAAGTCGGAAGTTTACATACACCTAAGCCAAATACATTTAAACACAGTTTTTCACAATTATTGACATTTAATTCTAGTAAAAATTCTGTCTTAGGTCAGTTAGGATCACCACTTTATTTTAAAAATGTGAAATGTCAGAAAATTAGTAGAGAGAATGATTTATTTCAGCTTTTACTTCTTTCATCACATTCCCAGTGGGTCAGAAGTTGACATACACTCAATTAGTATTTGGTAGCATTGCCTTTAAATTGTTTAACTTGGGTCAAACATTTTGGATAGCCTTTCACAAACTTCCCACAATAAGTTGGGTGAATTTTGGCCCATTCCTCCTGACAGAGCTGGTGTAACTGAGTCAGGTTTGTAGGCCTACAAGCTCGCACATGCTTTTTCAGTTCTACCCACACATTTTTTTATAGGTTTGAGGTCAGGGCCACTCCAATGGCCACTCCAATACCTTGACTTTGTTGGCCTTAAGCCATTTTGCCACAACTTTGGAAGTACGCTTGGGGTCATTGTCCATTTGGAAGACGCATTTGCGACCAAGCGTTAACTTCCTGACTGATGTCTTGAGATGTTGTTTCAATATATCCACATCATTTTACTTCCTCATGATGCCATCTATTTTGTGACGTGCACCAGTCCCTCCTGCAGCAAAGCACCCCCACAACATGATGCTGCCACCCCCGTGCTTCACGGTTGGGATGGTGTTCTTCGGCTTGCAAGCCTCCCCCTTTTTCCTCCAAATGGTCATTATGGCCAAACAGTTCTATTTGCGTTTCATCAAACCCGAGGACACTTCTCCAAAAAGTACAATTTTTGTCCCCATGTGCAGTTGCAAACCGTAGTGTGGCTTTTTTATGGCGGTTTTGGAGCAGTCGCTTCTTCCTTGCTGAGTGGCCTTTCAGGTTATGTCGATGTAGGACTCGTTTTACTGTGGATATAGATACTTTTGTACCCGTTTCCTCCAGCATCTTCACAAGGTCCTTTGCTGTTGTTCTGGGATTGATTTGCACTTTTCGTCCCAAAGTACGTTCATCTCTAGGAGACAGAACGCGTCTCCTTTCTGAGCAGAATGATGGCTGCGTGGTCCCATGGTGTTTATACTTGCGTACTATCGTTTGTACAGATGAATGTGGTACCTTCAGGTGTTTGGAAATTGCTCCCAAGGATAAACTAGACTTGTGGAGGTCTACAGTTTTCTTTCCGGCTGTTTTATTTTGATTTTCCAATTATGTCAAACAAAGAGGCACTGAGTTTGAAGAAAGGCCTTGAAATACATCCACAGGTACACCTCCAATTGACTCAAATTATGTCAATTAACCTATCAGAAGCTTCTAAAGCAATGACATCATTTCCTGGAATTTTCCAAGCTGTTTAAAGGCACAGTCAACTTAGTGGATGTAAACTTCTGACCCACTGGAATTGTGATACAGTGAATTGTAAGTGAAATAATCTGTCTGTAAACAATTGTTGAAAAAATAACTTGTGTCATGCACAAAGTAGATGTCCTAACCGACTTGCCAAAACGATAGTTTTTTAACAAGAAATTACATTGATCTGTTTTTGTCCAAAATATTGAGTCATTGAAACTGAAACAGTGCATCCCAAATGGATGGCGGGAGCAAACAATATACCAGGCCAGTTGTGATTTACAACCTGATAGCAATATTTGTTGGACTACCAAGAAATGTATAATATAAATTACATTATTCATGCGTTGAAGTCACACCCTGATCTGTAGACCTGTGCTTGTCTACACACCCCCACCAGGTGTCTCCCATTTTTCCCCTGTGTATTTACACTACCGTTCAAAAGTTTTGGGTCAATGGGAAATGTCCTTGTTTTTGAAAGAAAAGCACATTTTTTGTCCATTAAAATAAATGTTATGTTATCAGAAATACAGTGTAGATATTGTTAATGTTGTAAATCACTATTGTAGCCTGAAACGGCTGATTTATAATGGAATATCTACATGGGCGTACAGAGGCCCATTATCAGCAACCATCACTCCTGTGTTCCAATGGCACGTTGTGTTAGCTAATCCAAGTTTATCATTTAAAAAAGCTAATTGATCATTAGAAAAACATTTTGCAATTTTGTTAGCACAGCTGAAAACTGATTAAAGAAGCAATACAACTGGACTTCTTTAGAGACTAGTTGAGTATCTGGAGCATCAGCATTTGTGGGTTTGATTACAGGCTCAAAATGGCCAGAAACAAAGACCTTTCTTCTGAAACTCGTCAGTCTATTCTTACAATAGTCATTTACAACATGAACAATGTCTACACTGTATTTCTGATCAATTTGATGTTATTTTAAAGAACAACAAAATTGCTTTTCTTTCAAAAACAAGGACATTCCTAAGTGACTCAAAACTTTTGAATGGTAGTGTATACCTGCACTTTCTACTTGTCTGTTGCCAGTTGATTTTGTCTTTGTTAGGTCGAACCAGCGTGTTTTTCCTGTTTCTTAAGTTTTAGTTTTTAAGTCCTTCCGGTTCTGACCCTTCTGCCTGACCTGAGCCTGCCTGCCAACCTGTACCTGCCTGATTCTCCTGGATTACGAACCTCTGCCTGCCTCCAACCTGCCCTTTGCCTGCCCCATGTTAAAATAAACATTCTGAGATTCAAATTATCCAGCTCCTCTGTCTGCATCTGGGTCTTATCCTGAGCCGTGATAATTGAACTGAATCGATCTAATCTGCCAACAATGCCTTACTCTACATTATGGAATTTTGAATCAAATAGAACCTATTTTTAAAACCTTGGTTTTGTAGCATAAACTGGGAATTTGATGTTTTACTGATATTATGATTGTCTGTTTGTTTCATCTGCAAAGAAGTTAAAACGCAGTTCCACTTTAATTCAAATAACCTTTTAGTGTTCAGATCAAAAATGATGCAAAAAATAGGTTTATCTGACTGTAGCCTATCATTCATTTTGTTGTCCGTGCTGACATAACCTTGACGTTTGTCAACGAGGTGTTTAAATGGAAGCAAAAATATATATAAAAATAAATATTTTAAGAAAACATTATTATTTGGCCTGAATGCTATGAGCCCATACAAACGCATTGAATAACAGATTCACTAATTGGAAAACAGATAGTCCGCCCAAAAAATCTAAGAAGGTTTGTTCTGAAGTGTCTATCCTAAAGGAAACGTCCCTTTTTCAGGTCCCTGTTTTTCAAAGATTATTCATAAAAATCCAAATAACTTCACAGATCTTCATTTTAAAGGGTTTAACACTGTTTCCCATGCTTGTTCAATGAACCATAAACAATTAATGAACATGCACCTGTGGAACGGTCGTTAAGACACTAACAGCTTACAGACGGTAGGCAATTAAGGTCACAGTTATGAAAACGTAGGACACGAAAGAGGCCTTTCTACTGTCTCTGAAAAACACCAAAAGAAAGATGCCCAGGGTCCCTGCTCATCTACATGAATGTGCCTTAGGCATGCTGCGAGGAGGCATGTGGACTGCAGATGTGGCCATAAAATTGCAATAAATTGCAATGTCCGTACTGTGAAACGCCTAAGACAGCGCTACAGGAAGACAGGACGGACAGCTGATCGTCCTCGCAGTGGCAGACCACGTGTAACAACACCTGCACAGGATCGGTACATCCGAACATCACACCTGCGGGACAGGTACAGGATGGCAACAACAACTGCCCGAGTTACACCAGGAACGCACAATCCCTCCATCAGTGCTCAGACTGTCCGCAATGGGCTGAGAGAGGCTGGACTGAGGGCTTGTAGACCTGTTGTAAGGTAGGTCCTCACCAGACATCACCGGCAACAACGTTGCCTATGGGCACAAACCCA
Source organism: Salmo salar (assembly GCF_965601325.2). Lineage (NCBI taxonomy): Eukaryota > Metazoa > Chordata > Actinopteri > Salmoniformes > Salmonidae > Salmo > Salmo salar. The sequence continues at coordinate 7,174,767 of NC_138311.1, forward strand.
CTGTCGCTGGTCCAGACAGGACTGGCAAAAAGTGCTCTTCACCGACGAGTCTCGGTTTTGTCTAACCAAGGGTAATGGTCGGATTTGTGTTTTCGTCGAAGAAATTAGCGTTACACCGAGGCCTGTACTCTGGAGCGGGATCGATTTGGAGGTTGAGAGTCCGTCATGTTCTGGGGCGGTGTGTCACAGCATCATCGGGCTGAGCTTGTTGTCATTGCCTGCAATCGCAGTGCTGTGCGTTACAGGGAAGACATCCTCCTCCCTCATGTGGTACCCTTCCTGCAAGTTCATCCTGACATGACCCTCCAGCATGACAATGCCACCAGCCATACTGCTCGTTCTGTGCGTGATTTCCTGCAAGACAGAAATGTCAGTGTTCTGCCATGGCTAGTGGAGAGCCCGGATCTCAATCCCATTGAGCACGTCTGGGACCTGTTGGATCGGAGGGTGAGGGCTAGGGCCATTCCCCCCAGAAATGTCCGTGAACTTGCAGGTGCCTTGGTGGAAGAGTGGGGTAACATCTTAGAGCAAGAACTGGCAAATCTGGTGCAGTCCATGAGGAGGAGAGGCACTGCAGTACTTAATGCAGCTGGTGGCCACACCAGATACTGACTGTTACTTTTGATTTTTACCCCCCTTTGTTCAGGGACACATCATTTCATTAATGTTAGTCACATGTCTGTGGAACTTGTTCAGTTTATGTCTCAGTTGTTGCATCTTGTTATGTTCATACAAATATTTACACAAGTTAAGTTTGCTGAAAATAAATGCAGTTGACAGTGAGAGGACGTTTCTTTTTTTGCTGAGTTTATATCTGAAAGATATATATAAAAAATATTTTAAAAAATCAGGAAACATTTGATAGTTTTTTTTTTTACATGTATTTAACCCCGTATTTTTGTCACTAAACAGTCTCCATATACTGTATATTTCCATAATTTTTTGACTGGTACTGGGGGACTTTCAGACGAGTCTTGTGAGGCCTTTGCGCTACCTAGAACAAAACAACCGACATGTAGGTGTTCGTGAGAGTCACCTTTACACAGAGGGGTCATATTCGTTTTGTAGGCCGAACCGTTCGGACGCTACAGACTATTTTGTGAGAAGACAGATTGTTTCGGGATGTCTCATGGTCTGACATACATCGCTCTCGCTCTTTCACCTTTCACTGCAGATGCAAAAGTGTTACAAAGGTGGATGCGGTGGATTGAGACGCATCCAATGCAACAAAAAAAAAAACATAGAGCTTAAACTGATGGACTTTTATGGGAATGTTTTTATTATGCTAATTATATTTCCGCGGGGCACGGACATCGACCTTAGAGGGTTTAGGACAGTAAGGCAGTGATGAATAAGCTCCATGATTTGTGGTTAATATTCTTCACAATAGATTATTTTCACATAGAGAGCAGAGGTACACCAATCTCTCAAACCCCATTTTTCTATGTCTTATTCAGTACTAAGAGACTAGGCCTAAAACTGATTAAATCCACATGAGTAACAATGTGTCCAGATTCCACTAGTTAATGGACTTAATCAACAACAAGCATAATGACAAAAACAGCTCTAACTTTAACAGAGAACACAGGAGAACACGGAGAATAAATAGCTCGATCAAGACGTTGGCAAAGTGTGTGGCAGAATTTAGAAAGGAAGCGGAGACAGTGTGTTGTTTGTGTTTTGGGAAAAAGACAGCCCAGGAGAGGGGAGAAAAGGAGATAGAGAGAATCTTGTTTTTCCATTCAGAGATTGAAATAGTCTGACTAAAATTGGCCTTGTGACTGTGACATGGCTGTGTTCCTCTCTACAACGGGAAAGAAAATTCCACGTACATTCCAGAGCCGTAGAGACACTCATGGCCTGGACAACATAGACCATCTGCAACTGCAACCAAGCATGCTTAGGCCTACTGTATAGCTGTGACTGTAGCTAAATCTTTCTAACCACAAACAACCACACTGAATATGGATACATGGGTGTTTAATCTGGACACAAAATGGACCGTTAGTCCTGTTTTATTGCTACTGTGCATCTGTGTATTTTCTCTATATTAAGTTATAGAGACATGTGGAGCAGCAGAGGTCAGCATCATGGCATCAGGGGACTTGGGGGCTTTCTGCAAATCTGCAAAAGAGCTCTGAGTATGCCAGGAATGATTGCTTGATTAGATCAGGTTAGATTTCTGACCAAAGGACAGGGCGTGTGCCAAACTGGTGCTTCTTTCTCTGCTATGTCCCTTCCTTTTCTGTCTCTCTCTCTCAAACCACATACACACAAATAAGGCCAGATGCACATGTACAGTACATATGTATGCACGCACACACATACACCCCAGCAATTCCCAAACACCTGTAGAACATCAATATTTCATATCTACGATTAATCATCCTACATGTTACTACCAAAGAATTACAATCATTTAAATGCTTAATGTAAAATATATGTGACATGCAAGTTTAAAAACCAGACATGGCATTCAACAAGTTAAATATAACTTTTTATTCATTATGAACACATGGGAACCAGCAGCTAATCCATTTGCAATGGGTTACGTAACAAGGACATTTCACATAGGAGGAATAAAAACAAGGGCTGTGTCCCAATTGGCACCCTATTCCCTAAACGATATCATAACTGTCATTGATAAAAGACAATACTGTGCAGCCGTATTCATCGACCTGGCCAAGGCTTCGACTCTGTCAATCACCACATCCTCATCGGCAGACTCAACAGCCTTGGTTTCTCAAATGACTGCCTCACCTGGTTCACTAACTACTTCTCTGATAGAGTTCAGTGTGTCAAATCAGAGGGCCTGTTGTCCGGACCTCTGGCAGGCTCTATGGGGGTACCACAGGGTTCAATTCTCAGGCCGACTCTTTTCTCTGTATATATAAATGATGTTGCTCTTGCTGCTGGTGATTCTTTGATCCACCTCTACGCAGACGACACCATTCTGTAAACATCTGGCCCTTCTTTGGACACTGTTAACAAACCTCCAAACGAGCTTCAATGCCATACAACACTCCTTCCGTGGCCTCCAACTGCTCTTAAAGGCTAGTAAAACTAAATGCATGCTCTTTAACCGATCGCTGCCCGCACCCGCCCGACTAGCATCACTACTCTGGACGGTTCTGATGTAGAATATGTGGATAACTATAAATACCTAGGTGTCTGGCTAGACTGTAAACTCACCTTCCAGACTCACATTAAGCATCTCCAATCTAAAGTTAAATCTAGAATCAGCTTCCTATTTCGCAACAAAGCCTCCTTCACTCATGCTGCCAAACATACCCTCGTAAAACTGACTATCCTGCTGATCCTTGATTTCGGCAATGTCATTTACAAAATAGCCTCCAACACTCTACTCAGCAAATTGGATGCAGTCAATCACAGTGCCATCCGTTTTGTCACCAAAGCCCCATATACTACCTACCACTGCGACATGTATGCTCTCGTTAGCTGGTCCTTGCTACAAATTCGTCGCCAAACCCACTGGCTCCAGGTCATCTATAAGTCTCTGCTAGGTAAAGCTCTGCCTTATCTCAGCTCACTGGTCACCATAGCAACACACACCCGTATCACGCGCTCCAGCAGGTATATTTCACTGGTCATCCCCAAAGCCAACACCTGCTTTGGCCGCCTTTCCTTCCAGTTCTCTGCTGCCAATGACTGGAACGAATTGCATTTATTTTTTATTTTTATAAAAAATTAAAACAAATTACTGAAGTTGGAGACATATCTCCATCACTAATTTTAAGCGTCAGCTGTCAGAGCAGCTTACCGATCGCTGCAGCTGTACACAGCCCATCTGTAAATAGTCCATCCAACCAACCACCTACCTACCTCATCCCCATATTTGTTTTGGTTTTTCTGCTCTTTTGCACACCAGTATTTCTACTTGGACATCCTCATTTGCACATATCACTCCAGTGTAAATTGCTAAATTGTAATTACTTCACCACCATTGGTCTATTTATTGCCTTACCTCCTTACTTCATTTGTACACACTGTTTACAGATTTTTCTATTGTTTTATTGACTGTACGATTGTTTATCCCATATGTAACTTTGTGTTGTTTTTGTCGCAGGGCTTTGCTTTGTCTTGGTCAGGCCGCAGTTGTAAATAAGAACTCGCTCTCAACTGGCCTACCTGGTTAAATAAAGGTGAAATAAAATAAATGTAAAAAAATGTAAGGGATAGGGTGACATTTTGGACAAAGGCAAGTTTTCCGAAGGGAACGAGTGGCTTGGGTCACAAGCACTCAGCTAATGTTGTAAAAGACTTGACCAGAGGGGTATCCTATGAAGCAGGTTTGAGGAGTTAGAGATGTAACTTCGGTCAAATGAAAGTGTCTCCCCTTTTGGCCAGGTACATTTCTATGGCAACGAACCCTTCAGAACTAACCCACTCCAGGGCAGGCTAATTCACGGACCATACTCCTCAGTGAATTTCATAAAAAATGTAAGTAGTAAAACATTTAAAAAGTTATCCTTTTTAGATAAAACTATACTAAATATAATAACATGTCACCGAATAACTGATTAAAAACACTATTTCGCAAAGAAGGTCTACAGTAGCCTCAACAGCACTCTGTAGGGTAGCACCATGGTGTAGCAGGAGGACAGCAAGCTTCTGTCCTCTTCTGGGTACATTGACTTCAATACAAAACCTAGGAGGTTCATGGTTCTCACCCCCTACCATAGACTTACACAGTAATTATGACAACTTCCGGAGGACATCCTCCAGCCTATCAGAGCTCTTGCAGAATGAACTGAGATGTTGTCCACCCAATCAAACAATCAGAGAATGAATCTAGTAGTAAAATCATAAGCTATAGCTAGCCAGCACTGCAGTGCAGTGCAGTGTATAAAATGTGTTGAGTGTGGTGAGAAAATGTGGTGAGAGAAAGACAATAGTTGAACAGTTTTGAACAAAATGAAGGAGAAGCTAGAGAGAAATAGAGGGAGAGAGAGTAATTTTTTTCACTTTCAATTTCAGTTACAGTTGAAGTCGGAAGTTTACATACACCTCAGCCAACTACATTTAAACTCAGTTTTTCACAATTACTGACATTTAATCCTAGTAAAAATTCCCTGTTTTAGGTCAGTTAGGATCACCACTTTATTTTAAGAATGTGAAATGTCAGAATAATAGTAGAGAGAATGATTTATTTCAGCTTTTATTTCTTTCATCACATTCCCGGTGGGTCAGAAGTTGACATACACTCAATTAGTATTTGGTACCATTGCCTTTAAATTGTTTAACATGGGTCTGACGTTTTGGGTAGCCTTCCACAAATTTCCCACAAAAAGTTAGGTGAATTTTGGCCCATTCCTCCTGACAGAGCTGGTGTAACTGAGTCAGGTTTGTGGGCCTCCTTGCTCGCACACATGTTGTTAGTTCTGCCCACAGATTTTCTATAGGACTGAGGTCAGGGCTTTGTGAATGCCACTCCAATACCTTGACTTTGTTTTCTGTAAGCCATTTTGCCACAACTTTGGAAGTATGCTTGGGGTCATTGTCCATTTGGAAGACGCATTTGCGACCAAGCTTTAACTTCCTGACTGATGTCTTGAGATGTTGCTTCAAAATATCCACATCATTTTCCTCCTTTATGATGCCATCTATTTTGTGAAGTGCACCAGCCCCTCCTGCAGCAAAACATGATGCTGCCGCCCCCGTGTTCTTCGGCTTGCAAGCCTCCCCCTTTATCCTCCAAACATAACGATGGTCATTATGGCCAAACAGTTCCATTTTTGTTTCATAAAACCAGAGGACATTTCTCCAAAAAGTACGATCTTTGTCCCCATGTGCAGTTGCAAATCGTAGTCTGTTTTTTTTACGGTGGTTTTGGAGCAGTGGCTTCTTCCTTGCTGAGCGGCCTTTCAGCTTATGTCGATATAGGACTCGTTTTACTGTGGATTTTATTTTATTTTATGGAAAGCAGCCAGACCTCCACTCCCATTTTCTCTGTCTTTTCTTTGCACAAATTGTTTTTTCATTTCACCTTTATTTAACCTGGTAGGCTAGTTGAGAACAAGTTCCCATTTGCAACTGCGAAATGGCCAAGACAAAGCAAAGCAGTTCGACAAATACAACACAGAGTTACACATGGAATAAACAAACATACAATCAATAATACAGTAGAAAAATCTATAAACAGCATGCGCAAATGAGGTAGGATAAGAGATGTAAGGCAATAAATAGGACCTGGTGGCGAAGTAATTACAATATAGCAATTAAACACTGGAATGGTAGAATTTGCAGAAGATGAATGTGCAAGTAGAGATACTGGGGTGCAAAGGAGCAAGATAAATAAATACAGTATGGGGATGAGGTAGATTGGATGGACTATTTACAGATGAGCTATGTACAGGTGCAGTGATCTGTGAGCTGCTTTGACAGCTGGTGCTTAAATCTAGTGAGGGAGGTAAGAGTCTCCAGCTTCAGTGATTTGTGCAGTTTGTTCCAGTCATTTGGCAGCAGAGAAGTGGAAGGAGAGGCGGCCAAAGGAAGAATTGGCTTTGGGGGTGACCAGTGAGATATACCTGCCGGAGCGCGTGCTATGGGTGGGTGCTGCTATGGTGACCAGTGAACTGAGATAAGGAGGGGCTTTACATAGCAGAGACTTGTAGATGACCTGGAGCCAGTGGGTTTGGCGACGAGTATGAAGCGAGGGCCAGCCAACGAGAGCATCCAGGTCGCAGTGGTGGGTAGTATATGGGGCTTTGCTGACAAAACGGATGGCACTATAATAGACTTCATCCAATTTGTTGAGCAGAGTGTTGGAGGCTATTTTGTAAATGACATCGCCGAAGTCGAGGATCGGTAGGTTGGTCAGTTTTACGAGGGTATGTTTGGCAGCATGAGTGAAGGAGGCTTTGTTGCGGAATAGGAAGCCGATTCTAGATTTAATTTTGGATTGGAGATGTTTAATGTGAGTCTGGAAGTAGAGTTTACAGTCTAACCAGACACCTAGGTATTTGTAGTTGTCCACATATTCTAAGTCAGAACCATCCAGACTAGTGATGCTGGACGGGTGGGCAGGTGCAGGCAGCGATCGTTTAAAGAGCATGCATTTAGTTTTACTAGCATTTAAGAGCAGTTGGAGGCCACGGAAGGAGAGTTGTATGGCATTGAAGCTCATCTGGAAGTTAGTTAACACAGTGTCCAAAGAAGGGCCAGAGGTATACAGAATGGTGTCGTCTGCGTAGAGGTGGATCAAAGAATCACCAGCAGCAAGAGCGACATCATTGATGTATACAGAGAAGAGAGTCGGCCCGAGAATTGAACCCTGTGGCACCCCCATAGAGACTACTAGAAGTTCGGACAACAGGCCCTCCGATTTGACACACTGAACACTATCAGAGAAGTAGTTGGTGAACAAGGCGAGGAAATCATTTGAGAAACCAAGGCTGTTGAGTCTGCCAATAAGAATGTTGTGATTGACAGACTCGAAAGCCTTAGCCAGGTCGATGAATACGGCTGCACAGTAATGTCTCTTATCGATGGCGTTTATGATATCGTTTAGGACCTTGAGCGTGGCTGAGGTGCACCCATGACCAGCTCTGAAACCAGATTGCATAGTGGAGAAGGTACGGTGGGATTCGAAATGGTCGGTAATCTGTTTGTTAACTTGGCTTTCGAAGACCTTAGAAAGGCAGGGTATAGATACTTTTGTTCCTGCTTCCTCCAGCATCTTCACATGGTCCTTTACTGTTGTTCTGGGATTGATTTTCACTTTTCGCACCAAAGTACATTCATCTCTAGGAGACAGAACGCGTGTCCTTCCTGAGCGGTACGACAGCTGTGTGGTCCCATAGTGTTTATAATTGCGTACTATTGTTTGTACAAATGAACGTGGTAACTTCATGTGTTTGGATATTGATTCCAAGGATGGACCAGACTTGTGGGGGTCTACATTTTTTTTTCTTCTGAGGTCTTTTATTTTTTTTTATTACTATTTTTTTCTTTTGATTTTCCCATGATGTCAAGCAAAGAGCCATTGAGTTTGAAGGTAGGCCTTGAAATACATCCACAGGTACACCTCCAATTGACTCAAAATGATGTCAATTAACCTATCAGAAGCTTCTAAAGCCATGACATCATTTCCTGGAATTTTCCAAGCTGTTTAAAGGCACAGTCAACTTAGTGTATGTAAACTTCTGACCCACTGGAATTGTGATATAGTGAATTATAAGTGAAATAATCAAATCAAAGTTTATTCGTCATGTGCGCCGAATTCAACAGGTGTAGACCTTACAGTGAAATGCTTACTTACAGGCTCTAACCAATAGTGCGAAAAAAGACATTTGAAAATAAGAGTAGCAAGGCTATATACAGACACCGGTTAGTCAGGCTTATTGAGGTAGTATGTACATGTGGGTATGGTTAAAGTGACTATGCATATATGATGAACAGAGAGTAGCAGTAACGTAAAAAAAGGGTATGGCGGGTGGAGGGACACAATGCAGATAGCCCGGCTAGCCAATGTGCGGGAGCGCTGGTTGGTCAGGCCAATTGAGGTAGTATGTACATGAATGTATAGTTAAAGTGACTATGCATACATGATAAACAGAGAGTAGCGGGGGAGGGCACACAATGCAAATAGTCCGGGTAACCATTTGGTTACCTGTTCAGGAGTCTCATGGCTTGGGGGTAAAAACTGTTGAGAAGCCTTTTTGTCCTAGACTTGGCACTCCGGTACCGCTTGCCATGCGGTAGTAGAGAGAACAGTCTATAACTAGGGTGGCTGGAGTCTTTGACAATTTTCAGGGCCTTCCTCTGACACCGCCTGGTGTAGAGGTCCTGGATGGCAGGCAGCTTTGCCCCAGTGAGGTACTGGGCCGTACGCACTACCCTCTGAAGTGCCTAGCGGTCAGAGGCCGAGCAATTGCCGTACCAGGCAGTGATGCAACCGGTCAGGATGCTCTCGATGTTGCAGGTAATCTGTCTGTAAATAATTGTTGAAAAAATAACTTGTGTCACGCACAAAGTAAATGTCCTAACCGACTTGCCAAAACTATAGTTTGTTAACAAGAAATTTGTGGAGTGGTTGAAAAACGAGTTTTAATGACTCCAACCTAAGTGTACGTAAACTTCCGACTTCAACTGTACTTAGCTAGCAAATGCGGCTAGCTTGTTTAGCCTACTGAAACACCCTGCTCAAACAGAGGGATGCTATGACTTTCCAACACAACACTGGAACTCTTCCAAGTCAACATAACGTTAAGCTTTTGGTATTACTAATTTATTGCCACCGGGGCTCGCCGTTGTAACTGCTTACTGACTGTACACTAACATTACTGCATGATTGTAACAGGTTTACCGACATGTTAGTTCTATTAGCTATGCTGACTATGACATTGTAGGCTGTTTGTAGAGGTTTGGCTTGGAAAGGTTCTCTCGCCTGGTCACATACAGCTGATTTGTTGTGCATTTTAGTCCACAAGCGAAGGGAAAAGAAGGAATACAATGTGGCTGTTATGAAATGGAACTCTGTTTACGCGTGATCAGGGGTGTATTCATTCCGATTCTGTTGAAAAACATTTCTTAAACGGAAGCAAACGGAACGAAACAGGGATAAAAATACCTGAATTTGTCCAATAGAAACTCTCGTTTGCAACTGTTGGACTAATAATGACATTATTGTTTGTGTAAACTGTTGTTGGCTAGCTCTTATGACACAACACTCTCCTGACGAGAGAGCACATTTTCTATGCCAGGCGAAATCGCGCCTCATTAGCTCATTGTATGGTTATATCCAAATAAATGTCACTAGAAAACAGCTAAAACAAATGCAAATGCACCTACTGTTGTTATTCTGTCTGCACTGTTTGATGTGACTGTAAGTTAGCGTTGCCAGCCAGTATGGCAATAGAACATTTAGAACGCACAACAAATTTGTCTCTCGACCTGTGTTCACCTACGTTGTACACTTTCATTCATAGGCTAGATTGTAGCAACCTAATGATGGTTATTGGGAATATTTGAGTATCATGTAGTAGCCTAAAACTATTGCTGTTACATTGAACTGGGTGAATGGAATATGAATGAGAGTCATCCAATATGCTGTAATAGAAATAAGGCCATGCTCATTTTAAACGGCACTGACCGCCACTGAACTCCACTTACCCTGAATGAAATGACTGAGCCATGAGTTAAGGATCAATGAAATCAGATTCCCTCCCTCTTGCAAAGATTGCGTCATCATCCCGATTTAATATTTTATTAATAAATAAAAATGGTGTTAAAATGTTTTAGTATTAAAATATATCCCATTACACATTTAGTAATGACAATGTATTTTAAACTTCACGCACAGTAACACTTTTGGATGACTTAATAAAATAATTAAATCGATGTGCTCAGTTGGTAGAGCATGGTGTTTGCAACGCCAGGGTTGTGGGTTCGATTCCCACGGGGGACCAGTACGGAAAGAAAAAAAAAGTATGAAATGTATGCATTCACTACTGTAAGTCGCTCTGGATAAGAGCGTCTGCTAAATGACTAAATGTAATGTAAATGTGCTTGTGCATTGATAAGTACACCAAAGTTGATAAGTAATAAAATAAAGACAGCCCTTCTAAAAGCCTATTTCACACCATAGCCTGCTGAATTTGCAAGATAACTTTTATTTTCATTTTGATTTCGGCACAAATGAAAATGTGGCACTTATTCGCCCTTGGATTAATGTTTCAACATTGTCTCAATGAAGAGTTTGGCCTTCGACTAGCAATGTGCAACATGTACGCGTAGTTACAAATCTGCTAGAGTCAGAGGCAGGCGGACGAGCAACATCCACTGTCATAGTATGGATGAAGTCGGAGCTGGAATGTGAAGCTAATTGAAGCTGGTTATCTTTAGAAAACCCTGAGTAGATCTAGCTTGCTTCGTAGGATACCTCTGGTGTGATCAGACATAGCACGTTGTCTACAATTATATTAAGTGATAGTGATCCACAGATGATCAGGATTGATTGTTTGCTGATCAACTGGAGTCACGTAGGAATCCAACATGGTATATACTCCATCATAGGCCTAGATGTGATGTCAAAAAGTGTAAATCCAAGTGGTTGGTTTCGGATCTGCATACTGGTAGAGGTAAAGAAACAAAGGTAAGGCATTAAGCAAAATCTAAGGTAGGTCAATACCGTTGCATAAACCCTTTGCATAAATCCGTTTTGCATGGCGTTTGAACACATCATAAGCACTGTGCATCCCTTTGAGTAACAAATTCATGCAATTAGTAGTTCATTAGATTCAAAACTACTGACTAACCGATTATTCAACCCCAGATCCTAACCTTTACAAGGATCAAAACAAATCTGACCCTGGCCTAGCGGTTACATGGAACTTTGTCCAATTCTGCATATTGGTTGAGCAAGATTTAGACTTGACCCAGCAGAACTAATCCACGACACAGCCAGGGAAGGTCCCATTATCCCCATCCCATCATGCTTCGCTCTCTCTACCATTAGAGGCGCTCCAGAGAGTCATGTGATGGCCGGGCTAGGCCGAGCAGTGCCTCCCGGAGTCTGGACATAGTCCACATTGTCTGCTGACTCCTGCATGGCACAGATAGTCCTGAGACTCATTACCTAGAAACCCACACAGCGTGAGAAGGGAGAGTCAATGCTCTTCATAACATTGCTAGCTCTGACCTGACTCCTATGAGAATCAATGCATCTTACCACAAGTAAAAGAATATTGATTGGCTTGTTATGATATAGGAGGGCATTTTTGTAAAATGTTCTAAGGTGTTTGACATATTTTGTTTAATTAATGCCAAACCATACAAGTGAGGTGAACCTTCAAGTGAAACAAATGTGAGTGTCAAACCATAATTGGATCATGCAACCTTGCCTTTATGGAATAATATCATGAACTGCCCAATCAGCTGACTAGTAGACTCCATCTCTACCAGAGAAAAACACACTGGGACATCAGGAATGTGCCAATTATCTGGCATTACACAGCTGGGCTACAGTACAGGTCATGTGATCTGTGGCTCACTACCAGGCATCCCAGTAGAGCTTAGATATATAAAGGCCCACTATCAGTGTTCACTATCATGCCTACCCACTGGGTACAAACAGGTTGAAAGGACATTGCTTTAACATCTTGTTAACATTGTAGGATTATCATTGTATCAACATGGAAATCAAATTGGATTTGAACAATTCAATTTTGGTCTTGCCTGAAATCAAAGGCCATCACAGGCGTCAAGGTTTTAGTTAATTTCACGTTAGTCAAACACGCTTGGTTGACATCAAATATCAACAAAAAGCCTTAGGGTGTCTCTCCAGAGGGAGTTAAGGGAACAACAAGTATGAAAGTATGTACTGTATAATGCATTTGACTCTGATGTGAACCTTGAGGTCACTCCTAATCCCAGTCTACAGAAAACTGCAATTAAAATGAGACGGATTAACACGTCTCCTGGAGAGAGAGCCGTCTGAACCAACAAAATATCCAGATCTGCACTAATCTACACTATTAATCTACGTGGTCACACTGTGTAAATTCAATGGTGGATATATTCAAAAGTAGCCTTTGTCAGCTGGACCCAACTCTGCTATTCTCTGGGTAGAAAGAATGATTCCCTCAACAAAGTGGAATGATAATCCCTATTCAAATGTTATGTAATGTCTATAGACTCCGATATGGTCAAATGTATCAAAATAATGACATGAAATGAATAAAGAATAACTGATTGATCCTGCATGGTAAGCGAGCTTTAAAGTTGCTGTTCCAAATCACAGAGCAGTAAACCTCTGACATTTCAACATATCCAGTAACTCAATTAGATTGTTACTAAGATATGACATTGTTCATTCTTAGGCGAGATCAGTCACTGGTAGACAGAATAGTGATTAATAGCAAATATGATCCAATATGCATAGTATTTGCATACTACTTCAATATAACATACTGAAATCAAACCAATAATTTGGCAACAAAAAAACAACACACTTCTTAAATTGAAACATATAAGAGAGCCCCTGCCTTTTGTATGAGTCCAGCTCTTGGTAATGTTTGCTTTCATTTCAACAAAGTAGAGATGTGTTTTTTTGTGAACCAACAAACCTCTATGTTCAAATAAAAGGAAAAACAAAAGGATCAATAATATATCAAATGAAAAGGGGTTTGCCTACCCCAGTCTGTCCTCCTCTTTCTTCCTCAAGTCAAAGTCTCTCTGGACGACCTGAAACACGTGCTGGGCCTCCTCCTCTGTCAGTGTGGAGAGATCCAGCTTCTTCCCCACAGCGGTGGTAGGCATCATGGTCACCTTGGGCGCACGGGGACCATTCACTGCTTTATATTGGACTGCAAGAAGTGGGACAGAAAACCAGTTAGATTGCCACCATAGTGCAACAAAAAGACACAAGACAAATGTTTACTCAAAACCATTATAATACAAAACGACAGTGTCATCAACAACAAAAAAATACATGGAACAGCAACTCAACCAAGAAAAGCCAAATCCCCTAATAACTACTACATAAAACACTACACTTGATGTTCCAAAGTAAATGTTTGATACAGCTGGATGGAGTAGTAAAGCTATAGCAATTTTAGAAAGAAAATAATTGCAAGCTTTGCTGAAATTCACTTCTTGTCATGAAAATGTCTGTTTTTCGATTGCAACAAAAGTAATACAAAAGCTTGCAGACAGTGTAACTGACAAATCAACATGAGGGAGGTAGGGAATATTCTGGGTTGTTTGGTTGACCCAACTGCTGGTTTGCAGGCGTTGGGTCACTTAGTTGAGTTGTTTTCTTTAAAAATAGAAAGGTTCCATTGTTGATACTGGGTTATTGGTGCTGGGTTATTGAAATATGACCCAGTGTGTCAGATCAGAAGACTGGTTGCGTAGTTTAGTAGGGGTGTGGCTTTCAGATTGTTCTTTTTACCCACCTGTGAGAGTAAATGTCATTCCTGTTCATCTGTTCTGTAGTATAGTTGTCACGTTAAGGTTGAACATTGACATTTTTGTTGTTCAATGAGGCTTAGAGAAGTGTACGAGGTCCCTAAAAGCCTATGTAAATCCCATTGTTGGGATAGATACCACCTTATTATAACGTGTAATAAATTTGTAAAATTCTAGAAGAATGTGTAAAAAGCTTAACATTTTAAGGACAAATTACATTTGCTATATGTAAACTTAACATGATGAATGGGAATGACATTTGTGATCCGTTTCAGGAAACTAGGCGTATGTCACAAGTAACTTCTTCACAGGAGAGCCGTTTGAACGTAAACTTTTTTTACTTTTATCAAAATGCATTTTTTTGGCACAGGAGATGCATCCATCCATGATGTATACGTGCATTATAGTCTAGCTAGCTACATTTTCAGATATTACACATTTCAAATTGACAGGAAGTAGTTTAATTTCAAGTTAAGGTGTACTGTTAGCTAGCTAACGTTAGCTGGCTGGCTCGCTAGCTAACATTACATGTATGACCTTATTCTTTGTATCTAAAAGAAATTAGCTTGACAAAGCTAGCTAATATTGAACCTGGTTGGTTAGCTACCTGCAGATTCATGCAGGGTAGTAACATCATGAGTTGGGATTATGGTTCATTGTTTACCTACCTAGCTCCGTGTTTTAACAAAATACTCGTCTGAGTGTGCCAGTGCGCAGATTGTGCGTCCATTGTGCGCTCTGAACTCTCAGAGTGAAATGCTCTGAATTTACGAACGGACAATCTGACTGCACAGTTGCAGTCACCAACGCTCTAGATAACAAAGCAGCCTAACCAGCTCTGCTAGGGCAAGTAATGTTCAGTGTGCTGTTCTCTCATTTGTCTGGAAGTAGCTAGCAAGTTAGCTTGGGTGCTTGACTGCTGTTAGTACAGAGCGCCCGGACCAACCCTTAAAGAGATGGGTGGGGATAAAGTTTAAGAGATGCTGAATGGGTGTAGACAAAGAAGAGCTCTCCAGTAGTAGTACCAAAACATTCAAAGACAATTTTCTCAAAAGGGAGTTTACAAGTTTATCAACTTTCAAAGCAAAATTACTTTCCCATTGTTCTTCAACTGTACAGTTGTGGCCAAAAGTTTTGAGAATGACACAAATATTAATTTTCACAAAGTTTGCTGCTTCAGTGTCTTTAGATAGTTTTGTCAGATGTTACTATGGAATACTGAAGAATAATTACAAGCATTTCATAAGTGTCAAAGGCTTTCATTGACTATTACATGAAGTTGATGCAAAGAGTCAATATTTGCAGTGTTGACCCTTCTTTTTCAAGAACTCTGCAATCCGCCCTGGCATGCTGTCAATTAACTTATGGGCCACATCCTGACTGATGCCAGCCCATTCTTGCATAATCAATACTTGGAGGTTGTCAGAATTTGTGGGTTTTTGTTTGTCCACCCGCCTCTTGAGGCTTGACCACAAGTTCTCAATGGGATTAAGGTCTGGGGAGTTTCCTGGCCATGGACCCAAAATATCAATGTTTTGTTCCCAGAGCCACTTAGTCATCACTTTTGCCTTATGGCAAGGTGCTCCATCATGCTGGAAAAGGCATTGTTCATCACCAAACTGTTCCTGAATGGTTAGGAGAAGTTGCTCTCGGAGGATGTGTTGGTACCATTCTTTATTCATGGCTGTGTTCTTAGGCAAAATTGTGAGTGAGCCCACTCCCTTGGCTGAGAAGCAACCCCACACATGAATGGTCTCAGGATGCTTTACTGTTGGCATGACACAGGACTGATGGTAGCGCTCACCTTGTCTTCTCTGGACAAGCTTTTTTTCAGATGCCCCAAACAATTGAAAGAGAAAATGACTTTACCCCAGTTCTCAGCAGTCCAATCCCTGTACCTTTTGCAGAATATCAGTCTGTCCCTGATGTTTTTCCTGGAGAGAAGTGTGTTCTTTGCTGCCCTTCTTGACACCAGGCCATCCTCCAAAAGTCTTCGCCTCACTGTGCGTGCAGATGCACTCACACCTGCCTGCGGCCATTCCTGAGCAAGCTCTGTACTGGTGGTGCCCCGATCCCGCAGCTGAATCAACTTTAAGAGACGGTCCTGGCGCTTGCTGGACTTTCTAGGGCGCCCTGAAGCCTTCTTCACAACAATTGAACCGCTCTCCTTGAAGTTCTTGATGATCTGATAAATGGTTGATCTTACTGGCAGCAATATCCTTGCTTGTGAAGCCCTTTTTGTGCAAAGCAATGATGACGGCACGTGTTTCCTTGCAGGTAACCATGATTGACAGAGGAAGAACAATGATTCCAAGCACCACCCTCCTTTTGAAGCTTCCAGTCTATTATTCGAACTCAATCAGCATGACAGAGTGATCTCCAGCCTTGTCCTCGTCAACACTCACACCTGTGTTAACGAGAGAATCACTGACATGATGTCAGCTGGTCCTTTTGTGGCAGGGCTGAAATGCAGTGGAAATGTTTTTTGGGAATTCAGTTTATTTGCATGGCAAAGAGGGACTTTGCAATTAATTGCGATTCATCTGATCACTCTTCATAACATTCTGGAGTATATGCAAATTGCCATCATACAAACTGAGGCAGCAGACTTTGTGAAAATTAATATTTGTGTCATTCTCAAAACTTTTGGCAACGACTGGAGTGTACGATATAACATTTTGTAGCTCTGAGTAGGGTTGCAAAGGGTCAGAAACTGTCCGATAAATTGACAGAATTTTTCCAGAAATTTTCCATGGGTAGTAAAGCCTGGGAATTTGGGGAATTTAGCTCAAATTCATCAAAAAAGTTAGCTTTCAACAGTGAACCATTTTATGTGGGATACACATAATTCTAGGTCTTGTGGCATATTTTGGTGAACCCCTGGTCGGGCTCGTCCTGTATGCGGAACGGACATCCAGCGGACATCCAGCGAAAAATCCTATCCCTATTAGCATAACCTCTCTGGGCTAGGCGGGACGAATTCGTCCCACCTACGTAACAGCCACTTGCAGCCTGTGGCGCGATTTTCAAAACCTTAAAAATCCTATTACTTCAATTTCTCAAACATATGACTATTTTACAGCTATTTAAAGACAAGACTCTCGTTAATCTAACCACACTGTCCGATTTCAAAAAGGCTTTACAACGAAAGCAAAACATTAGATTATGTCAGCAGAGTACCAAGCCAGAAATAATCAGACACCCATTTTTCAAGCTAGCATATAATGTCACAAAAACCCAGAAGACAGCTAAATGCAGCACTAACCTTTGATGATCTTCATCAGATGACAACCCTAGGACATTATGTTATACAATACATGCATGTTTTGTTCAATCAAGTTCATATTTATATCAAAAACCAGCTTTTTACATTAGCATGTGACGTTCAGAACTAGCATACCCCCCGCAAACTTCCGGGGAATTCGCTAACATTTTACTAAATTACTCACGATAAACGTTCACAAAAAGCATAACAATTATTTTAAGAATTATAGATACAGACCTCCTCTATGCACTCGATATGTCCGATTTTAAAATAGCTTTTTGGTGAAAGCACATTTTGCAATATTCTAAGTACATAGCCCAGGCATCACGGGCTAGCTATTTAGACACCCGGCAAGTTTAGCACTCACCATAATCATATTTACTATAATAAAAGTTTGATTACCTTTTGTTGTCTTCGTCAGAATGCACTCCCAGGACTGCTACTTCAATAACAAATGTTGGTTTGGTCCAAAATAATCCATCGTTATATCCGAATAGCGGCGTTTTGTTTCGTGCGTTCCAGACACTATCCGAAATGGTAAAGAAGGGTCGCGCGCATGGCGCAATTCGTGACAAAAAAATTCTAAATATTCCATTACCGTACTTCGAAGCATGTCAACCGCTGTTTAAAATCAATTTTTATGCCATTTTTCTCGTAGAAAAGCGATAATATTCCGACCGGGAATCTCCTTTTCGGCAAACAGAGGAAAAAAATCACAAAGACGGGGGCAGTCAGGTCACGCGCCTAAGCCCAGAGTCCCTTGATCGGCCACTTGAGAAAGGCGATAATGTGTTTCAGCTTGGGGCTGGGATGACGACATTCAGGTTTTTCCCGGGCTCTGAGCGCCTATGGACGACGTAGGAAGTGTCACGTTAGAGCAGAGATCCTTAGTAAACGATAGAGATGGCAAAGAATTTCCAGAAATGGTCAGACAGGCCACTTCCTGTAAAGGAATCTCTCAGGTTTTGACCTGCCCTTTGAGTTCTGTTATACTCACAGACACCATTCAAACAGTTTTAGAAGCTTTAGGGTGTTTTCTATCCATATGTAATAAGTATATGCATATTCTAGTTACTGGGTAGGAGTGGTAACCAGATTAAATCGGGTATGTTTTTTATCCAGCCGTGTCAATACTGCCCCCTAGCCCTAACAGGATAACAAAATTTAATATATATTTTTTTCAAATATAGGACTATGTTATATCGTTTTATAGATACACCTCTCCTGAATCTAACCACACTGTCCGATTTCAAAAAGGCTTTACAGCAAAAGCAAAACCTTAGATTATGTTAGAGGAGTATATCGTAAAAGTAGCCACATAGCCATTTTCCAACCAACCACATGCATCACAAATAACCAAAAAACAGCTAAATGCAGCACTAACCTTTGACAATCTTCATCAGATGACACACCTAGGACATCATGTTACACAATACATGCATTCTTTTGTTCAATAAAGTTCATATTTATATATAAAAACAGCATTTTACATCGGCGCGTAACGTTGACTAACTATTTTCCCTCAAATGCGTCCGGTGAAACAGCGCTACAATTTACTAAATTACTATTCGAAAACATTTTAAAAATATAATATTGTCATTCTAAGATTTATAGATTAGCATCTCTTGAAAGCACCTGCAATGCCAGATATAAAAATAACTTTACTGGGTAATCACACTTTGCGATAAAAGGGGATGCGATACTCAGAAAAATAGGCTACCGTTACAGGTCAGCGCCATCTTGGAACAATCGCATATCAAATCTACTCTTGTATACTATTGTCAATAATCCCTTACCTTTGATTATCTTTAGCAGAAAGCACTTCCAGGAATCCCAGGTCCACAACAAATGTATTTTCGTTCAAAAAAGTTCATCCTTTACGTCCCAATAGCTTGTTCTTGTTAGCGCGTTCTGAAGGCTGCACCAAAAGCTCCGTCGGCCGCCGGACTACTCTTTCAATAAAATGCATTTTTTTTTATTATTTAGGTTCGTTCAAACATGTCAAACGTTGTATAACATAAATCTTTAGGGCCTTTTTCAACCAGAGCTCCAATAAGATTCAAGGGGGACGATTGCAATTGTCTTTCTAAACGTTTCGAAAGGGGAGGGTAGCCAGGGGCGCCGGCGTCATAATGGTGATGGCCCTCCTCATGTGACCACTTTCCACAGCGTCTCACTCAGTCAGTTTTCACAGTAGGAGACTCAAACCACTTTGTAAAGACTGGGGACATCTAGTGGAAGCAATAGGAAGTGCTCAATGAATAATTGCTCACTGTGTGAATTACAGGCAAAGTGGTGAAGTTGAGTCCGCAATTCAGAATTCCACATCCTGTTACGATCGGTCTCGGGGTTTTGACTGCCATATGAGTTCTGTTATACTCACAGACACCATTCAAACAGTTTTAGAAACTTTAGGGTGTTTTCTATCCACAAGTATTAATTATATGCATATCCTAGCTTCTGAGTTTGAGTAGGAGGCCGTTTAAAATGGGCACGAATTCTTTTCAAAAATCGCTGTAGCGCCCCCTATCCTAGGCGACCGTCAAGAGGTTAAACTATCCCCAATTCAATGGAATTGCAACCCTCTGCATGCCCAGTGCATTCTTCCATCACATGTGCAGTGCACTTTTCCATCACATGTACAGCTGATTCTCAAGCTCTTGCACACTAATGAGATGCTATTGAGCCCACACTACTGCACTGTCTGAGCCAAGGACTACATGCTTTCTGGTAAGTTTTGATTACAATACTGGGTGGGGTGAATATATATGACATATATCATTTTTTGTTAACTAGTAAATAGTAGCCTATGGGGCGGCAGGTAGCCTAGTGTTTAGAGCGTTGGACTAGCAACCGAAAGGTTGCAAGATCGAATCCCTGAGCTGAGAAGGTCAAAAAAATGTTGTTCTGCCCCTGAACAAGGCAGTGGACCCACTGTTCCTAAGCCGTCATTGAAAATAAGAATTTGTTCTTAACTGACTTGCCAAGCTACAACATCGAGAGCATCCTGATTGGTTGCATCACTGCCTGGTACGGCAATTGCTCGGCCTCCGACCGCAAGGCACTACAGAGGGTAGTGCGTACGGCCCAGTACATCACTGGGGCTAAGCTGTCTGCCATCCAGGACCTCTACACCAGGCGGTGTCAGAGGAAGGCCCTAAAAATTGACAAAAACCACAGACACCCCAGTCATAGACTGTTCTCTCTACTACCGCTTGGCAAGCGGTACCGGAGTGCCAAGTCTAGGACAAAAAGGCTTCTCAACTGTTTTTACCCCCAAGCCATAAGACTCCTGAACAGGTAATCAAATGGCTACCCGGACTTTTTGCATCGTGTGCCCCCCCCCCCCAACACCTCTTTTACACTGCTGCTACTCTCTGTTTATCATATATGCACAGTCACTTTAACTATACATTCATGTACATATGTCCATACTACCTCAATTGGCCCGACCAACCAGTGCTCCCGCACATTGGCTAACCAGGCTATCTGCATTGTGTCCCACCACCCACCACCCGCCAACCCCTCTTTACGCTACTGCTACTCTCTGTTCATCATATATGCAGTCACTTTAACCATACCTACATGTACATACTACCTCAATCAGCCTGACTAACCGGTGTCTGTATGTAGCCTCGCTACTTTTATAGCCTCACTACTGTATATAGCCTCGCTACTGTTTTTCACTGTCTTTTTACTGTTGTTTTTATTTCTTTACTTACCTATTGTTCACCTAATACCTTTTATGCACTATTGGTTAGAGCCTGTAAGTAAGCATTTTACTTTACCTGTTGTATTCGAAGCACATGACAAATAAACTTTGATTTGATTTGAGTTAAATAAAGGTAAAATATATATATTTTTTAAAACAGCAGTGTTTTTAAATCATTTCGAACTTGTTAGTTAGTTTTTGCTAGCATGTGGTTTTTAGCTTGCTTGAGCCTGCTAACTGAGGAGTGTTAATTAACCTGTTTCCATACATGTTTCATTTTAAAACATTTATCTTACAAATTAGTTAATTAATCGAACTGCTTAACTATTTATCTGTTCATGGAATTGTATATATTTTTTATTTTTTTATTTCTAGTATTTACAGGAAAATGCCACGGGCATTATCTGATGTGTGGGTAGACATTCCACTGCAGCTGATGTAGAAGAAAAAGCTGTGCACATTTGCAAATACTGTGCCAAATCATATGTGAAGAATGCAACAAAGCTGCAGTATCATCTCGCCAAGTGCATAAAGTTCCCTCAGTGCTCACAACAAGCAACCTCTGACAAAAGTCCCTCTACTTCTATTCGAGGTGAAAATGATGAATCAGACACCTTATTGATAGCAACAGCTCATGGTCCTCCTGGAATCAGTAGTTCTTTTGACTCAATGGAGGAATGTAGTCAGAGAAATACTGATGAATGTCTTGCTCGAGCTGTGTATACAACTGGTTCACCTCTGATGCTCACAGGCAATGTGTATTGGAAGAGATTTCTGAATATTCTTTGCCCAGCATACACCCCTCCAACCAGACATGCTTTATATACTCATTTGCTGGATCCAGAGTTCAACAGAGTTCAAGTGAAGGTCAAGCAAATCATAGAGAAAGCAGACTGTATTGCAATCATCTCTGATGGGTGTTCGAATGTTGGTGGGCAAGGAATAATTAACTGCATCATCTCCACCCCTCAACCAGTATTCTACAAGAGCACAGACACAAGGGACAACAGACACACCGGTCTCTACATTGCAGATGAGCTGAAGGTAGTCATCAATGACCTTGGACCACAGAAGGTATTTGCACTGGTGATAGACAATGCTGCGAACATGAAGGCTGCTTGGTCCAAAGTGGAGGAGTCCTACCCTCACATCACACCCATTTGCTGTGCTGCTCATGCATTGAATCTACTCCTCAAGCACATCATGGCACTGAAAACAATGGATACACACTACAAAAGAGCCAAGAAAATGGTTAGGTATGTGAAGGGTCATCAAGTTTTAGCAGCAATCTACCTCACCAAGCAAAGTGAGAAGAATAAGAAGCTGCCCACATTGAAGCTGCCCAGCAACACCCGTTGGGGTGATGTTGTCATCATGTCTGACAGTCTCCTGGAGGGGAAGGAGTCTCTCCAAGAAATGGCCATATCACAGTTTGCCCCATCAAGAGGCTCCTCTTGGATGATGTATTTTGGGAGAGTGGTAAGCAGCCTGAAACCTATAGCAGTAGCCATTGCACGGATTGAGGGAGACAATGCCATCCTGTCTGATGTTCAGACTCTCCTTGCAGATGTACGAGAGGAAATCTGTACTGTCCTGCCCACGTCACTGTTGCTCCAAGCAGAGGAAACTGCAGTTCTGAAATACATCAAAAAGCTTTAAGACTTCTGCCTGAAGCCCATACACACCGCAGCGTACATGTTGGACCCCAAGTATTCTGGCAAGAGCATCCTGTCTGGTGCAGAGATCAACAAGGCCTATGGTGTCATCACTACCGTGTCTCGTCACCTTTGTCTAGATGAGGGCAAGGTTCTTGGCAGTCTGGCGAAGTACACTTCCAAGCAAGGGCTTTGGGATGGAGATGCAACATGGCAGTCGTGCCAATATATCTCATCAGCCACTTGGTGGAAGCAACTTTGTGGATCTGAGGCTCTTTCCCCTGTTGCCTCCATTATCCTCCAAATCCCACCAACATCAGCCGCCTCAGAGCGCAACTGGTCCTTGTTTGGGAACACACACACCAAAGCACGCAACAGGCTGACCAATACCAGGGTTGAAATATTGGTGGCCATCCAGGCAAATTTGAGGCTTTTTGAGACTGACAACGAGCCATCCTCCACAAGGTTGGAAAATGACAGTGAAGATGAGGCCTCAGAGTCTGATGTTCAAGAGGTGGACATTGAGGAGGTCCAGGGAGAAGACATGGAAGCCTGAGAGGAAGACAACCAAAGCATTAGTTTCTAGACTATCATTTTACAGATGTATGTTGAAAATGTTTTTGGGAGATCCGATGGATCATTGGGGATCCTTCAATATTCCCTTTCTTTTGTTTTTCAGTGAAATCATCCCATATGAAGGGTCAAAGTTCAATTTGTAACTAAATTGTTTTTTAAAATTTCTATTGAAAGGATTTAATAATTTGCAATTCTGTCTACTTATGATAAGGTAAAAGGGTAATGTTTCTGTCTCCATATGATATGGTAAATATATCCAATGCAAAAAAACATCTACATTTAAATAGTATTAATATTAATTTGCATATATTCCCATATATTCTCGTTAAATCCCACGGAAAGTTTCCACCTCTGAATATTCCCCAAAATGTGCAACCCTAGCTCTGAGTGTCTACATTTATCCAATGTAAAAAAAAATTTTTCAAATTTTGCTACATAAGGCCGATTCGAGCCGGTCGGTCACATTTACTCTCATGGGTGGCCAATGAGATCTATCTGAAAGCCACACCCCTAATAAGACACTTCTGAAAATAACCTAAGGATTACATTCAAAAAGACATAGCTGCTAGATCAACCAAGCATGAAAGTAAAAAATACCCAACTGATGGTTAAATTAACCTATGTTTGAGTAATTCCAACAACACAACATGTTGGGTTATTCACACAATATTTACCCAGCGCTGGGTTACCAAATAACCGAAATTGAGTGGAGGACTTGGGGGCTCTTTCATTTTTGTCCACTTTGCCTCCATTTTACCTGAACCAGTTCCTTGGACTGACTAAACAGCCAACGTAAACAAGGTACATAAAATACATATTATCAGGGGAGCCTGTCACACTCTAGAATTATGCAACATTAGGCCTACCCATCCTATATTTCCCTTTTCCTCATCACTTGGTGAGGGATAGATAGCCCCACCGGAGATGTATACATTTGAAATGCTTTGAATGCAATCATATTTATGGTATTCATATTGTGTTGCAATGTTATTTAAACCCATTTGTGAATGACAAATGAAATGTATTCATCTTGAGTTTAATGTTCAGTAGGGAGGTGGGCATTACGTTTTTTTTGTAATTGTCAAAAGCATAATCATTCAAGCAATCCAACACTTAGTTTAGAAGTCTTGCTAAGTTGCCTTCTCCCAATACAGTGCAGCCTCATGTATTTAAGTGATAATTCCCGGGAAGCCGGTGTTTGTAGGAAATATTGGCACGGGTGTGGTTACATATTAAAATAATGATTGACATACAGTACCAGTCAAAAGTTTGGACACACCTACTCATTCAGGGGTTTTTCTCCATTGTAGAATAATAGTGAAGACATCAAAACTATGAAATAACTCATATGGAATCATGTAGTAACCAAAAAAGTGATGTTATATTTTGGATTCTTCAAAGTAGCCACCCTTTGCCTTGATGACAGGTTTTCACGCTCTTGGCATTCTCTCAGCTTCATGAGGAATGCTTTTCCAACAGTCTTGAAGTAGTTCCCACATATGCTGAGCACTTGTTGGCTGTTTTTCCTTCACTCTCTGGTACAACTCATCTCAAACCATGTCAATTGGGTTGAGGTCGGGTGATTGTGGAGGCCAGGTCATCTGATGCAGCACACCATCACTCTCCTTCTTGGTCAAATGGCCCTTACACAGCCTGGAGGTGTGTTTTGGGTCATTGTCCGGTTGAAAAACAAATGATAGTCCCACTAAGCGCCAACCAGATGGGATGGTGAATCGCTGCAGAATGCTGTGGTAGCCAAATAAATCACAGACAGTGTCACCAGCAAAGCACCCCCACACCATCACACCTCCTCCTCCATGCTTCACAGTGGGAACCACACGTGTGGAGATCATCTGTTCACCTACTCTGCGTCTCACAAAAAAAAACGGCGGTTGGAACCAAACATCTCAAATTTGGACTCATCAGACCAAAGGACAGATTTCCACTGATCTAATGTCCATTGCTCGAGTTTCTTGGCCCAAGCAAGTCTCTTCTTCTTACTGGTTTCCTTTAGTAGTGGTTTCTTTGCAGAAACTCGACCATGAAGGCCTGATTCACGCAGTCTCGTCTGAAACATTTATGTTGAGATGTCTTCGTTATAAATGTTACATTACCATGATGGCTGGCAACGTTATTATCCCTTACTTGCTAGCTAGCCAACTTTGGCTGACACAGTCATGTCAAACAGTGCAGCCATAATAACATCAAAGTAGCTGCATTTGTGTTTGTTTAACCTGTCTGGGCTAGGGGGCAGTATTTTCATGGCCGGATGAAAAACGTACCCAATTTAAACAGGTTACTACTCTGGCCCAGAAACTAGAATATGCATATTATTAGTAGATTTGGATAGAAACGATCTGAAGTTTCTAAAACTGTTTGAATGGTGTCTGTGAGTATAACAGAACTCATATGGCGGGCAAAAACCTGAGAAAATTCCAAGCAGGAAGTGGAAAGTCTGAGAAGTGTAGTTTTGATTCTCTATCGAAGCTGCAGTGTCTGTGGGGTGACGTTGCACTTCCTAAGGCTTCCATTGGCTGTCTAAAGCCTTCAGGAAAATGCTGAAACCACTTTCTGTCACTGGGCAGATAATAGGAGCTCAGTTACTGAGTGGTCTGCCTGGCAACAAAGGGATTGGATATGCTCGGTCCCGCGAGCACGCCCCTCCCTTTTCTTCTTGAATGAATATGCTATTGTCCGGTTGGAATATTATCGCAATTTTACGTAAAAAATACCATAAAGATTGATTTTAAACAGCGTTTGACATGCTTTTAAGTACAGTAATGGAACATTTTGACTTTGTCTCTCGTTCCGCGCTTGCGCGTTACCCTTTGGATAGTGACCTGAACACACAAACAAAACGGAGGTATTTGTACATAAATATGGATTAATTCGAACAAAAACAACATTTCTTGTGGAAGTAGCAGTCCTGGGAGTGCATTCTGACGAAGATCAGCAATATTTCTAATACTAATTCTGAGTTTAGGTTGCCTCGAACTTGGCGGGTGTCTGAATAGCTCACCGTGATGGCTGAGCTATGTACTCAGAATATTGAAAAATGTGCTTTCTCCGTAAAGCTATTTTAAAATCTGACACAGCAGTTGCATCCAGGGGTAGTCTATGTATAATTCTTAAAATAATTGTTATATATTTTGTCAACGTTTATGATGAGTATTTTTGTAAATTGATGTGCACATTCACCGGTGGTTTTGGTGGGAATACATTTTCTGAACATCACGCGCCAATATAAAATGCTGTTTTCGAACAAAAAACATACATGTAATGTGTAACATAATGACCTAGGAGTGTCATCTGATGAAGATCAATGGTTAGTGCTTCATTTAGCTGTGTTTTGGATTTTATTGACACATGTCCTTGCTTGGAAAATGGCTGTGTGATAATTTGTGTCTATGTACTCTCCTAACATAATCTAATGTTTTGCTTTCGCTGTAAAGCCTTTTTGAAATCGGACAATGTGGTTAGATTAACGAGAAGTTTATCTTTAAAATGGTGTAAAATAGTTGTATGTTTGAGAAACTTGAATTATAACATTTTGTTGTTTTTGAATTTTCCGCCCTGATATTTCACTGGCTGTGTCCCGCTGGTGGAACGCTAGCGTCCCACCTAGCCCATAGAAGTTAACTAGTATGGGCTATGTGGGACGCTAGCGTCCCACCTGTGGTACAGCCAGTGAAATAGCAGGGCGGAAAATTCAAAACAACAAAAATCTCATAATTCGAATTTCTCAAACATACAAGTATTATACTCCATTTTAAAGATAAGATTCTCCTTAATCTAACCACAGTGTCCGATTTCAAAAAGGCTTTACAGCGAAAGCAAATCATTAGATTATGTTAGGACATCACCTTGACAAGAAAAACCACACAGCCATTTTCCAAGCAAGGAGAGGCGTCACAAAAACCAGAAATACAGCTAAAATGAATCACTAACCTTTGATGATCTTCATCAGATGATACTCCCAGGACTCAATGTTACAAAATACATCTATGTTTTGTTCGATAAAGTTCATATTTATATCCATAAACCCCATTTTACATTGGCGCGTGATGTTCAGAAAATGTATTCCCACCAAAACCATCGGTGAATGACCACATCAATTTACAAAAATACTCATCATAAACTCCTTAATGCGACCGCTGTGTCAGATTTTAAAATAGCTTTTTGGCGAAAGCACATTTTTCAATACTCTGAGTACAGAGCTCAGCCATCAAAGCAAGCTATACAGTTACCCGCCAAGTTCTGGAGTCAACTAAACTCAGAATTGGTATTATAAATCTTCCCTTACCTTTGCTGATCTTCATCGGAATGCACTACTAGGACTCCCACTTCCACAAGAAATGTTATTTTTGTTCGAAATACTCCATATTTATGTCCAAATACCTCCGTTTTGTTCGCGCGTTCAGGTCACTAATCCAAAGGGATAACGCGAAAGCGCAGAACCAGAGATGAAGTCAAATAGTTCCATTACCATTCATAGAAACATGTCTGTGTTTACAATCAATCCTTAGGGTCTTTAACATAAAACGTTGATAATATTCCAACCGAACAATAGCGTATTCATTACAGAGGAAAAAGAAGGAGAGGCGCTCCAACGTGCCTGCACAGTAAACAACTCACTTGTCCCATGCAGTCCACTGATTGACTGAGCTCCTATTCTCTGCCCAGTAACAGTAGACGGATGAAACAAGTTTCTAAAGGCTGTTGACAGCCAATGGAAGCCTTAGGAAGTGCAAAATGACCCCACAGACACTGTAGTTTGAACAGGGATTAGATAGAACTACAAGTCACTTCCTGGTTGGATTTTTTTCTCAGGTTTTTGCCTGCCATATGAGTTCTGTTATACTCACAGACATCATTCAAACAGTTTTAGCAACTTCAGAGTGTTTCCTATCCAAATCTACTAATAATATGCATATCCTATCTTCTGGGCCCGAGAAGTAGGCAGTTTAATTTGGGCACATATTCATATGAATTTCTGAATACTGCCCCCTGTCACCAAGAAGTTAAGCTGTTTTCTATTGATTTTCTGGGATACATCCATAACAATGAGCGATTTCACCTGGCATAGAACATTTGCCCTCTTGCCAGGCCACTGTTCAGAAGAGATAGCCAACTACACAGCTAACACAATCACTTCAAACTGAAGCTGGAATGACAGCAGACTAGCTGCATTTCGTGTTTTTCTATTGGCATTTCATTGTATATATCCATAAAAATGATGCTGATTCATGATTTCGATTGGCTGAGAAAAGCTGCCAGCTTGGCTGTCTCGTCCCGACTCCTGACAGTGTAGATCTAGTATATTATTTGCCTGGCTGAGCCGATGAGACAGTGGATTGCACAGTCAGATGGAACAGAGTAAATAGCCATTTCAACATCATAAACTTAGCCAGTGGTAACTTGTGGAGTAAACACCAGCTGGAATGCGGCTTTAACCAATCAGCATCCAGGATTAGACATACCCGTTGTATAACCACACATATCCACTGTATCCCCATGCCAAACCAGTCATATAGTTGGCAGTATTTTTGAATTGCTACCATTAAGGTGGTGATAAATCCCAACAGATTGTGTAAAAAATCTGAGTTTAATAGCAGCATTCTGGACTACAGCAGTGTAAGGCCTCCAAGGAATTGGGCAATTCATTTCATCTGAGGAGTGAACAGACAGTAGTCTAATGCTATAATAAACTAGTTATTTATAGTATATTTAGGTTTTATTAGGCTAAATAAGCATTTCATCATTTAAAAACATAAGCATTTATAATGGCTTATTCATGAAAGAAAATTTACATTTATTTGAATAAATTCAGCGAAAGATGGAATACAGCATTACTTAAGCCTCTAATGAATGTTTGGTATTCGAAACAGTTTTTGTACTTTTTATAGTTTAAGTCTACTGCACAGTATAATTTCAAGATGATACATGCATAGCCATGTGTAGCGGTCAGAAGCATCACTACAGACCCGGGTTAGATCCCGTGCTGTATCACAACCGTCTGTGATTGGGAGTCCCATAGGGCAGCGCACAATTGGCCCAGCGTCGTCCGGGTTAGGGGAGGGTTTGGCAGGGGGGGAGGCTTTACTTGGCTCATTGCGCTCTAGCAACTCCTTGTGGCGGGCCGGGCGCCTGCAGGCTGACCTCGGTCGTCAGTTGAACGGTGTTTCCTCCACCACATTGGTGCGGCTGGCTTCAAGGTTAAGCGGGCGAGTGTAAAGAAGCACGGTTTGGGCATGTTTCGGTGGACCCGTGACTTGAAAATAGTACCCACTGTCTCAACGTCAACAGTGACGAGGCAACTCCGGGATGCTGGCCTTCTAGGCAGATTTGCAAAGAAAAAGCCATATCTCAGACTGGCCAATAAAAACAAAAGATTAAGATGGGCAAAAGAACACAGACATGTTACAGAGGAACTCTGCCCAGAAGGCCAGCATCCCGGAGTCGCCTCTTTACTGTTGATGTTGAGACTGGTGTTTTGCGGGTACTATTTAATGAAGCTGCACATTGAGGACTTGAGGCATCTGTTTCTCAAACTAGACACTAATGTACTTGTCCTCTTGCTCAGTTGTGCACCGGGGCCTCCCACTCCTCTTTCTATTCTGGTTAGAGCCAGTTTGCGCAATTCTGTGAAGGGAGTAGTACACAGCGTTGTACGAGATCTTCAGATCCTTAGCAATTTCTCGCATGGAATAGCCTTCATTTCTCAGAACAAGAATAGCCTGACTAGATTCAGATGAAAGTCTTTGTTTCTGGCAATTTTGAGCCTGTAATAGAACCCACAAATGCTGATGCTCCAGATACTCAACTAGTCTAAAGGCGGACAGTTTTATTTCTTCTTTAATCAATACAACAGTTTTCAGCTGTGCTAACATAATTGTAAAAGGGTTTTCTAATGATTGATTAGCCTTTTAAAATGATAAAATTGGATTAGCTAACACAACGTGCCATTGGAACACTGGAGTGATGGTTGCTGATAATGGGCCTCTATACGCCTATCTAGATATTCCATCAAAAATCTGCCGTTTCCAGCTAAAATAGTCATTTACAACCTGAACAATGTCTACACTGTATTTCTGATCAATTTGATGTTATTTTATTGGACAAAAAAATATGCTTTTCTTTCAAAAACAAGGACATTTCTAAGTGACCCCAAACTTTTGAACGGCAGTGTATGTCTAAAAGACAAATCTGGATTCAGAAGTTGTCAGAATATGGTGCAAATCCACAAAACTCTAAATATGCATTGGAAAGGGTCTGTATTCTCCAGAATATTGAAAATGTGTCATGAAAAGATTTCCCCTGATCTGAAACCTTTTCGCCCAGTGCTGATTTAACCAAAGAGGCCTCCCTGTTCCCTGGTAGGCCATCATTGTAAATAAGAATTTGTTCTTAACTGACTTGCCGAGTTAAATAATTGTCACGGGCTGGCTCGAGGAACAACAGGAGAGGTAGAGTCAGGCGCAGGAGACAGAAAGTTCGTGACCACACTTCTTTATTTGAAGCACTGTATGTGGTCGACAAAGTATAGGGGCGCAGCCCTTAAAGATTCTGCGGTGGTGTACACAAATAAAATAAACCACTGGCAGAAGGAAAACTCAGTACACGTTCTTTTCGCACAAAAACCCGGACAAGCAACACAATCACGTACAACCACATACATCCTACGCTAACCTAAATAACCCCCCCTTACTAATGACTAACCCAAAACAGGTGCGTGCCTACCTAGACCTAACCAAACGAAAGTGAAACAAAAAGGGATCGATGGTAGCTAGTAGGCCGGCGACGACGACCGCCGAGCTCCGCCCGGCCGAGGAGGGGCGCCACCATCTGTCACTGTCGTGACAGTACTCCCCCCCTGACGCGCGGCTCCCGCAGCGCGCCGACGCCGGCCTCGAGGACGCCCCGGAGGGCGAGGCGCAGGGCGATCCGGATGGAGGCTGTGGAACTCCCGGATGAGCGCTGGGTCCAGTATGTCCTCCACCGGTACCCAGCACCTCTCCTCCGGGCCGTACCCCTCCCAGTCCACGAGGTACTGCAGGCCCCTCGCCCGGCGTCTGGAGTCCAAGATGGACCGGACTGTGTACGCCGGGGGCCCCCCGATGTCCAGGGGGGGTGGAGGGACCTCCCGTACCTCATTTTCCTGCAGCGGACCAGCTACCACCGGCCTGAGGAGAGACACATGAAACGAGGGGTTAATACGATAATAAGAAGGAAGTTGTAATCTGTAACACACCTCGTTTATTCTCCTCAGGACTTTAAATGGCCCCACAAACCGCGGACCCA
Organism: Salmo salar; assembly: GCF_965601325.2. Classification (NCBI taxonomy): domain Eukaryota; kingdom Metazoa; phylum Chordata; class Actinopteri; order Salmoniformes; family Salmonidae; genus Salmo; species Salmo salar. The sequence continues at coordinate 7,206,208 of NC_138311.1, forward strand.
GCTTCCGGCAGGGCAGGCGGAGGGGCAGGTTCCGGGTCGAGAGCCAGACTCTCTCCCCTGGGGTGAACACGGGGGCCTCGCTGCGGTGCCGGTCAGCGCTCGCTTTTTGTCGCTCCCTGGCTCGTTCCAGGGATTCCTGCACAGCGTTCCAGGTCTCCCTTGAGCGCTGAACCCATTCCTCCACCGCAGGGGCCTCCGTCTGGCTCTGATGCCATGGCCCCAGGACCGGCTGATAACCCAACACACATTGGAATGGTGACATGTTGGTGGAGGAGTGGCGCAAAGAGTTCTGAGCCATTTCGGCCCATGGCACGAACCTTGCCCACTCCCCTGGCCGGTCCTGGCAGTAGGACCGCAGGAACCTGCCCACCTCCTGGTTTACCCTTTCCACCTGCCCATTACTTTCGGGGTGAAACCCCGAGGTAAGACTGACCGACACCCCCAGTCGCTCCATAAACGCCCGCCACACTCGGGACGTGAACTGGGGGCCTCGATCTGAGACGATATCCTCGGGCACCCCGTAGTGCCGGAAGACGTGGGTGAATAAGGCTTCCGCGGTCTGCAGGGCCGTAGGAAGACCGGGTAACGGAAGCAGACTGCAGGACTTAGAAAACCGGTCCACAACGACCAGGATCGTAGTGTTGCCCTGAGACGGCGGGAGATCGGTCAAGAAATCCACCGCCAGGTGGGACCATGGTCGTTGTGGAACCGGGAGGGGTTGTAATTTCCCTCTAGGCAGGTGCCTGGGAGCCTTACTCTGAGCGCACACCGAACAGGAGGAGACATAGTGCCTCACGTCCCTCACCAAGGTGGGCCACCAGTATCTCCCACTAAGACCACGCACTGTCCGCTCAACCCCTGGGTGACCCGAGGAGGGAAGCGTGTGAGCCCACCGAATCAGCCGATCGCGAACACCGAGCGGAACGTACTTACGACCCACTGGACACTGCGGAGGAGTAGGCTCCGTCCGTAACGCCCGCTCGATGTCCGCGTCCACCTCCCAGACCACCAGTGCCACCAGGCAGGAGGCTGGAAGTATGGGCGTGGGATCGGTGGACCGTTCCTCGGCGTCATGGAGACGAGACAGTGCGTCGGCCTTAGTGTTCCGGGAACCTGGGATATACGAGATGTTAAACCGAAATCTCGTAAAGAACATCGCCCACCTGGCTTGACGCGGGTTCAGTCTCCTCACCGCCCGGATGTACTCCAGATTGCGGTGGTCAGTCCAGATGAGAAAAGGGTGACGCGCCCCCTCAAGCCAATGTCTCCACACCTTCAGGGCTCTGACCACAGCCAACAGCTCCCTGTCCCCCACATCATAGTTACACTCCGCCGGACTCAACTTCCTAGAGAAGAAGGCGCAGGGGTGGAGCTTGGGGGGGGCGCCCGAGCGCTGGGACAGCACGGCTCCTACCCCAGCCTCGGACGCGTCCACCTCCACTATGAAGGGCAAAGAGGGGTCCGGGTGCGCCAGCACCGGAGCGTCGGTGAACAAAACCTTCAGACGACTAAAGGCCCTGTCCGCCTCCGCGGACCACTGCAACCGCACCGGGCCCCCCTTCAACAGTGAGGTAATGGGAGCCGCCACCTGCCCAAAGCCCCGGATAAACCTCCGGTAGTAATTGGCAAATCCCAAAAACCGCTGCACCTCCTTCACCGTGGTGGGAGTCGGCCAATTACGCACGGCTGAGACGCGGTCACATTCCATCACTACCCCTGATGAGGAAATGCGATACCCCAAGAAAGAGACGGCTGGTTTGGAAAACTCACATTTCTCAGCCTTGACGTATAGGTCATGCTCCACCAGTCGCCCAAGCACTTTACGCACCAGAGACACATGCTCGGCGCGTGTAGCGGAGTAGACCAGAATGTCATCGATGTACACCACTACACCCTGACCGAGCAGGTCCCGGAGAATCTCGTCCACAAAGGATTGAAAGACTGCGGGAGCATTCTTTAACCCATACGGCATGACGAGGTACTCATAATGGCCAGATGTGGTACTAAATGCAGTTTTCCACTCGTCCCCTCCTCGGATACGCACCAGATTATATGCGCTCCTGAGATCCAATTTTGTGAAGAAGCGCGCCCCGTGAAATGACTCCATCGCCGAGGCGATGAGAGGTAGTGGGTAACTGAAACCCACTGTGATGGCATTTAGACCTCTATAGTCAATGCACGGGCGCAGACCTCCCTCCTTCTTCTTCACAAAAAAGAAGCTCGAGGAGACGGGTGAGTGAGATGGCCGAATGTATCCCTGCCTCAAGGACTCAGTGACGCTTTTTTTTAACCTTTATTTAACTAGGCAAGTCAGTTAAGAACAAATTCATATTTTCAATGATGGCCTCGGAACAGTGGGTTAACTGCCTTGTTCAGGGGCAGAACGACAGTACACGTCCTGGTAATCCATCTGGCTTTGTGAATGTTGATCTGTTTAAAGGTCTTGCTCACGTCGGCTACCGAGAGCATTATCACACAGTCGTCCGGAACAGCTGGTGCTCTCATGCATGCTTCAGTGTTGCTTGCCTCGAAGCGAGCATAAAAGGCATTTAGCTCGTCTGGTAGGTTTGTTTCACTGGGCAGCTCGCGGCTGTGTTTCCATTTGTAGTCCGTAAAGTTTTCAAGCCCTGCCACATCCGACGAGCATCAGAGCCGGTGTAGTAGGATTCAATCTTAATCCTGTATTGACGCTTTGCCTGTTTGATGGTTCATCTCAGGGCATAGGGGGATTTCTTATAAGTGTCCGGATTTGTGTCCAGTTGAAAGCGGCAGCTCTAACCTTTAGCTCGACTCATATGTTGCCTGTAATCCATGGCTTCTGGTTGGGATATGTACGTACAGTCACAGTGGGGACGACGTTGCCGATGCACTTATAGATGAAGCTGATGACTGAGGTGGTATACTCCTCAATGCCATTGGATGAATCCCTGAACATATTCCAGTCTGTGCTAGCAAAACAGTCATGTAGCGTAGCATCCACGTCATCTGACCACTTCCGTATTGAGTGAGTCACTGATGCTTCCTGCTTTAGTTTTTGCTTCTAAGCAGGAATCAGGAGGATAGAAGTATGGTCAGATTTTCCAAATGGAGGGCAAGGGAGAGCTTTGTATGCGTCTGTGTGTGTGGAGTAAAGGTGGTCTAGAGTTTTTTTCCCCTCTTGTTGCACATTTGACATGCTGGTAGAAATTAAGTAAAATGGATTTAAGTTTACCTGCATTAAAGTCCCCGGCCACTAGGAGCGCCACCTCTGGATAAGCATTTTCTTGTTTGCCAGCATCGCTTTGTGGTGGTCAATAGACGGCTATGAAAAATAGAGATGAGAACTCTCTTGGTAGATAGAGTACCTTATGATAAGCTGTAGACCACACTACCTCAGGCGAGTAACACCACGAGACTTCTTTAATATTAGACATCGCGCACCAGCTGTTATTGATAAACAGACACACACCCCCACCCTTAGTCTTACCAGACGTAGATTCTCTGTCCTGCCGATGCATGAAAATTCCCGCCAGCTCTATATTATCCGTGTTGTTGTTCAGCCACGACTCGGTGAAACATAAGATATTACAGTTTTTAATGTCCTGTTGGTAGGATAATCTTTTTTTGTTTTCCAATGATTGCACGTTGGCCAAGAGAAATGTTGGCAGTGAAGGTTTACACACTCGCCTACGAATTCTCAGAAAGCAGCCCGAACTCCACTCCCTTTTTCTCTGTCTTTTCTTTGCACAAATTGTTTTTATTTCACCTTTATTTAACCAGGTAGACGAGTTGAGAACAAGTTCTCATTTGCAACTGCGACCTGTCCAAGAATGCAAAGCAGTTCGACACATACAACAACAGTTACACATGGAATAAATAAACATACAATCAATATTACAGTAGAAAAATCTATAAACAGCATGTGCAAATGAGGTAGGATAAGAGAGGTAAGGCAATAAATACGCCATGGTGGCAAAGTAATTACAATATAACAATTAAACACTGGAATGGTAGGGTGTGCAGAAGATGAATGTGCAAGTAGAGATACTGGGGTGCAAAGGAGCAAGATAAATAAATAAATAAATACAGTATGGGGATGAGGTAGATTGGATGGGCTATTTACAGGTGCAGTGATTTGTGAGCTGCTCTGACAGCTGGTGCTTAATAAAGCTAGTGAGGGAAGAGTCTCCAGATTTGGTGATTTTTGCTGTTCGTTCCAGTCATTGGCAGCAGACAACTGGACGGAGAGGCGGCCAAAGGAAGAATTGGCTTTGGGGGTGACCAGTGAGATATACCTGCCGAAGCGCGTGCTATGGTGACCAGTGAGCTGAGATAAGGCGGGGCTTTACCTAGCAGATGACCTGGAGCCAGTAGGTTTGGCGACGAGTATGAAGCGAGGGCCAGCCAACGAGAGCATCCAGGTCGCAGTGGTGGGTAGTATATGGGGCTTTGGTGACAAAATGGATGGCACTGTGATAGACTGCATCCAATTTGTTGAGTAGAGTGTTGGAAGCCATTTTGTAAATTACGTCGCCAAAGTCGAGGATCGGTAGGATGGTCAGTTTTACGAGCGTATGTTTGACAGCATGAGTGAAGGAGTCTTTGTTGCGGAATAGGAAGCCGATTCTAGATTTAATTTTGGATTGGAGATGTTTAATGTGAGTCTGGAAGGAGAGTTTACAGTCTAACAGACACCTAGGTATTTGTAGTTGTCCACATATTCTAAGTCAGAACCGTCCAGAGTAGTGATGCTGGACCGGCGGGCAGCGAACGGTTGAAGAGCATGCATTTAGTTTTACTTGCATTTAAGAGCAGTTGGAGGCCACGGAAGGAGAGATGTATGGCACTGAAGCTCATCTGGAGGTTAGTTAACACAGTGTCCAAAGAAGGGCCAGAGGTATACAGAATGGTGTCGTCTGCATAGAGGTGGATCAAAGAATCACCAGCAGCGAGAGGGACATCATTAATGTATACAGAGAAGAGAGTCGGCCCGAGAATTGAACCCTGTGGCACCCCCATAGAGACTGCCAGAGGTTCGGACAACAGGCCCTCCGATTTGACATACTGAACTCTATCGGAGAAGTCGTTGGTGAACCAAGTGAGGCAATCATTTGAGAAACCAAGGCTGTTGAGTCTGCCAATAAGAATGTTGTGATTGACAGAGTCGAAAGCCTTAGCCAGGTCGATGAATACAGCTGCACAGTATTGTCTCTTATCGATGGCGGTTATGATATCGTTTAGGACCTTGAGCATGGCTGAGGTGCACCCATTACCAGCTCTGAAACCAGATTGCGTAGCGGAGAAGGTACAGTGAGATTCGAAATGGTCGGTAATCTGTTTGTTAACTTGGCTTTCAAAGACCTTAGAATGACGTGATCATTGTGCCACCTAAACTGCTGTGAAATACAGTATCTTTTCCATAACCAAAAATATAGCTTTTTCAGTGGTTTGAAGCTGGTGTACAAAACCAAAAGTAAAAGAAGCAAAAAAACGAATCTTAAACACCGGAATCATAGAAACAGTTCTACCGCTTATTAGACCTACTTTTAATAAGAATGACAGATCTGTAACTACCATTTCTATGTGAATTTGGTTGGGTCGTCCAAAAAGTTACATATTGCAGTTTTAATGTAATCCAAGGGATTTTGATACATTTTTCAGATTTTCTTTGACAGAGGGGAACCCACATATTTACATTTACATTTAAGTCATTTAGCAGACGCTCTTATCCAGAGCGACTTACAAATTGGTGCATTCACCTTATGATATCCAGTGGAACAACCACTTTACAATAGGGCATCTAAATCTTTTAAGGGGGGGGGGGGGGGGGTTAGAAGGATTACTTTATCCTATCCTAGGTATTCCTTAAAGAGGTGGGGTTTCAGGTGTCTCCGGAAGGTGGTGATTGACTCCGCTGTCCTGGCGTCGTGAGGGAGCTTGTTCCACCATTGGGGTGCCAGAGCAGCGAACAGTTTTGACTGGGCTGAGCGGGAACTGTGCTTCCTCAGAGGTAGGGGGGCCAGCAGGCCAGAGGTGGATGAACGCAGAGCCCTTGTTTGGGTGTAGGGCCTGATCAGAGCCTGAAGGTATGGAGGTGCCGTTCCCTTCACAGCTCCGTAGGCAATCACCATGGTCTTGTAGCGGATGCGAGCTTCAACTGGAAGCCAGTGGAGAGAGCGGAGGAGCGGGGTGACGTGAGAGAACTTGGGAAGGTTGAACACCAGACGGGCTGCGGCGTTCTGGATGAGTTGTATGGGTTTAATGGCACAGGCAGGGAGCCCAGCCAACAGCGAGTTGCAGTAATCCAGACGGGAGATGACAAGTGCCTGGATTAGGACCTGCGTCGCTTCCTGTGTGAGGCAGGGTCGTACTTTGCGAATGTTGTAGAGCATGAACCTACAGGATCGGGTCACCGCCTTGATGTTAGTGGAGAACGACAGGGTGTTGTCCAGGATCACGCCAAGGTTCTTAGCACTCTGGGAGGAGGACACAAGGGAGTTGTCAACTGTGATGGCGAGATCATGGAACGGGCAGTCCTTCCCCGGGAGGAAGAGCAGCTCCGTCTTGCCGAGGTTCAGCTTGAGGTGGTGATCCGTCATCCACACTGATATGTCTGACAGACATGCAGAGATGCGATTCGCCGCCTGGTTATCAGAAGGGGGAAAGGAGAAGATTAATTGTGTGTCGTCTGCATAGCAATGATAGGAGAGACCATGTGAGGATATGACAGAGCCAAGTGACTTGGTGTATAGCGAGAATAGGAGAGGGCCTAGAACAGAGCCCTGGGGGACACCAGTGGTGAGAGCGCATGGTGCGGAGACAGATTCTCGCCACGCCACCTGGTAGGAGCGACCTGTCAGGTAGGACGCAATCCAAGCATGGGCCGCGCCGGAGATGCCCAACCCACATTCACCCACATTCACAAAAAAATATTAAATTCACATGAGATAACATCAGGATCACTATAGGTATACTTTGTTCCATCAACTGTAACTATTTGTGGGCTAGCTAGTTAGCTAGCTAGGTAGCTAGCAGGTGGGGGCAGTTGACTCGTGGAGAAACACATGCACGTATGTATGAAACATGAAATACATTGTGACCAAGTATTTTCTTGCAAGTTGTGACCTTTTTATTTTGTTAAAGGGATAGTTCATCCAATTTACAAAATTACATACAGTGTATTCACACCCCTTTACTTTTTCCACACTTTGTTGTGTTACAGTCTGAATTGAAAATTGAGATTTTGTGTCACTGCTCTGCACACAATACCCCATAATGCCAAAGTGGAATTATGTTTTTAGAAATGTTACTACTTAATAAAAAATGAAAAGCTGAAATGTCTTGCGTCAATAAATATTCAACCCCTTTGTTATGGCAAGCCTAAATACGTTCAGGAGTACAAATGTGCTTAACAAGTCACATAATACATTGCATGGACTGTGTGCAATAAGTGTTTAACATGAATGACTGCCTCATTCCTGTACCCCACACATACAATGATCTGTAAGGTCCCCCAGTTGAGCAGTGAAAGTCAAGCAGGTAATTGCAAACACAGATTCAACCACAAAGACCCTGGAGGTTTTCCAATGCCTCTCAAAGAAGGGCACCTATTGGTAAATGGGTAAAAAAGAAGACTTTGAATATCCCTTTGACCATGGTGAAGAAAATATGGATGGTGTATCAATAACCCAGTCACTACAAAGATACTGTTGTCCTTCCTAACTCAGTTGCCGGAGAGGAAGGAAACCACTCAGGGATATCCCAATGAGGCCAATGGTGACTTTAAAACAGTTACAGGGTTTAATGGATGTGATAGGAGAAAATTGAGGATGGATCAACAACATTGTGGTTACTTCACAATACTAACCCAAATGACAGCGTGAAAAGAAGGAAGCCTGTATAGAATACAAATATTCCAAAGCATGCATCCTGTTTGGAATAAGGCACTAAAGTAAAACTGCAAAGAAATTTGAATACAAAGCATTGTGTTTGGGGCAAAACCAACACAATAGATCACTGACTACCACTCTTCAAACATGGTGGTGGCTGGATCATATTATAGGTATGCTTGTCATAGACAAGGTCTGTGGATTTTTTTTTTTATCCCCAATTTCCATCTTGTCTCCCGAACGTCCTCTGAAACATTACCCACCAAACCGCGCTTCTTAACACCCGCCCACCTAACCCGTTCGCCAGCTGCACCAATTTGTCGGAGGAAACACCGTTCAACTGATAACCTAAGTCAGCCTGCAGGCGCTCGGCCAGCCACAAGAAGTCGCTAGAGCACGATGAGCCAAGTAAATCCCCCCCCCCCCGGCAAAACCCTTCCCTATTTCGGACGATTCTGGGCCAATTGTGCACCGCCCTATAGGACTCCCGATCACGGCCAGTTGCGATACAGCCTGGGATCAAACCCGGGTCTGTAGTGACACCTCTAGCAGTGAGATGCAGTGCCTTAAACTGCTGTGTCAACCAAGAGGCCCTAGTGAGTGTTTTTATTTTAATAAACTGAATAGAGCACAGGCAAAATTGTAGAGGAAAACCTGCTTCAGTCTGCTTTCCAACAGACACTGGGAGACAAATTCACCTTTCAGCAGGACAATAACCTAAAACACAAGGCCACATCTACACTGGAGTTGCTTACTCCCTGCCAAAGGTGATTCTAACAGTATTGACTCAGGGATGTGAACACTTATATAAATAAGATATTTCTGTATTTCATTTTCAATATATTACCAAAAAATGTCTATATTCAAATTGTTGCACATCATGTTCAAAACATCTATACGTGTCTTTGTTGAGCTTCACAATCAATTGTAGATACTTTTGGATGATTTGGGTATGATGCGCAAAAAATGCTATTATCAGTCACATGACATGAATGGGATTTGTGCCACAAATGCTAAAATGTTAGCATGTGGAAACGGTGCCAGGGAAACGAAACCATAGCATGGATTGCTGTCATACTTTGTCGAAAGACTAAAGGGCAAGGAAATTAATGTAATTTTGTAATTTGGGTGAACTAGCAAGCTGGTCGCATTGGTGAACCCATGCTATTACTTAGCTATCCGTCTAGCGCGGCATTTATTTATTTTTTTATTTTTTTAAAGATTGTAGAAGATGGGTAAAATAAGTATTAAACGATATCACAACATGCTTCAGTCATATCATATATTTATCAATATTGGTGCCCAACACTAATCATCACACCTCATTCCCCTATATTTTTTAAATACTATTTTACTCCATGATTCTGTTTGTGGTGAAAGGTTCCTCTGTCTGCTGCGCCAGCACTATCATGTGACCTAGCATTGGCACAACTCAGAACCATCACATCACTCTCCAGTGGAGCAGATTATAGCCAGTCTGTCTGGACTCCATGCAATTTAGCCTGTGCACATTTTCCCAGACATCTCAATACATGTATTGAGATAAGCTGAAAATGAGGTAACTTGCCCTCATGCCCACAGACAGACAAGCCATTGTGTGAGGGCAAACAAGCATACTTTGTCACACCAATAATAATGGTTTCCACACTGGGCCGTGCAGCAGAATGTAACAGGTGTATAGGCTAAATGTGCTCAGTATTCACTGTTTGCAAAACTTGAGGTGAACATATATTTGCACTTATAGGAAATTAGTCATTATAAACTATACTCAATCTCTCAAAATACAATTTGGCTAAATGCCGCATAAACCGCGTTTATCAGTGAATTAATATTTATTGGGGCAAGAATGCACAGCTATCAAAAAAAAATACAATGGTGCAGACAATCTGGAAAGTTATTCAAGAAAAGGAATACTGAAACGACTCAAAACAGGGACCTTATCACGCCATCCCTCATGTTACATTTGGGAATGTAGAAGGCAAAAGGTATTAACCTATTTTACTTCAGGGCCATTACTATAGGCCTATACTTCTACAAAGTGGTAATGTAGCCTATTATTAGCACAGTAACGCTGTAAAATATTACACTTACCTTGACCTGCGCGCTAACTTCGTTCGTAGCCTTCCCTGTGGCACATTCCCTTGAGAGAACTTGACAGACCGACTGCATAAGGGCGCAAATCCAGAAATGTTAATCACATGTCTTGTTAACAAGAGAGAAGAAAGTCTCCGCCTCCCTGCCCTAACTTGATAAAGTCAGACTGAATAATACGCAATAAATCCTTATTTGAATTTGTATGATGTTGATTGCTATTTGAATTTGTCTCTATTGTCGACATAAGACGTAGGCCCTATTAAGCCATAATAAGCCTTAAATAAATATAAATGATATGAAAAACTTTTCCTAAAAGTTATTCATATTGATTCAGTTTAGACAATCGATTAGGAAGTATGGCCAATAATATAATAGATTTGGGCCATGAGTATATTTATTTAAACTTGTATTTATCCTTTATGTAACCAAGGAGGTAACAATTGAGATTGACATCTCTTTTTCAAGTCCGAGTGGGAGTGAGTGTGTGGTATTAGTGATTGTGCTTCAGTACAATGTGTCAAAGGGTTGGGACTGTTTCCCTCATTGGCATTTCAAGACATGACATATGACATATGGAGGCAAAGTTTTAGGGAGAGCAGGAGGACGTTCTGATAGTTTCTCTCAAATTAACTTAAGAAAAACACTCAATACACAGCTGAAAGGCAAAACAATAGCTCTCTCAACAGATCCTCACTTTCCAGGTTATAATGACAGGTCTAGTGGAAATTTAGTACACTTGAACTTCAACATCTCACCACTAGTATTTACGTGACTGCCTACTGTGGGGTGTTTGAAGGTGTTACTGGAAGACACTTCATCATTAAGGCTAACATGCTGACCACACCGCTCGAGTCACGTGCGCGAGCATTCCAAAATAAATTTACACATACCGTAATTTCCGGACTATTAAGCGTACCTGAATATAAGCCACACCCACTGAATACATTTTTTTATTTATTTTGAACATAAATAAGCCGCACATGTCTATAAGCCGCAGGTGCCTACCGGTACATTGAAACAAATGAACTTTACACAGGCTTTAATGAAACACGGCTTGTAACAAAAATAAATAGGCTTTAACGAAGCACGGCTTGTAACAAAAATAAATAGGCTTTAACGAAGCACGGCTTGTAACAAAAATAAATAGGCTTTAACGAAACACGGCTTGTAACAAAAATAAATAGGCTTTAATGAAACACGGCTTGTAACAAAAATAAATAGGCTTTAACGAAGCACGGCTTGTAACAAAAATAAATAGGCTTTAACGAAGCATGGCTTGTAACAAAAATAAATAGGCTTTAACGAAGCACGGCTTGTAACAAAAATAAATAGGCTTTAATGAAACACGGCTTGTAACAAAAAAATACAAAATTAGCAATAAACAGTAGCCTACCAAGAAAGTCATTGGTCACTATCTTCCTCCTCCTGTGCACTGAAACCACTGAACCACTGAAACCACTCGGAGTTGAATAGCCTCAGAATTGCTTCATCCGATATTGGATCGTTTTCATTGTCGCTCTCGTCACTTTCATCCGGAGGCAAATCCCCCTTCGGTGCGGGGGAGACGCTGCCTTCTTTGTATCAAGGGCTTGACAAGTGCCTTTCCCAGCTGCTCCAGGAACACCCTCCTCTTGTTCCGCTTCTGAGGCATCCAGTCGGGCTTGATCTCTCGCCATATGACAAAGGCGTTGTAGGAGGACACGTCGAGGTTGTTGTGGAAGATGACCAGGGGCCAGCGGGCAGTCGTCCGTCTGCAGCTGTAGGTGCCCGACCACCTTGTCTAAGTTGTCCACGCCGCCCTTGTTGCAGTTGTAGTCTAGGATGAGGGCCGGCTTCCGGTTGCGGCGATCGCTAACGTCGGCCTCCGTGTGCAGCGTGCTCAGAAGTAGCACGTTCTTATTTCTCTTTGCCAGGTAGGACACTAGAGTGGCGGTGGGTGTGAAGGCGAACCTGGAGGACGAGACCTGTCTGCCCTTTGACTGGAGCAGCGCTGGAGGGAGCTTGGGCTTGTTCTTTCGCACCGTGCCGACCATGGTGAGGTTCCTCTCGAGGAGCCGCTGCCCGAGTTCGTAGGAGGTGAAGAAATTGTCACAGGTGACATTATGACCACCCGGCAGCCCCTGCGTGAGATCGAGGACGATGCGTGCACCCTGGTTCTTCTCGGGGGCTCCGCCGGCCGCCTTACCGGTGTAGACTTGCACCTTCCAAGCATAGCTGGACTTGGCGTCGCAGAACCACCCACGACTTGATGCCGTATTTGGCTGGCTTGCTGGGAATGTACTGTCGGAAAGGACAGCGTCCTTTTGGGAGAGGGAGAGGAAGGAGATTAGCAGCGTCGTCGACGCCACTACTGATGCTGCTGCTGCTGACGCTACCTCTCTATACTACCGCTGGCTCATCATTGGGGCGCATGGCGTTTATGTTACACGCCGCCACCGCCGCTGCTACTGCTGATGCTACTGCTGCTGCTACCTCTCTATACTACACATACACAGATACACAGATACATAGACAGTACCTCTGAACGGGACCAGTTGTTGGTCCACCGTCAAGTCAAGTTACATAGACAGTACCTCTGAACGGGACCAGTTGTTGGTCCACCGTCAAGTCAAGATACATAGACAGTACCTTTGAACGGGACCAGTTGTTGGTCCACCGTCAAGTCAGACCCCGGGTTGAGAGGAAGGAGATTAGCAGCGTCATGCTGCTGCTGATGCTACTGCTGCTGCTGATGCTACTGCTGCTGCTGATGCTATTGCTGCTGCTGATGCTACTGCTGCTGCTGCTGACGCTACCTCTCTATACTACCGCTGGCTCATCATTGGGGCACACAGCGTTTATGGTACACGCTGATGCTACCTCTCTATACTACACATACATATGTACATACACACAGATACACAGACAGTACCTCTGAACGGGACCAGTTGTTCGTCCACCGTCAAGTCGGACCCCGGTTTGTAGAGGGCCGGCAGCCGCTCCTCCCACAGGTCCCAGACCTCTCTTATGGCCGCCAGTCTGTCAGTGGCGAGTCTCACAGGTCTCGACCGGTGGTCGTCGAATCGCAGCAGCCTCTAGTACTTGTGAAAGATCTTGAGCGGCATGGTGGCCTGGAACACGGTCCTGCCGCTCTCCACGTCCCACAGGCTGGCCGCGGCCTCGCCTCGGGACCTGTAGACGCCCGCTAGGATTAGCAGCCCTAGGTAGGCACACAGGTCGGTGGAGTCCATGGCTCGCCAGCCGTCGCCGTATTTTCTCACCCCCTGCAGATTTGTCATGTCCACAATGATCCTTTCTATCGCCGGCGTGACAAACAGCCGGAAGGTGGACTCGATGTCGAGAGCTCGCGACGTGGCATAGGCCGTGGGGTTTAGGTGTCACCGCGGGGCCGGGGTGGCGGACGGCGCGGGGTCGGTCCGGGCTGCGATAGGCCACGGAGGACCATTTGATTTTGCCGTTTTTTGACAGCAACGTCTCCCTTTGGGCTTGGCCGGCCGCGGCCGTGTCCTCTCGCTCTCGCTCTAGCTCTCTGTCTCACTCTCGGGCAGCGGCCGTGTCTCCCTCTCGCTCTTCCTCTCGCTCTTCCTCCTCCGAGAAGAGGAGCACGACCGCGAGGCCGAGTCGTCCGCGTCACGTTCGGGGTCGTATTCCTCGCCGTCTTCGTCTTCCGAAATGTCCTCCTCTTCGGAATCGCAGTAGTCTTCTTCGTCTTCTCGGTCGACACTGGAGGCTATCTGTTCCAGGACCTGAGCCGCGCTGAAACCAGGACTGCGAGGCGTCGGCGGCGGCAGCCTCACACTCGGCGGGGTCGTATTCCTCACCATCCTCATCGTCGTCCTCATTGTCCTCATCTTCTTCTTTTTCTTCTTCTTCTTCTTCTTCCTGACAATATTAGTAGCATCTCTATGGCCGACCAACAGTGGCCACGTGCACGGCTGCTGCCCTCTTGCACACTGACGCACCGCAGCTCCCAGTGGGTCACTCTGACCCGGCCTAGACAACAGCAGGGGGGTTATAACATACACATTGCTAACGCTGCGGCCGGGCCCGGGTCACTCTGACCCGGCCGAGACAACGGGAGGGCTAACACATGGCCGAGCCAGGGTCGCTCTGACCCGGCCTAGACACGGGGGAACAGCTCCTAACACATTGCCGGCCCGGGGTTGCTCTGACCCGGCCGAGACAACGGGAGGGCTAACACATGGCCGAGCCAGGGTCGCTCTGACCCAGCCTAGACACGGGGGAACAGCTCCTAACACATGGCCGGCCCAGGGGGTCGCTCTGACCCGGCCGAGACAACGGGAGGGCTAATAAAGCTGCCAGTTGAGGATTTGTGAGGCGTCTGTTTCTCAAACTAGACACTCTAATGTACATGTCCTCTTGCTGTGTGTACCGGGGCCTCCCACTCCTCTTTCTATTCTGGTTAGAGCCAGTTTGCGCTATTCTGTGAAGGGAGTAGTATACAGAGTTGTACGAGATCTTCAGATCCTTGGCAATTTCTTGTTCTCAGAAAAAGAATAGCCTGACAAGTTTCAGAAGAAAGTCTTTGTTTCTGGCCATTTTGAGCCTGTAATCTAACCCACAAGTGCTGATGCTCCAGATACTCAACTAGTCTAAAGAAGGCCAGTTTTATTGCTTCTTTAATTAGCACAACAGTTTTAAGCTGTGCTAACATAATTGCAAAAGGGTTTTCTAATGATCAATTAGCCTTTTAAAATGATAAACTTGGATTAGCTAACACAACGTGCCATTGGAACACAGGAGTGATGGTTGCTGATAATGGGCCTCTGTACGCCCATGTAGATATTCCATTAAAAATCAGCCATTTCCAGCTACAATAGTCATTTACAAGATTAACAATGCCTACACTGTATTTCTGATGAATTTTATTTATTATTTTATTTATTATTTTAATGGACAGAAAATAAGCTTTTCTTTCAAAAACAGGTACATTTCTAAGTGACTGCAAACGTTTGAATGGTAGTGTATATATTTCCACACTATGATGATGGAATAATACTAAGTGTAATAACTGTTTTTTGGAACTAGTCTTTTGGAGGAATACGAGAGGATTATGATCGGTATAGACAACTAGCGGGGTAGAGGCCGACACAAACCTCAACGTGCTGAAGAGCCAGTATCAAAGCAAAGGCTTCTTTCTCAATGGTTGATTAGTGTTTTTGGTAGGAGGCCAAGTTCTTCAAAAAGTACCCCACAGGGTGCTCAGTATCGCTGTTGTCCTGCTGTAGGATCACAGCGCCTGCGCCGGTGCCGAGACTAAAAGGGCCTTCGACTTCTCAAAAACCCCTTGACAGTCTGGGCTCCAACGGAAAGTGACTTTGGGATTGGTCAAATCCGTAAGTTGTGCAACAACCTTGAAAAATGCCCAGTAGTAGCCAGCCATCCCCAAGAATCAAGTTGGCACATCTAAGAAAAAAATATTATATTCTAAAAGCAGGGCAGCAAGAGTGCCAAAAAGCCATCAAGGTTTTATAGAATCTCTGAGTTACTAAATCGTACCACAGGCAAAGGGCATATTTGGCTTTCCTCATGCTCTCGAGGAAGACTAAAGTCAACAGTGATGGCAGTGGCCACAGGCAGAGGATCGCAATGGGAGAAGTATGGCTTCAACATGTTGACATGAAGCAGCTGGGTGTTTTCTGCATGATGAAGTAATTCTGATTACAAAATTTTTTCTCCATGAGGTAAGGGCCTGAAAAGAGAGCTTACAACGGTGACCGCAGAATGAGCAACAAAACTAGGACTTGGTCACCCACATCGAAGTGCAACTTTCAATCATACCAGACGTTCATTTTTTCTATATTCTTACTGGCAAACTCACAGGGGTGGTGCAATCTGTATAAAAAGTGCGAACATGCTCCAACAGATTTGTTTTGAGGTGTTGTCCTGCAACAAATTCTCAATGGAGAGTTTGTCCTGCAGCAAGCTCAATGGACCTCTGACGTAATGTCCAAACACAAGCTTATTCAGACTGAAACCGAGAGACTCCTGAACGACCTCCAGTGCTGAGGCACACCTTCATCCCAGTCTTTTTTTAACTCAAAGCAGTAAGCTCTCAACATCAAAGTCTGATGAAATCTCTCAAGAGAGTCTGGGTGGAAGGTACTAGAGGGGCAATGGGTAACTCCCAACTGCTGTAACACTTGCTTGAAGACCTTTGAATCTTGATCTGACTGCACTGCGGAACATTGAAAATTATTTCACAAGGGCCTTAACAATACAGGGAGCAATGGTATTGGAGAAATGAGTGGAAGCACACATGATGGCTAAGATAAATTGCTTACCACTCTTTAAATTTGGGCAAAGGACCAACTTAGTCCACCAGAACCCTGCTGAAAGGTTCGTCAAATGCAGTTATAGGCTGCAAAGGTGCAACCGGCACATTTTGTTTCGGTTTACCTGTCAGCTGACAAACACGACAGGATTTAGGATAAACCCCAACATATTTTTTCAGACCTGGCCAGAATTACTTACGCAAGATACGGTCATACGTATTGTTGACCCTAAGATGGCGTGCCATACTACCATCGTGAGCCAACATCAGTATCTCTTGTCAGAGTGTAACTGGAACAACAACTTGAGATACACTGGGCCAATCAACTTGACCAGAAGTTGCGTAGGAATTTCGTCATCAGAAACCCATCTATATCAAAGTAACCCACACTAACTGAATCAAACGCCTCCTCAGGACATATCTCCACATTCAGCTGCTTTCGAGACATCAATGTTTTTTGTTGTTGTTATTTTTAGTTTAACTTTTATTTAAGGACCATTTAGGGACCCTCTCTTCTTTCAGAGGTCCCCCCAACTCGCTCACCTTTGGGGTTTTCAAAGGAACGGTCAACTCAGGAGGTTTACCAAAGTCAGGACCACACATACAGTTGAAGTCGGAAGTTTACATACACTTAGGTTGGAGTCATTAAAACTCGTTTTTCAACCACTCCACAAATTTCTTGTTAAAAAACTATCGTTTTGGCAAGTCGGTTAGGACATCTACTTTGTGCATGACACAAGTAATTTTTCCAACAATTGTTTACAGACAGATTATTTCACTTATAATTCACTGTATCACAATTCCAGTGGGTCAAAAGTTTACATACACTAAGTTGACTGTGCCTTTAAACAGCTTGGAAAATTCCATAAAATGATGTCATGGCTTTAGAAGCTTCTGATAGGCTAATTGACATCATTTGAGTCAATTGGAGGTGTACCTGTGGATATATTTCAAGGCATACCTTCAAACTCAGTGCCTCTTTGCTTGACATCATGGGAAAATCAAAAGAAATCAGCCAAGACCTCAGAATTTCTTTTTAGACCTCCAGAAGTCTGGTTCATCCTTGGGAGCAATTTCCAAATGCCTGATGGTACCACGTTCATCTGTACAAACAATAGTACGCAAGTATAAACACATGGGACCATGCAGCCGTCATACCGCTCTGGAAGGAGACGCATTCTGTCTCCTAGAGATGAACGTACTTTGGTGCGAAAAGTGCAAATCAATCCCAGAACAACAGCAAAGGACCTTGTGAAGATGCTGGGGGAAATAGGTACAAAAGTATCAATATCCACAGTAAAACGAGTCCTATATCAACATAACCTGAAAGGCCGCTCGGCAAGGAAGGAAGAAGCCACTGCTCCAAAACTGCCATAAAAAAGCCAGACTATGCTTTGCAACTGAGCATGAGGACAAATACTGTACTTTTTGGAGAAATGTCCTCTGGTCTGATGAAACAAAAATATAACTGTTAGGCCATGATGACCACCTTTATGTTTGGAGGAAAAAGGGGGAGGCTTGCAAGCCGAAGAGCACCATCCCAACCGTGATGCACGCGGGTGGCAGCATCATGTTGTGGGGGTGCTTTGGTTCAGGAGGGACTGGTGCACTTCACAAAATAGATGACATCATGAAGAAGTAAAATGATGTGGATATATTGAAGCAACATCTCAAGACATCAGTCAGGAAGTTAAAGCTTGGTCGCAAATGGGTCTTCCAAATGGACAATGACCCCAAGCATACTTCCAAAGTTGTGACAAATTTCCTTAAGGACAACAAAGTCAAGGTATTGGAGTGGCCATCACCTCAATCCCATAGAACATTTGTGAGCAGAACTGAAAAAGCATGTGGGAGCAAGGAGGCCTACAAACCTGACTAAGTTACACCAGCTCTGTCAGGAGGAATGGGCCAAAATTCACCCAACTTATTGTGGGAAGCTTGTGGAAGGCTACCCGAAACGTTTGACCCAAGTTAAAAAATTTAAAGGCAATGCTACCAAATACTAATTGAATGTACGTAAACTTCTGACCCACTGGGATTGTGATGAATGAAATAAACGCTGAAATAAATCATTCTCTCTACTATTATTCTGACATTTCACATTCTTAAAATAAAGTGGTGATGTTAACTGACCTAACACAGGGAATTTTTACTAGGATTAAATGTCAGTAATTGTGAAAAACTGAGTTTAAATGTATTTGGCTAAGGTGTATGTAAACTTCTGACTTCAACTGTAAAGGTCCCAGACAGATTAAACATAGTGACATACTCCTCAACACTAGACTTGCACTCGGAAATCTTCTTAGACATAGCACGTGTAACATCACACGTTGGGAACTCTCTAGGGCAGCTATTCCCAAACTCAGGTACACCACATAAAAATGTGATTCACATTTTCAAACAGTCCATTTAGATTTTCTAACGGGGCTATACATTTGGGTGATGGTTTTTTATTTTTTTTTAATCGCCTGAGTAGCCTCATTTCACTGCCAAAAATAAAATGAAACCATCTAGTGTTCAGCGAAATAACAACACAATGTCAAATACAGGTAGCCTAGTCAATTAATTAACATTAGTTCACATTAACCGTTACTCTCTCGCGGGAATTCCACTAACCGTATGTGGCCAAACCTAGCTGCTGCTCTTTCCGTTTGCTCGAAAATTGATGAATGGTTAAAAAAAAGTAAAGCCCGCAAACCATTGGAAACCAGGACAACAGGAGAGGATATTTTTAAAGTACTGGACAGCTTTGTGACATCAAATGGACTGGTGGTCAAGATGTGTTGGTATCTGTACTGATGGCGCAAAAGCCATGACAGGGCGACATAGTGGAGTGATAACGCGCATGCAATCAGTTGCTCCCAATGCCACTTGGGTACACTGCAGCATCCACCAATAGGCTCTTGCTGCCATGGGAATGCCTGACAGCTTGAAAGACGTTTTGGACACTACAGTGAAAATGGTTAACTTTATTAAAACCTCTTAAGGATCCGTCCCTTTTTTTCAATTTTTGCCTGAAATGACATACCCAAATCTAACTGCCTGTAGCTCAGGACCTGAAGCAAGGATATGCATATTCTTGATACCATTTGAAAGGAAACACTTTGAAATTTGTGGAAATGTTAAATTAATGTAGGAGAATATAACTGGTAAAAGATAATACAAAGAAATAACATGTGTTTTTTTGTATTTTTTGTACCATCATCGTTTAAATGCCAGAGAAACGCCATAATGTATCATTCCAGCCTAGGCGCAATTTCGATTTTGGCCACTAGATGGCAGCAGTATATGCGCAACATTTTAGACCTATCCAATGAACCATTGTATTTATTTTCAAAATGTTGTATCAAGACTGCCCAAATGTGCCTAATTGGTTTATTAACACAAGTACAAGTACATAACTGTGCACTCCAGCGGGGGACCCACCGATCCCGTAGAGGTTAAAGCAAGGCCTCTGAACTCATGCACTTTCTGCATTATGCAATGATATGGGCAGCGACCATGTAATGCTTTTACAACATACAGAAGTTCGCTGGTTATCGATGGGTAAATTATTGACATGTTTTTTGGAATTGAGAGATGAGCTTAAAGTTTTCTTTACTGACCATCATTTTCACTTGTCTGACCACTTGCATGATGACGAGTTTCTCACACGACTGGCCTATCTGGGTGATGTTTTTTCTCGCCCGAATGATCTGAATCTAGGATTACTGGGACTCTCCGCAACTATATTCAATGTGGGGGACAAAATTGAGGCTATGATTAAGAAGTTGGAGCTCTTCTCTGTCTGCATTAACAAGGACAACACACAGGTCTTTCCATCATTGTATGATTTATTGTGTGCAAATAGACTCAAGCTTAAGGACAATGTCAAATGTGCTATAGCAACCACGTATCTATGTGAGAGTGGATTCTCGGCCCTCATTAGCATGAAAACTAAATACATGTCACACGCGTTGTTGTAGGTAGATCAAAATGCTGAGGGTATATTTATCATCTTCTTTTATTGAAGGAAAAACAAAAACACTTACACAAAACAAATGATGAAAACAGTCCCGTAATGTGCACAGACTAAACAGGAATCAACCACCCACAAACACAAGTGAAAACACACACAACTAAATATGGTCTCCAATCAGAGATAACAACAAACAGCTGCCTCTGATTGGAGGTCATTGACAAAACTAACATAGAAATAGAAAAACGAAAAAAAACACATAGAAATAGAAAACATAGAAAATAAACCAAAAACCCCGAAACACACTAAACAAACACCCCCTGCCACGCCCTGACCAAACTACAATAACAAACAACCCCTTTTACTGGTCAGGATGTGACAATACAGGCACAGACTGTGTGTGGAAAATTATTTAAGACAGACTCTCTCCCATACAACCCAACATTGCATAGTTATGTGCATCCTTTCAAGCACACCCTTCTCATTAAGCTGTGGTGAGTTATTCACAATTTTCGATTAACAAATACATTTTTTTTGTAAGATGGCAAAATAAAGAGCAAAATTATTGATTATAATTATTATTATATTATTATTTGTGCCCTGGTCCTATAAGAGCTCTTTGTCACTTCCCACAAGCCAGGTTGTGACAAAACTCACACTCATTATGTTTAATAAATGTATCGTATAGTGTGTGTGTGGCAGGCTTACAATGATGACAAAAAACAACATTTGAGAGTGTGCCGACCCTGGTGCTAGAGGGGGTACGCAGCTGGAGGTTGAATGTTTGAAAGGGTACGGGACTATAAAAAGTTTGGGAACCACTGCTCTAGGGTATATCGCTGATAACCCATCAGGTTCCTCTACTCTGGGTACCTTATAAACGACAGGATTTAGCACAACCTTCCGAACAGCGAAATCATTGACCAAAATTAATTAATCCCCCTTCAAAGGTAGGCTAGGCCTCACTCCAAAGGCCACAGGACCAGAAACAAGATCAGACTCGAGTTCCACAGTACACAAAGGAACATCCATGCAGTCCATCTCCACACCTTGAACTAACACACTGTAATCAGTTGCTGAAGTGTTAGACAAAGGCAAAACACCCTCCAAAATTAAGGACTGGGCCGCCCCAGTGTCCCGCAGTATCTTCACAGGCTGCTTAACAGCATCTCCATTCTGCAGAGACACGAACCCATCTGAAACAAAGGGTTCTTTCAAATCTGATCCAATACTGATGCTCAGGTTCTTGCTCCTTTGCTGCATGTTCTTCTTGTTCTTGTACTAGACTGGCTGCACATACTTTTTCCTTTTCTATGTGCTCTTACTCAAGTTCCCTTTTCCTGTACTCAATCTCTAATTTCAGTTGCTCTAATTTTGCCTTTAGTCCTAACTCCCGCAGTTGCACGTCTAATGGGGTTTACCCTAATACACGTTGCGCATTTTTCATCAGCTTCACTCTCCTGAAGGATTTCCTTCTCCACCAAAGCAGCATCAAGCAACTCCTTGAGCAGTCACACTGTCATAATGCGTTGCAATAATGATCGTATTCGTATTCGTACATTCATCTTGTATTTCCCAAGTAGGGTTTTCCACAAATGCTTCCAAACCAAAATCCTGTGTACTTATGCAATTTTCAAACTGATTTCACCAATCTTATAACCACAATGTTGGTTGTCAGTGACAGAAGCTCTAAAATGAAAGCATTATTTAAACAGTCATACCTGGGCACAGTAGAGCTCCAGAGTAGGTGATTATAGCGACTACCCTACTAATTGGAAACAATATCCCAGACGAGCTCCAATTTTGTTTCGTTCCCACAAGACAAAATATGTCGTAGGTTAGGAAGTAAAATTAATATAGAGCCAAACAAACAGGAGAAAACACAAAACTCAGGCTTCTTTTGGCTAACTAAAGTGGTTGAGCTGTAAATTACACTGCAGCTAGCATGAAGTGTAGCTCTCCCAACATCTTCTTTCCATTTTCATGCACTGGGCCAAGAGGTCTAACGAGGTGACTCCAATCAGTGCCCCACACCCAATCAACGTTGAAATGGATAGAGAAACCGAAACCAGTAACTCAAGGGCTGTGTTTACACAGGCAGCCCAATTATGATTTGTTTTCCCATCAATCACATCAGATCTTTTCTCATCTCTTTTTCAGAGCTGATCTTATTGGTCAAAATATCAATTACTGAAAAAAATACCAGAATTGGGCTGCCTGTAGTACGCAGCCAAAGTGTATCTCTCCCTAGTCCTTCTCAAAAAATCACAGGATTCCTAATTTCTAAGCAGCTCACTTTTTCCAGGGACCACTGAGACCACTTGACCGTTGGCTGACACTTGGCATGGGGCCCCTTATAAGGATCAATGATCTGGGAGCAGTGAGAGAGTTAGCAATGAGAGACCCTGACGAGCTAAAACGAATGCAGCTAGGTTTCCACGAGACGAGCTCCTGGGATGCATTCCTGACCTTTGGCCGTAGCCCATCTAGGGCATCAGTCAGCTGACTCTGTTTTGAATGAAGAGGCTTGCAGTTCTAGTTGGTTAACTCTAATACAGTTAGCCATTGCTGGGATGAATGCACAATATGTTCAGTTCTTACTGTACTGTAAATGCATTTGCATTCTCAAGACAACTTTAATGGCTACAGGAGGTGTATTACAGGGCAAATTAAGAAACAAATTAAAAACAACTATATAAATAGAAAACTGTGCAATTGGCATATCATTGTCATCAGCTATGTTTCCAATAACTTGTGTCCAGTGATTTTTTTTGTGACATTTAGAAAATTTGCATAGAAAATAGATTTGACAATTGCCTGCTACGGTGCCTTTCCATTTACAATCTTGTTGATAAATGAAGTGGTTTAATTGTTTCCAATACCCATTTAGGCAAATTGTGCATTAATACATTTGCGACAGCTGTATATATTTGTCTTTTTGTACTTTTATTTAACTAGGCAAGACAGTTAACCCTTTGAAGAACCCTTTTTAGTTCCAGGTAGAACCTTTTTAGGGTTCAATGTAGAACCTTTTCCACAGAGGGTTCTACGTGGAACCCAAAATGATTCTATCTGGAGCCAAAAAGGGTTCTACGTGGAACCAAAATAGGTTCTCCTATGGGAACAGCCGAAGAACCGTTTTGGAACCCTTTTTTCTAAGAGTGTAGGCCACAAAGGCCAACACAGATAGAATGCAAGAATTGACTGTATTCTAGTCAACGTATTGTCACTGTGTGTGCCATGGTGAAACTTGCATACCGGTAGATTTGAAATAATTGGATGGTGAAGCTTGCATTGCCAACCGGAAAAGCAAGGCAAAGAAATTCATCCATTCTTGAAAGTCAGGACAAGGATCCTGCAAAGAAACATTGTTTTTATAGTTGAACAAAGATTTAGCAGGCAGTAGGCATTAAAACCGTAATGTAGAGTGGAGTAAAAAAATCGAATGAAGCGCAATTTCACCTGGCATAGAAAATGTGCTCTCTTGTCAGGACACTGTTGTTCAGAGGAGCTAACACAATCACTTCAAACTGAAGCTGGAAAGACTGCAAACTAGCTGCGCTTCATTGTACCTTTATTCAATTGATATTTCTTTGTATATGTCCATCAAAATTATGCTCATTCGGGATTTCGACTGGCTGAGAAAAGCTGCATGCTTGTCTGTCTCATCTCGACTCCTCATTACTATGCGACAGCTGGAGATTGAATTTGAATTTTAAAACCATTTTGCAAATCTCAGAGAAACAGACAGCAAGGTTTATACAAATCTCCACTGTTGAAAACTAAATGTTAGTCTAAAAGAAATGTGAGATAATGTCTAAATGCTTTTTATAGTGGAGATCAAGTTTATTAATTGCCTGGCTAGGCTGATGAGACAGTGGATTGCACAGTCAGATTGAACAGAGTAAATATACATTTGAACCTCATAGATTTAGCTGGTGGTAACTTGTGGAATAGAAAGGGAAAGGGGGATATTAGTCAGTTGTCCAACTGAAATGTGTCTTCCGCATTTAACCCAACCCTGAATCAGAGAGGTGTGGGAGGCTGCCTTAATCGACATCCACGGTGCCCTGGGAACAGTGCCTTGCTCAGGGGCAGAACGACAGATTTTTACCTTGTCAGCTCGGGGATTCGATCTAGCAACCTTCCGGTTACTGGCCCAACACTCTAACCACTAGACACTGGCTAGTGGTTTAACCAATCAGCATTCAGGATTAGACCCACCCGTTGTATGATATCTAACAATACAAAACATTACACGAAAATCTAAAAAGTCAAATAATGGAATTAAGAAATATAGACATATTAGGATGAGCAAAGTCAGAGTCCGGAATATAAATATATACAGTGCCTTCGGAAAGTATTCAGACCCCTTGACTTTTTCCACATTTTGTTACGTTACAGCCTTATTCTAAAATTGATTAAATAAAAAATGTTCCTCATCTATCCACACACAATACCCCATAATGACAAAGCGAAAACAGGTTTTTGAAATTTTTCACATTTATTACAAATAAAAAACAGATACCTTATCTACATAAGTATTCAGACCCTTTGCTATGAGACTCGTAATTGAGATCAGGTGCATCCTGTTTCCATTGATCATCCTTGAGATGTTTCTTCAACTTGATTGGAGTCCACCTGTGGTAAATTCAATTGATTGGACATGATTTGGAAAGGCACACACCTGTATATATAAGGTCCCACAGTTGACAGTGCATGTCAGAGGAAAAACCAAGCCATGAGGTTGAAGGAATTTTCTGTAGAGCGCCGAGACAGGATTGTGTTGAGGCACAGATCTGGGGAAGGGTACCATATTAGGCCTTATATGTACAATTATATAAATTATACAATTGTATAACATTGAATTCCTTGAAAATTACAATTAAGTGCTTGAAAAAGTCCCTGAAAATCCTTGAATTTGACTCGCCAATGTCTTTATGAACCCTGCTTAAAGGATGTATAGTCCTAGGCCTCTGTTGCTGTATAGGTGGGTTTAAGGGCAAATAGCATATATTCACTTTTATTCCTCTAAGTACACATGTGGAACTGCAGGAAAATAATTTTTATTTTGTTTCAAACGAATTAGAAACGTTGACCCCAATGTTGCACATTGGCCCCATTATTTATATAAAGACCCACATATATTCTATTCTACAGATATACTACATATTCTATCCATGTATTTCTGTCCATTATGTCTATACATCCCATCATATACATATACTTTGCATTTGGAAAGTATTCAGACCCCTTGACTTTTTACACATTTTGTTACATTACAGCCTTATTAAATATTTTTTTTCCATCATCAATCTAAACACAATACCCCATAATGACAAAGCAAAAACAGGTTTTCGAAATTTTTGCAAATTTATAAAAAATGTAAAAACTTAATTAAAACCTGTTGTGGACAGGCGTTCCGCTAGCGGGACCCCTAGCCAACAGCCAATGGAATCGCATGGCGCGAAACACAAAAACAACTAAAATACCACAATTCAATTTTCTCAAACAATCAACTATTTTACACCATTTTAAAGACAAGACTCTCGTTAATCTAACCACATTGTCCGATTTCAAAAAGGCTTTACAGCGAAAGCAAAACATTAGATTATGTTAGGAGAGTACATAGACCAAAATAATCACACAGCCATTTTCCAAGCAAGCATATATGTCAATAAAACCCAAAACACAGCGAAATGAAGCACTAACCTTTGACGATCTTCATCAGATGACACTCCTAGGACATTATGTTATACAATACATGTATGTTCTGTTCAATCAAGTTCATATTTATATCCAAAAACAGCTTTTTACATTGGCGTGTGATGTTCAGAACATGTATTCCCACCAAAAACTTCCGGTGAATTTACAAAAATACTCATCAAAAACGTTGACAAAATACACAACAATTATTTTAAGAATTATAGATACAGAACTCCTTTATGCAATCACTGTGTCAGATTTTAAAATAGCTTTTTGATGAAAGCACATTTTTCAATATTCTGAGTACATAGCTCGCCATCACGGCAAGCTATTTTGACACCCGCCAAGTTCGGGGAAAACTAAACTCAGAATTAGTATTACAAATATTGTATTACCTTTGCTGATCTTCGTCAGAATGCACTCCCAGGACTGCTACTTCCACAAGAAATGTTGTTTTTGTTCCAAATAATCCATAGTTATGTCCAAATACCTCCGTTTTGTTCGTGCGTTCAGGTCACTATCCAAAGGCTGACGAGCGAGCGCATTTCGAGACACAAAAAGTCTAAATGTTCCATTACCGTACTTAGAAGCATGTCAAACGCTGTTTAAAATCAATTTTTATGGTATTTTTCTCGTAAAATAGCGATAATATTCCAACCGGACAATAGTGTATTCATTCAAGGAGGAAAAGAAAAAACAGCGTGCTGGCGGGACCGCGCATATCCAATCTCTTTTTCCCAGGCAGACCACTGAGAAACTGAGCTACTATACTCTGCCCAGAGACAGGAGACGGCTTAATCCGCTTTCTGAAGGCTTTAGACAGCCAATGGAAGCCTTAGAAAGTGCAACGTAACCCCACAGATACTGTAGTTTCGATAGAGAATCAAAAGAAGAACTACAATTCTCAGACATTCCACTTCCTGCTTGGAATTTTCTCAGGTTTTTGCCTGCCATATGAGTTCTGTTATACTCACAGACACCATTCAAACAGTTTTTGAAACTTTTGGGTGTTTTCTATCTAAATCTACTAATAATATGCATATTCTCATTTCTGGGCAAGACTAGTAAACAGTTTAAATCGGGTACGTTTTTCATCCGGCCGTGAAAATACTGCCCCCTATCCTAAACAGGATATCACATTTACATAAGTATTCAGACCCTTTACTCAATACTATGTTGAAGCAACTTTGGCAGAGATTACTTCCTTGAGTCTTTGTGGGTATGATGCTACAAGTTTGGCACACCTGTATTTGGGGAATGTTTCTCTCATTCTTTTCTGTAGATCCTCATTATCTCTGTCTGGTTGGATGGGGAGCGTCACTGGACAGATATTTTCTGATCGGGTTCAAGTCTGGGCTCTGGCTGGACCACTCGAAGACATTCAGAGACTTGTCCCGAAGTTCTGGAGCAGGTTTTCATCAAGGATCTCTGTACTTTGCTCCGTTGATCTTTCCCCTCTATCCTGACTAGTCTCCCAGTCCCTGCTGCTTACGAAACATTCCCACAGCATGATGCTGCCACCACCGTGCTTCACAGTAGGGATGGTGCCACGTTTCCTCCAGACGTGATTTGGCATTCAGGCCAAAGAGTTCAATCTTGGTTTCATCAGACCAGATAATCTTGTTTCTCATGGTCTAAGAGTCGTTAGGTGCCTTTTGGCAAACTCCAAGCAGGCTGTCATGTGCCTTTTACTGAGGAGTGGCTTCCATCTGGCCACTCTACCATAAAGGCCTGATTGGTGGAGTGCTGCAGAGATGGTTGTCCTTCTGGAAGGTTCTCCCATCTCCATAGAAGAACTCTGAAGCTCTGTCAGAGTGACCATTGGATTCTTGGTCACCTCCCTGACCAAGGCCCTTCTCCCCCGATTGCTCTAGGAAGGGTCTTGGTGGCTCCAAACTTCTTCCATTTAAGATTGATGGAGGCCACTGTTCTTGGGGACCTTCAATGCTGCAAAAATGTTTTGGTACCCTTCCCCAGATCTGTGCCTCGACACAATTATATCTCGCTCTACAGACAATTCCTTCAACCTCATGGCTTGATTTTTGCTCTGACATGCATTGTCAACTGTGGGACCTTATATAGACAGGTGTGTGCCTTTCCAATTCATGTCCAATCAATTGAAATGACCACAGGTGGACTCTAATCAAGTTGTAGAAACATCTCAAGGATGATCAATGGAAACTGGATGCACCTGAACTAAATTTCGAGTCTCATAGCAAAGGCTCTGAATACTTATGTAAATAAGGTATTTCTGTTTTTGCAAACATTTCAAAAAACCTGTTTTCGCTTTGTCATTATGGGGTATTGTGTGTAGTTTGATAAGGACTTTTTTTATTTAATCCATTTTAGAATAAGGCTGTAACGTAACAAAATGTAGAAAAGGCGAGGGGTCTTCATACATTCCAAATGCACTGTACATAGGGCAGCAATCTCTAACGTTCAGGGTTGAGTACTGGGTGGTACTAGTGACAGTGACAGTGATTAATGTTCTGCTCTCTCTCTCTCCCCATGCAGTTTTCCACACAGACCCTGTCACTCAAGGAGCTCATTTGTTGTTCCTCGACCCTGAGGCACTTGCAATCAGTCTGCATAGTCAATGCAGCACATTCAACAAAATGTTGATGACAACGACACTGTTTTCATTTTGTGTCTCAATATAAATTCACTAGCGTTCTATAATTACACTATTAGTTTGTGTTTCTTACATCTGCAAACGGCTAGTTTGTCTTTTCTTAGCAAGTTGGGCCTAAATTTTGTTAGCCGCTAATGCTAATCTCATGTTAACTGGTTAGCTAGCTAATAATAAATGTACTGAGTCAGAGCAAATGTAATTACCTATACAGTCTGATAATACCAGTGATGGTGTAGACTTAAATCAGCATGTTGTTTGTGCAACAGAATCTTCTAAATCAAAGAGGAATATGCGAAGCATTAATATGTTAGCTACATGAAGTAGCTAAGAGAACATACAATGTAGCCAAAGACTATAGGGTCCCCTAGGAAACACTTAACAACAATCTGGTTCCTACCATGTCACAATAACACAATAACATTTGGTTAAAAATAAGGCACAGATTGATTGCTAATATTGTGTAGCCCTACTTGGCAGTGTGGAAATGATCTCAAATGAGTGCAGGAAATGCAGAAAGTTATGAAAATGCAGAGAATTATTTGGGGTTGAAGTTGAATTGAACAGTATAAAACAATGAGAAGGGAGAATGAACCATTGAAATCACTTAGAATGTATGTGTTGCCACCCTAGGGTCACACACTACGCATAAAGCAAATTTAGAATTTCTATTATTCAAAAACATAAAATACCGTCACATTTTGGCCATATCGCCCAGCCCTAGCCCCCGGTGATGTGCTGGCTAGACCACACTACCATCTGGAGAGCCCTGTGGTTGTGGATTGTGCAGTTGCTGTACCAGGTGGTGATAGAGTCCGACAGGATTTCTTCAGCCTCCTGAGGTTGAAGAGGTGCTGTTGTGCCTTCTTCACCACACTGTCTGTGGGTGAATCATTTCATATTGTCAATGATGTGTATACCACGGAATTTGAAGCTTTTAACCTTTTCCACTGCCGCCCCGTCAATGTGGATGGGGCCGCACTCCCTCTGTTGTCTCCTTAAGTCCACGACCAGCTCCTTTGTTTTGTTGATATTAAGCTTGGGCAGTATACCATATACCGGGGTATTTGGAAATAGCCACAGGATGGTTTTTCAATACCGTCAATTACGTTGAAACTATTTCTTTTAAGTTTTTCTATACATTTCATATTTGTGGCTACTTTTTAAGTAAATACCTGCAGTCAACTTGTGCAATATGTTAAAAAATGAAAGCAGATTGCGTTCTTCATTTCACCGGTCACATTATTTTACATTATGAAGCTTATCGTAGTTCCCCAGAAAAGTTGAGTCCAGCTGTGTATTGACAGGGGTTGTGTTTTATATTGAAAGTCAACAGTGTTTTTTACTTCAATAGAGTGATCAGGGACATGCAACTATAGTTTTCCTTCACAGAAAATACATTAGTGCAACACATTTTACAGAAAATAGCTTCATTTTCATCAGATGACAACAGAAGTACAATGCTATTTGGCTGGCAGCGTCACAAGTAGGCTAAATGAGCTTACAATTAAAAACAAGGTATTTTTTGCAAAACTATGCATGACTACCATATTCTGTTTATCATAGAAAGAATGTAGCCAGCTACATGTCCTAATGTTTTAAGTTCATCTTGCATTTTACCTGAGAAGTGTAGGCTGGCTACACCAAGAATGTACTGGAGAAAAGTAGCTACACATCAGTCAGAGTGCTGTCTGCTGATAGAATGCCTGTTTGTGAATTCTCATTCAAATGGAGAAGTGTAACTGAAGCACAAAATTAGTCTGATGCCGAGCAGAAATTACAATAAAGAGCATTTTAATCTGCATTTACAAAATGCAGCAAGATATTTCTTAAAACGTTTTATAATTTTTTCCAGCGTGACAAATGAAGAATTCTTCTTTAAACGCGACCCCTAAGTTTAACTTGCTAGTTATCAAAGTACGTGGCTGAATTAATAAGGTGACGGGGCATTATATTGTGTTGGCTTTCTACCGTGTTTGAGAAGTCAAAGCCTTTTGGATGAGTTATCTGTACAGCTGCCACTGCTATTTTTTGATTTCCTTGGGTTTTTTCTTCTCTCGGGTTCTCAGCCATCTGCTCCACCCCCATCTTCTGTGATCAGAGTAGACAGGCCGATTGCCCTTGTGACTCCATAATCTACACGTGTACACATGCTGCTCCAGAACCAGTACTGTTCATTTTCACAATGTCACTTGTAAATGTGACCCGTTTCAAGAAGCTAGATATATGTCGCACGTCACTACTTCACAGGAGAGGCATTTTAATGTAAACGTTATTTTTGGGAACATGTGAACTTTAATGTGCATTAATAACAAACTGGTATGCCATCTGTAAATACGAATAAAATTGTTAAATTACAATCCTAGTTGGTTTACCCAAGGAAAAAGTAAGGAACCTTCCCGCTAGCCATGATTGGCTGAGATAATGGATGGGCTGGGCATGCCGAGAGATGAGTTCGGATTAGTCTGTCATGCTGCTCAGTATGTGTAGATAATCCTTGCTACCATGGCTTTTTTTAAAGATATCGTGGAGAACTGCAAAAGTGTTGCTACTGCTCTCAACAACATTGCTGGCCTGAATTTAGCAGGCGCTATCAACAAAGACAAGTGGGAAAAAGTTATGATGGACGATCATGCCATGCTCACTCTCTCTGACTGTAAATGAATCTTACAATAAGGAAATCCCTGATTTAGGTTAAAACATTTGAATTGAACCAGACATTGTAGTCTTCTGATGACAGAAATGGGGAAGAAACGGTGATAGTAATATTATTCGAATCTCAGAAAACTATTTGCATTGCTAGTTATAGCCTAATGTTAGCTAGCTAGCTAACATTGAACCTAGTTGGTTAGCTTTAGCTACCTGCAAATTCATACTGCAGCATTTCATGCATGGTGACTAATAATGACAATCCGTTTGTACTTCATGGGCTGGGATTATGATTCATTAATTAGCTAGCTGCTTGTCTAAATAAAAGACTCCACTTTGCCAGATGATTGCATGACCCTTCAAGTTAGCCATGTGTTTGGGAGTGTTTACGGCCCTCTATTGTATTTCATGAACTTGTGTACATGTCTAGACAATAGTGACCCATCCATTTAGCTAGATGTGGCAGGGGGGTGGTTTTCTTTCACAGGAACCATGAATTTAGACAAGTGTGTCTGGGTAAGCATCATCTAATAATTATACTGAACAAAAATACAAAACGCAACATGCAACAATTTCAAAGATTTCACTGTTACAATTCATATAAGGAAATCAGTCAATTGAAATAAATGTATTAGGCCCTAATCTATGGATTTCACATGACTGGGCAGTGGTGCATAGGCCCACCCATTTGGCAGCCAAGCCCACTCGCTGGGGAGCCAGGCCCAGCCAATCGGAATGAGCCCCCCCACCCCCCACAGGCGATCCCACAGGTGAAGAAGCTGGATGTGGAGGTCCCGGCCTGGAGTGGTTACACGTGGTCTGTGGTTGTGCGGCCGGTTGGACGTAGTACCAAATTCTCAAAACAACGTTGGAGGCAGCATATCTTCTCTAGGGTATGTGGGACGGTAGCATCCCACCTCGCCAACAGCCAGTGAAATAGCAGAGCACCAAATTTAATACAACAAAAATCTCATAATTCAAATTTCTCACACATACAAGTATTTTACACCATTTTAAAGATAATCTTCTCGTTAATCCAACCACACTGTCCGATTTCAAAAAGGCTTTGCGGCGAAAGCATAGCATTAGATTATGTTAGGACAGCACCTAGACAAGAAAAACCACACAGCCATTTTCCAAGCAAGGAGAGGCATCACAAAAACCAGAAATACAGCTAAAATTAATCACTAACCTTTGATGATCTTCATCAGATGGCACTCATAGGGCTTCATGTTACACAATACATGTATGTTTTGCTCGATTTGTTTTGCCTCCCAAATCTTCCGGTGAATGAGCACATCAATTTACAGAAATACTCATCACAAACGTTGATAAAATATACAACTGTTATTCAAAGAATTATAGATACACTTCTCCTTAATGGAACCGCTGTGTCAGACTTCAAAAAGCTTTACAGCGAAAGCACACTTTGCAATAATCTGAGTATAGCACTCAGTCACAAAACCAAACCCGCCATTTTGTGGAGTCAACAAAACTCAGAAATAGCATTATAAATATTCACTTACCTTTGATGATCTTCATCGGAATGCACTCCCAGGAATCCCAGTTCCACAATATATGTTCATTTGTTTCGATAAAGTCCATATTTATGTCCAAATACCTCCTTTTTGTTTGCGCGTTCAGTCGAGTAACCCAAATGCACTGTGCTCGCGCAGTAAATTCAGACGAAAGTAAAAAAAGTTATATTACAGTTCGTAAAAACATGTCAAACGATGTATAGAATCGATCTTTAGGATGTTTTTATCATAAATCTTCCATAATATTCCAACCGGACGATTCCTTTGTCTTCAAAAAGGAAAAGGAACACAGCTAACTCTCACGGGAGTGCGTGCCTCTGAGCTCATGTCATTTTCTGTCATCTGATTCCAAGACCTCTTATTCTCTCCCCATTCCCAGTAGAAGCATGAAACAATGTTCTAAAGACTGTTGACATCTAGTGGAAGCCTTAGGAAGTGCAAAATGACCCCACAGACACTGTATATTGGATAGGGAATCACTAGAAAAACTACAAACCTCAGATTTCCACACTTCCTGGTTGGATTTTTTCTCAGGTTTTTGCCTGCCATATGAGTTCTGTTATACCCACAGACATCATTCAAACAGTTTTAGAAACTTCAGTGTTTTCTATCGGCATATCCTATAGGCATATCCTATAGGCATATCCTACCTTCTGGGCCTGAGTAGCAGGTAGTTTACTACAGGCACGCTTTTCATCCGGACATCAAAATACTGCCCCCTACTCAAGAGAGGATGTGGCAGAGAAATGAACATTCAATTCTCTGACAACAGCTCTGGTGGACATTCCTGTAGTCAGCATGTCAATTGTATGCTCCCTCAAAACTTGAGACATCTGTGGCATTGTGTTGTTTTTTTGGTCAAAGGTGGAATTTCCCCAGGACAAGGTGCACCTGTGTAATGATCATGCTGTTTAATCAGCTTCTTGATATGGAACATTTCTGGGAATTTTTATTTCAGCGCATGAAACATGGGACCTACATGTTGCTTTTCTATTTTTGTTCAGTGTATAAAATATTCATACAATATTTTGATATGGAAACTTTCTATTTTTGATATTGCTAAAATGAAAATATGCAAGTAACCATTTCACTATGCCATTTACACCTTCTGTATCCTGTGCATGTGACAAATAAATCTTGATTTGATATAGTGTGTATTTACCAGAGACGGTAATGTGAAGAACAACATGACCTGCCCCAAAGTTAGATTAGGATTTAGGCCAAGGACTAGATATTGTATTTTTACCTGGAGATTTGCCCTTATTGTAGGCTACTACTTTCACCACTTTTAGTTTTGAAATATTTGGTTGTTAACTACACTACCTTACTCACTCTGTTTAGCACATGGCCTCGCATATGAATCCTTAAAGAGATGGTTGGGGCTAAGGCTTAAGAGGGTGTGAACAATGCTGAATAGGTGTAGACAAAGAAGATCTCTCCAGTAGGTGTACCAAAACATTCACAGACATTTTCTAAGAAATGGGGTTACAAGTTTATCAACTTTCAAAGCAGAACTACTTTCCCATTGTTCCTGAACTGCAGTGTTTGGTATACCATTTTGTAGCTCTGAATCTTTACATTTATCCAATGTAAAAAAAGCACAATTTCAAATGTTCCAACATAAGACTGAATCGAGGTGTTCGGTCACATATGATGGTACGTAGGACCCAACCACACATGCTGTAATGCGATTTGTAATATATGAGGCGTTTTCTTCTTTGAACCCAGTCAAGCATACAGTAAACGTGCCAAAGAGTGTCTGACCCAAATGCCGAGTGTAATATGAATGACCGCCACATGCATGCGTGTCACTAGAAACTTAAAGTACATATTGATACTGTAGCTATGGTAAGGAGCCATTGCTGAGAAGATGTCAAATAGATTGGGTCTAACATGTGAGGTGTATTTGTATTTTTTATGGATCCCCATTAGCTGCTGCCAAAGCTACTCTTCCTGGGGTCCAGCAAAATTAAGGCAGTTCTAAAAATGTTAAAACATTACAATACATTTAGAACACATTAAGTGTGTGCCCTCAGGCCACTACTCTACTACCACATATCTACAACACAAAATCCATGTGTGTGTATAGTGAGTATGTTATCGTGTGTGTGTATGCATGTGTCTGTGCCTGTCTTTGTGTCGTTTCACAGATCCCACTGTTCCATAACATGACATATAAATACTCCCCTAGATTCATGCCCATTGGTTGAAAGAAAGGAAAATTATTTTTGCACGAGTGAGCCCATAGGTTAGTCAGCAACCGTGGTGGAATTGCCTGAGCGTGCCATGCTCATAGGCTGAAGTTAGTAGGTGAATCATTCCACACACTCGCTAATAGTAAAGTTGGAGGGTCCTGTGTGGCTCAGTTGATAGAGGATGGTGCTTGGAACACCAGGGTTGTGGGTTCGATTCCCACAGGGGAAAAAGTTGCTCTGGATAAAAACATCTGCTTAATGACTAAGATGTTCAAATAAAAAAAGTAAAGATGCAATGCTGATAAGGTAACATTATGGCACTGCATAAATAAATACCTGCTATGCTAATGAGGTAACATTATAAATAACTATACTGATTAGGTAATGTTGAAGATATTACTTTATATTACTTGCTATGCTGATGAGGTATCATTATAAACACTACCATACAAATACCTGCTATGCTGATCAAATCAAATCACATTTTATTTGTTACATACACATGGTTAGCAGATGTTAATGTGAGTGTTGCAAAATGCTTGTGCTTCTAGTTCCGACAGTGCAGTAATATCTAACAAGTAATCTAACAATTCCCCAACAACTACCTAATACACACAAATCTAAAGGGGTGAATGAGAAAATGTACATGTAAGTATATGAATGAGCGATGGCCAAGTGGCATAGGCAAGGTGCAATAGATGGTCTAAAATACAGTATATACATGTGATATGAGTAATGTAACATATGTGAACATTATTAAAGTGGCATCATTTGGAGTGGCATTGTATAAAGTGACTTGTGATCCATTTATTAAAGTGGCCAGTGATTGGGTCTCAATGTAGGCAGCAGCCTCTCTGAGATAGTGATTGCTGTTTAGCAGTCTGATGGCCTTGAGATAGAAGCTGTTTTTTAGTCTCTCAGTCCCAGCTTTGATGTACCTGTACTGGAGGGCAGGTAGTTTGCCCCCGGTGATGCATTGTGCAGACCGCACCACCCTCTGGAGAGCCTTGCGGTTGAAGGCGGTGCAGTTGCCATACCAGGCTGTGATACAGCCCGACGGGATGCTCTCGATTGTGCATCTGTAAAAGTTTGTCAGGGTTTTGAGTGATAAGACAAATTTCTTCAGCCTCATGAGGTTGAAGAGGCGCCATTGCGCCTTCTTCACCACACTGTCTGTGTGGGTGGCCCATTTCAGTTTGTCTGTGTACGCCGAGGAACTTAACTTTCCCCCTTCTCCACTGCTGTCCCTTCTATGTGGATGGGGGTGCTCCCTCTGCTGTTTCCTGAAGTCCACGATGATCTCCTTTGTTTTGTTGACGTTGAGTGAGAGGTTGTTTTCCTGACACCACATAGGGCCTCCAGCTTAATGATGAGCTTGGAGGGTACTGTGGTGTTGAATGCTGAGCTGCAGTCAATGAACAGCATTCTTACATGGGTATTACTTTTGTCCAGATGGGATAGGGCAGTGTGCAGTGTGATGGCGATTGTGTCGTCTGTGGACCTGTTGGGGCGGTATCCAAACTGAAGTGTTGTTATTTACAATGTTGGCCTACACCAGGCAAACCCGGACAAAGTTGGGCCGCCCTATGGTACTCCCAATCACAGCCAGTTGAGATGCAGCCTGGATTCGACCGCTGCAAAACTCGGGAGCCCAAATCCAAACCAGTCTCATTGGAATGAATGGTAGTAAGGGCATACGTTATTTCTTGCTTTTACTTATGCAGGAAAATAAAAGTAAGGCATCTGATATCAGAAATATACCTAACATATTGACATATAATTATAAATGCAGTTTATACAAGTTTTATACACATTTCCTGTATAAATAGCCTCTAAAATATATGTAAACAGACCATACATGTCTCAATTTTTCTTTTATTATAAAGCTGTGAGTGTTATTATGATACAATATCAGTACTTGTTACATTTACAACTGATTTCAGCCAGTGTAAGGCTGTGTATTGACTGCATTATTTGACTGGAATGTTGGCATATTGGCAGTTATTTTGAAAAATGTATGGAATCATTCCTCTTAAACTGTCGGCTAACAAACATACAGTGCAAATAATGTTCAAATTCATTGTTTTACACAATATCTTATTGCAGCACTGGCAAACCAAGGTTGACCAAATCCTTCCAAAATGGATGACCTTTTATACCATCATAAGAAGTTCATGTCCATTCTAGTATTCTAATTCCTAATTCTAGCCACTCTCCCTGCAGCAGCAGCACACATAGAAATATTATTTATTAAAAAAATGTATTTCACCTTTATTTAACCAGGTAGGCCAGTTGAGAACAAGTTCTCATTTAAAACTGCGACCTGGCCAAGATAAAAAAAAAGCAGTGCGACACAAACAACACAGACTTACACTTGGGATAAACAAACGTACAGTCAATAACACAATAGAACAATCTATATACAGTGTGTGCAAATGTAGTAAGATAAGGGAGGAAAGGCAATTACAAATTAGCATTAACACTGGAGTGATTGATGTGCAGTAGAGGAATGTGCAAGTAGAGATACTGGGGTGCAAAGGAGCAGAAAAAGAAATAACAATATGGGGATGAGGTAGTTGGGTGGGCTATTTACAGATGCAATGATCGGTAAGCTACTCTGACAGCTGATGCTTAAAGTTTGTGAGGGAGATTTAAGACTCCAGCTTCAGTGATTTCTTTTGCAATTTGTTCCAGTCATTCTCAGCAGAGAACTTAAAGGAAAGGCGGCCAAAGGAGGAGTTGGCTTTGGGGATGAATAATAATGAATAGAACAGGCTTGGAACTCATGTGTACACTCGCAATGGCTGCCTGGTATTGTGATGTAATAATTTCCATGGTAATGTAGAATGTTCCTTCAAATGATGTTAACTGATGCGGCTCATGCAACAGAATGTATTTTTTGTAATGTCAGTTAAGTTGAATCAACAAATCACAGCACATATTGATGGGTACCCTTCCTGCTTTTACTCCCTGCTTTGTTCCTGGCATTGGCCGCCAGTCCACCCATTATGCCATCATTGACTTGAATGGGGATGCCCGTTGCAGGCAGAAGCGGAGAGGAGAAAATGTGTCTCCAAAAAATAAGTATCATGAAAAATGTAAATAAATATTATGCTGACAGAGGTAATTTGGCTGGTCAATTACCCTCATCTAAAATTCCATGACCATCATAGCCCTAGTCATGGTGTGATGGAATTGTTTATGTTGGTGCTTTTCTATTTACAAATTTCTATGTTCTATGTTTGTGCTTTTCTATAAACCAATTTCTCTGTTCATGCAAGTGGCTGATTGCAGATACTGATAGGGAGGATTCGTTCAATGTGGCAGAACGCCCAGCACCTTGTTTAGAGAAAGGGATATCTCCGTTTCAAGGTCTCAGCTTAGAGAGAAGAAGCCTTGTGAGGTATTGGTCTGTCACATGCATGACCCAGTATTGGTTGTCACATGAATGAAGCAAACATTAATTATGAATGATGAATAAGCTAAATCATGCAAATATAACTTGTCAGTATATAAGGGAACTAACGGGATTGCCCCGTAAGAGCTTCTGACAGATGTTCACTTTGGTACATTAAGTTTGTTGCAACCTCTCCAGCGCGCTGACAATAAACAATTACTAATTTAAGATTGACTTCAATCGCCCCTGTGTAAGAATTTCCACGACAAGGGCAAACCATTTTTGCGTAGCTACGCAACTACAGTATACTGAATGCATACATAGGTTTTTTTTGGTGTCTGCGGGTATGACGCGTTTCTGATGATCAAAGAACTTGAGTGTTGGAGCATGGTCGGAATTGTTGCCATTACCAGGCCATGTCTTTGCGTAGCAGCTGTCATAGTGGTGATAAACACATCTCGAATCTCCCTAGCACAGACCCTCATGGGCAGAGTACTCAGGAGCACTCTTCCAAGCTCCAGCACAGGCCTCCAACCTGCAATACCACAAGGTGTCCACACAACTATAAGAACAACAAGAGCACTACTACAACAGAAGTGCAAAACCACTCAACCAGGTGCTACAGTGCACATGGAGACTCCACAAGGGTGGCGTCCAACTGTAGTCAGCCCAGAGAAGTGAGCAACGGTCCTACAGCATCGAGTCATCATCAGGTCAGCAGTACAGACGCAAAAGTAGACACCTGAGGAAAACACCAAGCAACACAAACATGTACACTAACGTACCTGAAGAAGAACCACACATCACAGTTCCAGAACAGGAGCGTGAGAACACAGATCTCTCACCCACAACAAGCACCACACACACCTGGGGTGTAATCAATAGCCAAATAGTTGCAAAACTAAAATGAGAGTTTCTATTGGATAAATTCAGGTCGGTCCCTCCCTGTTTCATTCCGTTTGCTTTAGTTTAAGAAATGTTTTGCAACAGAATCCAAATGATTACGCCCCAGAAGTGGCAGAGAAATCAAGCCAACGGTAAGGTATAAAGACTTCCTTGTAAGCCAACGGTAAATGTCGAGCTCCACCAAAGGGTTTTAAGTGCTATTAACCTCTGAACCTATAGCCTTATTCCTTCCATTCTCTCATGAAAAATAAAATACTTTGAGAGAGAGAGAAAATATACATTGACGATATATTCTCTCATGAAAAGACTTTGAAAATAGTGAGAAAAGAGACATTGATTGAACAGATTGAAAGTGAATGTGAAAGGAGAATGTTCATTGTGTTCTGAAATGTTCTTGACATTCATTTAGAAAAGTTA
The DNA here is from genome assembly GCF_965601325.2 of Salmo salar. Taxonomy (NCBI): domain Eukaryota; kingdom Metazoa; phylum Chordata; class Actinopteri; order Salmoniformes; family Salmonidae; genus Salmo; species Salmo salar. Next base: position 7,245,860 of record NC_138311.1, read on the forward strand.
CCAGTTGAAACTTACCTGTAACAGAAGAGCACAGAGTTAAATGAAATGTGTGTTTATGTTCATGCTGAATAGAAACATTGAACTAAAATGTTGTCTTTTATTTATTATATACAATACCAGTCAAATTTTGGACACACCTACTCATTCAAGGATTTTTCTTTATTTTAACTATTTTCTACAAAACTATTAAAGAACACATATGGAGTCATGTAGTAACCAAAAAAGTGTTAAACAAATTAAAATATATTTTAGATGTCATATTCTTCAAAGTTGCCTTGATGACAGCTTTGCACACTTTTGGCATTCTCTCAACCAGCTTCACCTGGAATTTTTTTCAAAAGTCTTGAAGGAGTTCCCACATAGGCTAAGCACGTATTGTCTGCTTTTCCTTTACTCTGCAGTCCAACTCATCCCAAACCATCTCAATTGGGTTGAGGTCGGGTGATTGTGGAGGCCAGGTCATCTGATGCAGTAGTCCATCACTCTCCTTCTTGGTTAAATAGTCCTTACACAGCCTGGAGGTGTGATGGGTCATTGTCCTGTTGAAAAACAAATGATAGTTCCATTAAGTGCAAACCAGATGGGATATCGCTGCAGAATGCTGTGGTAGCCATTCTAGTTAAGTGTGCCATAAATTCAAAATAAATCACTGACAGTGTCACCAGCAAAGCACCCCCACACCATCACACATCCGTTCTCCTACTCTGCGTCTCACAAAGACACAGCTGTTGGAACAAAGAATCTCAAATTTTAACTTATCAGACCAAAGGACAGATTCCCACCGGTCTGTCTATTTACATTTACGTCATTTAGCAGACGCTCTTATCCAGAGCGACTTACAAATTGGTGCATTCACCTTATGATATCCAGTGGAACAACCACTTTACAATAGTACATCTTTTGTTTGGGGGGGGGGGGGGGGGGGGGGGGTTAGAAGGACTATTGCTTGTGTTTCTTGGCCCAAGCAAGTCTCTTCTTCATATTTGTGTCCTTTAGTAGTGGTTTCTTTGCAGCAATTTGACCATGAAGGCATGATTCACGCAGTCTCCTCTGAACAGTTGATTTTGAGATGTGTCTGTTACTTGAACTCTGTGAAGGATTTATTTGGGGTGCAATTTCTGAGGCTGGTAACTCTAATGAACGTATCCACAGGCAGCACAGGTAATTCTGGTTCTTCCTTTCCTGTGGCAATCCTCATGAGAGCCAGTTTCATCAAAGCGCTTGATGGTTTTTGCGACTGCACTTGAAGAAACATTCAAAGTTCTTGAAATTTTCCGCATTAACTGACCTTGATGTATGTTTATAAACATATATTATGATACATAGAATTTAAACTTGGGTCTCATTATGGTAATTGGTGAAATAAGTATAGCCAGCAATAATTGTAATGGCTTAGCAGATAATAAGAAAAGACGGGTCAGCACTTACCCGGCTAAAAGAGAAGGAATATAATATCTATTGTTTACAGGAAACTCATTCAAACATTTTCGTCACGACTCCTACAAGCAACACTAGACTCTATTATTATGGTGCGAGATATTAATACAGTTTTAAATACCTCTATGGACCGTAAAGGAAATCACACTACAAACTATCACCCTCAGGCACTTAAAAAAATCATGAATGTCATGGATATATTGGAATTAGTGGATATATGGAGGTTTAAATACCCTAACCTAGTGAGAGAGCCTCGCTACAGTTATTTTCTATATATTTATCTATTGTTTACCTAATACCTATTTTTTTATTTAAAACTGCACTGTTGGTTAAGGGCTTGTAAGTAAGTGTCACGGTCGTCATAATAAGTGGACCAAGGCGCAGCGGGTCGAGTGCTCATCTTAACTTTATTAGTGAACACATAAATAAACAAAACACTAACTAACTAACTAACTAACTAACTAACTAACTAACTAACTAACTAACTAACTAACTAACTAACTAACTAACTAACTAACTAACTAACTAACTAACTAACTAACTAACTGTGCAAAGAACAACCTCCCACAATTCCCATAACAAACACATACCTAATTATAGGACCTTCAATCAGAGGCAACGATAAACAGCTGCCTTCAATTGAAGGCCCCAATCCCAATTACCTAAAGATAGATCTAAACACCCTAGAACAGACATAGAAATATACAAACAGAGAACATAGACCAAAACCACGGAATACATAAATCAAACACCCCTCTACATAAACACACACCCCGAACCATATAAAACAAATACCCCCCTGCCACGTCCGGACCAAATAACAATAACAGATAACCCCTTTACTGGTCAGAACGTGACAGTAAGTATTTCACTGTAAGGTCTACACCTGTTGTAGTCGGCAGAGTTTTACAGTTTCTCGCCATGTTGCCAAAACTACAGCTGTATGGTCTTCGTGGCCTATAGAATTGTAGCCATTTCAACGTGGGGACTCTGTCCCGGCGTTCTCTGACTTAATGTATATTTTGTAGGAAGTGGGTTTTATACTCTGTGTATAAAGGGCGGTTCTATGACACCTGATGTAAGGTCTGGGCTCACGGGGGTGTGGCCACTGACTAGTTAAAACTTTAGAACTAAGCAAGTATCTTGTTTAGAAGGCCAACATCACATTACATCTTCTCACAAATAGTTTCATATTCAATTATATACACTGCTCAAAAAATAAAGGGAACACTAAAATAACACATCCTAGCTCTGAATGAATGAAATAATCTTATGAAATAATGTTTTCTTTACATAGTTGAATGTGCTGACAACAAAGTCACACAAAAAGAATCAATGGAAATCCAATGTATCAACCCATGGAGGTCTGGATTTGGAGTCACACTCAAAATTAAAGTGGAAAACCACACTACAGGCTGATCCAACTTTGATGTAATGTCCTTAAAACAAGTCAAAATGAGGATCAGTAGTGTGTGTGGCTTCCACGTGCCTTTATGACCTCCCTACAATGCCTCGGCATGCTCCTGATGAGGTGGCGGATGGTCTCCTGAGGGATCTCCTCCCAGACCTGGACTAAAGCATCCGCCAACTCCTGGACAGTCTGTGGTGCAACGTGGCGTTGGTGGATGGAGCGAGACATGATGTCCCAGATGTGATCAATTGGATTCAGGTCTGGGGAACGGGCGGGCCAGTCCATAGCATCAATGCCTTCCTCTTGCAGGAACTGCTGACACACTCCAGCCACATGAGGTCTAGCATTGTCTTGCATTAGGAGGAACCCAGGGCCAACCGCACCAGCATATGGTCTCACAAGGGGTCTGAGGATCTCATCTCGGTACCTAATGGCAGTCAGGCTACCTCTGGCGAGCACATGGAGGGCTGTGCGGCCCCCCAAAGAAATGCCACCCCACACCATGACTGACCCACCGCCAAACCGGTCATGCTGGAGGATGTTGCAGGCAGCAGAACGTTCTCCACGGCGTCTCCAGACTCTGTCACATCTGTCACATGTGCTCAGTGTGAACCTGCTTTCATCTGTGAAGAGCACAGGGCGCCAGTGGCTGATCTTCCAATCTTGGTGTTCTCTGGCAAATACCAAACGTCCTGCACGGTGTTGGGCTGTAAGCACAACCCCCACCTGTGGACGTCGGGCCCTCATACCAACCTCATGGAGTCTGTTTCTGACCGTTTGAGCAGACACATGCACATTGGTGGCCTGCTGGAGGTCATTTTGCAGGGCTCTGGCAGTGCTCCTCCTGCTCCTCCTTGCACAAAGGCGGAGGTAGCGGTCCTGCTGCTGGGTTGTTGCCCTCCTACGGCCTCCTCCACATCTCCTGATGTACTGGCCTGTCTCCTGGTAGCGCCTCCATGCTCTGGACATTACGCTGACAGACACAGCAAACCTTCTTGCCACAGCTCGCATTGATGTGCCATCCTGGATGAGCTGCACTACCTGAGCCACTTGTGTGGGTTGTAGACTCCGTCTCATGCTACCACTAGAGTGAAAGCACCGCCAGCATTCAAAAGTGACCAAAACATCAGCTAGGAAGCATAGGAACTGAGAAGTGGTCTGTGGTCACCACCTGCAGAACCACTCATTTATTGCGGGTGTCTTGCTAATTGCCTATAATTTCCACCTGTTGTCTATTCCATTTGCACAACAGCATGTGAAATTTATTGTCAATCAGTGTTGCTTCCTAAGTGGACAGTTTGATTTCACAGAAGTGTGATTGACTTGGAGTTACATTGTGTTGTTTAAGTGTTCCCTTTATTTTTTTGAGCAGTGTATTTTACACAACATTCAGGTAGAAAACTAATAACTGAGAAATATACACTCTCAAAGCTATCGTTATTCTGTTCTACCGTCCTTCCTGATGTCACAAAATAAAACAACTTCGACAGGATTGTTCATTAAATACCCAGGGATAATTCCCACATTCTCAAAATTGAAATATTGTTTAACCTCTTACATCTAGACGTTCCACTAGCGGAACACCTGCTCCAATATCCAATGATAGGCGTGGCGCGAATTACAAATTCCTCAAAAATACAAATATACAATAATGTCACAAAAACCCAGAAGACAGCTAAATGCAGCACTAACCTTTGATGATCTTCATCAGATGACAACCCTAGGACATTATGTTATACAATACATGCATGTTTTGTTCAATCAAGTTCATATTTATATCAAAAACCAGCTTTTTACATTAGCATGTGACGTTCAGAACTAGCATACCCCCCGCAAACTTCCGGCGAATTCACTAAGAATTTACTAAATTACTCACGATAAACGTTCACAAAAAGCATAACAATTATTTTAAGAATTATAGATACAGAACTCCTCTATGCCCTCGATATGTCCGATTTTAAAATAGCTTTTTGGTGAAAGCACATTTTGCAATATTCTAAGTACATAGCCCAGGCATCACGGGCTAGCTATTTAGACATCCGGCAAGTTTAGCACTCACCAATATCAGGTTTACTATTATAAAAGTTTGATTACCTTTTGTTGTCTTCGTCAGAATGCACTCCCAGGACTGCTACTTCAATAACAAATGTTGGTTTGGTCCAAAATAATCCATCGTTATATCCGAATAGCGGCGTTTTGTTCGTGCGTCCCAGACACTATCTGAAATGGTAAATCAGTGTCGCGCGCATGGCGCAATTCGTGACGAAAAAAATCTAAATATTCCATTACCGTACTTCGAAGCATGTCAACCGCTGTTTAAAATCCATTTTTATGCCATTTTTCTCGTAAAAAAGCGACAATATTCCGACCGGGAATCTCCTTTTAGCTAAACAGAGTAAAGTAAACAAAGCTTTTGGTCGACGCGGGCACGAGCCTGAGTCTCACAGTACTGTAACCAGCCACTACCCAAACGCGCTACTTTTTTTCAGCCAGAGCCTGCAAAGCCACGATTCAGCTTTTTACCGCCTTCTGAGACCCTATGGCAGCCGTAGGAAGTGTCACGGGACAGCTATAAACAGAGACAAGAAGAACGACACCTTGTCAGACAGGCCACTTCCTGCATGAAACCTTGTCAGGTTTTTGCCTGCCAAATGAGTTCTGTTATACTCACAGACACCATTCAAACAGTTTTAGAAACTTTAGGGTGTTTTCTATCCATATGTAATAAGTATATGCATATTCTAGTTACTGGGTCGGAGTGGTAACCAGATTAAATCGGGTACGCTTTTTATCCAGCCGTGAAAATACTGCCCCCTAGCCATAACAGGTTAATCCTCCAATTTGGGAGAATAGGAGTTGAACAAAGAGAAGAGCTTTGTTCCATAGGTTTATTTCCCCTCTCTTTCTGCATGACCTGGGGGAGAGATTCTCTGCCATGAATTTATGACCTGTCGTAAAGTCATAAAACTAGTGGTAGGAGAGAGAGAGTGAGAGAGGGGGGAGCCATGATATACACCCCAAAGGGCCACGTCGTGACACTACGATCATTCGTATAAGAAATACTATGATCATTCGTATTAGAAATGCAATGTATATATTTACGCGTATATGTCTTTCTCTGTCATCTCTCTGTTGAAACCAATTGATCCGTCTATGGGGAGTGGCTCGATGTAAGGCTCTGGTTGTCCACCAGAAGTCACAATGTCCTTAGATGTAAAGCTTCTCTGGTAGTGAAGTGTTTGTTAGAACAAATACTTCATATGCACCAACGGTTTTTTGAGATGGGATTCTCTCCTTACTTTCTCGGGTAGATAGTCAAGTTCTAGATCCCTTCACATGCACAGCTGCAGACTGTCAAATGTTCTGGTCTAGTCTGTATCTTCTTCACTCGTTTTGAGAATTTCTGAGATTCTAACCATTTCAACGTGTAGGCACCGCAACACGCTTTATGGTCTGTAGAGTTTCAACCATTTGTAACGTTGAGCTTTCGCTTCACGTTGACTGGTCTAGTCTTCAATGTCCAGCTCACACCATTTGTAATGTCCGGCTCACACCGTCCGTCTGCTTGGTTTAATGTAAATTTCGTTACCAAAGATTTTGTCCTCGGGTAAAAAGGGGGCGTTCCATCACGCTAACACAATGTCTGTGCTCACTTGGGCGTGGTTACTGACTGAGCAAAAGTTTATATAAAACAATTCTCTCATTAGAGTAATAAAATCACATTGCTATCTTCACAAAAGTACTCTCAGAAATAATCATATATTTTATACAACATTTAGATGTAAACTTGATAAATAGAAGGTGTACACTTTGAGTTACAGTTATTTCGGTATACCATCCTTAATGACATCACAAAATAATAAACAATATGACATGACTATTCTTTAGATCCCCACTAACCATTCCAAACATTTGGATGTCAGGAATAATGCTCTAATGTTTACCTTTGTTTTAAAAAAAGGTTTTAGCGGGAAAATGTCTCTATAAGAAAGGAGATTTCAAATCAAATCAAACTTTATTTGTCACATGTGCCAAATACAACAAGTGTAGAACTTACCGCGAAATGCTTACTTACAAGCCCTTAACCAACAGTGCAGTTTAAGAAAGAGTTAAGAAAATATTTACAAATTAAACAAAAGTAAAAAATAATAAACTAACACAATAAAATAACAATAAGAAGGCTATATACAGGGGGTACCGGTACCGAGTCAATGTGCGGGGGTACAGGTTCATCAAGGTAATTTGTACATGGAGGTAGGGGTGGAGTGACTATGCATAGATAATAAACAGTGAGTAGCAGCAGTGTACAAAACAAATAGAGGGGGGTGTTAATGTAAATAGTCCGGTGGCCATTTGATTAATTGTTCAGAAGTTTTATGGTTTGGGGCTAGATGCTGTTAAGGAGCCTTTTGGTCCTAGACTTGGCGCTCTGGTACCGCTTGCCATGCGGTAGCGGTAGCGCCTTATGGTCAGGTGCCGAGCAGTTGCCATACCAGGCGGTGATGCAACCGGTCAGGATGCTCTCGGTGGCGCAGCTGTAGAACTTTTTGAGGATCTGGGGACCCATGTCAAATCTTTTTAGTCTTTTGACGGGAAAAAGTGTTGTTGTGCTCTCTTAACCTCTCTGGGCTAGGTGGGACGAAATCGTCCCACCTACTCAACAGCCAGTGGAATCCCGTGGCACGTTATTCAAATACCTTAGAAATGCTATTACTTCAATTTCTCAAACATATGACTATTTTACACCATTTTAAAGGTCTTGCTCACATTGGCTACGGAGAGCGTTCTCACACGGTTGTCCAGAACAGCTGGTGCTCTCATGCCTTAGTGTTGCTTGCCTCGAAGCGATCACAAAAGGCATTTAACTTGTCTGGTAGGCTCGCATCACTGGGCAGCACACGTATGGGTTTCCCTTTGTAGTCCGCAATAGTTTTCAAGCCCTGCCACATCCGACGAGCGTCAGAGCCAGTGTAGTAGGATTCAATCTTAATCCTGTATTGACACTTTGCTTGTTTGATGGTTCGTCTGAGGGCATAGCGGGATTTCTTATAAGCATCCGGATTAGTATCCCACTCCTTGAAAGCGGCAGCTCTAGCCTTCAGCTCAGGATGTTGCCTGTAATCCATGGCTTCTGGTTGGGATATGTACTTAAGGTACTGTGAGGACAACGTTGTTAATGCACTTTTTCCTCTGGTTGCACATGTGACATGCTGGTAGAAATTAGGTCAACGGATTTAAGTTTGCCTGCACTAAAATCCCCGGCCACTAGGAGCGCCGCTTCTGGAATAGCATTTTCTTATTTGCTTATGGCCTTATACAGTTGGTTGAGTGCGGTATTAGTGCCAGCATCGGTTTATGGTGGTAAATAGACGGCTATGAATGATATAGATGAGATATCTCTTGGTAGATAGTGTGATCTACAGCTTATCATAAGGTACTCTACCTCAGGTGAGCAATACCTCAAGACTTCTTTAACCTGATATGGATAGGGGGCAGTATTTTCATGGCCGGATGAAAAACGTACCCAATTTATACTGGTTACTACTCTTGCCCAGAAACGAGAATATGCATATTGTTAGTAGATGTGGATAGAAAACAAACAAAAAAAGTTTCTAAAACTGTTTGAATGGTGTCTGTGAGTATAACAGAACTCATATGGCAGGCAAAAACCTGAGATAAAGTCAACCAGGAAGTGAAGGATCTGAGAAATGTAGTTCTTCTTTCTAGTCCCTTTCAAAACTACAGTATCTGTGCTCTTACGTTGCACTTTCTAAGGCTTCCATTGGCTGCCTAAAGCCTTCAGAAAGTGGATTGAGAATTGTCCTGTCTCTGGGCAGAGTATAGGAGCTCAGTTACTGAGTGGTCTGCGGACAAAGAGGACAAAGAGGACAAAGAGATTGGATATGCGCCTTCACACGAGCACACTTTTTTATTTTCCTCCTTGAATGAATACACTATTGTCCGGTTGGAATATTATCGGAATTTTACGTAAAAAATACCATAAAAATTTATTTTAAACAGCATTTGAAATGCTTCTAAGTAGGGTAATGGAACATTTTGACTTTTTGAGTCTCGAATTGCGCTCGCGCGTTACCCTTTGGATAGTGACCTGAACGCACGAACAAAACGGAGGTATTTGGACATAACTATGGATTATTTGGAACAAAAACAACATTTCTTGTGGAAGTAGCAGTCCTGGGAGTGCATTCTGATGAAGATCAGCAAAGGTAATACAATATTTATAATACTAATTCTGAGTTTAGGTTGCCCCGAACTTGGCGGGTGTCTGAATAGCTCACCGTGATGGCGAGCTATGTACTCAGAATATTGAAAAATGTGCTTTCGCCGAAAAGCTATTTTAAAATCTGACACAGCGATTGCATAAAGGAGTTCTTTATCTATAATTCTTAAAATAATTGTTATGTATTTTGTCAACGTTTATGATGAGTATTTTTGTAAATTCACCGGAAGTTTTTGGTGGGAATACATTTTCTGAACATCACGCGCCAATGTAAAAAGCTGTTTTTGGATATAAATATGAACTTGATTGAACAAAACATACATGTATTGTATAACATAATGACCTAGGAGTGTCATCTGATGAAGATCATCAAAGGTTAGTGCTTCATTTAGCTGTGTTTTGGGTTTTTGTGACATATATGCTTGCTTGGAAAATGGCTGTGTGGTTATTTTGGTCTATGTACTCTCCTAACATAATCTAATGTTTTGCTTTCGCTGTAAAGCCTATTTGAAATCAGACAACGTGGTTGGATTCAGGAGAGCTTATCTTTCAAATGGTGTAAAATAGTCATTTGTTTGAAAAATTTTAATTATTGTAATTTTGAGGTTTTTGTATTTCGCGCGATGCGATCCCATTGGCTGTTGGCTAGGGGTTCCGCTGGCGGAATGCCTAGATGTAAGAGGTTCTTCTCAGGGCTACGTGGGATGCTACCAACCCACCTGCGGGACACACTATTCAACAGCCAGTGAAATAGCATGGCGCGAAATACAAAACAGCAAAAATCTCATAATTTCATTTTCTCAAACAGTCAACTATTTTACAGCATTTTAAAGATAATCTTCTTGTTAATCTAACCACATTGTCCGATTTCAAAAAGGCTTCACGGCGAAAGCATAAAATTAGATTATGTTAGGACATAAACTTCACAAGAAAAACCACACAGCCATTTTCCAAGCAAGGACATGCATCACAAAAACCAAAGATACAGCTAAAATATTCACTAACCTTTGATGATCTTCATCAGATGACACTCATAGGACTTCATGTTACACAATACATGTATGTTTTGCTCGATAAAGTTCATATTTATATCCAAAAACTCAATTTTACATTGGCGCGTGATGTTCAGAAAATGTATTCCCACCAAAACCTTCGGTGAATGTGCACATCAATTTACAAAAATACTCATCATAAACTTTGATAAAATTTACAACAGTTATTGAAAGAATTATAGATATACTTCTCCTTAACGCAACCGCTGTGTAAGATTTTAAAATAGCTTTACGGAGAAAGCACATTTTTCAATATTCTGAGTACATAGCTCGCCATCAAAGCAAGCTATACAGATACCCGCTAAGTTCTGGGGTCAACTAAATTCAGAATTAGTATTATAAATATTCTCTTACCTTTGCTGATCTTCGTCAGAATGCACTCACAGGACTCCTACTTCCACAAGAAATGTTATTTTTGTTCGAAATACTCCATATTTATGTCCAAATACCTCCGTTTTGTTCGTGCGTTCAGATCACTATCCAAAGGTATAACGCGCGAGCGTAATTTTTTTTAAGATAAAACGTTGATAATATTCCAACCGGACAATAGCGTATTCATTCAAGAAGAAAAAGAATGAACGGCGCGCTGGCGGGTTTGCGCATCACCAAGTCCTTTGTCCATAGGCAGTCCACTTATTGACTGAGCAACTATTCTCTGCCCAGTAACAGGAGAAGGATGAAACACGTTTCTAAAGGCTGTTGACAGCCAATGGAAGCCTTAGGAAGTGCAACGTGACCCCACAGACACTGTAGTTTCGATAGGGATTCAAAAGAAGAACTACAATTCTCAGATTTCTCACTTCCTGGTTGGATTTTTCTCAGGTTTTTGCCTGCCATATGAGTTCTGTTATACTCACAGACATCGTTCAAACAGTTTTAGAAACTTCAGAGTGTTTTCTATCCAAATCTACTAATAACATGCAAATATTTGACTCTGGGCCCGAGTATTAGGCAGTTTACTCTGGGCACGCTTTTCATCTGAAATCAAAAATACTGCCCCCTATACCCTAAAAAGTTAATATTAGACATTGAGCACCAGCTGTTATTGACAAATAGACCCCCCCCCCCAACGTCTTACCAGATGAAGCTTCTCTGTTTTGCCGGTTCATGGAAAATCCCGCCAGCTCTGTATTATCCTTGTAGTTGTTTAGCTGCGACTCGGTGAAACATAAGATATTACAGTTTTAAATGTCCCGTTGGTAGGATAATCTTGATCGTAGGCCATCAATTTTATTTTCTAATTATTTCACATTGGCCAATAGAACAGATGGCATTGGGGGTTTACGTATTCGCCTAGGAATTCTCAGAAGGCCGCCCCAATTTGACCTGTTAGGTCTCTAACCTTCTTACTGATGATGGCTGGACTGACTGCTGCTGGCATTGGTTCCATAAAGGGACCAGCTATCCTACCTATTTATCATGAAATGTTAACCTACCGGAATACATGATTATAGCATTTTACTAGTTGCATTGTAGTTGAGACTACACATGGCAAGGAATGATTACTGTTACCATTTGATTTTGGAGATGGAAAGAATACTGGATTTTTACGACCAGTGTGGATTCACCACAGTGATATCTCAGATGTATTCTAAGGTTATCCCCGTTGAGGAGCTTGTCCACCCGTCTCTGTTCTCGTAGGGAAGTTGACAACTAGATTTGTTTCCTGCTCGGACGGGCTCGTACAGTGTTGTACGTGATCTCGACCCCCCACCACCACCGGCCTCAACGAGAAAGTGGTTTTGGGCTAGTATTAGGTTAGACCCTTTGTACGAGTTGTCAGCAGCCGCGTTGTTAGTAGATTGGCTGTAACCTTTCAACCAAATCTCCTGGTGTTTGTGCTTCAAAACGCTCAGTGGCAAATTGGAACATGTATCAATGGAAGCATAGCCCACTCTGCTAATCGATGCTTTTATTCCTGAAACGGCCACAGTACTTGCAGAAGTGTCCGGAGGACAAGATGTGTCAGCTACAGTATCGCATGACTCCAAGGAGGATGGAAGTTTCTTATTCACAGAGACTGCTGGCTCAAAATCATGAAAAGAATGGTCAATCAGGTTTGCTGATTGAATGTGACGAGATATCGTAATATCTCCTTGGGTCAGATTCTTCACCAAGAGGTTTCAAAATGCATTCTTCCCACAGAGTGCTGGTGACAGATACCTCTTGTGGATGACTGCATTGCATCAAGCATCATGAGAAGATGGTGTGGTCAGTGGAGACGGCACTGTGACCTGTGACCATACTTGGTTGGTTTTCCAATCCATTAGTGGGAGTAAACGATCCATCAAGTCTGCTCCGAGTAGCAGGGGTTCAGATTCGAGGCTGGTAACATACACAGGGTGAACAAGCAATATGTCCTGGAAGTGTAGTTTCAGCATGAGTCTCAATGTGAGAGGCGAGGTAGTCTGAGTGAAACCTTGAAGTGTAGTGTCACATCATTCTGTTTTTACCCAACGTTTAGCTGGCTTCAAAGCACATTTGAATTAATTGAAAAACGTTTCAGAAATTAGCGACATTGTCGAGCCTGAAACAATTAGCGCATCACAGGTTAAGCAGTCCTCCAGGACTGTTTTCAGGTATGGGCTGTTTGAGTTACATTTTGTGGTCATATTCCCCACAAAGTGGAGTGATTGTTCGCAACTACGTGATGTGTGATTTGTGTTCATGGTGAAGACGGGTTTGAGTGGAATTGGCTATTGCGATGTGTTTGACCTTTTGCTGAGCAACATTTGTATCAGAGTCTATAGACAAAGCCTGTGGGCTTGTTTCTTGATCGAGCAGGCCCTGGATAGGGTTTCGAGTGAGAGCAGGAGTAATTTGATTGTTTACGTCCTTGCTAGGGGTGCTAATTCTGGCGGACCTCTTGTCCGGCAATTCCACGTCTAGTCATAGTGACTTGTCTTTTTCCCCTTTATCAACATTTTCTTGCTTTAGTACTTCATGTAGAAGAACATCTAGAGAGCATCGGTCTACGTTTTGATCATCGTCAAACCCTTTGTGACGCTTTTTACACTTGTGTTCTGACACTTTGTGTGGGTTGGGTGCAGGAACGGAGTGATCAGGTTGATTGTAATGGTAGTCATTTCGCTGGCGACGTACTTTAGTTATTTTGACCGCGGTGGGTATTGGTATCGTGGTTTTGTGGTAGAAACCGTTGTGGGCGTCATCTCTCAATGTTCCAATACCTGATAATGCACCCTCTAACTGGAGTGAGTGCTCCTGTTCAAACTTCAAAACCAGGATGTCAGGCATTCAGTACTGCACACTTTTGATGCCTCAAAAACTGTGCTCCAAAATTCTGAGTTCTGAGATTTGCAAACCAGCGTGGGCTGTAGGGCCCAAGTAGGTAATGAAGTTGAGATACATGTTCGACAGAAACATTTGTTTGAATGACAATAGCTCTTCCATTCCTGTTTCAGTGAGTAGGCCAAAGTAAACCGAACGAAGCCTATGATTGTAAGCTTATGAGTGTTCATTCCGAGCTTGTTTGACAGCGAGTCTCAGAACCACTGAATTCTATTTTCAAAGCCGTGGCAAGTTTAACGTAGTTGTTTTTGCAGGTGTTGCTGTTGTAGAGGAATGAACCTGGTCATGTGTTTATTCGACGTTCGCATCAACAGGTAAAGCCTGTCAGAACCCGTAGCATTCGGGTAGCCATCCAAGGCGTCCTTTATGTCAGCTAGGAATGTCTCAGTGCCGTTTGGCTTACCTGGAACGGGGTCAAAGGTGCAGAAGTTTTTGACGATTTTGTCAAGGCGTTCCGTGCCAAGTGGGCGGAGAGGGTTGGCTTCATCCTGTGGGGAAATTGAGGCCGAAAGGCCAAGAAGAGAAGCCAAGCTTTGGCTTTGTTTCCGAGGTGACGCCATATTACTCTGTACTGAATGGCCAAGAGGAGAACACTGAGGGACACCTGAGAGAGGCAAAGTCTGAAACCTTCTGTCGTCTTCACTCCTTTGTGTACCGAACTCTGGTTGCAAGCTATGTTGCGTGGTTGGGTAGTCACACTGCAGCGTGTGACTGTTCTGGAATTGCTCCAGATGGTACCTAAGGGTGGTATTCTGCTGCATAGCAGAGTCCACTTGGGCACTTAGAGTACTTATTTTAGACACGTGAATGTCATAATTGGTCCGTTTGGCATCATACTTATTAGTCATGGTTTGCAGGTAGAGGTCTTGAGCACGGAGCAAGAGATTCAGTGATGAGATCTCCTCCGCTTGCTTAGAAATGAACATTTCCATCTTCATCACCTGAGTTCTCTCATCATTCCTTTGGTCAGTGACTTCAATGAGTTCTGCTGTTTTGTCATCCAACTTGGTCATTGTGTTCATTAACTGATCATCTTTGGTCTGCAGCCTTTGGACTAGAACATTATTGCTTTGAGTAACGTTCATCAAAACTGCATGCATATTATCAAGTTGTGCGCTCCTGTTTGTAGATAACTCGTCAGATATATCTAGTTTGGCGTGGACTTCATCATATATAGTTTTGGCTAAATCGAGTTGTTCCGGTAGATAACGATTTTGTTGAAGAGTTTGTGCTTGATCAACGTCATAAGTATTTGCTGCAATTACTTTTAATTGTTCAGTTTTCAAACGGAGTTCCTCGGATAGCAGAATGTTTTCCTTTTCTGCTTTTGTCATTAGTTTCCCGGTTCTCTCCACCTGTCCCTTCATATGAACCGTCTCTTGCTTGTGCTTCTGCTGTGCACTGCGATTCTGGACCCATGTCAATCTCTGATAGCGACCATACATCAGGGCTAAACTGAAGAGAACCTTTACAAGAGCTGCGCCCGATGGTTGAATTTGGAGAGCGTTTGTCGCAATTTCTGCTGGTTTTCCGCTAATGGCATAGTTAGGGTTTTTAATCGCTGCTGGGGTCAGCGATCAATGCTTTTATGGGTGAAGGATCACTAATTATCAGGAGAATGGGGACATGATAGCTTGCACATTATTTTTTATTTTTTTAAGTTTGGGTTTTGAGTCATTGGAAGCTGCAAAAACGATTTTAATCTATTTATATACGTTAATGAACCATCAATACTAGATCAGTAATGTGGGAGTTGGACGTGAATTAAATTGCAAAAGCAATTTAATTGATTAATCAATGTTAATGATTAATCGTACCTGTAACGGCTGTCTTCATAAATGGACCAAGGCGCAGCAGGTATGTGAATACTCATATTTAATTACAAATAAGGAGTAAAGCATCCACTTAACAATACAATAAAGGTGACAACAGCTACAGTTCTGCAGGCTACAAACGCAGTGCAAAAACAACCACCCACAACCCCAAAGAAAAACACACACACCTATATAGGACTTCCAATCAAAGGCAACTCAACACACCTGCCTTCAATTGGAAGTCCCAATCAACAATACAAACATTCCCCATACACAAAACTGCCACGTCCTGACCCCAAAACTAAAACAATAGCTCCATCTGCTGGTCAGGACGTGACAGTACCCCCCCCCCCCCCCCCTCAAGGAGCAGACCCCGGAATGCACCTACCAACGGAAAATACCAACAAAAAACCCATAAACAATAACCCCTAAACAATAAGGGAGGGAAGGGAGGGTGGCTGCCGTCACCGACGGCACTGTGCTACACCCTCCCTCCCCAACTCACCTATCCTGGAGGTGGCTCAGGTGCAGGACGTGGACCTCTCTCCACCTTCGGCGTCGCCCACTTTGGTGGCGCCGATAGCTGCGCCGGGCAGACGGGCCACTCGGGCTGACCCTGGCAGACGGACCACTCGGGCTGGGTCGGAGGGCATGCGGGCCACCCTGGCAGATCCTGACAGTCTGGCCACTCTGGCAGAACCGGGCAGTCTGGCAGAACCGGGCAGTCTGGCCGCTCTGGCAGAACCGGGCAGTCTGGCCGCTCTGGCAGAACCGGGCAGTCTGGCCGCTCTGGCAGAACCGGGCAGTCTGGCCGCTCTGGCGGCTTCTGACTGGCGGGCAGCTCTGGCGACTGTTGACTGGCGGGCAGCTCTGGCGACTGTTGACTGGCGGGCAGCTTTGGCGACTGTTGACTGGCGGGCAGCTCTGGCGACTGTTGACTGGCGGGCAGCTCTGGCGACTGTTGACTGGCGGGCAGCTCTGGTGACTGTTGACTGGCGAGGCTGGGCTGACACACTAGACTCCTGATGCGTGGGGCTGGTATTGGACGTGCCAGCCTGGAGACACGCACCTCCATGCTAGTGCGTCTAGCAGGAAACACCGGACCGAAAGGGCGCACTGGCGGTCTTGAGTGCAGGGTTGGCATCACCCCTTCCGGCTCGATGCTCACCTTGCCCTGGCACCTGCGGGGCGCTGGTACTGGGCGAACTGGGCTGTGCCTCCGTATAGGCGAGATGGTGCGTACCTCAGCGTAACATGGCGCCCTCCACCTCATACGCACCTCCCTGTAGTCACGGGTAGCTGGCTTACGGCTCTTCCCTGGCCTGGCCAAGCTACCCGTGTGCCCCCCCCAAAAATGTCTTGGGGGTGCCTCTCGGGTTTCCTACCCAACCGTGTTCCAGCATAACGTTCCCGTTGGTTCCTCTGTCCAGCTGCCTCCACTCTCCTGAGTGCCTCCACCTGTTCCCATGGGAGGCGATCCCTTCCGGCTAGGATCTCTTGCCAGGTGTAGGCTCCCTTGCCGTCCAGGACATCCTCCCATGTCCATTCCTCCCTTTTCTTCTCCTGTGGCTTCCTCCTCTTCTGCTGCTTGGTACTGGTTTGGTGGGTGGTTCTGTAACGGCTGTCTTCATAAATGGACCAAGGCGCAGCAGGTATGTGAATACTCATATTTAATTACAAATAAGGAGTAAAGCATCCACTTAACAATACAATAAAGGTGACAACAGCTACAGTTCTGCAGGCTAGAAACGCAGTGCAAAAACAACCACCCACAACCCCAAAGAAAAACACACACACCTATATAGGACTTCCAATCAAAGGCAACTCAACACACCTGCCTTCAATTGGAAGTCCCAATCAACAATACAAACATTCCCCATACACAAAACTGCCACGTCCTGACCCCAAAACTAAAACAATAGCTCCATCTGCTGGTCAGGACATGACAGTACCTGTATAGGCTATCTGGGAATTCAACTTTAATTAACCTGAAAGCGTCGCTCTATCTCAGTTGAGATTGGCTGGATACCATAAGTGTAAACAGTAGTTCAAATGTGACTCTTATGTAGCAAAATGTGAAATGGTGTTTTTTACAGTGGATAAAAGTAGAGACTCAGAGCTACAAAGTGGTATATCATACACTGCATTTGAGGAACAATGGGGAAGTAATTCTGCTTTGAAAGTTGATCAACTTGTAAACTCACTTTTGAGAAAATCGCCAATGAATGTTTTGATATCTAGTGGTATCTCTACTTTGTCTACACCCATTCAGCATCGCTCACACCCTCTTGAGCTTTAGCCCCACCCATCTCGTTTCACTCTCGGAGCGTACACTTGACGCTCTGGCTGATGATTTGTTTACCTCTGGATAACATGAAAACAGCCTAACCAGCTCTGCTGGCAACAATTTCATTACGCTTTTTTGCTGACGTTTACTGACACCGGCCATATTCAACGGGCATTGTACACACGTCACGTAGCATTAGCTAATGAGCCAGCCAGCTAATGTTAACTAACCAACCAGGTCCAATGTTAGCTAGCTAACAATAGACTCTAACTATAGAAGTAAACGGCTCTGGGAAACAAATAATAAAGTCAGCTAGGGAGCCAATACTACACTTTACCTTGAAATGAAACCACTTTCTGTCAAAATTAGAAACGTGTAATATATGAAAATGTAGCTACCTAACGCTGGACTATCTTACCTACATACATCAGCATACATCATGGATGCCTCTCCCTGTCAGGAATGCCATACCACGGTTGCCCTTAGTTTGAAGATGTAATCTGGAGACAGGTGTTTTCTCCATCTCTTTAGCTATCAAACTCTAATTCCACTGATTTCAAAACTTGATCCTCCATAAAATGGAGAGCAACACTTATTCAGCTCCACTACACAATACATTTTTTTTAAAGCAGCGTTCGACATGATTACCAACACAGACTGACGAGCTCAAATAGACAGAAGCCTTCAATATGGCAGACCAATTCAAACTCCTCTCTCAGCATGTCCAGCCCACTCATTATCTAAGCCAATCATGGCTAGTGGGAAGGTTGTGTCACGACTCCCACCGAAAGTGGCGCCCCCTCCTGCTCGGGTGGCGCTCGGCAGTCGTCGTCACCAGCCTACTAGCTGCCACTGATTCCTTTTTGTTTTCCCCTTTCTGTTATTGTTTTCACCTGTCCTTAGTTGGGTTGATTAGCGGGGCTATATTAGCTAGTTGGCCCGCCTGCTCTTTGTGCGGGATTGTTTCTCTGTTGGTTGCTTTGTTACGCGCTGTATTGTATTTAGCGCTAGTGCGTGGGTTTACGCTCATTGTGGTTTGTCCCCTGTGTTTGGGGCACTTTGATTTTTGTGTGCGCTGAGTTCGCTATTTGGGGTGGCAGGTGTTTTTGCTGTGTCGCTCATTAAAAGCCATCACCCGTATCGCTGCTTCCTGCGTCTGATTCCTCCTCCACTACGCCTAAGCATTACAGCTTGCTATGTTTTTCTGTGGATTAACCAACAAGCCTTGTAATTTAACAGTTGTATTCGTATTTACAGATGGCATACAAGTTTGTTATTAAGACACATGAAAGTTCACATGTTCAAGAAGGTATTTCTGCCAAAAAACGCATTTTGATAAAAAAATATATTTTACGTTCAAACGGCTCTCCTGTGTAGTGGGTCACAAAATAGTATTCGCAAAACACCAGTCTCAATGTCAACAGTGAAGAGGCAACTCCAGGATGCTGGCCTCCTAGGCAGAATTTCTCTGTCCAGTGTCTGTGTTCTTTTGCACATCTCAATCTTTTATTTTATTGGCCAGTCTGAGATATGGCTTTTTCTTTGCAACTCTGCCTAGAAGCCCAGCATCCCAGAGTCGCCTCTTCACTGTTGATGTTGAGACTGGTGTTTTGTGGGTACAATTTAATGAAGCTGCCAGTTGAGGACTTGTGAGGCATCTGTTTCTCAAACTAGACACTCTAATGTACTTGTCCTCTTGCTCAGTTGTGCACCAGGGCCTCCCACTCCTCTTTCTATTCTGGTTAGAGACAGTTTGCGCTGTTCTGTGAAGGGAGTAGTACACAGCGTTGTACGAGATCTTCAGTTTCTTGGCAATTTCTCGCATGGAATAGCCTTCATTTCTCAGAACAAGAATAGACTGACGAGTTTCAGAAGAAAGGTCTTTGTGTCTAGCCATTTTGAGCCTGTAATAGAACCCACAAGTGCTGATGCTCCAGATACTCAACTAGTCTAAAGAAGGCCAGTTTTATTGCTTCTTTAAGCAGGACAACAGTTTTCAGCTGTGCTAACATAATTGCAAAAGGGTTTTCTAATAATCAATTAGCCTTTTAAAATGATCAACTTGGATTAGCTAACACAATGTGCCATTGGAACACAGGAGTGATGGTTGCTGATAATGGGCCTCTGTACGCCTATGTAAATATTTCATAAAAAATCTGCCGTTTCCAGCTACAATAGTCATTTACAACATTAAATTTGCTTTTCTTTCAAAAACAAGGACATTTTTAAGTGACCCCCAAACTTTTGAACGGTAGTGTATGTTGATTTGCTTAACACTTTTTTGGTTACTACATGATTCAATGTATTATTTAAATGTTTGATGTCTTCACTATTATTCTACAAAATAAAGAAAAACCCTTGAATGAGTAGGTGTGTCCAAACTTTTGACTGGTACTGTACATAAATACACCAAATGGCTTACTGGTGTTCTGACCTGCAAATGGCCAATAACTCAACAGTGCAAGTTTGTTATTGAGTTATACAGAGGTAAATTGGATTGTAGGCATTGGTTGTAGGTCTGCTTTAGGTCTCCCCCTATTGGTAAGATGAGCACTCTGTATGAAAATGTTGATCTGGTAGAAATGTAAATCAATCTTGTCTCCAAAATAATGCATTCTCCAGCAATGCAATTGCAATGTACAAAAGTTTGGAGTAAAAATCAAATCAAATCAATTTTATTTGTCACATACACATGGTTAGCAGATGTTAATGCGAGTGTAGCGAAATGCTTGTGCTTTTAGCCTCGACAATGGAGTAATATCTAACAAGTAATCTAACAGTTTCACAACAACTACATTGTAAAGGGATGAATAAGAATATGTACATATAAATATATGGATGAGCGATGGCTGTGTGGCATAGGCAAGATGCAGTAGATGGTATAGAGTACAGTATTTACATATGAGATGAGTAATGTAGGGTATGTAAACATTATATAAAGTGAGTTTGGCTTTAAGTATAGGAGAGGGGGGCCTTGAAGGCCCTGAGATTAGTTTTAGAATTGTTTTGAATTCTGCACTTTACATCATACAGCATGTAAATGTGCCTAACCACAAAGACACTGGAACTGAAGGTATTGTTAGCTGGCAGACTTTTATTTTTGACTTAACTTGGATTCACAGTACAACAATGCCTATTATAGCTTGTGTGGCTGTTGCAGTACACTCACCCTGCACACATAATGCACTACTATGCCAATTATACAGTACTGAAAATGACTTATTGAAATGCTTAATGATCCTCTAGGTTACCCCTGTGGAGTTGTTAATGAGTTATTTCCTGCTCTGCCCTTGAAATGTTGGAACTCTTCTCCGGGTAATCACTGAAAAGCAGGAAGAGGGCCTGGTTTCTCTGCTGTGCAGTGATAAACCAGAAAGCGATGCCTATCAATGTCAGCAAAAACAGCAGGAAATGGACACATTCTTGCACTGGGTCCCAAAGTCGGGCAGTGCAAGCCTCACATCATTAAAGTCCTCCTCTATTAAAGGGACATCCCACAGTGAAATTATGTATATTTCTCGCAGTTTGACTGAGTACTTGGTCTGGCTTGGCTGTCCCGCGTCAGATCAACATCTGTGTTCACATCAGAAACACGCCACTGGTGGTGATGATGTCATCCACAGATGTCCATTCACCTGCTAATATACAAAAGGCCTTTAAATGATGAAGACATTTTTGAAGAGAAATGTTTGACAAAATAAGTCTCATACGGTTGTGATTTCCTTGTTAGTAGGAAAGATATGGCTTGGTTTTACTGCTGTTGCTGACTGTCAGTAAACCATAGACTTAATAACGCTGTTAGCACCCAACATCCCAGAATTCTTGGTTTGATGCGTAGGGGAGCATTTGTCTCGAGATGGTAGAAATAGTCGTTTTTATGGGAATCCCGCTTTTAAAGTTATGGAGCTTGGTGCTGGATGGCTTTTCCTTTCACACATCCAGCTAGGCACTGCTGGCTATTAAACGGCACATTTTTACTCAATTACAGCAGTCTTGAGAAAGTGACAAAAGTTTATTATAGAATCTGTTTGACTACTGTCTCACTCAAGGGACAATTTGCAACATCATATGCTCCAAACCTTGGAGGACAAAGCGAAATGATTACTAGTTTAGTTTCCTTGTGCAAGTCATTTGGTTTTGCATGAGAACATGAGGACATAGGAGTGGCAACGTTTTTGCTCCCACAAATGATACTATCTGAACTGAACAGCTCTGTTTCTGAGTGAGAGTGAGCGCTGCTATAGATGAGAGCACATGAAATTGGTTTACTGTGTGCCTGCGTGTGTGTATGTGTCTGTGCACATGTGTTTGTGAGCCGTTGAGACTGTGAAAGAGTGAGTGGAATAGATTTTGACGTTTTCTTCAAATGGACCCCTAGATAAATGCTTAGTTGCTGGGCAGTATCCAGATTTTCATATCATCATTCTGTCCTCTCATACCGGGCTATACGTTACTACCGGCTTACTACACAAGGGGGCGCCAAAAAAAGTAACAACAAAAAAGCCCATTGGATGTCTATTACCAGGATGCTAACAAAATGAGAACAAGTAATGACAAATTTCAATGGAGGCTCCTAGCTACATATGCTAACAAGCTCAACCTAAATAAACTAATTACAAAGACAGGCAATCAAGCACATAAAGTTATACATATACAGTTGAAATCTGAAGTTTATGTACACTTAGGTTGCAGTATTTAAACACATTTTTCAACCACTCTACAAATTTCTAGGTAACAAACTATAGTTTTGGCAAGTCGGTTAAGACATCTACTTTTCCAACAATTGTTTATAGACAGATTATTTAACTTACTGTATCACAAGTCCAGTGGGTCAGAAGTTTACATACACTAAGTTGACTGTGCCTTTAAACAGCTTGGAAATTTCCAGAAAATTATGTCATGGCTTTAGAAGCTTCTGATTGGCTAATTGACATCATTTGAGCCAATTGGAGGTGTACTTGTGGATGTATTTCAAGGCCTACCTTCAAACTCAGTGCCTCTTTGCTTGACATCATGGGAAAATCAAAAGAAATCAGCCAAGACCTCAGGAAAGAAAATGTAGACCTCCACAAGTCTGGTTCATCCTTGGGAGCAATTTCCAAATGCCTGAACGTACCACGTTCATCTGTACAAACGATAGTACGCAAGTATAAACACCATGGGACCACGCAGCCGTCATACTGCTCAGGAAGGAGACACGCTCTGTCTCCTAGAGATGAATGTACTTTGGTGGGTAAAGTGCAAATCAATCCAAGAACAACAGCTAAGGACCTAGTGAAGATGCTGGAGGAAACAGGTACAAAAGTATCTATATCCACAGTAAAACGAGTCCTATATCGACATAACCTGAATGGCCGCTCAGCAAGGAAGAAGCCACTGCTTCAAAACCGCCATAAAAAAGCCAGACTACGGTTTGCAACTGCACATGGGGACAAAGATCATACTTTTTGGAGAAATGTCCTCTGGTCTGATGAAACAAAAATAGAACTGTTTGGCCATAATGACTATCGTTATGTCAGGAGGAAAAAGGGGGAGGCTTGCAAGCCGACGAACACCTTTCCAACCGTGAAGCACGGGGGTGGCAGCATCATATTGTTGGGGTGCTTTGCTTCAGGAGGGACTGGTGCACTTCACAAAATAGATGGCATCATGAGGAAGTAAAATGATGTGGATATATTGAAGCAACATCTCAAGACATCAGTCAGGAAGTTAAAGCTTGGTCGCAAATGGGTCTTCCAAATGGCTTAAGGACAACAAAGTAAAGGAATTGGAGTGGTCATCACAAAGCCCTGACCTCAAACCCATAGAAAATGTGTGGGCAGACTGAAAAAACGTGTGCGAGCAAGGAGGCTTACAAACCTGACTCAGTTACACCAGCTCTGTCAGGAGGAATGGGCCAAAATCCACCCAACTTTGTATGGGAAGCTTATGGAAGGCTACCCGAAATGTTTGACCCAAGTTATACAATTTAAAGACAATGCTACCAAATACTAATTGAGTGTATGTAAACTTCTGACCCACTGGGAACGTGATGACAGAAATAAAAGCTGAAATATATCATTCTCTGACAAATGTGCTGCACTAATGTATTTTCTGTGAAGGAAAACTATAGTAACATGTTCCTGATCACTTTATTGAAGCTTAAGCTTAATTTCAAGCAATTAATAATAATAATGTTCATTAAAGTGGACTGTAATGACATAAAGTTCCCAATTCTCCATTGATAATTGCCATTGCAAAGGCTTTGTGGTGAAAGGTAAGAGCCCACCTATAATGCATACCAGTCTTACAGCAAAAGCAAAGATCAACAGAGTAAGAGAGCTGTCTTGATCAAGTTTAAAGGCCCTGTCATAGTGAAATGTTGGAATGTTGTCTTATAGAGCCTGCATGGTTTATGTTAAATGTGTTATGTGTGCTATTTTTAGCCTTTGTTGTGTTGAATGTGCTCAGAACTAGGCCTGTGACAGTCATGAAATTTTGTCAGGCGGTGATTGTCATTCAAATAACTGCCGGTCTCACTGTAATTTACTGTTAATTATACTGAACAAAACTATAAATGTGACATGTGAAGTGTTGGTCCCATGTTTCATGAGCTGAAATAAAAGATCACAGAAATGTTCCATACGCACTGAAATGCTTATTTCTCTCAAATGTTGCAAAGATTGGTTTACATCCCTGTTAGTGAGCATTTCTCCTTTGCCAAGATAATCAATCCACCTGACAGGTATGCATATCAAAAAGCTGATTAAACAGCATGATCATTACACAGGTGCACCTTGTGCTTGGCACAATAAAAGGGCACTTTAAAGAGTGCAGTTTTGTCACACAACACAATGCCACAGATGTCTCAAGTTTTGAGGGAGTGTGCAATTGGCATGCTGACTGCAGGAATGTCCACCAGAGCTGTTGCCAGATAATTAAATGTTCATTTCTTTACCATAAGCCACCTCCAAAGTTGTTTTAGAGAATTTGGCAGTACATCCAACCGGCCTCACAACCGCAGACCACGTGTAACCACTCCAGCTCAGGACCTCCACATTCGACTTCTTCACCGGAGGGATTGTTTGAGACCAGCCACCTGGACAGCTGATGAAACTGAGGAGTATTTTTGTCTTTAATAAAGCCCTTTTGTGGGGTAAAACTCATTCTGATTGGCTGGGCCTGGATCCCCAGTGGGTGGGGCTATGCCCTCCCAGGCCCACCTATGGCTGCGCCCCTGCCCAGTCATGTGGAATCCATAGATTAGGGCCTAATTTATTTATTTCAAATGACTGATTTCCTTATATGAACTGTAACTCAGCCAAATTGTTGAAATTGTTGCATGTTGCATTTATATTTTTGTTCAGTATAACATTGCATCTCCGGCTTCTACGCATAGCCTACAAGCCACTGATGCTGACCTTTGGAACATCTACATTTTAAAAAGTATAATAAATCCAGTTAATATAGCCTACACCATCACAATAAATCCATTATTTAGGCCGGTCTATAGAAACATGTAGCCTATTTCAGAAGAACAGAATAGCATATTCTGAGTCGTCATTACGCTAGGTCCTGATCTGGCTATGCCATATGGCTGTGAGCTACACTAGTTAATTTAGCAGACAATATTTGCTTATAATTCCTGTGGCATTATTTTACACCATTTTTTAGTAAGATCAATACAATTGAACCTAGCTGAAGAAAAGACAAAGGATATATTTCCGCAAACTATTTTCGAGGGAGTGCGTGCACATGCGGCTATTCTGTGTTGAACAGTTAACAAAGAAATAGGTCCACGGATATATATGCTTAATTTACAGTTATTTATGCAACTTTAGTTTTGATACACACGTTAGGCTATATGTTTTGATTCCTAATATATTCTAAGGCTGCATGATGCGACAGAAGATGATTTGAAAAAATGTGTATGAAAAGCACGCTGCACACACTTAATCAGTCTCTGATTCACAATTTGACAAGCACTTGATAATTTTCTCAACAAGTATTCTCCAATGTAATCTGGTCATTACATAAAGAGTGGAATTATGTTTTATTTAGAAAGGCTCATAAATTTTTTTTCATCCATAGCCTGTACTCCAATACGAATGGAAGTGTGCAGTTACTTTTTTAATATGCCAGGTAGGCTACACTGTTTGTAAAGCCGATTAATGTGCTTCATTTTTAAGAATTTAGAAATAAATATAGCAGCACGAGAAAGATGGGATACGGTCACTGTAACAGCCCTACTGAGAATCAGCTGGAGGTGATCAAAATGCACTTTCAGACTGCAGCTCTCTTGTGAAGTGGGTGGTACGCTTTTAGCCATGGGGGACTAGATACCTAGTAGCAGCTACTACAGAGAAAAAGTGAATGTCCGAGACAGTGAGGCGTCCTTAAAAAGAGCTCCTGGCATGTGTATGATGAACATTACTAGCTACTTTCATCCATTGCTCCAGAACAGCCTAACTTCTTCGGGACATTGAAATGTTTCTCAATTGGTATCAAGGGCTGAACATGTGCCAGGAAAACATTCCCCACAACATTATACCACCGCCAGAAGCCCGTACCGTTGACACCAGGCAGGATGGGGCCAAGGACTCATGCTGCTTACCCCAACTCCTGACTCTGCCATCTGCATGACGCAACAGGAACCGAGATTTGTCGGATCAGGCAATGTTTTTCCACTCCTCATTTGTGACTCACAACCTGGATTTGGTCTTATGTAGCAAAATGTGAAAAGGTGTTTCTTACATTGGAAAGTAATTCTGCTTTGAAAGTTGATCAACTTATCTCACTTTTGAGAAAATCGCCAATGAATGTGTTGGTATCTGGTGAAGAGCTCTTCTTTGTCTACACCCATTCAGCATCGTTCACACCCTCCTAAGCTTTAGCCCCACCCATCTCGTTTTGCTCTCGGAGCGCACACTTGACACTCTGGCCAATGATTTGTTTACTTCTGGATAACATGAAAACAGCCTAATCAGCTCTGCTGGCAACAATTTCATTACGCTTTAATAATAACGTCTGCTAGGGAGCCAGCCAGATAACGTTAGATAGCTAACAATACACTTTAGCTTAAGACATAAACAATGAACAAGATCACACATATCACGGGCTAGCCAGCTAACGTTAGCTGGTTAAACAACAGTGAATAAAGTGCCAACAATGTGCTGGGAGCTGGGAGCTAACCAACCAGGTGTAATGTTAGCTAGCTAACATTAGGCTCTAACTATGAAAGCAAACAGCTCTGGGAAACAAATAATAACGTCAGCTATGGAGCCAACCACACTTTAGCTTGAAATGAAACCACTTTCTGTTCAATTGAACAATAACTGAATACCTCGATGCCTGTCTGACTGATTTATATAGCGATGGACACCAGACTCACTGTCTGTAGGAGCAAACCATTTTTGTGAAAAGTGTGGTGTATAATATTTGTTTTTATGTAAATTGTACTCGCAATTCAGCACGTTTCTGTCAGTTGTACAATGTTGTAACCATTCTCTCTCTTTTACACACACACACACACACACACACACACACACACACACACACACACACACACACCACACACACACACACACACACACACACACACACACACACACAGACACACACACACACAAAGGGCCTTCCCACAGCACTGGACTCCATTTTGACGTTTTCCGTGCCTGTGAACTTAAGTAACACTCGCCCAGTGCAGTAAACCAATAAAATTGCAGTAGGTCCAAGGTCTTGAAGACACCATTTAATTTAGCTCGAAAGCCAAGTGTAAACAATTTATGCCAGGATCAACATGTAATATCCGAATTTCAGTAGCAAATATTTTGATACATACACTATATAAAAAAAAGTATGTGGACACCCCTTGAAATTAGTGGATTAGGCTATTTCAGCCACACCCGTTGCTGACAGGTGTATGAAATTGAGCACACAGCCATGCAATCTCCATAGACAAACATTGGCAGTAGAATGGCCTTACTGAAGAGCTAGCTCAGTGACGTTCAATGTGGCACAGTCATAAGATGCCACCTGTCCAACAAGTCAGTTTGTCAAATGTCTGCCCTGCTAGACCTGCCTAGGTC
This sequence comes from Salmo salar, assembly GCF_965601325.2. Taxonomy (NCBI): domain Eukaryota; kingdom Metazoa; phylum Chordata; class Actinopteri; order Salmoniformes; family Salmonidae; genus Salmo; species Salmo salar. The sequence continues at coordinate 7,273,478 of NC_138311.1, forward strand.
AACCGTACGTGCTGTTATTGTGAAGTGGAAAGTCTAGGAGCAACAATGGCTCAGCAGCGAAGTGGTAGGCCACACAAGCTCACAGAACGGGACCGGCGAGTGCTGAACCGCGTAGCGTGTGAAAATCGTCTGTCCTTAGTTGCAACACTGCCTCTGGAAGCAACGTCAGAACAAAAACTGCAGGAGCTTAATGGAATTGGTTTCCATGACCGAGCAGCCACACACAAGCCTAAGATCACCATGCACAATCCCAAGCATTGGCTGGAGTGCTGGAGTGGTGTAAAGTTCACCGCCGTTGGACTCTGGAGTAGTGAAAAAGTGGTGGAGGAATAATGGTCTTTGGCTGTTTTTCATGGTTCGGGCTAGGCTGCTTTGTTCCAGTCAAGGGAAATCTTAATGCTAAAGGATTCAATGACATTCTAGACAATTCTGTGCTTCCAACTTTATTGCAACAGTTTGGGGAAGGCCCTTTCCTGTTTCAGCATGACAATACCCCTGTGCACAAGGCGAGGTCCATACAGAAATGGTTTGTGAGCCCATGATTTTGGAATGACATACTTTTGGTCATGTAGTGTATATATTTGTATGGGATGGTGAGTCCTAGATGTTGATATCAGTGAACTGAAGATCCCAATGGCCACAAATGCTGAATCAACTTCTCATCTTCTCCACTGTAAAGTCTTTCATGTGACAAGTTCAATGGAACTTCATTCTGCGTCGTGTTGGTTGATTTTGAATAAATTGTTATTTACATCAATAATAAAATAATAACACAATATTGTGATGAAGCAGCTTATTTCACTTTTGGATACCAGAAGAGGTTTGGAAACATCCAGTACAATTCATCATCAATTTCTCCTGAGGGAGCAAACTCTGTCTTCCCTCCTTTTACAGTACAGTACCCTAACATGACATGCAGAAGAAGAGAGAACAAGCTTATGAGCCTCATGAACAAAATGGTTACCAGATGTACTCTAGTTGCCCCATTTATCCAAATCATGGAAATTATAACTCCTAAAGGTAAATAGCAACCAGGGGTGGAAAAGGCGAGTGACTCAGCTACAAAACATGCTGAAACACTGAAGGGCCTCTTTTCAAGGCTGTTAAGACTGTTTAGTCACTGTGCGCGGGCTGCACCGAACAAAGTCTGATTTTTCCATCTTAGTTCCATTGCACTGGGCTTCAGATATATTTTTAGTTCATGAATATGGATGACAAAGTTATTGTGGAGTTGCTATGGCTACCAGGCTCAGCATTAATGATTTCCAGCTGTCAATTAAAGACACCCATTGAGATTTCAATGGTGGGCATTGTTCAGTCCGATTGGAGAGTCACAGAACCACCAGGAGTGGGAGGCTGTGCGGCTTCACTTAGCAACGAGAGAGGGAGGTGTGATACACCAGAAGCTAGTTACAGTACAGCAATTACTGTTGGAAAAACTGTTTGTCCCAGCCTTGTTTTGTGCAAGAGCCCAAAAAGTTACTTGGACGATGGTTTTACAAAATGTACGAAAGGTTCATGCAAATCTACATTAAGAAAGGTCTTACAAAAGGTTTTCTGTCAATGTTAGGCCTACAAGGGGGTAAATGAATCAGGGTTAATGAGTAAGCGAGCTAAAACAATGTAAACAATCAAAAACAACAGTTTTATTGTTTCACAATACCTCCGTACCACTAAGTTAGCTGGTTAATACATTGCGGTACTGACATATTGAGTTCACCAAACTGTTAAAACTGCTTTGTGAAATACCTGGATCTTGTTCACAAGAGCATACAATGGAAAAAGTTTAAACATTTTACAAATCAAAATGAAAATAAGCATTTCTTCTTAGATAGTCCCTCCCTGTTTCTAGATATTCCCTCCCTGTGTGATGTCTCCTCATCATGCAGGGTTGTCTGTGGGGGAGGTACGGTCTTGCTCCCCATTGATGCAATGCAGGAAGAGGTGTAATAGTGCCTGAGGTTGGCCATGGGAAAGCTCAGAGGAATATTCCAGAAACTGCCTCCAAACCCAAATGGATATGGAAATGTGTGTCATTCACGTGTTTGGCTCTGTTAGTAAGCTTTTTTTGTTGAAGTGGTTTTTCACCAAAGAAACATTGTAAATCCAACGGATTTTTTTTCAAAGAGAAATAATTGAATAATGATTCTTGGACTGAACTTGATTATTCCCTGACTTTTGACTGTTTGCATTTTCTAATGCATAAGTAATCCTTTCATCCAAATGAAAAGTACATAAAAATAAACAACACCAGTTTAGACTGATTTTATATTAGCCTACCCTACATGAAGTATGTATTGTATCATTCTACTTCAAGGTTATCACAAAAGTTATCACTCATGTAGGCTTATGAAAAGCTCTTCAGATGCAAAAAGAACTGGTGCCACGAAAATCGGGCACTAGGCTATTTTAATGTATTTATTTTTATCGAATAAAACACTGAAAACATACCAGTCGAAACGGGTGAATGCTGTGCTTCTCAATAGTATGTAATATACAGTGGGGGAAAAAACTATTTGATCCCCTGCTGATTTTGTACGTTTGCCCACTTACAAAGAAATGGTCAGTCTATAATTTTAATGGTAGGTTTATTTGAACAGTGAGAGACAGAATAACAAAAACAAAACCAGAAAAACGCATGTCAAAAATGTTATAAAATTATTTGCATTTTAATGAGGGAAATAAGTATAGAACAGCACAAACATAACATTTCCACTTGAGATTGATAACTTGAAATGATCTGGGCAGGTTTTGTAACGCTTTCTCACATATTTTCTGGCACAAAGTCTGCAGTCTCCGTGGATTACTCCCCACACAGCCAGAGACTGATTCCTCATTCAGAACAACTGGGAACTCAACAAAAAAAACTAGCTCCAACTGGATTTTTGTTTTTGAACGGTCATCCAAGTTGGAATTCCAAGTCGGAAACTCCGGCATCTTTCTAGAGCTCTTACTTTCTGACATGAAAATCACCGACGTTGAGATTTGACCTTGTTTTTCCCCAGAGTTCCCAGTTGTCTTGAAAGCACCAAGGAGACGCAGCGCCTCCCTAGCAAGAAAAAAATACTTGGGAAACTCACACTTGACCCTCTGATTGGACCAGCAAACTGTCAATCGTCACAGGTCGGGTGAGCTAAGGATCAGACTGCTGATTTGCTGTACAGCGATATGATCAGGTGCAGCACAAACATCAAATTATAGGAAAGAGAGGATTGCCATATTAAATCTGCAGTTCCAAAAATTGTTTGGTGATCAAGAATATGAACTCTTTACTTTGCAAACTCACCAGCAATGGGGCATCAAGCAACACGTACTAGCATCTTTTGTTATGTCAAATTTGCTAGAAATTGATAACTTACTTATGAAGCTTCCATTTGGAATTTGTTGTTAAAATGAATTATTACTTTGGCGAAGACGCACCATAGGCACGTCTCTCCACTTGCAGTCTCCAAACTCCCACCAGTGGAGAGTGCTTTGTTGTCTTATTGAAATGTTTGCTGTTGCTTTCACACGTTTAAATGCATATGTGGTAAATCTATACTGAACAAAAATATAAACGGAACATGTTGTGTTTTCTATCAAATTTTGTGCACAAATTTGTTTCCAACCTGTAAGTAAACATTTGTCCTTTGCCAAGATAATCCATACACCTGACAGATGTGGCATATAAACAAGCTGATTAAACAGCATGATCATTACGCAGGTGCACCTTGTGCTGGGGACAAGAAAAGGCCACTCTAAAATGTGCAGTTTTTTTACAACACAATGCCAGAGCTGTTGCCAGATAATTAAATGTTAATTTCTCTACCATAAGCCGCCTCCAACGTCATTTTAGAGAATTTGGCAGTACATCCAACCGGCCACTGGAGACCATGTGTAACCACACCAGCCCAGGACCTCCACATCCAGCTTATTCCCCTGTGGGATCATCTGAGGAGGGGGAGGAGCAGGTGCTGAGGAGTATACCTGTCTGAAATAAAGCCCTTTTGAGGGGAAAATTGGCTGGGCCTGGCTCTCAAGTGGGTGGGTCTATGCCTTCCCAGGTCCACTAATGGCTGGGCCCCTGCCCAGTCATATGAAATCCATATATTAGGGCCTAATGAATTTATTTCAATTGACGGATTTCCTTATATGAACTGTAACTCAATAAAACGTTAGAAATTGTTACATGTTGAATTTATATTTTTGTTTAGTATATACCGTATTCCATATAATCCTACAATAATTGCTAGAGTTTCATAATTCCATCCGTACCGTTTATTGCAAAACTCTCATGTTATACGATACATTTTAATTTATCCTCTGAGTGGGCGTAATGTTTATTGTGCACGTGAATGTTCACAAGACTCAGGAGGTAGAAGTTTATTTAATTCATGGTATGGTTTCCTTTGTTCACATTTCCACTTGTGGTTCTAAAGGGAAGAAAACTAAAATATAAATTCAATAGGCAACAATTTCAAAGATTTTACTGAGTTACAGTTCATATAAAGAAATCAGTAAATTGAAATAAATTCATTAGGCCCTAATCTATTGATTTCACATGACTGGGAATACAGATATGCATCTGTTGGTCACAGATATAGTACCTTTAAAAAAAGGTAGGGGTGTGGATCAGAAAACCAGTCAGTATCTGGTATGACCACCATTTGCCTGATGCAGCACGGCACATCTCCTTCGCATAGAGTTGATCAGACTGTTGATTGTGGCCTTTGGAATGTTGTCCCACTCCTCTTCAATGGCTGTCCAAAGTTTCTGGATATTGGCGGGAACTGGAAGACGCTGTCATTCACGTCGATCCAGAGCATCCAACACATGGTCAATGGGTGACAATTCTGGTGAGTATGCAGGCCATGGAATAACTGGGACGTTTTCAGCTTCCAGGAATTGTGTACAGATCTTTGTGACATGGGGCCGTGCATTATCATTGTGAAACATGAGGTGATGGCGGCAGATGAATGGCACGACAAGGCCTCAGGATCTTGTCACAGTATCCCTGTGCATTCAAATTGTCATCGATAAAATGCAATTGTCATTGTCCGTAGCTTATGCCTTGCCCATACCATAACCCCACCGTCACCATTTAGAGTGGCCTTTTATTATAAACACATTTGAGCACAACAGTTTGGCGAAATAAGCCTTTTACGCTTTTTATGGAAGCTTCTGGGACATTTTATTTCAGCTCAAGAAACATGGGACCAACACTTTACATGTTGTGTTTAGATTTTTGTTCAGTATACAGTACATATGACAATATTAATATAGTTGTACATGCAATTGGAATATATAACAGGAATTAAAATGATATTAACATAGCAGCATATACACATCAACAAAACATATGTATATAAACCTCTCTGGAGAGAGGGAGAAACTAATTACTCTGACGGGCTAGATTTATGGCCCTCTCTATCCAGACTGGTGGAGATCTTATCTAAACTGTCCTGGCGCCACAGGGTTGTAAATTACTCTGCTCATGTGACCCATCTCTGAAATGTCTATTAGGTTCTAGAAACTCGCCATGGCATAGTACTAGCGCAAACTATAAATGCGCAGTGGTAGCATGTGCATAAACTAAAGGCTATACAATAACCATCTCTAAACTAACATATTATGCATAAAAACTCATGCAATTAAGGCAATGTTGGCACAGAAAATATAGAAAAACATGCAGATGTCATATCTGAAATATACACGTACATTAGCTGCATGTTACAAACAGTACTGTATGCGCAGTTATAAATGTAAGAAAGTAACTATAGGTGACTGAGCATTGCTAACAGCATACAACCCACAACAGTAAACCCACAACTCCAAATGAGTCCAAATATGCATTCAGGCACTCTGATTGGTGGAATCCAGGAGCCTGTTATAGGCAGCTGAGAAGCGCAGAAATCACCCTAATGGGACTGTGGGGAAAGTCACGTGCACAGGAATGGCCTTTTGTACAGAGTCAGTAAATTGAATAAGAGAAACATGTTAATGTACAGTGGCTTGCGAAAGTATTCACCCCCCTTGGCATTTTTCCTATTTTGTTGCCTTACATCCTGGAATTAAAATAGATTTTGGGGGGGGTCTGTATCATTTGATTTACATAACATGCCTACCACTTTGAAGAACAAACAAGAAATAAGAAGAAAAAAAACCAGAACTTGAGCTTGCATAACTATTCACTCCCCCAAAGTCAATACTTTGTAGAGCCACCTTTTGCAGCAATTACAGCTGCAAGTCTCTTGGGGTATTTCTCTATTAGCTTGGCACATCTAGCCACTGGAATTTTGCTTCAAGGGAAAACTGCTCCAGCTCCTTCAAGTTGGATGGGTTCCGCTGGTGTACAGCAATTTAAGTCATACTACAGATTCTCAATTGGATTGAGGTATGGGCTTTGACTAGGCCATTGCAAGACATTTAAATGTTTCCCCTTAACCTGTAGGGGCTAGGGGGCAGTATGGTGTCAAATCGGCCTCTGATTTAGAACTGAGTTGCTACCCAGAAATGAGAGTATGCATATAATCTCGCGCCACGCGATGCCACTGAGAGGTTGTATGGGTTTGCACGCAGAAAGTAGCACTTTCCCTGAGAGGCCAAATAAGCTAAATCATTTAGTCTCATCTGACCAAAAGGCATGTGACCGTCTCCCTATATGATTAGGGAGTCTCTCACATGCCTTTTGGTCAGATGACACCAAATGTTTTTGCTTATTTGGCCTCTCTGGGCCAGTGGGACGTTCTGCGTGCCCACCCTATACAACAGCTCAGTGGAATCGCGTGGCGCGAGAATATAAGCATACTCTCAAAACTGCGTAGCAACTTCAAGTTCTAAAACATATGGCTATTTGACACCATTCTGAAAGATAAGACCCTACAGTTAACCTCTCTAGGGTAGGTGGCACCAAATCGTCCCACCTACGTAACAGCCAGTGTAATCCCGTGGCGCGTTATTCAAAAACCTCAAAAATGCAAAAACTTCAATTTTTCAAACATATGACTATTTTACACCATTTTAAAGACAAGACTCTCGTTAATCTAACCACACTGTCCGATATCAAAAAGGCTTTACAACGAAAGCAAAACATTAGATTATGTCAGCAGAGTACCCAGCCAGAAATAATCAGACACCCATTTTTCAAGCTAGCATATAATGTCACATAAACCCAAACCACAGCTAAATGCAGCACTAACCTTTGATGATCTTCATCAGATGACAACCCTAGGACATTATGTTATACAATACATGCATGTTTTGTTCAATCAAGTTCATATTTATATCAAAAACCAGCTTTTTACATTAGCATGTGACTAGCATGTGACTAGCATTCCCACCGAACACTGCCGGTGAATTTACTAAATTACTCACGATAAACGTTCACAAAAAGCATAACAATTATTTTAAGAATTATAGATACAGAACTCCTCTATGCACTTGATATGTCTGATTTTAAAATAGCTTTTCGGTGAAAGCACATTTTGCAATATTGTCAGTAGATAGCCCGGCATCACAGGGCTACCTATTTAGACACCCAGCAAATTTAGCACTCACCAAAGTCAGATTTACTATAAGAAAAATGTTATTACCTTTGCTGTCTTCGTCAGAATGCACTCCCAGGACTTCTACTTCAATAACAAATGTTGGTTTGGTTCAAAATAATCCATAGTTATATCCAAACAGCGGCGTTTTGTTCGTGCGTTCAAGACACTATCCGAAAGGGTAAATAAGGGTGACGAGCATGGCGCAATTCGTGACAAATAAAATTCTAAATATTTCATTGCCGTACTTCGAAGCATCTCAACCGCTGTTTAAAATCAATTTTTATGCCATTTTTCTCATAAAAAAGCGATAATATTCCGACCGGGAATCTGCGTTTAGGTAAACAGATGAAAGAAAATAAAGCATTCGGTCGACTCGGGCACACGCCTAAGCCCATAGTACTCTGATCGGCGACTTGCCAAAAGCGATAATGTGTTTCAGCCAGAGGCTGCCTCGATATCGTTCAGCTTTTTCCCGGGCTCTGAGAGCCTATGGGAGCCGTAGGAAGTGTCACGTTAGAGCAAAGATCCTCAGTCTTCAATAAAAAGAGCCAAGATGAAACACAACTTGTCAGACAGGCCACTTCCTGCATGGAATCTTCTCAGGTTTTGGCCTGCCATTTGAGTTCTGTTATACTCACAGACACCATTCAAACAGTTTTAGAAACTTTAGGGTGTTTTCTATCCAAAGACAATCATTATATGCATATTCTAGTTACTGGGCAGGAGTAGTAACCAGATTAAATCGGGTACGTTTTTTATCCGGCCGTGTCAATACTGCCCCCTAGCCCTAACAGGTTAATCTAACCACATTGTCCGATTTCAAAAAGGCTTTACAGCGAAAGGAAAACATTAGATTATGTCAGGAGAGTACCCTGCCAAAAATAATCACACAGCCATTTTCAAAGCAAGCATATATGTCACAAAAACCAGATGACACTCCTAGGACATTATGTTATACAATACATGCATGTTTTGTTCAATCAAGTTCATATTTATATCAAAAACCAGCTTTTTACATTAGCATGTGATGTTCAGAACTAGCATACCCACCGAAAACGTCCGGTGAATTTACTAAATTACTCATGATAAGCGTTGACAAAATACATAACAATTATTTTAAGAATTATAGATACAGAACTCCTTTATGCAAACGCTGTCAGATTTTAAAATAGCTTTTTGGCGAAAGCACATTTTGCAATATTCTGAGTACATAGCTCAGCCATCACGGCTAGCTAATTTGACACCCACCAAGTTTAGGACAACCTAAACTCAGAATAACTATTAGAAAAATTGGATTACCTTTGCTGTTCTTCGTCAGAATGCACTCCCAGGACTTCTACTTCAACAACAAATGTTGTTTTGGTTCGAAATAATCCATAGTTACATCCAAATACCTCCATTTTGTTAGTGCGTTCAGGTCACTATCCGAAGGGTAACGCGCGAGCGCATTTCGTGATAAAAAATGTCAAAATATTCCATTACCGTACTTAGAAGCATTTCAAACGCTGTTTAAAATCAATTTTTATGCAATTTTTCTCGTAAAATAGCGATAATATTCCAACCGGACAACGTTTTATTCATTCAAAGAGAGAAAGAAAAAAATTGAGAAGTCTCGTGTGAATGCGCATCTCCAGTGTCACTGTCCCCAGGCAGGCCACTTACAAACTCTGCTGCTGTACTTTGCCCAGAGACAGGAGACGTGTCATTCCGCTTTCTAAAGGCTTTAGAGAGCCAATGGAAGCCTTAGAAAGTGTCACGTAACAGCACAGATGCTGTAATTTCGAGAGAGCTGCAACAGAAGGACAACAAATTGTCAGACAGGGCACTTCCTGCATGGAATCTTCTCAGGTTTTGGCCTGCCATATGAGTTCTGTTATACTCACAGACACCATTCAAACAGTTTTAGAAGCTTTAGAGTGTTTTCTATCCAAATCTACTAATTATATGCATATTCTCATTTCTGGGCAAGAGTAGTAACCAGTTTAAATTGGGTACGTTTTTATCCGGCCGTGAAAATACTGCCCCCTAGCCCCAACAGGTTAAAAGTTGTCCTATGGACAGATAACCCAATCTCCGCTGTGGAGCTTTGCAGATCTTTAGGGTTATCTTTGGTCTCTTTGTTGCCTCTCTGATTAATGCCCTCCTTACCTGGTCTGTGAGTTTAGGTGGGCGGCCCTCTCTTGGCAGGTTTGTTGCGGTGCCTTATTCTTTCCATTTTTTAATAACGGATTTAAATGGTGCTCTGTGGGATGTTCAAAGTTTTGGATATTTTTTTATAACCCAACCCTGATCTGTACTTCTCCACAACCTTTTCATCAATTTGGACTATTTTGTGTATGTCCATTACATTAAATCCAAATAAACATCTATTTAAAGTACAGGTTGTAATGCAACAAAATAGGTAGAAAACCAATACTTTTACAAGTCATTGTATGAATGGTGATGAAATATCATTAGTAATCATTAAGTTTGTATTAAGACAAATATACTAATTTAGGACCAATTTATGGGTTGTAATTGCCAATTGTATGGTCCTGGGAGGGGCCAAGTGCTTATACGCTTATACTGAATGTGCCTGTTTGAGCTCCTGTTAGACAGAATGGATTTGGTTTCTCAAAGGGAGGCTGTGCAGTCTTGCCCTCTACCTGTGTCCGTTCAGATTGCACAGGTTAAGCCTGATAGAGAGGCTATTTCTTTTGTGCTATTGTCGTGTATATTTGGTATATCTACTTGTATATTTTGTTTGATTTGGCACTTTCACCATTGGATCACCAAAACCTGTAAATAAATCTACACTCTGACCACATCAACCTACCTTGCCTTCTGCTGATTTCATGCCCTTACGACTGCTACAAGGTCCCTATTTTACAATTAGGCCTACATAATCAAAATAATGAAAAGGGCTGTCTGATAGTCTCAATAAATAGACAAAGTTGAAGAATGTTGCATGTTTAGATTTGCTTATTATTTTATTCTTAGAATGCACGACTTGGACTTGACTCGAGACTCAGACCTTGTGATTTCAGACTTGCTTGTGACTCTAATAATAATGTCTTGGTCCCACCTCTGGGTTTTAATGTTCAAAATCTGAAAACAATCCTGGATCAAGAGTATGAATCATGTTTTCAATTCCTTCTCTTCACATACAGAATGGGATGAAATTAGGGCCAGATTGTGCCCATCTGTATGTGTGTGGGTGCGTTTGTGCGTACATGCGTGCAGACTTCTTGCACATATGAGTTTATCGAAACACATTGCCCACTGGGCAAAAACTGGTTCAATCAACGTTGTTTCCACAACATTTTTAGAAAAAAATGCGGAAATCTGATCGGATTTGCAAAATGTCATCCATGTAAGGGAATTTCGTCTTTTTTCCAGCCAACTTTTAACCTAAATCCAATGCCATGGTGACATTTTTTGTTGATTTCATGTTGAATTCACATTAGTTGACAACTCAACCAAATGTAAATAAAAAATAGACGTTGAACTGATGTCAGTGCCCAGTGGGTGTGATCCCCTTTGATGGGATGATGTAACGGTGTAACTTTCAAAAATAACCCCATGATGATGCCTCAGGTTCATATGGCCGCTGGTGACGTAACATTGTTTGAGTTGGCACTGTCTGTGACTAAGACTAAATGGGGTTTCTTTTAGAAAGGGCCTTCAATGTTATGATTTGGGGGCCACCCTTGCTTCTTATAAGGTGAGGGCTGTGTCTTGCTAACTTTGTCTGCCACTATTGACCCTGGTTTGTACTGTTTACCCATTACAACAAATCTGATCAATCACAGTTTTGAACGGATGCCAACAGCTGTCTGGATGCAAGGCATCAGTACGAACATCCATTATCAGTGGGCCACTGGTTCCAGACTGTAACCTAGCAGTTGGTGGAACACATTCTTTGGGCTTTTCTGCAGCTAAATTGGTCATGCAAACCCTTGAAATATACTGCAAGTTGTCCAGAACCAAGGATTAGTGACATTAGTGGGGAAAAAGACGGCGCCACAGTGGGGGAGTGAAATGCATTCCTTTTGAGACAAACAGGTTTCAGTTTCCTCTCTATGAACCCCCATATACTGGTGATTCACACTTGGTACTCCAGTATTGGAGAGTTTATGTGCTGGATTCAGTTAAACAGCAACAGATAGAAGTGGCTGTGGGTTCCAAATGAGTCATCAACGCTAAGTTGATCACGGTCTTGTCACGTGTTATTACGCAAACAAAATTAGTGAATCGCTCTTTCAAAATAACTAATTTGTTGAACCAGTCTGGTAGGCAGATTGGAAGGAGATCATCAAAACCATCAATTTAAAAGCTTTATGAAGTCTGTTCATTGATCATGTCAGATGTTATGTATTGCTTATGCGTTATGAAAAGCTCACCTGCACCCATAGTGTAATTACGAGTTGCCTTCATGGCAGCCCCTCTTTAAACCTCTACAGGATCGGTCCCCCCCCCCCGCAGGACGGTTGAGCTAACGTAGGCTAATGTGATTAGCATGAGGTTGTAAGTAAGAAGAACATTTCCCAGGACATAGACTTATCTGATATTGGCAGAAAGTTTAAATTCTTGTTAATTTAACTGCACTGTCCAATTTACAGTAGCTATTACAGTGAAAGAATACCATGTTATTGAACTTAGTTATGAACTTGAAAATGTATTAATAAACCAATTAGTCACATTTGGGCAGTCTTGATACAACATTTTGAACAGAAATGCAATGGTTCATTGGATCAGTCTAAAACTTTGCACATACACTGCTTCCATGTAGTGGCCAAAATCGAAATTGCGCCTAGATTCCTAAGTCATATATTGGCCTTTCTCTTGCATTTCAAAGGTGATTTTCCTGTCACAGCCATTAATGTGTTATATTCTCCTACAATGATTTCACATTTCCACAAACTTCAAAGTGTTTCCTTTCAAATGGTATCAAGAAAATGCATATCCTTGCTTCAGGTCCTGAGCTACAGGCAGTTTGATTTGGGTATGTCATTTTAGGTGAACATTTAAAAAAGGGTCTGATTCTTTTAACTCATCACACTTACTGTAAGGGCTCTTGTGTTGACATTGCCAGCGTACCCATGCACACACCTCAATCAAACCCAATGTACCCCACTAACTGAATGCAGTAATTTTGTGTTCAAAAGCAAACCCAGGTTTTGAAAGCGAAAGGACTGTTTCTATAGACTAACTCTGACTTCCAGGTGTGAGACCCACTCTGACTTTCAGGTGTGAGACCCAGACGAGTTACTCATCTGTCCACCGCCGCGGATCATCTGGAGGGCCTGGTGTCTTTCCAGAATATCAATGTTTAATCCCTTTAAGAATGAGGGGAATCAAAGGAAATGGGTTCACTGAGAGATGGCTTGCAGCTGTGCCTGTGCTTCCCATGTGCACAGCACATTTTAAGCTTATTCGTCTTCTTGGGCCCAAGAGCTTTCTTTTTATTCCGCCTTCTTGCTTTTTTCATTTGGATGGCTGTCAAGGATGTCTGCTTCCCATTTAGTCTTTGTCTTTTAAACATTCCTCCCTTACTTGGGCACCCTAGAGACAACAGAATGCCATCAAAAATAGCAAACTGGTCAGTTTCACCTACACTAAGCTCTGTAGCATTTACTCCCACTAAGAGAAGTTTTGGAGATTGACAGCCATTGTGAGACATCATTGTTATTTGCTTAAAGACGCATATGATGGGCTAGCTTTGGTTTTCCTTCCGTCAAATTTACGACCGTTGGAATTCCAAAAGGATTTGAACTAAATATAGTAAGTGAATCATTAACATTACTGGATAATGGAACATTTACAGTGCCTTCAGAAAGTATTCATACTCCATGACTTATTCCACATTTTGTTGTGTTACAGCCTGATTTCAAAATGGATTAAATAAAAACAAATCTCTCACCCATCTACATACAATACCCCAAAATGAATAATTGAAAGCATTTTTGAAATTGTTGCACATTTATTGAAAATTAAGCACACGAATATCTAATTTACATAAGTATTCACACCCCTGATTCAATAGATGTTAGAATCACCTTTGGCAACGATTACAGCTGCGAGTCTTTCTGGGCAAGTCTCTAAGCTTTGCACATCTGGATTCCACAATATTTGCCTGTTATTCTTTTCAAAATTCTTTATACTCTGTCAAATTGTTTGTTGATCATTGCTAGACAACCATTTTCAAGTATTGCCATACATTTTCAAGCAGATTTATACTGAACAAAAATATAAATGCAACATGCAACAATTTCTACGATTTTGCTGAGTTACATTTCATATAAGGAAATCAGTTAATTGAAATAAATAAACTAGGCCCTAATCTATGGATTTTAGCTGACTGAGCAGGGGTGCAGCCATGGGTGGGGAGCCACCGGGGAGCCAGTCCCAGCCAATCAGAATGAAATTTTTCCCCACAAAAGGGCTTTATTACAGACAGATATACACCTCACCAGGTTTTCCTCTGGAGATTTTGCTTGTGCATAGCTCCATTCCGTTTCTTTTTTATCCTGAAAAACTCCCCAGTCCTTAACAATTACAAGCGTACCCATAACAAGATGTACCCACCACTATGCTTGAAAATATGGAGAGTGGTACTCAGTAATGTGTTGTATGGGATTTGCTATAAAAAATAAAGAGTCGCACACTATATACATATATAAGCTCCCAGTAATGTATTAGGTAAAACACCAACGTTTCGGCATCACTGTGCCTTCTTCAGGGTAATGTCATGAATGGTTGAACCAGGTTTTGAAGACAAACAGTGAAATTAGTGTAACCAATGACAATAGTGAGGGGTGTGTCATAATTATTAGATTGATCAGAATTAATTGAGTGAAACTCTTAAAAGACAATTGTTCACAGCATATAGAATGCATTAGGCTATTGCTATCATATGGAAACATGATTAGATATTGTACATAATATTAGCATCAACATACATTATTGTTTCAGTTAATTTCACATATATATTTAATTGTTTCCAATTTCATTACATTTCATCACATTTAATATTTTGGTTCAACCATAATGCATAATAAGCATCATCAACAGGGGAACGTATTGGGTGTACGCTGATAAGATCTAGAAAGAATATATTCATTTATAAGACTTGTTCATTAAAAAGAGAAATAGGATTTCCTGTTTTTAGATAGGAAATCCAGTAGGATGCACACAGTAGTAGTAGAATACCAATGTTACCTCCTCTCCATGGTAGAGTAACATGCTCAATCCCTGTGTATTTGAGGGAGGAGATAGGGTGGTTAGCTTCAACAAAGTGAGCTGCTACTGGATAATCAGTGTGCTTACACCTGATTGAGCTGCGGTGTTCAGCTTTGTATTCAACTATGTATGGATTTTCACCAAACATAAGGCTTTGTATCCAGGACAATGAATTGCTTTGCCACATTTTTTGCAGTATTACTTTAGTGCCTTGTTGCAGACATGATGCATGTTTTGAACTATTTTTTTTCTGTTCAGGCTTCTTTCTTTACACTCTTCCAATTAGGTTTGTATTGTGGAGAACTAGAATGGCACACTCTAGGAGCTCAGATGCAATAATTTAATAATCTAATATCCAACGTTTCGACAGACAAGCTTTATCATTGCACACAGAGTGAGTCTATGCAACTTATTATGTGACTTGTTGAGCAGATTTTTACTCCTAAACGTATTTAGGCTTGCCAAAACAAAGGGGTTGAATACTTATTTACATTTCAGCTTTTCATTTTTAATTTGTAAAAATGTCTACAAACATAATTCCGCATTGACATTATGGGGTATTGTGTTTAGGCCAGTGATAAACAAATCTCCATTGAATCCATTTTAAATTCAGAATGGAAAAGAACAAAATGTGAAAAAAGTCAAGGGGTGTGAAGGCACTGTAAATGTTTTTTTTATGAACTTGTCTTTCATTTTAGGGGGTTCAAGGACAATCTAGATGCATCAAAGCCCCATTTTTTCCTCATTATGGTTGACAGCAGTGGACTGCCTCTTCAATTGAAAGACCATGTAATTCCTCCCTCTCTTAGAAGATACAATATCATAGATAAGTTGAGAACATGTCTAGTTGCATATTTGTTTGCCTTGATGACTCTCTGGTTTAGAGCTTGTGCAGTTCGCTTCCCAACAATCCCTGATCTTTAACGAAATGATAACAAACCCACGTATAATTACAGTTAAGTTAAACAGATCTACCGTATGATGAGCTGAGTGCTCCACCAATGGCATTTCAAGATTGTACTGTGGGTTTGGCTTGGCCCTGCAAAGGAAATGGCCTGTATAGTTTTGCCATCCCCTGTGGCTTGTAACTTAGCATCCCCTCACACATGTACACACACACACACACACACACACACACACACACACACACACACACACACACACACACACACACACACACACACACACACACACACACACCACACACACACACACACACACACACAGTGTAAAACATGTACATTTACATTTTAGTCATTTAGCAGACGCTCTTACCCAGAGCGACTACAGTAGTGAATGCATACATTTTATTATTATTATTTTTTGTACTGGCCCCCCGTGGGAATCGAACCCACAACCCTGGCGTTGCAAACACCATGCTCTACCAACTGAGCCACAGGGAAAGTGTGTTTGTCAGCTGTGTTTGCCATTTTCACGCTTTCAGGGGTCAATGCTTGAATCAGTTATGATTTTGTCTATGTTTCAGCACACTTTGTCCCTGTGAGAACTCCTCCCTGGACTGTGGGCTATCAGTGTCAGTCAACACACACACAAACACACACACATGTTTGTTTTACTATCACTACGGGGACCAAACAGTTGATTCCCATTAAAAATCATATTTTCCCTAACCCCTAATTCTAACCCTAAACCTAACCCCTAAACCTAAAATAGCCTTTTTCCTTGTGGGAACCAGATAAACGTCCCCACGTCTGGTCCCCACAAGGATAGTAAAACCAAAGCACACACACACCCCATATTCCAGATGTTCTTATAAGGGGAACGTGCCCAAAGAGACCATTTCCAGTGTATAATGGAGACAGCAGACTCCCCAGTCAGGAAGTAGTCTCATTGAGGAGGACAGATTAAACACTGGAGAGCATAACAGTCATGGGCTCACTAAACTGCATCTCACATTACTGCACATTACTTTGTAACATATTGCATCACTTCCATACATACTTCACACAACTGTACACTGGCAATGTCAACACAAGAGCCCTTACAGTAAGTGTGATGAGTTAAAAGGATCGGCCCATTTTTTTCAATTTTCGCCTAAAATGACATACTCAAATCTAACTGCCTGTAGCTCAGGCCCTGCAGCAAGGATATGCATTTTCATGGTACCATTTGAAAGAAAACACTGAAGTTTGTAGAAATGTGAAAGGAATGTAGGAGAATATAACACATTAGATCTGGTAAAAGATAATGCAAAGAAAAAAACAAACGCAAAGTTTTAGTCTGATCCAATCATTGCATTTCTGTTTAAAATGTTGTATCAAGACTGCCCAAATGTGCCTAATTTGTTTATTAATAACTTTTCATGTTCAAAACTGTGCACTCTCCTCAAACAATAGCATGGTATTATTTCCCTGTAATAGCTACTGTAAATTGGACAGTGCAGTTAGATTTACAAGAATTTAAGCTTTCTGCCAATATCAGATATGTCTATGTCCTGGGAAAGGTCCTTGTTACTTACAACCTCATGCTAATCGCATTAGCCTATGTAAGCTCAACTGTCCCGCAGTGGACCCACCAATCCTGAAGAAGTTTTAACTACTGTAAGATCCCTGCTAAATAATCAAGGAAACTAAATAGGTATTTAGCTAATCCCCCCAAAAGATGCCAACAAGCATTTCCCTCATTAAAATGCAAATCAATTTATAACATTTTTGACATGCGTTTTTTCTGGATTTTTTGTTGTTATTCTGTCTCTCACTGTTCAAATAAACCTACCATTAAAATTATAGACCGATCATTTCTTTTTCAGTGGGCAAACGTACAAAATCAGCAGGGGATCAAATACTTTTTTCCCTCACTGTATATGTAGGTAGAGTTTAAGTGACTATGCATAGATAATAAACAGACAGTAGCAGCAGTGTAAAATAGGGGTCTGGGTAGCCCTTTGATTAGCTGTTCAGGAGTCTTACGGCTTGGGAGTAGAAGCTGTTAAGAAGCCTTTTGGACCTAGACTTGGCGCTCCGGTACCGCTTGCCATGCAGTCTATGACTAGGGTGGTTGGAGTCTGACAATTTTCGGGCCTTCCTCTGACACCGCCTGGTAGAGAGGTCCTGGATGGCGGGAAGCTTGGCCTCAGTGATGTACTGGGCCATACGCACTACCCACTGTAGTGCCTTGCAGTCAGAACCCGAGCAGTTGCCATACCAGGGACTGATGCAACAAGTCAGGATGCTCTCGATGGTGCAGATGTAGAACCTTTTCAGGATCTGAGGACACGTGCCAAATCTATTCAGTCTCCTGAGGGGGAATAGGCTTTGTCGTGCCCTCTTCACCACTGTCTTAGTGTGTTTGGACCATGATAGTTTGTTGGTGAAGTGGACACCAAGGAACTTGAAGTTCCCACCATGCTCCACTGTAGCCCCGTCGATGAGAACGGGGGCATGCTCGGTCCTCATTTTCCTGTAGTCCACAATCATCTCTTTGTCTTGATCACGTTGAGGGAGAGGTTGTTGTCCTGGCACCACACAGCCAGGTCTCTGACTTCCTCCCTATAGGCTGTCTCATCGTTGTTGGTGATCAAGCCTACCACTGTTGTGTCATCGTCAAACTTGATGATGGTGTTGGAATCGTGCTTGGCCATGCAGTCATGAGTGAACAAGGAGTACAGGTGGGGACTGAGCATGCACCCCTGATGGCCCCCGTGTTGAGGATCAGCGTTGCGGATGTGTGGTTACCTACCCTTACCACCTGGGGGCAGCCCATCAGGTAGTCTAAGATCCAGTTGCAGAGTGAGGTATTTAGTCCCAGGGTCCTTAGCTTAGTGAAGAGCTTTGAGGGCACTATTGTGCTGAACACTGAGCTGTAGTCAATGAATACCATTCTCGCATAGGTGTTCCTTTTTGTCCAGGTGGGAAAGGGCAGTGGGGAGTGCAATAGAGATTTCATGATCTGTGGATCTGTTGGGGCGGAATGCAAATTGGAGAGGTTCTAGGGTTTCTGGGATAATGGTGTTGATGTGAGCCATGACCAGCCTTTCAAAGCACTTCATGACTACAGACGTGAGTGCTATGGGTCGGAAGTAATTTAGGCAGGTTACCTTAGTGTTCTTGGGCACAGGCACTATGGTGGTCTGTTTGAAACATGTTGGTATTACAGACTCAGTCAGGGACAGGTTGAAAATGTCAGTGAAGACACTTGTCAGTTGGTCAGCACATGCTCGTAGTACACGTCCTGGTAATCTATCTGGCCCCGCGGCCTTGTGAATGTGGACCTGTTTAAAGGTCTTACTCACATCAGCTATGTTGAGCATGATCACACAGTCGTCCAGAACAGTTGATGCTCTCATGCATGCTTCAGTGTTACTTGCCTTGATGCGAGCATAGAAGTAATTTAGCTCGCCTGGAAGGTTTGTGTCACTGGGCAGCTCGCGGCTGTGCTTCCCTTTGTAGTCTGTAATAGTTTGCAAGCCCTGCCACATCCGATGAGCGTCAGAGCCGGTGTAGTACGATTCTATCTTTGTCCTGTATTGACGCTTTGCCTGTTTGATGGTTCATCAGAGGGCATAGCGGAAGTTCTAATAAGCTTCCGGGTTACAAAGCATTACATGGGCTTGCTCCTACCTATCTTTCCGATTTGGTCCTGCCGTACATACCAACACGTACGCTACGGTCACAAGATGCAGCTTTTTCCTATAGAGCTCCATTTTTATGGAATGGTCTGCCTACCCATGTGAGAGACGCAGACTCAGTCTCAACCTTTAAGTCTTTACTGAAGACTTATCTCTTCAGTAGGTCCTATGATTAAGTATAGTCTGGCCCAGGAGTGTGAAGGTGAATGGAAAGGCTGGAGCAACAAACCGCCCTTGCTGTCTCTGCCTTGCCGGTTCCCCTCTCTCCACTGGGATTCTCTGGCTATAACCCTATTACAGGGGCTGAGTCACTGGCTTACTGGTGTTCATCCATGCCGTCCATGGGAGGGGTGCGTCACTTGAGTGGGTTGAGTCACTGACGTGGTCTTCCTGTCTGGGTTGGCGCCCCCCCCTTGGGTTGTGCCGTGGCGGAGATCTTTGTGGGCTATACTCGGCCTTGTCTTAGTATGGTAAGTTGGTGGTTGGAGACATCCCTCTAGTGGTGTGGGGGCTGTGCTTTGGCAAAGTGGGTGGGGTTATATCCTGCCTGTTTGGCCCTGTCCGGGGGTATCATCGGATGGGACCACAGTGTCTTCTGATCCCTCCTGTCTCAGCCTCCAGTATTTATGCTGCAGTAGTTTATGTGTCGGGGGGCTAGGGTCAGTCTGTTACATCTGGAGTATTTCTCTTGTCTTATCCGGTGTCCTGTATGAATTTAACCTGTTATGGCTAGGGGGCAGTATTTTCACAGCCGGATAAAAAACGTACCCGATTTAATCTGAGTATTACTCCTGCCCAGAAACTAGAATATGCATATAATTATTAGCTTTGGATAGAAAACACTCCAACGTTTCTAAAACTGTTTGAATGGTGTCTGTGAGTATAACAGAACTCATTTGGCAGGCCAAAACCTGAGAAGATTCCATGCAGGAAGTGCCCTGTCTGACAATTTCTTGCCCTTCTTGATTATCTCTATCCATTACAGGGGATCTCTGCTGTAACGTGACACTTCCTACGGCTCCCATGGGCTCTCAGAAGGCGGCAAAAAGCTGAATCGTGGCTTTGCAGGCTCTGGCTGAAAAAAAGTAAGGCGTTTGGATAGTGGCTGGTCACAGTACTGTGAGACTCAGGCTCGTGCCCGAGTCGACCCCATGCTTTATTTTCTTTCGTCTGTTTACCTAAACGCAGATTCCCGGTCGGAATATTATCGCTTTTTTACGAGAAAAATGGCATAACAATTGATTTTAAACAGCGGTTGACATGCTTCGAAGTACGGTAATGGAATATTTAGAAATCTTTGGCACGAAATGCGCCATGCTCGTGACCCTTATTTACACTTCGGATAGTGTCTTGAACGCACGAACAAAACGCTGCTATTTGGATATAACAATGGATTATTTTGAACCAAACCAACATTTGTTATTGAAGTAGTAGTCCTGGGAGTGCATTCTGACGAAGAACACCAAAGGTAATCAAACTTTTCTAATAGTAAATCGGAGTTTGGTCAGGTCTAAATAGCTAGCCGTGATGGCTGGGCTATCTACTCAGAATATTGCAAAATGGGCTTTCAATGAAAAGCTATTTTAAAATCGGACACCTCGATTGCACAAAGGAGTTCTGTATCTATAATTCTTAAAATAATTGTTATGTTTTTTGTGAACGTTTATCGTGAGTAATTTAGTAAATTCACCGGAGGTTTGTGGGGGGTATGCTAGTTCTGAACGTCACATGCTAATGTAAAAAGCTGGTTTTTGATATAAATATGAACTTGATTGAACAAAACATTCATGTATTGTATAACATAATGTCCTAGGTGTGTCATCTGATGAAGATCATCAAAGGTTAGTGCTGCATTTAGCTGTGGTTTTGTTTTTTTGTGACATTATATGCTAGCTTGAAAAATGGGTGTCTGATTATTTCTGGCTGGGTACTCTGCTGACATAATCTAATGTTTTGCTTTCGCTGTAAAACCTTTTTGAAATCGGACAGTGTGGTTAGATAAAGGAGAGTCTTGTCTTTAAAATGCTGTGAAATAGTCATATGTTTGAAAAATTGAAGTTTTTGTATTTTTGAGGAATTTGTAATTCGCGCCATGCCTATCATTGGATATTGGAGCAGGTGCACAACTTTGGTTTTAGAAGTGGGGGGACTATAAAAGGCCACTTTAAAATGTGCACTTTTGTCACACAACACAATGCCACAGATGTGTCAAGTTTTGTGGGAGCGTGCAATTGGCATGCTGACTGCAGGAATGTCTACCAGAGCTGTTGCCAGAGAATTGAATGTTCATTTCTCTACCATATGACGCCACCATCGTCGATTTAGAGAATTTGGCAGTACGTCCAACCGGCCTCACAACCACAGACCACGTGTAACCACGCCAGCCCAGGACCTCCACATCCGGCTTCTTCACCTCTGGGATCGTCTGAGACCAGCCACTTGGACAGCTGATTAAACAGAGGAATATATCTGTCTGTCATAAAGCCCTTTTGTGGGGCCTGGCTCCCAAGTGGGTGGGCCTATGCACTCCCAGGCCCATCTATGGCTGTGCCCCTGCCCAGTCATTTGAAATCCATAGATTAGGGCTTAATTCATTTATTTCAATTGACTGATTTCCTTAAATGAACTGTAGCTCAGTAAAATAGTTGCATGTTGCGTTTATATTTTTGTTCAGTATACATTCGCCTGCCCCTCTCAGGAATCTGAGACAACGTCAACCAGAGGACACTAAAGAGGCCTTTCTACTGACTCAAAAAGAAAGATGCCCAGGGTCCCTGCTGATCTGTGTGAACGTGCCTTAGGCATGCTGCAAGGAGGCATGAGGACTGCAGATGTGGCCGGGGAAATAAATTGCAATGTCCGTACTGTGAGATGCCTAAGACAGTGCTACAGGGAGACAGGATGGACAGCTGATCAGGGACCACGTGTAACAACACCTGCACAGGATCGGTACATCCGAAAATCACACCTCGGGACAGGTACAGGACGGCAACAACAACTGCTCGAGTTACACCAGGAATGCACAATCCCTCCATCAGTGCTCAGACTGTCTGCAATAGGCTGAGAGATATTGGACTGAGGGCTTGTAGGCCTGTTGTAAGGCAGGTCCTCACCAGACATCACCGGCAACAACGTCGCCTATGGGCACAAACCCACTGTCGCTGGACCAGACAGGACTGGCAAAAAGTGCTCTTTACTGATGAGTTGCGGTTTTGTCTCACCAGGGGTGATGGTCGGATTTGTGTTTATCGTCGAAGGAATGAGCATTACACAGACGCCTGTACTCTGGAGCGGGATAAATGTGGAGGTGGAGAGTCCGTCATGGTCTGGGGCGGTGTGTCACAGCATCATCGGACTGAGCTTGTGTCATTGCAGGCAATCTCAACACTGTGCGTTACAGGGAAGACATCCTCCTCCCTCATGTGGTATCCTTCCTGCAGGCTCATCTGGACATGACCCTCCAGCATGACAATGCCACCAGCCATACTGCTCATTCTGTGCATGATTTCTTGCAAGACAGGAATGTCAGTGTTCTGCCAAGGCCAGCGAAGAGCTCAGATCTCAATCCCATTGAGCACGTCTGGGACCTGTTGGGCCGGAGGGTGACTTGGTGGAAGAGTGGGGTAACATCTCACAACAAGAACTGGCAAATCTGGTGCAGTCCATGAGGAGGAGATGCACTGCAGTACTTAATGCAGCTGGTGGCCACACCAGATACTGACTGTTACTTTGGATTTTGACCCCCCTTTTGTTCAAGGAAACATTATTCAATTTCTGTTAGTCACATGTCCGTGGAACTTGTTCAGTTTATGTCTCAGTTGTTGAATCTTGTTATGTTCATGCAAATATTTACACGTTACGTTTGCTGAAAATCAACGCAGTTGACAGTGAGAGGATGTTTCTTTTTTTGCTGAGTTTATTTATAACTATACGTCCTTGGGAGCTATTCCCATCCCAGCTCGCACTACGCTTATCCACCCATCAAGATGTGAGGTGAGCTGATGTTTTGGCACACTCTAAGTCCCAACAAATGAAACTCCTAATCTATTGGTTTATAGAGGCAACGGCTCAAATGGAACTGAATCATACCACAGTGCGACATATTCATGCTGAAGGTTCAGTACTTTAGTCAAGCATCACAGCAATGCTGAAACATATATGGCAAATAGAAATCCAAAATGGATGGTGTTGAGAGATAGATGGGAGGGGTTGAATGTAGCTGAAGGGTGGGCCTAATAACAAGATAACCAATGTAAAACATACCGGGTCTGTAAAATGTATATAGGTTCAGAAATGTTGTGAAATAGCACAGTTACAAATAGAACTGGATGGGCACCAGAAATAGAGGAATGACTAAAAACAAACAAAAAATAACTATTGTAAAATAGATTGTGTCTTTAAAATGTGTATAAGATGTATATACTGAAGGTAGAAGCCTAAGTGTTATTGATTTTTAGTTTACTCCAATTGGGGGTACGGTGGTAGGGTTTGGGCCTCTACACTGATGGGGGATTGGAAATGAGGCAGACAATAATTGATGGAAGCAACAATCTTTCCGCAATATTAAGCTGATCCACCCTTTTAAATAAAACACACAACGTGCCATTGGAACACAGGAAGGATGGTTGTTGATTATAGACCTCTGTACGCCTATTTAGATATTTCATTTAAAATCTGCCATTTCCAGCTACAATAGTCATTTACAACATTAACAATGTCTACACTGTGATTTGATGTTATTTTAATGGACCAAAAAATGTGCTTTTCTTTCAAAAACAAGGACATTTCTAAGTGACCCCAAACTTTTGAACAGTTGTGTATATGTAAGAGGTGTCTATCATGTCATATCCTCTTACATATTGTTGGAATTTTCCAACTTGATGGAACCCCCTCCCCCCAGGCACCTCTGACTCACCTCTGGCATTTCTTCAGTTGGTGGTTATGGAAACAACAGCACATGAGCCTTTTTAATGTGTTGAAACCTACAGGAACATACTATACAAACCACAGAACATAACATACAAACTACATAAATTAATGGACCATTTTACTGCTGTGCATGTGGAACACATGTGGAGCGTTCCACATTGCTGGTCTCTCCACAACAAGGAAAGTTTTCCATATGTTGTGCTGATTAGCCCTCTATGTTTTACCACCATAGAGACCTCATAATTTGGTCAGAGCTAGTGTACCACCTTCCTTACAAAATGCGATCCTCTCTCTCTCTCTCTCTCTCTCTCTCTCTCTCTCTCTCTCTTCATTAATCCAAAACATGTCTTTCTGTGTATCTTTCCTTTTCCTGAGAGCTGATCGTTCTCTCCTCAGAACTGAGAGACTGAGGTTGAGAGGCAGGAAGACAGAAACATTGAGAATGTACCAAAAAAATTTAGTGGGAAAATAATTGTATGAGTTCATCTGTTTTTTAGAGGGGGACGGGGGAAGCCATCTTTTCAAAATGTGGCAGTGAGCAGCGTGTTGAGAGTCAGCTGTTAATGTGTCTCGTGAGAATCCACCTCAGTGTAGAGGCCCTACTGCAGTGGGCCTCATCACTCGTTTCCCCAGTTGGGGCCTCAAAGTTCAGGAGAGCCCTAAAGGGTTGTACAGGGTTCATGTCTTTGAACAACAGCGCAAGCTAAAATGCAATATGTGACATCTGAACTTCTGCCCAATCTGTGTCGATGCCCCTGCCGGAGATGACTCACAGAGATTGCCCCTACTTTAGTGCACACTGACTTTTAGTCCTTTCCAGCTTGATCAAATGGCCTCAGGTGAGGCCAAATGCGAAGAAGACCATGGGAATGTCTTACATTTGCCCCTAGAGCCAAAGAAGATATCAGAACAGTTCACACGAATTAACGGTAAATGTTATTGTTTCATGAGTGGTTGCAGCTTGGATCAGCGGAGAGATTTTTCGTAATGGCCCCTACTTTAAAGCTACAGTCTTGAATTGGTACATCAAAAAAAATCAAATTAATAATATATAGCTACTGATTCTTAAAGAATATAACATATAAATACCTCATGAGCAAAGTGCAACTGTTATTCCATCAGAATCCCAAATATAAGCTTGTTTTACTCCATTGTTTGTAAAACATGTCTAGCTTCAAAACATGGTTAAAACTATCATTTGGATGTAATAGATTGTCAGTCCCTGCATCTAGAGCACTGAATTTGGAAGGGGATATATTTCCTTAGCCCCATCCCTTAGCTGTATATCAAAATAAATAGTGGGGAAGTGGCTTTGTTGCTTATAGAATCACAGACCCTACACTCTCAGAAAAAAGGGGTTCCAAAGGGGTTCTTCGGCTTTCCCCATAGGAGAATCCTTTTTGGTTCCAGGTAGAACCATTTTTGTTACAATATAGAACCCTTTTTGGTTCAACCCTCTGTAAAAAGCGTTCTACATGGAACCCAAAAATGTTCTACCTGCAAAGAAAAGATTATGCTATGGAGACAGCTGAAGAACCCTTTCAGGTTGCAGATACCACCTTTTTTTCTAAGAGTTTATGGCTCAACAAGGTCTCAGGCAAGGCCAAAGTTAAGGAAGCTTATGGGAAAATCGGAAATTTGCCCCAAGATCCACAGAAGAGAAAACAGTCCAAGCTATATAAGGGTCATTTTTGTTGATTCCCGAAAGGCTGCAGCTGGGCCAGCTGACTGTGAACAAAAAGTTTCAAGTCGACACTGCAAGAAGGCACAAAATCAACACACATCAATCGAATAAAAGGCCATAATTGCCTGTGACATCACATACATTGGTGTGATGTGGTGGCAGAACCACCTTTAATTCACTAGCCCTCTCAGATTTGTATGACCTGATGTGAGTATGGCAGTGTTGCTTGTTGTAGAGAAACGGTGGTATTAGAGAGACCACAAAGCAAAGGATGCATGTTTAGTAATAACAACTATTAAATCTGAGGTAAAAACCTTGCACGGCAGCTGAAAAGTAGGCACACTTCATCTAAATAGCTGAGTGATGTGGATAGGCTAATACAGTGTAGAAGAGTACATTCACTTTTTACTCTGGTTTATAGAGATTTGTTCTTTGCGATTACAAAATATAACACATTATGATAAGCACAGCATGAGATAAACAAGAGAGAAACAGAACCGGAAATTTAGGCCCACTTCATCTATATGCAGTGCCCTCCATAATTATTGGGACAGTGAAGCATTTTTTCTTCTTTTGGCTCTATACTTCAGAAGTTTGAATTTGAAATCAAACAATGACGATGAGGTTAAATTTGATTTGAGGGTATTTTCATCCTTATCGGGTGAACAGTCTGGAAATTACAGCACTTTTTGTACATAGTCCCCCCTTTTAGGGGAGCAAAAGTATTGGGACAAATTCGCTTATATGTATTAAAGTAGTAAAAAGTTAAGCATTTGGTCCCATATTCATAGCATGCAATGACTACATCAAACTTGTGATTCTACACATTTGTTGAATTAATTTGCTCTTTGTTTTGGTTGTTCAAGATTATTTTGTGCCCAATAGAAATTAATGGTAAATAATGTCACTTTTTTAAAATAAGAATATAATATGTTTCTAAACACTTCTACATTAATGTGGATGATACTATGATTACAGATAATCCTGAATTAATTGTGAAAAGTAAAGATACAAATATCATACCCCCAAGACATTCTAACCTCTCACCATTACAATAACAGGGGAGGTTAGCATTTTATATCATACCCCCAAGACATGCTAACCTCTCACCATTACAATAACAGGGGAGGTTAGCATTTTAAATCATACCCCCAAGACATGCTAACCTCTCACCATTACAATAACAGGGGAGGTTAGCATTTTATATCATACCCCCAAGACATTCTAACCTCTCACCATTACAATAACTGGGAATGTTAGCATTTTATATCATACCCCCAAAACATGCTAACCTCTCACCATTACAATAACAGGGGAGGTTAGCATTTTATATCATACCACCAAGACATGCTAACCTCTCACCATTACAATAACAGGGGAGGTTAGCATTTTATATCATACCCCCAAGACATTCTAACCTCTCACCATTACAATAACAGGGGAGGTTAGCATTTTATATCATACCCCCAAGACATGCTAACCTCTCACCATTACAATAACAGGGGAGGTTAGCATTTTATATCATACCACCAAGACATGCTAACCTCTCACCATTACAATAACAGGGGAGGTTAGCATTTTATATCATACCCCCAAGACATTCTAACCTCTCACCATTACAATAACTGGGAATGTTAGCATTTTATATCATACCCCCAAGACATGCTAACCTCTCACCATTACAATAACAGGGGAGCTTAGCATTTTATATCATACCCCCAAGACATGCTAACCTGTCACCATTACAATAACAGGGAAGATTAGCATTTTATATCATACCCCCAAGACATTCTAACCTCTCACCATTACAATAACTGGGAATGTTAGCATTTTATATCATACCCCCAAGACATGCTAACCTCTCACCATTACAATAACTGGGAATGTTAGCATTTTATATCATACCCCCAAGACATGCTAACCTCTCACCATTACAATAACTGGGAATGTTAGCATTTTTGGGGGGTGTGATATTTGTGCTTCTGTGACTTTCTCACTCATCGTTATTCACGATTAATTTAAATCAAATGTATTTATAAAGCCCTTTTTACATAAGCAGAGGTCACAAAGTGCTATACAGAAACCCAGACTAAAACCCCAAACAGCAAGCAATGCAGATGTAGAAGCACGGTGGCTATGAAAACTCCCTAGAAAGGTGGGAACCTAAGGAAGAAATCTAGAGAGAGACCAGGCTCTGAGGGGTGGCCAGTCCTCTTCTGGCTATGCAGAGTAGAGATTATAAGAGTACATGGCCATTAAGGCCAGATTGTTCTTCAAGATGTTCAAACATTCATAGATGACCAGCTGGGTCAAATAATAATCACAGTGGTTGTAGAGGGTGCAACAGGTCTGTACCTCAGGAGTAAATACCAGTTGGCTTTTCATAGGTGAGCATTCAGAGGTCAAGACAGCATGTACGGTATAGAGAGAGAGTTGAAAACAGCAGGTCTGGGACAAAGTAGCATGTCCAGTGAACAGGTCGGGGTTGCAGGCAGAACAGTTGAAACTGGAGCAGCAGCACGAGCAGGTGGACTGGGGACAGCCAGGAGTCATCAGGTCAGGTAATCCTCAGGCAGGGCTCAGGTCCTCTGGGAGGGGAGGGAGAGAGGGAAAGGGAGATAATTAGAGGGAGCACACTTAAATTCACAAAGGACACCAGATTACCAAGATGGGGCCGACAGAGATGGTCGCCTCGCTTCAGGTCCTTAGAAAACTATGCAGTTATTTGTTTTTTTATGTATTATTTCTTACATTGTTAGCACAGAAAATCTCAAAAGTTATTACATACAGACGGGAAGAACTACTGGATATAAAAGCGATGTCAACTTATCAACATTACGACCAGGAATACGTCTTGCCCCAAGCGGATCCTTTGTTCGGACCTCTACCCTGGACATGGGATCTTATCTCAGAGGCCAACCCAAAACAACGCAGTCGCAGCAGGAGAGGCAGACGGAACGACCTACTGGTCAGAGTCAGAAGGCGAGCACACCATCCGCCTCCTAGCATATTACTTGCCAATGTCCAATCTCTAGATCACAAGGTGGACGAAATTAGGGCACAAGTTGCCTTCCAGAGAGACATCAGAGATTGTGACATTCTCTGTTTCACGGAAACATGGCTCACTCGGGATATGTCTGTACAGCCACTCGGTTTCTTCACGCATCGCGCCGACAGAAAGAATCATCTCTCTGGTAAGAAGGGCGGGGGTGTAATCACAACAACATACAGGAACTCAAGTCCTTTTATTCCCCCACGACTTAGAATTCCTTACAATCAAATGCCGACCGCATTATTTTCCAAGAGAATTCTCTTCGATTATAGTCACAGCTGTGTATACCCCCCCCCAAGCAGATCCCTCGTCGGCCCTGAAAGAACTTCACTGGGGATTTTAACAAAGTTAACCTAAGAACCATACTTCCTAAATTCTATCAGCATATCGAATGCGTGACAAGAGCTGCTAACTTTCTGGATCATTGCTACTCGAACTTCCGTGATTGCCTTTGGCAAATCTGACCATGACTCCATTTTGTTGCTCCCAGCCTATAGACAGGAACTAAAACAAGAAACGCACGTGCTCAGGTCAATACAACGCTGGTCTGACCAATCGGATTCCACGCTTCAAGATTGCTTCGATCACGTGGACAGGGATATGTTCCGGATAGCTTCAGACAATAACATTGACGTATATGCTGACCCGGTGAGCGAGTTTATTAGCAAGTGCATCGGAGATGTCGTTCCCTCTGTAACCATTGAAACCTTCCCTGACCAGAAACCGTGGATTGATGGCAGTATTTGCACAAAACTGAAAGCGCAAACCATTGCTTTTAATCATGGCAAGGTGACCGGAGACACGACCGAATACGATTTTAAAATAGCTTTTCGGTGAAAGCACATTTTGCAATATTCTGAGTAGATAGCCCGGCCAGCATGGCTAGCTATTTTGACACCCATCAAGTTTGGCACTCACCAAACTCAGATTTACTATAAGAAAAATTGGATTACCTTTGCTGTTCTTCGTCAGAATGCACTCCCAGGACTTCTACTTCAACACCCAATGTTGTTTTGGTTCCAAATAATCCATAGTTATATCCAAATAGCTGCTTTTGTTCTTGCTTTCAAGACACTATCCGAAGGGTGACGCGCCGGCGCGTATCGTGACAAAAAAATTCAAATATTCCATTACCGTACTTCGAAGCATGTCAAACGCTGTTTAAAATACATTTTTATGCGATTCTTCTCATAAAATTGCGATAATATTCCGACCGGGAGACCTTGTTTTCGTTCAAAGACTGAAAATATAAAATGGAGTCTTCACATGCATGCGCCCACCTGTGTCATTGTTCTCAGATCGACCACTTTCCAAATCCCCTACTGTTTTTCAGCCAGGGACAGACTACACTCAGTCATAGGACCTACTGACGAGATAAGTCTTCAGTAAAGACTTAAAGGTTGAGGCAGAGTCTGCGTCTCTCACATGGATAGGCAGACCATTGCATAAAAATGTAGCTCTTTCGGAGAAATCCTTGGCTCCAGTTGTTTGCTTGGAAATTCTAGGGACAATAAGGAGGCATGCGTCTTGTGACCGTAGCGTACGTGTAGGTATGTACGGCAGGACCAAATCAGAAAGATAGGTAGGAGCAAGCCCATGTAATGCTTTGTAGGTTAGCAGTAAAACCTTGAAATCAACCCTTGCCTTAACAGGAATCCATGTTGATTTGATTTTGATTTGATTTGTAATCATGGTAGCATCCACATTCATGTGGAAGTGTTTAGAAAGACATTCTATTGTTATTTACAATAAAAATGACTCCAAAATGACACAATACATGATTTACCATTAATTTCTATTGGACACAAAATAATCTTAAACAATCAAAACAAACAGCAAATGCATCCAACAAATGTGTAGTCATAAGCTTAATGTAGTCATTGCGTGCTAGGAATATGGGACCAAATGCTTAACTTTTTACTACTTTAATACACTATTTTGCAGGAAATATTTAAATATAACTGGCATGTGTGAGTACACACTCGTTTAATAAAAAAACTTTATTGGGTGTATCTACCGACAGCCTGTACAGGTCCGAAAAGATACATCCGTTGTTTTGTTAATTTTGTTTTACTCTGCCTGCAAACACGCTGGATGATTCAGAATCCATTGAAGAGCTTGAACGATTCATTTACGAGAGATACTTACGAGCTCAAAGAAACGTGTCGCTGGTTTTGGAGGATTCAAGCACTGTTATGGACAACAAACGCAATCAACAAAACAAACCAAAGCCAAGTTTACCAAGCGGTATCAACGATGGAACCAAACCATCCCCAAGCAAGAGGGCACGCGTGGAGAGTGGGGAGAGGTTTACGGATATGGATGTTGACTTGAGGAAAATCCATCAATGAAAGGCTTGCCAAACTTAATATCTTGCATATACTACGAGAGGATGTCAATGCATTCATTATGTGCCAGTCTAGAATTCAGCCAATGTTAGATTGATGATCTAAGGAAAGAGAACCCGGTGCTGAAAGGTACTGTAGACTCTATTCATGTCAAGGTGGAGGTAGTGCAAAGGGAGAACAAACAACTTAAAGAAACCTTGCTTTATGTACAGTGTCGATCCATGCCGGACAATCAAATATTTTCTGGGTTACAGGAGAATGACAACAGCATGTCAATTCAACTGAAACTGCCCACAGATGTTGTGTGTAATGTAACTTTTTCCAGAGTCCATAGAATAAGTAAGGCCTCTGGGAATAGACCACGGGCTATTATTGCATGTTTTGAACATTTTAAGCAAAAGGAAATGGCGATGAGCAGTGGCAAAGAACTCAGAAACACTGATTTTGGAATGAATCATCACTTCTCCACAGAGATCAATGAAAGGAGAAAAAAACGGTATCCCATCATGAAGGAAAAGCATTGCCTGAATCAACGAGTCATCTTGGTGATGGAAAACGTTACATCAAAGGGCAACTGTATCAGGACTCGAGAATAACTCCCTGGCTATTTTAATCCAATGTTCAAATCTGAATTTGTGTGTTGTAGTGTATCATGACAACTTCAAATATAACAAATACATGCTCTATTGGTCTCCACTTGACAAGGAAAGGGTTGCCTTGTTTTATTTTTTTTATTTCACCTTTATTTAACCAGATAGGCCAGTTGAGAACAAGTTCTCATTTACAACTGCAACCTGGCCAAGATAAAGCAAAAACAACAACACAGAGTTACACATGGAATAAACAAATGTAATAACACAATAGAAAAAGTATATATACAGTGTGTGCAAATGGTGTGTGTGCAAATGGTGTGAGGAGGTAAGGCAATAAATAAATAGGCCATAGTAGAGAAGTAATTACAATTTAGCAAATAACACTGGAGTGATAGATGTGCAGATGATGATGTGCAAGTAGAAGTACTGGTGTGCAAAAGAGAAAAAAAAGTAAATAAAAAAAAATATGGGGATGAGGTAGGTAGATCGGTAGGGCTATTTACAGATGGGCTGTGTAGAGCTGCAGTGATTGATAAGCTGCTCAGATAGCTGATGATTAAAGTTATGTAATGGAGATATAAGTCTCCAACTTCAGTGATTTTTGCAATTCGTTCCAGTCATTGGCAGCAGAGAACTGGAAGGAAAGGCAGGAAAAGAGGTGTTGGCTTTGGGGATGACCAGTGAGATATACCTGCTGGAGCGCGTGCTACGGGTGGGTGTTGTTATGGTGACCAGTGAGCTGAGATAAGGCGGAGCTTTACCTAGTAAAGACTTATAGATGACCTGGAGCCAGTGGGTCTGGCGACGAATACAGTTGAAGTCGGAAGTTTACATACAGCTTAGTCATGTACATTTAAACTCAGTTTCTCAAAATTCCTGACATTTAATCCTAGTAAAAAATCCCTGTCTTCGGTCAGTTAGGTACACCACTTTATTTTAAGAATGTGAAATGTCAGAATAATAGTAGAGAGAATGATTTATTTCAGCTTTTATTTCTTTCATCACATTCCCAGTGGGTCAGAAGTTTACATACACTCAATTAGTATTTGGTAGCATTGCCTTTAAATTGTTTAACTTGGGTCAAACGTTTCGGGTAGCCTTCCACAAGCTTCCCACAATAAGTTGGGTGAATTTTGGCCCATTCCTCCTGATAGAGCTGGTGTAACTGAGTCAGGTTTGTAGGCCTCCTGGCTCGCACATGCTTTTTCAGTTCTGCCCACAAGTTTTCTATAGGATTGAGGTCAGCGTTTTGTGATGGCCACTCCAATACCTTGACTTTGTTGTCCTTAAGCCATTTTGCCACAACTTTGGAAGTATGCTTGGGGTCATTGTCCATTTGGAAGACCCATTTGCGACCAAGCTTTAACTTCCTGACTGATGTCGCTTCAATATATCCACATCATTTTACTTCTTCATGATGCCATCTATTTTGTGAAGTGCACCAGTCCCTCCTGCAGCAAAGCACCCCCACAACATGATGCTGTCACCCCGTGATTCACGGTT
The DNA here is from genome assembly GCF_965601325.2 of Salmo salar. Taxonomy (NCBI): domain Eukaryota; kingdom Metazoa; phylum Chordata; class Actinopteri; order Salmoniformes; family Salmonidae; genus Salmo; species Salmo salar. Next base: position 7,306,922 of record NC_138311.1, read on the forward strand.
GGGATGGTGTTCTTCGGCTTGCAAGCCTCCCACTTTTTCCTCCAAACATAACAATGGTCATTATGGCCAAACAGTTCTATTTTTGTTTCATCAGACCAGAGGACATTTCTCCAAAAAGTACGATCTTTGTCCCCATGTGCAGTTGCAAACCGTAGTCTGGCTTTTTTATGGTGGTTTTGGAGCAGTGGCTTCTTCCTTGTTGAGCGGCCATTCAGGTTATGTCGATATAGGACTTGTTTTACTGTGGATAGAGATACTTTTGTACCTGTTTCCTCCAGCATCTTCACAAGGTCCTTTCCTGTTGTTCTGGGATTGATTTGCACTTTTCACACCAACGTACGTTCATCTCTAGGAGACAGAACGTGTCTCCTTCCTGAGCGGTATGACCGATGCGTGGTCCCATGGTGTTTATACTTGCGTACTATTGTTTTTACAGATGAACATGGTACCTTCAGGTGTTTGGAAATTGCTCCCAAGGATGAACCAGACTTGTGTTGGTCTACAATGTTTTTTCTGAAGTCTTGGCTTATTTCTTTTGATTTTCCCATGATGTCAAGCAAAGAGGCACTGAGTTTGAAGGTAGTCCTTGAAATGCATCCACAGGTACACCTCCTATTTGACTCAAATTATGTCAATTAGCCTACCAGCAGCTTCTAAAGCCATGACATCATTTTCTGGAATTTTCCAAGCTGTTTAAAGGCACAGTCAAAAGTATGTAAACTTCTGACCCACTGGAATTGTGATACAGTGAGTTATAAGTTAAATAATCTGTCTGTAAACAATTGTTGGAAAGATTACATTGGAAGCCCATTCTAGATTTAATTTTGAATTGGAGATGTTTAATATGAGTCTGGAAGGAGAGTTTACAGTCTAGCCAGACACCGAGGTATTTGCAGTTGTCCACACATTCTAAGTCAGAACCGTCCAGAGTAGTGTTGCTTGTCCGGCGGGATGGTGCGGGCAGCGATCGGTTAAAGAGTATGCATTTAGTTTTACTAGCATTTAAGATCAGTTGGAGGCCACGGAAGGAGTATTGTATGGCATTGAAGCTCGTTTGGAGATTTGTTAACAGTGTCCAAAGAAGGGCCAGGTGTATACAGATTGGTGCATATAGCTCAGGTTAATGTATGTAGTACATTAGATTTTTAACTTGATCAACATAAATAATATTCATATATTAGCTTTGACCGAAACATGTTTGGATGCTTCTGTAAATGATGGGCAAATTAACATTTATGGATATAAAGTACTTAGAAGGGACAAGAATAGGAATGGTGGGGGTGTAGCACTGTACATTCAGAATCAGTGAAAAATCAGAGCACCAAATTCAAAACCACAAATCTAATAATTTCAATTTCTCAAACATACGACTATTTTACACCATTTTATAGATACACTTCTCCTGAATCGAACCACGCTGTCTGATTTCAAAAAGGCTTTACAGCGAAAGCAAAACATTAGATTATGTTAGGAGAGTACATAGACACAATTAACCACACAGCCATTTTCCAAGCAACTAGATGCATCACAAATACCCAAAACACAGCTAAATGAAGCACTAACCTTTGACGATCTTCATCAGATGATACTCCTAGGACATCATGTTACACAATAAATGCATTTTATGTTCGATCAAGTTGATATTTATATCCAAAAACAGCATTTTACATTGACCTCTTCACGACTGTCTTGGTGTGTTTGGGTCATGATAGTTTGTTAGTGATGTGGACACAAAGGAACTTGAAGCTCTCAAACTGCTCCACTACAGCCCCGTCAATGAGAATGGGGGCGTGCTCGGTCCTCCTTTTCCTGTAGTCCACAATCATCACCTTTGTCTTGATCACGTTGAGGGAGAGGTTGTTATCCTGGAACCACACGATCAGGTCTCTGACCTCCTCCCTTTAGCCTGTCTCATTGTTGTCGGTGATCAGGCCTACCACTGTTGTGTCATCTGCAAACTTAATGATGGTGTTGGAGTCGTGCCTGGGAGAACTGGGAGTACAGGAGGGGACTGAGCACACACCCCTGAGGGGCCCCCATGTTGATGATCAGATCACCGTGGCAGATGTGTGGTTACCTACCCTTACCACCTGGGGGCGGCACGTCAGGAAGTCCAGGATCCAGTTGCAGAGTGAGGTGTTTAGTCCCAGGGTCCTTAGCTTTATGATGAGCTTTGAGGGCACTTTAGTGTTGAACGCTGAGCTGTAGTCAATGAATTGCCTTCTCACATAGGCGTTCCTTTTGTCCAGGTTGGAAAGGGCAGTGTGGAGTGCAATAGAGATTGCATCATCTGTGGATCTGTTGGGGCGGTATGCAAATTGGAGTGGGTCTAGGGTTTCTGGGATAATGGTGTTGATGTGAGCCATGACCAGCCTTTCAAAGCACTTCATGGCTACAGACGTGAGTGCTACGGTTGGTAGTCATTTAAGCAGTTTACCTTAGTGTTCTTGGGCACAGGGACTATGGTGGTCTGCTTGAAACATTTTGGTATTACAGACTCAGTCAGGGACAGGTTGAAAATGTCAGTGAAGACACTTGCCAGTTGGTCAGTGCACGCTCGGAGTACACATCCTGGTAATCCGTCTGGCCCCGCGGCCTTGTGAATGTTGAGCTGTTTAACCTGTTATGGCTAGGGGGCAGTATTTTCACAGCCGGATAAAAAACGTACCCGATTTAATCTGATTATTACTCCTGCCCAGAAACTAGAATATGCATATAATTATTAGCTTTGGATAGAAAACACTCCAAAGTTTCTAAAACTGTTTGAATGGTGTCTGTGAGTATAACAGAACTCATTTGGCAGGCCAAAACCTGAGAAGATTCCATGCAGGGAGTGGCCTGTCTGACAATGTCTTGCCCTACTTGATTATCTCTATCCATTACAGAGGATCTCTCCTGTTACGTGACACTTCCTACGGCTCCCATGGGCTCTCAGAAGGCGGCAAAAAGCTGAATCGTGGCTTTGCAGGCTCTGGTTGAAAAAAGTAGCGCATTTGGGTAGTGGCTGGTTACAGTACTGTGAGACTCAGGCGCGTGCCCGCGTTGACCCCATGCTATGTTTTCTTTCGTCTGTTTACCTAAACGCAGATTCCCGGTCGGAATATTATCGCTTTTTTACGAGAAAAATGGCATAAAAATTGATTTTAAACAGCGGTTGACATGCTTCGAAGTACGGTAATGGAATATTTAGAAATCTTTTGTCACGAATTGCGCCATGCTCGTGACCCTTATTTACACTTCGGATAGTGTCTTGAACGCACGAACAAAACGCCGCTATTTGGATATAACGATGGATTATTTTGGACCAAACCAACATTTGTTATTGAAGTAGCAGTCCATGGGAGTGCATTCTGACGAAGACAACAAAGGTAATCAAACTTTTGTAATAGTAAATCGGAGTTTGGTCAGGGCTAAACTTGGTCGGTGTCTAAATGGCTAGCCGTGATGGCTGGGCTATCTACTGACAATATTGCAAAATGTGCTTTCACCGAAAAGCTATTTTAAAATCGGACATATCGAGTGCATAGAGGAGTTCTGTATCTATAATTCTTAAAATAATTGTTATGTTTTTTGTGAACGTTTATCGTGAGTAATTTAGTAAATTCACCGGATGTTTGCGGGGTATGCTAGTTCTGAACGTCACATGCTAATGTAAAAAAGCTGGTTTTTGATATAAAGATGAACTTCATTGAACAAAACATGCATGCATTGTATAACATAATGTCCTAGGGTTGTGATCTGATGAAGATCATCAAAGGTTAGTGCTGCATTTAGCTGTGGTTTTGTTTTTTGTGACATTATATGCTAGCTTGAAAAATGGGTGTCTGATTATTTCTGGCTGGGTACTCTGCTGACATAATCTAATGTTTTGCTTTCGCTGTAAAGCCTTTTTGAAATCGGACAGTGTGGTTAGATTAACGAGAGTCTTGTCTTTAAAATGCTGTAAAATAGTCATATGTTTGAAAAATTGAAGTTTTCGGATTTTAGAGGAGTTTGTATTTCGCGCCACGCCCATCATTGGATAATGGAGCAGGTGTTCCGCTAGCGGAACGTCTAGATGTAAGAGGTTAAGGTCTTACTCACATTGGCTACTGAAAGCATGATCACACATTCGTCCAGAACTGCTGATACTCTTATGCATGCTTCAGTGTTGCTTGCCTCGAAGCAAGCATAGATGTAATTTAGCTCGTATGGAACGCTCGTGTCACTGGGGAGCTCTCGGCTGTGCTTCCCTTTTTAGTTTGTAATAGTTTGCAAGCCCTGCCACATCCCTCAAGCGTTGTCCTGTATTGACGCTTTGCCTGTTTGAGGCTTCGTCGGAGGGCATAGTGGAATTTCTTATAAGCTTCCGGGTTAGAGTCCCGCTCCTTGAAGCGGCAGCTCTACCCTTTAGCTCAGTGCGTGCGGATGTTGCCTGTAATCCATGGCTTCTGGTTGGGGTTCGTACGTATGGTCACTCTGGGTCAACGTCATCGATGCACTTATTGATGAAGCCAGTGACTGATGTGGTGTACTCTTAAATGCCATCGGAAGAATCCCGGAACATATTCCAGTCTGTGCTAGCAAATGAGTCCTGTAGCTTAGCATCTACGTCATCTGGCCACTTCTTTATTGACTGAGTCACTGGTGCTTCCCGCTTTAGTTTTTGCTTGTAAGAATCATGGTCAGATTTGCCAAATGGAAGCCGAGTGAGAGATTTGTACACGTCTCTGTGTGTAGAGTAAAGGTGGTCTTGAGTTTTTTTTCCTTCTGGTTGCACATTTAAGGATAGGGCGCACTACAGCGAATTTTGAAAAAAATACGTGCCCATTTTAAACGGCCTCCTACTCAAACTCATAAGCTAGGATTTGCATATAATTAGTAGATTTGGATAGAAAACACTCTAAAGTTTCTAAAACTGTTTGAATGGTGTCTGTGAGTATAACAGAACTCATATGGCCATCAAAACCCCGAGACAGATCCCATGCAGGAAGTGGAAATCTGATTTGTGGACTCACCTTCAGCACTTTGCCTATAAAACACTCTGTGAGTTAGGATTCATTGAGCACTTCCTAAGGCTTCCACTAGATGTCAACAGTCTTTACAAAGTGGTTTGAGTCTTCTATGGTAGAAACTGACCCAAAGAGAGGCTTTGGAAGTTGGTCACAGGGGGAGGGCCATTACTACTATGACGTGGGTGCCCATGGCTACCCTCCCCTTTCGAAATGTTTAGTAAGACAATGCAATCGTCCCCCTTGAATATTATTGAAGCTTTGGTTGAAAAAGGCCCTAAAGATTTATGTTATACAACGTTTGACATGTTTGAACAAACTTAAATATATATTTTTTGCACATTCGTGACGACAAGTCCCGAGAGCTACAGTACATTTTGAGTAGCCTTCGGAACGCGCTAACAAGAAGAAGTTATTTTGACATAAATTATAAACTTTTTCGAACAAAACTACATTTGTTCTGATGAAGATAATCAAAGGTAAGGGAATATTTACAATAGTATACAATAGTATGTTTGATATTAGATGGTTCCAAGATGGAGCTAACCTGTATCGCCTAGCCTATTTTTCTGAGCATAGCATCCCCTTTTATTGCAAAGTGTGATTTCCCAGTAAAGTTATTTTTAAATCTGGCAATGCGGTTGCATTCACGAGATGTTAATCTATAATTCTTTGAATGACAATATTACATTTGAAAAATGTTTTCGAATAGTAATTTAGTAAATTGTAGCGCTGATCCACCGGAAGCATTTGAGGGAAAATATTTTCTGAACGTCACGCGCCGATGTAAAATGCTGTTATTATATATAAATATGAACTTTATCGAACAAAAAATGCATGTATTGTGTAACATGATGTCCTAGGAGTGTCATCTGATGAAGATTGTCAAAGGTTAGTGCTTCATTTAGCTGTTTTTTGGTTATTTGTGATACATGTGGTTGGTTGGAAAATGGCGGTGTGGCTATTTTGACGATGTACTCTCCTAACATAATGTAATGTTTTGCTTTCGCTGTAAAGCCTTTTTGAAATCGGACAACGTGTTTCGATTCAGGAGAAGTGTATCTATAAAACGGTGTAAAATAGTCCTATGTTTGAGAATTTTTTAAATTAGATTTGGTTATGGTTAGGTTATGAATATGGCGCTCTGATTTTTCGCTGGATGTTGATCCCGCATACGGGACCAGCCTTTTAAGAGTTAACATGCTGGTAGAAATTAGGTAAAACTGATTTAAGTTTCCCTTTAACCTCTCTGGGCTAGGCGGGACGAATTCGTCCCACCTACGCAACAGCCAGTTGAATCCAGTGGCGCGATTTTGAAATACCTTAAAACTCCTATTACTTCAATTTCTCAAACATATGACTATTTTACAGCTATTTAAAGACAAGACTCTCGTTAATCTAACCACACTGTCCGATTTCAAAAAGGCTTTACAACGAAAGCAAAACATTAGATTATGTCAGCAGAGTACCCAGCCAGAAATAATCAGACACCCATTTTTCAAGCTAGCATATAATGTCACAAAAACCCAGAAGACAGCTAAATGCAGCACTAACCTTTGATGATCTTCATCAGATGACAATCCTAGGACATTATGTTATACAATACATGCATGTTTTGTTCAATCAAGTTCATATTTATATCAAAAAACAGCTTTTAACATTAGCATGTGACGTTCAGAACTAGCATACCCCCGCAAACTTCCGGGGAATTTACTAACAATTTAATAAATTACTCACGATAAACGTTCACAAAAAGCATAACAATTATTTTAAGAATTATAGATACAGAACTCTATGCACTCGATATGTCCGATTTTAAAATAGCTTTTTGGTGAAAGCACATTTTGCAATATTCTAAGTACATAGCCCAGCCATCACGGGCTAGCTATTTAGACACCCGGCAAGTTTAGCCTTCACCAAAATCAGATTTACTATAACAAAAATGTTATTACCTTTGTTGTCTTCGTCAGAATGCACTCCCAGGACTTCTACTTCAATAACAAATGTTTGTTTGGTCCCAAATAATCCATCGCTATATCCAAATAGCAGCGTTTTGTTCGTGCGTTCCAGAAACTATCCGAAATGGTAAATCAGGGTCGTGCGCATGGCGCAATTCGTGACAAAAAAAATCTAAATATTCCATTACCGTACTTCGAAGCATGTCAACCGCTGTTTAAAATCAATTTTTATGCAATTTATCTCGTAAAAAAGCGGTAATATTCCAACCGGGAATCTCCTTTTCGGCAAACAGAGGAAAAAACACAAAGACGGGGGCGGCCAGTGCACGCGCCTAAGCCCACAGTCCCTTGATCGGCCACTTGAGAAAGGCGATAATGTGTTTCAGCCTGGGGCTGGAATGACGACATTCAGGTTTTTCCCGGGCTCTGAGAGCCTATTGGAGCCGTGGGAAGTGTCACGTTACCGCAGAGATCCTAAGTTTTTGAAAGAGATGTCAAAGAAAGACAATAAATGGTCAGACAGGCCACTTCCTGTAAAGGAATCTCTCAGGTTTTGACCTGCCATTTGAGTCCTGTTATACTCACAGACACCATTCAAACAGTTTTAGAAACTTTGGAGTGTTTTCTATCCAAAGCCAATAATTATTTGCATATTCTAGTTACTCGGCAGGAGTAGTAACCAGATTAAATCGGGTACGTTTTTTATCCAGCCGTGTCAATACTGCCCCCTACCCTCAACAGGTTAAGTCCTTGGCCACTAGGAGCACTGCCTCTGGATGAGCATTTTCCTGTTTCCTTATTGCCTTAAACAGCTCATTGAGTGCGGACTTTCTGCCAGCATCCGTTTGTGGTGGTAAATAGCTATGAAAAATATAGATGAAACTCTATTTGGTAAATAGTGTGATCTACAGTTTATCATGAGATACTCTACCTCAGGCGAGCAAAACTTTGAAACTTCCTTAATATTATATTTGTGCACCAGCTGTTGTTTACAAATATACACAGACCGCCACCCCTTGTCTTACCGGAGTCAGCTGTTCAATCTTGCCGATGCAGCGTTAACCCTGCCAGCTGTATTTTATCCAAGTCGTCGTTCAGCCCCGGCTCATTGAAACATAAGATATTACAGTTTTTAACCTCTCTGGGCAAGGCGGGACGAAATCGTCCCACCTACGCAACAGCCAGTTGAATCCTGTGGCGCGATTTTCAAAACCTTTGAAATGCTATTACTTCAATTTCTCAAACATATGACTATTTTACATTTATTTAAAGACAAGACTCTCGTTAATCTAACCACACTGTCCGATTTCAAAAAGGCTTTACAACGAAAGCAAAACATTAGATTATGTCAGCAGAGTACCAAGCCAGAAATAATCAGACACCCATTTTTCAAGCTAGCATATAATGTCACAAAAACCCAGAAGACAGCTAAATGCAGCACTAACCTTTGATGATCTTCATCAGATGACAACCCTAGGACATTATGTTATACAATACATGCATGTTTTGTTCAATCAAGTTCATATTTATATCAAAAAACAGCTTTTAACATTAGCATGTGACGTTCAGAACTAGCATACCCCCGCAAACTTCCGGGGAATTTACTAACAATTTAATAAATTACTCACGATAAACGTTCACAAAAAGCATAACAATTATTTTAAGAATTATAGATACAGAACTCTATGCACTCGATATGTCCGATTTTAAAATAGCTTTTTGGTGAAAGCACATTTTGCAATATTCTAAGTACATAGCCCAGCCATCACGGGCTAGCTATTTAGACACCCGGCAAGTTTAGCCTTCACCAAAATCAGATTTACTATAACAAAAATGTTATTACCTTTGTTGTCTTCGTCAGAATGCACTCCCAGGACTTCTACTTCAATAACAAATGTTTGTTTGGTCCCAAATAATCCATCGCTATATCCAAATAGCAGCGTTTTGTTCGTGCGTTCCAGAAACTATCCGAAATGGTAAATCAGGGTCGTGCGCATGGCGCAATTCGTGACAAAAAAAATCTAAATATTCCATTACCGTACTTCGAAGCATGTCAACCGCTGTTTAAAATCAATTTTTATGCAATTTATCTCGTAAAAAAGCGGTAATATTCCAACCGGGAATCTCCTTTTCGGCAAACAGAGGAAAAAACACAAAGACGGGGGCGGCCAGTGCACGCGCCTAAGCCCACAGTCCCTTGATCGGCCACTTGAGAAAGGCGATAATGTGTTTCAGCCTGGGGCTGGAATGACGACATTCAGGTTTTTCCCGGGCTCTGAGAGCCTATTGGAGCCGTGGGAAGTGTCACGTTACCGCAGAGATCCTAAGTTTTTGAAAGAGATGTCAAAGAAAGACAATAAATGGTCAGACAGGCCACTTCCTGTAAAGGAATCTCTCAGGTTTTGACCTGCCATTTGAGTCCTGTTATACTCACAGACACCATTCAAACAGTTTTAGAAACTTTGGAGTGTTTTCTATCCAAAGCCAATAATTATTTGCATATTCTAGTTACTCGGCAGGAGTAGTAACCAGATTAAATCGGGTACGTTTTTTATCCAGCCGTGTCAATACTGCCCCCTACCCTCAACAGGTTAAGTCCTTGGCCACTAGGAGCACTGCCTCTGGATGAGCATTTTCCTGTTTCCTTATTGCCTTAAACAGCTCATTGAGTGCGGACTTTCTGCCAGCATCCGTTTGTGGTGGTAAATAGCTATGAAAAATATAGATGAAACTCTATTTGGTAAATAGTGTGATCTACAGTTTATCATGAGATACTCTACCTCAGGCGAGCAAAACTTTGAAACTTCCTTAATATTATATTTGTGCACCAGCTGTTGTTTACAAATATACACAGACCGCCACCCCTTGTCTTACCGGAGTCAGCTGTTCAATCTTGCCGATGCAGCGTTAACCCTGCCAGCTGTATTTTATCCAAGTCGTCGTTCAGCCCCGGCTCATTGAAACATAAGATATTACAGTTTTTAACCTCTCTGGGCAAGGCGGGACGAAATCGTCCCACCTACGCAACAGCCAGTTGAATCCTGTGGCGCGATTTTCAAAACCTTTGAAATGCTATTACTTCAATTTCTCAAACATATGACTATTTTACATTTATTTAAAGACAAGACTCTCGTTAATCTAACCACACTGTCCGATTTCAAAAAGGCTTTACAACGAAAGCAAAACATTAGATTATGTCAGCAGAGTACCAAGCCAGAAATAATCAGACACCCATTTTTCAAGCTAGCATATAATGTCACAAAAACCCAGAAGACAGCTAAATGCAGCACTAACCTTTGATGATCTTCATCAGATGACAACCCTAGGACATTATGTTATACAATACATGCATGTTTTGTTCAATCAAGTTCATATTTATATCAAAAACCAGCTTTTTACATTAGCATGTGACGTTCAGAACTAGCATACCCCCCGCAAACTTCCGGGGAATTCGCTAACAATTTACTAAATTACTCACGATAAACGTTCACAAAAAGCATAACAATTATTTTAAGAATTATAGATACAGAACTCCTCTATGCACTCGATATGTCCGATTTTAAAATAGCTTTTTGGTGAAAGCACATTTTGCAATATTCTAAGTACATAGCCCAGCCATCACGGGCTAGCTATTTAGACACCCGGCAAGTTTAGCACTCACCAATATCAGATTTACTATTATAAAAGTTTGATTACCTTTTGTTGTCTTCGTCAGAATGCACTCCCAGGACTGCTACTTCAATAACAAATGTTGGTTTGGTCCAAAATAATCCATCGTTATATCCGAATAGCGGCGTTTTGTTCGTGCGTCCCAGACACTATCTGAAATGGTAAATCAGGGTCGTGCGCATGGCGCAATTCGTGACAAAAAAAATCTAAATATTCCATTACCGTACTTCGAAGCATGTCAACCGCTGTTTAAAATCCATTTTTATGCCATTTTTCTCGTAAAAAAGCGATAATATTCCGACCGGGAATGTCCATTTAGCTAAACAGAGGAAAGAAAACACAGTTTTCGGTCGACGCGGGCACGAGCCTGAGTCTCACAGTACTGTAACCAGCCACTACCCAAACGTGCTACTTTGTTTCAGCCAGAGCCTGCAAAGCCACGATTGAGCGTTTTGCCGCCTTCTGAGAACCTATGGCAGCCGTAGGAAGTGTCACGGGACAGCTAAGATCCTCACTCTTCAATAAACAGAGACAAGAAGAACGACACCTTGTCAGACAGGCCACTTCCTGCATGAAATCTTCTCAGGTTTTTGCCTGCCATATGAGTTCTGTTATACTCACAGACACCATTCAAACAGTTTTAGAAACTTTAGGGTGTTTTCTATCCAAAGCCAATAATTATATGCATATTCTAGTTACTGGGCAGGAGTAGCAACCAGATTAAATCGGGTACGTTTTTTATCCAGCCATGTCAATACTGCCCCCTAGCCCCAACAGGTTAATGTCCCGTTGGTAGGTAATTCGTGATCGTAGCTCATCTATTTTGTTATCCAATGATTGTACGTGTGCTAATAGGACCGATATCTCCATCTCTTTTTCCTGCAAATGACGGGGATGTGGGCCTTGTCAGGTGTTGGAAGTAAATCCTTCTCGTCCGACTCGTTAAAGAAAAAATCTTTGTCCAGTACGAGGTGAGTAATCACTGTCCTGATATCCAGAAGCTCTTTTCAGTCATAAGAGACGGTGACAGAAACATTATGTCCAAAATAAGTTACAAATAATGCGAAAAAACACAATAGCACAATTGGTTAAGAGCCTGTAAAACGGCAATCATCTCCTCCGGCGCCATTCAGTCTAAAATTGGTTGAGGCATTCTCTCAAAGAAATATGGCAAAAGCCTTGGCAGCCAAATCTAAACTAGAAATTGATTAACAGAATTATAGAACACAACATAAAAATGCTTATATTGATCGCAAAAATGTTTCTAAAAAGGGCTTACTTGTTATATCTATTTCATCATGCCCATCTAGTGTGGAGGTTAACGGGAGAACAATAACAGAACCAGCTGATATTGACAATCATTTTGCAAATGTTTTACAAAGAAATGTAATTTATTGAGCGATAATGTAAACACCCATTCATCCAAACAAGCTATTGTCCAATGGATTGATGATCATATTATGAGCCAAAAAACCTGGTCTTCTAGTCTTCAAATGGTGTCAGTAGAGGAGGTGTCATTACCCGATTGAAATCATTACCCAATGGTAAATATACAGGTTACTATCTTATGGACAATTTTTTACATTGCTTTGCTGCTCCCCAGATTGCAGCACCACTGGAAAAGGGTAAATTTGCAAATGTATGGAAGCATGCTAAACTGTGTCCAATCCCAAAAGACAGCAAATAACCCATTATTCCTGCCAATAGTCGACCAGTCTACTCTCTTCACTCAGTAAGATATTGGAGGGTATTGTGAGTAGACAAATATGGGAGTACATGGAAAAGAATGATCTGATTACAGCAAAAAACATTCCACTACCACTGCATTGGTTGACATGACTGACCAGTGCCTTAATGCTCTGTATAATGGAAGGTTTGTGGGTGTACAATTTTTTTTATGTTAGTGGAGCATTTAAATTAGTGGATCGTGATATAATTTTTACTAAATTATTGCATCATGGGTTTAGATCTGGGAAATAACAGGGAGTGGGTTTGCCGGAACAAACTTGTTTTGAAAACCAAGGTTGTTGGTCTGTTCCACCAGGAAATGGCTAACACAGCATGGGATACAATTAAGTATGGGGGGAGTACAAATTGAGTAAGTGGCAGAAACCAAACTACTAGGGGTGCAGCTGGGCAACTGCTTATCATGGTCGTCTCAAACAACTCATCTATGTAAAAAACAAAATGCATGAATGATCAGAAGGATAGCTAAGTATTTGCAGGGAAAGATTCTTAAGCAAACAACCTAAGCATCAGCGAGTTAATTTAGAAGGCTGCAGATTGCACAGAACAAAGCAGCCATGATTGTTTTAAGGTGGGTACATGGTTCTTCTGTTGTAGTCATACTCAATGCTCTTGGTTGGTCATCAATCAACAAGATAATTGAACAAAAACATGGTTATTTTATTTCACAATGAACACTATTTAAAACTGCCAAACTCTATTCACAACAGTATTCAGTTGCTAAGAGACAGATATTCAGTAAATACTAGGAATAGATCATCTGTGTTATCCAGACATAAAAGAGAAATAGGCAAAAGAACATTTCGATTTAGATGTAACGATTGTCTGACAGAGGCGACCAAGATGCAGCGTGGTTAGTGCTCATCATGAAATGTATTTACTGAGAACACTTTAGACAAAATAACAAAATGACCAACAGTTCCATCAGGTGCAAAACACTAATCAGAAATAACTACCCACAAAAACCCAAAGGAAAACAGGCTGCCTAAGTATGGCTCCCAATCAGCGACAATGATGTACAGCTGTCCCTGATTGAGAGCCATACCAGGCCAAAACAAAGAAATACAAAAACATCAAAAAAAGGACATAGAATGCACACCCTAGTCACACCCTGGCCTAACCAAAATAGAGAATAAAACCCTCTCTATGGCCAGGGCGTGACATTAGAGCAATAAAGAAACTGAATAATTTACCTGAGAAAACAAGAAACCTTTCAATATATACATTCAAACAATGCTTTAGAACCATTTAAATATACTGCTCAAAAAAATAAAGGGAACACTTAAACAACACATCCTAGATCTGAATGAAATAAATAAATCTTATTAAATACTTTTTTCTTTACATAGTTGAATGTGCTGACAACAAAATCACACAAAAATGATCAATGGAAATCCAATTTATCAACCCATGGAGGTCTGGATTTGGAGTCACACTCAAAATTAAAGTGGAAAACCACACTACAGGCTGATCCAACTTTGATGTAATGTCCTTAAAACAAGTCAAAATGAGGCTCAGTAGTGTGTGTGGCCTCCACGTGCCTGTATGACCTCCCTACAACGCCTGGGCATGCTCCGGATGAGGTGGCGGATGGTCTCCTGAGGGATCTCGTCCTAGACCTGGACTAAAGCATCCGCCAACTCCTGGACAGTCTGTGGTGCAACGTGGCGTTGGTGGATGGAGCGAGACATGATGTCCCAGATGTGCTCAATTGGATTCAGGTCTGGGGAACGGGCGGGCCAGTCCATAGCATCAATGCCTTCCTCTTGCAGGAACTGCTGACACACTCCAGCCACATGAGGTCTAGCATTGTCTTGCATTAGGAGGAACCCAGGGCCAACCGCACCAGCATATGGTCTCACAAGGGGTCTGAGGATCTCATCTCGGTACCTAATGGCAGTCAGGCTACCTCTGGCGAGCACATGGAGGGCTGTGCGGCCCCCCAAAGAAATGCCACCCCACACCATGACTGACCCACCGCCAAACCGGTCATGCTGGAGGATGTTGCAGTCAGCAGAGCGTTCTCCACGGCATCTCCAGACTGTCACGTCTGTCACGTGTTCAGTGAGAACCTGCTTTCATCTGTGAAGAGCACAGGGCACCAGTAGCGAATTTGCCAATCTTGGTGTTCTCTGGCAAATGCCAAACGTCCTGCACGGTGTTGGGCTGTAAGCACAACCCCCACCTGTGGACGTCGGGCCCTCATACCACCCTCATGGAGTCTGTTTCTGACCGTTTGAGCAGACACATGCACATTTGTAGCCTGCTGGAGGTCATTTTGCAAGGCTCTGGCAGTGCTTCTCCTGCTCCTCCTTGCACAAAGGCGGAGGTAGCGGTCCTGCTGCTGGGTTGTTGCCCTCCTACGGCCTCCTCCACGTCTCCTGATGTACTGGCCTGTCTCCTGGTCGCGCCTCCAGACACAGCAAACCTTCTTGCCACAACTCGCATTGATGTGCCATCCTGGATGAGCTGCACTACCTGAGCCACTTGTGTGGGTTGTAGACTCCGTCTCATGCTACCACTAGAGTGAAAGCACCGCCAGCATTCAAAAGTGACCAAAACATCAGCCAGGAAGCATAGGAACTGAGAAGTGGTCTGTGGTCCCCACCTGCAGAACCACTCCTTTATTGGAGGTGTCTTGCTAATTGCCTATAATGTCCACCTGTTGTCTATTCCATTTGCACAACAGCATGTGAAATATATTGTCAATCAGTGTTGCTTCCTAAGTGGACAGTTTGATTTCACAGAAGTGTGATTGACTTGGAGTTACATTGTGTTGTTTAAGTGTTCTCTTTATTTTTTTGAGCAGTGTATAATAAATTGGAAGGTTGTGTGGGGCTATTGTAGATGAAGGAATCGATCTATATTTTCAGACTTAAAGAGTATTTATCTGGTCAATATGTCAGTGTATTATGTCTGTTTGTAACAGTGTGTTATATGTGAAAATGTGATCGTATTATAAATTGTATTTTAATGTTTAAGGACTCTTGGATGATTAGTCCAAATGAGGACTAAAAGAGATTCTAATAAAATAAAATACACATAAGAGAATTTGTCCCAATACCTTTGCTCCCCTAAAATTGGGGGACTATGTATACAAAGTGATGTAATTTCTAAACAGTTCACCCGATATGAATGAAAATACCCTACAATTAAAGCTGAGAGTTTGCACTTTTACCTCATATTCATTGTTTGATTTCAAATCCAAACATTTGAAGTATAGAGCCAAAAGAAGATAATTACGGAGGGCACTATAGCTGATTGGTGTATTGGATTGCCTAATTTATCAGAGTATTCATTTTTTCCACTGGTTTATAAAGACTTGTTATTTACGATCAGAAGTTAACAGAAGTTATGATAAGCACAGCATGAGATAAAAAACAGAGCTTTGAAGAGAAAGGATGGAACCAAGTTGGACACTTTAAATGTGTCAATTTGCAGAGCCTTCTGTCCATCATAACTGCTGTACTTAATACTTTCTCCAGCAGCCAAGATATTTCAGACATGCTGTGAGCGCACTGAGACACCCCCATGTCCACCTTTTTATTTGTTTACACTCCAACGGGGCAATACACATGTTGGAGAACTGACACATACATTTCCCGTTGAAAGCCAAAAGGTGGTCATTGAACTGTTTCTTCCTTTTGATAATGTGTTTATGGGGGAAGGCAAGGAGAGGCACCACCAGGAAGACTAGCGTGAATACTTTGGTTACGACAGAGACAGTATGCTGTTGCTTATGAATAGAAAATAAAACACCATTTGAACCACACCCATAGAATCATCAGGATGAGAATCCTCTGGATGCTAAAGAAAATGTCATCCTCGTCCTATGTTGAGTTGAAAATAATCAGTCCCATAGTCTGCATTGTGTCAGCTACCTGCTTGTTAGTATTACATCTGAAAGCTGGCTCTCATTATAGAACGCAACGAGCTGAAAAGCACCATGAGAATACCCTCAGAATGCTTTTATCCACCCAAATGAAGTCACTTAGGTGGCATGCGTTGAATGAGATTCTTAGCACAGATGTCAGCTGAGCTCTGCCTTGACATGTTGGTCAGTTGCTTAACGTTGTGAGGGAGACAATAGTGTGCAACAATCATTAGCACTTGCCACATCGGAACCGTGAAGGGGAAAATATGTAAGACATGTTTCCTTTTGATCCGAGACCTTTTGGTCTTTATGTAGAGGGACATGGGGCAACAATTAGGCCACAGTCGAACTTCACATTAGTATTTTCTATCTTAATATGGGGGGTTGGTTGTCGGTAATGCAATATATGGTGACACCATTGGCTGTGATAGATGATGAACCAGGAAGAATTTCATTAAACACCGACTTTCAACTAGGCCTATTTTACAGCATACATGGAAAGGCACGGACAGTTAATACATTGAACTGCACTTTAACAATTTGTAATCAACAAAAAAGTTGAAATATTTTTTTTTAAATGTAGCCACCCCTCATTATTGTAACATTTTCATTTTAGCTAGCTGGATAGCACACTCAAATATGCATGTTGTGTCTGAATTTAACACAGCTTGTTACTCAGTGGGATACGACAACATTTCTGGGAAGCTGTTGCCTAGCACCATCATAACAGTGTAACGCAATGCAGGACATATTGGGGGGTGCTAGTAAAACCTTACAGGCAGGCTGCAGCACAGCACATGGACCCAGACACATCATGGAGCACTCTAGAGTAGACAGACTATGAAGGTTTCCAGGCGGTTAGCATGGTCCCAGCAGGCAAAACAGATTGTAATGATCTCATGTCGTCATGGTCAGGTTTTATACTGATTGCAAATCTACGTTTTGTAAATGTCTTTTTAGCAAGCAGAAAATTACATCTTTATCGGCTTGGTAATTTGGTAACGTCCTCTCAACCAGAAAACCAGTTAACAACCAGAAAGTTACATCACGATATGTGCCTGACTTTGCCTGCTGGAGTAGGGAATTTCTTATTTTTCTTAGCTTATAGCTTGTAGAAATGTGCAGCAATGTTTAAACGAATGTGAAGAACAAATGTTAATTTAACAGTGCAGTGACAACTGGGAGAACGCCTGGGTTTTCTCATATTCAGAAACATGCTGCGGCCTCTACTTACAGCTACTCTATTAGGCTTTTTTTTTCTGTAGCCATTCTTCTCATTGGCTTAGATTTGAACATTTCGTACATTTTTGGGATGTTAGGGTGATATCATAGAATAACTTAAATTCTCATAATGCAAGTTCAGAATGAAATTAAAGCAGTTACATTATATCATGTATTTTGTATATGCACTTTTACCTTGCATGAATTATTGGCAGCCTGCATAAACTTCCCAGAATTAGAGGTTGGAATAAATTATAAAATAGTATTGGGAGTATTGCGGTCTTTTTTAAATTTGTCAAAATGGGGCCCTTGAGGTTCTGCACTGTCGTTTCAAGAAGTTGCAACAAAAACTTTACAAAGCATTATCAGGGACTTTTGCACCAGTATATGACTGTATTTTAATTAGGTCCATGGCATTGTGTGGTTGTTTTAGCAGACTTTCACTAGCAGCAGTATTGCATTTCCATCTGGTGCCAAACTATTTTATTAGTGCTCAACACTGTCTTGCACATTCCTGAAGAACATCTTGACACTAAGCAAGTGTAATCATCTTGTTTGTGGGGGCTCCAAACCAAGGTCTTGGCAGACCAACAAATCATCCATCCACATTCTGAGATGTTGTGCACAGTCAATGACCCTGGAATGATTTTCACAGCACGGGACCTGTTTATTCTCTCTTCTTCTCTCTCGCTATCCCTCTCACCCAGAACCAGCTGAACCGAGACCCAGAGGTAAACCTCTGTCCCAAGTTTCAAAGAGCCTTGTCATTCCATTTAGCATGGCTAAATGAGAGGGAATCGCCAGGGGTGCGTCACATTACCACCACATGCCAGTTACTTAAACTGCTTGCAAACTTGACTCAACTTTGACATCAAGAGCAAAAACAAAAGAGTACGGTGATAACTTAATGATGCTGTTTTTGTGTTGTTGTTTTTTTCCTTTTGAAACAAATATCCAGATCTCCAGGTTGCCAGGTTAACCAAAAGGGCCCTGCAGTGTTGGAGGAAGGGAAGGAGGGGAGAATCCTGCTCTAGGTTTGTGACATCACATCTAGATCAAACAGGGCTGTGCATCTGGTTCTTGTTTAAGACTTTTTTTCTCCCCTACCCCTCCTCAATCTTTTCATTTTTTCCCTCTTTGGAGAAAGTGGGAGGAGGAAAAGAGTGGCAGTGCTCCAGGAGGTTGGGTGTTTGTTCCATCTCAACCTTAGAGTCAGTGCCACAGTTCCTCTGCAGAGTGATCGGGAGGGTGTCAGTCTGTTTCTGAAGTGCTGAGTTTCAGTGTGTGCCGATAACCAAGACTCCTCTGCGGTCTATCAGCCCCATCTCCACCACGCTCATCCGCCTTCCTTCAGGGGAGCTGAACAAGCCAGCTGCACAGAGAGGAAATACCAGGAGGATAATGACCTAAAGGCCTTTGTCCTTTTGCAGATTTTTGTTTTTACCAAAGGCTGTGGAATACAGCTATTTCAGCTCAGGGTAAGTGATAAGTTTGAACTTGTGTTTGCCTGAAACTGGCCATGGTAGGTTGCCTCATTATAACATGTGAGCATGCAAGCACATCTTGCATAATAATAGGTTTTGTCTGACACGTTTTTATCTCTCATAAATATCAGACACCATGTGTTTGAAGGCAGAGTGATACCTACACTTAGAGTGGTTGAAGAGTGGAAGGTTTAGAGGTGAATGAGGAGTGCTTAAAGGGCAATTCCATCACTTTTCAACCTCATATTCATCACCTCCTGCACCAAACCAGTGTCTGCATATGTGGAAACAGCGCTTTTCTATGATCTATAGTTAAAAAGATAAGGTCATAACATTTTTTGAGACATCACAGGGTAGAATTAAAAGTAAAAACTGTGATTTTCAATCTTTACAGCCCAAGGGAGGGTATTTTCTTGTTCTCCACATCACCGCAAATCTCATTGGGTAGAACTTTTTAACTTTATATATTTTTTCTACAAAACTTTGAAATTCGCCATTTTCACATATGTTGACATTGGTGTTGTGCTAGATATAATGAAAATGAGGTTGAAAAGTGGTGGAGTTGCCCTTTAATGATAGGGCAAAATGTAGATTTCTGCCTAAATAGACATACCCAAAGAAATTATAATTATTGTTCATGAGCTGGCCATAAACAATAACTGCAATAACTGGTAATGTTGAATAGTTTTAGAAAAGTCTGGAATTCACCTTTCTGGTATTTAAAAATATATATTTAAATTAGGGGTGTAGTCACTTTTGAGTACACAAGCTCAAGTTTATAGTACAAATATTATGAAAATTAAAAAATCATTAGATTTTTTTTCTATTCATCAAAAGTGGAGCAATTGGTCTTGAAATGACTGAAATGCTTTCTAAATATAGTAACATTCCAATTATGTAATGTTTCACCTTTCTTATAGCTGTAAAATAAATATGATCATACTTAGTGACAGTACAATATTGGCACCATTTCATATAACTGACAGATATTTTTCTTCCAAACGCACACTGAGTGGCGCAGAGAAACATTTCAAATGTGTGCAGACTCGTTAGAACTTCAGCTTTAAGCTGAAGCTTTGTCCATCTGTGACCATGGGAAAGTTAACTTGAGTATTTTTTCATGTTGAGAGCTCTAGAACCAGATGTGAATATCCCAGGATTTGCTAGACTGACACCTTCCATATGCTGTCTCCCAAGCTGGGCTCCATCACTCACAGGAAGAGCAAAACAATTATTTGTCTGGATAGGCCAGAAAATATGGCACTCCCTATGCAAATGTGTGGTCTAAAACCTGACACTTCAAGTCTGCTCCGCTGAGAGAGTAGTAGTGGAGAGCAGCCAGATGGATCTTTCTGGCACTATAAGGCTCAGGACCCTACAATGTTCACAGATTGCTTTGTACACCAAAATGTCAGTCGGAACCAGTCCAGAACTGCTAAAACGCATAATCTCTTCAACTCGACATTGAGTGCTTGTTTGAAATTTGTTTTTTGTTGTTGTTCACTTTGGAAAAACCTTGAAATACCACCATCAAGATGAAGTCCAAGTGCAGATAATTTATCAGACCAGAGTTGTGAACATATAAGGGACTGCATTCCACAAAGTTGGGCAGTCACGCTCTCCTCCACGGACGTGTGGTGTATTTGAGAAGCGTTTGACCTAATTCCAATGTAGTGTTCATTTAAGGCTTTATTGGAGCCCTGTGTAAACAGGCATATCAAAATAGCAGCACTGAATTAAATGTGTTCTCCAAGAAGCTCATGTCAAAGTGTCCCAGAGTCACTTGTTCATTGTTTGCTTCTTTTAATATGCATATTATTTTTGCATTTGTCCATTTAGCGTAACATAAGTGTCCCCCAATAGCTGTTAGTATACATAAATATACTGTATTCCAGACGGATAGAACTGGCTTGACATAGAAACGTCAGGCTTACTGGAATAGATTGTGTCCCCACATTGGCGATTCAACACCACTGATCGGTGGCGGTTGAGTGTAGAGATGTTTTCAGCTCCAGCTCCAAACCACACCCTCTGTAACGAATGGGATAGTGGAAAGTGTGAAGAAAGAGCGTTTTCCACACTACCAGCCAGATGGACTGAGAAACCTGGGGGAGTTTGGTCCTTCCATATGAAATCTAGAGTCGGGGAAACCAGGTGTACATCATTAATCTTTACCCTCACATCCATGGCTGTCCAAGTGTAGACACTGGAATTTAGCTCTGCCTTCATCACTGTGTTTTATGACATGCAGAGGGATATGGTCAGAAAATACATTTTATTCTTTCCCCCAAGTGAATGCAGAATTGAGTTACATTGAAAATAGTCATAAATAGTTGTGTTATG
Source organism: Salmo salar (assembly GCF_965601325.2). Classification (NCBI taxonomy): domain Eukaryota; kingdom Metazoa; phylum Chordata; class Actinopteri; order Salmoniformes; family Salmonidae; genus Salmo; species Salmo salar. Next base: position 7,328,208 of record NC_138311.1, read on the forward strand.
CGCTACTGCACCAGGACTGTTTGATGTGACCATTTCTATGATTTAAAAAGCATGATATTGTTGAAAATGTATTTCAGCAGAGGCACAAAGAAAAAACGTAATGCTGTATTTCAAAAGTGGAGTCAGTGAAGTTAGTCATGAGTATGTTTTTGTAAGTGCTTAATCTTTTCCATTTCACTCCCGAAACTGTACTCCCTACACAGTTGTACTCCCACAGCCAGGCTTTTGGAGAAGCTCTTATCATTAAACACTGGCAGAGCAGCATAAGGAAAATATTTTTGAAGGAGTTGCTTTGTAAATCAACCTAGCTATACTTTATTGCTCCTCTGTGCTCTCCAACAAAGTCTTAGTTTTTTTCCACGCTGCAGCACAGACATTTGGGCGGGTTTGGAGCCATTTTTAAGGCACATATGAAAGAGTTTGTCCCCAAGGGTAATTTATTTTGGAGTGAACATTTTCTCCAAGTTTCATGACTTCATGATTCACTACAACTGATGCCATTACTCATCCGAATGGTTAATGTCTAGATCCATGTGTGGCAAATTAGTTGTTCCATCAACGTTTTGGAACTCTTTGAAACTATATTTAGTTATTTAACTATATTAGGATACACATCTGCTAGGTGTCAGACAGGCTAACAGGGACCATCTGTGTGAAACTCGCCTGCCTGCATGCCTGGCGCCTGTCCTCTTTTAACTTTAATTGATACATCATCTGCAGCACATACTGTATGTCATATCCTGCCAGATGGTTGGAGAGGCCTTTTGGCCAGTGTGCCCCTTCGATTGGCTCATTCACAGGGAACAGACTTCAGGTGTTCTTAGTGGGCACAGTTTAAGGGTAATGTTGAGAAATAGAATGCAGAGAAGACATTTAATATGGAAAATAGCAATGTCCATTCTAGACCCTCAATTTCTACCTGAAACTTTTCTTGTTTTTATTTTCTGTTGTGCCAGCAGAGTACACCTCAGAACTGTAGCCAAGAGGCCTGATTAAGCATGGGGCTCCCTCCTAGAGTTATAGGTTCTATACAGTAAGATCATGTTTGGATAGCTGCTGGTGTAGTGTTAATGTGTGAACCCCACATTACATTGACCTTGCAGCATGATTTGTGGGAGACAAGCAGCATGTGGGAGCTTGGCCATGTATTGCACAGATCATGGCCATTTAGTGTAATAGAGCCCAGTGGGCCGCTTAGCTCTAAAAATCTGAAACAATCATATTCTTTTGTGAAAAGCACCAAATCGTAGATGTATGAAGCCTGAAAAGATTTAGATATGGAGCCACCCCAGATTTGGCCCCAGAGGGGGTGTGGCCGCAATTTTTCAAAATGGCCGCCGACAGTAACTAGAGCTGTGTTCAAATACTCATACTAACTGCACTAACTGTACTATTTGTGATGTATATTGAGTATGTGGTATGCTTGTTGGTCATAGTATGGATATAGTTAGTATGCCAAAAGATCCCGGATGTCGTACTACATTCACCAAAATACGAAGTAAACAAGCAGTGGACACTATTGCTGTGCTTTTAGGGCCGATAATGCAATTCCTCAGAAAATGACTTCACACCATTTTCAGATTGAAGAATATGGTGGAAAATATGCAGCCGAAGTCCAATGAGAGAGTATAGAAATTCATTGCTTTAACTAATTATGACAAATGTAAAATAAATGTTGAGCAATATAATAAAGTAATGACTTCAAATAAGTTACGTTACATGTTGTGTTGGCTGACAATTGTTAGCTACGCTGGCTACATAGCATATCATTACAGCAGTTGCTAGTATGTACCGGTATTTTAGCTAGCTACCTAACGTTAGTTGGCTATTAATATATCAAACTTGCCAGTATAGTAACTACTGTATATGCTATCTAACTAACTACCCAACGTTTATTGACTTGATTATTCACGTCATTCTTAGCATAGCCAAGTGGTATATTCGTTGTGTGTTCTCAATGGACATTGTTGTTGTAAGATGTCTAGCTGGTAATTTGTTAGCTATGCTAACAAGCTAACAAGAAGTTGCATAGCAACATCATCTACTTCCGGTAAACAGGCGAAGCGCTAGTACACTCAAATGAAAGGATATTGTTTGTTTACATTATACTAAAATGATAGTATGTGGTGTATGCTCATTAAGTATTTGGTATACAGTATATTAGTATGGGTATTCGAACACAGCTACTATATTTTAGTATTCAGATGTATTGTTTAAGATAAAGGCTCCAAATTTGACCATTAGGTAGATTTATGGACCCTGAAAAGATTTAGATATGGAGCCCCCAGAGATTTGGCCCATGGGGGCCTTGGCAGTCATCTTATGAAATGGCCACAGACGGTGTTATAATTTGCAGTTCAGAAGGCATATTTTCAGATTAACACACCATATTTGGCACAGAGGAAGATATGTGGAGCCACCACAGATTGTCCCCTGAGGGCCTTATCAGCTATTTTACTAAAATACTGCAACCTGAGCAACTATTTTGCAATACCTTTAATCTACAAAAATTCATTCCTATAATTGTTTGATTTTTAAATGTAATATATTTCTGCCATATACAGTACTTCTTGCCATGAATCTCCTGAAAACCAAATGGTTTAACAATAACACACAGTATATTCAAATTAGTACAGAGTGAAATGAAACATTTCTGGGATGAGTGTAGCGGAGGGGAGTTTAAATGTTCTATTGATGAGGTAGCTCTGCCTGCGACTTAAACCACCCTCGGCCAAAGACGGAATATTTTTGGTATCTTATTGATAAGACGTTTGGTTATGGAGCAGGAGACTGGGGGGTTCACATCCTACCAGTTACATGCGTATGTAAACAAATGGCTACTAAAGCTACTTTGCAATGCCCATATAAGGAGCAAATTCGGACTAACTACAGCTGTAACTGGGAGAATATAGCAGCCATGAGGTTGGAATAGGTCACAATTGCTGTGGAAAATCCTCTCAAGCTGTTTCAGTTAGAACTCGGCCTAGCAGACAGAATGTTTTACTTTCAACCTGTTTCATGAACAAAGGTATGAGAACTTCTAATCCTGTAATTGGAACAAATTAAAGGCCATGTCACAGTTTAGTATAGAACCAACTCAGTGGCATTGTGGTGTGTCTGCCCTGAGATTGGAACGTGGGGAGTTCGAACCACAGCGGAATCATACCAAAGACTGTAAAAATGGGAAATGGTCCTTCTGAATTCCACAATAGTGTTACCGTTTTGAAAATGTCTGCCATTTTAGTCAACTAAATGGCCTTTAATTTTAGAAATTCCATGAATAGAGCCGACATTATTCCTTATTCAACATGTCAGAAAGGCATGTTTGTTCTACATAACATATGTCTATCTGAACGTTCCAAAATGTTGCATCCTGCTGAACGAGCCCCAGGTTGTTAGCTATAGCTAGCTAATGAGGTAACATGACTGAAAAAGGTGTAGCCTAACGGGCCGGTCCGCAAGTAGCCTAGTTTTAGTACGGCCCGCGATATGTTTTATGAATGTAAAATGCGACCGGTCAATGCACGATAAAAAAAAAAAAATGTAGTGCTGGTATTATGGGTAATAACTTTTTTTATGGTAATAGTTAGATTGAAGACATTTTCTCTGAGGAAAGATGGAGACTTGGCTAGTACGTTGGCTACAGAACCTGGCTACAAAATGCAATGGGGAAAGTGGAAGGGTTGAGCGAGATTACAAATTCAAAAAGGAGAGGAAAACATAGCTAGACTGTTGTTTTACTATTAAACTTGAAGCTACATTACTGTATGTAACTTTTTGGGTGACCAGACCCGATTCCCATAGAAATGTGAGTTATTGATCTTTCATTCATGTTGAAAGCAAGTCTACGAAGCAGTAGATCTGTGTGTGCGATTTTTATGCTTCCATTCAGAAGTTTCATTTTTGCGTCTTTAACTTTCGATTTTGTACACCAGCTTCAAACAGTTGAATAGACAATATTTTTGCTTGTGGTAAATATATTCCACAGCGGATTAGATGGTGCAATAACTGCTTGTTTTGTCACATAAACTGAAATTAGGCAAACTATTAGAATTTTATCAACAAGGAAATGTTGGAGCGATTTCTGCATAGAGCATCTTCAATGGTTTTCTATTTTGTAAAGCAGCTTGTGTTTCTTAAGCAGGCAAATGGTATCTTACTAGAAGGCTGGTGGTGACTGGATAGCTATGGGGAAGCAAGAGAGTTGCATGCACGATGTGTATAATCAGAGGCAGAGCCGAAACGGAGCCTGTCTGCCCACACTCATCGCTTGCTCCCCCATAGTTGACCAGCTGATGTAGGCTAGGCTGTGTGTGTCGGGTCCTTCCCTCTGCTGAACAGAACTGTACGGTGCATCTGTGCTGCTAATATTAATTGTGCTTATCACGGTAAAGCTCTCAATCTCCCCAAAGATTCTTGTCCAGTCCATTTAATGGTCAGATTTTAGTCACAGAGATAATTTAGTCTCAACTCTTTTTAATAAAATTCAAGGAAAAATAATTTTTGTTTATTTATAGTTTTTTGCTGGGTCTATTTAGCCAGTTATAGTCTAGTCAATTGCCACTGAAAAATAGGTGTGTTTGACTCATCCTGAAAAACATGAAAGATCACTTTTTGCTCTCCACAATACGGTGCACTTATCTCAAATTGAAAGCTAATTTGAGCAATCTGATTATGTCAATAAAGTGGTCATGAAGATAAAGTATGAGCCAAAAGTTGTAGCGCCCTAAACATCAGTTTTCACCTAAAAATGGGTTTCATGGCAGAATGAATCAGAGAGATGTTTGGAAACTGGTTTGTGAATAAAGGCAATAATTGTGTTTTTTTCTAGCCCACACTGTTTTATCTCTATATTTAGCTTGTTGTGTTTCTGGCTCATAATGACCTGTGCAATATGGAAATGAGTGTGCTCCATGTTTTTCTTTGTGCAGCCAGGCAGAGTGAAAGCCATAGTGATGACATGTTGGTCAGCTTAGCTGCCTCGGCAGAGACACTTCTCGGCAGAGACACTTCTCGGCACAGAAGTGGCTTTCGAGTGACCCTGAAAAGACTTCAGCACATGAATGGAGAGCACAGCCATCTAGCAGCTTATAAGCCTTTTTCTCAGTATTTTTATATGAAGTGGATAGGTAGTAGATAGGTAGTAGATGAGTAGGATAGACAGTTGGAAGGGTTTGGCCTTGTCTAGACTATGTAAACATTGTCTGCTTTGACTGGAGGCCTCAGAACACACTGTAGTTGAGTATGTATTGTAGTTGAATACTGTACTGATCACTAGTACCGGACAATAACAAATTAGACTTCTGTGAGATGGCATGTATAGCAAAAAGCATGAATCACAAAGCATTTTTTTCTGTTACCCATATTATAGTTCAGTAGAGTAAATTCCTAGATCCTGTTTAGATCGAAATGAAAAACAGCCTCCACCTCAAGGCCATCAGACTGTTAAATACTCACCACTAACCGGCCTCCGCCCAGTACCCTGCCATGAACTTTACTCACTGTTACTTACTGGCTACCACCCGGTACTCAACCTTGCACCTTAGAGGCTGCTGACTATGTACAGTGCATTCGGAAAGTATTGAGACCCCTTAACCCTTAATTCAAATTTTTGTTACGTTACAGCTTTATACTAAAATGTATTAAATAGTTGTTTCCCTCATCAACCTACACACAATACCCCATAATGACAAAGCAAAAACTAGTTTTTAGAAATGTATGCAAATGCATTAAAAATAAAAAACGGAAATATCACATTTACGTAAGTATTCAAAACCTTTACTCAGTACCTTGTTGAAGCACCTTTGGCAGTGATTACAGCCTGGAGTCTTTTGGGGTAATGTCCATGAGTGGTCCAGCCAGAGCCCTGACTTGAACCCGATCAAACATCTCTGGAGAGACCTGAAAATAGCTGTGCAGCGACACTCCCTATCCATCCTGACAGAGCTTGAGAGGATCTACAGAGAAGAATGGGAAAAACTCCCCAAATACAGGTGTGCCAAGCCTGTAGCTTCATACCCAAGAAGACTCGAGGCTGTAATCGCTGCCACAGGTGCTTCAATAAAGTACTGAGTAAAGGCTCTGAAAACTTATGTAAATGTGAAATTTCAGTTTTTATATTGTAATAAATTAGCAAAAATGTCTAAACCTGTTTTCACTTTTTTATTATGGGGTATTGTGTGTAGGCTGATTTAGAATAAAATTGTGGAAAGAGTCAAGGGGTTTGAATACTTTCAGAGTGCACTGTATGCTATTCCATAATACTATTATATGCTATTCTATATTACGTATTCTTGAGGTATATTACACCCCCTGCTATAATGTGGATAAAGAGTTACTTGTCTAACAGAATACAGAGGGTGTTCTTTAATGGAAGACTCTCAAATATAATCCAGTTAGAATCAGGAATTCCCCAGGGTAGCTGTTTAAGCCCCTTGCTTTTTTCAATTTTTACTAACGACATGCCACTGACTTTGAGTAAAGCCAAAGTGTCTATGTATGTGGATGACTCAACACTATACACGTCAGTTACTACAGTGACTGAAATGACTGCAACACTCAACAAAGAGCTGCAGTTAGTTTCAGAGTGGGTGGCAAGGAATAAGTTAGCACTAAATATTTCTAAAACTAAAAGCATTGTATTTGGAACAAAACACGCACTAAACCCTAAACCTCAAATACATCTTGTAATAAATAATGTGGAAATTGAGCAAGTTGAGATGACTAAGCTGTTTAGAGTAACCCTACATTGTAAACTGTCATGGTCAAAACATATTGATGCAGTAGTAGCTAAGATGGGGAGAAGTCTGTATATAATAAAGCAAAGACTTCATCAGTACTTTTATTTATGAGAGGTATTGACATGTTGAATGCTCAGACACCCATGCATACCCCACAAGACATGCCACAAGAGGTCTCTTCACAGTCCTCAAGTCCAGAAAAACTATGGGAGGCACACAGTACTACATAGAGCCATGACTACATGGAACTCTATTCCACATCAAGTAACTGACGCAAGCAGTAAAATTAGATTTAAAAAACAGATAAAAAAACACCTTATGGAACAGCGGGGACTGTGAAGCAACACAAACATTGCCACAGACACATGCATACACACACACACAAACACACACACACACACAAACGATAACATACGCACTATACATACACATGGATTTAGTACTGTAGATACAGTTGAAGTCGGAAGTTTACATACACTTATGTTGGAGTCATTAACCTCTTACATCTAGACGTTCCGCTAGCGGAACACCTGCTCCAATATCCAATGATAGGCGTGGCGCGAATTACAAATTCCTCAAAAATACAAAAACTTCAATTTTTCAAACATATGACTATTTCACAGCATTTTAAAGACAAGACTCTCCTTTATCTAACCACACTGTCCGATTTCAAAAAGGCTTTACAGCGAAAGCAAAACATTAGATTATGTCAGCAGAGTACCAAGCCAGAAATAATCAGACACCCATTTTTCAAGCTAGCATATAATGTCACAAAAACCCAGAAGACAGCTAAATGCAGCCCAAACCTTTGATGATCTTCATCAGATGACACACCTAGGACATTATGTTATACAATACATGCATGTTTTGTTCAATCAAGTTCATATTTATATCAAAAAACAGCTTTTTACATTAGCATGTGACGTTCAGAACTAGCATACCCCCAGCAAACTTCCGGGGAATTTGCTAACAATTTACTAAATTACTCATGATAAACGTTCACAAAAAGCATAACAATTATTTTAAGAATTATAGATACAGAACTCCTCTATGCACTCGATATGTCCGATTTTAAAATAGCTTTTTGGTGAAAGCACATTTTGCAATATTCTAAGTACATAGCCCAGCCATCACGGGCTAGCTATTTAGACACCCGGCAGGTTTAGCCTTCACCAAAATCAGATTTACTATTATAAAAGTTTGATTACCTTTTGTTGTCTTCGTCAGAATGCACTCCCAGGACTGCTACTTCAATAACAAATGTTGGTTTGGTCCAAAATAATCCATCGTTATATCCGAATAGCGGCGTTTTGTTCGTGCGTCCCAGACACTATCCGAAATGGTAAATCAGGGTCGCGCGCATGGCGCAATTCGTGACAAAAAATGTCTAAATATTCCATTACCGTACTTCGAAGCATGTCAACCGCTGTTTAAAATCAATTTTTATGTAATTTATCTCGTAAAAAAGCGATAATATTCCGACCGGGAATCTCCTTTTCGGCAAACAGAGGAAAAATCACAAAGACGGGGGCGGCCAGGGCACGCGCCTAAGCCCACAGTCCCTTGATCGGCCACTTGAGAAAGGCGATAATGTGTTTCAGCCTGGGGCTGGGATGACGACATTCAGGTTTTTCCAGGGCTCTGAGCGCCCATGGAAGACGTAGGAAGTGTCACGTTAGAGCAGAGATCCTTTGTAAAAGATAGAGATGGCAAAGAAGTTCAAGAAATGGTCAGACAGGCCACTTCCTGTAAAGGAATCTCTCAGGTTTTGACCTGCCATTTGAGTTCTGTTATACTCACAGACACCATTCAAACAGTTTTAGAAACTTTGGAGTGTTTTCTATCCAAAGCCAATAATTATATGCATATTCTAGTTACTGGGCAGGAGTAGTAACCAGATTAAATCGGGTACGTTTTTTATCCAGCCGTGAAAATACTGCCCCCTAGCCATAACAGGTTAAAACTCGTTTTTCAACCACTCTACAAATTTCTTGTTAACAAACTATAGTTTTGGCAAGTCAGATAGGACATGACACAAGACATTTTTCCAACAATTGTTCACAGACAGATTATTTCACTTATAATTCACTGTATCACAATTCCAGTGGGTCAGAAGTTTACATCCACTAAGTTTACTGTACCTTTAAACAGCTTGGAAAATTCCAGAAAATTATGTCATGGATTTAGAAGCTTCTGATAGGCTAATTGACATCATTTGTGTCAATTGGAGGTGTACCTGTGGATGTATTTCAAGGCCTACCTTCAAACTCAGTGCCTCTTGCTTGACATAATACCACTCAGGAAGGAGACGTGTTCTGTCTCCTAGAGATGAATGTACTTTTGCGAAAAGTGCAAATCAATCCCAGAACAACAGGAAAGGACCTTGTGAAGATGCTGGAGGAAACAGGTACAAAAGTATCTATATCCACAGTAAAACAAGTCCTATATCGACATAACCTGAAAGGCTGCACGCAAAAGCAAGGAAGAAGCCACTGCTCCAAAACCACCATAAAAAAGCCAGTCTACGGTTTGCAACTGCACAATGGGGACAAAGATTGTACTTTTTGGAGAAATTTCCTCTGGTCTGATGAAACAAAAATAGAACTTGTTTGGCCATAATGACCATCGTTATGTTTGGAGGAAAAGGGGGGAGGCTTGCAAGCCGAAGAACACCATCCCAACCGTGAAGCACGGGGATGGCAGCATCATGTTGTGGGGGTTCTTTGCTGCAGGAGGGACTGGTGCACTTCACAAAATAGATGGCATCATGAGGAAGTAAAATGATGTGGCTATATTGATTCAACATCTCAAGACATCAGTCAGGAAGTTAAAGCGTGGTCGCAAATGGGTCTTCCAAATGGACAGCATACTTCCAAAGTTGTGGCAAAATGGCTTAAGGACAACAAAGTCAAGGTATTGGAGTGGCCATCACAAAGCCCTGACCTCAATCCTATAGAAAATATGTGGGCAGAACTGAAGAAGTGTGTACGAGCAAGTAGGCCTACAAATCTAATTCAGTTACACCAGCTCTGTCAGGAAGAATGGGCCAAAATTCACCCAACCTATTGTGGGAAGCTTGTGGAATGCTACCCAAAACGTTTGACCCAATTGAAACAATTTAAAAGCAATTCTACCAAATACTAATTGAGTGTATCTAAACTTCTGACTCACTGGGAATGTGATGAAAGGAATTGTGAAAAACTGAGTTTAAATGTATTTGGCTAAGGTGTATGTAATTTTCTCACTTCAACTGTATATTAATTGAAATGCTAACCCTTTGCACATGAACGCTCACTCATTCGGGAATATTTGCAATCAATATATATTTACGCCCAGTGTGTCGTTGTGATCTCTGTTGGAATCGTCAGTGTGCGGAGAGTCCGATCATCAAAGCGCCTCTCTCTCTGCTTCCTTGAAGTCTTAGGTGGTTAGAATGAACACTTCAGACTACCATTCAGAAATGTTCTCATAGAATAGATGTTTCGGCGGTTGTCGGTCTTCGCATCCCAGATTGACATAATTTCTAGCTGCAGACTAGTAATTATTATCTATGATTTGTTCTTATTCGGTAGGGATCGATAGTCTCAGAGTTTAACCATTTCCAGCCGTGTAGCCAATGCTCCACGTGGTATGGTTAGGAATTTGACAACCATTACAACCTTAGCTTATACTGAAGTTTCCCCTTAGTGTCCATCGAGGTACACATGGTCTGAGGAGGATTTCCTCAGGAGGGGGTTGTATTCGTAATAGTAGAAAAGGGCTGTTCCATGACTCCAGATCATGTCTGTGCTCACGGGGGCGGGCCAATGACTTTAAAGGGATACAATTCTTTCACATTAAAGGTTTAACATCATATTATATCATTTCACAAATAGTTTAATCTTTATTCATTCATTTTAAACAAGAATTAGATGCAAACCCCATAATTGAGAAATGTACATATTCAGAGGTATAGTCATGTGTGTTTCCTGTCATCTCTGAGGTCACCAAATGAAACACACTTGTGATACCTGTCCCTTAAGTGTCCACAGACCATTCGCACCTTCTCACAAGTGGACATTTTCTATGAAATCCCTATTTTGTGGATTTAGGAGTTCACCATGTGAAATCCTTTGTTCTCTCTATGTGTCTCTTTCTGCACGGCCAGGGGGAGAGAGTCTCCTCCAGGAATTTACGACCTGAGATAACAGAACCTGGGTGTAGGAGAGAGCGAGAGAGAGGGAAGCCACTAGCTATACCCAAAAAGGGCCACGTCATGACACTACTTTGAAATATCTAAAATATAAAATATTTTTTATTTGTTTTACACTTTTTTGTTTACTAGATGATTCTATATGTGTTATTTCATAGTTTTGATGTCTTCACTATTATTCTACAAAAATAGTAAAAATAAAAACCCTTGAATGAGTAGGTGTGTCCAAACTTTTGACTGGTACTGTATATATACACATATATACACACACGTACTCCTGACTCCGACATTGGTCATCCTAATATTTCTTAATTCCATTTGTTTACTTTTTTAGATTCATATGTATTGTGCATTGTTAGATATTACTGCAATGTTGGAGCTAGGAACACAAGCTTTTCACTACACCCACAATAACATCTGCTAAATATGTGTATGCGACCACAAAATGTGATTTCATTTGAGGCCCTGACCAGATCACTAGCATTGACATTATCAACACTCAGTGTTAGACTAGACTGTCAACTGTGCAGTGGGGTCTGGGTAAACAGTAGGCAAAGTTGAGTGTAAACAAGTCGTCCAGATTCTGCCCTCAACACTCACAGTGTTGCATTTTTTTTATGAGAGGGTAGTGTTTATGCTTTCCTTATTGCTGGGTATTGTGGATGGCTTAGATTCAAAACTCTGCTGACCTAGGCTTTAGGTCTCTGTGAAAGGGAGTCTTTTAGCCTATTTTACAATTACAATTCATTTAAATGTAATTGTGGATCAGATTTTGTGGGATTGTATGGATACTGGGTCCAGAAATTAATACGGAATCTTTTTTCCATGAACAGTGAGAGCCAGAATGGAAACTGGGTTTTCCAGATTTACTTTGTGTTTCTTTAAAGTGCATTTCAGCCTTTAGCTCACCCTGATTTCAACCTTTTGAAAGAGACAGGTGCTAAATCCTGTGTTAAAAAAGGTGGCCACCCTGTAAGTCTGTCTTCGCATTACCTACTTTGAGTTTCAGGTACTTTATTTGCTCTCTTCAGAATTTCCTCCTCTTTAGCTTCATGCTTGTAGGTTTAAATTCTTACATGCCTCAGCAATGAAATGCTTAATTCAATCAAGACTGGAAACCCGAGAATTGCCATCAGCTGATATTGCACCATTTATATTAATGCCTCTGATTTAGTATGGCGTTCTATTTAGTCATTCAGGTTCTGCACACACATTATCTGATGGATGCGCTTTTGTTCCTGGTAGCATGCTATGGCTGTAACATATACACTAGGAAGCAGGTGCGTAAGGGGAGTTTAATACAGAAAATGGGCAGCTAAACAAAACAGGGGAAGAGTACTGAATGTGAACAAAACCCATAGTGCCTGAAAACGGAGGCTACTGATTTCTCAATAAAGGGAGAGTAATCAAGGTAAAGATGAAGTCCAGGTGTGCATAACAATGGGGAGCAGGTGTGCGTAATGATGGTTGCCAGGTGTGCGTTATGTGGGTTGCCAGGACCGGTGGTTAGTAGACCAGCAACGTTGAAAGCTGGAGAAAGGGAATGGGAGTAGGCATGACACTAGTAACTGGTGTCCCCACACATTGACTCTGTACCGGTACCCCCCCTGTATATAGTCTCGCTGTTGTTATTTTACTTCTACTCTTTAATTACTTGTTACTTTATTTCTTATTCTTATCTGTATTTTTTTAAACTGCATTGTTGATTAGGGGCTCGTAAGAAAGCATTTCACTGTAAGGTGAAATGCTTACAGCTTACCTGTTGTATTTGGCGAATGTGACTAATAAAATTAGATTCGATCACTGTCACCTGCTTTTACATGCAGATGTGCGCAGGTTGTCCAGGTGGAAATTGATCAACGGGGTTTATGTACTGAGGCGTGAAATCCAGGCATTTCTAACCCAAAAGAAATAAGATCTAGTTCTGCACCTGCATGCAAGATGATGAATGATTTCCGAAACTGGCATACTTCTCTGATATACTTGACCATTTCGACCATTTCAACCAACTCAACCTATCTATGCAGGGACATGCAAGTGACATTTTCCAAATAAACTATAAAATTGGCAATTTCAAGTATAAGTTGGGGAGTCTGGAGAGACCTAGTAGATAGAGGCATGTTCCCCCTATTCTCAACTCTGGCTGATGAGGGTGATGTGGACATGGATCACATGCGTAAATTGACTGGGTCACATCTGGGACAAACCTTTCCTCAAATTCGAGGATTACTTTCTATCACAATCTGACCCACACCTGAGGAAAGCAGTGCAGTACAGCAGTACAGTTGAAGTCGGATGTTTACATACACCTTAGCCAAATACATTTAAACTCAGTTTTTCACAATTCCTGACATTTAATCCTAGTAAAAATTCCCTGTCTAAAGTCAGTTTGGATCACCACTTTATTTTAAGAATGTGAAATGGCAGAATAATAGTAGAGAGAAGGATTTTTTTCAGGTTTATTTTTTTCATCACATTCCCAATGGGTCAGAAGTTTACATATACTCAATTAGTATTTGGTAGCATTGCCTTTAAATTGTTTAACTTAGGTCAAACATTTTGGGTAGCCTTCCACGAGCTTCTCACAATAAGTTGGGTGAATTTTGGCCCATTCCTTCCGACAGAGCTGGTGTAACTGAGTCAGGTTTGTAGGCCTCCTTGCTCGCACACACTTTTTCAGTTCCTTCCACAATACCTTGACTTTGTTGTCCTTAAACCATTTTGCCACAACTTTGGAAGTATGCTTGGGGTCATTGTCCATTTGGAAGACCCATTTGCGACCATGCTTTCACTCCCTGACTGATGTCTTGAGATGTTGCTTCAATATATCCACATAATTTTCCCTCGTCATGATGCCATCTATTTTGTGAAGTACACCTGCAGCAAAGCACCCCCAAAACATGATGCTGCCACCCCCGTGCTTCACAGTTGGGATGGTGTTCTTTGGCTTGCAAGCCTCCCCTTTTTCCTCCAAACATAACGATGGTCATTATGGACAAACAGTTCTATTTTTGTTTCATCAGACCAGAGGAAATTTCTCCAAAAAGTACAATCTTTGTACCCATGTGCAGTTGCAAACCGTAGTCTCCTTCTTGAGTGGTATGACGGATGCGTGGTCCCATGGTGTCTATACTTGTGTACTATTGTTTGTACTGATGAATGTGGTACCTTCAGGTGTTTGGAAATTGCTCCCAATGATGAACCAGACTTCTGGAGGTCTACAATTGTTTTCTGAGGTCTTGGCTGATTTCTTTTGATTTTTCTATGATGTCAAGCAGAGAGGCACTGAGTTTGAAGGTAGGTCTTGAAATACATCCACAGGTAAACCTCCAATTGACTGAAATTATGTAAATTAGCCTATCAGAAGCTTCTATTGCCATGACATCATTTTATGGAATTTTCCAAGCTGTTTAAAGGCACAGTCAACTTAGTGGATGTAAACTTCTGACCCACTGGAATTGTGATACAGTGAATTCATAAAAAATGATCTATCTGTAAACAATTGTTGGAAACATTTGTTGTGTCATGCACAATGTAATGTCCTATCTGATTTGCCGAAACTATAGTTTGTTGACAAGAAATTTGTAGAGTGGTTGACAAACGAGTTTTAATGACTCCAACCTAAGTGTATGTAAATCTTGTTCTTGCAACCTGGTTTCAGAGCAGTTTGAATTATTCTGTATGTTAATCTGAGACAACCATTTAGTATGATATGTTATGTTTAATGTGATATGTATTAATTTGTTGATGTTCATCACCCATTCCGTATGATCTGTTACGAATTACAATTCATATTATATGTTAAAAATTTGCAAAACTTACAATACATTACACAATTGCAAAATATTTGATATGTTACAAATTCTAGCTAGGTAGAGAACATCAGCTAGCTGGCTTACGTTAGATAGACTAGGGGTTAGGGTTAAGTTTAGGAGTTAGGTTAAAGGGTTAAGATTAGGGTTATCTAAAAGGGTTAGGGTTAGAGGAAAGGTTAGCTGAAATGGTTATGTTATGGGGAGAGTTAGCTAACATTCTAAGTTGTTGCAAAATAGCTAAAAAGTAGTTAAGGTTGCTAATGAACTAATATACTAAAGATGTCCGTGATGAGATTCAAATTCGCAACCTTTTGGTTGCTAGACGTTTGTTATAATCCAACCCCTGCACCTTGACCAACCACCCTACTTTTATTTTTGCCTTAAGTAACCATCTGTCTTATGTAACCATACCAAATGTAACATACTATATCATACTAATTTGAGTGATGCGGATTTATATTTACTATGTCACGTTTAATCTATGAGACCAGGCTGGTTCTTGAGGATTAACTATGACCATGGTCTGTGACCATGTTTTAATGAGACAAGCTTTCCACATTCTGTCTGTTCAGCATCGGAGATTACCCGCAACACCGCGAGATGGCAATGAAGTTGTTAATACCCTTTCAATCTACCTACTTACTCTATGTGAGACCAGCTTCTCCTCTCTTGCTTCAACAAAATCTAAATATTGCAGCAGACTGGCTGTTGAAAACACCTTGAGACTGTCCCTCTCCTCCTTCTGTCCGAGGTTTGACCTGATGGTGTCCAAGAGACAGGCACACCCATCTCATTGATTGTGTGAGTCAAACATGTGCTATTCCATTTTTTGAAATAATATATATATTGAAAGAATGAAAGATTATTTGTTCATAAAGATTCAGTTGTTGTTATATTTTTTTTTTAAACTGACAGACCATGAGTACAACAGATAGACAATTAAATACATAAAGTAGAAAGCAGGAGTAAATTTGTATTTTTTTAAGAAAACGTGATTGTCAGTTATTTTTTACCAAAGCGGTCCCCAGAGGATGAAGGTCATGCCTTGCTGGTCCCTGGCAAAAAAAAGTTTGAGAAAGGCTGAAGTAGAGTAAAGTAGGGTTCAATACAGTTCATTATACTGTACTATATTCTATTGTATTGTATTACAATACATTTTTCTTCACTGTAATGTACTGTACTGTGATGTACTCTATGGTCCCGAGAACTGTGATATGCCTTTCTCTGCGCTTACCACAAAAAGGAAAAGCAATTGCACAGCACTGGGTGTGAACTTGTGATGCTAAGAGCCATAGAGCGCTGCTTAGGCCACTGTGCTACAGTAGTTCACAATGCTCTAGTAACCTGCGAGAATATTGACAATACTGATGATACCTGATGGTAGTTTGGTTTTAAATAATTCGGTTTTAAGCCTTCCCCAAACCACAGACTTAAGCACTTGGAATTAATACCTAAGCGTAACCCTTTGTGTTGTTTCTTTTTTAACCCTCTAACCATGCAGAATTAATGGCGTCAAAAATAGACCATCCATAATACGTAAAATCTAATCTATGATTGGTTCAGATTTGATTAGGTCAGGACCAAATATCAACGTCCGTGGACATTGAAATCAAGCTGTTTCTGACCGCACAAAAAAAGAAAAGGGGGAAAAAATGACGGCTGGTCAGGACGGCGTCGGTCCATGCTTAGTGGGATCAGTAATGACTTGCTCAGACTTAGCCAGAAATCACATCTGATTGGGGCGAGAGTGTTTTACCTTCTAAAAGATCCGATTATTTCCTTAAAGAAAGGTGTGAATTCCCCAACTCCTGAATTTTGCCCCATTATTGCATAACTGCCCTATATACCAATACATTTCAATTGTTCTTAATATCCTCACACACACTTTTCTCACCGTAATCTGTGGATCATTCAGCTGCCGTCCGCTGTGAGTTGGCTGCAGTTGCTGCCAGAGCACTGTCTGAGGGCACTTAGGACTGTAAAAAGAACTCAACTAAGGGCATGACTGCGTTCACCTTCATCATTATGTTAACGTTGGATACCTTTCCAGTCATGGGCCATCTATGCCAGCCCGAAGCGATAGCATTTTTGGGGCCCTTCTGTTTGGTGACAACATTTATTTGTCTAGTCGAGAATTTCCTAATTACAAAACAGCTCAGTTGCCAGTTGAGATTGTAAATATGGGTTTATGGTTGGATTTTACAATGAAAGGGGCTGAGGTTGGGTGTCATGCAGAAAACAGCAAAGTCAGCATGGTGCTGCATATAGCTCTTTCTGTATGTAAATGTCTGCAGCATGAACGTGACATTATCGATAGAAATTCCAGAGTTTAGAATACCTCTTGAGTTTGCTAAGGTTCCCCGCCATACAGTATCTATGCAGGCCTTCTATTAAAAAGGAACTCTGTGGACAGTAATGGGTCGACAACACCAGCTCTGTGTGAATGGTGCTAAAATGAGACCCTTGGTGTGAATGGAAGTGCTCTGACAAGTTATCCACTGCTTGGGGGATGTGTGCGTGTGTGTGAATCTCAGGTTGGTCAGCAGCCTACAAGGCATATGATTACTGTGTTTGTAAACACATTCTCAGAGATCCAATAAATTCCTGAGCTCAGCCAATTTGGCATATGTCCTTCAGCCATGGCATTTCCATGATGGGCTACCAGAATGCAGACCTGAGTTCAAATACTATTTGAAATCATTTCAGATACTCTGTCTGTGCTTGATTGAACTTGTTTGGCTTAAGGGACCAATATAATAGTTTCAAAATGGTAAACACTGCCCATCTGGCACTGCAGGTAGGCTAGAGCAAATGCTCAAAGTATTTGAAATATGGCAAATAGTATTTAAACCCAGGTCTGCCAGAATGGTGGCTGGATGACTTATCACTGGCAAACACAAGGAGAAGCCAAGTGTGCATGAATCTTCTAAGCCCTGCGATACAGAGACATTAGCAGTCGCACCTTCTCTTCATAATGACCTAGCCTAGAGACGCATAAACTCAGAAAAAAAGGTGTTATCTAGAACCTTAAAGGGCTCTTCTGCTATCCCCATAGGAGAACCCTTTGAATACCCGTTTTGGTTCCAGGTAGAACCCTGTTGAGTTCCATGTAGAACCCTTTTCTCAGAGGGTTCGACATGGAACCCAAAAGTCCCCCAAAGTCAATGCGTTGTAGAGCCACCTTTTGCAGCAATTACAGCTGCAAGTATCTTGGGCTATGTCTCTATAAGCTTGGCACATCTAGCCACTGGGATTTTTGCCCAATCTTCAAGGCAAATCTGCTTCAGCTCCTTCAAGTTGGATGGGTTCCTCTAGTGTACAGCAATATTTAAGTCATACCACATATTCTCAATTGGATTGAGGTCTGGGCTTTGACCCCTTAAACCACTCAAGTGTTGCTTTAGCAGTATGCTTAGGGTCATTGTCCTGCTGGAAGGTGAACCTCTGTCCCAGTCTCAAATCTCTCGAAGACTGAAACAGGTTTCCCTCAAGAATTTCCCTGTATTTTGCGCCATCCACCATTTCTTCAATTCTGACCAGTTTCCCAGTCCCTGCCGATGAAAAACATCCCCACAGCATGATGCTGCCGCCACCATGCTTCACTGTGGGGATGGTGTTCTCGGGGTGATGGGAGGTGTTGGGTTTGCACCAGACATAGCATTTTCCTTGAAAACGCTCAATTTTAGTCTCATCTGACTGGAGTACCTTCTTCCATATGTTTGGGGAGTCTCCCAC
Source organism: Salmo salar (assembly GCF_965601325.2). Lineage (NCBI taxonomy): Eukaryota > Metazoa > Chordata > Actinopteri > Salmoniformes > Salmonidae > Salmo > Salmo salar. The sequence continues at coordinate 7,346,690 of NC_138311.1, forward strand.
ATGCCTTTTGGCGAACACCAAATGTGTTTGCTTATTTTTTTCTTTAAGCAATGGCTTTTTTCCTGGCCACTCTTCCATAAAGCCCAGCTCTGTGGAGTGTACGGCTTAAAGTTGTCCTATGGACAGATACTCCAATCTCCACTGTGGAGCTTTGCAGCTCCTTCAGGGTCATCTTTGGTCACTTTGTTGCCTCTCTAATTAATGCCCTCCTTGCCTGGTCCATGAGTTTTGATGGGTGGCCCTCTCTTGGCAGGTTTGTTGTGATGCCATATTCTTTAAATTTTTTAATAACGGATTTAATGGTGCTCCGTGGCATGTTCAAAGTTTTGGATACTTTTTTATAACCCAACTCTGATCTTTACTCTCCACAACTTTGTCCCTGACCTGTTTGGAGAGCTTCTTGGTCTTCATGGTGAGGCTTACTTAGTGGCGCTCCGTGCTTAGTGGTTGTTGCAGACTCTGGGGCCTTTCAGAACAGGTGTTTAAATGTGACACTTAGATTGCACACAGGTGGACTTTAACTAATTATGTGACTTCTGAAGGTAATTGGTTGCACCAGATCTTATTTAGGGGCTTCATAGCAAAGGGGGTGAATACATATGCACGCACCACTTTTCCGTTTTCCGTTTTGTCGAATTTCTTGAAACAATACATTTTTTTAATTTCACTTCACCAATTTGGACTATTTTGTGTATGTCCATTACATGAAATCCAAATAAAATTCTATTTAAATTACAGGTTGTAATGCAACAAAATAGGAACGCCAAGGGGATGAATAATTTTGCAAGGCACTGTAGCAAAGGATATGAACAAATGAACAAATGTGCACACGTCGCTACATGTAGCTCTCACTTTGATCTCAAAATAAGTGTATCTACTCACGACCAAATGTGCCGAATTGGTCAATTGATACATTTTCAAGTACATAACTATAGAGAACATACAAAAATGCTATGGTAATAAAAAATGTAAGTTTACACACTCCCAGGAATGTCATACATAATGGATAATTAGCTTCCCTACAGAAAAGACACTGACCTTCACATGTCTAGATGGCTGGGCGGGGTGGGTGTGTGGCCAGAGACAGCAGGGGTTCAAACTGTAGAACCCAGTTCCTACAGTTGAATATAAAATGGATTTTATCAAACAAAGTTGTTTGTTGTTTACAACGTCATTCTAGTCACTTTAGCAACAACCATCCCAGTTTAGGGACACCAATCCCGTTAACATCACAATAAGGGGGAAAGCTGACTAAATATAAAACACAAACCCCTAAGTGAAACTGGACTTTCCAGTCCAACAACTCTCCTATGAACACAACAGTAGATCATTACTAATGTGGACTGGCTTTTTGAACAGGTGGTTTCAATCATGCCATTCTAGGCTCTGCAAGTCAAAGTTCGAGCTCAATATCGCCCATGCTGCTACTTATTTGGACAGAGAGAAATTAGACGCCAATGACAGCACTCCGAGAGAGACATAAGCTAGTTGAAGAGTGGCTGTTGATTTGAATCCTGAAATGGAGGTATTTGCTGGCAAGTGCCTGTTGTTGATGTGGTTAAGGGAGAAAGCCATTGAAAACTCCAATGTTAGAGTCTTGGCAAGCCCTAACTGACATTGTGGTAGCAGTGGAACACATATTTCTGCACATAGCTCCATGTGATGGTGGTATGAGCAATTTTTTTTCTCCGATGGTGTGTTAAAGAGTAAAAATAACTCTAAACATGCTGTTGACATTAGGAATTTAACTTCAAACCATGTGATGACAGTGGGAAAGGGTGGAGAACGAAAACAAGGAGGAAAACAGATATTTGGAGCAACTCCAGAATTCTGGAAGATTGGATTTGCTGGTGAAATGGATTTCATCTGAAATACTACTTTACACTTAGTTTGCTTCAATTGCCCTGAGTTCTTCTTCCAAAAGTTAATATGGCAAGGACAGTGCAGACAAGCCTTAATTCTTTGGTCAAACTGATTTGGGATGGTATGTGCGTGTCAGAGTTTGTGTGTGAGTTAGTGGTCTATGCCAGACCTTAAGGTCACAACTTAATTTAGAGTATTCAAGGAGCTTTATAATGTCCATGTCAGAATTAAAATAACTCAGTCATTTGCCTTCATAAGTCCTTTCATTTTGAAATATATGCCCATTTCACAATGATGATGGATAATTATGTTGCATTGTATTTCATGAATCAATACTGATGTTATAAAGCTTTGATGATGGAAATGTTAAAGGGAAACTGACACATTTAGGACTACTTCACAAAATTGCAACATTCAAGTCTTTCATTGCTTTCCCTACTGTGATGTCATAGAAATTATTTTCTGAATTATACCTGCCATAGATACTGGTACCTGTTGTGATGCTGAAAAGAGCATAAACACTTTCTGTTCTATTTCATTTGCAGGTGTTCTTTTTGGTGCTAGGTAGAAGATGAGGAAACACCGGCTGTTACCGCTGTGCGCTCTTCTGGGTGTCCTGTTCGCAGGACTTCTGCCCAAACTTGATGCCCAGGGTCAGGAAGGTAAGCTTAACTCACTGTTTTTGTCTTCAATTCAACTTGCAGGCCCTTGTGGGAACCCTCTCTTAAGCCCTTTTCAAAAATTATGTTTTGTTAGCCATGCTCAGTATCGTTTTTTATTTCACACTTCAAATATCCATTAATCTTAGTAGCACCTGGAAGGCCTACTTATTTTTGTATTTTTGGGGGGGGGGGTACTTTTTACCGGATCATCCTTGTTGGTTTCAGCACAAATAATTAAATTATCAAAACATTTCAAGACATTTAACGAAAAGTAGGAATGACAATGCTAATATTGCTGTTAAGCTTGAGTTGTATTGATATTTATGGGTTGAGTTTCCGCCTTCCTTGAAACAATAAACGTTTGGGAACAAGTCAAAAGTGTCTAGTTCCCTGCAGGAACTCAAAGGTATTTTCATGGTATGAATGAGAAAAGGGGTCTACTCAGGAATCACTGTTGCCTTAGAGCGCAAGTCCAGTGTCATGTTGGAGCCCTGGCCTCACAGTTCCGCCTAGTTTAAGGTAGCATGTTGGCAGGTGAGCTGAACTAAGGTGTACTTCCTTAATATTTTAGCACAAGTTAATAGGCCTAGTTTCCAGCGGTAATGTTGTTCGGTACATTAACAGGGTCGTGGTTACAGCCATACCACTGGACTTGCCTCTGTCTCGGCACGGTGAGAGTCCTCAAAACCAGGTTTCTTCTTTTGAAGATTGCGCACAAGGCCTGGCTGCCGATATATACTTTCTTGTGGATTCATCCTGGAGTATGGGACAAGAGAACTTTGAGCACGTCCGACAGTTTCTGTACAGCGTGGTTAAAGCACTGCACGAGGGTGGCGGTGGCAGATTTCAGTTCGCCCTCATCCAGTACAGCGGCTCGCCCAAAACTGAGTTCCAATTGAACACATACCCATCTCCGCTGGGGGCCCTGGCCCATATTCGAGCCATGGCCTACCGGGGGGGTGGCACCCGGACGGGCCTGGGCCTGGACTTTCTCATCCGGGCCCACCTGAACGCAGCGGCTGGCAGCCGCGCTGGCATGGGTGTGGCCCAGGCAGTGGTGATCCTGACAGACGGGCGCTCCCAGGATGACGTGGCTGAGCCGGCGCAGGTGCTGCAGCTAGCAGGGGTGAGCATGTTTGCGGTGGGGGTGCAGGACGCCGTGGACTGGGAGCTCAGGGAGATGGCTAGTGTGCCACAGGATGTACACATATTCAGCGTAGAGTCTTTCCAGGCCTTGAGGGGTATTATCCAGGACTTAGTGGTGGGCTTGTGCGGCGCAGTCACTCAGGCCGGTGGCGCCCCGATGGCTGTCGAAGCCAAAGAAGTGCCTCGAGATGTGACAGGTAATAACAGGGGGCCTGTGTCACTACCATACTAATGCCCACATTATCATAAGAGAAGAATGTAACTACAAATGTGTGGCCATGTCTGGATCGAGTCCTGTATTAACACAATTAAGGGGTATTTAACACGATAACCCTCATTTATCATCCACTGTCCGGCACCCATTAACATCACTGTTTCTCATCATATTTTATTTGCCCATAACACTTTAAGATCACCACCCAGGTTTGCATGTGATTGACACTGAATGCTTCTCAGAAGAGGGCTTCTGATGGCTGCTATGCCTCTTCCAAGCCAGATTGACCAAATTTATGAAGCTTGCGCATGAACTGAGAACATGCCATCTCAGTCAATGGGAATATCCATTGCTTTTTTGATATGGTAAAGACATATCGCTCTTCGTTTGCCAGTTTAGTTTGCTACAACAACATTGACTATGTAACAGTTACAAGCAGGATATTCAAACAAGTCAACGTTCATGACAGACTGCTACAGGAGGATTATCATCTATTTACATGACACAGTAACAGGATATTAAATTATATAATCTCTTTTTTCTCTATAATCAAATGAAGACAGATATACAAAACACCTTCAGTCCATTACATTTGCCCTACAAAAATCACAAATGCTTTTGTCTGATTTTAAACAAATCTCCATGTATCAGCGCCTTATAGCTTAGATCTTTGAAAAAGCGAATGAATAGCGGTGACAAGCTGTTCCAATACGGCCTCCCGAAACACGGCGCAGCTTTTAACAATGGCTAACCACCCACCCACTGCTTGTCTGTCTTGTTTATGTTTGTTTGTGTTTAGGCTATGTTTTATAAGTAACTGTCAAATATGTGCTTACTATTCTACAACTGAAACAGTGATGAACCTGCCCTGGACTCATCCTTGACTTGCAGCAGAGCCTAGATCGAGAGATTTCAAAGATAACAGCTTAGCACAATGTATGAAACAAATGTTATAGAATAGTTATTTATTCTCTTGATTAACGGTAAGGGCTCTTAAGCATCAAGGATGGGCCACAGGGTCATGACTGGTACTCATTATCTCTGAGGTCTGTAACATGAGTCTGCATGGGGTGGCTGAACTCAATGGAGTTGGCAGGAGGTTATGTTTAAGTGCATTATCATAGAACCCAAACTGATATAAGACAGATAAAAGGAGAAATTGACATTTTACAATACATATTATACATTGTGTTATACATATGTAAAAAAAAAAACACTATGAGTATATTATGAGTACAGTGCTAAATTGGTAATGTTCTGTTGGGGTAGTTAATTTTCACACTGCTCTTCAATTTTTTTATAATCGTAAATAACACATTTAGCAGAAAAATACATTTGTGGGGTATTTTAGCAAGCTACAGGGTCATGCTCAGAATAAGTTGCATCCATCATCCTTTTAGCTCCAGATCTAATCACTCCTTGGTTCAGCCTACATGCAGTATAATGTGCTTTTGTGATGTTTTTTTAATGATTGATTGTGTTCATCATGAATGTCACATGCAATGATGTGCCAGCACGTTCTCTTTCTCCCCCTTTCTCTGTTTTAACGCTTTCACGTTGCATTTTGTTTCTGTTTTGTCTCTCTCTCTCTCTCTCTCTCCCTTTTAAGCACAAGAGTCAGCTGACCTTGTACTCTTAATTGACGGATCTGAGAACGTTGGAGCGGCCAACTTCCCCCGCGTGCGCGATTTGGCTATGAAAGTCATTGAGGGCCTCGATGTGGGCAGGGACACAATTCGGGTGGCTGTGGCTCTGTACAGCGCGGACCTAGAGATTCAGTTCTTTCTAAATAGCTATGACACCAAAGCCGCTGTCCTGGACGCTGTGAAGGCCCTTCAGTTCACAGGCGGCGATGAGGCTAACCTTGGAGCCGCCTTGGAGACAGTCCCTGGGAGCCTGTTGAATCCGGCATCAGGGGGCAGGGCAGAGGAGGGGGTGCCCCAAGCTCTGGTGGTGATCAGTGCCGGGCCGTCCAATGACGATTTCAGTGCGGGTGACAGGGCTCTTAAGGCAGCGAGCATTATCACGTTTGGCGTGGTGGTCGGCAGCGTGGCCACCGCCGAGCTGGAGACTATCGCCACAGACAAGAGCTTTGTTCTGTCGGCCCCCGATTTCAGGGCAGTGGCAAGCATGGGTGACCAGTTGCTACCATATGTTAACGCGGTGGCCCAGCGCACCATTGTCATTCAGAATGAATTTACAGAAGGTAGGTAACCTCAATGCAAGGTAGGATTGGGTGGGGGGGATCATGAAAAAAATTATTAAGTGTGTCTTCTAGCTGATTCCATACTTGAGGTAAGAATAATAAATCGCTGACACCTAATTTGAAGGGGGTATATGTGATACTTTTATAACACCTTAATTACACATTCGTCATTGTTCAAGAGACATTTTCAAAAGCTCTTTAGTTTGTTCAACTTACCGACGCAGTGCCCAACCCCCTGGCACCACACACACACAACAGACTGAGAGCAGCACAGGGTCAGCCTCAGAGCATTAGGCTGCCCGTTGATATTGCTTTGCTCAAGGCCACAAATGGCAACACAACAAATAGTAATTTAAAGGTGTAATATGTAGACATAGCTCTGCCATTTCCTCGTTGCTAAATTTCGCATGATTTCAGTTTGTGCCATAACAAGCAATATAGTATAGTGTATAAAGTGTAGGGAATCATTGTCATATCTTAACCGCTGTGAAATATATTTTCAGCTCTTTGAAGCTGGTGTATAAAACCGACAGTAAAAAGACAAAAAAAGTAAAAAATATTGCACATGGAACGGATCTATTGCTTATCAGACTTGCTTTCAATGAGAATGACAGATTAAATCACATTTCTATCTGAAATCTGTCAGGTCCTATATAAAGCTGAATAATGGATCTTTAAATATATCAAATATTTTTGTTGTGCTTGATTGAGCTATCCTGGCAGAATGGAACCAAGAGAATAGTCCCAAATGTGGCACACATAAATCTACAAACATCTGGCACACTTCCACAAGATATCCTATTAGCCATTGTATTTGAACCATCAACATTCTACTTACTGGTTTGAGGCTACCTGACACACCTTGGTTCTCATTATTGATTCATCTATTTTGATGGAAAAATATTTTTGTACTGTAATGGAAATTGACTTTTGTTTTAAAAACATATATTGCATAGATGTGTTATGAATGTTTTGGTTGTTATGAATACTGCAACACTAAAAAAGTTATCATGACTGGTTTCATAAAGGTGTATACCCTCTTCAAGTAAGGCGTTAATAAATCATTGCACTTAATCTAATTGTAAGACAGCGCGTGCTTGAAATTTGGGGGTTGAGTGTTGGATGTCAATCTAATAGTTCAATATAATATTAATATTGAATGAATAACATTGCACAAACATGTTGTGAGGACAATGCATTGTGAGGACAGTTATAACAATAGAAAGACAAGATAGCATCTTGACCTGATTTCTAACATTAACCAGCTTGTTGACGATAAATAACAGACCTAACAAGTGCACAAGCATTACAAAACGAACAAAACGAACTGAATAGTGAAAATAGTTTATTCAATTTGCTATATACACTTGTAGATCATCTGTAATTACACAGGCTGACATACAAAAAAGCAACATGATATAGTAGGTTTGGTATAGTTTTGTTCTCTTGCTGTCTTACTTATATGTAGATGTCTGTGTATACGGTTTTCTAGATTTACTATTAATCTTTTCCTGTGAAGCAGGAACGTCATTTTATTGCATCAGGTTTTCATTTCATTTTTTAAAGTAAATTACAGTTACCCCCTTCTCCTAAACAAGTAGCATAAAATGCATTTCATCTTCAACACCTCCAAATTGGCACCATTCTCTAATTCCCAGAATGCCACACAGCTGTATTTGTATAATTTGCAGCAATTCAGATGCCATTTCATACTTCTTTAGATGTTACAACTTTAAATATGAATAACTGTCCTAATAATAAGCCATTTGTTAGTGCCTTTATTAAACATGGAATGCTTTGTGAATGCATTCAGTCATGTTAAATATGGCATTAATTATTAATGAAGTACATTTGTAAGAGGCTAAGAACAGATGCAATTAATCCGATCATCAACAGAGTATCACAGCTTTAGTAGCTTTATTTAGCTAATAATAGCTAGTTTTTACATAGATTATTCTAACACGATACTGTATTTTCTCTTTCAGCCTTGGAAGTGGGAAAAAGGGATATCATTTTTCTCATTGACAGCACTATGGGTGCCACAATGATCAACTCTCTTCGTGAGTTTATCAAAAGGTTTGTTGACAGCATGCCGATCGGACCGGATCAAGTGCAAGTGGGTGTGGCCCAGTTCAGCAATACTGCCAGGCTTGAGATTGAGCTGAATGCATATGGATCCAAGGAAGACTTGAGTGCAGCCCTAGGCAGACTCAAGCCAAGACCAGGACAAGTGGTGAACATCGGGGCGGCCCTGGACTTTGTGAGGAGCAACATGCTGAGGCCTGACAAGGGGAGTCGTATTCAGCAGGGCGTGCCCCAGCTGGTTCTGTTGTTGACCAGTAAGAAGTCCAGCGACAGTGTGGAGCAGGCTGCTGAGGCACTGCAGCGCATGGGGGTTCTGACCCTGGCTGCCGGCACTAAGACTGCCGATGAGCAGGAGCTGAAGCAGATTGCCTTTGATGAGAGCTTGGTGTTCATGCTGAAGGACTTCCGCGCATTGATCCGCAACCCCAGGGTGATTGTCTCTCCCCTTTCCACTCTATCTGGGATTGTGGTGACTGAGGGACCCACAGAGCCAGGTAATGCTCCTATCCTATCGTTACTATGACTGATACTAGCTACTTAAATGTAATTTACCCCTAACATGTAAGGTGACATTTTCTTATCCCAAGACTCCATAAGGCATTTAAAAATCATTGACATCTAATATTTTACGACTTGAACATTAGAATAGATGTAATGATATTTTTTCTCTCCCCTGTTTTCCTCAGTGGTTGAAATTACAACAGTGCAGACCCAGCGAGTAGTCAGAGACATCGTCTTTATGGTGGATGGCTCTAGCTACATTGGGGGTGCCAACCTTCCGTACGTGCGGGATTTCATTGCCGGTGTGGTAAACCAGCTGGACGTGCGGCCCGACAGGGTGCGCATCGCTCTCATGCAATTCGCAGAGAACCCAAAGATTGAATTCTATCTGAACACGCACAACACAAAGCAAGATGTGCTGGCCAGCCTGGGTCAGCTCAGGCTAATGGGAGGGTCTGCTTTGAACACGGGAGCGGCAATGGATTATGCACTTACCAACATGTTCCGGGACTCGACTGGGTCACGTAAGAGGCAAGGTGTCCAACAGGTGCTTCTCCTGATCACTGGAGGCCCATCCCAGGATGAGGTTAAAAGGATAGCAGACAAAGTGGCCGTGGCGGGTGTACTGACCTTCACAGTCAGTGCTGGCCAGGCAGATGAGGCCTACTTGAAGACGGTCGCTTTTGTACCAAACTTGGCTTACCATGAAAGCAGATTTGCTGACCTGCCAAGTGTTGTTGAACAGATCATGACTCCTTTGACTACTGTGGTCGGAGATACAGACATCACAGAAACAGAAATAACCGAGGAACCTGGTGAGCTTTATGTTGTATTTTAGCTTTATTGCTACATGTTGGGTTAAACAGTGGATATGAAATATTAAAACAAACTGCATAATAATGCTATTGACTGAGAAAACTGAAGGTGGTGTTCCCTTTCCTCTTTTCTTGCAGCAGTCGTTGGAGGCGAGAGGGATGTTGCGTTCCTGATTGACGGCTCTGATAATGTCCGAGCAGATTTCCCCTACATCCGGGACTTTATCATCAAAGTCATTGAGCCTCTTGATATTGGACAAGATAGAGTCCGGATTTCAGTTGTCCAGCATAGTGAGAGGCCAGCTCCCAATTTCTACCTGAATACATATAAGGATAAGGCTGAAGTTTTAAGGGCCGTTAATGATCTAAGACTGTCTGGTGGACGGAGTCTGAACACCGGAATGGCTTTGAAATTCATGAAGGACACCATCCTGTCCCCAGTTCATGGTAGCCGTGCGGCTCAAAATGTACCCCAGTTTTTGATTGTTTTGACCGGAGGCAAGTCTAAGGATAGCGTGAAGGAGTCTGCTGGTGCTTTAAAGACCGATGGAGTGGTACCGTTTGGCGTTGGTGTCAAGGATGCAGACCCTAAGCAAATCGAGGCTATTTCTCACAACCCATCCTTTGCTTTCAACGTGAAGGAATTCAGCCAGCTCAATACGGTCCAACAAACGCTCAATAGCTATGTGAGCCTTCCCAAGGAAAAGCTGAAGGCTGTCCTGGAGGAAGGTAAGCAAAAGCTTTTCTCATGTTCTATGTTGTGTGACACGCCTGTCATTGTCTTTGCTCTTGATGATGCTCTTTGTGATGTGCTGATTGCTTCTTGTAAATGTGCCTTATTGTTGTGTCTCAGCCTCGGTTCATGCTGATGCTGTGAAAAGAGATATTGTATTCCTGCTGGATGGTTCTGATGGCACAAGGAGTGGATTCCCAGCATTGCGAGACTTTGTTCAAAGTGTAGTGGATAAACTCTCTGTGGAGGAAAACAGAGAAAGAGTTTCTCTGGTTCAGTACTCTGACAAACCAGAGGCCCATTTCTATCTGAACTCGCACAAAACAAAGGATGCCGTTATTCACGCCATAAGTAATATGAGGCACAAGGGTGGAAGGAGCCTAAACACTGGGGCAGCTCTCCAGTTTGTGAGACACTACATCTTTACTGCCTCCTCTGGCAGTAGACGACTGGAAGGTGTGCCCCAGGTCCTGATCCTTTTGACTAGCAAGAAATCCAGAGATGATGTTAAGGGCCCTGCTGTAGCTCTTAAAGATCTGGAAATTGTGTCAATAGGGGTCGGAGTTGGGGACGCCAATTTCCGTGAGTTGGAAATGATTTCCTTCCAACCTGGTTTCACATTCCAGGTCGCTGAGTTCTCTGAGTTGCCCTCAATCCATCCACAGCTTGTTGCTACGCTTAAAAGACTGTCAAAAGACACAGAAGAAGCTGTGGCTGCTGTGACTCATGGAATTCCTGATTTAGTAGGTAAGAACTTCAGCTTGGATATGAGTATGCTAAATACAAGAAACATACCATATTCTTTATCTCTGGAACAATGCTGAAATTGAAGCATAATAAATACATGGATGCCTAAGACTTTGGTAAACATAGTCTCAGTAGAGTATTTCCTACAATGTCGATACATTGTGAATTTTGGTAGAAACGTTCTGGTATTTAGTTGCATGGTTGAGAAAATCTTTGATTCAGAGCATTTATTGGCTTTTTATTCTCTTAAACCAAAATAATTTCCCCCTATTTCACTCTATTCACTCTCTTCCTCTCTTACCTCAACCATGTATGGATAAACTATGCCAAACTTCACATATTTTTGTTGAAAAAATGGTTGTTCTGCTTGTGATGATACTTTCTCAGAACGGTACTGCCAAAACCTGCCTACAGTGTTCCAGCTTCCCATTCACCCTTGCAGATATGCATGCAAATATGTATTAATACAGACAACAAACCACAACCATAATCTTGGATTAATTTATTCTGTTAGTGATATTTTTCCACTGTCTTGTGTACGTATTCAGCTTCAAACATTCTTAACAATGTTTGCTTGTTTTTTACATCTTACATTCCTTTTCTATAATATAATTGTTAGTCAATGTATCCCATTTTTATCTATCTTCACCACCTAGTGGATACAGTGAGCATCAAAAGGGATATAGTGTTTCTCCTTGATGGTTCAGACGACTCCAGAAATGGATTGCCTGCCATTAGAGAGTTTATACGAAGAATGGCCAATGAACTTGACATCGATGGGGACAATGTTCGAGTTGCTGTTGTGCAATACAGTGACGATGCTGCGGAATACTTCCACCTGAAAGCTCATAAAACAAAAAGGGCTGTCATCTACGCTGTTAGAAGCCTAAGGCATAAAGGAGGAAGACCCCGCAACACTGGGGCAGCTCTTCAGTATGTTAGGGACAATGTTTTCACTGCTTCGTCCGGGAGTCGACATCTGGAAGGGGTTCCTCAGATTTTGTTTTTGTTAATTGGTGGAGAGTCAAGTGATGACGTCACAGCTGCTGCATCTGATCTCAAACGCCTTGGGGTTCTTTCGTTTGCCATTGGGATGAAAAATGTCAGGCAAGAGGAGCTGCAGAGCATTGCCTACTCTTCCAGATTTATTTTCAACCTACCAGTCTTTGGTGAACTTTTGTCCATACAGCCAGAGATCCTTGCCTTTGTCCAGTCAAAAATGGGAATTGAGCCCCCCACTATTGTCGGTAAGAACCACCATGACTCTGAGTCAACAATTAAGTTGACTTTCCCAGATGTCATTCATTTTTCTTCTATCAAATATTGGTCTTGACTGGTTTGATTACTTATGTAACTGCACCATTCTTTGAAGAAAATCTCTGGATCAGTTTACATTCCCTCAAATTGCCTCTTTGAATGGTTACACTATATAATCCTACTTTTATGAACAAAACACCAGAGATGGTGCTGGGATGGTTACTGTTCTATTTGCATCAAATACATTTTTATTGGCATAAAAATGCCAAATCCTCTCTTTCTTGTTCCACATTCCAGAAATGTCATTCTATTCTTGATTGTTTAAAATCAGGAAACTATGCTTTTCTGGTCCTTTCAGCTTAAGCTCTTTTTTGAGCCAATGATACAGTATATCATTGTCTAGTTGTTTTAAGCTAGTTTAGATTCTCATCTGTTTTATGCATACAATCTTCCCCTTTCTTCATGGAAGGAGTGTTTGATTTCACATCTCAATTTCTTTTCTTAAAACTCAAGCTCTTTATCTACAAACTTTCTTAATTTTTTTAACATTTGAACTCACTTTATTTTCACTCACTATTTCTTTGCATGTTGCATAGAGCTATGTAATGACGTGATAGTCATCATAGTTAAAATATATTATGGAGAATATTTCAGACCATTTTGCAATGTATAAGTCTACTTTACAACATTCTATTGATATGCTGCCCTTGTGAATGCATTAATGCATATATGTAGTGGTTTTATTATTAAATAGGTCCTTCAATGTTTTCTTAGTTGAATTAGATGCTGCACAGAGAGACATAGTGTTCCTATTGGATGGGTCTGATGATACTAGGAGTGGATTTCCAGCCATGTGTGGATTTGTTCAAAGAGTGGTGAAGAACCTCAATGTTGGAGAGATCAAAGATCGAGTTTCTGTGGTTCAGTACAGCAGAAATCCAGAGGCCCATTTCTTGCTGAACACATATCCAGAAAAACAAAGTGTTCTAGGTTCTATTCGAAGCCTACAGCACAAAGGGGGTAGACCCCTCAACACCGGGGCTGCCCTCCAGTACGTAAAGGACAATGTCTTTACTGCCTCCTCAGGAAGCAGAAGCCAAGAAGGTGTCCCTCAGATACTGATACTGCTAACTGGTGGCAAATCTCAAGATGATGTTGGAGGTGCTGCTGCTGCTTTGAAACAGGACAGAATTGTACCATTCAGTATTGGTACGAGGAATTCAGACATTCTAGAGCTCCAAATGATAGCACATATTCCCTCCTATGCCCTTTCTGTCTCTCGGTTTGATGACCTTGAAAGCATTCAACAGCAGCTTTTGTCATTTGTAAAAAGGGTCCCTCGTCAGCCAAGAGTGTATCAACCAACTGTAGTAGGTAAGGAGTTATTTCCCTACCTCTCTTCATTAGCAATTGAATCTGTCACATTTCAGGTTACTACATTCTTGCTGAAAATTCAGCACATTCATGATACTGCTTTATGCATGCCTTTTGAAAAATGTTGGTATCATTTGCTAGTCACAAATATACATGATCTTTCTTGATCATTTTACCTGAGAATTTCATTTAATTCATGTGCATTTCTAGATAACACTGAATCCAAACAACGTGATGTTGTATTTTTACTGGATGGCTCTGATGAAACTCTAAATGGATTTGAGGCAATGCGTGACTTTGTTCAAAGAGTAGTGGAGAAACTCACTGTGCAGGAGACAAGAGATCGAGTCTCTGTGGTGCAGTATAGCAAAGAACCAGAGGCCCACTTCTATCTGAACACTTACACAACAAAACAAGACATTGTTGACGCTGTTAGACACCTGAGGCACAAAGGAGGGATCACCCTCAACACTGGGGCAGCTCTCCAGTATGTCAGGGATAACATCTTTACTGCCTCCTCCGGAAGTAGACGCCAAGAGGGCATCCCTCAGATTCTGGTTTTATTGAGTGGGGGAAGGTCCAATGATGATGTCAGAAATGCAGTGACAAACTTGAAAGCAATTGATGTGATGGCAATAGTGGTGGGAATGAGGAATGCTGATACACTTGAGCTTCAAACTATTTCAGGTCAACCCAGCTATGCTTTCTCAGCTCCAAATTACAATGATCTCCCAAACATTCAACAGCAAGTGTTCTCTGCTGTTCAGAGAGTTGCAATGACTACTCCTAACTTGCCAACAACACTAATAGGTAAGAATGCAATCATGGCAACAGTTATGCTGCAGTTGGTCATTTGAGTTAGCATAATATTGATGTATTTCATTTCACAAAACACAGAGGTGTTTGTTGAATTCCTTATATGTATATTTTAAAAGTTATTCTTTACCATTAACCCATTTTATGAATGGTTATAGATGCAACAACTGACGACAGGAGGGACATTGTATTTTTACTTGATGGTTCTGATGATTCCCGAAGAATATTCCCAGATATTCAAGACTTTATGCAGAGAGTAGTGGAGAAACTCAATGTAGATGGGAACAAAGATCATGTGTCTGTGGTTCAATACAGTGACACAGCAGAGGTTCATTTCAACTTGGGTATGCATTCAACAAAATATTATGTTCTTGATGCTGTTAGAGGTCTGAGGCACAAAGGAGGAAGTCCTCGAAATACTGGAGCAGCTCTCCAGTATGTGAGGGATAATGTCTTTACTGCCTCCAGTGGAAGTAGAAGCCTGCAAGGTGTTCCACAGATACTAATACTGCTGAGTGGTGGAAGATCTAGAGATGATATCAGAACCCCTGTCACAAAGCTCAAAGAAATGGGAGTCATTTCAATCGGTATTGGCACAGGAGATGCAGACACACTTGAACTGCAAACAATATCTCATGAACCCAATTATGCCCTGTCCATTACTGATTTTGAAGACCCCAGAATTCAGCAAGAATTGTTGTCATTGTTAACAGAAGCATCCCATCAACCAGAGCCAGCTGCTCCTACCATGCATTTTGGTAAGCTGTGGCCATTTGTATTTTGCTGTAGTGTCACGTGTTCTCTGCATTTAGATACATTATCTTATCTATGTTATTGCATGTCTTTTGAAGAAACCATATACTTGTTTCCAAGATATTTCACCTTTAGAGAATGAGATTATTAAGATTTCAGTTGGACAATGGTTTTATGCTAGCAATGACCTTGATATCACTGCAGTTGCTTTCTGTGCCATCTCGGAAAAAAGTGCCTTTCCTTTCCCTTTGCAACTTTTCTTTACCTTCATTTCAGAATCTGACAAAAAGGATGTTGTATTTCTTATTGATGGATCTGACAACTCTAAAACTGGTTTTGAGGGGATTCGTCGCTTTGCAGAGAAAGTAGTGGAGATTCTTAATGTGGAGGAAAATGGCGACCGGGTGGCCCTTGTTCAGTACAGTGGGAATGCCACACCCAATTTCTATCTGAATTCATACTCTTCTAAAAATGATGTGCTTAATTCAATAAGATCCATGAGGCACAAAGTTGGAAGACCTCTCAACACTGGCACAGCCCTGCAGTTTGTGAGAGACACTGTATTTACTGCTTCAGCTGGAGGAAGACGTGCTGAGGGTGTGCCTCAATACCTATTTGTCTTCAGTGGTGGGAGATCTAGTGATAATATAATGGGACCAGCACAGTCATTGAGAGGGGATGGAGTAAGAACATTTAGCATTGGAACAAGGAATGCTGATACGTTGGAGTTACAAATGATATCTTTTAAACCAGGAGACTCTTTTTCTGTTGCCAATTTTAATAACCTTGACAGCATACACTCTTCAGTGACAGCTGTAATAAATGGTGTTCAGGAAACACCTGAAATGTCAACTGTCATTGGTAAGATTATTAAGATAAAAGTTTATATCACTTCAAGCTTTTTAAAATCACAAATTCACAGTCATTCACTGAGAATCTATTCCAAATCTTCCTATTAGAGAGCAGCATTGTCATACAATTGAATACAAAATTATGTGATTGCAGTACAGATGTGCAGTATATAAGGACCTATTGGTTGTGCAATTATTATTTTTGCTCATTTCAGACAATTCCACTTTGTTGACATCAGATATCCAGAGGGTGGATGGGGTTGATGTTGTATTTCTACTTGATGGATCTGATGAGATGCAAAAAGGTGTCCAATCAATCTGTGATTTTCTTGGCCAATTTGTTGAACATCTTGACATCGGGCCAGACAAAGCACAAGTTGCTGTGATCCAGTACAGTAACAAACCTACCACTCATTTCCTATTGAACACTTACTCATCGAAGATTGATATCATGGCAGAAGTACGCAATATCAATCTTGAAGGAGGAAGGTCCCGCAACACTGGGGAAGCTCTTGATTATGTTAAAAACAATGTCTTTAATACCTCCTCAGGAAGTAGACGCCATGAGGGCATCCCTCAGATACTGATACTGCTAAGTGGGGGAAAATCACAAGATGATGTTCTGGTTCCATCTGAGAGTCTGAAGGCGGCTGGAATTGTGCTTTTGACTGTTGCGGTCAAATACGCAGATGCAGCGGAGATGCAGAGCATTGCATACAGTCCCAATCATGCATATTTGCTAAGAGAGTTTTCTGACCTTTCTCTTGTTAGACAACAGTTGCTCTCAGCAGTTGTCTCTCATAAAGACACAGTAAGACCGGGCTTAGGTGAGTGAAAAAGAGTACAATAATAAACAATTTAATTGAAAATATGTATAAAAGAGAAGTTATATTTTTCAATCATTTTCAAAATATGTAGCTTATACTGTAGCTTCAAATGTGTATAATGTACCATGCACAATTTGCTGATTTAGTTCAATTTTCATCCTAGTTCAAGGCACCAGTGTGAAAAGAGACATTGTTTTCCTCCTTGATGGATCTGATGATGTAAGGAGTAGATTCACAGATATACGAGAGTTTGTTGCGAAAGTGGTGGAAAAGTTTGATATGGACAAGGGAAAAGATCAAGTTGCTGTTCTGCAGTACAGCAACAGTGCAGCAGTGAACTTTAACCTGAATGCGTACAAGACAAGAGATGATGTGCTTACAGCAGTCAGAAATCTGAGGCCAAAGGGTGGGAGGCCTCAATATACTGGCACAGCCCTCCAGTTTGTGAAGGACAATGTCTTTACTAATAATGCTGCAAGTCGACGTCATGAGGGTGCTGAACAGATCCTAGTGCTACTGACTGGTGGCAGATCTAGAGATTCTCCTCGAGGTCCTTCCAGGGCCCTCAAGACTTTGGGGGTTGTAACATTTGCTATTGGATCAAGGATGACCGATTTGGTTGAAATGCAATCAATATCATCTCTTCCAAATTATTCTTATTCAGTCCCTGATTTTGCAAACCTTCAAAACATCCAGCAAAGTTTGGAGACAAATCTTGCCCAAGTAAGACCACAGGAGGTAACTAGAGTTGGTAAGAAAATATTAAACTTTTATACTGGAAATGTTGATTTCCGATTAGAATTATTAATAAAGAACAAAATAGTTTATTGACATAACAGGACATATGTTTTTACATATATTTATTTTTTTATTGTGTGTTGGACAGTGGAAAGTGATGGAAATAGGAGAGATATCGTGTTTCTTCTGGATGGATCAGATAACACCAGAAAAGGATTCCCAGCTATTCAGGAGTTCCTCCACAAAATCATTGAAAATCTCAATGTGGAACAAAAGAATGACAGAGTGGCTGTGGTACAGTTTAGTAACGGTGCAGTGGCAAACTTTTATTTGAATTCATTTCTGAGAAAGAAAGACATGTTGAATTCTGTGAGGGGACTCTCGCACAAAGGGGGAAGACCCCTTAATACTGGAGCAGCTCTTAAGTTTGTGAAAGAAAATGTATTCACAAGGTCCTCTGGGAGTAGACAATTGGACGGTGTGACACAAATGCTAATTCTCCTCAGTAGTGGACGGTCAAGAGACAATGTAGATAAACCAGCTTCTGCTCTCAAGGAGCTTGGTGTCTTGGTGTTTGGAATTGGAACAAGGAGCTCTGATAGCAGAGAATTACAGAAGATATCCTATGACCCCAGTTATGCTCTCTCCGTGTCTGAATTTACTGACCTCCCCAACATCCAACAGCAGCTTCTTTCTGCCATGAACACTGCCATTATACAGGACACAACCATGACACCAACACTAATACCAACAATACTTGGTAAGGAAAAGGTCTTGATCATTTCCATTTCCTCTTTTACATTAGCATGGAGTAGTTGACAGCTTTTACATTTTGGGTAGATGCCCATAAGGTCTTTCATGTTCTTTTCACTTTATAAATATGTTGCAGTTTTTGCTAGAGCTCTCCGATGCACATATAACCTTTTACTTTGAATAGCTGTTTCAGATTAGGGAAAGGAGTGGCTTGCATGTGACAGAAGCAACAGTGTCCTGTTATTTCCTTGTGTATACAACATTCAACATTACTCCGTTTTTTTATCCTCATATTCCCTAGTTAAGAGTCGGGCTCTCAAAAGGGATTTTGTGTTCTTACTGGATGGATCTGATGGCACTAGGAGAGTATTCCCAGCCATGCGTGACTTTGTTCAAAGAGTGGTGGAGACACTCAGTGTGGATGAGAACAAAGATCGCATTGCGGTGGTCCAGTACAGTAGAGATCCAGCAGCCCAATTCTATCTGAACACATACACAACAAAGGGAGAGATTCTCAACATTGTAAGAGGTCTGAGACACAAAGGCGGGAGACCTCTCAACACTGGAGCAGCTCTCCAGTACGTGAGGGACAATGTCTTTACTGCCTCCTCCGGAAGCAGACGCTTGGAAGGCGTTCCACAGCTAATGATTCTGTTGAGTGGTGGAAGGTCAGTTGACAATGTTGACACGCCAGCCTCTGCTCTGAAGGAGCTTGGGGTTTTGGTCTTTGGAATTGGAACAAGGAGCTCTGATAGTAGAGAATTGCAGAGGATATCACATGATCCCAGTTACGCTCTGTCTGTATCAGATTTTACTGACCTTCCGAGCATCCAGCAGCAACTTCTGTCCTCGGTGGAGGCAGTGGTTATTGATGTTACTCCAGAATCACCAACAGTTTTAGGTATGTGTTATCACTGTGAATTAAGAGTCAGGATGTGTTAGCAAAATGGCCGCTGAGTCTTAGAAACGACTATATAATTTGGCCAAAAACACCACATTTGATGAGTTTGATTGACATAATCTATTGATTTTCTCAGTTGATCATGACACCGCCAGAAAGGATGTGGTATTCCTTCTGGATGGTTCTGATGGCACAAGGAATGGATTCCCAGCAATGCGTGATTTTGTTCAGAGAGTAGTAGAGAAACTCAATGTGGGAGGAGACAAAGACCGCGTTTCTGTGGTCCAGTACGGTAGAGATCAAGAAGTTAATTTCTATCTGAACACATACACCACGAAGGGCGACATTCTTGACATCGTCAGAGGTCTGAGGCACAGAGGAGGTAGACCCCTCAACACTGGGGCAGCCCTCCAGTATGTAAGGGACAACGTCTTTACTGCCTCCTCAGGAAGCAGAAGCCAAGAGGGTGTCCCTCAGATGCTGATACTGCTGAGTGGCGGGAGGTCCAATGATAATGTTGAAATACCAGTTTCTGCCCTGAAAGAGAGTGGGGTCTTGATCTTTGGCATTGGAAACAGAAATTCTAGCAAAGAGGTTCAAAGGATTGCCTCTGACCCCAGTTATTCCCAGTCTGTTTCTGAATTCTCTGATCTCCCCAGCGTCCAGGATAAGTTTTTCTCCTCACTCATTACTGTACACGTTGGCGCCACACCCATTTCCCCAACAGTCATAGGTAAGACAGGATGCATTATCTAGGAAAACTAAAGCAACAAACACATATTTCAGATTTGATGAAGCAATGTTGACATACTGTTTTGTTGACATACTGTTTTGTTTCTGATACTCTTAGTGGACCTAAGCATTGCCAGAAAGGATGTAGTATTCTTGCTGGATGGTTCTGATGGCACTAGGAATGGCTTCCCAGAAATGCGGGACTTTGTTCAAAGAGTAGTGGAGAAACTCACTGTAGGGGAGAACAGAGATCGAGTCTCTGTGGTACAGTATAGCAGAGAACCAGAGGCCCACTTCTATCTGAACACTTACATGAGAAAAGAAGAGGTTGTTGACACCGTAAGAGGGCTGAAGCACAAAGGAGGGAGACCCCTCAATACTGGAGCAGCTCTCCAGTATGTCAGGGACTACGTCTTTACTGCCTCCTCTGGAAGTAGGCGCCTTGAAAGTGTTCCACAGATTCTGATACTGCTAAATGGTGGAAGGTCCTTTGACAATGTAGATAAACCAGCTTCTGCTCTCAAGGAGCTTGGTGTCTTGGTGTTTGGAATTGGAACAAGGAGCTCTGATAGCAGAGAATTACAGAAGATATCCTATGACCCCAGTTATGCTCTCTCCGTGTCTGAATTTACTGACCTCCCCAACATCCAACAGCAGCTTCTTTCTGCCATGAACACTGCCATTATACAGGACACAACCATGACACCAACACTAATACCAACAATACTAGGTAAGAAAAATATGCTTTTGATCTGTTCCATTTCCTCTTTTACATTAGGATAGAGTAGTTGATAGCTTAGAACACTTGTGTAGATACCCCTGAGGCCTTTCATGTGGTTTCATTTCATACCTCTGTACCAATGTTCCCTATGATATAACTCAAGCCAATGCACAAATTGTCACTTTCGTTGAATAGTTGTTTGTGATAAGTGAAAGGGATGACTTTCATGTGACAGAAGCAGCTTTGTCCTGTTTTCCCATAACCTATGCCACATGTAATATTACTCTTTACCTGAACCTTCAAATTCCCTAGTTGAGAGTCAGGCTCCCAGGAGGGATGTTGTGTTCTTGCTGGATGGATCTGATGGCACTAGGAGTGGATTCCCAGCCATGCGTGACTTTGTTCAAAGAGTGGTGGAGACACTCAGTGTGGATGAGAACAAAGATCGCGTTGCGGTGGTCCAGTACAGTAGAGATCCAGCCGCACAATTCTATCTGAACACATACACAACAAAGGGAGAGATTCTCAACACTGTAAGAGGTCTGAGACACAAAGGCGGGAGACCTCTCAACACTGGAGCAGCTCTCCAGTACGTGAGGGACAATGTCTTTACTGCCTCCTCCGGAAGCAGACGCTTGGAAGGCGTTCCACAGCTATTGATTCTGTTGAGTGGTGGAAGGTCGGTTGACAATGTTGACACGCCAGCCTCTGCTCTGAAGGAGCTTGGGGTTTTGGTCTTTGGAATTGGAACAAGGAGCTCTGATAGCAGAGAATTGCAGAGGATATCACATGATCCCAGTTACGCTCTGTCTGTCTCAGACTTTACTGACCTTCCGAGCATCCAGAAGCAACTTCTGTCCTCGGTGGAGGCAGTGGTTATTGATGTTACTCCAGAATCACCAACAGTTTTAGGTATGTGTTATCACTGTGAATTAAGAGTCAGGATGTGTTAACAAAATGTCCGCTGAGTCTTAGAAACGACTATATAATTGGCCAAAAACACCACAATTGATCAGTTTGAATTAACATAATCTATTGATTTTCTCAGTTGATCATGACACCGCCAGAAAGGATGTGGTATTCCTTCTGGATGGTTCTGATGGCACAAGGAATGGATTCCCAGCAATGCGTGATTTTGTTCAGAGAGTAGTAGAGAAACTCAATGTGGGAGGAGACAAAGACCGCGTTTCTGTGGTCCAGTACGGTAGAGATGAAGAAGTTAATTTCTATCTGAACACATACACCACGAAGGGCGACATTCTTGACATCGTCAGAGGTCTGAGGCACAGAGGAGGTAGACCCCTCAACACTGGGGCAGCCCTCCAGTATGTAAGGGACAACGTCTTTACTGCCTCCTCAGGAAGCAGAAGCCAAGAGGGTGTCCCTCAGATGCTGATACTGCTGAGTGGCGGGAGGTCCAATGATAATGTTGAAATACCAGTTTCTGCCCTGAAAGAGAGTGGGGTCTTGATCTTTGGCATTGGAAACAGAAATTCTAGCAAAGAGGTTCAAAGGATTGCCTCTGACCCCAGTTATTCCCAGTCTGTTTCTGAATTCTCTGATCTCCCCAGCGTCCAGGATAAGTTTTTCTCCTCACTCATTACTGTACACGTTGGCGCCACACCCATTTCCCCAACAGTCATAGGTAAGACAGGATGCATTATCTAGGAAAACTAAAGCAACAAACACATATTTCAGATTTGATGAAGCAATGTTGACATACTGTTTTGTTGACATACTGTTTTGTTTCTGATACTCTTAGTGGACCTAAGCATTGCCAGAAAGGATGTAGTATTCTTGCTGGATGGTTCTGATGGCACTAGGAATGGCTTCCCAGAAATGCGGGACTTTGTTCAAAGAGTAGTGGAGAAACTCACTGTAGGGGAGAACAGAGATCGAGTCTCTGTGGTACAGTATAGCAGAGAACCAGAGGCCCACTTCTATCTGAACACTTACATGAGAAAAGAAGAGGTTGTTGACACCGTAAGAGGGCTGAAGCACAAAGGAGGGAGACCCCTCAACACTGGAGCAGCTCTCCAGTATGTCAGGGACTACATCTTTACTGCCTCCTCTGGAAGTAGGCGCCTTGAAAGTGTTCCACAGATTCTGATACTGCTAAATGGTGGAAGGTCCTTTGACAATGTAGATAAACCAGCTTCTGCTCTCAAGGAGCTTGGTGTCTTGGTGTTTGGAATTGGAACAAGGAGCTCTGATAGCAGAGAATTACAGAAGATATCCTATGACCCCAGTTATGCTCTCTCCGTGTCTGAATTTACTGACCTCCCCAACATCCAACAGCAGCTTCTTTCTGCCATGAACACTGCCATTATACAGGACACAACCATGACACCAACACTAATACCAACAATACTAGGTAAGAAAAATATGCTTTTGATCTGTTCCATTTCCTCTTTTACATTAGGATAGAGTAGTTGATAGCTTAGAACACTTGTGTAGATACCCCTGAGGCCTTTCATGTGGTTTCATTTCATACCTCTGTACCAATGTTCCCTATGATATAACTCAAGCCAATGCACAAATTGTCACTTTCGTTGAATAGTTGTTTGTGATAAGTGAAAGGGATGACTTTCATGTGACAGAAGCAGCTTTGTCCTGTTTTCCCATAACCTATGCCACATGTAATATTACTCTTTACCTGAACCTTCAAATTCCCTAGTTGAGAGTCAGGCTCCCAGGAGGGATGTTGTGTTCTTGCTGGATGGATCTGATGGCACTAGGAGTGGATTCCCAGCCATGCGTGACTTTGTTGAAAGAGTGGTGGAGACACTCAGTGTGGATGAGAACAAAGATCGCGTTGCGGTGGTCCAGTACAGTAGAGATCCAGCCGCACAATTATATCTGAACACATACACAACAAAGGGAGAGATTCTCAACACTGTAAGAGGTCTGAGACACAAAGGCGGGAGACCTCTCAACACTGGAGCAGCTCTCCAGTACGTGAGGGACAATGTCTTTACTGCCTCCTCCGGAAGCAGACGCTTGGAAGGCGTTCCACAGCTATTGATTCTGTTGAGTGGTGGAAGGTCGGTTGACAATGTTGACACGCCAGCCTCTGCTCTGAAGGAGCTTGGGGTTTTGGTCTTTGGAATTGGAACAAGGAGCTCTGATAGCAGAGAATTGCAGAGGATATCACATGATCCCAGTTACGCTCTGTCTGTCTCAGACTTTACTGACCTTCCGAGCATCCAGCAGCAACTTCTGTCCTCGGTGGAGGCAGTGGTTATTGATGTTACTCCAGAATCACCAACAGTTTTAGGTATGTGTTATCACTGTGAATTAAGAGTCAGGATGTGTTAACAAAATGTCCGCTGAGTCTTAGAAACGACTATATAATTGGCCAAAAACACCAAAATTGATCAGTTTGAATTAACATAATCTATTGATTTTCTCAGTTGATCATGCCACCGCCAGAAAGGATGTGGTATTCCTTCTGGATGGTTCTGATGGCACAAGGAATGGATTCCCAGCAATGCGTGATTTTGTTCAGAGAGTAGTAGAGAAACTCAATGTGGGAGGAGACAAAGACCGCGTTTCTGTGGTCCAGTACGGTAGAGATCAAGAAGTTAATTTCTATCTGAACACATACACCACGAAGGGCGACATTCTTGACATCGTCAGAGGTCTGAGGCACAGAGGAGGTAGACCCCTCAACACTGGGGCAGCCCTCCAGTATGTAAGGGACAACGTCTTTACTGCCTCCTCAGGAAGCAGAAGCCAAGAGGGTGTCCCTCAGATGCTGATACTGCTGAGTGGTGGGAGGTCCAATGATAATGTTGAAATACCAGTTTCTGCCCTGAAAGAGAGTGGGGTCTTGATCTTTGGCATTGGAAACAGAAATTCTAGCAAAGAGGTTCAAAGGATTGCCTCTGACCCCAGTTATTCCCAGTCTGTTTCTGAATTCTCTGATCTCCCCAGCGTCCAGGATAAGTTTTTCTCCTCACTCATTACTGTACACGTTGGCGCCACACCCATTTCCCCAACAGTCATAGGTAAGACCGGATGCATTATCTAGGAAAACTAAAGCAACAAACACATATTTCAGATTTGATGAAGCAATGTTGACATACTGTTTTTTTGACATACTGTTTTGTTTCTGATACTCTTAGTGGACCTAAGCATTGCCAGAAAGGATGTAGTATTCTTGCTGGATGGTTCTGATGGCACTAGGAATGGCTTCCCAGAAATGCGGGACTTTGTTCAAAGAGTAGTGGAGAAACTCACTGTAGGGGAGAACAGAGATCGAGTCTCTGTGGTACAGTATAGCAGAGAACCAGAGGCCCACTTCTATCTGAACACTTACATGAGAAAAGAAGAGGTTGTTGACACCGTAAGAGGGCTGAAGCACAAAGGAGGGAGACCCCTCAACACTGGAGCAGCTCTCCAGTATGTCAGGGACTACATCTTTACTGCCTCCTCTGGAAGTAGGCGCCTTGAAAGTGTTCCACAGATTCTGATACTGCTAAATGGTGGAAGGTCCTTTGACAATGTAGATAAACCAGCTTCTGCTCTCAAGGAGCTTGGTGTCTTGGTGTTTGGAATTGGAACAAGGAGCTCTGATAGCAGAGAATTACAGAAGATATCCTATGACCCCAGTTATGCTCTCTCCGTGTCTGAATTTACTGACCTCCCCAACATCCAACAGCAGCTTCTTTCTGCCATGAACACTGCCATTATACAGGACACAACCATGACACCAACACTAATACCAACAATACTAGGTAAGAAAAATATGCTTTTGATCTGTTCCATTTCCTCTTTTACATTAGGATAGAGTAGTTGATAGCTTAGAACACTTGTGTAGATACCCCTGAGGCCTTTCATGTGGTTTCATTTCATACCTCTGTACCAATGTTCCCTATGATATAACTCAAGCCAATGCACAAATTGTCACTTTCGTTGAATAGTTGTTTGTGATAAGTGAAAGGGATGACTTTCATGTGACAGAAGCAGCTTTGTCCTGTTTTCCCATAACCTATGCCACATGTAATATTACTCTTTACCTGAACCTTCAAATTCCCTAGTTGAGAGTCAGGCTCCCAGGAGGGATGTTGTGTTCTTGCTGGATGGATCTGATGGCACTAGGAGTGGATTCCCAGCCATGCGTGACTTTGTTCAAAGAGTGGTGGAGACACTCAGTGTGGATGAGAACAAAGATCGCGTTGCGGTGGTCCAGTACAGTAGAGATCCAGCCGCACAATTATATCTGAACACATACACAACAAAGGGAGAGATTCTCAACACTGTAAGAGGTCTGAGACACAAAGGCGGGAGACCTCTCAACACTGGAGCAGCTCTCCAGTACGTGAGGGACAATGTCTTTACTGCCTCCTCCGGAAGCAGACGCTTGGAAGGCGTTCCACAGCTATTGATTCTGTTGAGTGGTGGAAGGTCGGTTGACAATGTTGACACGCCAGCCTCTGCTCTGAAGGAGCTTGGGGTTTTGGTCTTTGGAATTGGAACAAGGAGCTCTGATAGCAGAGAATTGCAGAGGATATCACATGATCCCAGTTACGCTCTGTCTGTCTCAGACTTTACTGACCTTCCGAGCATCCAGCAGCAACTTCTGTCCTCGGTGGAGGCAGTGGTTATTGATGTTACTCCAGAATCACCAACAGTTTTAGGTATGTGTTATCACTGTGAATTAAGAGTCAGGATGTGTTAACAAAATGTCCGCTGAGTCTTAGAAACGACTATATAATTGGCCAAAAACACCACAATTGATCAGTTTGAATTAACATAATCTATTGATTTTCTCAGTTGATCATGCCACCGCCAGAAAGGATGTGGTATTCCTTCTGGATGGTTCTGATGGCACAAGGAATGGATTCCCAGCAATGCGTGATTTTGTTCAGAGAGTAGTAGAGAAACTCAATGTGGGAGGAGACAAAGACCGCGTTTCTGTGGTCCAGTACGGTAGAGATCAAGAAGTTAATTTCTATCTGAACACATACACCACGAAGGGCGACATTCTTGACATCGTCAGAGGTCTGAGGCACAGAGGAGGTAGACCCCTCAACACTGGGGCAGCCCTCCAGTATGTAAGGGACAACGTCTTTACTGCCTCCTCAGGAAGCAGAAGCCAAGAGGGTGTCCCTCAGATGCTGATACTGCTGAGTGGTGGGAGGTCCAATGATAATGTTGAAATACCAGTTTCTGCCCTGAAAGAGAGTGGGGTCTTGATCTTTGGCATTGGAAACAGAAATTCTAGCAAAGAGGTTCAAAGGATTGCCTCTGACCCCAGTTATTCCCAGTCTGTTTCTGAATTCTCTGATCTCCCCAGCGTCCAGGATAAGTTTTTCTCCTCACTCATTACTGTACACGTTGGCGCCACACCCATTTCCCCAACAGTCATAGGTAAGACCGGATGCATTATCTAGGAAAACTAAAGCAACAAACACATATTTCAGATTTGATGAAGCAATGTTGACATACTGTTTTGTTGACATACTGTTTTGTTTCTGATACTCTTAGTGGACCTAAGCATTGCCAGAAAGGATGTAGTATTCTTGCTGGATGGTTCTGATGGCACTAGGAATGGCTTCCCAGAAATGCGGGACTTTGTTCAAAGAGTAGTGGAGAAACTCACTGTAGGGGAGAACAGAGATCGAGTCTCTGTGGTACAGTATAGCAGAGAACCAGAGGCCCACTTCTATCTGAACACTTACATGAGAAAAGAAGAGGTTGTTGACACCGTAAGAGGGCTGAAGCACAAAGGAGGGAGACCCCTCAACACTGGAGCAGCTCTCCAGTATGTCAGGGACTACATCTTTACTGCCTCCTCTGGAAGTAGGCGCCTTGAAAGTGTTCCACAGATTCTGATACTGCTAAATGGTGGAAGGTCCTTTGACAATGTAGATAAACCAGCTTCTGCTCTCAAGGAGCTTGGTGTCTTGGTGTTTGGAATTGGAACAAGGAGCTCTGATAGCAGAGAATTACAGAAGATATCCTATGACCCCAGTTATGCTCTCTCCGTGTCTGAATTTACTGACCTCCCCAACATCCAACAGCAGCTTCTTTCTGCCATGAACACTGCCATTATACAGGACACAACCATGACACCAACACTAATACCAACAATACTAGGTAAGAAAAATATGCTTTTGATCTGTTCCATTTCCTCTTTTACATTAGGATAGAGTAGTTGATAGCTTAGAACACTTGTGTAGATACCCCTGAGGCCTTTCATGTGGTTTCATTTCATACCTCTGTACCAATGTTCCCTATGATATAACTCAAGCCAATGCACAAATTGTCACTTTCGTTGAATAGTTGTTTGTGATAAGTGAAAGGGATGACTTTCATGTGACAGAAGCAGCTTTGTCCTGTTTTCCCATAACCTATGCCACATGTAATATGACTCTTTATCTGAACCTTCACATTCCCTAGTTGAGAGTCAGGCTCCCAGGAGGGATGTTGTGTTCTTGCTGGATGGATCTGATGGCACTAGGAGTGGATTCCCAGCCATGCGTGACTTTGTTCAAAGAGTGGTGGAGACACTCAGTGTGGATGAGAACAAAGATCGCGTTGCGGTGGTCCAGTACAGTAGAGATCCAGCCGCCCAATTCTATCTGAACACATACACAACAAAGGGAGAGATTCTCAACACTGTAAGAGGTCTGAGACACAAAGGCGGGAGACCTCTCAACACTGGAGCAGCTCTCCAGTACGTGAGGGACAATGTCTTTACTGCCTCCTCCGGAAGCAGACGCTTGGAAGGCGTTCCACAGCTACTGATTCTGTTGAGTGGTGGAAGGTCGGTTGACAATGTTGACACGCCAGCCTCTGCTCTGAAGGAGCTTGGGGTTTTGGTCTTTGGAATTGGAACAAGGAGCTCTGATAGCAGAGAATTGCAGAGGATATCACATGATCCCAGTTACGCTCTGTCTGTCTCAGACTTTACTGACCTTCCAAGCATCCAGCAGCAACTTCTGTCCTCGGTGGAGGCAGTGGTTATTGATGTTACTCCAGAATCACCAACAGTTTTAGGTATGTGTTATCACTGTGAATTAAGAGTCAGGATGTGTTAACAAAATGGCCGCTGAGTCTTAGAAACGACTATATAATTGGCCAAAAACACCACAATTGATCAGTTTGAATTAACATAATCTATTGATTTTCTCAGTTGATCATGACACCGCCAGAAAGGATGTGGTATTCCTTCTGGATGGTTCTGATGGCACAAGGAATGGATTCCCAGCAATGCGTGATTTTGTTCAGAGAGTAGTAGAGAAACTCAATGTGGGAGGAGACAAAGACCGCGTTTCTGTGGTCCAGTACGGTAGAGATCAAGAAGTTAATTTCTATCTGAACACATACACCACGAAGGGCGACATTCTTGACATCGTCAGAGGTCTGAGGCACAGAGGAGGTAGACCCCTCAACACTGGGGCAGCCCTCCATTATGTAAGGGACAACGTCTTTACTGCCTCCTCAGGAAGCAGAAGCCAAGAGGGTGTCCCTCAGATGCTGATACTGCTGAGTGGCGGGAGGTCCAATGATAATGTTGAAATACCAGTTTCTGCCCTGAAAGAGAGTGGGGTCTTGATCTTTGGCATTGGAAACAGAAATTCTAGCAAAGAGGTTCAAAGGATTGCCTCTGACCCCAGTTATTCCCAGTCTGTTTCTGAATTCTCTGATCTCCCCAGCGTCCAGGATAAGTTTTTCTCCTCACTCATTACTGTACACGTTGGCGCCACACCCATTTCCCCAACAGTCATAGGTAAGACCGGATGCATTATCTAGGAAAACTAAAGCAACAAACACATATTTCAGATTTGATGAAGCAATGTTGACATACTGTTTTGTTGACATACTGTTTTGTTTCTGATACTCTTAGTGGACCTAAGCATTGCCAGAAAGGATGTAGTATTCTTGCTGGATGGTTCTGATGGCACTAGGAATGGCTTCCCAGAAATGCGGGACTTTGTTCAAAGAGTAGTGGAGAAACTCACTGTAGGGGAGAACAGAGATCGAGTCTCTGTGGTACAGTATAGCAGAGAACCAGAGGCCCACTTCTATCTGAACACTTACATGAGAAAAGAAGAGGTTGTTGACACCGTAAGAGGGCTGAAGCACAAAGGAGGGAGACCCCTCAACACTGGAGCAGCTCTCCAGTATGTCAGGGACTACATCTTTAATGCCTCCTCTGGAAGTAGGCGCCTTGAAAGTGTTCCACAGATTCTGATACTGCTAAATGGTGGAAGGTCCTTTGACAATGTAGATAAACCAGCTTCTGCTCTCAAGGAGCTTGGTGTCTTGGTGTTTGGAATTGGAACAAGGAGCTCTGATAGCAGAGAATTACAGAAGATATCCTATGACCCCAGTTATGCTCTCTCCGTGTCTGAATTTACTGACCTCCCCAACATCCAACAGCAGCTTCTTTCTGCCATGAACACTGCCATTATACAGGACACAACCATGACACCAACACTAATACCAACAATACTAGGTAAGAAAAATATGCTTTTGATCTGTTCCATTTCCTCTTTTACATTAGGATAGAGTAGTTGATACCTTTGATCACTCTTGTAGGTTCCCCTGAGGCCTTTCATGTGGTTTCATTTCATACCTCTGTACCAATGTTCCCTATGATATAACTCAAGCCAATGCACAAATTGTCACTTTCGTTGAATAGTTGTTTGTGATAAGTGAAAGGGATGACTTTCATGTGACAGAAGCAGCTTTGTCCTGTTTTCCCATAACCTATGCCACATGTAATATGACTCTTTATCTGAACCTTCACATTCCCTAGTTGAGAGTCAGGCTCCCAGGAGGGATGTTGTGTTCTTGCTGGATGGATCTGATGGCACTAGGAGTGGATTCCCAGCCATGCGTGACTTTGTTCAAAGAGTGGTGGAGACACTCAGTGTGGATGAGAACAAAGATCGCGTTGCGGTGGTCCAGTACAGTAGAGATCCAGCCGCCCAATTCTATCTGAACACATACACAACAAAGGGAGAGATTCTCAACACTGTAAGAGGTCTGAGACACAAAGGCGGGAGACCTCTCAACACTGGAGCAGCTCTCCAGTACGTGAGGGACAATGTCTTTACTGCCTCCTCCGGAAGCAGACGCTTGGAAGGCGTTCCACAGCTACTGATTCTGTTGAGTGGTGGAAGGTCGGTTGACAATGTTGACACGCCAGCCTCTGCTCTGAAGGAGCTTGGGGTTTTGGTCTTTGGAATTGGAACAAGGAGCTCTGATAGCAGAGAATTGCAGAGGATATCACATGATCCCAGTTACGCTCTGTCTGTCTCAGACTTTACTGACCTTCCAAGCATCCAGCAGCAACTTCTGTCCTCGGTGGAGGCAGTGGTTATTGATGTTACTCCAGAATCACCAACAGTTTTAGGTATGTGTTATCACTGTGAATTAAGAGTCAGGATGTGTTAACAAAATGGCCGCTGAGTCTTAGAAACGACTATATAATTGGCCAAAAACACCACAATTGATCAGTTTGAATTAACATAATCTATTGATTTTCTCAGTTGATCATGACACCGCCAGAAAGGATGTGGTATTCCTTCTGGATGGTTCTGATGGCACAAGGAATGGATTCCCAGCAATGCGTGATTTTGTTCAGAGAGTAGTAGAGAAACTCAATGTGGGAGGAGACAAAGACCGCGTTTCTGTGGTCCAGTACGGTAGAGATCAAGAAGTTAATTTCTATCTGAACACATACACCACGAAGGGCGACATTCTTGACATCGTCAGAGGTCTGAGGCACAGAGGAGGTAGACCCCTCAACACTGGGGCAGCCCTCCATTATGTAAGGGACAACGTCTTTACTGCCTCCTCAGGAAGCAGAAGCCAAGAGGGTGTCCCTCAGATGCTGATACTGCTGAGTGGCGGGAGGTCCAATGATAATGTTGAAATACCAGTTTCTGCCCTGAAAGAGAGTGGGGTCTTGATCTTTGGCATTGGAAACAGAAATTCTAGCAAAGAGGTTCAAAGGATTGCCTCTGACCCCAGTTATTCCCAGTCTGTTTCTGAATTCTCTGATCTCCCCAGCGTCCAGGATAAGTTTTTCTCCTCACTCATTACTGTACACGTTGGCGCCACACCCATTTCCCCAACAGTCATAGGTAAGACCGGATGCATTATCTAGGAAAACTAAAGCAACAAACACATATTTCAGATTTGATGAAGCAATGTTGACATACTGTTTTGTTGACATACTGTTTTGTTTCTGATACTCTTAGTGGACCTAAGCATTGCCAGAAAGGATGTAGTATTCTTGCTGGATGGTTCTGATGGCACTAGGAATGGCTTCCCAGAAATGCGGGACTTTGTTCAAAGAGTAGTGGAGAAACTCACTGTAGGGGAGAACAGAGATCGAGTCTCTGTGGTACAGTATAGCAGAGAACCAGAGGCCCACTTCTATCTGAACACTTACATGAGAAAAGAAGAGGTTGTTGACACCGTAAGAGGGCTGAAGCACAAAGGAGGGAGACCCCTCAACACTGGAGCAGCTCTCCAGTATGTCAGGGACTACATCTTTAATGCCTCCTCTGGAAGTAGGCGCCTTGAAAGTGTTCCACAGATTCTGATACTGCTAAATGGTGGAAGGTCCTTTGACAATGTAGATAAACCAGCTTCTGCTCTCAAGGAGCTTGGTGTCTTGGTGTTTGGAATTGGAACAAGGAGCTCTGATAGCAGAGAATTACAGAAGATATCCTATGACCCCAGTTATGCTCTCTCCGTGTCTGAATTTACTGACCTCCCCAACATCCAACAGCAGCTTCTTTCTGCCATGAACACTGCCATTATACAGGACACAACCATGACACCAACACTAATACCAACAATACTAGGTAAGAAAAATATGCTTTTGATCTGTTCCATTTCCTCTTTTACATTAGGATAGAGTAGTTGATACCTTTGATCACTCTTGTAGGTTCCCCTGAGGCCTTTCATGTGGTTTCATTTCATACCTCTGTACCAATGTTCCCTATGATATAACTCAAGCCAATGCACAAATTGTCACTTTCGTTGAATAGTTGTTTGTGATAAGTGAAAGGGATGACTTTCATGTGACAGAAGCAGCTTTGTCCTGTTTTCCCATAACCTATGCCACATGTAATATGACTCTTTATCTGAACCTTCACATTCCCTAGTTGAGAGTCAGGCTCCCAGGAGGGATGTTGTGTTCTTGCTGGATGGATCTGATGGCACTAGGAGTGGATTCCCAGCCATGCGTGACTTTGTTCAAAGAGTGGTGGAGACACTCAGTGTGGATGAGAACAAAGATCGCGTTGCGGTGGTCCAGTACAGTAGAGATCCAGCCGCCCAATTCTATCTGAACACATACACAACAAAGGGAGAGATTCTCAACACTGTAAGAGGTCTGAGACACAAAGGCGGGAGACCTCTCAACACTGGAGCAGCTCTCCAGTACGTGAGGGACAATGTCTTTACTGCCTCCTCCGGAAGCAGACGCTTGGAAGGCGTTCCACAGCTACTGATTCTGTTGAGTGGTGGAAGGTCGGTTGACAATGTTGACACGCCAGCCTCTGCTCTGAAGGAGCTTGGGGTTTTGGTCTTTGGAATTGGAACAAGGAGCTCTGATAGCAGAGAATTGCAGAGGATATCACATGATCCCAGTTACGCTCTGTCTGTCTCAGACTTTACTGACCTTCCAAGCATCCAGCAGCAACTTCTGTCCTCGGTGGAGGCAGTGGTTATTGATGTTACTCCAGAATCACCAACAGTTTTAGGTATGTGTTATCACTGTGAATTAAGAGTCAGGATGTGTTAACAAAATGGCCGCTGAGTCTTAGAAACGACTATATAATTGGCCAAAAACACCACAATTGATGAGTTTGAATTAACATAATCTATTGATTTTCTCAGTTGATCATGACACCGCCAGAAAGGATGTGGTATTCCTTCTGGATGGTTCTGATGGCACAAGGAATGGATTCCCAGCAATGCGTGATTTTGTTCAGAGAGTAGTAGAGAAACTCAATGTGGGAGGAGACAAAGACCGCGTTTCTGTGGTCCAGTACGGTAGAGATCAAGAAGTTAATTTCTATCTGAACACATACACCACGAAGGGCGACATTCTTGACATCGTCAGAGGTCTGAGGCACAGAGGAGGTAGACCCCTCAACACTGGGGCAGCCCTCCAGTATGTAAGGGACAACGTCTTTACTGCCTCCTCAGGAAGCAGAAGCCAAGAGGGTGTCCCTCAGATGCTGATACTGCTGAGTGGCGGGAGGTCCAATGATAATGTTGAAATACCAGTTTCTGCCCTGAAAGAGAGTGGGGTCTTGATCTTTGGCATTGGAAACAGAAATTCTAGCAAAGAGGTTCAAAGGATTGCCTCTGACCCCAGTTATTCCCAGTCTGTTTCTGAATTCTCTGATCTCCCCAGCGTCCAGGATAAGTTTTTCTCCTCACTCATTACTGTACACGTTGGCGCCACACCCATTTCCCCAACAGTCATAGGTAAGACCGGATGCATTATCTAGGAAAACTAAAGCAACAAACACATATTTCAGATTTGATGAAGCAATGTTGACATACTGTTTTGTTGACATACTGTTTTGTTTCTGATACTCTTAGTGGACCTAAGCATTGCCAGAAAGGATGTAGTATTCTTGCTGGATGGTTCTGATGGCACTAGGAATGGCTTCCCAGAAATGCGGGACTTTGTTCAAAGAGTAGTGGAGAAACTCACTGTAGGGGAGAACAGAGATCGAGTCTCTGTGGTACAGTATAGCAGAGAACCAGAGGCCCACTTCTATCTGAACACTTACATGAGAAAAGAAGAGGTTGTTGACACCGTAAGAGGGCTGAAGCACAAAGGAGGGAGACCCCTCAACACTGGAGCAGCTCTCCAGTATGTCAGGGACTACGTCTTTAATGCCTCCTCTGGAAGTAGGCGCCTTGAAAGTGTTCCACAGATTCTGATACTGCTAAATGGTGGAAGGTCCTTTGACAATGTAGATAAACCAGCTTCTGCTCTCAAGGAGCTTGGTGTCTTGGTGTTTGGAATTGGAACAAGGAGCTCTGATAGCAGAGAATTACAGAAGATATCCTATGACCCCAGTTATGCTCTCTCCGTGTCTGAATTTACTGACCTCCCCAACATCCAACAGCAGCTTCTTTCTGCCATGAACACTGCCATTATACAGGACACAACCATGACACCAACACTAATACCAACAATACTAGGTAAGAAAAATATGCTTTTGATCTTTTCATTTCCTCTTTTACATTAGGATAGAGTAGTTGATACCTTTGATCACTCTTGTAGGTTCCCCTGAGGCCTTTCATGTGGTTTCATTTCATACCTCTGTACCAATGTTCCCTATGATATAACTCAAGCCAATGCACAAATTGTCACTTTCGTTGAATAGTTGTTTGTGATAAGTGAAAGGGATGACTTTCATGTGACAGAAGCAGCTTTGTCCTGTTTTCCCATAACCTATGCCACATGTAATATGACTCTTTATCTGAACCTTCACATTCCCTAGTTGAAAGTCAGGCTCCCAGGAGGGATGTTGTGTTCTTGCTGGATGGATCTGATGGCACTAGGAGTGGATTCCCAGCCATAAGTGACTTTGTTCAAAGAGTGGTGGAGACACTCAGTGTGGATGAGAACAAAGATCGCGTTGCGGTGGTCCAGTACAGTAGAGATCCAGCCGCCCAATTCTATCTGAACACATACACAACAAAGGGAGAGATTCTCAACACTGTAAGAGGTCTGAGACACAAAGGCGGGAGACCTCTCAACACTGGAGCAGCTCTCCAGTACGTGAGGGACAATGTCTTTACTGCCTCCTCCGGAAGCAGACGCTTGGAAGGCGTTCCACAGCTACTGATTCTGTTGAGTGGTGGAAGGTCGGTTGACAATGTTGACACGCCAGCCTCTGCTCTGAAGGAGCTTGGGGTTTTGGTCTTTGGAATTGGAACAAGGAGCTCTGATAGCAGAGAATTGCAGAGGATATCACATGATCCCAGTTACGCTCTGTCTGTCTCAGACTTTACTGACCTTCCAAGCATCCAGCAGCAACTTCTGTCCTCGGTGGAGGCAGTGGTTATTGATGTTACTCCAGAATCACCAACAGTTTTAGGTATGTGTTATCACTGTGAATTAAGAGTCAGGATGTGTTAACAAAATGGCCGCTGAGTCTTAGAAACGACTATATAATTGGCCAAAAACACCACAATTGATGAGTTTGAATTAACATAATCTATTGATTTTCTCAGTTGATCATGACACCGCCAGAAAGGATGTGGTATTCCTTCTGGATGGTTCTGATGGCACAAGGAATGGATTCCCAGCAATGCGTGATTTTGTTCAGAGAGTAGTAGAGAAACTCAATGTGGGAGGAGACAAAGACCGCGTTTCTGTGGTCCAGTACGGTAGAGATCAAGAAGTTAATTTCTATCTGAACACATACACCACGAAGGGCGACATTCTTGACATCGTCAGAGGTCTGAGGCACAGAGGAGGTAGACCCCTCAACACTGGGGCAGCCCTCCAGTATGTAAGGGACAACGTCTTTACTGCCTCCTCAGGAAGCAGAAGGCAAGAGGGTGTCCCTCAGATGCTGATACTGCTGAGTGGCGGGAGGTCCAATGATAATGTTGAAATACCAGTTTCTGCCCTGAAAGAGAGTGGGGTCTTGATCTTTGGCATTGGAAACAGAAATTCTAGCAAAGAGGTTCAAAGGATTGCCTCTGACCCCAGTTATTCCCAGTCTGTTTCTGAATTCTCTGATCTCCCCAGCGTCCAGGATAAGTTTTTCTCCTCACTCATTACTGTACACGTTGGCGCCACACCCATTTCCCCAACAGTCATAGGTAAGACCGGATGCATTATCTAGGAAAACTAAAGCAACAAACACATATTTCAGATTTGATGAAGCAATGTTGACATACTGTTTTGTTGACATACTGTTTTGTTTCTGATACTCTTAGTGGACCTAAGCATTGCCATAAAGGATGTAGTATTCTTGCTGGATGGTTCTGATGGCACTAGGAATGGCTTCCCAGAAATGCGGGACTTTGTTCAAAGAGTAGTGGAGAAACTCACTGTAGGGGAGAACAGAGATCGAGTCTCTGTGGTACAGTATAGCAGAGAACCAGAGGCCCACTTCTATCTGAACACTTACATGAGAAAAGAAGAGGTTGTTGACACCGTAAGAGGGCTGAAGCACAAAGGAGGGAGACCCCTCAACACTGGAGCAGCTCTCCAGTATGTCAGGGACTACGTCTTTACTGCCTCCTCTGGAAGTAGGCGCCTTGAAAGTGTTCCACAGATTCTGATACTGCTAAATGGTGGAAGGTCCTTTGACAATGTAGATAAACCAGCTTCTGCTCTCAAGGAGCTTGGTGTCTTGGTGTTTGGAATTGGAACAAGGAGCTCTGATAGCAGAGAATTACAGAAGATATCCTATGACCCCAGTTATGCTCTCTCCGTGTCTGAATTTACTGACCTCCCCAACATCCAACAGCAGCTTCTTTCTGCCATGAACACTGCCATTATACAGGACACAACCATGACACCAACACTAATACCAACAATACTAGGTAAGAAAAATATGCTTTTGATCTGTTCCATTTCCTCTTTTACATTAGGATAGAGTAGTTGATACCTTTGATCACTCTTGTAGGTTCCCCTGAGGCCTTTCATGTGGTTTCATTTCATACCTCTGTACCAATGTTCCCTATGATATAACTCAAGCCAATGCACAAATTGTCACTTTCGTTGAATAGTTGTTTGTGATAAGTGAAAGGGATGACTTTCATGTGACAGAAGCAGCTTTGTCCTGTTTTCCCATAACCTATGCCACATGTAATATGACTCTTTATCTGAACCTTCACATTCCCTAGTTGAGAGTCAGGCTCCCAGGAGGGATGTTGTGTTCTTGCTGGATGGATCTGATGGCACTAGGAGTGGATTCCCAGCCATGCGTGACTTTGTTCAAAGAGTGGTGGAGACACTCAGTGTGGATGAGAACAAAGATCGCGTTGCGGTGGTCCAGTACAGTAGAGATCCAGCCGCCCAATTCTATCTGAACACATACACAACAAAGGGAGAGATTCTCAACACTGTAAGAGGTCTGAGACACAAAGGCGGGAGACCTCTCAACACTGGAGCAGCTCTCCAGTACGTGAGGGACAATGTCTTTACTGCCTCCTCCGGAAGCAGACGCTTGGAAGGCGTTCCACAGCTACTGATTCTGTTGAGTGGTGGAAGGTCGGTTGACAATGTTGACACGCCAGCCTCTGCTCTGAAGGAGCTTGGGGTTTTGGTCTTTGGAATTGGAACAAGGAGCTCTGATAGCAGAGAATTGCAGAGGATATCACATGATCCCAGTTACGCTCTGTCTGTCTCAGACTTTACTGACCTTCCAAGCATCCAGCAGCAACTTCTGTCCTCGGTGGAGGCAGTGGTTATTGATGTTACTCCAGAATCACCAACAGTTTTAGGTATGTGTTATCACTGTGAATTAAGAGTCAGGATGTGTTAACAAAATGGCCGCTGAGTCTTAGAAACGACTATATAATTGGCCAAAAACACCACAATTGATCAGTTTGAATTAACATAATCTATTGATTTTCTCAGTTGATCATGACACCGCCAGAAAGGATGTGGTATTCCTTCTGGATGGTTCTGATGGCACAAGGAATGGATTCCCAGCAATGCGTGATTTTGTTCAGAGAGTAGTAGAGAAACTCAATGTGGGAGGAGACAAAGACCGCGTTTCTGTGGTCCAGTACGGTAGAGATCAAGAAGTTAATTTCTATCTGAACACATACACCACGAAGGGCGACATTCTTGACATCGTCAGAGGTCTGAGGCACAGAGGAGGTAGACCCCTCAACACTGGGGCAGCCCTCCAGTATGTAAGGGACAACGTCTTTACTGCCTCCTCAGGAAGCAGAAGCCAAGAGGGTGTCCCTCAGATGCTGATACTGCTGAGTGGCGGGAGGTCCAATGATAATGTTGAAATACCAGTTTCTGCCCTGAAAGAGAGTGGGGTCTTGATCTTTGGCATTGGAAACAGAAATTCTAGCAAAGAGGTTCAAAGGATTGCCTCTGACCCCAGTTATTCCCAGTCTGTTTCTGAATTCTCTGATCTCCCCAGCGTCCAGGATAAGTTTTTCTCCTCACTCATTACTGTACACGTTGGCGCCACACCCATTTCCCCAACAGTCATAGGTAAGACCGGATGCATTATCTAGGAAAACTAAAGCAACAAACACATATTTCAGATTTGATGAAGCAATGTTGACATACTGTTTTGTTGACATACTGTTTTGTTTCTGATACTCTTAGTGGACCTAAGCATTGCCAGAAAGGATGTAGTATTCTTGCTGGATGGTTCTGATGGCACTAGGAATGGCTTCCCAGAAATGCGGGACTTTGTTCAAAGAGTAGTGGAGAAACTCACTGTAGGGGAGAACAGAGATCGAGTCTCTGTGGTACAGTATAGCAGAGAACCAGAGGCCCACTTCTATCTGAACACTTACATGAGAAAAGAAGAGGTTGTTGACACCGTAAGAGGGCTGAAGCACAAAGGAGGGAGACCCCTCAACACTGGAGCAGCTCTCCAGTATGTCAGGGACTACATCTTTAATGCCTCCTCTGGAAGTAGGCGCCTTGAAAGTGTTCCACAGATTCTGATACTGCTAAATGGTGGAAGGTCCTTTGACAATGTAGATAAACCAGCTTCTGCTCTCAAGGAGCTTGGTGTCTTGGTGTTTGGAATTGGAACAAGGAGCTCTGATAGCAGAGAATTACAGAAGATATCCTATGACCCCAGTTATGCTCTCTCCGTGTCTGAATTTACTGACCTCCCCAACATCCAACAGCAGCTTCTTTCTGCCATGAACACTGCCATTATACAGGACACAACCATGACACCAACACTAATACCAACAATACTAGGTAAGAAAAATATGCTTTTGATCTGTTCCATTTCCTCTTTTACATTAGGATAGAGTAGTTGATACCTTTGATCACTCTTGTAGGTTCCCCTGAGGCCTTTCATGTGGTTTCATTTCATACCTCTGTACCAATGTTCCCTATGATATAACTCAAGCCAATGCACAAATTGTCACTTTCGTTGAATAGTTGTTTGTGATAAGTGAAAGGGATGACTTTCATGTGACAGAAGCAGCTTTGTCCTGTTTTCCCATAACCTATGCCACATGTAATATGACTCTTTATCTGAACCTTCACATTCCCTAGTTGAGAGTCAGGCTCCCAGGAGGGATGTTGTGTTCTTGCTGGATGGATCTGATGGCACTAGGAGTGGATTCCCAGCCATGCGTGACTTTGTTCAAAGAGTGGTGGAGACACTCAGTGTGGATGAGAACAAAGATCGCGTTGCGGTGGTCCAGTACAGTAGAGATCCAGCCGCCCAATTCTATCTGAACACATACACAACAAAGGGAGAGATTCTCAACACTGTAAGAGGTCTGAGACACAAAGGCGGGAGACCTCTCAACACTGGAGCAGCTCTCCAGTACGTGAGGGACAATGTCTTTACTGCCTCCTCCGGAAGCAGACGCTTGGAAGGCGTTCCACAGCTACTGATTCTGTTGAGTGGTGGAAGGTCGGTTGACAATGTTGACACGCCAGCCTCTGCTCTGAAGGAGCTTGGGGTTTTGGTCTTTGGAATTGGAACAAGGAGCTCTGATAGCAGAGAATTGCAGAGGATATCACATGATCCCAGTTACGCTCTGTCTGTCTCAGACTTTACTGACCTTCCAAGCATCCAGCAGCAACTTCTGTCCTCGGTGGAGGCAGTGGTTATTGATGTTACTCCAGAATCACCAACAGTTTTAGGTATGTGTTATCACTGTGAATTAAGAGTCAGGATGTGTTAACAAAATGGCCGCTGAGTCTTAGCAACGACTATATAATTGGCCAAAAACACCACAATTGATGAGTTTGAATTAACATAATCTATTGATTTTCTCAGTTGATCATGACACCGCCAGAAAGGATGTGGTATTCCTTCTGGATGGTTCTGATGGCACAAGGAATGGATTCCCAGCAATGCGTGATTTTGTTCAGAGAGTAGTAGAGAAACTCAATGTGGGAGGAGACAAAGACCGCGTTTCTGTGGTCCAGTACGGTAGAGATCAAGAAGTTAATTTCTATCTGAACACATACACCACGAAGGGCGACATTCTTGACATCGTCAGAGGTCTGAGGCACAGAGGAGGTAGACCCCTCAACACTGGGGCAGCCCTCCATTATGTAAGGGACAACGTCTTTACTGCCTCCTCAGGAAGCAGAAGCCAAGAGGGTGTCCCTCAGATGCTGATACTGCTGAGTGGCGGGAGGTCCAATGATAATGTTGAAATACCAGTTTCTGCCCTGAAAGAGATTGGGGTCTTGATCTTTGGCATTGGAAACAGAAATTCTAGCAAAGAGGTTCAAAGGATTGCCTCTGACCCCAGTTATTCCCAGTCTGTTTCTGAATTCTCTGATCTCCCCAGCGTCCAGGATAAGTTTTTCTCCTCACTCATTACTGTACACGTTGGCGCCACACCCATTTCCCCAACAGTCATAGGTAAGACCGGATGCATTATCTAGGAAAACTAAAGCAA
This sequence comes from Salmo salar, assembly GCF_965601325.2. NCBI lineage: Eukaryota > Metazoa > Chordata > Actinopteri > Salmoniformes > Salmonidae > Salmo > Salmo salar. The sequence goes on from NC_138311.1 coordinate 7,387,986, forward strand.
CAAACACATATTTCAGATTTGATGAAGCAATGTTGACATACTGTTTTGTTGACATACTGTTTTGTTTCTGATACTCTTAGTGGACCTAAGCATTGCCAGAAAGGATGTAGTATTCTTGCTGGATGGTTCTGATGGCACTAGGAATGGCTTCCCAGAAATGCGGGACTTTGTTCAAAGAGTAGTGGAGAAACTCACTGTAGGGGAGAACAGAGATCGAGTCTCTGTGGTACAGTATAGCAGAGAACCAGAGGCCCACTTCTATCTGAACACTTACATGAGAAAAGAAGAGGTTGTTGACACCGTAAGAGGGCTGAAGCACAAAGGAGGGAGACCCCTCAACACTGGAGCAGCTCTCCAGTATGTCAGGGACTACATCTTTACTGCCTCCTCTGGAAGTAGGAGCCTTGAAAGTGTTCCACAGATTCTGATACTGCTAAATGGTGGAAGGTCCTTTGACAATGTAGATAAACCAGCTTCTGCTCTCAAGGAGCTTGGTGTCTTGGTGTTTGGAATTGGAACAAGGAGCTCTGATAGCAGAGAATTACAGAAGATATCCTATGACCCCAGTTATGCTCTCTCCGTGTCTGAATTTACTGACCTCCCCAACATCCAACAGCAGCTTCTTTCTGCCATGAACACTGCCATTATACAGGACACAACCATGACACCAACACTAATACCAACAATGCTAGGTAAGAAAAATATGCTTTTGATCTGTTCCATTTCCTCTTTTACATTAGGATAGAGTAGTTGATACCTTTGATCACTCTTGTAGGTTCCCCTGAGGCCTTTCATGTGGTTTCATTTCATACCTCTGTACCAATGTTCCCTATGATATAACTCAAGCCAATGCACAAATTGTCAATTTCGTTGAATAGTTGTTTGTGATAAGTGAAAGGGATGACTTTCATGTGACAGAAGCAGCTTTGTCCTGTTTTCCCATAACCTATGCCACATGTAATATGACTCTTTATCTGAACCTTCACATTCCCTAGTTGAGAGTCAGGCTCCCAGGAGGGATGTTGTGTTCTTGCTGGATGGATCTGATGGCACTAGGAGTGGATTCCCAGCCATGCGTGACTTTGTTCAAAGAGTGGTGGAGACACTCAGTGTGGATGAGAACAAAGATCGCGTTGCGGTGGTCCAGTACAGTAGAGATCCAGCCGCCCAATTCTATCTGAACACATACACAACAAAGGGAGAGATTCTCAACACTGTAAGAGGTCTGAGACACAAAGGCGGGAGACCTCTCAACACTGGAGCAGCTCTCCAGTACGTGAGGGACAATGTCTTTACTGCCTCCTCCGGAAGCAGACGCTTGGAAGGCGTTCCACAGCTACTGATTCTGTTGAGTGGTGGAAGGTCGGTTGACAATGTTGACACGCCAGCCTCTGCTCTGAAGGAGCTTGGGGTTTTGGTCTTTGGAATTGGAACAAGGAGCTCTGATAGCAGAGAATTGCAGAGGATATCACATGATCCCAGTTACGCTCTGTCTGTCTCAGACTTTACTGACCTTCCGAGCATCCAGCAGCAACTTCTGTCCTCGGTGGAGGCAGTGGTTATTGATGTTACTCCAGAATCACCAACAGTTTTAGGTATGTGTTATCACTGTGAATTAAGAGTCAGGATGTGTTAACAAAATGTCCGCTGAGTCTTAGAAACGACTATATAATTGGCCAAAAACACCACAATTGATCAGTTTGAATTAACATAATCTATTGATTTTCCCAGTTGATCATGACACCGCCAGAAAGGATGTGGTATTCCTTCTGGATGGTTCTGATGGCACAAGGAATGGATTCCCAGCAATGCGTGATTTTGTTCAGAGAGTAGTAGAGAAACTCAATGTGGGAGGAGACAAAGACCGCGTTTCTGTGGTCCAGTACGGTAGAGATCAAGAAGTTAATTTCTATCTGAACACATACACCACGAAGGGCGACATTCTTGACATCGTCAGAGGTCTGAGGCACAGAGGAGGTAGACCCCTCAACACTGGGGCAGCCCTCCAGTATGTAAGGGACAACGTCTTTACTGCCTCCTCAGGAAGCAGAAGCCAAGAGGGTGTCCCTCAGATGCTGATACTGCTGAGTGGCGGGAGGTCCAATGATAATGTTGAAATACCAGTTTCTGCCCTGAAAGAGAGTGGGGTCTTGATCTTTGGCATTGGAAACAGAAATTCTAGCAAAGAGGTTCAAAGGATTGCCTCTGACCCCAGTTATTCCCAGTCTGTTTCTGAATTCTCTGATCTCCCCAGCGTCCAGGATAAGTTTTTCTCCTCACTCATTACTGTACACGTTGGCGCCACACCCATTTCCCCAACAGTCATAGGTAAGACCGGATGCATTATCTAGGAAAACTAAAGCAACAAACACATATTTCAGATTTGATGAAGCAATGTTGACATACTGTTTTGTTGACATACTGTTTTGTTTCTGATACTCTTAGTGGACCTAAGCATTGCCAGAAAGGATGTAGTATTCTTGCTGGATGGTTCTGATGGCACTAGGAATGGCTTCCCAGAAATGCGGGACTTTGTTCAAAGAGTAGTGGAGAAACTCACTGTAGGGGAGAACAGAGATCGAGTCTCTGTGGTACAGTATAGCAGAGAACCAGAGGCCCACTTCTATCTGAACACTTACATGAGAAAAGAAGAGGTTGTTGACACCGTAAGAGGGCTGAAGCACAAAGGAGGGAGACCCCTCAACACTGGAGCAGCTCTCCAGTATGTCAGGGACTACATCTTTACTGCCTCCTCTGGAAGTAGGCGCCTTGAAAGTGTTCCACAGATTCTGATACTGCTAAATGGTGGAAGGTCCTTTGACAATGTAGATAAACCAGCTTCTGCTCTCAAGGAGCTTGGTGTCTTGGTGTTTGGAATTGGAACAAGGAGCTCTGATAGCAGAGAATTACAGAAGATATCCTATGACCCCAGTTATGCTCTCTCCGTGTCTGAATTTACTGACCTCCCCAACATCCAACAGCAGCTTCTTTCTGCCATGAACACTGCCATTATACAGGACACAACCATGACACCAACACTAATACCAACAATACTAGGTAAGAAAAATATGCTTTTGATCTGTTCCATTTCCTCTTTTACATTAGGATAGAGTAGTTGATACCTTTGATCACTCTTGTAGGTTCCCCTGAGGCCTTTCATGTGGTTTCATTTCATACCTCTGTACCAATGTTCCCTATGATATAACTCAAGCCAATGCACAAATTGTCACTTTCGTTGAATAGTTGTTTGTGATAAGTGAAAGGGAAGACTTTCATGTGACAGAAGCAGCTTTGTCCTGTTTTCCCATAACCTATGCCACATGTAATATGACTCTTTATCTGAACCTTCACATTCCCTAGTTGAGAGTCAGGCTCCCAGGAGGGATGTTGTGTTCTTGCTGGATGGATCTGATGGCACTAGGAGTGGATTCCCAGCCATGCGTGACTTTGTTCAAAGAGTGGTGGAGACACTCAGTGTGGATGAGAACAAAGATCGCGTTGCGGTGGTCCAGTACAGTAGAGATCCAGCCGCCCAATTCTATCTGAACACATACACAACAAAGGGAGAGATTCTCAACACTGTAAGAGGTCTGAGACACAAAGGCGGGAGACCTCTCAACACTGGAGCAGCTCTCCAGTACGTGAGGGACAATGTCTTTACTGCCTCCTCCGGAAGCAGACGCTTGGAAGGCGTTCCACAGCTACTGATTCTGTTGAGTGGTGGAAGGTCGGTTGACAATGTTGACACGCCAGCCTCTGCTCTGAAGGAGCTTGGGGTTTTGGTCTTTGGAATTGGAACAAGGAGCTCTGATAGCAGAGAATTGCAGAGGATATCACATGATCCCAGTTACGCTCTGTCTGTCTCAGACTTTACTGACCTTCCAAGCATCCAGCAGCAACTTCTGTCCTCGGTGGAGGCAGTGGTTATTGATGTTACTCCAGAATCACCAACAGTTTTAGGTATGTGTTATCACTGTGAATTAAGAGTCAGGATGTGTTAACAAAATGTCCGCTGAGTCTTAGAAACGACTATATAATTGGCCAAAAACACCACAATTGATCAGTTTGAATTAACATAATCTATTGATTTTCCCAGTTGATCATGACACCGCCAGAAAGGATGTGGTATTCCTTCTGGATGGTTCTGATGGCACAAGGAATGGATTCCCAGCAATGCGTGATTTTGTTCAGAGAGTAGTAGAGAAACTCAATGTGGGAGGAGACAAAGACCGCGTTTCTGTGGTCCAGTACGGTAGAGATCAAGAAGTTAATTTCTATCTGAACACATACACCACGAAGGGCGACATTCTTGACATCGTCAGAGGTCTGAGGCACAGAGGAGGTAGACCCCTCAACACTGGGGCAGCCCTCCAGTATGTAAGGGACAACGTCTTTACTGCCTCCTCAGGAAGCAGAAGCCAAGAGGGTGTCCCTCAGATGCTGATACTGCTGAGTGGCGGGAGGTCCAATGATAATGTTGAAATACCAGTTTCTGCCCTGAAAGAGAGTGGGGTCTTGATCTTTGGCATTGGAAACAGAAATTCTAGCAAAGAGGTTCAAAGGATTGCCTCTGACCCCAGTTATTCCCAGTCTGTTTCTGAATTCTCTGATCTCCCCAGCGTCCAGGATAAGTTTTTCTCCTCACTCATTACTGTACACGTTGGCACCACACCCATTTCCCCAACAGTCATAGGTAAGACCGGATGCATTATCTAGGAAAACTAAAGCAACAAACACATATTTCAGATTTGATGAAGCAATGTTGACATACTGTTTTGTTGACATACTGTTTTGTTTCTGATACTCTTAGTGGACCTAAGCATTGCCAGAAAGGATGTAGTATTCTTGCTGGATGGTTCTGATGGCACTAGGAATGGCTTCCCAGAAATGCGGGACTTTGTTCAAAGAGTAGTGGAGAAACTCACTGTAGGGGAGAACAGAGATCGAGTCTCTGTGGTACAGTATAGCAGAGAACCAGAGGCCCACTTCTATCTGAACACTTACATGAGAAAAGAAGAGGTTGTTGACACCGTAAGAGGGCTGAAGCACAAAGGAGGGAGACCCCTCAACACTGGAGCAGCTCTCCAGTATGTCAGGGACTACGTCTTTACTGCGTCCTCTGGAAGTAGGCGCCTTGAAAGTGTTCCACAGATTCTGATACTGCTAAATGGTGGAAGGTCCTTTGACAATGTAGATAAACCAGCTTCTGCTCTCAAGGAGCTTGGTGTCTTGGTGTTTGGAATTGGAACAAGGAGCTCTGATAGCAGAGAATTACAGAAGATATCCTATGACCCCAGTTATGCTCTCTCCGTGTCTGAATTTACTGACCTCCCCAACATCCAACAGCAGCTTCTTTCTGCCATGAACACTGCCATTATACAGGACACAACCATGACACCAACACTAATACCAACAATACTAGGTAAGAAAAATATGCTTTTGATCTGTTCCATTTCCTCTTTTACATTAGGATAGAGTAGTTGATAGCTTAGAACACTTGTGTAGATACCCCTGAGGCCTTTCATGTGGTTTCATTTCATACCTCTGTACCAATGTTCCCTATGATATAACTCAAGCCAATGCACAAATTGTCACTTTCGTTGAATAGTTGCTTGTGATAAGTGAAAGGGATGACTTTCATGTGACAGAAGCAGCTTTGTCCTGTTTTCCCATAACCTATGCCACATGTAATATGACTCTTTATCTGAACCTTCACATTCCCTAGTTGAGAGTCAGGCTCCCAGGAGGGATGTTGTGTTCTTGCTGGATGGATCTGATGGCACTAGGAGTGGATTCCCAGCCATGCGTGACTTTGTTCAAAGAGTGGTGGAGACACTCAGTGTGGATGAGAACAAACATCGCGTTGCGGTGGTCCAGTACAGTAGAGATCCAGCCGCCCAATTCTATCTGAACACATACACAACAAAGGGAGAGATTCTCAACACTGTAAGAGGTCTGAGACACAAAGGCGGGAGACCTCTCAACACTGGAGCAGCTCTCCAGTACGTGAGGGACAATGTCTTTACTGCCTCCTCCGGAAGCAGACGCTTGGAAGGCGTTCCACAGCTACTGATTCTGTTGAGTGGTGGAAGGTCGGTTGACAATGTTGACACGCCAGCCTCTGCTCTGAAGGAGCTTGGGGTTTTGGTCTTTGGAATTGGAACAAGGAGCTCTGATAGCAGAGAATTGCAGAGGATATCACATGATCCCAGTTACGTTCTGTCTGTCTCAGACTTTACTGACCTTCCGAGCATCCAGCAGCAACTTCTGTCCTCGGTGGAGGCAGTGGTTATTGATGTTACTCCAGAATCACCAACAGTTTTAGGTATGTGTTATCACTGTGAATTAAGAGTCAGGATGTGTTAACAAAATGGCCACTGAGTCTTAGAAACAACTATATCATTTGGCCAAAAACACCACATTTGATCAGTTTGATTGACATAATCTATTTATTTTCTCAGTTGATCATGACACCGCCAGAAAGGATGTGGTATTCCTTCTGGATGGTTCTGATGGCACAAGGAATGGATTCTCAGCAATGCGTGTTTTTGTACTGAAAGTAGTGGAGAATCTCAATGTGGGAGGAAACAAAGACCGCATTTCCGTGGTTCAGTATAGTAGAAATCAAGAGGTACATTTCTATCTGAACACATACACCAAAAAGGAGGACATTCTTGACAGCATAAGACGGCTGAGGCACAAAGGTGGTAGACCCCTCAACACAGGGGCAGCACTCCAGTTCGTTAAAGACAACATCTTTAGAGACACCTCTGGAAGCAGACGTTATGAAGGTGTCCCTCAGATATTGATTTTGCTGAGTGGTGGACAGTCAAATGACGCTGTTAGCCAAGCTGCCTTTGATATGAAAGGTCAAGGAATTCAGAGTGTTGGCATTGCCATCAGACATGCCGACACTAGAGAAATGCAGTCAATTACGTCCGATCCACAGCTCATCCTTGTGGCACAAGACTTTTCAGACCTGTCAGCACTGCATCTGGAGCTTTTATCATCAATTGCTCAATTTTCCAGTCCTGGTTTGATAGGTAAAACATTTTTTTGTTCTCTCAGTCTCATTACCAGTTGATTGCTCTGTGATGTTAAAAATCTGTTAGATCTACTGGTATAGTCATCTACTCTTTCCTAGCAAGATTTTTGATACATTCTACAAAATAATGTATTGAAATATTTTAACAGTTTTAGAAGTATTAAAGCTGCTCATTCATTAAAGTGTCATCAATGAAAATGGGTGACCATGGACTGTTTAATAGCATCCTCACCTCATTTGTCAAATCCTACAACATCTTGATTAACCCTTTTTTCATATTGCTCTCTCATTCATTTTTGCTTCTAAATTTTTCTTTCAAAGATTTTTCTTGAATATTCAAAGTGAATCCTTCCACTTTGCATTCATGTTTATGCTTGGTATTATTACCACCTTTTTTTGTAGAAAACTTTTTCATTCTTTATTTCATTGTTCTCTTCAAATTCTTTCAGCATAGTCTTACTAAGGGTCTCTTCTTTGCAGCAATGGAATTTACTTCAACTCTCTGGAATGCATTCGCTTCAATCAGCTGCAGTTGCTTACCAGAGATATAGTATATTAATGTATTATCTTATAAAATCATTATTCCTTCGTAAGTTATATTTACATTAATTGAATATCTGTTCCCCACCTGAAATAAAGTACCAAAGAGAGACATTGTATTCCTTCTGGATGGTTCTGATGGCACCAGGAGTGGATTCCTAGCGATGCGTGATTTTGTACAAAAAGTTGTGGACAAACTCAATGTGGAGGAAACCAAAGATCAAGTTTCGGTGGTCCAGTACAGCAGAGATCCAGAGGTCCACTTCTATCTGAACACTTATAGAACAAAGAAGGAAATTCTAGACACTGTTAGAAGTCTGAAGCACAAAGGAGGGGCAATTCTCAACACCGGGGCCGCCCTCCAGTACATCAAGGACAATGTTTTCATTGCTTCAGCTGGAAGTAGACGCTTGCTTGGTGTTCCACAGGTTTTAGTCATTTTAAGTGGAGCAAGATCCAGAGACCCAATTAGCCATGCTGCTCATGCTCTGAAACAACAGGGTATCATGGTCATCGCCATCGGTTCAAAAGCTACAGACATTGAAGAGCTGCAAACTCTTTCTTTCAATCCTTCTTTGGCATTTACATTTTCAGAATACTTTGATCTTTATAGATTGGAGAATCAACTTTTATCTTCAATGAGAATCACTACTTTGAAATATTCTGGCATTTTGGGTAAGGGATGTCAGAAACACTTTTCAGATAATGACTAATTGAAACTCGTGAATCCCATGTGAATAATGTAATTGTCAAGCAGTTGATTGGCATTGTTCTCCAACGTAAGAACAATGAGTAATTTTCTTCTCCTTAGGAAAAGCAGGCTCATAACCGTAAATTGTATTTTTTCTTTTAATGATATCACTTTTCCTAAGAAAAGACAAGATTGTAGAATCTTGGTGGTGTATTTAGAGACTTAATTTGCCACTGTCCTCAACACAGAGGACAATGTGCTCTGTTCGCCTGCAATATATAGCATGTGATGGTAATTCATCTGTGCTCCTTTCTTATTTGCTTGAATTTTTGCTGCATTTTAAAACAAAATGCTGCGTATTTTAAGATTCGTGCATCACATCTTTTAAAGTGTCAAACCTCGATTGAGTCTCACCACTCTATGCTGGAAATGTTTTTTTTTCTTCATTTGTTTCACTGGTTCTTTTTTTGCTATGCCAAATGGTTATAGCATGTCAACCCCCTGTCCCCCTTTAGTACTGATATGACGAGTTGCATCTTGTTAAATCCACATGTACTATTCTCCCTAGTGGAATCGCGGATTGGACGACGTGATGTTGTGTTCCTCATCGACGGCTCAGACAGCAGTCGAAGTGGGTTTCCTGCTATGCGAGACTTTGTACGAAGAGTTGTGGAAAACCTTAATGTTGCTGAAGACAGAGACAGGGTAGCAGTGATCCAGTTCAGCAGTGACGCTGTAGTGTACATCTACTTGAGTTCCTTTTCATCCAAGGACACTGTCATCAGCAAGATACGAACATTAAGACATAAGGGAGGAAGATCACGCAACACTGAGACAGCTCTACAGTATGTTAAGGACAATGTCTTTAGCACAATCTCTGGAAGCCGACATCTTGAAGGTGTTCCACAAGTACTGATACTGCTCACAGGAGGACCCTCCAGCGATAGTGCTAGGCAGCCGGCTTCAACACTTAAAGATCTTGGCATTTTGAGCTTTAGTATTGGCACAGACTCAGTTGGTCTTCCCAACACTGCTCATAATTTTGTTTTTCCAATCAATGACTTTGGAGAGCTTCCAGACATCTTATTAGATGTACTGTTCACTTTAAAGCGTACCACTCGTATTGGTAAGTAACCTTATTTTTCTAAGTGTCACTTGTCTATTCTTTTCATATTGGAAAGACAATTTGGTGACATCCAAAGAACTATGGAATAATCGAAAGTTAGTCAATGAGTTAATTTGAAAATAAAACATGACTAAATGTCTAAATGCTTTCATGAGTCGTTATACAAAACACAGCCTATATTTATTGTAATTTCTAGCTCAACCTGAAGAAACCAAGAAGGATGTTGTCTTCTTGTTTGATGGATCTGATGACATTATAAATGAGTTCCCAGTTATACAAGACTTTATACTGAGAGCTGTTGAGAAGCTCAATGTGAATGAGAACAAAGACCGCATTTCTGTGGTCCAGTACAGCAAGGATGCCATGGTCAATTTCTATTTCAACACTTATGCATCCAAAAACAAGGTTATACATGCAATCAGAGGCATCACACTTAAAGGAGGGAGACCCCTCAACACTGGAGCAGCTCTTCAGTATGTCAGGGACAACGTCTTTACCGCTTCCTCTGGCAGCAGGCACATGGAGGGTGTTCCACAAATACTCATTTTGATTAGTGGTGGGAAGTCTAGTGATAGTGTTGAACTCTCAGCGATTGCGCTAAAGCGTATTGGTGTGGTCCCTGTCAGTATTGGCCTTAGAAATGCTGACTACAGGGAGATGCAGTCAATCTCAAATTCCCCTAATGAAACATTTTCTGTCCGTGACATGCGGAACCTCCAAAACATCCAGACAGAGCTCTTGTCTGCTTTGTCAAGACTTGTCAAAGCCAGGTATCCTGATCCTACCATATTCATTAGCTCGGGAGGTAAGACACTTAGAAGCAAAGTCCTTCAGCTGAAGTGTTCAATCATTGTTTGCAAAAGGATATTGAACATTGTTGTAAAACATGCTTTTGAAATGTATTAGCCCACCTACTACAAAAGGAGCAGTGGTTTATTAAAAATGTTTGTTCTCCCTTCCTTTTAGCTGAGTCTCAGGGTCCCAAGAAGGATATCGTCTTCCTTGTTGATGGCTCAGATGGCGTCGGAAGGGAGTTCCCCATCATCCAGGAGTTCATCCGCTCAATCGTGAAGAACCTCAACGTGGGCGAGAACAAGATCAGGATTGGTGTGGTGCAGTATGGCGACTCCCCCAATGCAGATATCTACCTGAACTCCCACACAACCAAGGAGGGGGTTATGAATGCTGTCAAGGGACTGAGGCAGAGAGGCGGCCGGGAACGTAACCTGGGTCAGGCAGTGGAGTTTGTCAGTAGTGAAGTGCTGAATGTTCGACGTGGCGGCAGGAAGGAGGAGGGTGTCCCACAGTTCCTGATTGTCGTCTCCGGCGGAAGGTCCACAGATGATATCAGTCGACCTGCGACATCACTGAAGCAGTCAGGCGTTTTGCCCTTCAGCATCGGGACCAGAGATGTAAACCCTCAGGAGCTTCAGGTTGTTTCCTATGTTCCCAACTTTGCGTACAGTGTGGATGACCTCCCTGGCCTGTACACAGTCCAGGACACACTGATCTCCAAGCTCACAGAGTTGTCCGATGACGACATTGCCAGGCTACGCCCTGTTTTCCCAACTGTGGATGGTAATGCCCTCTCTTGCTGTCATTAATGTGTTTTATTAATGTCTGTTTGAATTAGCACATTTTATGGAATATTTGGACAACACTTCACAGTAGTGGCCAGTGGTTGGCTAATTACCTGGTCGCGTATGTGTCAAATTGTCAAAAAAGCATCATGATTGATTGTTGCTCTCAAGAACCCAAGGCAATCTGCCTTATCCCAAGGGTTCTCAGCTATAAGCACCTCTTACCGGTGGGACCATGTGAGCTACAATCCCGACACTCATTTAGAAACGTCAATAATCATCACTTGCGATAGTTTTTAAAACATATGTAACTTATCTTTCATATCAGTGAGAAATAATCTTTAAAATAAAAAAGATACACTTACTTTAGCAGGTTTGCACAGATCCATACGGCTGTGTCTCTCCATCCGACGAACTACACTTCCGCTACACTTCCTCCCCAGTTACACTTACACACAGGTGTTTGAGCATTCTAGATAACTAATTAGCACAGGTGGTTGTCTCTGTCTTCCATCTGTCTTCCGTAAACAAACGCTGTAACATGGCAGTGTGGGAACACTAAACCTATAAAAGTGTAATTTAGTATTTTGTTTTTTGAAGATTATTTCTCGATGATATGAAAGATATGTTCCTTATGTTTCCAAAACCGTACTGCAAGCGATGCGGTCAGAAGATGTCTTCATGAATAGTCGCTAAAGGAAGTTAGCTTCCATGAATAGGCTAGATGGATTGTAAATAATCAAAATGTTTTATGCCAAGTTTTCAAACTTTCTTGAGAAGAGGCCTATTTAAAACCTCATGAGTAAACATATGACTGTAAAGTCCACAGGTGTTGTATTCGGGTTGTATTCGGTGCATGTGACCAATACAATTTCATTTGACTTGACTGAATTGACTAGTGCCCAATTTCAGGGACTAAGCTGTATAATATATATATCTATATATATATATATCTATATATATATATATATATATATATATATATATCTATATATATATATATATATATATATATATATATATATATATATAGTATATTAGATTTTTTACCAATTAAAACAAACACTTTACATCTGAGTGTATAAGGTATCATTGGAAATGCCTGTGTCTTGTGCTTCGAATGAATACAATTTAGCTGCCCTCCAGGGGATAGTAGTGGCACTACACCCCAAAATGATGTCACCATCCTTGCTACATTTTAACTGGTTTAAATGGACCTACACTGACTTTAGCATTATTTATGTATTTTGCTGTATTGTTTTTCCATGTCTGACAGAGGCGGCCAATGCCACACTGAAATTCATGCATGGAGTAGTACATAAATTGTACCATTTGGTGATTCTTTTTTTTTACCACCACTCATAACTTCATAATACATACTATTGACTTCTATCCCGGTATAGCAAATATAGGCGAATAATTGCTTCAAGGTGGTCAGCTGAGGAGGTTTTACATTTTTGAATGGGAAACCCTAATCCACTAATTACAGCACGTGGTGCCACTTTGTTCTGAACAGGATAACCATCCGTTTAGAACGGGCTCATGGGTGTACCTATGAGGTATGGGCAGGGGCACAAAAATAATTATCTCTTAGCTAACACACAAGTACAACCAAACAAAGTGCTGGTACAATACTATTTCTTGAAGGCATTACAGTCTCCAGAGACCCAAAACAACAATTCTGCTAAATGTGCTCATGTGGTAGAGTGCTTACAGCTTTGATTGATGTTAGCTACCAGTGGGTTAAAAAGGAAAAGAACAGGTTATTTTACTGGGGAGTTTGTCAAAGCAGCACTACAGAGCTAGCTGTTTTTCATTCGGATTCACTGTTAACTGGGTTTCAGTCATCGGCATCACCACCTGTGATACTGTAGTCTAGTTGAATATCAATTAAAACTGTTTCTCAAATGTTCATCACTAATAATGTATTATTAATAATAATGATAGATTAAAACTAGATTACATATTTTGACTCATACAAACAGATCAGTAGTCAAAAGGGTCGATGCAAGGTGAAAACATAGCTATAACATAGCTACAATTAGAACATAAAATATCACCATAACGAATTTGGTTAATATCTATGCCCTAATGTAGCTCAATTTGTGTTGCTAACAAACACATTTGATGTGCTTGTCTTCTCCCACAGTCACCACAACCATAGTATCCACTGGCGGAGAAAAGAGGGATGTGGTTTTCCTCATTGATGGCACAACAGCTGTGCGCAGCGAGTTCCCCGCCATCCGTGACATGATCGGGAGGGTTGTGGAAAAGTTGGACGTGGGTCTGGATCGGGTCAGGGTGTCAGTGGTGCAGTACAGTGACGATGCCAATATGGAGTTCCTCCTGAACGAGCACTCCACCAAAGACGAGGTCCGCCAGGCCACGAGGAAGATTCAGAGCAGGGGTGGAAACCGTCTAAACACTGGCCGTGCCCTCGATTGGGTCTCCAAGAACATCTATCAGAGATCAGCCGGTAGCCGCATCGAGGAGGGTGTGCCTCAGTTCCTCATTCTAGTCACGGGGGGAAAGTCCAACGACGACGTCTCTGGACCAGCCAACCAGCTGAAGACCAACCTGGTTGCCCCTCTTGCCATCGGGGCAAAGAATGCCAACCTCAATGAACTGAGGCAGATCTCCCTGAAGCCAGAGTTCGCCTACTCCATTAACAACTTTGGGCAGCTTGCAACAGTGGAGCGGCAGCTTATTGCTTCAGTCAACACCATGACCACCCCTGTTCCTCCTGGTAAGAGATTCTACATTATTTAACCCAATGCTGTTTCTAAATAGTGCTGACCCATCAAATATATTTTTCAATGTAGCTAAGTTTCCATCCAATTGGTGACAGATTTGAATTTTCTAAAATCTGCATAAAACAATATGAATATTTTCACACCCGAGTGTGGTGCAGCGATCTAAGGCACTGCATCTCAGTGTTAGAGGCGTCACTACAGACCCTGGTTCGATCCTGAGCTGTATTGTTTTGTAACAAAACAAAATGCGTTATATAGTGAATGTGCCCACTTTGGTCTTGGCACGTGCGCTCTAGCCAAAAGCTCCCAGATACAGTGCGGGTATGGCCTACATGATGAGATTATTTATTTTTCAAACGGCAGCCAAGCCTCGATCATCATGTCACCAGAATAAGACTCTCAATATTTATTGGAAGGGAGCATCAAGCTCATCACTGTGTACTTTCACCACCATGTGAAGTTCATCATAATTTATTTAATCTGTAGCCTAATAAACTACATGCTTTCCCGAGTCGTAGTGGAAGGACTACACAACATATCATCGCGTGACTCCAAGTTTACTTTTGGTATGATGGTTATTATATCAATACTTGTGCGTAAAGGTCAACTTCCACCTCCTTTTCTCACTAAATTCATTTTACAGACACAAAAAGATCCCACCTTGACTAGCGTATTTTGTTTTGTCAACATTTGGAAAGTCTACCGACAAAATAGCTGTTTCCATCAGGCCTGTTGTGACATGTTTTATCCAACATGTACTTTTCCCTGAATAAAAAGGTTGGATGGAAACCTGTTTTTGTATGATATCGCCTCAACTGTTACAATCCCCTTTGTTTCCATTTTTAAATACACTGCTCAAAAAAATAAAGGGAACACTTAAACAACACAATGTAACTCCAAGTCAATCACACTTCTGTGAAATCAAACTGTCCACTTAGGAAGCAACACTGATTGACAATACATTTCACATGCTGTTGTTCAAATGGAATAGACAACAGATGGAAATTATAGGCAATTAGCAAGACACCCCCAATAAAGTAGTGGTTCTGCAGGTGGGGACCACAGACCACTTCTCAGTTCCTATGCTTCCTGGCTGATGTTTTGGTCACTTTTGAATGCTGGCGGTGCTTTCACTCTAGTGGTAGCATGAGACGGAGTCTACAACCCACACAAGTGGCTCAGGTAGTGCAGCTCATCCAGGATGGCACATCAATGTGAGCTGTGGCAAGAAGGTTTGCTGTGTCTGTCAGCGTAGTGTCCAGAGCATGGAGGCGCTACCAGGAGACAGGCCAGTACATCAGGAGACGTGGAGGAGGCCGTAGGAGGGCAACAACCCAGCAGCAGGACCACTACCTCCGCCTTTGTGCAAGGAGGAGCAGGAGGAGCACTGCCAGAGCCCTGCAAAATGACCTCCAGCAGGCCACAAATGTGCATGTGTCTGCTCAAACGGTCAGAAACAGACTCCATGAGGGTGGTATGAGGGCCCGACGTCCACAGGTGGGGGTTGTGCTTACAGCCCAACACCGTGCAGGACGTTTGACATTTGCCAGAGAACACCAAGATTGGCAAATTCACCACTGGCGCCCTGTGCTCTTCACAGATGAAAGCAGGTTCACACTGAGCACGTGACAGACGTGACAGAGTCTGGAGACGCCGTGGAGAACATTCTGCTGCCTGCAACATCCTCCAGCATGACCGGTTTGGCGGTGGGTCAGTCATGGTGTGGGGTGGCATTTCTTTGGGGGGCCGCACAGCCCTCCATGTGCTCGCCAGAGGTAGCCTGACTGCCATTAGGTACCGAGATGAGATCCTCAGACCCCTTGTGAGACCATATGCTGGTGCGGTTGGCCCTGGGTTCCTCCTAATGCAAGACAATGCTAGACCTCATGTGGCTGGAGTGTGTCAGCAGTTCCTGCAAGAGGAAGGCATTGATGCTATGGACTGGCCCGCCCGTTCCCCAGACCTGAATCCAATTGAGCACATCTGGGACATCATGTCTCGCTCCATCCACCAACGCCACGTTGCACCACAGACTGTCCAGGAGTTGGCGGATGCTTTAGTCCAGGTCTGGGAGGAGATCCCTCAGGAGACCATCCGCCACCTCATCAGGAGCATGCCCAGGCGTTGTAGGGAGGTCATACAGGCACGTGGAGGCCACACACACTACTGAGCCTCATTTTGACTTGTTTTAAGAACATTACATCAAAGTTGGATCAGCCTGTAGTGTGGTTTTCCACTTTAATTTTGAGTGTGACTCCAAATCCAGACCTCCATGGGTTGATAAATTGGATTTCCATTGATCATTTTTGTGTGATTTTGTTGTCAGCACATTCAACTATGTAAAGAAAAAAGTATTTAATAAGATTATTTATTTCATTCAGATCTAGGATGTGTTGTTTAAGTGTTCCGTTTATTTTTTTGAGCAGTATACATTTTTGCCAACATGAAAAGTAAAACCCCACTTGCTTGACTTGTTTTTCTGTTCTACTTCTCAGCTAACCTCAACATGGGGAGGAAGGACATCATCTTCCTCATAGATGGCTCGGACACCACAGGGTCCAATGGCATCGCCCACATCCGTGACTTCATCCTCAACATCGTTCAGCAGCTGGATGTGCAACCTGACCAGGTTCGGGTCGCTGTCGTCCAATACTCTGACAAGGTCAAGACGGATTTCTCTCTCAATTCCCACAACAATAAGCCAGCTGTGCTCTCTGCCATTAAAAGACTACGCCAGCAGGGTGGCAGATCGTCCGATCTGGCCAAAGCCATCGAGTATGTGATCAGGAACGAGCTGAAATCCTCGGCAGGTGTCCGGCTTGCGGAGGCCTCCCAGCATCTGGTGGTCCTCACCGGCGGAAGGTCCCCCACTGACGTGTCTGTGTATGGCCCTCTGCTCAAAGGCTCCCGGGTTAACTGCATTGGCATTGGGGCTGGTGGAGCAGACTCCAGGCAGCTCAACCAGATTGCCACCAGCTCTGCCGATGTTCTTCAGGTACCTACTTTCCCCGGCTTGCCTACCATTAAGGAGAGGTTCATTGCCAGGCTCAATGGGACAATCCCCGAGGAGACCCCTACAGAAATTGTTGACCCAAGTAAGTGAAACCACAAACCAATGCATTCTCGCCTTATTCTGCATAAGAAATGTACTGATAAATATTGAATAATAGCCAAATAAATACTGTGAATAGGATTCAACATGGCACCTCCCTTTCTCTCTATCCCTCTCCGTCGCTCTCTCTCTCTGTTTTCTCTCTTTCTCTCAGCTTCAGGACTCCCTAAAGCCAAGGCTGCTGACATCGTGTTCTTGGTGGATGGCTCCATCAACCTTGGCAAGGACAACTTCAAGGAAGTGATGGAGTTTATCCTGAACCTTATAGACCTCTTCTTCACCGAGCGTGACAACCTGCAGATTGGCCTTGCCCACTATGCCACCGACGTCACTGACGTCTTCTACCTCAACACCTACAAGACCAAGGACGACATCATCAGCGCCCTCAGTCGCACGGAGTACAAGGGTGGCCGCAGGATCAACACGGGTGCTGCCATTCGCCACGTGCAGGAGAACCACTTCATCAAAGATAAAGGCAGCAGGAAGGATGAGGGCATCCCCCAGATCCTGATGATTGTCACTGGCGGAAGGTCATCCGACGATGGCAAGACTGCCGCTCTGGGGTTGAAGGCCACCGGTGTGCGCATCTACGCCGTTGGCGTGGGCGACATTGAGGATGAGTTGAACAACCTGGCGAGCGAGGCCTCCACGGTGGCCAGGGCGAGCACGTTCATGGAGCTCTCTGAGCTCAACGAGCAGATCCTGGAAACATTGGACGACGAGGTGAAGGGAATCAAGCTGTGCACTGGCGTGAGCCAGGAACCCTCAAAAGGTGAGGATCACAGATATTTTACCCTATCTTTCCCATAGTGTTGGTGTTAGGAGGACATATCTTGGCAGATCTACGTCACTTCCTCATGCTTGTTTAACTTATATCCTTTACTTTCATATAGAACATTGATAAAAAATTGCTACGCTTTAGAATGACTCAGGTAATAGCAGACCGCATATGGATTGTAAACATCTGGTAAACATTTACATTACAAGTCATAGTACAGAGAAGCTCCAAACACCAACCACCAATCAACCTCCCCGTATATTCTCTCTCTCTCTCTCTCTCTCTCTCTCTCTCTCTCTCTCTCTCAGCTTGCAGTCTGGAGGTGTTGGTGGGCTTTGACGTGTCCTCACAGAACATCTTCCAGGCCCAGAGGATCCTGGAGTCCAAGATGGGTGCCATCCTCCAGAGGATCACCAAGATGACGGGCATCAGTTGCTCGTCGGGACAGATCCCCTCGATCCAGGTGGGCATTCTGGCCATGGATACCGCCTCGGAACCTGTCCACCTGGAGTTCACGGACAACGCCGACATGCTGTTTGAGTCATTCCGGGCCCTGCGCAATCGCGGCCCCTATGTCCTCAATGCCAAGACCATTGCCGCATACGGTTCGAGGTTCAAAAGCCGAGCCGCGGACGCAGTCAAGGTGTGTCTGCCTGTCTCTTTTTTTTATAAATGTAATTAATATCTTCACACACAGGGAACAGTGTGAGTAGAGTAGATTGAAGTCTGTCATCTTTTTTGGTTAAGTTCGACTTGAGAGTGAGGCAAACCTATTGAAATAAATGCCATTCATTATTAGTAAAATTAAATTATATGATTGCCTCCCCCCCAACCACGCACAGGTTGTGATCCATCTGACTGATGGTCTGGATGGCCAGTATAACGAAATGAAGAGACGGGTCGAAGAACTTAAAATTTCAGGTGAGGATGAGTCTATGGCTGGATTATTGGATTGCTATGGCTGTTGAAACTACTGAGAAAGATCCTGGACAAAGATAATTAAATATGTGTTTTGTGCCATGCTAGGTGTGAACAGCTTCATCCTGGTGGGTCTGGAGCAGGTACCCAGGTTTGAGGAGGCTGTGCTGCTGGAGTTTGGCCGAGGCTTCAGGTACACCAGACCCCTCCGAGTCAATGTCATGGATCTGGACTACGAGCTTCTGGAGGAACTGGTGAGTGCTGTCACTGTCACTCACTACAGAAACGTTACATGTTCTCGTACTTGTATCTGTACCATACAGTCCAACTCAGCCATGTAACCCAACTTTGCCACACAAATGCTTTTAGGAAAGAACCTGGAGAAAGTCTAAGGACTAATCTACTGTACAGTATGACCACATTGAGCATTAGGAAGATACTTGAAGTCGTAGTCAAGTCACAGATATGCAGTTTTGGATTGAGTGGATAATCAACCAATTTTGGCTGTACACAGAAAATGTTTTGTCCCATCTTAAATTCCAACTTTATATTTGCTCCAATTTACAGGACAACATTGCTGAGAGGGAGTGCTGTGCAGTGCCATGTAAATGCACTGGCACAAGGGGAGACCGAGGAGCAGTCGGGCTTGGAGGACCCAAGGTTACTAATGTGCTTTGTTATTATTACTTGAACTTAAGTACTGTATACTAATGTACAATCTTAGGAAAAAGGGTTCCAAAAGGGGTCTTCAGCTGACCCCAGGATAACTATTTTTGGTTCCAGGTTGAACTCTTTTGAGTTCCATGTAGAACCCTCTGTGGAAAGGGTTCTACATTCAACCCAAAAGGGTTCTACCTGGAACCAAAAATAGTTATTCAAAGGGTTCTCCTATGGGGACAGCAGAAGAACCCTTATTGGTTTTAAATGTACCTTTTTTCTAAGAGTGTACTTAAGTGTGTAAAAATGCCTAGGAAATATAAATGCCTTGTGAAAGACTATTGTGATGAGTTAGGTATACAGTGCAGATTTATGCATAATATGCTTCTTAACTTGCAGGGCAGTCCAGGTGGAGCAGGCGGAGCAGGACATCCCGGAGATGAGGGAGGACCCGTAAGTCAGATTTCTGTTCATATCTGAAACAACTTTAACCTCACAAATATCTGCTCAGCTTTCTTCCTGTCTTCTTTAGTAAGACTGTACCCTCAGGCCATACTATGCACCTGCTCTGAAGTTTACAAATAATAATAGTTGGATTTACAGTATATAGAGCCTTTCCGGTGCTCAAAGTGCTGTAACACATTGCTACACATTGCACCACCAATGTGTAGCACCTTAGGGTGAACGGCAACCATCATCAACCTCAATGCTATTCAATATAGTGTAAATGTTGTGTAACAGGACATCTCTCTCTCTTCTCATCCTGTGACAGGGAGACAGAGGTCCTCCTGGTGTCAATGGAACGCAAGGTTTCCAGGGCTGTCCTGGACAGAGGGGCATCAAGGTAAGTACCCACTTAGCACTACTGTATCAATCAAAAGGTTAACTTATGTGAAAGCAAAACAGAATGTAATATCTTTTTGCATAAAATATGTAAGAATGTATCTCCTTTTTCTCAATTGATCAGGGTGGTCGTGGATACTCTGGAGAAAAGGTGAGGTTTTTTTAAATAGAAAAATCAATACTATACTTCAAATGGCTTGTTTAAATGTTAGTGATGAGCATTACCCTCAATAACCCTTGTCTTCTGTCAGGGGGAATATGGAGAGATCGGCCTGGATGGCATAAATGGAGAAGAGGTAAGAAAAACGTAATTTATTTTACAATAAGATTTATTTTTCTATGGCATGTGCTGAAAATGTATCCTAAAATTGGAAGGTCATACAGAACTTTACGTGAACAGTTACAGCTTTTGACATATTGGCCTCATGTCAGAAGTGCTTTGAAATTCTCACTTTAATCCACGACTTTACAAAGCAAAATGTACAGTAAATCTAGCTTTGAATGCTTACAAGACAGACCCACAGTAGTAAAGGCGAATATAATGACTTATGATGAACTTTTAGACCACGCTTGAATGTGTGGCTGACTGATTTATTGCTTTCCACCAGGGCAAGAGCGGAGTCGCTGGACCCCCAGGAGACAGAGGGAACCCTGGGAGAAGGGTGAGTTCTCATGTGGTCATTGCTACCTCATAAACATAAATTTTTTGGGCTACTTTTCCATGCATTCATTCATTTGAATTATTCTGATGTGCTTACCACTCACTAATGTTTGTTTCTGTGTTCAGGGACCCAAAGGAACTAAAGGACATGCAGGAGACATCGGGGATACAGGAATCAGAGGCGATCCTGTAAGTATCTGTTAACATCTGAAATGCAGTACAGCCTTATTCCAGATTACATTTTACATTTCAGTAATTTAGCGATTTACAGGAGCAATTAGGTTTAAGTGCCTTGCTCAACAGATCAGTGCTTGTTTTCATTACAGAATTATTTAGTTCAGGGCCAGGGATGGGAAAAATGATACTGGTTCAGTCTTCAGTTGGTATTACCTCAAAATGATAGCAGGAATCCCAATCATTGGGATTCTTATGGTAGATATAACTGAGAAACCAACCAAACTAGTCAACAAAGTATTTTGTACTACATCATTAACAGCCAAACTGATTCTGAATCTGATTCCATTTGCTTTCTGTTTGCTAGGGAACCACAGGTCAAGATAACAATGTGGCTGGACCTAAAGGAGACCCAGGCGATGTCGGCCCAGTGGTAATGTCTTCCTCTCACCAAGCTAGTGTGTTATCTGCCTGTGGGGATTGCAGTGTTTGTATAGGAAATTAACTATAAAGTATCCTTGTATTCTTAATGTTTTGTGTGCTGATTTGCAATTGCACAGTGAGTAGGAGTGAGCATCTTCACACCTCATTTCCTGTTTAAGCCGTCACTATGTTTCTTTCACTGGTGTCACTTCCTGTTATTGTCATTGATGTACTTTGTTTTGAATCCTAGGGAGAGCCAGGGGAGGATGGTAAGAAGGGAGGCCCCGGTGAACCAGGCAGGACGGTATGACTACTCTCTCACTTCTTATCTATTACTAAAAAAGGTGTTATCTGATATTTGGCTTAATATTTCTTTATACCGAATAGTTCACTTATCTATGCACCACCACATTATGAGGTAACTCAGTAATAACTGTGTCTGTATAATTTATTTATTCCCTGTTGGATTGAATTAGGGTTCTGATGGTAGAAGAGGCCCACCTGGTCAAGCTGTAAGTGAACTCTGAACCTTACCTCTGAACATATCCAGTCTTGATGCCTTGCATTAGCAGGCCTAATGTTGCATAACCAGGCTACATTACTGTGCCTGATATCAGGGTAACCAGCCCTTCCACACCAAATTACCCATTGCTATCTGCATATTGACAGCACTTCCCATGCAGTCATCAGACTTAAATCAAGGCCACTGTTAGGGTTCGTTCCTTTCGTCCTTGTCAATCATTATTGGCTCATTGGTGAAATTAGCATTATGACAATATCTTTAATTAAATCATTCAAAAACCTTTATTAATGCAATTGCAGACAGAAGTTAAAAATCAGGAACATAGCACGCATGTTTCCGAGTAAGTTCTGCATCAAACAAAAGGTCTCAAGTTGTTTTATTAAACCCTCAGTCTAGCCTGGTGATGCCACTACCTACGTCATTACCTTTTTACTCCTGAGACCAAAACCCTGCCTACCAAGCTATATAAACAATGGCTTTTAGTGTTATCTAAAAACTTAGCAGTAAAATCCACTCCCCAAAGTTGATTTATTGTGGAATGTTTGACTAGTCTTATCTCCTTCACTCCCCTGCAGAGCTCCTTCTTCACAGTCACACATTTCTCAGAGGTACCTCTTTATAATGAGGCAGAAAGAGAGAATTAGAAAACAACTGTGGAAAAATATTAAAGCCTCATAATGTATATATATTGTTAATCTGTAGTCTAGGACCCTATAAATGTAAGGAGGGAGGGGTTTTATAACCCCTCCCCTTCTATTAATACAACATAAGTATAATCAATTATTCTAATACATCAAACATTTTGGTACAACCCTTATCATGAGCCCTAGGTGAACCCGACACCACCATAATACACATACATGTACTGTAGTGTAGGGCCATCATAATTAGCAGACTTAGCATCCCCCTCTCCATTACTTTCTATGATCAAACTTAGCATATCTAGCTAGCGACTGTCCTTTACATACGCTACTCAATTATCTACAGTAAACTCACTTCATCGAATCTCAACAAACTGATCATGTTTACTGAGGTCTAATCATATACCGTATTTAACCGAGACATGGGTTTCTCCTATGTCATAGGGAAACCCTGGCAAACCCGGAGGTGATGGTGTGCAGGGAGAGCCTGGTATCGGAGGATCCAGAGTAAGTGCCTCCATACACTGTGTTTCTAGATTTGTTGACAGAACATTGTGTAGTTTGTGTTGTGCATGTTTATCGTCCCTTGCCAAAAAATCTATTACTGTCATTACACTTTTATTGGTATCAGTCATTACATGGGCTTTCATAGTAGCCATGTTTATACTGAAGCTAAGGAGCTGAACTAAGGCCAACAGGCAGTTGAACTTCAGATTCAAATCACACTCACTTTGTAACTAAACACAATTTTTTTATCCACCAAATCTATTGGTCACTTTGATTCTACAGGAGACCAGTCTCTGATGTAGACGTGTGTTTGTGATGCTTTGTCCTATTCAGGGCCAAGCTGGACCAATCGGTGCACCTGGAACTAGAGGTGAGGATGGGAACCCTGGACCAAGGGTAAGTGAACTACCAGCGCCATTTTAAATGTGGCACACTTCTGATATTTCTGTAATGGCAGGTTCTGCAGCATGTTAAGATCTCAGTCTCTTCTTTGTATCAAGACATACAGATAGATGTAGGATCTTAATTTGAGTCAGTTTGCTACAGCAGAAAAATAATCCTTTAGCAACAGGAAATGTGAATTATTATGTGGATTATAATTAATGGACATTTTTTTGTAGGGGATGATACATTTGTCGTTAGGGCAAATTAAGTCTGACATGTTAAAGTGGAAATTACGAACTTAAAAATTCTCAACAACAAAAGATTCGACACATGTAGGCTTCTCAAAGGAACAGTTCCAATATTACCCCCTAAAACTTTGGTCCTAGTTATAGTAGATCTATCTAAACATTCATCTTTAACCTAATTGTTTGTGCCACAGAGTGATGAATTACCATAGGGTTTTGTGTCCTCTTTGATATTGGACGTTTTTTTGTATGTTGACATTTAAGTTTGGACTTTGAGATGTACTGCACAGCGCCATATAACTTGATGAAAAGGCATCTAATTGGGAATCCCAGTAAACACAAGCAATGTGCGGTTGGAAAGAAGTAACACATGTTCTGTAGGAAACGCAGACAAAATGAATGCATGTGCCTCCCCGCTGACTTACAGGAAAAAAATGCTGACACTGTTAGCGCACATTTCACATGCAGTGTCTGTAGGAGTGAATGTGCTTTGTA
Source organism: Salmo salar (assembly GCF_965601325.2). Lineage (NCBI taxonomy): Eukaryota > Metazoa > Chordata > Actinopteri > Salmoniformes > Salmonidae > Salmo > Salmo salar. Next base: position 7,412,082 of record NC_138311.1, read on the forward strand.
ATCATGACACACGACAACATGCGTTGCTTCAGCATCGATGTAACCTGACAGTGCCATGGGTGTCAATGGTGAGAAGATTTCTCTGATTTGTTTATGTTTTATTCCAGGGTCCAGGAGGAGCCCAGGGACCCCCCGGAGACAAGGGCAGGAGAGGAGCTCTGGGTCGCAAGGTACAGAACTGATAATCATTGGCATCGCTCTACTCTAGCCTATGCCTCACAGTCATCGCAGCCTTGTTTAGGTTACAGTATATTCACAATGGCCTAAGCCTCCCACTCTCCCGTTACTGGACACACATACACAGCCTATTAGAGTCAACACAGAATGATCCCTAACAAAACTTCCAGGCCCTGTGTCACATTTACTTCAAGTAACGGGGGTGAATGCAATTAAATCTGGAGGAAATCTCTGCGCGACTCAGAAGGAATGTTTTTTCGAAGTGTGCTTTCTCTCTCTTTCTCTAACTCTCTCTCTCCTCTCTCTCTTTCCCTCTCTCTGCTTCTCATTCTTTGTATATCTGTATCGTTATAGGGTGAACCAGGAGAGCCCGGACCAAAAGGCATCGTGGGACCTCTGGGACCTCGTGGTGAGCCTGTAAGTCATTACATCACATTCTGTCAGCTCAACACAATTGACATCTAGGGAAGATTAACAAACAGACTGACTATTAATCAGATCGTAGACTACATGAGGTCTACATACATTGAGATGATACAATAAAAATACACAAGTGCAATATATCAACATTTGCAGTATGTTATTGGAGTTCGAATCATCTTTTCCCCTTCTTATCCTATTTAGTGGATACATTTCTGAGATTAATTGTTTCTATTATAGCCCTATGACATTTCGTTAATATGAGCCCAGGCTTGTGACAGTGTGAGACACAGATACTCTACTCTTCTCCAGAAGTGTGCACTTGCACACTCCCCACCACAGATTTGAGCATAGTGTAAGTATGGAATAAACATTGGTTGTAGGGAGTTTCCATCAATGTTAAAGGGATAGTTCACCCAAATTACAAATGTATATATTGGTTTATTTACCCTGTAAGCAGTCTATGGACTAGGTAAGAGAGAAATCCAGGCTTTTGTTTTGTTAACCTGGTCACAGTCCAGTGTTAAAACCATGAGGGAATGTGCAAGTAGTCAACTTTAGACATGCACCAGTCTCTTGGGCCTTCTGATGGCAATCTGGACGTCATAGTCACGGCCAGTTCAAAGAGCAGCAAGATTTATGTCTGTCTCTGAACTCCTCTCACTTCTTAAAACCTGGAGCATGTGTCTTTAATCTCTTAACTGGTATCATTTTACTGAAGGGCTCGTACGTTCTGTCTCGTTTCATTAGCTTCTTACTTGATCTGTCCCAATGCAGTTACTTAGTACACGGTCCTAGTGCATAGTGTCCTGGTACTGTAATGATCAGTGTATATCAGTGCATACAGTTCTACTTCTCAACTATTATCTCAGTCTGTACATTAGACCTGGGTTCAAATAGTATTTCACAGCTTTCAAATACATTGAGTGTTTGCTTGTGTCTGCCTGGAGTGCCAGATGGGTGGGGTTTGAACTTTTGGAACGATACCATTGGACCGTTCCTTTGTGCCAGGCAAGCTCAATCAAGCACAGCTAAAGAACTTTAATACTATTTGAACCCCGGTCAGCTGTACATAGTGACATTGTTCATTGTTTAGCATTGTTGTACTGTTAACTAAGATTGGGTCATTCGCTTTGCGGTAAGCTCAGTATTCTCTTCTTACAGGGCGAAGATGGTCGAGATGGATTTGGTATCGCAGGGCCCAAAGGAAGAAAGGTAAATAATCATACATTTGACAAAATACAATATGTCTGTTTGTCCCTCATATTCATCTGTACTAGTCCAATCTGCACCTACATAATTAATGCAATCACTAATATCCAATAACAAATTCAACCAATCAATCAATACATCAATGTTCTATGTTATAATGAGCTTGCATGATGTTATCTTAAATTGCCATTATCAACCCATGCTCAAATGAACTGACAAGTGTCTTCCTTACAGGGTGATGAGGGCTTCCCAGGATTCCCAGGACCAAAGGTAATGTCAAGTACATCATCACTGTCACAGCTTACTCAGTTCAATTCAAGGATTGCTGAAATGAAGAAAAGTGCAGTTTCACTCAAATGATCTCAGATGGAAATATGATCTCTCTGTAGAGAGTAGCCTCTCTAATTTGTTTTGCAACAAAAACAAAAATTAGCATTTCATATTGGTCAAATTCAGATAGGTGTCTGTCTTATTGTTCCATGTGACAGTTCCCACACTGATGTTTCTGTCACCATGTAGGGAGCGGCAGGTGATGGAGGAAACAATGGCGGACCAGGACCCATAGGAAACCGTGGCCAGAGGGTGAGTGCTTTAGCTGGGATGGGAGACTGGGATGAGGGGTGCTGTGTGCTATGGGTGTTTCTTAACTGATAATATAACTAAAACAACCACTGTGATGTGTGTTTGTTTTACCTACCTTAGTTGAATGCACTGACTGTAAGTCACTCTGGCTAAGAGTGTCTGCTAAATTACCAAATAGAAATGTAAAAATATCAAGGTAGAGTGTACCATACAGTATGGGTAAATTGATGCATGCATTTGGAATAAAATCATTTTTTAAATCTGACTTTTAATGCTGTTGTATTGCTGTTGTAGGGTGTTTCAGGTGAAATCGGTACTCCGGGTCAAAAGGGAGAGGTTGGATACCCCGGGCCTTATGTAAGCACTGACTTTTACAGTGGGTCCCTTTCTCAGACCCATATTTAATCATGGTCCTGGACTAAAAAGCACTTTCAATTGAGATTCTCCACTTATAATGTGTTTTAGTCCAGGCTTAATCTGGATCCAGGAAACCAGCCGCATGTGTTCACAACACTTTATAAACCTTATATTCTCTTCTTGGCACTGCATAATAATCCATAACTGTATAGATATTCATAGTCATGACTTTATAGTCTAAGACATTGTTAGCAGTTTAATTCAGCTCTGGGAAGAGGCTATCTATATTTACCCATAAAATGAAATATCATGACCTCCCACGTAATGTCACATTTTAAAATCACCATACGAAATTTTGTAGCATTCACAGTCTTTGGAGGTTTGCCAAGTAGAATATGTGTTGTCATTACAAACCATTCATTGTTTATATAATGGACACAAATAATGGTGTTGTTATCTGGAGCGGTGCCAGGCCTGAGAAAGTAGCCTAGTGCTTTGTCTCCTTCCAGCTGTGTCCATCTGTTCAACTCTTCTGTTTGTCTTCCCACAGGGCCAGAAAGGACCGAGAGGACCTGGCGTTGTGGTAGGAATCCATTTATCAAACAGAAGACATTTTGTATAGGAAAATTTACCAAAGTTTACATGGGTGGAATATGTACAGTACAATGTCTTAACATCGGTTTGAAATTGTCCTTTTTCTCCTTAGCAATGTGACCTTGTGAAGAAAATCAGAGACAACTGTCGTAAGTATAAAATGCTTACACTGATCACCATGTAATATACCATATTTAATGTAGTAATTGGCACTAGGGGCAGTCGGGGCACCCACAACCGTATGTCGTGTAAAACCACCTCAGATACACACTGCATAACCGACCTCCCTCCCTAGCCCCAAAACGTCAACATTTATTGACATGAGTACGAAAGCCCCTAAACTTGTTTTCTTTTTCATTTTATTCTCAGCTTGCTGCTATGGTCAACAGGAGTGCCCTCTCTACCCCACTGAGCTAGCCTTTGCCCTGGACGCCTCAGACGGCGTGGGTCGGCCCGCCTTCAACAACATGCGTGACGCCGTTCTCCGCCTGGTCGGCAACATCACCATCTCCGAGAGCAATTGCCCACGCGGTGCCCGCGTGGCCCTCACCCTCTACAACAACGAGGTGACCACCGAGATCCGCTTTGCCGATGCGCTGAAGCGCCGCTCCCTGGTGCAGCGCGTGGAAGGCTTGCAGGCATTACAGACGCGCAAACAGCGCAGCCTGGAGACGGCCATGAACTTCCTGGCGCAGAACACCTTCAAGAGGGTGCGCAGCGGCTTCCTCATGAGGAAGGTGGCCATATTCTTTGTCAACGGGCCAGTGAAGGATCAGCGGGCGGTCAGCGCCGCGGCCCTCCGTCTCTATGACTCCGGCATCGCCTCGGTGTTCCTGGTCAACAAAGAGGATGGCCAGCTTACCAGAGCCCTGAAGGTAGTGTAAACGATGCAGAAATAGACCCCTCTTTCATAGGGTAACGTTTTGCTCTGATACCATAACACAAAGTAGGGAATAATTTTGGCTTTGCTCCATTATCTACACTACCAGGGTATTTAGAAGAAAGTAATATATTGGCATGCAATGTGGAAGTATAGATATTGGAATGTAGCTATTGCTCTCGTACCTGAAAGCAGTGTACAACACTTAAAAATGAATTTACCGAGATGTCTTATTGTCAGATACCTGGCCATGTTTTTGAATTGTCATTGCCTCCTCCCTGTGTGTCAGATGAACAACACTGGGTCAGCACTGGGTCAGGTGATCGTACTGCCTAATCCCGGAAGTGCACAGTACAACTCGGCTATCCAAAAGGTCATGAGCTGCCACATCTGCCTGGGTAAGAGCTTTTCTCATATCCTCAGAGATTGACTTCACACAAATGCTGCATCGAATTGTTATTTACATTTATATTCAACACCCAAGACATTGTGCGTTCTTGTGTTCTACATTTTGAATTTATTTATGATGGTGTAACTGATTTGTCCACACTTTCTTTCTGATCATAGTTCTTCTATTGTAAGCTTATTGGGTGCACATTGCTTCTTGGTGCCATTGACAGTTGCATACAAAACGAAAATAGCTTTCCAAACAAATCCAGTAAGACATAATGAAAACCATAACAAGCCAAAACGCTTGAGACAATTTTTGTGTTCATTTATTCTCCAGACTCCTGCGCTCCAGACCAAATGTGTGACTACGTCCCCCCTCAGCAGTCGAGAGACAGGAGGTCCTCCACCACCGACGTAGACATTGACATGGCCTTCGTCATGGACAGCTCCGAGACCACCTACCCCACTGTCTTCACCGAGATTAAACGCTACGTTGCGCACATTGTGGAGCAGCTTGAAGTCTCGTCAGACCCTATGGCATCCATCCACCATGCCCGTGTGGCTGTGATCCAGCAGGCACCCTACGAGTTCCTGCGCAACAGTAGCGGCTCGCCAATCCGCGTGGACGTGGGCCTGACCGACCACCTCTCGGCCCAAGACATCCATAACTTCCTCCTGGACAAAACGCCCCAACTGGAGGGTGGGCGGGCGCTGGCGGCAGCCATCGAGCACACGGTGGAGCAGGTGTTTGAAAGGGCGCCCCACCAGCGTGACCTCAAGGTGCTGACATTGTTCGTGACAGGCCCAGTGGAGGAGGATGAGGAGCGGCTGGTTGCCGTGGCCACCGAGGCCAAGTGCAAGGGCTATTTCTTGGTCATCCTGGGCGTTGGCGAGAAGCTGAGTGCTGGGGATGCCCGCGTGATGATGCGCATGGCCAGTGAGCCCTCCGACGTCTTCTTCAAGAGGCTGACCAGCACCTCGCACTTTTACGACAAGCACATTCAGAACTTTGGCCGACTGCTGCCCAAGTATCTCAGCAGTAAGTGCTTTATTTCACACTGTTGCTGTCTTTTGAGTACCTGTTAGACTTATGTCCACCTTTTATTCACTGATAACAGGTTTTTCATAGAAAACGCTAATTCAATAATTAGTTTGAATCAACATACTTGTTGACACAATGACAGTCATTCAGGTTGACATTGTGGAAACCACTAACAAATACTTTGTAATGGCCTTTTAGTCAGGTTGACACTATAGGTGAAGATTGTCCTTTTCCTCTTGTGTCTGCAGTTGAGAACGCTTTTTACATGTCCCCTGAAGTCTCCAAAAACTGTCATTGGTACCAGAGTGACCAGCCATTCCCCAAGTTCCCCTTCCCCAAATCACACCACAGCCAAGAGTGAGTATTCAGATCATGTTACATGATACATTTGTATCATATTATGACATTGTTCATCATGATTGTCATGTAAATCACTATAGTTTATGTATTGGTAGAATTCAGAGGCTGGAGACCCACGGCATAGGCGCGGACCACACGGAGACAACAAAGCGTGTTTCAAAAATCGTCAAAGACCAATTATTTTAACCTAAAACATTTAATAAAGACATTTGTAGTAAAATATAATGGGGAAAGGGAATTAGAAGGCTCCTTACAGTGTTGGGAAGGAATCACAGGGGTGATTGAATGAGGGTATGAGGCATGAGCTGAGGTGTTCAGAGCCATGACTTCAGTGTAGGACAGTGGTTGAGGTGTTCAGAGGCTTCAGTGCAGGACAGGTTCATCATGAATGGGTGGTGTTGGAGAAGAGCTCAACTCTTCCACTGAGGGCAGGACAGGATTTGACTGAGAAGACAAACAACAATAACACAACACAGTTAGACAAAAGAGCTAAGAATGAGTTCGTCCAAGCAAGGAGTAAAATCATTGATGTGTATGTCAGGAATCATGACGGTGTGGAAATGCTGGATACAAGGATTAGGTGAACAAATTCTACGTTTTAAAATGTTTAATAGACAAACATACAGACAGACAGACAGGTGCACCAGGAGACAAACACGATCCTCCGAAGTGTCTCGCATTGATGTGTAATAATGTGAATGTGTTTGTCTATGTGATTGACTCTACATACAGTAATGAGAGAAAAATGACAGGGCTACTCACAGGGCTTGGAAAGGAAACATTCAATGTGCCAGTGGATGAGAGGGCATATGAGACATGGCTTCTGTTCATATCAAAGAGTTGACACTGGTAGTGGAGTGGTCATGCCCTCTTAATCAGGGAACAGGAGGAACTTAGAAGTAAATACAAATAGAAGATTCATTCCATTACAGTAGTGCCATCATAGGTTTGGGCAACAAGTTTCTCCATGAAGTTAAACGCAGACATCTAAGAATAACAAAGTCAAACATTTCACCCACTTGACACTTGAAGGTAGCCCAACAAACGTTCCTGAATGAAGAACCGATCATCCACATACTTGATGATAACTAACTGTGAGCGACAGCTGATGTCTGTGGTCTCATCCATTTGCCACTTTCAATTGTTGATGCGATGGAAGCTTTCAAATCATTCTGAATTGATTTTGACAATCCAGAGAAGACAATAGAAACGTCCATATGTTCACCAAGTAAAGCATCGTACTGTGCAATTATCTTTGCAAGCTCCTTATCGTTGCCCTTATTAGCAGAACTTTCCCTCTCATTGTGCCCCCTTGCTTCATCCCGCAACGAGCCATTGTTTACAATGGCCAACTCTTACATGCCCCAAAATTCAGTATCCCTGTTTCTTCTTACCTTCTTGTTGTGTTGCGCAGTTTGAATATGCAGACCTTCATCCATTACATGATCGATGCAGGTTTTTTTCAGAAGCTTGAAACTAATCTGGGCACGAAAGGCGTTCTTCAATAAGAAATCCACTTCATTGTCATTAGCGTTAGCCATTCTGGCAGAGAAAACTGCACTCTGGTAGCTAGCTAGCTAACTACTTGCTACTAAAGTTACAAAAATAAAGTTCTAAAACCAAGAAAACAATGTATAATCTACCTCCTCAATCTCCTAATTTGAATTGAATAATATCCCCCCAAAAATCAACTCTCAATCTGTCCTACAATGTCACCAACTCACCAAGCTTCTAAACCACACATGCATAGTACTAAGTTCATTCTCTGATCCTTTGATTGGATGGCCAACATGTCAGTTCATACTACAAAGGCTTTGATTGGTTGGAGGACGTCATCTGGAAGTCGTCCTAATTACCATAGGTCTGTGGAAGGGGGTGAGCAGCATGCGCAATATATGTTTTGTATTGAAGTCAATGTAGCCAGAGAAGAATGGAAAATAGCTGTCCTCCTGGTACAACATGGTGCTACCCTACAGAGTTCTGTTGAGACTACTGTAGACATTCATTGCAAAACAGTGTGTTTTAATCAGGTATTTGGTGACATATATTTCGTATAGTTTTATCTAAAAAGGATAACTTTTTCAAGGTTTCATTATATTACATTTTTCTGAAATTCACTGAGTAGGACGGTCCTCCCCTTCCTCCTCTGAGGAGCCTCCACTGGTAGAATCTTATATATTCTGTGTCAATAATTCACTCTATGTGTAGGAAACATCAAAAACACCACGAAAATCACCAGGCAGTCCATCCAAGAAAGCACAAAGGTAAGACATGAAATATAAAATGAAATAGCAGGGTTTACATCCAGTTCAACAAATCAATCCCAGTCATTTCCCGTGGTGGTTCAAAGACTAATCAATTGTCAATGTGTTTTGTTTTTTGACTGTGATTTTATTGTCTGCTTGTTTGTTATTTTTGCGTGTGTGTTAATACCACCCGGTTTGACCACTAGACCAAGAGGAGTTGCACGTAGCCAATGCCACTTCCAGTGGCCTGACCCTGCGTTGGGCCAGCCCGGACCCCAAGCTCATAGCCTACTTCGAGGTGGTGGTGACGCGCCTGCGCGACCACACACTGGTGCTGAGGAGGAATGTGACAGGCACGGAGATCACTGTAGGCGGCCTGGAAAGCGCCCAGACCTACCACGCCGTGGTGACCACACACACCGCCCAGGGCCACGTTGCGGCCACACACAAAGGCATTATTACTACCAGTAAGTCCATGAACACACCACAGTGATTGTCTGGTGTGCTTAGGTTACCTGTTTTACTCTGCAATGGTGATGTCAACCTGAAATCCATAGTCAATGATCACAGTTTTGCCAGAGCGATTGATAGTTATGTGTATACTGTACAGTAGGCCTATATTATTCGGAAAAATACGATTGCAAATTGATTGTCATTATGCTAATTAAATGACTATTGGTTTATTGTTGTGGAACATCCAAGCAATGATTAAAGGGGCTTTTCCTGTTTCGTCAATATCTTTTTGGCGTTCATATATTTCATTGGAATTTGTTCCTTTTTGTAATGCAAGACAAAACAAAACAAGTCACCTGTTGTCAGCCACACAACATCCATAAATATTGTTTTAACTGAATCCACTGACCATTATTATGTAATGTCTGATTGGACAGAAGCAGCAGCAGAGCATAAGGTCGCTGCCCCCATGGAGGTGACTGGTATCATAGCCACTACACCACTGGACAAACCAGAGATTGGTGAGTAACATCTGTCGTGTGTGTGTGTGTGGAAATTGCAATTCAAACTCAAAAAGAGCCAGCCTCTACTTTTGAGAAGCTTTCCCCTTTGTTTCTATCTAATGGTCTCTAATGAGAATTCATTGGGTTTGGATTTTCATTGGCAGCATTGTTGTTACTACAATTAATCCAACAGTATGGAGCAGCATCACTCTTCAAAGCACATTAAGCTTTATCACACATGATGCTTCATCATTTTCAAGTTAAAAGCACACTCATATATAATTACTTTAAAATATGAAATACGTCTGTAAATATCACAGAGTGGACCTTAAAGAAAATAAGAAATGTGCTTTTAATATACACGGAACGTACAAAACATTAGGAACACCCAGCAGCGTTGTAGTTCTTGACAGGTGACATCGATAAGGGATCATAGATTTCACCTGGTCAGTCTATATCAGGGAAAGAGCAGGTTTTCCTAATATTTTGTAAACTCAGTGTGGAGCCAAGAAGTCCAGAGGAGAATATTACTTAATAAACAACAGAACTGTTCACTGACAGACAATATCTTCAGTATTATTTTAGTGCCTGTAGCTTTTACAGTGAGAGACCGAAAACTGTCTTAAAATAAGTAGGTTGCAGGGCCATCAGAGCTGCTAAACCTGCAATATCTGCAGGCTATTTTTCATTGCAAAACCTACAAAGTCTAAAATGTCTTGTGGAAAATAACTCCATTGATGAAGCTGTATTGCTCACATGTTGAGCCTTGGAGTGAGGCCACTGCAAGCTCTCCCTTATGGTAGAAACATAAGGTAGTAATAGCTAAGTGGTGAGGTCATCTACAATAGTTGTCATAGTGACTGCTGATGTTTTATTTATAGACATACTGTATATATTCATGATCTATGTACATGTCATATGATATATACTGTATATATTATATAAATACACTACCATTCAAAAGTTTGGGCTCACTGAGAAATGTCCTTGTTTTGTAAAGAAAAGCAAATTTTCTATCCATTAAAATAACATCAAACTGATCAGAAATACAGTGTAGACATTATAAATGGTGTAAATGACTATTGTAGCTGGAAACAGGTGATGTAATATCTACATTGGCGTACAGAGGCCCATTATCAGCAACCATCACTCCTGTGTTACAATGGCACATTGTGTTAGCTAATCCATGTTTATCATTTTAAAAGGCTAATTGATCATTAGAAAAACCCTTTTGCAATTATGTTAGCACAGCTGAAAACGGTTGTGCTGATTGTCAATAGGAACATGCTATACTAGCACTATGTAATGTGCAAAGCAGAAAGGACTTTATCGTAGGGTGGTTTTGACAGGTACGCTTGAGTCCAAGACTGTCGATCAATTCATGTACTTTGTCAGCATTACCCGAGAGGTACTTGTGGAGTTGGCTCAACAGGATTAGGTACAGAAGGTGGTTTCGCTGCATATCATGGAGATCACACAGCCACAGACCTAATAAATTCCTAAAATGTACTAACATTAACATATATTAACTCTGATAGCAACATCATTAATTGAAGAGCAGTTTATTGAATATGGCTATTATTCTTTCATCTCAACAATTCACCAATAGAAACCTATGCTACTGTACAACTCCTACCTTTTCCACTCGACTCACAATGAACAATTTACTGTTCAAAACTACTCACAATATTAATTGCAGATGTTCAACCACTGTAATGTGCAATAGTCCTACTAATTGATTGTCACGAGTTTAATTTACCAGCAATGAGATACATTTAATTTCCTAACAAATGTTCTGCTTTCACTTTTCAAACACTTCTAGCAATTAACAATTTCATTACATATTAATTACTTACTGTTTAGTGATGGCTGACAACTAGCTCACAGTAACTCACATATGCTTTTAGATGGGTGATGTTCATCTTAACCATACTAATACCTCTCTCCTCTCTCTTACCCCTCTTGTGACTGGTCTTGTTTTTGCATGTTCTAGCTAACGAGCTCACAGACCCATGCTCTCTTGACTTTGACCCTGGATTGGCGTGCAAAAACCATCAGGCTAAGTGGTTCTTTGACAGAAAGAATGGGATCTGTACCCAGTTCTGGTACGGTGGTTGTGAAGGCAATGGCAATAGGTTCGAGACTGAAGCCCAGTGCTTGAAACGCTGCATGAGGTCAGGTGAGTGGTCCTTGTTGCCAGGTTTTCTGAAAGCTTGTAGAGGCTCTTTGAACCTGACTTGTCTAATTTGACAAACTAACTAAGTAGCCAATTGTAGACTGTCTTTTGCTTGATAACAGCTGTTTTAAGCAGTCCTGATAGCTAATGTCATACTTTTGAAAGTAAATGTACATTATGTTACCTGGTTAGCTAGTTGATAAGCTATGCTACCTGGTTAGCTAGCTGATAAGCTAACCATGGTAAGTTTGTATATTGTTACTTGAGTGTTATTTCATGTGACATACACCAAAGTCACCGATCATGACTGTACACAACATCTATTATATCATGCTATCACAGTGTAAAAACAGCTCTATGACTGATCGTTCAATTAAAGTGTTATGGGTTGTTGTAGATCAGTTGGTAAAAGGTTGACTTCAGAAACTCTTGTTTTTTTCCTATTCTACATCACCAGAACCTCAGCAACAAGTGGAGCAGCAGCTCGAGACTGAGATCCTTCCCGCTCCCGGTAAGTAAAGCTATTAATATACACTGAAAAAATATATAAATGCAACAATTTCATAGATTTTACTGAGTTAGGGTTCATATATGGAAATCAGTCAATTTAAATAAATGAATTAGGCCCTAATCTATGGATTTCACATGACTGGGAATACAGATATGCTTCTGTTGGTCACAGATACCTTAAAAAAAACAGGTATGGGTGTGGATCAGAAAACCAATCTTCTTCGCATAGAGTTGATCAAGCTGTTGAGTGTGGTCTGTGGAATGTTGTCCCACTCCTATTAAGTGGCTGTGCAAACTTTCTGGACATTGGCGGGAACTGGAACACACTGTCATACACATTGATCCAGAGCATCCCACACATGCTCAATGGGTGACATGTCTGGTGAGTATGCAGGCTATGGAAGAACTGGGAGATTTACAGCTTCCAGGAATTGTGTACAGATCCTTGCGACATGGGGCTGTGCATTATCATGATGAAACATAAGATGATGGCGGTGGATCAATGGGTCTCAGGATCTCGTCACGGTATCTCTGTGCATTGAAATTGCAATCGAAAAAATGCAATTGTGTTCGTTGTCCGTAGCTTATGACTGTCCATACCATAACTCAACTGCCACCATGGGGCACAAATCACTCGCCCACATGACACCATACACGCTGTCTGCCATCTGCCCGGTACAGTTGAAACTGGAATTCATCTGTGAAGAGCACACTTCACCAGCATGCCAGTGGCCATCGAAGGTGAGCATATGCCCTCTGAAGATGGTTACAACGCCGAACTGCAGTCAGGTAAAGACCCTAGTGAGGACTACGAGCATGCAGATGATGGTTTCTGACAGTTCGTGCAGAAATTCTTTGGTTGTGCAAAGCCACAGATTCATCAGCTGTCCGGGTGGCTGGTCTCAAACATTCTGCAGGTTAAAAAGCTGGATGTGGAGGTCCTGGACTGGCGTAGTTACACATGGTCTGCGGTTGTGTGGTCTGTTGGATGTACTGCCAAATTCTCTAAAACGATGTTGGCTTATAGTAGAGAAATTAAAATCACATTATTTGGCAACAGCTCTGGTGGACATTCTTGAGTCGTCATGCCAATTGCATGCTCTGTCAAAAATTGAGACATCTGTGGCATTGTCTTGTGTGACAAAACTGCACATTTTAGAGTGGCCTTTTATTGTCCCCTGCTCCTGTGTAACGATCATGCTGTTTAACCTGTTGAGAACAGACGTTCCGCTAGCGGAACCCCGTTCCGCCTGCGGAACCCCTAGCCAACAGCCAATGGCATCGCACGGCGCGAAATACAAAACCAACTAAAATACCACAATTAAATTTTCTCAAACAATCAAGTATTTTACACCATTTTAAAGATAAGACTCTCGTTAATCTAACCACATTGTCCGATTTCAAAAAGGCTTTACCGCGAAAGCAAAACATTAGATTACGTTAGGAGAGTACATAGACACAAATAATCACAAAGCCATTTTCCAAGCAAACATATAGAGTGCCTTGCGAAAGTATTCGGCCCCCTTGAACTTTTCGATCTTTTGCCACATTTCAGGCTTCAAACATAAAGATATAAAACTGTAATTTTTTGTGAAGAATCAACAACAAGTGGGACACAATCATGAAGTGGAACGAAATTTATTGGATATTTCAAACTTTTTTAACAAATAAAAAACTGAAAAATTGGCCGTGCAAAATTATTCAGTCCCTTTACTTTCAGTGCAGCAAACTCTCTCCAGAAGTTCAGTGAGGATCTCTGAATGATCCAATGTTGACCTAAATGACTAATGATGATAAATAGAATCCACCTGTGTGTAATCATGTCTCCGTATAAATGCACCTGCATCATGAAGAACAAGGAACACACCAGGCAGGTCCGAGATACTGTTGTGGAGAAGTTTAAAAACGGATTTGGATACAAAAAGATTTCCCAAGCTTTAAACATCCCAAGGAGCACTGTGCAAGCGATAATATTGAAATGGAAGGAGTATCAGACCACTGCAAATCTACGAAGACCCAGCCGTCCCTCTAAACTTTCAGCTCATACAAGGAGAAGACTGATCAGAGATGCAGCCAAGAGGCCCATGATCACTCTGGATGAACTGCAGAGATCTACAGCTGAGGTGGGAGACTCTGTCCATAGGACAACAATTAGTCGTATACTGCACAAATCTGGCCTTTATGGAAGAGTGGCAAGAAGAAAGCCATTTCTTAAAGATGTCCATAAAAAGTGTCGTTTAAAGTTTGCCACTAGCCACCTGGGAGACACACCAAACATGTGGAAGAAGGTGCTCTGGTCAGATGAAACCAAAATCGAACTTTTTGGCAACAATGCAAAACGTTATGTTTGGCGTAAAAGCAACACAGCTCATCACCCTGAACACACCATCCCCACTGTCAAACATGGTGGTGGCAGCATCATGGTTTGGGCCTGCTTTTCTTCAGCAGGGGCAGGGAAGATGGTTAAAATTGAAGGGAAGATGGATGGAGCCAAATACAGGACCATTCTGGAAGAAACCCTGATGGAGTCTGCAAAAGACCTGAGACTGGGACGGAGATTTGTCTTCCAACAAGACAATGATCCAAAACATAAAGCAAAATCTACAATGGAATGGTTCACAAATAAACATATCCAGGTGTTAGAATGGCCAAGTCAAAGTCCAGACCTGAATCCAATCGAGAATCTGTGGAAAGAACTGAAAACTGCTGTTCACAAACGCTCTCCATCCAACCTCACTGAGCTCGAGCTGTTTTTCAAGGAGGAATGGGCCAAAATTTCAGTCTCTCGATGTGCAAAACTGATAGAGACATACCCCAAGCGACTTACAGCTGTAATCGCAGCAAAAGGTGGCGCTACAAAGTATTAACTTAAGGGGGCTGAATAATTTTGCACGGCCAATTTTTCAGTTTTTTATTTGTTAAAAAAGTTTGAAATATCCAATAAATTTCGTTCCACTTCATGATTGTGTCCCACTTGTTGATTCTTCACAAAAAAGTACAGTTTTATATCTTTATGTTTGAAGACTGAAATGTGGCAAAAGGTCGAAAAGTTCAAGGGGGCCGAATACTTTCGCAAGGCACTGTATGTCACATAAACCCAAAGCACAGCTAAATGCAGCACTAACCTTTGATGATCTTCATCAGATGACAATCCTAGGACATGATGTTATACAATACATGCATGTTTTGTTCAATCAAGTTCATATTTATGTCAAAAACCAGCTTTTTACATTAGCATGTGATGTTCAGAACTAGCATACCCACCGAAAACTTCCGGTGAATTTACTAAATTACTCATGATAAACGTTCACAAAATACATAACAATTATTTTAAGAATTATAGATACAGAACTCTTTTATGCAATCGCGGTGTCAGATTTTAAAATAGCTTTTAGGAGAAAGCACATTTTGCAATATTCTGAGTACATAGCTCGGCCATCACGGCTAGCTATTTTGACACCCACCAAGTTTGGGACAACCTAAACTCAGAATTAGTATTAGAAAAATTGGATTACCTTTCCTGTTCTTCGTCAGAATCCATTCCCAGGACTTCTACTTCAACAACAAATGTTGTTTTGGTTCCAAATAATCCATAGTTAGATTCAAATAGCTCCGTTTTGTTCGTGCGTTCAGGTCACTATCCGAAGGGTGATGCGTGAGCACATTTCGTGACCCAATTTTTTTTGAAATATTCCATTACCGTACTTAGAAGCATGTCAAACGCTGTTTAAAATCAATTTTTATGCTATTTTTCTCGTCAAATAGCGATAATATTCCAACCGTGCAACGTTGTATTCATTCAAAGGCTGAAAGAAAAAATTGAGTAGTCTCGTGAATGCGCATCTCCAGTGTCACTGTCCCCAGGCTGACCACTTTCAAATTCTCCTGCTGTTCTTTGGCCAGAGACAGCAGACACCCCATTCCACTTTCTGGCGGCTTTAGAGAGCCAATGGAAGCCTTAGAAAATGTCACGTTACAGCACAGATGCTGTATTTTCGATAGAGATGCAACAGAAGGACAACAAATTGTCAGACAGGGCACTTCCTGTATGGAATCTTCTCAGGTTTTGGCCTGCCATATGAGTTCTGTTATACTCACAGACACCATTCAAACAGTTTTAGAAACTTTAGAGTCTTTTCTATCCAAATCTACTAATTATATGCATATTCTCATTTCTGGGCAAGAGTAGTAACCAGATTAAATCGGGTATGTTTTTTATCCGGCCATGAAAATACTGCCACCTATCCCAAAGAAATTAATCAACTTTAAGATATGCCACACCTGTCAGGTGGATACATTATCTTGGCAAAGATAACACTAACAGGGATGTAAACAAAACACATTTGTGCACAAGATTGGTGAGAAATAAGCTTTTTGTGTGAACAGTAGGGAACATTTCTGGGATCTTTTGTTTCAGCTCATGGGACCAACACTTTACATGTTGCATTTATATTTTCGTTCAGTATATAATATTCACTGAGTGTACAAAACATTAGTAACATCAGCTCTTTCCATGACATAGACTGACCAGGTAAATCCAGGGGAAAGCTATGATCCCTTGATGGTGATGTCATCTATTAAATCCACTTCAATCAGTGTAGATGAAGGGGAGGAGACAGGTTAAAGAAGGATTTGTAAGCCTTCAGACAATTCAGACATGGAATTGTGTGTGTGCTATTCAGAGGGTGAATGGGCAAGACAAAATATTTAAGTGCCTTTGAACAGGGTATGGTAGTAGGTGCCAGGCGCACTGGTTTGATTGTGTCAAGAACTGCAACTCTGCTGGGTTTTTCATGCTCAACAGTTCCCCATCTGCTATCAAGAATGGTCCTCCACCCAAAGGACACAGCTAACGGCAGGCCGGTAGTCGAAGAGGGTCATTGATGAAAGAGGACAAAAGAGGCTGACAAAGCAACAGACCGGCTACACTTAGTCAACTGACAGTCCAGTACAACATTGGTGCCCAAAGACCCATAAAAAAATGCACAACTCATCGTACCTTGACAAAAAAGCGGTATGGCAGCCCACGACCTTACATAGTTCCACTTTTTTCAGCAAAAAACAAGGAATTGCAGTTGCAGTGGGCTAAGGAACGAAAACACTGGACACTGGAGTTTTGTAAAACCATTGCCTGGTCTGATGAATCCCGGTTCCTGCTGTTTCATGCTGATGGGAGGACTAGGGTATGGCGAAAACCACATGAGTACATGCATCCATCATGCCGCATGTCAACATTGCAGGCTGGTGGTGTGATGGTGTGGGGTATGTTTCCATGGCACACATTGGGCCCCTTGATAAAAGTGGAGCAACGTTTGAATGCCACAGGATATCTGAACATCATTGCCAGGGGCATCCCTTCATGGCAGCAGTGTATCCATTTACAAATAGATTTTTTCAGCAGGATAATGCCCCATGCCACAACGCTAGGATTGTCCAGGAATGGTTCCACGAAAATGACAGTGACTTCAGGTTACTGCAGTGGCCTTCCCAGTCACCAGATCTCAATCTAATTGAGCATCTGTGGAATGAGATGGAACAAGCTATTCGGAGTAGAGATCCATAACCAGCCAACTTGACACAACTGTGGGAAGCATTGGAGTCAACATGGGCCAGCATCCCTTTGGAATGCTTTTGACACCTTGTAGAGTCCATGCCACAACAAATTGAGGCTGTTCTGAGGGCAAAAGGGGGTGAAACTCAATATTCAGAAGGGGTTCCTAATGTGTTGTACATTCAGTGTATATGCCATATAGTAGATGCTTTTATCAAATGCAACTTAGTTATAAGTGCATACAATTTACACATGGGTGGTCCCAGGAATCAAACCCACTACCCTGGCATTACAAGTGCCAAGCTCTACCAACTGAGCTACAAAGGACCACTATTCTCAGACTATGGTGGAAAAAATCTGCCTCATATTTAGTTGTGGTCTCTCATCTTAATAGATTACAGCCTGATCCATTCCAACTACCTCTGTAGAACATATGACCGTCTTTGATCGCTGTTTAGTGCGTCATCCGATGCTTTGCGGTTCAGCTGACGTAAACATGAAAGCATTTCCTCCTAAACCAACATGTCTAGGTTTCAGGCAGGCAACCCTGACTCTCAACTGAAACATGATTTAAATTCGGTCCTTTTGCCCAGATCCGTGGAAAACACTGATATATAATCTCTACTGTAGCAGGTTATATACATTGCGTAACACAATTTCCTCGGTCTGTGTTCACTTTGCAAATAAAGATCCCCTTTGTGTCTGGCTATAAACCCTCCATTGCCTCTGAATGAAGTATGGAATGAGTGAAAAGCCAAGCATGGAAAAAGGGAAAGTTATACTTTAGTCTTCCCTGAGACCGGACCACGTCATAAGTGTGGAGCAAATTAATGAAGAGGGATATTCTTTGCATGGTTCATTGTGTTTTGGACTAGTGAACTTTGCAAAAATGAGCCTGATTAAGTGGTTCACTGTCAGACTTAGTTTTCCTAGGTCTTGGCCTAAATGGGCAGCAGAGAGTTCTTATTATGATCTGTAGTACTGTAAACTATATTCGAGATCTTGAGTTTGAAGAAGGAATGGCTTTTACATTTACATTTTAAGTCATTTAGCAGACGCTCGTACCCAGAGCGACTTACAGTAGTGAGGGCATACATTTCATACATTTTTATTTATTTATTTTTTATTTTTTCTCCGTACTGGTCCCCCGTGGGAATCGAACCCACAACCCTGGCGTTGCTAACACCATGCTCTACCAACTGAGCCACACGGGACCGGGCTTGTGGTGGGGAATGCTTTCTCTCAAGTTGTATATCATATTCACCTCTATTATGTTACAATTAATTTCCTATTGGATCATACAGTTACAGGCATCCCCAAAAACACGTGGACAAATATTCAACATAAACAGATGTCATGTCAATGGATAACAGATGTCACTGTTTTGTGTTATCCTGAAAGGAATTCCAACATGGCTCCACAAACAAAAACTGACAACATGTTTATTGACGTTGGATGTCATTCGATTTTCATTCTCACTGCATGAAGCATGTTCTGTACACACTACACCTGCAAAAACATGTCCTTAGCTACACCATTGTATTATATCCTAACAGTGTACCTTTTCAGAGCACGTGTTCTGCGGTGTCCTTGCTTTGCTATGTGCACAATGCATAGGCTTTGGCTAAAGGGCTTAACCCTGGTTTTCGAACCCTGTCGGACACATATTCATTGGCCTGTCTATTCTTGCCTCCCTCACAGCGGTCTTGACAAGAGTGGAAATCTGTCAGCTCCCCAAAGAGGAAGGCGCCTGCGCAAAGTTTGTTCTCAAGTGGCACTACGATGCACTCAGCAAGAGCTGCACACGCTTCTGGTACGGAGGCTGTGGCGGCAACCAGAATCGCTTCGAAACTCAAGAGGAGTGTGAGAAGGCCTGTGGAAAAGCAGGTGGGTCTAGCTAGTCATCATATCTGTGTGTGTCTTTGTCTGTCTCTGCTAGTGCCTGTCCATCTATTTTTCCATTCATTCATCTAGTCTGTCTATTTGTACAATAATTATATTTAGTTGCTGGTGTCTGTCGAACTGTCAATATTTCCATTTATTTAGTCATCGGTCTGTATACACTGAGTATACAAAACATTAAGAACTTGTTAAATCCACTTCAATCAGTATAGATGAAGGGGAGGAGACAGGTTAAAGAAGGATTTTTAAGCCTTGAAACAAGTGAGATATGGATTGCGTATGTGTGCCATTCAGAGGGTGAATGGGCAAGACAAAATATGTAAGTGCCTTTGAACGGGGTATGGCAGTAGGTGCCAGGTGCAACGGTTTGTGTCAAGAACTGCAACGCTGCTGGGTTTTTCACACAACAGTTTCACGTGTGTATCAAGACTGGTCCACCACCCAAAATGCAACTCCATTTTAGGAAAGTGTTCCTAATGTTTCGTATACTCTGTGTATTTATCTAGTAAACTAAGCGTCGGCTGTCTACTCACCTCCTTGTAGTTAGATATACACTATATATAAAAAAGTATGTGGACACCACTTAAAATTTGTGGATTCGGCTATTTCAGCCATACCCGTTGCTGACAGGTGTATAAAATTGAGCACATAGCCATGCAATCTCCATAGACAAACATTGGCAGTAGAATAGCCTTACTGAAAACCTGTTCCATCTGTCAATCCACCTAAAACCAATTTCTCAGGGACAGACATGCTATTGCAAATATTCTGTATGTGTAAATAAATGCTCAGTGGAGTTTTCCTTCAATCTTGTCCTGAGGGCAGCTCTGCCTCGAGGGCAAAAGGCATGGGATTGGTTGGATGAAAGCCGTGCAAACCCCGAGCGGCACTCACAGCGACGAGTGAGAATGAAAGGAAAGAGAAGAAAAGGCTCGCTAGGTGGTAGGTTGGTGGTAGAATGGGGGCGTAACAACATTTTACATATGCAAAGTTGCTCTTTCGAATCTTACCACAACCCATAACCTTTACCAATAACATTTATTTTATAAACTTAACCCAACACCTAACCCTAACCTTAGCCAATTGGGATTGCGTGTCTAAACTTAACCAGTCACATTTCATGACTAACGTTAACCAATCAATATTTGTTTCTGCCCTCGAGGTAGACCTGCCCTCAGAACAAGATCAAATAAGGGAAACTCCAAAATGCAGGGAGAATTGGTTTTGTTTTAAAATCATGTTTGTCTTCTTTCCTGCTTTTCACCGACAGCACCTGTCAACCAAGGAGTCATTGCCGCAATAAGAACATAGGAGGACATTGATTCATTGTCAACGTATTCCTCTTCTGAGATTTGGAAGAAAACCAACTAAAATGGCCAAAGAAAAGCTATACCAAAGGAAAGGTGGCTGCACTGGATTCCATGAACAGGATTTGATCAAAAACAATCTTGAAGTAGTCTTTTTCACAAAATGAAAGCAACACAATTTGCTGCATGATTTTTCCTACTGGTGCTACATAGTGTTTTTTAGTTTTCTCTGATGGAGTTGCAGAGTACATCCAGTGTTTGTAATATAAAATTCTGTAACAGTTACACCATATGTTTTTCATAAAATAATCAACTCTTGAGAATAAGGTTTTATAATTAAAATGTATGTGTATGAACATCTTGGGACAGAGATTATCAATAAAGCGTTATTTACACATGCACACACACACACAGGTCCACATACACACACAGGTCCACAATGACTTTGAAAGGGTCATCATAGGTTATTTTACTTCACTATATAAGTAAGTAAGCATTTCACTGTTAATCTACACATGTTGTTTACGAAGCATGTGATGAATAACATTTGATTTGATTTGATATATCCCCCAATTTACTTTCCCTCACCATGCCAAATACTCTCCTAGTTGCAGAGTTCACGCTGATGTTAACACAAGTCCTACCTGGCAGTGTGTATATAATGAGTTAAACCAATTTCTCAGCGTCAACAGGAATTCATCATGTAACGTAAATGCACTTCTGGAACCACTGCCTCAAACACATGTTCCACTTTTTGAATATGGAATGTACTTGTCAAGCTGTTTTTTGTTTTGTTTTACTGAACGTTGTGTTTCATCTGGGAACGGGGGAAATAAAAATGAATTAGACTTTCTAATAAACTCGAGCATTGAATTTCTTCTTTTTGATCTCTTGAATCACCAACTATGCAACACGCTGTGTATCTAACATCAAAACAGAGAATCAAAGAGCAAAAGACTGGAGAAAATGCAGAGGGAAGGAATTAAACCAATGAAACTATTTTTGAACATGGGAATTAAATGGACAGTACTGTGTAAAAGAGGAAATTCAGGGTCTGGGCTGTAAGGCTGAAGGAAATCTGGTACATGACTCAGTTTGAGAGCAAAGCCCTTGTAAAGTACTGACTGTTCCTTAGGGCCTGTGAAATGTCAGAGTGACCAAGAAAGAGACAAAGGCCAAAGCGAAAAAGGAAGAACTTAAGCACAACAAATTCGTAACATATTGCATGAATTGGATTCGTAACATATCACACAAATTGCAAAATGTGTATGACATCTTTCAAATTGTTACATTCGTAACATATCACACCAAATGAAAGGTGTAGTACACAATTGGATGACTTCGTAAACAAATAAAGGGGGCCAGTTTTGGCTCGTGAGCACCACTTTCAAAACGACTGTCTGAAATTATACAAAAGTTTGAGAGTGCATCTTTAACAGTGAGAGATCCTGTACTGACAGTATGTGTGTGTGTGCATCTGATACTGACACAATATAGGGTAATTTTTGATAATTTGTGAGAGGAGTAGGAAAAGATCCAGCAAGCACTTACCGGCGAACAGAAGTCCCTTGAGTTTAGGGATTGATCATCTAACCACTAAAGAAGTTGAGATGGGCCTACTAGCACCGTTTAAGTATTATATTCCACTGTTGAAAATAGAATTTTCATGGTATGATTGGCTTACTACTGTACTCATTAAGTTGATGCGTTCATCTTCTAAGAGATCAAATTCATGTTCATTGTGTTGAGAAAGTATTTATCTGTGGTCTATTATCAATCTTCATCACAACATCAACTTGTCTTGACTTGTCTCGCTAAGTAGGACTGGTACACCATACTTTTTATGTCTCTGTGTCCAGTATGAAGGAAGTCAGAGGTAGTTTCGCAAGCTAATGCTAACTAGCATTAGCGCAATGAGCAGATACCCATAGACTTCCAGTCACTGCGCAAATGCTAGTTAGTAAACCGCACGCAGAGACACAAAAGTGGTATCCATGACTTCATCTGACTCCTGGAAAATAGATAAAAACTGCCAAAATCCCGAAGTATCCCTTTATGTGGATGAAAGTGACACTGACCCTTTCATGTCATCGGCAGGGATAATGGTGGCCTTGTCCAAATAGTTTACAGTGAGCCTCTCACCTTTGAAACACTAAGTCTGCACATTTGGTCTTGCACTTTCATGCTGGCTACAAAGATTACCCTGAACATTCACAGGTCACGTCCAAGGAGCTCAAACTGTTCTGGGGACTGTGGAGGAAGAGGTGAATTATGAATTTGGGCTTAGTACTGTTAGGGGGTCACTGGCCCCCTTCTCCAACTCAGCACAGTAACTCCAGATGTCCTGCCTCTGCAGTAGTTTTGATGGCCAAGACAGGACTGTACCCTTCACAAAAACGTTCCTAAAGTCATATGCAAATTAGACATTTGGATCAGGGAGGGAGGGAAAAGCATTTAACTACCCCAATCTATTTAATGTTGATCGCCATGCTAATTCGAATCAACAAGCAACAGTGTCCCAACTTTTTGACTGAACTTTCCTTGAACCCCTTTGGGAGTATTTGCTGTATAAAAAGATAACCGCTTTTTTGATTGGGCCATGCAAGACTGTCAAGACAAGCCCATGTTTGATTATGATTTTTGCCTAGGATGACCACATTTAAACTACCCGAATGTGGGACAACAGGATGATTTTGTGGGACAGTGAGTGAATACATTTTTTGGGGAAGCGTCCCATAACTTTAGAGAACATAGCCTTAAGAGTTTCATTACAGTAGGTCATTTAATAACGCTATCTTAGGAATGTTTCCATTATGTGCAAGGAATGTTTCCAAGAGACCATCCCCTTAATGTCAAATAAATCTTATCCAGAACACAGATACCATGTTCTCAGAATTTAAGATATTAATGTTCTAGACACGTTTCATGGGAACGTTGCAAGAACATTCATGTGTCCAGTTTTCTGTGGGTTGGGAGAATATTCCATGGACGCCCCACCAAACATACACAGAACATAGTTGCCATGTTCTCAGAACATATAGTCAATATTAATATTCTAGACACATTTCATTGGAATGTTGCAAGAACATTCACGTGTCCAGTTTTCTGAGGGTTAGGAGATTATTCCACCAAAAATAAGCAGAAGATAAAATACGAATGTTCACACGTTTTCTGTGTATCAGTTGTCAGGACATCGCCTAATGGTCCCAAAGACACTTTCTCCCCCCAAGAAGTGTTTCATTACACCTTGTAACTGTTGTTAAGCCAATCAAGGCCCCAATTGGTGAACCAGTGACATCTCTTTGTCTGTTGGCAAGGTTAGGGATACTCTCACACACATTGATGTACATGTTTACATGGTGCATGTATACAGTAATTATTATTCAACATCCTCACCTGGGATTTGAACATCAAAACCACTTGGTTCAAGGTACTCCGATCTTCCCGCTACACCACAATGTCTGTCAGGTATTGGTTAATCTGATTATTCTCACAATTGATTTGATTGACTTATTTCAGCAATTTAAGGGCTTTCTGTATAGTTGTCTAATGTTGGTGGGAAATGGTAACCTGTTTTAATTATACTCCTAATTCACTATGATCAATAACAGAGCTTTTCTTCAGTGTACGTTTATCAGAGCAGAGATTTACCTCAAAGTGCACTCACCCTATTGCCTACACCCATCAAGTAGTTTTTGTACATAAGTGACTAGCGCGTGGCGCGAAATACAAATACCTAAAAAATGCTACAACTTCAATTTCTCAAACATATGACTATTTTACACCATTTTAAAGACAAGACTCTCGTTAATCTAACCACATTGTCCGATTTCAAAAAGGCTTTACAGCGAAAGCAAAACATTAGATTATGTCAGGAGAGTACCCTGCCAAAAATAATCACTCAGCCATTTTCAAAGCAAGCATATATGTCACAAAAACCAAAACCACAGCTAAATGCAGCACTAACCTTTGATGATCTTCATCAGATGACACTCCTAGGACATTATGTTATACAATACATGCATGTTTTGTTCAATCAAGATCATATTTATATAAAAAAACAGCTTTTTTACATTAGCATGTGATGTTCAGAACTAGCATACCCACCGCAAACTTCCGGTGAATTTACTAAATTACTCACGATTAACGTTCACAAAATACATAACAATTATTTTAAGAATTATAGATACAGAACTCCTTTATTGTCACGTCCTGGCCAGTATATAAAGTTAATTGTTTTGTAGTTTGGTCAGGGCGTGGCAGAGGGTATTTGTTTTATGTGGTTCGGGGTGGTGTGTTTGTTAAAAGGGTGTTTGGTTTAGTATTTCCGGGTTTTGGTTTATGTCTAGGTAGTTCTATGTGGAGTCTAGTGAGTGTATGTCTATGTTTGGTTAATTGGGGTTGGGACTCTCAGTTGAAGGCAGGTGTTGTCTATCTGCCTTTGATTGAGAGTCCCATATATTAGGGTGTGTTTGTGTTTGTGATTGGTGGGTGATTGTTCTGTGTTGAGCCTATGCTAGCCAGACTGTTTGCAGTTGTTCGTTCGTTCTTTTGTTTTGTGATTTTGTACGTTCATTTTTTGAAGTAAATAAATTCTCAAGATGAGCATACACGTACCTGCTGCGTATTGGTCCACATTTTCCAACGATGATTTCGTTATATCATCAGAGGACGAAGACAACCGTGACATTTATGCAATCGCGGTGTCAGATTTTAAAATAGCTTTTCGGCGAAAGCACATTTTGCAATATTCTGAGTACATAGCCTGGCCATCACGGCTAGCTAATTTGACACCCACCAAGTTTGGCCCTCACCAAACTCAGATTTACTATAAGAAAAATTGGATTACCTTTGCTGTTCTTTGTCAGAATGCACTCCCAGGACTTCTACTTCAACAACAAATGTTGTTTTGGTTCCAAATAATCCATAGTTATATTCAAATACCTTCGTTTTGTTCGTGCGTTCAGGTCAGTATCCGAAGGGTGATGCACGAGCGCATTTCGTGACAAAAAATGTCAAAATATTCCATTACCATACTTCGAAGCATGTCAAACGCTGTTTAAAATACATTTTTATGCTATTTTTCTTGTAAAATAGCGATAATATTCCAACCGGGCAACGTTGTATTCATTCAAAGGCTGAAAGAAAAAAATTGAGAATTCACATGAATGCGCATCTCCAGTGTCACTGTTCTCAGCCTGACCACTCACAAAATCTCCTGCTGTTTTTCGCCCAGAGACTGGAGAGACGTCATTCCACTTTCTGGCGCCTTCTGAGAGCCAATGGAAGCCTTAGAAAATGTCACGTTACAGCAGAGATGCTGTATTTTTGATAGAGATGCCACAGAAGGAGAACACATTGTCAGACAGGGCACTTCCTGTATGGAATCTTCTCAGGTTTTGGCCTGCCATATGAGTTCTGTTATACTCACAGACACCATTCAAACAGTTTTAGAAACTTTAGAGTTTTTCTATCCAAATCTACTAATTATATGCATATTCTCGTTTCTGGGCAAGAGTAGTAACCAGTTTAAATCGGGTACGTTTTTTATCCGGCTGTGCAAATACTGCCACCTAGCCCCAACAGGTTAAACAGCTTGGAAAATTCCAGAAATGTATGTCTTGGCTTTAGAAGCTTGTGACAGGCTAATTGACATCATTTGAGTCAATTGGAGGTGTACATGTGGATGTATTTCAATGCCTACCTTCAAACTCAGTGCAGCTTTGCTTGACATCATGGGAAAATCAAAAGAAAATCCTCAGAAAAATAATTGTAGACCTCCACAAGTCTGGTTCATCCTTGGGAGCAATTTCCAAATGCCAGAAGGTACCACATTCATCTGTACGAACAATAGTACGCACGTATAAACACCATGGGACCACGCAGCCGTCACACGGCTCAGGAAGGAGACGCGTTCTGTCTCCTAGAGATGAACGTACTTTGGTGCGAAAAGTGCAAATCAATCCCAGAACACCAGCAAAGGACCTTGTGAAGATGCTGTAGGAAACAGGTACAAAAGTATCTATATCCACAGTAAAACGAGTCCTATATCAACATAACCTGAAAGACCACTCAGCAAGGAAGAAGCCACTGCTCCAAAACCGCCATAAAAAAGCCAGACTACGGTTTGCAACTGCATATGGGGAGAAAGATCGTACTTTTTGGAGAAATGTCCTCTGGTCTGATGAAACAAATATAGAACTGTTTGGCCATAATGACCATCGTTATGTTTGGAGGAAAAAGGGGGAGGCTTGCAAGCCGAAGAACACCATCCCAACGGTGAATCACGGGGGTGTCAGCATCATGTTGTGGGGGTTCTTTGCTGCAGGAGGGACTGGTGCACTTCACAAAATAGATGGCATCATGAGGAGGAAAAGTATGTGGATATATTGAAGCAACATCTCAAGACATCAGTCAGGAAGTTAAAGCTTGGTCGCAAATGGGTCTTCCAAATGGACAATGACCCCTAGCATACTTCCAAAGTTGTGGCAAAATGGCTTAAGGACAACAAAATCAAGGTATTGGAGTGGCCATCACAAAGCCCTGACCTCAATTCCATAGAAAGGTTGTGGGCAGAACTGAAAAACGTTGTGCTAGCGAGGAGGCCTACAAACCTGAGTCAGTTACACCAGGTCTGTCAGGAGGAATGGGCTAAAATTCACTTATTGTGGGAAGCTTGTGGAAGGCTACCCAAAACGTTTGACCCAAGTTAAACAATTTAAAGGTAATGCTACCAAATACTAATTGAGTGTATGTAAACTTCTGACTCAATGGGAATGTGATGAAAGAAATTAAAGCTGAAATAAATCATTCTCTCTACTATTATTCTGACATTTCACATTATTAAAATAAAGTGGTGATCCAAACTGACCTAAGACAGGGAATTTTTACTAGGATTAAATGTCAGGAATTGTGAAAAACTGAGTTTAAATGTATTTGGCTGAGGTGTATGTAAACTTCCGAGTTCAACTGTATTTTAACGTCATTATTTGGCAACAGTTACAACACATCTATCTTATCTAATTGAGTTTCTCACTGACTACATTTACATGCACACCAATATCCCGTTATTATTACTCAAGTATTCTGTTTTTGAGTTGACGCATGTAAACATCCTATAACACATTACACGCACTTTTGCATTTCCTCAAGAGACGCTGAAAGAAAGTAATCATATTTCTCCACAAGACGAACATATTTGAATAATTTTACTGCAAGAAATGCATAATTCTGCAGGAGTTAATATTACATTAGGCTACATGTGAGAGGTTTATAGCCCTTCAGTCAGTGTCCATATTTCAGTTACTCTTCCACTTCACCCATATGAACTTAAATTAGGAATATAATTTGGTATATCACTAGGACATATGTTTATTTAGCCAGTATAGTTAGGCCCCGTTCTGTCCAGAATAAACTCTACCCCCTCCTCCCTAGGCAATTGTGTAGATGTGAAACAACTTGATAGGTGTAAGGCTGTAAGCAATAAGGTGAATGCACTTTGAAGTAAGCCTCAGCAAAAAAAAACATTTATTGATCATAATGATTCAGGAGTATCATTAAAACAGGTTAACGTGCCCCACCAACATCAGACATCTACTGAAAGCCCTTAAATGCTGAAATAGACATGGTGGCGTAGCAGGAAGATCAGAGTACTGTGAACAAAGAGGTTATGAATTCCAATCCCAGGTGAGGACATGTTTAATAATTCCTGTTTAAATGAACATGCACAATGTATGTCAAATATGTAAGTTAAAAGCACTGTGTTTATGTGTGAGTATCCCTAACCGTGCCAATAGACAAAGAATTTCTCTGATCTCTGGAACTGTTTCAATGAGTGGTGTATTCTTCAGAATGTTTAGGTTTGATTTGTAAAATTAACTGTTAAACTGTTCTAAACAGCTGTGTTATGTGTGCATTTAGTGTCTGTAAGTGTGTAAGTCTAATGGCATGGAATCAGACTTGCACAAATACACGAACACACACAAAAACCGTTATGCACTCTGACACATACACACATACTGGATATAAGCCCCATTCTGTTTTACAGTTGGATATATCATGCAAGCTTTTCGTGCTTGCTCGGCATGCTCTTTGTTTGTAAAACGATCACAACATCTCCATCCCCGTCACAATTACAACCCATTAACCTGCAATCCACTGTTTGCATTGATTAACACTTTAAGCTGTGATAAATAACCAGCACACATTCCAAGTGTCACCTCTTATCACTCATCTAAGAGGGGCTCACACAGCTTAACAAGCACATGGCTCCCAGTGCGGCTATGTGAACTTGATAAGCGGCGTGTGGATTTTAACATCTTCTCCTGTGCTGCCACAGCCGAGTTAGGTAGCTTCTCCATGATTCTCCAAGAGGTGTGGTTCATCCTGGGAGAGAAGAACTCTGGCAGTGCAAACTTCTAAGTTGTCAGCCATCCATGTACAACAGAAACGAGGGCCAAGCCAGACTGCCACCAACTGTGTCAGAGTTTCCTCTGGGCATGAAGAGTGACTTAGTGGCGTACTGCAGGGCATTCAGCATGGGCCAAAGAAAACGTCCCTTTCCTTGCCACTATGACACCACCGTCTGCCGAATTAATTAACTCCATTTACCGCACAAATCATGGTATTGGTTTCCATTTAACAATAAAAGTGACAGGCATCACAAGAACCCTGTCTAAAACCAGACATTTAGTTTAAAAAATTATGTCTAAAAACATGTTATACTACTGTTAACCTTATTTTGAAAGGTAGGTGTGGTGAGTTTGTGTCATCATGCTGTCACAGAGCTCCACATTTTGGTAATTTGGTAAATGCTGTGATTAACGTTGGTAGGGGACAAATGACACTAGGCTACTCAGTAGTTACCAACCTATTGGTTAATCAACAGAGGCAGTAGCTAGGCAAGTCTTGTAATGATACAAACCTGGCATGAACAGACTCAAGTCACGTGAAGAGAGCACTGATCAGTGGAACAACATTTCTGGGCTTGTGAACCACTTGTATTTGCCTCATTACTATGTTGTGTTTGAAGGCTTGTGGCTCAGCTGTGATGTAACATGACTGAGACTAGGAAAGGACAGGGCTTTCTCACAAATTGAACCAAAGAAATTACATTGGTCATTCAGTTGAAGCAAGGGAATTATTTTATGTATAATTATGGTTCCAAGTTTTTCCTGACCATGTGACCTGACCAGGAAAAACTATGGCACCTAAATATAAGTATGCTCAATGCTCAAGTTTTCTGTCGACACGTGTCGTTTTCCCTTTGTTCACCGTGACAGATTAATGTGTTCTTTATTGAAACCATTTAGACTGAGTATAAGAGAGATCTCATCGAGTCTGCTTTAACAAACTGACTCTGTTGGCTCTGCAGTATGCTGGCTATGCCAACACAGTGGTCTGTTCCCCTCTGTTCAGCCTGATGAGTCATAGAGTGTCATGAGACTGCGTAGACGTAGACATTGTTAGAGGGAGGGTCAATGATATTTCAGTTATAGGCCAAGAACTAACAGTACTGAAGCAGATCTCTAAGGTTGCGTGACTTTTGAAAACCTAAGGTTCGATCAAACAGTGTCTTTCCTCAACTTTTTGATTAAGGTTGGATCATCCACATAACACTCCTCTAGGGCGCAGATGTGGAATGAAGCAATGTCTGCACTGAAGGAACTTGCGTCAAAGGCCATTAAGCAGTACTGTGCAGCATCAAGGTAAAAGTCCTTGTGCACTTGTGTCAGTCCGTGCTCCAGTTGATGAATTTGTCAAGGTTAAACTGAGAGTGTGGGAAGAGATATTCTGCCTGGGTAGTAATGTCTGTGGTTGAGTGGGAGTGGGAAAGAGAGAAATAAAGAAAGGAGGAGATAGCTCTCCACGACTGTGCTCAGCAGCACCACACATGCCAAAGCTACAACGGTCGGTGGTGATTCATTCCTCTGGCTCGCCGTCTTTCCAAAGGAGCCATAAAAGCCTGGACCCTTAATGGGTTTCACATTGAGCAGCCTAGCTGTAAATACACTTAATTTATCTGCAGGGCTGAGTCACAGTGGAAACTCTTTCTAGACCCCAAACTGTTTCTTTCTCTCATCGATCCCCTTGAGACCAGGCATCCTGTGGCACAACCGAAAACAGTCGGTCAGCCTCCATTCTCCTCCTGGACTTCCCCAATGCTGAGTGTGCAAGTCGGCAAATCTCCCAGGACTGGCCACTGCCATAACTCTGCCAAGTAAAACAGTAAGATGTGGGGAAGGCTTGGAGATCTGAGGCAAAAGAGGCAGCGAGGGCCACTGTACTGTTAAAAGTCAAGTGATTGAAAATTCTGACTAGAAACTTCATACAGAGAAAAGGAATGCTATATTCCTTTGTGAACGTACAACTTTGTAATAGTAATAATATATGCATAAACACAATGCAATCATACACCTGGAATGATATGTAACCGTGACACTTTTTGAAATTGTGTCAAAATATAGTAACATTTTTGTAATTTTGCTCACCCCCGATTTTGGGGCAGTACACTGTTTCAAAAACGTAATCTCAGGCTGAATAAAATGAAGAACAGATGTTTTGTCTGTTCTTCATTATATTCACCCTGAGATTTTCACCATAGCAGGTTAAGTATTCACTTAAGTTTTTGAAACAGTGTACTGCCCCAGTGTACTGCCCCCCTACCTGTTGAGTATAGCTCAGCGAGAGAGAGAAAGAGAGAAAATTGTATCAACCATAGCAAGTATTATCCTTGAAGAACCTCGAGCTTCAACTAAGGTATCGTATCTTGTCATCTAGGGAAGAATCCTGCTGAATCTCTAGAGCCAGGGAAAGCAATTAAAAACACATTCTGATAGGAGGAAGTCATTGCTCATTACGTTCTGCAGTGTCTCCTGAGAGAAGCTCAAATGTTTCCACTCAGATGTTATTCTTATCAGCAGACCACCTGAAATATTACCTAAAGCGTGGAATTATTTTGGAGCCTTTGTTTATTTTGAAAAAATTCACAAACTCTACAGCCTATTTAATGACAATGGATGTTGGCTGGTTTTGAAGAATTTGTTAATAAAGGGTCCTTTCAACGCATATACAATGCTTATTTTCAGCTGAATCCATTCCACGTACATGTTCTGGCCCTAATAATCAGAAATGTTGATCCAGGCGCATCCCAAAGCTATAAACCCACATCATAGGTCTGTGTTTTTACCCCAAAGCCTAGGTTCTGTAAGGGAACGAGACCTACTTCGCATTCTTTCCAGACTGAGTCACCCAAGGGTTTTACAAGCATCCTCAGACCTGATTTGAATCAAATTGAAGACCTAACCAGACACAGATAATCTGATATATTCGTATCTCCTCTCATCAGAGGGACAATATTGGAAGAATTGCGGTTAATATAACAATACTAAAAAACAGCCATGTTAGCTCATAGGGTATTCATAGTGCAATGTGTATTATGAGATATACACTATATATACACAAAAGTATGTGGACACCCCTTCAAATTACTGGATTTGGCTATTTCAGTCACACCCATTCCTGACAGTATACAAAATCGATCACACAGACATGTAATCTCTATAGACAAACATTGACAGTAGAATGGCCTTACTGAAGAGCTCAGTGACTTTCAATGTGGCACCATCATAGGATGCCACCTTTCCAACAAGTCAGTTCATCAAATTTCTGCCCTGCTAGTGCTGCCCCAGTCAACTGTAAGTGCTGTTATTGTGAAGTGGAAAAATCGTCTATCCTCGGTTGCAACACTCACTACCAAGTTCCAAAATGCCTCTGGAAGCAATGTCAGCACAAGAACAGTCTGTCGGGAGCTTCATGAAATTAGTTTCCATGACCGAACAGCCATGTGCAATGTCGAGCAGCCATGTGCAATGCCAAGCATTGGCTGGAGTGGTGTAAAGCTTGCCGCCATTGGACTCTGGAGCAGTGGAAACGCTTTCTCTGGAGTGATGAATCACACTTCACCATCTGGCAGTCCAACAGACTAATCTGTGTTTGGCGGATGCCAGGAGAACGCTACCTGCCCCAATGCATAGTGCCAACTGTAAAGTTTGGTGGAGGTGGAATAATAATCTGTGGCTGTTTTTCATGGTTTGGGCTAGGCCCCTTAGTTCCAGTGAAGGAAAATATTTGCGTTACAGCATGCAATGACATTCTAGACGATACTGTGCTTCCAACATTGTGGAAATTGTTTGGGCAGGCCCTTTCGTGTTTCAGCATGACAATGCCCCCCCGTGCACGAAGTGAGGTCCATACAGAAATGGTTTGTCGACATCAGTGTGGAAGGACTTGACTGGCTTGCACACAGCCCCTGACCTCAACCCCATCGAACACCTTTGGAATGAATTGGAACGCCGACTGTGAGACAGGCATAATCGCCAAACATCAGTGCCCAATCTCACTAACGCTCGTGGCTGAATGGAAGCAAGTCCCGGCAGCAATGTTCCAACATCTAGTGGAAAGACTTCCCAGAAGAGTGGAGGCTGTTATAGCAGCAAAGGGTCCATAGTAATGCCCATGATTTTGAAATGAGATGTTCAATGGACAAGTGTCCACATACATTTGGTCATGTAGTGTAATAAAGAACATTGTGAGACCACTAGAGAATGGTTCCTGCACAGAATACTGAGCTACCTTGCGTTTCATGCTTGTATGAGATGTTTCACAACATAATATAACTATGGATAGCATTTTTAAAATAGTGATACCTGAAGAGGGGGGACCTGAAAGAAGTGCTTATGAAAGGTGGAAGGAACAATTGAAAAAAGACAAGGTTTTTAGTTCAACTCCGGCTCGAAGGACAACGAAAAAGAGCCACTACAAGGCGGCACTCTTCACTATAGTATGAAGGAAAAAAAGGAAACCGCACACTGTTCTTGATAGTATCACTGATATTTAATAAGCTTACGTATCGGCCTAACGGCCTTCGTCAGAGCTTTTGTGAATTTTCTGAAAACAGCACCTCTATGTAGACCTAGCCCCACCCACATCCGTTCCACGTATGGAAAGGAGTTGGAGGCAAAGGAAAAATAAATAAGTGCTGTTCACAACCACATATACTTTGAATTCGCGAAAAGTGGGAGGTGTGGTTAAGAAACATTGGCATATTTTATCATCGGACCCAGCTTTGCCGGCTGAATTTAAGAATCCACCACTCATTGTGTATAGGAGAGGTCGCAATTTATGCGATAAATTGGTTCATGCCAACTGCCAGCCACGAAAGAAAATCAGCCAGGCTCTTTTACGCCCTCTACCAAATGGTAGCTATAAATGTAGAGGATGCGCACAGTGCAACAATATGATGAAGTGTGAATATTTCTGCCACCCACACACAGGAAAACGGTTTCAAATTAACGATATCATCACGTGCACCACCACCCATGTTATTTACATTATTAAATGTCCATGTGGGCCCTGCTATGTCGGTAAAACCTCCTGCTCTCTCAAACAGAGAATTAGTGAACATAAAAGTTAAATCAGGAGAAACGACAGGGATTATCCACTCTTAGTACATTTTAATGACCGAAAGCATGACATTTCTACCTTTAGATTTTGTGGTATAGAGAAAGTCAAGATATCAGACAGGGGAGGTGATATTAATAATACTCTGAGCAAAAGAGAATGTTTTTGGATTTTCACCCTCCAGACATTATTTCCTAAAGGACTTAATGATGAAATGCCTTTGTATGTTATGTTGTGAATTTAAAATATGTTCCTATTTAAGATTACTTTGTTTTTTCGTATGATGTACCCAATGATTAATTGCTATGTCCTCGTTGTGATTTTATGGACGTGTTCGGTGCGTCTTGTCTATACACTTATGTAATATTTGTGAAATGCATATTGTTATGTTTGGTAGCACTTATTTATTTTTCCTTTGCCTCCAACTCCTTTCCATACGTGGAACGGATGTGGGTGGGGCTAGGTCTACATAGAGGTGCTGTTTTCAGAAAATTCACAAAAGCTCTGACGAAGGCCGTTAGGCCGATATGTAAGCTTATTAAATATCAGTGATACTATCAAGAACAGTGTGCGGTTTCCTTTTTTTCCTTCATCTTGTTTCAACTGTTGCCATGCACCTGCAATAAGATTGCTCAGATGTGCGAGTGCCTTTTGAATTTTGACTCTTCACTATAGTAACAGCACTGGGTAACATCTTTAAGCACTATAGTAACAGTACTGGGTGACATCTTTAAGCATAGGTGGTACCACTGGTTCAAAAGGGGTTTGGCAAAATGTGTACGTCTTTTCTGCAGAGTTTTTCCTGATCTCATGACCTGGTCAGGCAGAACTCTGGGCCCTATTCGTAGGCTATGACAAAATATTATTATAATAGTAGATAGCCTCCCTTATCATCTGTGCTATGAGTATACGGCTGAGGTTTTTCCTGTCAGGTCATGTGAATTGGAAACACTCCTGGCCTAAGGTGGATCAAACCATTCCTGAATCGGATATTGAAAGAGCCAGAGAAAACAACTTCAATGGAAAACATACTCTGTAGTATAGTGAACTACTATTGCAGGGCTGAGCATGATGCAAAGAATGGTTACAATGTCTTTAAAGGCTCAGTGCAATCAAAAACATGATTTTCCATTTTTTATATATATATTTCCACACTATGGATTTGAAATAATACATTCTGATAATGCCCTTTTAGTGTAAGAGCTGTTTGAAAAGACCGCCTAAAATTCCAACCTGTTTTGGTGAGATGTAGTTTTGACCTGCCTGGTGACATCACCAGTTAATAGGACAATAAGAAAGAGAGTTCCAAACATAGGATTAGGATCTCTATGGTTCAAAACCTCTCGCTACTAACAGCTAGTTTTATGTTTTCCCCTCCCCACAGACCACTCCCAGACCGTCCTAGCAAAATTATTGCATGAGAAATTGCTCTTTGTTAAGAAGCAATTCATGTTTCTTATTGACCATTTAATTGAAAACAATCACAGTAAGGAACTTCCTTAATTGTTACCCAGAAATGATTTGATATTGAGATAAAAACGACTGCATTGGACCTTTAAATATTAATTTCACTCTATACATACACAATGTTAAGTAGTGGACTTTGAAAAATAAGAAAGATGATAGGTTTTGAATGTAGAAAAGTATTTAAATTGTTTGTCATAAAACCTATTATTTGTTCATCTGATTACAGTGTACAACAGGGTTACATTTAATACTATACACAGTACACTTTGTAACAAGGCAGGGTTACATTTAGCACTATACACAGTAGACTTTATTACAAGGCAGGGTTACATTTAACACTATACACAGTAGACTTTGTAACAAGGCAGGGTTTAGGGATAGGGGGCAGCATTGGGAAGTTTGGATGAAAAGCATGCCCAGAGTAAACTGCCTGTTACTCAGGCCCAAAAGCTAGAATATGCAAATAATTAGTAGATATGGATAGAAAACACGCTAAAGTTTCCAAAACGGTTAAAATAATGTCTGTGAGTATAACAGAACTCATATGGCAGGTGAAAACCTGAGAAAAATCCAACCAGGAAGTGGGAATTCTGAGGTTTGTAGTTTTCAAGTGAATGCCTATCAAATATCCAGTGTCTGTGGGGTCAGATTGCACTTCCTAAGGCTTCCACTAGATGCCAACAGTCTTTAGAACGTTGTTTCAGGCTTCTATTGTAAAAGGGGAGCGAATAAGAGCTGTTGGTACCAGTGGTCTGGCTGAAAGCCTTTAGTTTAGTCACGCGCGCAGCCGTGAACACGAGCTCCGTTCCCTTTCATTTCTAAAGACAAAGGAATTGTCCGGTTGGAATATTATTGAAGATTTATGATAAAAACATCCTAAAGATTGATTCTATACATCGTTTGACATGTTTCTACAAACTGTAATGGAACTTTTTTGACTTTTCATCTGGACTTAGTGCCCGCGTCTTGTGCATTTGGAATAGTGAACTAAACACACGAACAAAAAGGAGGTATTTGGACATAAAGATTAACTTTATCGAACAAAACAAACATTTATTGTCTAACATGGAGACCTGGGAGTGCCATCAGATGAAGATCATCAAAGGTAAGTGATTAATTTTAATGCTATTTCTGACTTTTGTGACACCTCTCCTTGGTTGGAAAATGGCTGTATGGTTTTTGTGGCTAGGCACTGACCTAACATAATCGCATGGTGTGCTTTAGCTGTAAAGCCTTTTTGAAATTGGACACAGCAGCTGGATTAACAAGAAGTGTATCTTGAATCGTATGTATAACACTTGTATCTTATATCAATGTTTATGATGAGTATTTCTGTAATTTGATGTGGCTCTCTGCATTTTCACCGGATGTTTGTTTGAGACAATGCATTTCCGAACATAACACGCAAATTTCAAATGAGGTTTTTGGACATAAAGATTAACTTCATCGAACAAAACAAACATTTATTGTCTAACATGGAGTCCTGGGAGTGCCACCAGATGAAGATCATCAAAGATTAGTGATTAATTTTAACTCTATTTCTGACTTTTGTGACACCTCTCCTTGGTTGGAAAATGGCTGTATGTTTTTTTGTGGCTAGGCGCTGACCTAACATAATCGCATGGTGTGCTTTCACCGTAAAGCCTTTTTGAAATCGGACACTGTGGTTGGATTAACGAGAAGTTTATCTTTAAAATGGTGTATAATACTTGTATGTTTGAGGAATTTTAATTATGAGATTTCTGTTGTTTGAATTTGGCGCCCTGCAATTTCACTGGCTGTAGGCCAGGTGTTCCGCTAGCGGAACCCCCTTCCCAGAAAGGTTAACACTAAACACAGTGGACTTGTAACAAAATGTTTTATATGGGTAAGTTATAAAACCTCTAACCTTGTGTTGTTAGGGTTAGTACAGCTGGCTGACCCTAAGCAGGACATTTCCTACAGCACAGTGAGTCACACTAGAGGAACAGCCCAACAGGGCCTGAACCCTGAAACCCACGGTGACTTGTACAGCACCCATTTCCTGATGATGCAGCGACATACAGCACCGTGGTCACCAAGAACAAGACACAACTAAATGCAGCAGAACCAGATTATGTGATCTACAGCACAGTGGCCCCATGCCAGAGATAGCAGGGGGTAGCAGCAGAGCAATGACTAAATAAAGTCCTTGGTCCCAAAGATCTCAGTGTACTAGGGAATCAGAACAAAAGTGTCAAGAAATGTTATTTTATTCTCCAACCTTTGTTATTATTATTTTTCTCATTTGCTTGTTAATATTTATCTTGTACTTATAGTAAACTGTCCCAATTATGCCCACATTGACACAACTGTACATGTGTGTTTCTTCAATAAAGAATACAAAAATATATATAAACAGAATAAAATAAAGAAATTAAACCTTGTGTTGTTCTGGTCTCCATCTGGCCCACCAGAAGTTGGTTCCCTGGCGCTCAATGTAGGAACTGATTGCCTGTAAAATCCATATACTCAATCGTTAAATCAACTACATATTGTTAAATGTTCATTGAAAATAATACCCCCCTTTTCATGAAGTAGATTTTGTTGAGTGTCACTCATTATATTACACTCTATTCCAACCAAACCTTCATTACCAGTTCATATCAGTAGGTGTCACTATGCATTAGCTAGTCGAAAAAGACTCCATGATGGCTGCTTATCTCTGTATTTGTGAAAGTTATTGTGGGGATAGAATTAATAAATTCTCTCTTTCTGCATTAGCCATCCATCTTACGGTTACACAAATGTGTTAATATTGTCTGTGTTGATGGCTCTGTGGCGGAATTTGCATCACAAACATTTATGAATAATCACCAGCAGCGGAAATAAAATAATAATGTGTCAACATTACTGGACAACTAACCTTTTTTGTTTGTATTAATTTTATTTTACCTTTATTTAACTAGGCAAGTCAGTTAAGAACAAATTCTTATTTTCAATGACGGCCTCGGAACAGTGGGTTAACTGCCTTGTTCAGGGGCAGAATGACAGATTTGTACCTTGTCAGCTCGGGGATTCAATCGTGCAACCTTTCAGTTACTAGTCCAACACTAACCACTAGGCTACGCTGCCGCCCCTTTTCAGGAACTTCCATAGCCCTTGGCCTTGGGTAGCAGCAGCACGTCATTAAATATTCTGCCAAACACATTTATTCAGTGATTGCAAATTATTAACGTTAGCTGTTGGCTGCATGATTGCATCAACCTAACTAGCTAGCTAATGTTAGCTAGCTATCTAGCTAGGTAACTAAAGCTAATGATAGTAGTTTTGTTAGCTAGCTATAGATTGAATCATTCTAGCTAGTTTTAGAGGATGACTAAGCTGCTTTTATTAACTGCTTTGATTTACACATACCTTGTTTTCCATTAACATTTGTGTTGCACTCTCAACAGGCAGGCAGTAGAGGAGCGTGAGCGAAGAAAGAAACCAAGTGCAGAGTGCAGAGTCAAACAACGAGGTATTGGTGCAACCAAACATAGTTGTTGATAGGCATTATTGATGAGGTTTTGTAGGCTGTAGCTAGGAGACAACTGTGACTGACAAGTTTCACTGAGTCACCTGTTTCACTGAGTGTGGGCGTTACCACGTGAAATCCCAGGAACAGGGTTGTATTCATTAGACAAAACAGAAGAAAACGGGCTGAAAATTGGGGGAGGTACTATAATAACTTGTCCAATAAGAAATGCCTGCTTTCTTTTCCAATGCAATACGTGAACAAATGAATATGTCTGGTAAACACATTCTGTGCTGCTGCTTTGAAAGTGGTGCAGCGGCGGCACACCAGATTGAAATGTACAAGGGCAAATGTTGTCTCTTCACACATTTTCCAGCGGCTCTGTCTTTAAATGTTAACTTGGATAAGTGCAAGGTCATGTTGCCTCAAGGCTCTTAGTAGATCATCAAGACACTATTATTTATTCATGTGGGTAGAAATGCCCTTGATCAGAGAGGAACCATAGCAGAGAAATAAAATAAATAACACTGCTCTTTTTCCCCACAGCCTCTATTTGATGTTTCTGGGGGGATCTCACATAGTCTTATAAGTTTCCGATTCTTACACGACCAGCAAGCACAGTTAGATTTGTTTTGTGATTATTTCTTTATTCACTCAGAATTCCTCATCTATAGTATTTCTTTCTGATGCAGGGACATAGATCTTGCATCGGTTGTGAGTAGGAACCTATTGTATTTGATGACACATTGAAAGAGTTATGGAAAAGAAAGATATTCAACAAAAGTCTGCAAAAGATGACAAGAATATGTCCAGTTGGCCATAATTGAAAAACCTTTTAATTTCATATGACTGGACACATGGCGGTGCAGGACTACAACCAAAAACAAATGTATGGTTACTAAAAGAATCATGGAATGAAAATTAAATCAAAACAAAGCATTCAAAGCTGAAGGTGTGCCATTGCTTCTTTCATGTGTTGGACAGA
The DNA here is from genome assembly GCF_965601325.2 of Salmo salar. Classification (NCBI taxonomy): domain Eukaryota; kingdom Metazoa; phylum Chordata; class Actinopteri; order Salmoniformes; family Salmonidae; genus Salmo; species Salmo salar. The sequence continues at coordinate 7,452,132 of NC_138311.1, forward strand.
ATCAGATAAGCTCAGCAGGATGCAGTTAAGTAAATATGTTACAGATACAGCACATAATAAATTACACACTCAAACCACCTTATAAATGACTCACCACCTCTCCTTTAGACTTCCACAGGGTGCCGACTAACAGACGCTTCAGCCTTGAAATACATGAGATTGGGTTAGGTCAGAGTTTCCCAATTCAGTTCCTGGGGGACCCCCAACATGGGCCTTAGCACTACACACCTGATTCAAATAATGAAAAATATTTTGTTGATAGGCGGTGTGGCAGTGTGCCGCCGCTGAGTTGTTCATTTGAATCAGGTGTAACGTTATAATGCTGGGGGAAAAAACTAAAATGTGCACCCCTTGGGGTCCCCAGGACTAGGATTGAGAAACGTTGCATTAGGTGATCAATGGAGATAGAGCATGGGGGGTGATGGGGATTGAAAACCTTCACAAGCCCTGAAAATATTTTCCACTCCTCTTCCTCCCTACTACAGAGCTATTCCCCACCAAAATAGGGAGCTGGTTTGCATGTGCTGGATGTATTTTCAGTAGTTGTTTCACAGGGCCTCAAATCCTGTCAAAATCATCCAGCTCGACAGTACTGTTTAATCTGATACATATTAGTGTTCTCTCAGCTAATCTCCATGAGACTCTTTACCGCCAAAACTGTACACCACTAGAGATGGGAAGTATACTGTATTTTACTATATACTGGTATTGATGCACAGACCGGTTTGGGATTTTACTTGACCTTCTATAACTGTATTTCAATATGTGGTTAGTTAAATGTGATAAGCAACTCCAGCACGTGTAATGTCAGTGTTTATAGTTTAATCCGTTTGCTATTTGAGTCATTTTTTCCCGCTCCTGCTGCTGCATGCTGCTTCCCAAACCAAGCCCTGCCCCCTGTCACTCACGGAGAGCAGTTGCTCAACAATGGAGTCACCATGGAGCACTTTCTTGCCGTTTACTCTGCAGTCTGCATTGTCAGATCAAATCAAATTTTAATGGTCACATACACGTGTTTAGCAGATGTTATCGCGGGTGTAGCGAAATGCTTGAGCTTCTAGTTCCGACAGTGAAGCAATATCTAACAAGTAATATCTAACAATTTCACAACAAATACCTAATACACACAAATCTAAGTAAAGGAATGGAATTAAGAATATATAAATATATGGACGAGCAATGTCAGAGCGGCATAGACTAAGATACAGTAGATAGAATAGAATACAGTATATACATATGCGATGAGTAATGCAAGGTATGTAAACATTATTAAAGTGACATTATTAAAGTGACTATTGTTCCATTTGTTAAATTGGCCAACGATTTCAAGTCTGTATGTAGGCAGCCGCCTCTCTGTGCTAGTGATGGCTATTTAACAGTCTGATGGCCTTTAGATCGAAGCAGTTTTTCAGTCTCTTGGTCCCAGCTTTGATGCATCTGTACTGACTTCGCCTTCTGTAGGTAGATAGATGCAACAAGATGTTGGTGACATGCTGGTTTCCACAAGCATTCTATAATTACACTATTTGTCTATTTGAATGTCTGTATACTGTAAATCAGAGAGAAACAGGCGAAGCATGAATATGTTAGCTACAGGGAGCTGGAGCGAAGCTGGAGCAGAGCGAGGAGCGTGCCCAATTTGACAAGAGTGTGGAGTGAGATTCCCAAAGGCTGGAGCCTCGGCCTTCTTGCCTGCTCCAATTTCGCTCCAGCAGGGCTCCAGTAGTGCTGTCTTTAGGAGCTCAGGGCATGCCCGCCCCTTGCTTTAACTACTGTAATGGAGTTTGTTAAATATTTTCATATAGAAACTGAATAAAAACCCAGGTGCTAAATCAAGGTATTTGTATGTATTATGGATGCCCATTAGCTGCTGCCAAGGCAACAGCTAATCTTCCTGGGGTCCAGCAAAATTAGGCAGTTACACATTTTTAAAAACATTACAATACATTCACAACAGATTTCATAACATATTAAGTGGGTGCCCTCAGGCCCCTACTCTACTACCACATATCTACAACACAAAATCCATGTGTACATTTGTGTGTATAGTGTGTATGTTATCGTGTGATTGTTTGCATGTGTCTGTGCTTATGTTTGTGTTGCTTCACAGTCCCCACTGTTCCATAGGATGTATTTGTATCTGTTTTTTAAATCAAATTTTACTTGATGTGGAATCGAGTTCCATGTAGTCATAGCTCTATGTAGTACTGTGCAACCCCCATAGTCTGTTCTGGACTTGGGGACTGTGAAGAGACCTCTAGTGGCATGTCTTGTGGGGTATGCATGGGTGTCTGAGCTGTGTGCCAGTAGTTCAAACAGACAGGTCGGTGCATTCAACATGTCAATATCTCTCACAAAAACAAGTAGTGATGAAGTCAATCTCTCCTCCACTTTGAGACAGCATATTATTAATGTTAGCTCTCTGTGTCGGCTCTTAACCATCCATGCAATTTTTTTTTGTCTTTTCGCGTTGTTCATAATTTGTTTTCTACATAATGTTGCTGCTACCGTCACTTATAACCGAAAAGAGCTTCTGGACATCAGAACTGGGATTACTCACCTCAAGTTGGACTAGGAGTTCTTCTTCAATGAGTCGGACGCGAGGGATATAGTACGGACGCCCGACCAGGCCCAGATCCCCGTGATTTGCTGGAAAGGAAATGTAGGTTTTGCGGAAAGACATCAGGATGCCTTGTGAGGATCAGGCGACGAGTGGCTAATCTGCCCTTGCCTTCCGTTCTGCTAGCTAATGTTCAATCATTGGAAAATAAATGGGACGAACTGAAAGCAAGTATATCCTACCAACGGGACATTAAAAACTGTAATATCTTATGTTTCACAAGGTCGTGGCTGAAAGACGACATTAAGAACATACAGCTGGTGGGTTATACACTCTATCAGAAGGACAGAACAGCAGCCTCTGGTAAGACACGGGGCGGGGGCCTATGCATTTATGTAAACAACAGCTGGTGCGCGATATCTATGGAAGTCACAAGGTTTTGCTCGCCTGAGGTAGAGTATCTCATGATAAGCTGTAGACTAGAGGTCGACCAATTAATCGGAATGGCCGATTAATTAGGGCCGATTTCACGTTTTCATAACAATCGGTAATCGGTATTTTTGGCCACCGATTTGCCGATTTTTTAAATAATATTTTTTCATTAACTAGGCAAGTCAGTTAAGAACACATTCTTATTTTCAATGACGGCCTAGGAACGGTGGGTGAACTGCCATGTTCAGGGGCAGAAAGACAGATTTTTACCTTGTCAGCTTGTTACGGTTAACTAGTCCAACGCTCTAACCACCTGCTTTACATTGTACTCCATGAGGAGCCTGCCTGTAACGCGAATGCAGTAAGAAGCCAAGGTAAGTTGCTAGCTAGCATTAAACTTATCTTATAAAAACAATCAATCAATCAATCATAATCACTAGTTAACTACACATGGTTGATGATATTACTAGTTTATCTAGCCTGTCCTACGTTGCATATAATCGATGCGGTGCGCATTCGCGAAAAAGGTTGCTCCAACTTGTACCTAACCATAAACATCAATGTCTTTCTTAAAATCAATACACAAGTATATATTTTTAAACCTGCATATTTAGTTAATATTGCCTGCTAACATGAATTTCTTTTAACTAGGGAAAATGTGTCACCTCTGCAACAGAGTCAGGGTATATGCAGCAGTATGGGCAGCCTGGCTCGTTGCGAACTGTGTGAATACTATTTCTTCCTAACAAAGACAGCCAACTTCGCCAAACGGGGGATGATTTAACAAAAGCGCATTTGCGAAAAAAAGCACAATTGTTGCACGACTGTACCTGACCATAAACATCAATGCCTTTCTTAAAATCAATACACAGATGTATATATGCATATTTAGCTAAAATAAATCCAGGTCAGTAGGCAATATTAACCAGGTGAAATTGTGTCAGTTCTCTTGCGTTCATTGCACGCAGTGTCAGGGTATATGCAACAGTTTGGGCCGCCTGGCTCGTTGCAAACTAATTTGCCAGAATTTTACGTAATTATGACATAACATTGAAGGTTGTGCAATGTAACAGGAATATTTAGACTTAGGGATGCCACCCGTTAGATAAAATAGGGAACGGTTCTGTATTTCACTGAAAAAATAAACGTTTTGTTTTCGAGATGATAGTTTCCGGATTCGACCATATTAATGACCTAAGGCTCGTATTTCTGTGTGTTTATTATATTATAATTAAGTCTATGATTTGATATTTGATAGAGCAGTCAGACTGAGCGGTGGTAGGCACCAGCAGGCTCGTAAGCATTCATTCAAACAGCCCCTTCGTGCGTTTTGCCAGCAGCCCTTTGCAATTCTGCAAGCATTGAGCTGTTTATGACTTCAAGCCTATCAACTCCCAAGATTAGGCTGGTGTAACCGATGTGAAATGGCTAGCTAGTTAGCCGGGTGCGCGCTAATAGCATTTCAAACGTCACTCGCTCTGAGACTTGGAGTAGTTGTTCCCCTTGCTCTGCATGGGTAACGCTGCTTTGAGGGTGGCTGTTGTCGATGTGTTTCCTGGTTTGAGCCCAGGTAGGAGTGAGGAGAGGGACGGAAGCTATAGTGTTACACTGGCAATACTAAAGTGCCTATAAGAACATCCAATAGTCAAAGGTATATGAAATACAAATCGTATAGAGAGAAATAGTCCTATAATTCTGATAATAACTACAACCTAAAACTTCTTACCTGGGAATATTGAAGACTCATGTTAAAAGGAACCACCAGCTTTCATATGTTCTCATGTTCTGAGCAAGGAACTTAAACGTTTGCTTTTATACATGGCACATATTGCACTTTTACTTTCTTCTCCAACACTTTGTTTTTGCATTATTTAAACCAAATTGAACATGTTTTATTATTTATTTGAGGCTAAATTGATAGTATTTATGTATTATATTAAGTTAAAATAAGTGTTCACTCAGTATTGTTGTAATTGTCATTATTACAAATTATTGGTCCTCCAATAATTGGTATCGGCGTTGAATAATCATAATCAGTCGACCTCTACTGTAGACCACACTATCTACCTAGAGAGGATTCATCTGTATTTTTCGTAGCTCTGTACATACTATCACAGACCGAGGCAGGCACTAAAACCGCACTCAATGAGCTGTATTCAAAAGCAAACAGGAAAACACTCATCCACAGGCGGCGCTCCTAGTGGCCGGGGACTTTAATGCAGGGAAACTTAAATCAGACCACCATGGCGGACTGAGGATGGCAGACTGAACGTAGTTATGTAGAGCACCTCAAGATTGAAACGTAATATTCAATATCGGTAAGTTAGACTAAATATTAGCACTACACAATCTGGTGGGTGATAACCTTCAATATGGATAACAACACAAAACAAATCTTAAGACTAGAGAAATTTATCGACAAATATTACAAAAACAAGCAACACCCAAACATGACGGATAGTAAGACAGGGGAACCTATTTCAGAACGAAAACGTGACTCTTCTACAGACACAGACGATTTAATATTTTCACCACCGGGAATGGTAAAGGTCAAAACCTATCTGTTAAAATTAATAAAGGACAAACTGGGTATACTGGAATTAGTCAGTAAGGATATAAAAGAATTGAAGGCAAGCCTCGAGATGAGTGATGAAAAAGCTGCGACATTGGAGAAAGATGCAAACAGCTAAAAGGGACAGTCAATAAGATTCAAACCAAAGTGAATTAACTTAAAAAGGAGAACAGTGTTCTGAGAGAAGCCTTACTTAACATACAGACTAGATCCATGACAGAGAATCTGGTACTTACATGTATCCAAGAGAAAGAAGGAGAAGTTCCTGAATCTGTCGTTAGAGAGTTCCTCCTTACAGCGCTTCAGATTCCATGTGAAGCTATCAAGAAAATCCAACTCAAATGTGTACACAGCTTCGGACAGAGAGGGCAGAGGTATGAATGCCCAATCGTTGCCAAATTTGCTTCCTTTAAAAATAAAATAATGGTTAAAAGCCTGGGTAAAATACTTGCTGGGACCCAAATTGGCATGAATGACCAGTTCCCGAAGGAAATTGCGGATGTGCCTTTAGAGGCCATGCAATTCAGTACTCATCTATAAAACAAAAGCAATTTAGATCCAAAGAGTCCATATTAACAAAGGAAATTGAAGGACTAACAGTACAGTTAGATAGCAATAAAAACTGTACCATAGAGGCACAGAATAAGTTAGAGGAAAAACAAAAAGAAATGGAGGAACTTATTCAAGAAAGATGCAGTGTAATATATTACAAAAATAACGTGAACTGGATGGAATATGGGGAAAAATGCACCAAATTATTTTTCAATCTACAATTTTTTTTATTGAAACGTGTTACAAATTATGGAGTCACGCATGATTCACCGAATGATATTTGAAAGAGGAAGTAAAGTAATTTAAGGATATGTTTTCGTTTCAGTCTCCTACATCTCCACTAACCGAAGCTAATTGTATGGATCTTTTTCCTAATTATAATGTAAAATTAACATCTGTACAGAAAGACTCATGTGAAGGCCAAATTACAGATGAGGAACTTCTTGATGCCATTAAAGCCTTTAAAGCTGGGAAATCTCCAGGGCTGGATGGCATACCAGTGGAAGCATACCAAACTTTTTTTTGATATAGTCAGAGGACCATTATTAGTATGTTTTTAACCACTCCTATATAAATGGTAGATTATCGGACACACAACAAGAAGGTCTGATGTCATTATTACTAAAACAGAACCCAAGTGGTATATATAAAGATCCAGTCCATTTAAAAAATTGGAAGCCTCTTACACTTCAGTGTTGTGATGCAAAAATCCTAGCAAAATGCTTGGCGCATAGAATTAAAAAAGTATTGTCAGATATTGTTGATCCTAATCAGACAGGTTTTTAACATGGACGATACATTGGAGATAATATAAGACAAGTACTGAAAACAATAGAATACTATGAAATATCGGGGACACGAGCCCTGGTTTTCATAGCTGATTTTGAAAAGGCTTTTGACGACTGGAGTTTATATATAAATGCCTAGAATATTTAAATTTTGGGGAATCTCTTATAAAATGGGTTAAAGTTATGTATAGTAACCCTAGGTGTAAAATAGTAAATAATGGCTACATCTCAGAAAGTTTTAAACTATCTAAAGGAGTAAAACAAGGTTGTCCACTATAGGCACATCTATTTATTATTGCCATTGAAATGTTAGCTGTTAAAATTAGATCCAACAATAATATTAAGGGATTAGAAATCCGTGGCTTAAAAACTAAGGTGTCATTGTACGCTGATGATTCATGTTTTCTTTTAAAAACACAATTAGAATCTCTGCATGGCCTCATAGAGGATCTAGATACTTTTGCTATCCTCTCTGGATTAAAACCAAATTACGATCAGTGTATTATATTATGTATTGGATCACTAAAAAATGCAAATTTAACATTACTGTGTAGTTTACCAATTAAATGTGGACATACTCGGTATACAAACCCCAAAAGAAAGAAATGATCTCACTTCAGTACATTTTTATAGAACGTTACCTGTCTATTTGTGGAAAAATCACCCTGATTAACTATTTAGTCATTTCACAGTTTACCTATTTGCTTATGGTTTTGCCTACACCTAGTGACCTGCTTTTTAAATTATATGAACAAAAAATATTCAATTTTATTTGGAATGGCAAGCCAGACAAAATTAAAAGGGCTCATTAATATAGGAATATGAATTCGGAGGGCAGAAATGATTAAACATTAAAGCATTAGACCTCTCTCTAAAGGCATCAGTCATACAAAAGTTATACTTAAATCCAAACTGGTTCTCTAGTAAATTGGTAGGAATGTCTCATCCCATGTTCGAGAATGCTCTTTTTCCCTTTATTCAAATTACAACTGCTCACTTTCGGTTGTTTGAAAAGGAAATAATCTCCAAAATATCATTATTTTTTAAACAAGCCTTAGAAAGTTGTTGCAATTTCAGTTTAATCCACCTGAAAAGACAGACCAAATAATACAACAGATATTGTGGTAAAACTAAAATATAGTAATTGATTAAAAAAAAAATGTGAATGATATCATAAATAGGACTGGTGGAGTATGTCACACATGCAGCTAACACAGACATATGGAAATGTCTGCTCTACCCAAAATTACAACCAATTAATTGCAGCATTACCACAAAAATGGAAGAGGCAAGTAGAAGGGGAAAAAGTAAGGAACTTGTATGTCGGCCCTGCATTAAAGAACATAAATGGTTAAAGAAAAGTGCGATAAATAAAAACATATGCCGATTTCATTTAAGGACCAAAAAACTGACAGCTGTGCCATATAAACTGCAAGATAGTTGGGAAGAGATGCTCGATATACCCATTCCATGGCACATGGTTTATGAATTGATGCGCAAAACAACGCCGGATTCAAAACTTTTTAAAACAATTGAAATTACTATACAAAATTCTTGCAACCAATAGAATGGTATATATACGGGGGATACAATCTTCCCAGCTCTGCAGATTTTGCTGTGAGGAGGTAGAGTTATTAGATCATTTATTTTGGTATTGTCATTGCGTAGCTAGTTTTTGTTCACAGGTCCAGGAATGGCTGAAGAATTGCAACATTTGCCTAGAACTAACACTGCAGATAGCAATACTGGGTGATTTGAAAAGCCATAGTCAATCAATCAATAATATAATAATTATTTTAGCAAAACATTTTTTTTTTATTTACAATCTCTAGAAGCTATGGGAATAGAAAGGTTCAGTACTTTTGTGAAGCATCACAGCACAGTTGAAAAATATATGGCAAATAGAAATCCAAAATGGATGGTGTTAAGAGATAGATGGGAGTGGTTGAATGGAGCTGAAGGGTGGGACTAATAACAAGATAACCAAGGTAAAACTTCCGGGGTCTGTAAAATATATATAGGTTCAGATACTTTGTGAAATAGCACAGTTACATAGGTATGTGTATGTATATATGTGTATATGTATGCATATATATATATATATATATGGATAAATATATTTACCAAAAAAAGATATGGGGGATGGGAAATGATGCAGACAATTACATTGATGGAAGCAATGATCTTTCCGCAATATTAAGCTGATCCACCCCTACAAAAATAAATAAATAAATAAATCAGTTTTACCTCATTTCTATCTGTGTGTTAAATGTGCAACCTAAGGGAAAAAATGCTAGACCACCTTTACACCACACACAGAGAAGCGTACAAAGCTCGCCCTCGCCCTCCACTTGGCAAATCTGACCATAACTCTATCCTCCTGATTCCTGCTTACAAGCAAACATTTAAGCAGGAAGCACCAGTGACTCGGGCTATAAAAAATTGGTCAGATGAAGCAGATGCTAAACTACAGGACTGTTTTGCTAACACAGACTGGAATATGTTCTGGGATTCTTCCAATAGCATTGACGAGTACACCACATCAGTCACTGGCTTTGTCAATAAGTGCATTGAGGACGTTGTCCACACAGTGACTGTACATACATACACCCAACCAGAAGCCATGGATTACAGGGAACATTCGCACTGAGCTAAAGGGTAGAGCTGCCACTTTCAAGGAGCGGGACTCTAACCCGGAAGCTTATAAGAAATCCCGCTATGCCCTCCGGTGAACCATCAAACAGGCAAAGAAAGCATCAATACAGGAATAAGATAGAATTGTACTACACCGGCTCTGACGCTCGTCGGATATGGCAGGGCTTACAAACTATTACAGACTACAAAGGGAAGCACAGCCGAGAGCTTCCCAGTGACACGAGACTACCAGACAAGCTAAATAACTTCTACACTCGCTTCGAGGCAAGTAACACTGAAACATGCATGAGAGCATCTGCTGTTCGGGATGACTGTGTATTCACGCTCTTCGCAGCCGATTTGAGTAAGACCTTTAAACAGGTCAACATTCACAAGGCCGCTGGGCCAGACGGATTACCAGGACGTGTACTCCAAGCACGCGCTGACCAACTGGCAAGTGTCTTCACTGACATTTTCCTGACTCTCCCTGTCTGAGTCTGTAATACCAACATGTTTCAACCAGACCACCACAGTCCCTGTGCCCAACAACGCAAAGGTAACCTGCCTAAATGACTACCGACCCCTAGTACTCACGTATGTCGTCTTGAAATGCCTTGAAAGGCTGGTCATGGCTCGCATCAACACCATTATCCCAGAAACCCTAGACCCACTCCAATTTGCATACAATTCAAATCAAATTTTATTTGTCACATACACATGGTTAGCAGATGTTAATGTGAGTGTAGCGACATGCTTGTGCTTCTCGTTCCGACCATGCAGTAATATCTAACAAGTAATCTAACAATTCCCCAACAACTACCTTATACACACAAGTGTAAAGGAATGAATAAGAATATGTACATAACAATATATGGATGAGAGATGGCCGAACGGCATAGACAAGATGCAGTAGATGGTATAGAGTACAGTATATACATATGAGATAAGTAATGTTTGGTACGTAAACATTATATAAAGTGGCATTGTTTAAAGTGGCTAGTGATACATTTATTACATCCAAATTTTAATTATTGTAGTGGCTAGAGATTTGAGTCAGTATGTTGGCAGCAGCCACTCAATGTTAGTGATGGCTGTTTAACAGTCTGATGGCCTTGAGATAGAAGCTGTTTTTCAGTCTCTCGGTCCCAGCTTTGATGCACCTGTACTGACCTTGCCTTCCGGATGATACCGGGGTGAACAGGCAGTGGCTCGGGTGGTTGTTGTCCTTGATGATCTTCTTGGCCTTCCTGTGACATCGGGTGGTGTAGATGTCCTGGAGGGTAGGTAGTTTGCCCCCGGTGATGCGTTGTGCAGACCTCACGACCCTCTGGAGAACCTTACGGTTGTGGGCGTAGCAGTTGCCGTACCAGGCAGTGATACAGCCCGACAGGATGCTCTCGATTATGCATCTGTAAAAGTGTTTTTGGTGACAAGCCAAATTTCTTCAGCCCACCTGAAGTTGAAGAGACGCTGCTGCACCTTCTTCACCATGCTGTCTGTGTGAGTGGACCATTTCAGTTTGTCCGTGATGTGTACGCCGAAGAACTTAAAACGTTCCACCTTCTCCACTACTGTCCCGTCGATGTTGATAGGGGAGTGTTCCCTCTGCTGTTTCCTGAGGTCCACAATCATCTCCTTTGTTATGTTGACATTGTGTGTGAGGTTACAGTGAGGGGGAAAAAATGTATCCCCTGCTGATTTTGTACATTTTCCCACTGACAAAAACATTATCAGTCTATAATTTTAATGGTAGGTTTATTTGAGCAGTGAGAGACAGAATAACAACAAAAAAATCCAGAAAACGCACGTCAAAAATGTTATAAATTGATTTGCATTTTAATGAGGGAAATAAGTAGTTGACCCCCTCTCAATCAGAAAGATTTCTGGCTCCCAGGTGTCTTTTATACAGGTAACGAGCTGAGATTAGGAGCACACTCTTAAAGGGACTGCTCCTAATCTCAGTTTTGTTACCTGTATAAAAGACACCTGTCCACAGAAGCAATCAATCAATCAGATTCCAAACTCTCCACCATGGCCAAGACCAAAGAGCTCTCCAAGGATGTCAGGGACAAGATTGTAGACCTACACAAGGCTGGAATGGGCTACAAGACCATCGCCAAGCAGCTTGGGGAGAAGGTGACAACATTTGGTGCGATTATTCGCAAATGGAAGAAACACAAAAGAACTGTCAATCTCCCTCGGCATGGGGTTCCATGCAAGATCTCACCTCGTGGAGTTGCAATAATCATGAGAACGGTGAGGAATCAGCCCAGAACTACACGGGAGGATCTTATCAATGATCTCAAGGCAGCTGGGACCATAGTCACCAAGAAAACAATTGGTAACACACTATGCCGTGAAGGACTGAATTCCTGCAGAGCCCGCAAGGTCCCCCTGCTCAAGAAAGCACATATACAGTGGAGGAAAAAAGTATTTGATCCCCTGCTGATTTTGTACGCTTGCCCACTGACAAAGAAAGGATCAGTCGATAATTTCAATGGTAGGTTTATTTGAACAGTGAGAGACAGAATAACAACAAAAATCTCGAGAAAAATGCATGTCAAAAATGGTATAAATTGATTTGCATTTTAATGAGGGAAATAAGTATTTGACCCCCTCTCAATCAGAAAGATTTCTGGCTCCCAGGTGTCTTTTATACAGGTAACGAGCTGAGATAAGGAGCACACTCTTAACCTCTTGGGGCTAGGTGGGACGCTAGCGTGCCACCCGTGGTGCACTCCATCAACAGCAGGTGCATTTCAAGAGCGGCAAATTTGAATCCAAATAAATGTCAAAATTCAAATTTTTCAAAAATACAACTATTTTACACCTTTTGAAAGATAAACATCTCCTTAATCTAACCACGTTTTACGATTTCAAAAAGGTTTTACGGCGAAAGCATAAATTTAGAGTATGTTAGGACAGTACATTTACAAGAGTTGTGTGTAATGTTTTGTCAAGTCAAAGACAGGGTCACCAAAACCATAAAACCAGCTAAAATGATGCACTAACCTTTTACAATCTCCATCAGATGACACTCCTAGGACATTATGTTAGACAATGCATGCATTTTTAGTTCTATCAAGTTCATATTTATATCCAAAAACAGCGTTTTACTATGGCATTGATGTTGAGGAAATCGTTTCCCTCCAATAACCGGCAGTCAAGTCAGCGTCACAAATTAAATAATTAAAATTAGAAAACATTGGTAAAATATTATATTGTCATTTAAAGAATTATAGATTTACATCTCTTGAACGCAATCAACTTGCCAGATTTAAAAATAACCTTACTGGGAAATCACACTTTGCAATAATCTGAGCACTGCGCCCAGAAAAATACGCGTTGCGATACAGACTAGACGTCATGTTGGGGAGATCTAAAATCGAAAATACTATGTAAATAATCCATTACCTTTGATTCTCTTCATCAGATGTCACTTCCAGGTATCACAGGTCCATAACGAATGTAGTTTTGTTCAAAAAAGCTCATCATTTATGTCCAAAAATCTCCGTCTCGTTAGCACATGATGTAAGCCAGCCGGACTTCTCGTCATGAACGAGGGGAAAAAATATATTTCCGTTCGTTCAAACATGTCAAACGTTGTATAGCATAAATCATTAGGGCCTTTTTTAACCAGAACATGAATAATATTCAAGGTGGACGAATGCATACTCTTTTATAACGTATTGGAACGAGGGTACCCAACATGAACTCGCGCGCCAGGTGTCTAATGGGACATCATCGTTCCATGGCTCTTGTTCGGTCAGATCTCCCTCCAGAAGACTCAAAACACTTTGTAAAGGCTGGTGACATCTAGTGGAAGCAATAGGAAGTGCCAAAATATTCCTAAGCCCCTGTGTTTTTCAATGGGATAGGTTTAAAGTCAATACAACACATCAGGTATCCACTTCCTGTCAGAAAATGTCTCAGGGTTTTGCCTGCCAAATGAGTTCTGTTATACTCACAGACACCATTCAAACAGTTTTAGAAACTTTAGAGTGTTTTCTATCCATATCTACTAATTACATGCATATTCTCGTTTCTGGGCAAGAGTAGTATCCAGTTTAAATTGGGTACGTTTTTTATCCGGCCGTGAAAATACTGCCCCCTAGCCCCAACAGGCTAAAGGGATTGCTCCTAACTGCAGCTTGTTACCTGGAAAAAAGACACCTGTCCACAGAAGCAATCAATCAGATTCCAAACTCTCCACCATGGCCAAGGCCAAAGAGCTTTCCAAGGATGTCAGGGACAAGATTGTAGACCTACACAAGGCTGGAATGGGCTACAAGACCATCGCCAAGCAGCTTGGTGAGAAGGTGACAACATTTGGTGCAATTATTCGCAAATGGAAGAAACACAAAAGAACTGTCAATCTCCCTCGGCCTGGGGCTCCATGCAAGATCTCACCTCGTGGAGTTGCAATGATCATGAGAACGGTGAGGAATCAGCCCAGAACTACACGGGAGGAAGGACGCCGTGAAGGACTGAAATCCTGCAGCGCCCGCAAGGTCCCCCTGCTCAAGAATACATATACATGCCCATCTGAAGTTTGCCAATGAACATCTGAACGACTCAGAGGACAACTGGTGAAAGTGTTGTGGTCAGATGAGACCAAAATGGAGCTCTTTGACATCAACTCAACTCGCCGTGTTTGGAGGAGGAGGAATGCTGCCTATGACCCCAAGACCGCCATCTCCACCGTCAAACATGGAGGTGGAAGCATTATACTTTGGGGGTGTTTTTAGGGGACAGGACAACTTCACCGCATCAAAGGGACGATGGATGGGGCCATGTACCGTCAAATCTTGGGTGAGAACCCCTTTCCCTCAGCCACGGCATTGAAAATGGGTTGTGGATGGGTATTCCAGCATGACAATGACCCAAAACACACGGCCAAGGCAACAAAGGAGTGACTCAAGAAGAAGCACATTAAGGTCCTTGAGTGGCCTAGCCAGTCTCCAGACCTTAATCCCATATAAAATCTGTTGCGGGAGCTGAAGATTCGAGTTGCCAAATGTCAGCCTCGAAACCTTAATGACTTGGAGAAGATCTGCAAAGAGGAGTGGGACAAAATCCTTCCTGAGATGTGTGCAAACCTGGTGGCCAACTACAAGAAACATCTGACCTCTGTGATTGCCAACAAGGGATTTGCCACCAAGTACTAAGTAAGTACTAATTCTGTCTCTCACTGTTCAAATAAACCTACCATTAAAATTATAGACTGATCATTTCTTTGTCAGTGGGTAAATGTACAAAATCAGCACGGGATTAAATACTTTTTTCCCTCACTGTATTTTTCTGACACCACACTCCGAGTGCCCTCACCTCCTTCCTGTAGGCCGTCTCTTCATTGTTGGTAATCAAGCCTACCACTGTAGTGTCTGGTACTATGGTGTTAAATGCTGAGCTGTAGTCGATGAACAGCATTCTTATATCGGTATTACACTTGCCCTGATGGGTTATGGCAGTGTGCAATGTGATTGCGATTGCGTCGTCTGTGGACCTATTGGGGCGGTAAACAAATTGGAGTGGGTCTAGGGTTTCAGGTAGGGTGGAGGTGATATGGTCCTTGACTAGTCTCTCAAAGCACTTCATGATGACGGAAGTGAGTGCTATGGGGCGATAGTCGTTTAGCTCAGTTACCTTAGCTTTCTTGGGAACAGGAACAATGGTGGCCCTCTTGAAGCATGTAGGAACAGCAGACTGGGATAAGGATTGATTGAATATGTCCGTAAACACACCAGCCAGCTGGTCGGCGCATGCTCCTAGGACGCAGCTAGGGATGCCGTCTGGGCCGGCAGCCTTGCGAGGGTTAACATGTTTAAATGTTTTACTCACGTTGGCTGCAGTGAAGGAGAGCCCACAGGTTTTGGTAGCGGGCCGTGTCGGTGGCACTGTATTGTCCTCAAAGCAAGCAAAGAAGTTGTTTAGTTTGTCTGGGAGCAAGACATCGTGGCCCGCGACGGGGCTGGTTTTCTTTTTGTAGTCTGTGATTGACTGTAGACCTTGCCACATACCTCTTGCGTCTGAGCCGTTGAATTGCGACTCTACTTTGTCTCTATACTGACGTTTAGCTTGTTTGATTGCCTTGCGGGGGGAATAGCTACACTGTTTGTATTCGGTCATGTTTTCGGTCACCTTGCCCTGATTAAAAGCACTGGTTCGCGCTTTCAGTTTTACGCGAATGCTGCCATCAATCCACGGTTTCTGGTTGGGGAAGGTTTTAATAATAATAAAATAACGATATCACCGATGCACTTGAAATGAACTCGCTGACTGAATCAGCGTATTCATCAATGTTATTGTCAGACGCAATGCGGAACATATCCCAGTCCACGTAATCGAAGCAATCTTGAAGCGTGGAATCCGATTGGTCAGACCAGCGTTGAACAGACCTGAGCACGGGTGTTTCCTGTTTTAGTTAATGTCTATAGGCTGGGAGCAACAAAACGGAGTCATGGTCAGATTTTCCGGAAGGAGGGCAGGGGAGGGCTCTTTATGCGTCGCAGAAGTTAGAGTAACAATGATCCAGGATTTAACCAGCCCGGGTCGCGCATTCGATATGCTGATAAAATTTAGGGAGCCTAGTTTTCAGATTAGCCTTGTTAAAATCCCCAGCTACAATAAATGCAGCATCAGGATATGTGGTTTCCAGTTTACATAGAGTCCAATGAAGTTCTTTCAGGGCCGTCGATGTTTCTAATTGGGGGGGATATACACGACTATGATTATAATCGAAGAGAATTCTCTTGGTAGATAATCAATTCAAATCTATTTATAAAGCCCTTCTTACATCAGCTGATATCTCAAAGTGCTGTACAGAAACCCAGCCTAAAACTCCAAACAGCAAGCAATGCAGGTGTAGAAGCACGGTGGCTAGGAAAAACTCCCTAGAAAGGCCAGAACCTAGGAAGAAACCTAGAGAGGAACCAGGCTATGAGGGGTGGCCAGTCCTCAAATGCGGACGGCATTTGATTGTAAGGATTTCTAGGTCAGGTGAACAAAAGGACTTCCTGTATGTTGTTATGATCAAACCATCTCTCGTTATTCATAAGTCATACACCACCGCCTTTCTTCTTACCAGAGAGATGTTTGTTTCTGTTGGCGCGATGCGTGAAGAAACCAGGTGGCTATACCGACTCTGATAATGTATCGAGAAACGTGAAACAAAGAACGTTACAATCTCTGATGTCTCTCTGGAAGGCAACCCTTGCTCGGATTTCGTCTACCTTGTTGTCAAGAGACTGGACATTGGTGAGTAGTATACTCGGGAGCGGTGCGCGATGTGCCCGTCTACGGAGCCTGACCAGAAGACCGCTTTGTCTGCCCCTTCTGCGGCGCCGTTGTTTTGGGTCGCCGGTTGGGATCCGATCCATTGCCCTGGGTGGTGGCCCAAACAGAGGATCCGCCTCGGGAAAGTCATATTCCTGGTCGTAATGTTGGTAAGTTGACGTTGCTCTTATATCCAATAGTTCCTCCCGGCTGTATGTAATAAAACTTAAGATTTCCTGGGGTAACAATGTAAGAAATAGTACATAAAAAAACGAAATACTGAATAGTTTCCTAGGAACGCGAAGCGAGGCGGCCATCTCTGTCGGCGCCGGAAGCTTCTTTTTTTTTATACCGCACCAACTGATCCAAAGATGATGCAATCTCTATTGCACTCCACACTGCCCTTTCCCACAAAATGGAACACCTATGTGAGAATGCTATTCATTGACTATAGCTCAGCGTTCAACACCATAGTGCCCTCAAAGCTCATCACTAAGCTAAGGACCCTGGGACTAAACATATCCTTCTGCAACTGGATCCTGGACTTCATGCTGAGCCGCCCGCAGGTGGTAAGGGAGGTAACAATACATCCGCCACGTTGATCCTCAACACGGGGGCCCATCAGGGGTGCGCGCTCAGTCTATCCGGTACTCCTTCTTCACTCATGACTGCACGGCCAGGCACGACTCAAACACCATCATTAGGTTTGATGATGACACAACAGTGGTAGGCGTGATCACCTACAACGATGAGACAGCCTATAGGGAGGAGGTCAGAGACCTGACTGTGTGGTGCAAGGACAACAACCTCTTTAGTGAATGATTTGTCCCAAATACAATGCTTTTCGTTTTTGAAATATTTACTTATTAATTGTTGAGCACTTCCTATGGCTTCCACTAGATGTCACCAGTCTTTAGAAAGTGTTTTGAGTCTTATACTGTGAGAACTGAACGAACAAGAGCCTTGGAACGGTGGTGGCCGATTAGACTCTGGCGCGCGAGTTCATGTTGGGTACTCTCGTTCCAAAACGTTTTAAAAGAGAATGCAAACGTCCGCCTTGAATATTATTCATGTTCTGGTTAAAAAAGGCACTAATGATTTATGCTATACAACGTTTGACATGTTTGAACGAACGTAAATATATTTTTTCCCCTCTTTCATGACGAGAAGTCCGGCTGGCATAGATCATGTGCTAACAACACGGAGCTTTTTGGACATAAATTATGAGCTTTTTCGAACAAAACTACATTTGTTATGGACCTGGGATTCCTGGAAGTGACATCTGATGAAGAGAATCAAAGGTAATGGATTATTTACATAGTATTTTCGATTTTAAATCTCTCCAACATGGCGGTTAGTCTGTATCGCAAAGCGTATTTTTCTGGGCGCAGTGCTCAGATTATTGCAAAGTGTGATTTCCCAGTAAGGTTATTTTTAAATCTGGCAATCCGGTTGCGTTCAAGAGATGTAAATCTATAATTCTTTGAATGACAATATAATATTTTACCAATGTTTTCGAATAGTAATTATTTAATTTGTTGTGCTGCTTGACTGGCGGTTATTGGAGGGAAACGATTTCCTCAACATCACGCCATAGTAAAACGCTGTTTTTGGATATAAATATGAACTTGATAGAACAAAAAATGCATGCATTGTCTAACATAATGTCCTAGGAGTGTCATCTGATGGAGATTGTCAAAGGTTAGTGCATCATTTTAGCTGGTTTTCTGCTTTTGGTGACGCCTGTCTTTGAATTGACAAAACATTACACACAGCTATTGTCAATGTACTCTCCTAACATAATCTAACTTTATGCTTTTGCCGTAAAGCCTTTTTGAAATCGGACAACGTGGTTAGATTAAGGAGATGTTTATCTTTCAAAGGGTGTAAGATAGTTGTATGTTTGAGAAATTTGAATTATGACATTTAATTGTTTTCAAATTTGGCGCTCTTGATATTTCACCTGTTGTTGATTGAGTGTACCAGGGGTGGGACGCTTGCGTCCCACATAGCCCATAGAGGTTAAAAACCTTTTTGTAAGAACATAGTATATGGGATTGATTTTAAGAAATGTAGCTTAATTAATTTGATTAATATTATGGTGCTTCTATTCCTCGAAAAATGAAAAAACAAAACCCTGAGGGTTTCCGTTAGGAAAATATGGCGCTGTACAACATGACCGGTCGGGAGTAGGCTACTAAGTGACTGTGAGTGAATCCTAACATTTCCACACCCTTATTGTAGGCTAACCATTACCCAAACGGAAAATCAGTGAAAAAAAAAATCTTTGATTTATCAAGACCAGTCCTCATGCTTGTCTCAGGGCAGCACAAAACGGTACTGAAATAGTTGACCACAAACAGGTAGGCTATTGCTTCAAATCCTGTTATAACACTTGGATGACTTTGGGAGTTTCAGTAAACAACAATTTGTTGCCTTCTTTAGCCTACATTATTCAATTTGTTCTGTTATTCAGTGATATTCATTCCCTCAGCAATTCGTTATGGATCCATCCAGATTTGGTTAGAAAACAATACATTCACTCCATTACAATAAGCTGCCATGTCTTTAACATGAAACAATAATGAAGTGTACCATCATTTGCTCATTTCCTCCTTATTCAGTTGAGGAATTAATCTTTAATAGATGTCGGTGATGCACGTCGCCAAATGCTAAATAAATATGTTTCTAACAATCATCATGGCTGGCCTATTCAGGGCCACACTCCTACAGATTATATCTCTCACACCCACCAGAGGGGGAGAGATCAAGAGGTAAGGAGGTGGGGGATTTTATGACACCTCTCGCCCATTGTAAATCTTAAGGCAGCAGACAAAATCCTTTGTCCTCTCAGTATGGAGGAATGGAATGTATGATGGGCCTATGGAGAACCTACCTCAGAACAATAGCATGCAATAAATGGTCTCTGGGACAATATGTTTCATCAGCCAAAATGGTAGCAATGATGATAGATGGAATATGAAAATGAATGTTGTTTTTATTATGTTATTAAAAGATAAATGATGACATTATAACGAAAACATTGTAATTTGAAGAGTTTTCACAATATGTACCTGCTGTTTGCATACTGCACATTGTGTGGAAAATGTCCAGATCAAAGAGAATGTTTTTGTAAAGATGAAATGTGAAGTTAGTTGTCTAAATTGGATCTGAGTAAAAATCTAGACCTTGCCTCATAACTAGTTACGCCCAGAGAACTTGCCCTAATTGAGGAAACACCCATTTCTGACCTGAGGGTATAAAACATGTGAGTTAAGAATTAACATCATGACGAGGGACCACGAGCTGCAGCCAATGTCCGATTAGTTGTAATCCCAAAACGCAACACGAGGTTGAAGAAGAAAAGGAGGAACAAAGGAACCTTTTAATAATCTATGCTACGGATGAGTAGCTGTGTCTAAGAGGGTGAATTCAAGCAGGACCACCCGGTTATTCTCTCCAAGGAATCGTGTCTACACTGCTTTCTTTCCCACGCTTGAAGCACCTATATGGTTGACTAGCCATCCTCAGAAGACACCTTTTTCAGAACAAGGGTGAGGAAACAGACCACTAAGAGAAAGGACACTGACATCGTGTGGACAATTAGAGAGTTACACCCGATAACAACAGAAGTGTCGCCATCAGAGGAGAAGTCTGAACTCAGTCCACGAGGAGATACCCCATCGGAGACCTTCGACACGTAATTACATCATTATAGTCTGACCCATAAGAGCGGCAGTTCGGGGCAAGTTTACGGCTAAACTAAGCATAGTTTACAAATGTACCCAAGTGTGCTTTTCTCTCTTTTGAAATCACCATTTTGTGTAACACGTATGATATTGTGTTGGCCCACTAGGGACCTGTTTCATTGTACTAAGTTCTAATCAATAGCCTAGACTGAGTGTTTGAGTATATTATAATCTTAGCTTGTTAGTAAATAAATAATCAACTCAATTGGTGTGGTACGGACTTATTTAGTGATTCCTGGATTATGAAATGTTCAGAATGAGATTGTAGAGGAAATTTATTAATTAGCGTACTGGAAAGGTGTGACTTTCAGGTTACAATAGGCCAGAAATATACAGCAGATCGCCGTTTGTCCTCACTTTGATTATACTGTAACAACATACTGTCAGAATATTCTGATATTCTTTGAGTTAATTTGGGAAATAGAAACTCAATTAAGCCAAAACTTTCCAATGGTGCCCCATGTTAATGAGTTAATAACTACCTGATTCATTAAATCATTTAATCATTCGATGAACAGCAGTCGTCACACGTCCGGACGGCCCTTGCTGTGCCTGGTGAGCAGTTCGTCAAGTTCTGTTGCCAGAAGAGGAATGGAAATGTCAGGGTGAACTGACGACCTGACAAACCCACCACGTATGTTGACTCTGCCTGTCGGAGGTGGAGTTCCAGAGCTCACAGGTGTGCCTGGCATGGGTTGTGACTCCATCTCGTTCTTCGCCCTCTTCAACGCGTACTCTTCTCCGCCTGACTCGCCGCCAATGCCGCCTGGCTCTGGACCAATGCATCAGCTGTCGCCCGTATCTCTGCCCACAGATAAAGTTTATCTTTCTGCTGGTCTTCCTTCAATGACTCGATCACGGTCTTCAAAGTTTGAATCTGATCCATTTGCACCCTCATCAGATTAGCAGAATGGTACCGCCTTCAGCCCCCATCGATTACAGTGGCCTATGATAGAAACGGTAGATCAATTAAGAATTAAAAGTGATCCCAAAACAGAAATGCTGCATACAAAAACACATTTTAAGAATCTAGCAAAACTAACCGCTTTTTTGGGAACCATGTGTTTTTTTGGTGTGGCCCATTGTCCAGCACTTTGTCCACTGATCTCCATGGATGGTTGTCGGCATGGTTGTATGCTCTGCAAAAACACATTCACGTTTTTAGTTCACAATTATCGATTTTATTACACAGTATGCCTACACATTGATAGCCTATATCATTTTTTCAAGAAAATGCACTGAAACCAAAATATCTTTAGTTTTGGTGATCCTCTCAGCTCCGGCTCAGTAAATGTATTGTTTACGAACCACATCTGGATTGATCCATAATGAATTACTATGGATGAAATCTATGTCCATTTCGTCTATTCTCTTTAGTCGCAATGTCATAGATAACACATTTAAAAAACGAGTTGTTTAAGGGTGGAGTTTGGGGCTGGGTGAGGAGTACTGGAAAGGTGTGACTTTCAGGTTACAATAGGCCAGAAGTATACAGCAGATCGCCGTTTGTCCTCACTTTGATTATGCTGTAACAACATACTGTAGCACCATGACCAGGATCTCTATTCATTTAAGTGAGCAGATTAGGTCTTTGAGGAGGAACGGAAAATCTACAAGACATTTACTGTTAGACTTGCCGATTTTGGTCACGGACAGTGCTATTCGCAAACACTATCATCTGATGCCTGTGTTACGCCGAACACGAAAGCTCAGGAAAATGATCAGGTACAGTAGGCTACAATACTGTACTGTAGGCCTAATAATGCTAAAAAATAATGCTTAAATAAATCTACTGCTGGTCTTCACTGTCTTGCTGCACATTTTTACATTGTATTCCATTTCCAGCAAGACTATTCAAGTGATCGACTCCCTGATGAATGAAGATGATGAATGATCGGCAAAGGCCATCTGTAATCTGCTGGCATCACGGCACAACATCAACATCGCTCTAATTACAGTAAGAAGACAGTTGAAGAAACTTCCATGGACTTATGGAAAGGCTCCGTAAGACATTTTATATATACACTACCATTCAAAAGTTTGGGGTCACTTAGAAATGTCCTTGTTTTTGAAAGAAAAACAATTTTTTGCCCATTAACCTCTCTAGGGGGTGTGGGACGCTACCGTCCCACCTGGTCGCAGGCACTAGTTACAGTGTGAGGCTCTCTCTTGAGTAGGGAGCCTGATGAAAGCCAGTCAATATTTAAATCACCCAGAAAATATACCTCTCTATTGATATCACATACATTATCAAGCATTTCACACATGTTATTCAGATACTGACTGTTAGCACTTGGTGGTCTATAGCAGCTTCCCACCAGAATGAGCTTTAGGTGAGGCAGATGAACCTGTAGCCATATTACTTCAACAGTATTTAAAATTAGGTCCTCCCTAAGCAATACAGGAATATGGTTCTGAATATAAACAGCCTCACCTCCACCTTTGACATGTCTGTCTTTTCTGTAAATCTTATAACCATGTATCATCCAAGGTTTTATCTAAGTGAGTTTCAGAGATTGTGAGAATATGAATGTCATCTTTAACTAGCAAATTATTTAATTCATGAACCTTCTTTCTTAAACTACATATGTTAACATGGGATATGTTTAACACTTCTCTGGGATGCTTGATTATTTTTCTTGCTTTACTGTGAAGATTAGCAGAGGTAAACATGCTCAGGTTATCTATATTGGTGCAGGGTGAGCTGCACACAGTGGACTTCCTGCTAGGGCACACCACCTCAGTGCTAACAGTATAACTTTGGTTAGTAGGTATATGATCACTGCAGGTTGCAGGCACTACTAGTAGGATCAGGAGAGGCAATTAGGTCAGTAGGTTACTTACATTGTGTCTTCCAACAGCCCTGGGATAATGTACATATGCTGAAGCATAATGACAACTCAGCGACACTATGGTAGAGATTAAATGGGCTGGGCTGGGCTTGGGTCATTGATAAGTTATTGTCTCAACACAGCCTTATAATGCTGTGAAAAGATCCAGGAACCCAAATAATTTGAGTGGATCCCATCCTCCTTATAATAGGAAGCTTTGCTTCCAGAAGGTATCAAAATTGTCAATAAATGTTACACCAACAGAGCTGCAATAGTCTCGTAGCCAGTTATGGAATGCTAAAATTCTGCTGAACCGTTCAATTCCACCATTTAGGGAGGGCAGACAGCCAGATATTATGGGACATTTGTTAGTGTCAAGTAGTGGCCCAATCAGTTCTTTAAAATCTATCTTCCGCTGTTCCGGAGATTCCCTTACACGTGTTGCAGTCTGAGTGACTACTAACTCCTTTGTCGCTGTTATCAATAGCAATTTGACTTGTGAGGTCTCTAATCCTCTTACTGATTGCTGCTGGACTGACTGTGCTGACATTGGTACTGATACTCAAGGGGACCAGTTATCCTACCGATTTATTCTGAAATATTATCCTACCGGAACAGATGATTAGAGCACTTTACTAGTTGTATTGTAGTTGAACCTACACTTGGCAAGGCATTACAATTTTTGCCATTTGTTTTGGAGGTTAGGGTTAGGTTATTTCTGTGAGTATAACAGAACTGATATGGCAGGCGAAACCTCGAGGACAAACCATCCCAAATTGTTTTTATTTCAGCCTACCACTGTTTTCAATGGCTGTCACTTTTATTATAAGGCGAAAACCTCCCAGATTGCAGTTCCTAAGGCTTCCACTAAAGGTCAACAGTCCTTAGAAAGAGTTTCATGCTGGTTTTTGGAAAAATGAGCCAGAAATTGTATTTTTTCTAGGTGGCTCCCATTTTGGCTGTAGTGTTTCCAAGCGCGTGGAAGAGAGTGCGTTCTTTGGTATTTTTCTCTGGGTAAAGACAATAACGATTCTCCGTCTTAAATTGTATCGTTTATTTACTTATTAGGGTACCTAAGGTTTGATTATAAACATTGTTTGACTTGTTTGGAATAGTTTATTAGTAACATTTGGGATTCATTTTGAATGCATTTTGATGGAGGGAAACTGGGTGGATTATTGACTGAAGCGCGCCAGCTAAACTGAGTTTTTATGGATATAAAGTTGGACATTATCGAACAAAAGGACCATTTGTGATGTATCTGCGACCTTTTGGAGTGCCAACAGAAGAAGATAATCAAAGGTAAGGCATTTATTATATCGCTATTTCTGACTTTCATGGTGCACCTGCCTGGTTGAAATATGTCTTTCATGCTGTTGTATGCGGGGTGCAGTCCTCAGATAATCGCATGGTGTGCTTTCGCCGTAAAGCCTTTTGGAAATCTGACATAGCGGCTGGATTAACAAGAAGTTAAGCTTTATTTTGATGTATTACACTTGTGATTTTATGAAAGTTAAATATTTATAATTCTGTAGTTTGAATTTCGCACTCTGCAATTTCACCGGATGTTGGCCAGGTGAGACGCTACCGTCCCACCTGCCCATAACAAGTTAACATCTGCCTAAGTTACTGCCCAGATCTTCCAGTCTGGACGACCAGACGACGGTTCCGGAACGGTGATCCCAATCCGGACATCCGCTGCCCATCCTTGTGGCGGCCTGTTCTATTTGCAGAAATCCTACCCGGGTCGACCACCAGAGGGGGACTGCAACGGCAATCACCAACCGGACATCCACTGCCCATCTTTGAGTTGGACTGCTCCGCTTACAGAGCCTACCAAGGTAAACCACCAGAGGGGGACCACAACGGCGATCACCAACCAGGACATCCCTGGCCATTCCTGTGGTACTTTGCAGCTTCCAGGAAACCTACCAAGGTAAACCACTAGAGGCGGACCACAATGGCGATCACCAACCGGACATCCACTGCCCATCCTTGTGGTGGACTGCTCCGATTTCAGAGAGCCTACCAATGTCAACCCCCAGAGGTGGACTGCAACAATGATCCACAACCGGGACATCATGTGGTCATTATTTTTATGTTGGTTTGCAATTTGCAGGATAATTATGAGATTGAACCCACCAGAGGGGGACTGTCATATCTCTCCTGTGACGATCTGAAGGATCAGGTTAAAGTGGGTCCGCTCTATAGCATGCTCTCTCTCGTAGAGGGGGGAGTCAGCTGTTTTATGGCGGTTGTAAAATATTCTGCCTGTTTGCTCTGTAGTGTTTGAGTTTGGAATGTAAACTGTGGAACACAGAGAGACCTTTGGACAATCAAAAGTTTGAATAATTAAACAATATTAAAAAAAATTGAATTGGTTTGATTGTGTGACACCAGGAAAGACAGTGGAACAATATACAGTATACTGTGTCTTTGGTTGTGTCCACTTCTCAATTATGGAGTTCACATCTAAATGTTGTATAAAATATATGATTGAATACGAAACTATTTGTGAGAAGATGTAATGTGATGTTGGCCATCTAAACAAGATACTTGTTAAGATGTAATGTTTTAACTAGTCTGTGGCCACGCCCACGTGAGCGTAGACTTGGTCGGCGTCATGGAACGCCCCCTTCTTCCAGAGTATAAAATCCACTTCCTAGAAAATGTACATTAAGTCAGAGAACACCGGGACGTGAGTCCCCACATTGGAATGAATACAATTTTATAGGCCATTAGACCAGACAGCATGCAGTGGTGGCTACACAGCTGACAAATGGTTTAACCTCTCTTGGGTATGTGGGACGTGACCGTCCCACCTGCGGGACACACTCCCAACAGCCAGTGAAATAGCAGGGCGGCAAATTCAAAACGACCAAAATCTCATAATTCAAATTTTTCAAAAATACAACTATTTTACACCATTTCAAAGATACACTTCTCCTTAATGCAACCACATTGTCTGATTTCAAAAAGGCTTTACAGCGAAAGCAAAACATTAGATTATGTTAGGACACCACCTAAACAAGAAAAGCCACACAGCCATTTTCCTAGCATGGAGAGGCGTCACAAAAACCAGAAATACAGCTAAAATTAAGCACTAACCTTTGATGATCTTCATCAGACGACACTCATAGGACATCATGTTACACAATACATGTATGTTTTGTTCGATCAAGTTCATATTTATATCCAAAAACAGCATTTTAAATTGGCACGTGATGTTCAGAAAATGTTTGCCTCCCAAAACTTCCGGTGAATGTGCACATTAATTTACAGAAATACTCATCATAAACGTTGACAAAATATATAACAATTATTTAAAGAATTATAGATATACTACTTCTTAATGCAACCGTTGTGTCAGTTTTCAAAATAACTTTACGGAGAAAGCACATTGTTCAATATTCTGAGTACAGACGTCAGCCATCAATGCAAGCTATACAGTTACCCGCCAAGTTCTGGCATCAACAAAACTCTAAATTAGTGTTATAAATCTTTCCTTACCTTTGCTGATCCTCAGCGGAATGCATTCGCAGGACCCCCACTTCCACAATAAATGCTCATTTGTTCGATAAAGTCCATAATTTATGTCCAAATACCTCCGTTTTGTTGGCGCGTCCAGAACACTATTCCAAAGGGACGAGGCGGGGGCGCAAATCAATAGACAAAAAGCTCAAAAGTTCCATTACCGTTTGTAGAAACATGTCAAACGATGTTTACAATCAATCCTTAGGGTGCTATAAATAATCGATAATATTCCAACCGGACAATAGCATATTCATTACAGAAGAAAATAAATAAATACTAGCCATGCGTGAACGCGCATGAAGTAACTACATGACCTCAGACAGTCCACTGATTGAACCGGCTGTTATTCCCTCAAAATTCACCATAGAAGCCTCAAACAACTTTCTAAAGACTGTTGACATCTAGTGGAAGCCTTAGAAAGTGCAAAATGACCCCTAAGTCACTGTAGTTTGGAAAGGGAATTAATTTTTAAAAAACTACAGCCTCAGATTTTCAACATCCTGGTTGGATTTTTCTCAGGTTTTTGCCTGCCATATATGTTTTGTTATACTCATAGCCATCATTCAAACAGTTTTAGAAACTTGTGAGTGTTTTCTATCCAAATCTACTAATAATATGCATATTCTGGGCCCAAGTAGTAGGCAGTTTAATTTGGGTACATTTTTCATCCGGCTGTGAAAATACTGCCCCCTACCCAAGAGAGGTTAAAACTACAAGACCAGAAAAGCATGGAGCGGTAGCTCCATGTGAAATGGTTAAGAACTACAACTATAGGCCGAGGAGACCATACATCGTGTAGCATTGGCTACATGGCTGGAAATGGTTAAACACTAAAATATTGCCACAAAAGGAGCAAATCTTAGACAAGGCCTTTTCAGTCTGCAGCTGGAAATGTACGTAGCCTAGGATGAAGAAAACCGCCAACCACCGAAACATCTATTCTATGTGACAACATGGGTATCCATTAGGAATGCAACCGGAGACTTTTCTGTCGACTCTCTCCAGCAGATGGACCGGCAACCACAGAGAGAGACAACAAGACATACACTCGTAAATATGTAAATTGTAATTTATTTTCGAATGAGAGGTTGTTCATATTCAAAGTATTAACAATTTCTATGAGCGTAGTTATCAGCTATGAGTTTCCCGCTCTTGAGCAATCCCCACCCAGTTTCCTTTGTCTACCAAGCCGTTATATCGGTTTCGTCCGCTAGGGACTTTTTCTTTGATTAGTTCGTTAGTGAATAAATAATTAAACCAATTTGTATATCATTGATTCATGATCTAGGCTAGGGTTCATGCAGATATCCAAGAGTTTGCGACATTCAATAATGAAACTGATGAGGTAAAATTAATTAATAAGCAACTGTTTTGATAAGATATGAAAATATCTGAAGAGTTATATTCGGGAAATTGACACTCTATTAAACAACCTGTTCCCGTGGTGCCCCGATTTCCTAGTTAACTAAAGTTACATGACTAGTTTAATTGCGTAATTCAATTACAAAGAGAATTGATTTGATAATATACAGTCTTCACATTTAATAATAGTCAACGACACGACAGTGACCGTGATGGTATTCCTTGTCATGTCAAACAAAAATGTATTCAAGGTGCTTCCCACTATAGAATTTGAAGAATCATTCTATTTCCATGATTCCAACAGTTCACCAATTATCTAGGCCTAGCTTTTTTGCCCGTATCATGCAGCCCTGGCACAGTGTGGAAATCATAACAAAAGTGCAGGAAATGCAGAAATGTATGAAAAACGCTGAAAATAATTTTGGGTTGAAGTTGGATTTAACTCATAATATATGTGTTGCCACCCTAAGGGAATAAAATACTCATGAAGCATATTTAGAACTTTTATTATTCAAAAACATAAAATACTGTCCATTTTTTTTAAAATATTGTGATATAGTATGATATTTTGGCCACATCACGCAGCATTAGACTACACTGCTTCAGACAGCAGAGGTAACTGTACCACGTATACCTGTGGATGAATGAGTGACTTGATTTTATCATGGTGGTCAGAGTACTCCAACAAAATGAACCAGCATATCGTATCGCTACAATATCGATAATCACAATATCAGCATATCATCTTATAGCATTATGACAGTTTTCCAAACATGAGAAGGCATACTGTAGGCCTAAATGTGTATGTACATGTACTGTACAGGGCTATTTGAGTTTATTGGGTGATGTTGTGCCCTACACTTCTCTGTATTCCAGACATGATTATAGAACATTAACTTGGTTCTAGCACTTAACACTTACTGTCTAATATTGTGATAGAATGCAGTTAGAAGGTTCACACTATAAACTTTATGGGCCAGTTTCCCAGACAAAGATTAAGTGTACCCCACAACAGCCACTAAAACTAATTTTCCGATCATTACCACTTCCTATGGTACCACCAGTGTTACTGCACCACTGACACCATTAACAACCACAACTACAAAACGTAGCAATAGTGATGGTAACATATATTCTATATTCTATAGTAGTAGTATACTACTGTTACAATCATTACATTTACATTTAAGTAATTTAGCAGACGCTCTTATCCAGAGCGACTTACAAATTGGTGTATTCACCTTATGATATCCAGTGGAACAACCACTTTACAATAGTGCATCTAAATCTTTTAAGGGGGGGGGGGGGTTAGAAGGATTACTTTATCCTATCCTAGGTATTCCTTAAAGAGGTGGGGTTTCAGGTGTCTCCAGAAGGTGGTGATTGACTTGATCATCTTTTTTAGGTTGAGCCTGGCAGTCTCTACCTGGAATGAACCTGTCATTCCTCAACTGAAACCTGTTTTCTTCCTGTATTTTTCCCGTATTTCGCTGGAATTCTCTACTGGCAGCATAGCATTACCTCAGCCACCTCCAGCTGTTAGGTACTGACAGACTTGCCCAGTGTCCAGGACTAAGTGACAGAGCAGGCGATGAGCTGTGACCCTCAGATGAATAGCCTCTGTTCTGGTCAGTTCTGTCTCAGTTCCAGCTTATTACTACACTGACTGTAGAGAAATAGAAGTAGAGAAGCACAAAGGGGCAGATCATATTATACTGGATTGTGATTAGTAGGCACGGAATGGAAGGTAACGCTCCGCAACGGAGTGAAACAGGCAAGTACTATGTGCTTTTCCAATAAGAAACAATTGTTTTCCGTTGCGAAACATTTTGCTAGGGTGTGCCCTAAATTAACACATCCCTGGAGTTATACTGGAGCAGGATCATTTGAAAAACAGCCAACACTTCTATGTTGATTTTCTTTTCCTTTTTTCCACTATTTGGCGAGGTAAGTCAGGGAGCGGTCACTTTTTTCATCACAGAAATTTCCAGAAGGACCCAGGTCTGGCTAAAGCAATGACCTGGGCTCTTGCTCTGGCCAAGCGAGATGCAGACCTGCAATGTTTCCACTGTATCCATGGTAACCCTGTACAGTATGAGTAGGCGAGTTAGTATATTATGTGAGTGGGAGGACAGGTTTCTGGACCATTGACAATAATATGTCATGCATTTGCTTGATTGTTTACTTTTTGTTGTTGATTGTCCTCTCCACTCGACATCTTACAGGATGTGGTTTAGTAGGATAACATTAGATTATAATTTCAAGGAACAACTTAAATCACCGTGCCATTGTCAGGTCATTTTTCTGACTCTGTTTCTTATATTGTACAGATTGTAGTTGTAAAATTGGCTTTGACAGACAGTACATACAACACCAGCCGTAACATTACAACTAAATGGAAAGGTCTTCCTTCTAATCGTAAGAACATATGCCAATAAATGTGCACCTCGGGGAAATTCAAGTGAAGTGTTTTGAAAACGTACAGTACCTCTATCCAGGCATGGAAGGTCTTGCTATACTCTAACCTTTTGGGGGCCCTAACTGAGATTTGGATGGGGGGCCACCTCAAGGCAAAGCATTTTAGTGGCCCCTCTATTGACTGCAAATTTTTAAAAAATACATTTGAACCTTTTCACTGGTGAGTTCCAAATCTCTAACGGTCACCCCAGTGTGAGTATTTTTATGTTCGTAAATGTCCAAATGTACTCACTGTTCCAAAATGTGATTGTTACAACAGGACAGTTAACCCACACTGCCCTCCAACCAAGGCACGCTGCTAATTATCTATAGAATATGTTTGAACTTGATTTTTTTTCTAACAAGTTTTATTTTCTAATAACTGTTTGAATTGAGGTGTCATTCCGCTTTGTCATTAATTCACATAGAAGAAACCCATTTCACTGTTACGGACAATTTACATTTGAGGTATTACTGTGCTGGACAAACTTCTCTCTTCGATGAGAGCCCAAGCACAAACCTTTTCCTCCCTGGCACATTTTCCGCCTGCACCTGCATTGCCTTATCAACTAATAATAACTTTGGACATGTGTGCGTTCTTATCAAAGAAAGTGACTTATTACGTTATCATTATAGTGTATATCATGTTGTCATTTCAATTGTAGCACACCGTGTGTATGTATGTATGTATGTATGTATGTATGTATGTATGTATGTATGTATGTATGTATGTATGTACAGTTGAAGTCGGAAGTTTACATACACCTTAGCCAAATACATTTAAACTCAATTTTTCACAATTCCTGACATTTAATACTAGTAAAAATTCCCTGTCTTAGGTCAGTTAGGATCTCCACTTTATTTTAAGAATGTGAAATGTCAAAACAATAGTAGAGAATTATTTATTTCAGCTTTTATTTCTTTCATCACATTCCCAGTGGGTCAGAAGTTTACATACACTCAATTAGTATTTGGTAGCATTGCCTTTAAATTGTTTAACATGGGTCAAACATTTCGGTTAGCCTTCCACAAGCTTCCCACAATAAGTTGGGTGAATTTTGGCCCATTCCTCCTGACAGAGCTGGTGTAACTGAGTCAGGTTTGTAGGCCTCCTTCCTTGCCCACGTTTTTCAGTTCTGCCCACAAATTCTCTACAGGAATGAGGTCAGTGCTTTGAAATGGCCACTCCAATACCTTGACTTTGTTGTCCTTAAGCCATTTTGCCTTTGGAAGTATGCTTGGGGTCATTGTCCATTTGGAAGACCCATTTGCAACCAAGCTTTAAATTCCTGACTGATGTCTTGAGATGTTGTTTCAATGTATCCACATAATTTTCCTCCATCATGATGCCATCTATTTTGTGAAGGAGCACCACTTCCTCCTGCAGCAAACACGCCCACAACATGATGCTGCCACCCCCGTGCTTCACGGTTGGGATGGTCTTCTTCAGCTTGCAAGCCTCCCCCTTTTTCTTCCAAACATAACAATGGTCATTATGGCCAAACAGTTCTATTTTTGTTTCATCAGACCAGAGGACATTTCTCCAAAAAGTATGATCTTTGTCCCCATGTGCAGTTGCAACTCGTAGTCTGGCTTCTTTATGGCGGTTTTGGAGCAGTGGTTTCTTCCTTGCTGAGCGGCCTTTCAGGTTATGTTGATATAGGACTCGTTTTACTGTGGATATAAATACTTTTGTACCTGTTTCCTACAACATCTTCACAAGGTCCTTTGCTGGTGTTCTGGGATTGATTTACACTTTTCACACCAAAGTATGTTCATCTCAAGGAAACAGAACGTGTCTCCTTCCTGAGCGGTATGACGGATGTGTGGTCCCATGGTGTTTATACTTGCGTACTATTGTTTGTACAGATGAACGTGGTAACTTTTGGTGTTTGGAAATTGCTACCAAGGATGAACCAGACTTGTGGAGGTCTACAATTATTTTACTGATGATTTTCTTTTGATTTTCCCATGATGTCAAGCAAAGATGCACTGAGTTTGAAGGTAGGTCTTGAAATACATCCACAAGTACACCTCCAATTGACTCAAATTATGTCAATTAGACTATCAGAAGCTTCTAGAGCCATGACATCATTTTCTGAAATTTTCCAAGCTGTTTAAAGGCACAGTCAACTTAGTGTATGTACATTTCTGACCCACTGGAATTGTGATACAGTTAATTATAAGTGAAATAATCTGTCTGTAAACAATTGTTGGAAAAATTACTTGTGTCATGCACAAAGTAGATATCCTAACTGACTTGCCAAAACTATAGTTTGTAGAGTGGTTGAAAAACGAGTTTTAATGACTCCAACCTAAGTGTATGTAAACTTCCAACTTCAACTGTATGTATGTATGTATGTATGTATGTATGTATGTATGTATGTATGTATGTATGTATGTATGTATGTATGTATGTATGTATGTATGTATGTATGGGGCAAAATGTATTTACTGTTTTATTCACGTTTTCAAGTACTGGTGACAAACCATGCATTCCGATTCTTGCATAGATTGTAATGGACGTATTTGATGTTTGTAAAATACTTTTTTGAAGGTTGTACTAAATACATTGAGCTAATTGGCAGCTACAGTGGGGGGGAAAAGTATTTGATCCCCTGCTGATTTTGTACGTTTGCCCACTTACAAAGAAATGATCAGTCTATAATTTTAATTGTAGGTTTATTGGAACAGTGAGAGACAGAATAACAACAACAAAAAATCCAGAAAAACGCACGTCAAAAATGTTATCAAAGGATTTGCATTTTAATGAGGGAAATAGGTATTTGACCCCTCTGCAAAACATGACTTAGTACTTGGTGGCAAAACCCTTGTTGGCAATCACAGAGGTCAGACGTTTCTTGTAGTTGGCCACCAGGTTTGCACACATCTCAGGAGGGATTTTGTCCCACTCCTCTTTGCAGATCTTCTCCAAGTCATTAAGGTTTCGAGGCTGACGTTTGGCAACTCGAACCTTCAGCTCCCTCCACAGATTTTCTATGGGATTAAGGTCTAGAGACTGGCTAGGCCACTCCAGGACCTTAATGTGCTTCTTCTTCCTTTGTTGCCTTGGCTGTGTGTTTGGGTCATTGTCATGCTGGAATGCCCATCCACAAACCGTTTTCAATGACCTGGCTGAGGGAAGGAGGTTCTCACCCAAGATTTGACAGTACATGGCCCCGTCAAATGATGCGGTGAAGTTGTCCTGTCCCCTTAGCAGAAAAACACCCCCAAAGCATAATGTTTCCACCTCCATGTTTGACGGTGGAGATGGTGTTCTTGGGGTCATAGGCAGCATTCCTCCTCCTCCAAACATGGCGAGTTGAGTTGATGTCAAAGAGCTCCATTTTGGTCTCATCTGACCACAACACTTTCACCAGTTGTCCTCTGAGTCATTCAGATGTTCATTGGTAGACTTCAGACGGGCCTGTATATGTATTCTTGAGCAGGGGGACCTTGCGGGCGCTGCAGGATTTCAGTCCTTCACGGCGTAGTGTGTTACCAATTGTTTTCTTGGTGACTATGGTCCCAGCTGCCTTGAGATCATTGACAAGATCCTCCCGTGTAGTTCTGGGCTGATTCCTCACCGTTGTCATGATCATTGCAACTCCACGAGGTGAGATTTTACATGGAGCCCATGGCCGAGGGATATTGACAGTTCTTTTCTTCCATTTGCGAATAATCGCACCAAATGTTGTCACCTTCTCACCAAGCTGCTTGGCGATGGTCTTGTAGCCCATTCCAGCCTTGTGTAGGTCTACAATCTAGTCCCTGATATCCTTGGAGATCTCTTTGTTCTTGGCCATGGTGGAGAGTTTGGAATCTGATTGATTGATTGCTTTTGTGGACAGGTGTCTTTTTTTAAAGGTAACACTCCCTTTAAGAGTGTGCTCCTAATCTCAGCTCGTTACCTGTATAAAAGATAC
The DNA here is from genome assembly GCF_965601325.2 of Salmo salar. Lineage (NCBI taxonomy): Eukaryota > Metazoa > Chordata > Actinopteri > Salmoniformes > Salmonidae > Salmo > Salmo salar. The sequence continues at coordinate 7,486,804 of NC_138311.1, forward strand.
ATGGGAGCCAGACATCTTTCTGATTGAGAGGGGGTCAAATACTTATTTCCCTCATTAAAATGCAAATCAATTTATAACATTTTTGACATGCGTTTTTCTGGATTTTTTGTTGTTGTTATTCTGTCTCTCACTGTTCAAATAAACCTACCACTGTATGTGTGGCGCCATGTTTGTTGACATACAATGCATTCTGGTTGTCACATAAATGTCTGTCAGACCAAAGATGTTTTTACAAAACGAAGTGAAGGGATGGTTCACTCGTCTTTCGAGTAAACTTCCGGAAGTGAATGATGGATGTGAGTGATGGTAGATGACACACCCCCTTCAATATGCATACTGAAAACAGACCCAACTCATCGTGTAACCTCTTATCTTCTGGTGACGCAAAGAAACAAACACGACGACGCACACAAACTACCCATCGTCGGATTAATTTAGATTTTTTCGATCACTGGTGAGGTCTCCCGTGATGTGATGAACTGTAAATAATAGTTTCTGTCAACCGAGAGCTAAGTATGACAGCTTATGTCAGGTCAATCTTTCCTCAGTTAGCCCTACGACTAATGTAGCCTACATTTTCCGGTTTGGGTGAGAATTGTGTTATGCTGTCAACACTTCTGTGAATGTCTGAACATTGCATCCAAAAATAAACTGCTTACATTGAGGACATAACGTTGTAAAAACTGTATTTGTGCAAAATCTTTCTGTGAAAAAACTGTGTGGCCAGCTCAAACGCTGACTGTAGCATCAATCGTAACTGAACATTCTAAATAAGTGTTCTAATCACACCATTTTGAGGGTATGCTGCAAGGACCATTGTAGAATAATCACACCCGTATGTTCCTACATGTCAAAGGGTTAAAGTTAATTTCCTTCAATTCTACACATTTTGCCATGGGGCTGAGAGAAAATTTAGCAATTTTATAATGAATTTAATGCTATTCTATTCATTTTTCCATGGGGAAGAGAGAAAAAAGTAGCAGTTTCACAGGTAATCACCTGCAATTCTACCCATTTTTGCCATTGTGTGGAGAGACATTTTTGGAGTTATAAACACCCATAAGGAAGGAAAAAAAAATTCAGCTGAAAGAAGATGCCCATAGCTTGCCCATGTTGTTGCACAATGATTTCAAATCAAATCAAAGTTTATTTGTCACGTGTGCCGAATACAACAGGCTTGGGGGAAAAAAACTGTTGAGGAGCCTTTTTGTCCCAGACTTGGTGCTCCAGTACCGCTTTCCATGCTGTAAAAGAGAGAACAGTCTATGACTTGGGTGGCTGGAGTCTTTGACAATTTTTAAGGCCTTCCTCTGATACCGCCTAGTATAGAGGTATGGCAGGGAGCTTGGCCCCAGGGATGTACTGGGCCGTACACACTTCCCTTTGTAGTGCCTTACGATCATATGCCAAGCAGTTACCATACCATGATAGGTCCTTAGTAATGTGGACACCGAGGAACTTGAAGCTCTCAACCCACTCCACTACAGCCTCGTCGATGTGAATCGGGCGTGCTTGGCCCTCTGTTTCCTTTAGTCCTCGATCAGCTCTTTTGTCTTGCTGACGTTAAGGGAGAGGTTGTCCTGGCACCACACTGCCAGGTCTTTGACCTCCTCCCTATAGGCTGTCTCGTTATCGACGGTTATCAGGCCTACCACCTACCACCACAGGCCAACTTAATGATGTTGTTGGAGTCGTGCGTGGCCAGGCAGTTGTGGGTGTACAAGAGGGAACTAAGCACGCACACCTGAGGGGCCACCATATTGAGGGTCAGCGTGGCAGATGTGTTGTTGCCTACCCTCAGGAAGTCCAGGATCGAGTTGTAGAGGGAGGTGTTCAGTCCTAGGGTCCATAGCTTAGTGATGAGCTTGGAGGGTACCATGGTGTTGAATGCTGAGCTGTAGTCAGTGAACAGCATTCTCACGTAGGTGTTCCTTTTGTCCAAGTGGGAAAGGGCAGTTTGGACTGTAATAGAGGTTGAGTCATCTGTGGATCTATTGGGGCGGTATGCAAATTCAAGTGGGTCCAGGGTGTCTGAGATGATGGTGTTGATCAAACCAGCTTTTCAAAGCATTTCAAGGCTACATAACTTTACGTGAGTGCTACAGGGTGATAGTCATTTAAACAGGTTACCTTGGTGTTCTTGGGCACAGAGACCATAGTGGTCTGCTTGAAACATGCACAGTGCCTTCAGAAAGTTTTCATATACCCTTGACTTATTCCAAATTTGTTTGTGTTACAGCTTAAATGCAAAATGTATTAAATATATTTTTTTTGTCACCCATCTACACACAATACCCCATAATGACAAAGTTTTTGCAAATGTATTGAAAATTAAATACAGAAATATACCATTTACATAAGTATTCACACTCCTGAGTCAGTTCATGTTAGAATCACCTTTGGCAGCGATTCAAGTTGTGAGTCTTTCTGGGTAAATCTCTAAGAGTTTGGCACACCTGGATTGTTGTTGATCATTGCTAGACAGACATTTTCAAGCCGATTTAAGTCAAAACTGTAACTTAGGTTAGTATCATTTAGGTTAGTACTGTGGAATAACTACAATGTTGTTGATCCATCCTCAGTTTTCTCATATCACAGCCATTAACGTATGTAACTTTTAACGTCTTCATGATGAAAACCCTGAGCGGTTTCTTCCCTCTCCGGCAAATAAGTTAGGAAGGACACCTGTATCTTTGTAGGTACTGGGTTGTATTATACAACATCCAAAGTGTAATTAATAACTTCACCCTGCTCAAAGGGATATTCAATGTCTGCTTTTGTTATTTTTACCCATCTACCAATAGGTGCCCTTCTTTGCGAGGCATTGGAAAACCTCCCTGGTATTTGTCATTGAATCTGTTCGAAATGTACTGCTCGATTGAGGGACGTTACAGATAATGGTATGTGTGGGGTACAGAGATGAGGTAGTCATTCAAAAATCATGTTACACACTTTTATTGAACACAGAGTGAGTCCGTGCAACTTATTATGTAACATGTTAAGCACATTTTTAGGCTTGCCATAACAAAGGGGTTGAATACATATTGACTCGACATTTCAGCTTTTAATTGTTTATTCATTTGTAAATATTTGTAAAAACAGAATTCCACTTTGGCATTATGGGGTATTGTGTGTAGGCCAGTGACACAATCTCAATTTATTCCATTTAAAATTCAGGCAGTAACACAACACAATTTGGAAAAAGTCAAGGGGTGTGAATACATTCTGAAGGCACTATAGGTATGACAAGCTGGGTCAGGGAGAGGTTTAAAATGTCAGTGAAGACACTTTCCAGCTGATCAGTGCATGCTCTGAGTACGCGTCCTGGTAATTGCCCTGCAGCCTTGTGAATGTTAACATGTTTGGGACATGTGGGACGCTAGAGTCCCACCCGCGGGACACACTGCCAACAGCCAGTGAAATAGCAGGGCGGCAAATTCAAAACAACAGAAATCTCATAATTCAAATTTCTCAAACATACAACTATTATATCCCATTTTAAAGATAATCTTCTCGTTAATCCAACGACATTGTCTGATTTCAAAAAGGCTTTACGGCGAATGCATAACCTTAGATTATGTTAGGACAGCGCCTAAACAAGAAAAACCACACAGCCATTTTACAAGCAAGGAGAGGCGTCACAAAAAACAGAAATACAGCTAAAATTAATCACTAACCTTTGATGATCTTCATCATATGACACTCCCAGGACTCAATGTTACACAATACATGTATGTTTTGTTCGATAAAGTTCATATTTATATCCATAAATCCCATTTTACATTGGCGCGTGATGTTCAGTAATGTGTTGCCTCCCAAAACTTCCGGTGAATGAGCACATCAATTTACAAAAATACTCATCATAAACGTTGATACAATTTACACCAGTTATTGAAAGAATTATAGACACACTTCTCTTTAATGCAACCGCTGTGTCAGATTTCAAAATAGCTTTACGGCGAAAGCACATTGTTCAATATTCTGAGTACAGAACTCAGCCATCAAAGCAAGCTATAGAGTTACCTGCCAAGTTCTGGAGTCAACTAAACTCAGAAATAGTATTATAAATCTTCACTTACCTTTGCTGATCTTCGTCAGAATGCACTCCCAGGACTCCCACAAGAAATGTTTGTTTTGTTCAATAAACTCCATATTTATGCCCAAATACCTCAGTTTTGTTCACGTATTCAGATCACTAATCCAAAGGCATAATGCACGAGCGCAAAACTCGAGACGAAAAGTAAAATAGTTCCATTACCGTTCGTAGAAACATGTCAAACGATGTTTACAATCAATCCTTAGGGTCTTTTTAACATAAATCTTCGATAATATTCCAAGCGGACAATAGCGTATTTATTACAGAGGAAAAAGAAGGAGCGGCGCGCCTGTGTGAGTGCGCAGTAAACAACTCACTGGTCCCAGGCTTGAGACAGCTCTTATTCTCTGCCCAGTAACAGTAGAAGCATGAAACAAGGTTCTAAAGACTGTTGACATCTAGTGGAAGCCTTAGGAAGTGCAAAATGACCCCACAGACACTGTAGTTTGGAAAGGCAATCAGTTGAAAAAACTACAAACCACTTCCTGGTTGGATTGTTTCTCAGGTTTTTGCCTGCCATATGAGTTCTGTTATACTCACAGACATCATTCAAACAGTTTTAGAAACTTCAGAGTGTTTTCTATCCAAATCTACTAATAATATGCATATCCTACCTTCTGGGCCTGAGTAGCAGGCAGTTTAATTTGGGCACGTCATTCATCTGAATTTCCGAATACTGCCCCCTGTCACTAAAAAGTTAAAGGTGTTACTCACATCGGCTATGGAGAGCGTGATCACACAGTCTTTCGGCACCGCTGTTGCTTGTTTGATGGTTCGTCGGAGGGCGTAGGAGGATTTCTTATAAGCGTCCGGATTAGTGTCCCACTCCTTGAAAGCGGCAGCTCTAGCCTTTAGCTCAGTACGGATGTTTCTTGTAATCCTTGGCTTCTGGTTGGGATATGTACGTACGGTCACTGTGGGGAGGATGTCATCGATGCACTTATTAATGAAGCCGGTGACTGATGTGGTAAACTCCTCAATGCCATCGGATGAATCCCATAACCTATTCCAGTCTGTTCTAGGGAAACAATCCTGTAGCTTAGCATCAACTTCATCGGAACGTATTGAGCGCGTCACTGGTACTTACTGTTTGAGTTTTTGCTTGTAAGCAAGAATCAGGAGGATAGAGTTATGGTTAGATTTGCCAAATGGAGGACGAGGGAGAGCTTTGTATGCATCTCTGTGTGTGGAGTAAAGATGATCTAGAGTTTTTTCGCCTCTAGTTGCACAGGTGACATGCTGGTAGAAATGATGATTTCAGTTTTCCTGCATTAAAATCACAGGCCACTAGGAGCGCCTCCTCTGGGGGAGAGTTTTCTTGTTTGCTTATGACCCTATACAGCTGGTTGAGTGCGGTCTTAGTGCCAGCATCTATTTGTGGTGTCAGTAGACAGCTACGAAAAATATAGATGTAAACTCTACTGGTAAATAGTACGGTCTACAGCTTATCATGAGGTATTCTAACTCAGGCGAGCAGAACCTTGAGACGTTCTTAATATTAGAGATTGCGTACCAGCTGTTGTTAACAAAGAGACACACACCACCCCCTTCAGACTGCCTGATGCTGCCGTTCTGTCTTGCCGATGTTTAGAAAAACAGCTAGATTTATATTTTCAGTCACAACTCGGAGAATCATTGAATATTACAGTTCTTAAGATCATGTTGATAGGATAGACTCTAATGGAGCTCAGCAAACCACTCGCCCACATGACCCCATTCACGTGGTCTGCGGTTGTGAGGCTGGTTGGACGTACCTCCAGATTCTTCAAAATTACATTGGAGGCAGCTTATGTTAGAGAAATTAACATTCAATTCTCTGGCAACAGCTCCCTCAAAACATGTGACATTTGTGGCATTGTGTTGTGTGACAAACTGCACATTTTAGAATGGTATTTTATTGTCCCCAGCACAAGGTGCATCTGTGTAATGATCATGCTGTTTAACCTCTATGGGCTAGGCGGGACGAATTCGTCCCACCTACGTAACAGCCACTTTAAGCCTGTGGCGCGATTTTCAAAACCTTAAAAATCCTATTACTTCAATTTCTCAAACATATGACTATTTCACAGCTATTTAAAGACAAGACTCTCGTTAATCTAACCACACTGTCCGATTTCAAAAAGGCTTTACAACGAAAGCAAAACATTAGATTATGTCAGCAGAGTACCAAGCCAGAAATAATCAGACACCCATTTTTCAAGCTAGCATATAATGTCACATAAACCCAGAAGACAGCTAAATGCAGTACTAACCTTTGATGATCTTCATCAGATGACAACCCTAGGACATTATGTTATACAATACATGCATGTTTTGTTCAATCAAGTTCATATTTATATCAAAAACCAGCTTTTTACATTAGCATGTGACGTTCAGAACTAGCATACCCCCTGCAAACTTCCGGAGGAATTCGCTAACATTTTACTAAATTACTCACGATAAACGTTCACAAAAAGCATAACAATTATTTTAAGAATTATAGATACAGACCTCCTCTATGCACTCGATATGTCCGATTTTAAAATAGCTTTTTGGTGAAAGCACATTTTGTAATATTCTAAGTACATAGCCCAGGCATCACGGGCTAGCTATTTAGACACCCGGCAAGTTTAGCACTCACCATAATCATATTTACTATTATAAAAGTTTGATTACCTTTTGTTGTCTTCGTCAGAATGCACTCCCAGGACTGCTACTTCAATAACAAATGTTGGTTTGGTCCAAAATAATCCATCGTTATATCCGAATAGCGGCGTTTTGTTCGTGCGTCCCAGACACTATCTGAAATGGTAAATCAGGGTCGCGCGCATGGCGCAATTCGTGACAAAAAAAATCTAAATATTCCATTACCGTACTTCGAGGCATGTCAACCGCTGTTTAAAATCCATTTTTATGCCATTTTTCTCGTAAAAAAGCGATAATATTCCGACCGGGAATGTCCATTTAGCTAAACTGAGGAAAGTAAACAAAGCTTTCGGTCGACGCGGGCACGCGCCTGAGTCTCACAGTACTGTAACCAGCCACTACCCAAACGCGCTACTTTGTTTCAGCCAGAGCCTGCAAAGCCACGATTCAGCTTTTTGCCGCCTTCTGAGACCCTATGGCAGCCGTAGGAAGTGTCACGGGACAGCTAAGATCCTCACTCTTCAATAAACAGAGACAAGAAGAACGACACCTTGTCAGACAGGCCACTTCCTGCCTGAAACCTTGTCAGGTTTTTGCCTGCCAAATGAGTTCTGTTATACTCACAGACACCATTCAAACAGTTTTAGAAACTTTAGGGTGTTTTCTATCCATATGTAATAAGTATATGCATATTCTAGTTACTGGGTAGGAGTGGTAACCAGATTAAATCGGGTACGTTTTTTATCCAGCCGTGTCAATACTGCCCCCTATCCTAAACAGGTTAATCAGCTTCTTGATATGCCACACTTGTCGGGTGGATGGATTATCTTGGCAACTGAGAAATGCTCACCAACAGGGATGTAAACAAATTTGTGCACCATATTTGAGAGAAATAATATTTTTGTGCATCTGAAACATTTCTGGGTTATTTTATTTCAGCTCATGAAACATGGGACCAACACTTTACATGTTGCGTTTATATTTTTGTTCAGAGTACAATACAAAACAATAAAAATGTCTGTGTCTCTTCACAGTCACCGTTGTGCCATAAGGTGTTCTTTTATCTGTTTATTTAATCTGGTTTTATTGCTAACTTGAGTTACCTGGGGTAGCAGAGAGCTCCATTTAGTCATGGCTCTATTTAATACTGTGTGTTACCTAGCCTCTGTTCTGGACCTGGGAACTGTGAAGAGACCTCTGGTTGCATGTCTTGAATGTTTCCGATGAGCGTCCAAACTGAGTGCCAACTGCTTGAACAGACAGTTCGGTAGCTCCAACACATCTGCACCTTGCACAAAGACCAAGAGTCTCCCTCCTCAACTTTGAGCAAAGAGAGATTGACATGCATGTCATTGGCATTTGCCCTCCGTGTACATTTAAGTGCAATATGTGCTGCTCTACGTTAAGGGTGTCAGTAATCTATTTTACTCTTGCAGCCGACGTGTAAACTGTTGAGTTATCAGCATACATGGACACACAGGCTTTATTCAAGGTCAGTGGAAGGTCATTAGTAAACACAAAAAACAATAATGGTCCAAGCCGGCTGGCTACCCTGCGGTACAACACACTCATCAGAATTTGCATTAGAGAGGCTTCATTAAGGAAAACCCTCTGTTCCCAAATGCTTTCAAGTTTGAGAGTAAAACCTGGTATTTTCAAGCCTTTAACAAGTCCCTCATACTCACTTTTCTGCTTTTACCGGGATTCTACCCAAGATTGTGCTGTAAACAATGACTACAAATGTTAATTTGGGGTAAGTAAAACAGAATGGAATATGTTTCTACACTAATGTGGATGCTACCATGATTACGGATAATCCTGAATGAGGGTCAAAGATCATACCTCCGGGCCTCCCGAGTGGCGCAGCTGTCTAAGCATTGCAGTGCTTAAGGCATCACTACAGACCTGGGTTCGATCTCAGGCTGTGTCACAGCTGGCCACGACCGGGAGACCCACGAGGCGATGCACAATTGGCCCAGAGTCGTCCGGGTTAGGCCGGCCGGGATTTCCTTGTCCCATCGCGCTCTAGCTATTCCTTGTGGCGGGCCGGGCACCTGAAAGCTCAAACTTCGGTCTCCAGCCGGTACAGTGTTTCCTCCGACACATTGGTGCGGCTGGCTTCCGGGTTAAGCGAGCAATGTAATCATTTTTGTAACTTGTTAAACTAAATCTCTTTCTCTGAGCAATTGTATTAGTATAAAATAATATAATTTCCCCCTTTTTTTGCATAAAATATAGCTCAGTATTTGAATTATTTATTTTATACATTCATTATTGCTCACCTTTATCAATGCTGTCAATAATTTCGGACCCCATTGTAAGAGGAGCAAGCCTCTGAAAGCACAGTTTTGTGTTTTCCCTAGGTCTGCCTGAGTGGAAGGTTTTGTTGAATTTTTTGTTAATCATAAAAAAGCCCCTGCACATCCGAAGTGAAACTGTTTCCATGTGGGATGGTGAGTCATAGGTTACGCTGAGACTGGGACCACAAAGAGTCCAAGAGGATGTGGGAGATTGGAAATGGAGAGATGATGAGAAAAAAGAAAGAATGTAAGAGAAAAGAAAGACTAGAGTTAGGAGAGAGAGAGAAAGCAGTGGGTGGAAGAGGGGGAGAGATGGATGAGTGGCGAGAGGGAGGGGAGAACATCACTGATTGGGATGATGGAACGGGAATGAGAGATAGAGAGAGAGGGAGTGGGAGTAGCAGGACTTCATTGGCCTCAAAGCTGCAACTGGGTCAGTTTTATATGGCCGTAATCCGAGGGAGCTGTTGGTTCTGGCTGGGGAAATTTGTGCACTGTGTGGAACAGGATCTTTGAAGTGTTACACTTTAACCAATTCAGATGTTGCACAAAGCAAAACTAAAATAAATAGTTTTTAGCCAAAACTGCTATGCCTTGTTAATTTTGTTTTACTAACATCTGTAGTCATTGTTTACATGGTAACAGAGCACAATCTTGGGTAGAAGCCCGGTAGAAGCACAAAAAGTGAGTATGAGGGACTTGCTAAAGGGCCTTGAAATAAGAGGTTATACTTCCAAACTCTTGAGAGTGATTTTCACGAAAGGGACATTTTTTATATATAGTTTTTGTCATTACAACATACAGGTAACTGTCAAAATAATGTAAACAAAGTCTACTGAAAGCAGGTGATTCCACACAGGTTTGGTTTCTGAGTTAATTAAGCAATTAATCTCCCATCATGCTTAACCTGTTGGGGCTAGGGGGCAGTATTTGCACGGCCGAATAAAAAACGTACCCGATTTAAACTGGTTACTACTCTTGCCCAGAAACGAGAATGTGCATATAATTAGTAGATTTGGATAGAAAACACCCTAAAGTTTCTAAAACTGTTTGAATGGTGTCTGTGAGTATAACAAAACTCATATGGCAGGCCAAAATCTGTGAAGATTCTATACAGGAAGTGCCCTGTCTGACAATTTGTTGTCCTTCTGTTGCATCTCTATCGAAAATACAGCATGTGTGCTGTAACGTGACACTTCTAAGGCTCCCATCGGCTCTCTAAAGCAGCCAGAAAGTGGAATGGGGTGTCTGCTGTCTCTGGGCAAAGAACAGCAGCAGAGTTTGTGAGTGGTCAGCCTGGGGACAGTGAGACTGAGATGTGCGGTCACGAGAATTAAATTTCTTTCTTTCAGCCTTTGAATGAATACAACGTTGCCTGGTTGGAATATTATCGCTATTTTACACGAAAAATAGCATAAAAATTGATTTTAAACAGCGTTTGACATGCTTCTAAGTACGGTAATGGAATATTAAAAAAAAAATTGTCACGAAATGCGCTCGCGTGTCACCCTTCGGATAGTGACCTGAACGCACGAACAAAACGCCGCTATTTGAATATAACTATGGATTATTTGGAACCAAAACAACATTTGTTGTTGAAGTAGAAGTCCTGGGAGTGCATTCTGACGAAGAACAGCAAAGGTAATCCAATTTTTCTAATAGTAATTCTGAGTTTAGTGAGTCCCGAACTTGGTGGGTGTCAAAATAGCTAGCCGTGATGGCCGAGCTATGTACTCAGAATATTGCAAGATGTGCTTTCGCCGAAAAGCTATTTTAAAATCTGACACCGCGATTGAATAAAGGAGTTCTGTATCTATAATTCTTAAAATAACTGTTATGTATTTTGTGAACATTTATCATGAGTAATTTAGTAAATTCACCGGAAGTTTTCGGTGGGTATGCTAGTTCTGAACATCACATGCTAATGTAAAAAAGCTGGTTTTTGATATAAATATGAACTTGATTGAACAAAACATGCATGTATTGTATAACATAATGTCCTAGGAGTGTCATCTGATGAAGATCATCAAAGGTTAGTGCTGCATTTAGCTGTGGTTTTGGTTTTTGTGACATTATATGCTAGCTTGAAAAATGGGTGTCTGATTATTTCTGGCTGGGTACTCTGCTGACATAATCAAATGTTTTGCTTTCGTTGTAAAGCCTTTTTGAAATCGGACAGTGTGGTTAGATAAAGGAGAGTCTTGTCTTTAAAATGGTGTAAAATAGTCATATGTTTGAAAAATTGAAGTTTTCGGATTTTCGAGGAGTTTGTATTTCGCGCCACGCCCTATCATTGGATATTGGAGCGGTGTTCCGCTAGCGGAACGTCTAGATGTAAGAGGTTATGTTAAAAAAAAAAGTCAGAAGACAGGTGGTGAATTTAATACTACAAGAACCATGGCATGACATGAACCATTACAAGAGTAGGGTCTGGACATGAAACCAATACTGCCTGGGGAATGGAACTAAGAGAGTGACAGATAGAGGGGAGGTAATCAGTGAAGTGAGTCCAGGTGTGCCTCATAATGAGGCGCAGGTGTGCGTAACGATGGTGTCAGGTGTGCGTAATGATAATTGCCAGGACCAGTGGTTAGTAATCCAGCGATTTCAAACACTGGAGAGGGGGAGTGGAGTAGATGTGACAAAACAGACTTGTTGGGATAAAAATCAGTGCGTGATGACGTAGTTTATTTTTTATTTTTTCACCTTTATTTAGCCAATGCACACAAAATGTACTTTTTCGCCTACGTTTTCATGTACCAAATAAAAATCAAATGTTCAATGTGTTTCCATCGCATTTTCAACTGTACCGATAGTATTGTCACAAAAGCTGTTGGGTTAAATAGCAACTGTGCCTACTATTGTCTTGGCACCTGCGCTCTAGCCAACAGTCCGCAGATACAGTACATGCTGAAATTATGGATAAGAGTGAGAATATTTTTATTTGTCAAACGGCAGTTAAGCATCGATCATCATTTCACCAGAATAAGACCCGTGGTATTTATTTGAAAGCAGCAAGCTCATTATTATCATCATAACTTATTTAATCTGTAGCCTAATTGACTGCATGGTTTCCCCGAGTCATAATGGGAGGACCACACACCATATCATCATGTGACTCCAAATTTACATTTACATTTACATTTAAGTAATTTAGCAGACGCTCTTATCCAGAGCGACTTACAAATTGGTGCATTCACCTTATGATATCCAGTGGAACAACCACTTTACAATAGTGCATCTAAATCTTTTAAGGGGGGGGGGGGGGGGGGTTAGAAGGATTACTTTATCCTATCCTAGGTATTCCTTAAAGAGGTGGGGTTTCAGGTGTCTCCGGAAGGTGGTGATTGACTCCGCTGTCCTGGCGTCGTGAGGGAGCTTGTTCCACCATTGGGGTGCCAGAGCAGCGAACAGTTTTGACTGGGCTGAGCGGGAACTGTGCTTCCTCACAGGTAGGGGGGCCAGCAGGCCAGAGGTGGATGAACGCAGTGCCCTTGTTTGGGTGTAGGGCCTGATCAGAGCCTGAAGGTATGGAGGTGCCGTTCCCTTCACAGCTCCGTAGGCAATCACCATGGTCTTGTAGCGGATGCGAGCTTCAACTGGAAGCCAGTGGAGAGAGCGGAGGAGCGGGGTGACGTGAGAGAACTTGGGAAGGTTGAACACATTTACTTCGATATGATGGTTATTCTATTAACATTTGTGCATAAATATTGTTTCACCACCATTTCCAGCATAATTAATTTTACGGAGGCAAAAAGATCCCACCATGTCAAAGGAACAAATTATCTGTCAATAATTATAAAATTCCATCGAAACTTCCTGTTTCCATCACAGCTATTGTGATTTTTTTGTATACAATATTACTTTACTGTGGATGGAAACGTGGTCAATAATAACACATTAGTACAGGAAATGAAGAAATGTATTAAAATGCTGGATGTGTATGTTGGAATTAAACAATTAACTATGCAAATGAGCAAAAGCTGTGTGCATTATGGAAATAGACACCTGGCTCAAATAGAAGCCTCTCTAATAAGTGCCTGTGGTGTTCAGTGATTTAAGCAAATAAATAAAACACCCAGGCTATTGATTTACGTTTTCCCGTACCGACGCTCAGTGGTGTAAAATACACTGCTCAAAAAAATAAAAGGGAACACTTAAACAACACAATGTAACTCCAAGTCAATCACACTTCTGTGAAATCAAACTGTCCACTTAGGAAGCAACACTGATTGACAATACATTTCACATGCTGTTGTGCAAATGGAATAGACAACAGGTGGAAATTATAGGCAATTAGCAAGCCACCCCCAATAAAGGAGTGGTTCTACAGGTGGGGACCACAGACAACTTCTCAGTTCCTATGCTTCCTGGCTGATGTTTTGGTCACTTTTGAATGCTGGCGGTGCTTTCACTCTAGTGGTAGCATGAGACGGAGTCTACAACCCACACAAGTGGCTCAGGTAGTGCAGCTCATCCAGGATGGCACATCAATGCGAGCTATGGCAAGAAGGTTTGCTGTGTCTGTCAGCGTAGTGTCCAGAGCATGGAGGCGCTACCAGGAGACAGGCCAGTACATCAGGAGACGTGGAGGAGGCCGTAGGAGGGCAACAACCCAGCAGCAGGACCGCTACCTCCGCCTTTGTGCAAGGAGGAGCAGGAGGAGCACTGCCAGAGCCCTGCAAAATGACCTCCAGCAGACCACAAATGTGCATGTGTCTGCTCAAACGGTCAGAAACAGACTCCATGAGGGTGGGATGAGGGCCCGACGTCCACAGGTGGAGGTTGTGCTTACAGCCCAACACCGTGCAGGATGTTTGGCATTTGCCAGAGAACACCAAGATTGGCAAATTTGCCACTGGCGCCCTGTGCTCTTCACAGATGAAAGCAGGTTCACACTGAGCACGTGACAGACATGACAGAGTCTGGAGACGCTGTGGAGAACGTTCTGCTGCCTGCAACATCCTCCAGCATGACCGGTTTGGCGGTGGGTCAGTCATGGTGTGGGGTGGCATTTCTTTGGGGGGCCGCACAGCCCTCCATGTGCTCGCCAGAGGTAGCCTGACTGCCATTAGGTACCAAGATGAGATCCTCAGACCCCTTGTGAGACCATATGCTGGTGCGGTTGGCCCTGGGTTCCTCCTAATGCAAGACAATGCTAGACCTCATGTGGCTGGAGTGTGTCAGCAGTTCCTGCAAGAGGAAGGCATTGATGCTATGGACTGGCCCGCCCGTTCCCCAGACCTGAATCCAATTGAGCACATCTGAGACATCATGTCTCGCTCCATCCACCAACACCACGTTGCACCACAGACTGTCCAGGAGTTGGCGGATGCTTTAGTCCAGGTCTGGGAGGAGATCCCTCAGGAGACCATCCGCCACCTCATCAGGAGCATGCCCAGGCGTTGTAGGGAGGTCATACAGGCACGTAGAGGCCACACACACTACTGAGCCTCATTTTGACTTGTTTTAAGGACATTACATCAAAGTTGGATCAGCCTGTAGTGTGGTTTTCCACTTTAATTTTGAGTGTGACTCCAAATCCAGACCTCCATGGGTTGATAAATTGCATTTCCATTGATTATTTTTGTGTGATTTTGTTGTCAGCACATTCAACTATGTAAAGAAAAAAGTATTTAATAAGATTATTTCTTTCATTCAGATCTAGGATGTGTTGTTTAAGTGTTCCCTTTAGTTTTTTTGAGCAGTATACTTAAGTAGTACTTTCAAGAATTTTTACCTAAGTAGTTTTTCGGGATATCTGTACTTTACTGCACTATTTATATTTTTGACCACTTTTACTTTTAGTTCACTACATTCCTAAAGAAAATGATTTACGTTTTACTCATACATATATTTCCCTGACACCCAAAAGTACTTGTTACATTTTGAATACTTAGCAAGACAAAAAAATTGTCCAATTCACACACTCAAGAGAACATCCCTGTCATCCCTACAGCCTCTTTTCTGGAGGACTCACTAAACACAAATGCTTCCTTTATAAATGAGTTTTGGAGTGGGACCCTAGCTATCCGTAAATATTTTGTTATTTATTTATAAAAAATAGTGCCGTCTGGTTCGCTAAATAAGGAATTTTAAATGAATTATACTTGTACTTGTACTTTTGATACTTAAGTATATTTTAGCAATTATATTTACTTTTGATACTTAAGTATATTTAAAACCAAATACTTTTACACTTTTACTCAAGTAGTATTTTATTGGGTAACTTTCACTTTTACTTGAGTGATACTCTATTAAAGGTATCTTTACTTTTACTCAAGTATGAAAGTTGGGTGCTTTTTCCACCACTGCCGGCGCTTTTACGCGCGATTTGTGGAGGTGTACCCAAGTTGTTAGTTTGTTATTTTTTGTGAATGAAAATATGCTAGCCAGGTACATTATGAAAATAGTATACATTTCCTCCGCTACATTTTTTTTATAAAAAATGCCTATAATATTCCTATCATACCCATATGTTAAGAACTTGATTGATACCCTCGAAAACCTTCTACGGTAGAAGCATTCTGTAACGTCTTGTCTGTAGTGTGGCGGAAAGAAGCGCAGGAAGCAGCGAACACTGTGTGGTAATTTTAATAAAACCACCTGTACAAAATAAAAGGTCTCCCAACAACAGGGAAAAATACAATTGACAAGCACAGTCGAACAAACGCAGTCGACACACAGAAAAACAATCTTGCACAATAGGGTGCGGGCCAGCTGAACTAAATAGCCCTCTTAATTGCCTAACTCAGGGCAGGTGAGAAAACATAAAAAAAGGGAAAAACAAAAGGGAATCGGTGGTAGCTAATAGGCCAGTGACGACGACCGCCGAGCGCCACCCGAGCAGGAGGGGGCGCCACCGTCGGTAGGAATCGTGACAGTACCCCCCTCCTGACGCGCGGCCCCTGCAGCGCGCCGACACCGGCCTCGAGGCCGACCCGGAGGACGAGGCGCAGGGCGATCCGGACGGAGGCGGTGGAACTCCTTCAACATGGATGGGTCCAAGACGTCCTCCGCCGGCACCCAGCACCTCTCCTCCGGACCGTACCCCTCCCAGTCCACAAGGTACTGCAGGCCCCCCGCCCGGCGTCTCGAGTCCAGAATGGCCCTTACGCTGTACGCCGGGGACCCCCCGATGTCCAGGGGGGGTGGAGGGACCTCCGGCACCTCATCTTCTTGTAGGGGACCAGCCACCACCGGCCTGAGGAGAGACACATGAAACGAGGGGTTAATACGGTAATAGGAAGGGAGTTGCAACCGATAACACACCTCGTTTATCCTCCTCAGGACTTTGAAGGGCCCCACACACTGCGGCCCCAGCTTCCGGCAGGGCACGCGGAGAGACAGGTTCCGGGTCTTGAGCCAGACCCTGTCACCCGGTGCGAACACCGGCGCCTCACTGCGGTGGTGGTCAGCACTCCTTTTCTGCCTAGCACTGGCCTCCTTCAGTGAGTCCTGTACTGCTTTCCAGGTCTCCTTGGAGTGCTGAACCCAGTCCTCCACCGCAGGAGCCTCGGTCTGGCTCTGGTGCCATGGGGCCAGGACCGGCTGGTACCCTAGCACACACTGGAAGGGTGACCTGTTAGTAGAGGAGTGGCGAAGTGAGTTCTGGGCTAACTCTGCCCAAGGAATATACCTCGCCCACTCCCCTGGCCGGTCCCGGCAATACGACCTCAGGAACCTGCCCACCTCCTGGTTCACCCTCTCCGCCTGCCCATTGCTCTCGGGGTGATAACCGGAGGTTAAACTGACCGAGACCCCCAGCCGCTCCATAAACGCCTTCCAGACCCTGGATGTGAACTGGGAACCCCGATCAGAGACAATATCCTCCGGCACCCCGTAGTGCCGGAAGACGTGGGTAAATAGGGCCTCCGCAGTCTGCAGGGCCGTAGGGAGACCGGGCAAGGGGAGGAGACGGCAGGACTTAGAAAACCGATCCACAACCACCAGAATCGCAGTGTTCCCCTGAGAGGGGGGAAGATCTGTCAGGAAGTCGATAGACAGGTGCGACCATGGCCGTTGCGGAACGGGGAGGGGCTGTAACTTCCCTCTCGGTAAATGCCTAGGAGCCTTACTCTGGGCACACACCGAACAGGAAGAGACATATGACCTCACGTCCTTAGCCAAGGTGGGCCACCAATACTTCCCCCTTAGACTCCGCACTGTCCTCTCTACACCAGGATGACCCGCCGCAGGTAGCGTGTGCGCCCACCGAATCAACCGATCGCAAACATCGAGCAGCACATACATGCGCCCCACGGGCACCTGCGCAGGCGCAGGTTCCAACACCAGTGCCTGCTCGATGTCCGCGTCCACCTCCCACACCACTGGTGCCACCAGCCTAGACGCTGGAATGATGGGAGTTGGATCGATGGGGCGGTCATCCGTGTCATACAGACGGGACAGCGCGTCGGCTTTAGTATTAAGGGAACCCGGTCTATATGAGATGGTAAACCTAAACCGGGCGAAGAACATGGCCCACCTTGCCTGACGTGGATTCAGTCTCCTCGCTGCCCGGATGTACTCCAGGTTTCGGTGGTCGGTCCAGATGAGAAAGGGGTGCTTAGCCCCCTCAAGCCAGTGTCGCCACACCCTCAAGGCTTTGACTACCGCTAGCATCTCCCTGTCCCCCACATCGTAGTTACGCTCCGCCGAACTGAGCTTCCCTGAGAAGAAAGCGCAGGGGCGGAGTTTCGGTGGCGCACCCGAGCGCTGTGATAGCACGGTACCCACCCCAGCCTCGGATGCGTCCACCTCTACTACGAACGCTAAAGACGGGTCCGGGTGCGCCAACACGGGTGCGTCGGTGAACAGTGTCTTCAACTTCTTGAAGGCTCCGTCCGCCTCCGTCGACCATCTCAAACGCGCCGGCCCCCCCTTCAGCAGTGAGGTAATGGAAGCCGCTACCTGGCCAAACCCCCGGATAAACCTCCGAATGTACCCCTGTCCCAAGGATTCCGTGACGTATGTCTCCATAGCCGCCGTCTCCTCTTGTGACAATGGGTACACGTGACTCCTGGGAAGCGCAGCGTTAACCTGGAGATCTATCGCACAATCCCCTTGTCGATGAGGTGGTAATTTAGTCACTCTCTTTTTACAAAAAGCGATCGCCAAATCGGCGTATTCAGGGGGAATGCGCACGGTGGACACCTGGTCTGGACTCTCCACCGACATGGCACCTATGGAAACTCCTAGACACCTCCCTGAACACTCCTCCGACCACCCCTGGAGAACCCCCTGTTTCCATGAAATTAGGGGATTGTGACCAGCCAGCCAGGGGACCCCCAGCACCACTGGAAACGAAGGTGAATCAATAAGAAAAAAGTTAATGCTTTCCTTATGATTCCCCAGCGTTACCATGTCCAGCGGCACCGTAGACTCCCTGACTAGCCCTGACCCTAATGGTCGGCTATCTAAGGAGTGCACGGGGAAGGGGGAATCTATCGGCACCCGTGGAATGCCCAGCTTAATGGCAAGTCCACGGTCCATAAAGTTCCCAGCTGCGCCTGAATCGACTAGCGCCCTATGCTGGGAAGAGGGAAAAAATTTAGAAAATGAAACAGGCAAAAACACATGACCAACAGGGGGTTCTGGGCGAATCTGGTGCTGACTCACCTGAGGTGACCGAGAAGTGTTCTGCCTGCCTTCTCGACTCCCAGACTGGCTCCTCCAGCACCGGTCGGCCGTGTGTCCTCTCCGACCACAGCTGGTGCAGGAGGAGCCACCTCCTCCGGTGCCCCTTGGCACGGCCCCCCCTACCTCCATAGGGGTAGGGGCGGGGGTGCACGGGGGTGGAACGGGCAGGACCCTCTCCGAACGCCCGCGGGCAGCCAGCAAATTGTCCAACCGTATGGACATATCAATGAGTTCGTCCAGGGATAGATTGGTGTCCCTACAGGCCAGCTCCCTGCGGACGTCCGCCCAGAGACTACACCGGTAGTGGTCTATGAGGGCCCTGTCATTCCACCCCGCTCCAGCAGCCAAGGTCCTAAACTCCAGCGCGAAGTCTTGAGCGCTCCTCGTCTCCTGCCTGAGGTGGAACAGCCGTTCACCCGCCGCTCTACCTTCGGGGGGGGGTGGTCGAAAACAGCCCGAAAGCGGCGGGTGAACTCTGGGTAGTGGTCCCTCGCCGAGTCTGGAGCGTTCCAGACCGCATTAGCCCACTCCAGAGCTCGGCCCGTCAGGCAGGAAACGAGGGCACTCACGCTCTCCTCTCCTGTAGGAGCAGGTCTGACGGTGGCCAGGTACAACTCTAACTGGAGAAGAAACCCCTTGCACCCAGCCGCCATCCCATTGTACTCCCTCGGGAGTGCCAGGCGAAGCGCGCCAGAGCCAGACGTCGTAGGAGATGGTTGTATCGGGGGGGTGTAGGTGGAGAGAGGATACCACTCCTCTCCCATCGGTCCATCCTCTCCATCATCTGGTCCATGGCGGATCCGATGCGATGCAGGACCGATGTATTATGCTGGACACGTTCCTCCATTGAGGGTAGTGGAGTGCCCGCTGCTCCCGCTGATTCCATGCTCCTTGTGGTGCGGGATTCTGTAACGTCTTGTCTGTAGTGTGGCGGAAAGAAGCGCACGAAGCAGCGAACACTGTGTGGTAATTTTAATAAAACCACCTGTACAAAATAAAAGGTCTCCCAACAACAGGGAAAAATACAATTGACAAGCACAGTCGAACAAACGCAGTCGACACACAGAAAAACAATCCCGCACAATAGGGTGCGGGCCAGCTGAACTAAATAGCCCTCTTAATTGCCTAACTCAGGGCAGGTGAGAAAACATAAAAAAAAGGGAAAAACAAAAAGAGAATCGGTGGTAGCTAATAGGCCGGTGACGACGACCGCCGAGCGCCACCCGAGCAGGAGGGGGCGCCACCGTCGGTAGGAATCGTGACACATTCTGAGACAGTTGAATGTGTTTATTTATTTCAGATGGCTGTCTATCCTGTCTTTCCGTTTATAATCGAATGCTAAATTGCAGGTTTTGCAGAATATATTGTTGACTGCAAAGAGCGTACCAGTGAGGAATTTGCACACTCTTTTTTCAAGCGATATTCAGATTGAATTGTTTTTCTTTTTTGGTTGCATTTGTATTTATTAGGGATCCCCATTAGCTGCTGCCTTGGCACATTGGCACACATTAAGACACTTAGACCACACACAAAACAAAAGATAAAACAGTACATCATATAACATTACACCACTACATATCTACAATGCAAAATGTATAACACCACCGTACAACAATATTACAATGTACGTGTGTGTAGAGTGCGTGTGCTAGCATTTGTGTGCATATGCATTTGTACTCGCTGTGTGCTAGTAGTTTTCAACAGACAGCATTGTGCATTCAGCTTGTCAACACTTCTTACAAAAACAAGTATTGATGAAGTCAATCTCTCAATCTCTACTTTGAGCCAGGAGAGATGGACATGCATATTATTAATGTTAGCTCTCTGTGTACATTTAAGGGCCAGCTATGCTGCCCTGTTCAAGCCAATTGTATCTTTCCTAAGTCCCTCTTTGTGGCACCTGACCACAGGAGTGATCAGTAGTCCCGGGGTGCCTTGTTTATAGTGCTGTTAAGAAGGCAGAGTAGCGCTTTATTATGGACAGACTTCTTACCTACTGTTGTATCAATATGTTTTGACCATAACAGTTTACAATCCAGGGTAACTCCAAGCAGTTTAGTTACCTCAACTTTCTCAATTTCTACATTATTTATTACAATATTTAGTTGAGGTTTAGGATTTAGTAAATGATTTGTCCCAAATACAATTATTTTAGTGTTTGAAATCATTAGGATTCATAGTCTCTCCCCTTTTAACTGTCCTAACTGCCCCATTTTTATAACCTCAGATCAGCGATTGAGTCTGTTGGAGAGGATCAGCTTAAGCAAAGGGAGGTGTAGAATCACTGATATACAAATAATATTCCCTGCCAAATAGTAGGCTTTGTGCAATAAAGATTTGAATGCTACGCCTCCCCTGGTTTAATCAATCCCCCCACCAAACACTAATGCACAACCAGACATTGAACATTTGATTGGAGACAGCTTGTGTCAATTAAAGAGCATTTCCTATGATTTTCTGCCTGCAGCAAACCCGTAGATAATGCTGGAAATACCGGTCCAAAAAATGATAAAACATGTAATAAAAAAACACCCATGGTGAATCAGAATGTGGACAAGATCAGGATAAAGGATGTTAGCGCCAGGTATAAACGGTGCTATAGTTTTATGCGAGTAAAGTCATACCATATAATATTTCAAAATCACGACAGCTGTGATGGAAACAGGAAGTTTTGGTAAAATGTTATAAATGCTGACAAATAATTTGTTTGTTTGACATGGTGGGTTCTTTTTGTGACAATAAAATGTGTTAAAATGCGAGAAATGGCGTTGGCAACGAGTCACACAATGACATGGTATGTGGTCCTCCCACTAGGACTCGGCAAACCATGCATTTCAAATTAGGCTACAGATGCAATAAGTTATGATGAACTTCAAAGGGTGGTGAAAATACACGGTATGAGCTTGATGTTCTTTTCCAATAAATGTTGAGGGTCTTATTCTGGCGACATGATGATCAATGCTTGACTGCCGTTTTGACAAATAAAAACGTTTTCTTATCCATAATCTCATCATGTAGACTTGCCAACACACAGAGCACGTGCCAAGACCAGAGTAGGCACATTTGCTATTAAAGGCTACTGTTTGTGAAAAAATATCTGTAGAGTTGAACATGTGATGAAAACACATTGAACATTCAATTTTTATTTGGTACATGAAAATGTAAGCAAAAAATACATTTTGTACACACTGTGTCATCTGCAACATATCAGTTTGGTGGAAACACCATTATTGGGCAAATTCACATTTTCTTTATGCAGATTTTTTTATATTCAGGAAACCAACCAAAAATTAACCTTACCAACATCATCATGTGTCATATCATCTAATTCAGTCATCTTTATCTGACATCTCATGTCAACCTCATATTATGACATGAGAAAGATGTCCAGCGCGTCTACAGAGGTGAGTACCTGGTCACTGCTACATTTGTGTACAGAAAAATAAAATCAGACTCCTGAGTCTGCACAATAGCCACGGGAAGTAGGGGTGTTGAGGATGCTGCAGCACCCCCTGATAAATCACAATTACCCCCTGATAAACTACCCAAAAACATATTCCCGCAGCCATGGTCTGCAGGTCTGTGAACTCTTGACCTCTGTGTCCTTACTTCAAAGTCTCTCACCCAGCAGCTTCACAACATCTGCATTCCTTTCAGGTTTCCAGTATGTGTTATGGTGCAGTAAACCTGGGTTGGCCCATCCACAATCATCACATTATATCACAAAGGAGTATCTGACAGGGTTATGATTTCGGAGACACCCCCAGAATACACTGGGAATAGTGAGTTGAATGGAGGTTAGTATGTGTGGAGGTTAGTGTGTTTTGAGCTTTCTGGTATAAAATGGCTGCCATGGCATCCCCCAGCTGGGTGCTAAGCAGGGGTAAGGATGAGGTGAGCCCCCCCCATCCCCCCCCCCCCCCCATACAATGTAAAGCCTTTTGAGCACCTGGAAAATGTGCTAAGTATAAATCCAACACAGTCACATTACAACAAGTCAGTCTAGACTCCTGTTGTTCTATGTCAATCTTTCAGCTGTTACTGTACACCTGAAGTCAATATAAATAGGCTAGGCCATAGATTACATTCACAAGGCATCGGGGAATGGTGTGCGCCTGTGTCCACAGATCTCCAAATTCATTACTGTTTACAATGTTGAAAACAACAGCTGTGTCCATTGTAAGCAGCCCAAAAAATAAGTTGGATCTTGAATCAAAAAGAGAGACTCGGCTTGATTTTGTCCTCACGCAGCTGTTCGTCTAACATTGATTCTAAAGTTATAAAGGTCCAGGTTGCACCTGTTGATATTGAGTTTCAGTAATAATTAATGTTACAAGCCCCACACTATTTTAACTGTTGTGAGTCATGGTGATAGAGCTCTGCATTATTGCAAATACTTTTCAGCGAGTGTAATGACCATAGGCATAACATTGTCATAGGACTGGGCTTCCCCATGACCACAACTGCTAAATCTCTATATTAGCCTACTAACAAACTAAACAAAAAGGAAGAACATGGATAACAGCAACTCAGAAAAAAAGGATCTTTGAATTTGAAGCCAAAAAATGCATGTCCACAAAGGGCTATTATTTGCATTAATTCCATGTGTGAAGAATTAGTAGTTTACCGTTGTTGATTATTTTCCTTAGATGGTGTCCAAAGGCTTTATATGGGAAGAGTAACAGTAATTACTTTGTCCACCTCCCCTATGTATCATTACAAGCATATTAAGGCAAGTAATTACTTGCTATTAGCAAAATGTTAAGTAGTTCACACATTCATGGTAGTCAGCTTTATCTCGAACCGCTCAGAAACAACCCTCACTTTGTCTACCTTCTCTATGTCATCAAGTTCAAATACAGTGACGCTTCCGTGCTCAATATAACTTTATGGCTAGCCCCCATGTGGATGACGAGCGCTGTTGATATGCATATCAGACAAGACAGGGAGTAACGGAGTCACTGAATAGTGAGTGATCGGGTCCAGTTACCACCAGCCTGACTGACACTGACACACCATAAACTGGACCATAGGGGTATACTACAACACAGGCACAATGAGTTAGCCAGCTAACTTTGATAAACAACCAGAAATAACTATAGCTTTTCTGGTTCATTAAGAAAGCTAAACTTAGATATGTATTATTGATTGTTGGGTCAATTAGATCATGCCCATTTCTAGCTTATCTTAAAAAAAATAACAAATATTTCACAAATTTAGGTAAGTTATCTGGCTAACTCATTGATCCTGCTGTGTAGCATACCCTTCTGGTGTTGTGGCCACTGCAGTGTCAATAAATGCCTGGAATTATGCTACACGTGTCTGTATAGAGCATGCATTGCAAACAACCACATAGAACAAAGCTATACAGATGGAGAGCACACATTATACCGGTTTTAAGGTCTCTGCACTGGCTGCCTGTGAGTTTGAGTTCATTTTAATATTCTTCGATTGGTTTTTAAACCAATCCACAATTGTGCACCCCAATACATGTCAGACATGCTTCTAAATTATGTACCCAGTAGATCCCTCCAGTCTTGGTGGATTTTAACTTTGCTGTTGACATCTGTATATAAGCAGTCGTCCAGCTGTGTATCGTCATGTTATATTGTTGTATCTGTAAAATACATTAAATTACAGCTCCTTTTAACTATCCCCAAGCCTAGGACCAAGAGGCATAGAGGCAGCCTTTAGTTAAAGTGCCTTGCAAAAGTATTCATCCCCTTTGAGTTTTTCCTATTTTGTTGCATTACAACCTGTAATTTAAATTGATTTTTATTTGGATTTCATGTAATGGACATACACAAAATAGTCCAAATTGGTGAAGTGAAAAAAATTGTTTCAATTTTATTTACTGAAAAGTGGTGTGTGCATATGTATTCACCATCTTTGCTTTGAAGCCCCTAAATAAGATCTGGCGCAACCAATTACCTTCAGAAGTCACATAATTTGTAAAATAAAGTCCACCTGTGTGCAATCTAAGTATCACATAATCTGTCACATGATCATATATATATATATATATACATACATACATACATACATACATACATACATACACACACACACTCCTGACATAATCTAATGTTTTGCTTTCGCTGTAAAGCCTTTTTGAAATCGGACAATGTGGTTAGATTAACGAGAGTCTTATCTTTAACCTCTCTGGGCCAGTGGGACGTTAGCGTCCCACCCTAGTCAACAGCCAGTGGAATCGCGTGGCGCGAAATACAAATACCTCAAAAATGCTATAACTTCAATTTCTCAAACATATGACTATTTTACCATTTGAAAGATAAGACTCTCGTTAATCAAACCACGTTGTCCAATTTCAAAAAGGCTTTACAGCGAAAGCAAAACAGATTATGTCAGGAGAGTACCCTGCCAAAAATAATCACACAGCCATTTTCAAAGCAAGCATATATGTCACAAAAACCAAAACCACAGCTAAATGCAGCACTAACCTTTGATGATCTTCATGAGATGACACTCCTAGAACATTATGTTATACAATACATGCATGTTTTGTTCAATCAAGTTCATACTTATATCAAAAAACAGCTTTTTACATTAGCATGTGATGTTCAGAACTAGCATACCCACCGAAAACTTCCGGTGAATTTACTAAATTACTCATGATAAACGTTGACAAAATACATAAATCATTTTAAGAATTATAGATACAGAAGTCCTTTATGCAAACGCTATGCCAGATTTTAAAATAGCTTTTCGGCGAAAGCACATTTTGCAATATTTTGAGTACATAGCTCGGCCATCACAGGCTAGCTAATTTGACACCCACCAAGTTTGGGGCAACCTAAACTCAGAATTACTATTAGAAACATTGGATTACCTTTGCTGTTCTTCGCCAGAATGCACTCCCAGGAATTCTATTTCAACAAGAAATGTTGTTTTGGTTCCAAATAATCCATAGTTATATCCAAATACCTCAATTTGTTCGTGCGTTCAGGTCACAATCCGAAGGGCGAGCACATTTCGTGACAAAAAATGACAAAATATTCCATTACCGTACTTAGAAGCATGTCAAACGCTGTTTAAAATAAATTTTTATGCTATTTTTCTCATAAAATAGCGATAATATTCCAACCGGACAACGTTGTATTCATTCAAAGACTGAAAGAAAAAAATGGAGAAGTCTCGTGAACGCGCATCTCAGTCTCACTGTCCCTAGGCAGGCCACTTACAAACTCTGCTGCTGTACTTTGCCCAGAGACAGGAGACACGTCATTCCGCTTTCTGAACGCTTTAGAGAGCCAATGGAAGCCTTAGAAAGTGTCACGTAACAGCATAGATGCTGTATTGTCGATAGACATGCAACAGAAGGACAACAAATTGTCAGACAGGGCACTTCCTGCATGGAATCTTCTCAGGTTTTTGCCTGGCATATGAGTTCTGTTATACTCACAGACACCATTCAAACAGTTTTAGAAACTTTAGTGTTTTCTATCCAAATCTACTAATTATATACATATTCTCATTTCTGGGCAAGAGTAGTAACCAGTTTAAATCGGGTACGTTTTTTTATCCGGCTGTGAAAATACTGCCCCCTAGCCCCAACAGGTTAAAATGGTGTAAAATAGTTGATTGTTTGAGAAAATTGAATTGTGGTATTTTAATTGGTTTTGTATTTCGCGCCATGCGATGCCATTGGCTGTTGGCTAGGGGTTCCGCTAGCGGAACGTCTAGATGCAAGAGGTTAAAGATTGCTGTATACCAGCAGAACCCATCCAACTTGAAGGAGCTGAAGCAGTTTTGCCTTGAAGAATGGGAAAAAAAATCCCAGTAGCTAGATGTGCCAAGCTTCTAGAGACATACCCCAAGAGACTTGCAGCTGTAATTGCTGATAAAAAAGCTGGCTCTACAAAGTATTGACTTTGAGGGGGTGAATAGTGTAACTGACAGTTAATCTGTAAGTCTATGTCGTTGTTTGTTGTTTGAATTGTTTACGTGTTCGCTATACAAGGGAAATGATAAGACAGGTGGAACTACGTGGCTAATAACTGTTGTAACGGGGATCATTATCGTAGCAACACATCTTTGGGGGTGAAGGCTTTCCCGCGCGATGTTAGCTAAGTTTTCATGTTACCGGGTGTAGTTCGTAAAGGTTGATATGTGTATGTTAGGATGAAGCGTGAATTCATGCCAGGAATATAAGTGTGAAGTTTGATTTCCTCCCTTCTGTAATAAGCAGCCAATGAGGTATTTTTTCCTTTATTCGTGTGCTCAATCTGATACTGTTATAGCTCCGGCTAAACTGTTTATGTATGTAATTACTTCAGAGTTATACCAAGCTAATAAGTCACTCATAAGACAAGAAGGTGTAAGAGTGTGCTTAAACTGTATTTTCATTTACTTTATAGTTCTCACGGAAGGTGATAATTCTGACTAAACTACAGAATAAAGCCGCCAGTTAAAATCAAGGAACGGTTGTGCTCGTGGTTACTGGAGGGAGTTACAGTGAGAACTCAATGCTCTTCACGAGCAAGAGAGAAAGAAGAATCTCATCCAGCTGTAAACGTCTACAAGATACCCAAATCCTGGTAGGCTCTGTCATCTGCCAGATAAGAGTTTTTGCACCTACCTGCAACCTAAGAAGAAAATCTCCACATAAGGAAGCATCGTGAGGCAACATAAGGTCAAGGCTAACAGGAAAGTCAGACATGCAAGTACAAGTCAATGCGTTTGAAGGTGGCCCTAGCCTTGTGAACTGCTAATAAGAGACTTTAAGATTACGAGATAGTTGTGTATTTCATCAAGACGCTGGTATTATGCATTTGCTCCTTCTATCTTAATGTATCGCTGTTATGTGTATTACTGGAAAAATATTATTTGATACTTACTAAACAATATATATTGCTACAAAACATTAAAAGGGTCAGCGTACACCTATTCATTATATTTTCACCTGTAAGTTAATAGTGTAATTGTTTGGTAAGGTGTTTGTTCAAGCCTTTGTTACAAGCATTATACATGTTTATACCACGTACTAAGGTTTAAATTACCTACTCACTTATCCAAACCTTACCTAGATTTGATTTGATTTAGAATGTCAGAAAAGGGTAGTTTCACTAAAGGAAATAGAGATGGGGTGGGTCAAGTTGAGCAGCAACACCTTGCAAACTTCAAGCCTTCATCAGAACAAACAGAGCAGCAGGAAGAGACCCAGACTGGTGTGGAGTCACGGCTGCCAGCGAATGATGATACAAAAGCTGCTAATGGGACATCACAACAAGAGCCACGGAAAGGTGAGAGGGTCCGCAGGTTAACTGAAAAGGGCAGAGAACTGCGCGACGAAAGGTGGAGACAGCTCGAACATCGTTTCAGGGTCAGCTATGAGAAGTGGAAGGCTCTGGTAAAGGAAGCAAAACTGTCACTGACAGGCTGTTGCTCTGAAGACCTACTAGAAGACCTCTTAAACAAGATCAGACATACCTCTACAGAGCTAAACCTTGTCTATGTAAAGTTGCGTCAAATTGACATTCCCGACAATGATATACGCTGCAGAGTTGATACATGTGAAGCAGTTACAATGTCTATTATCAAGACTGTAAGGTGTCATTTAAAGGTCAGGGAAGAAGGTCAAAGTAACCAGATAGAGCTGCACTGGAAGGACAGCAATTCCTTGTGCATGTCTGAACTCTCACATAATTCAAGTCTCAACTATCAGCCCTCAAGCGCTTCCTCCCAGTCTCAAAGCAACTCAAAGGTCAACTCCAGACACTCAAGCGTGTCATCTGTTAAGAGACAAGAGGCCGCGGCGGAAGTTGCTGCTAACCAAGCAGCTTTAGAAGTAATGGTTAAGCAAGAACGTCAACTAGAAGAGCTTCAGAGACTCGAAGATGAAGATAAGAAGAGGACAGCGGAGCAAGAAGCTGAGGCTGTGAAACGCAGCTTAGAAGAAGCTAGGCTGCGAGTCAAGTTAGAGGTAGAAAATGCTGCCAGACGAAGGACGCTAGAAGACAAGCGTAGAGAGTTAGAGCGCCTAGAAGTGCTCAAGAAACGAAATACTGCCAAGGCGCGGATGCAAGTGTATGAGCAAGATGAAAACTCAGATGACGAGAAGAGAGAACTACTCTCTAACTGCAAATCTGTGAAAGAAGTCATGCACAGAAGTGGCTCATTTCATAGTCTCTCACCACAACATGTTGTGACAAGCACACAACATGAAGATAGCACCAAGACCATGTTCAGGTTACTAGCGGAATCAATCAGTGAAAGCCGCCTCCCCATACCAGAACCAGTGACATTCAATGGAGAACCACTCTCGTTCACTGACTGGAAGGTCTCTTTTCAGACTCTGATAGACAGGAAGAACATACCAGCAACTGAGAAGATATATTACTTAAGAAAATATGTCGGTGGGCCTGCCAAGAAAGCCATCGAAAGTTACTTTATGTTAGGAACAGAGTCAGCCTACCATGCTGCGTGGACCATTCTTGAAGAAAGGTACGGAAACAAATTCCTCATCGCCAAGTCCTTCAGAGATAAGCTCAATGCATGGCCTAAGATAGGATCCAAGGACAGTCTTGAACTTAAGAGACCTTGTAGATTTTCTCCGCAGCTGTGAGGCTGCTATGTCTCAGAATAAGGGCCTGGAGGTGCTTAATGACTGTAATGAAAACCAAAAGATCCTCGCTAAACTTCCAGATTGGCTAACTTCAAGATGGAATAGAAAGGTCATAGACATCTTAGAAGAAACGGAAACCTTTCCCAGCTTCAGTCAGTTTGTGAAGTTTCTCACGAGAGAAGCCAAGATCGCTTGCAATCCTGTAACCTCCCTTCACGCTTTGAAACCAAGCGAAGATGGAAAACCTAAGACGCCAAGGATTCAAAGCCCTGGAGCAAGGGTATTAGCAACTAACTCTGATGAGAAAGATACTGTCACTAGTTGTGTCTTCTGTGAGAAGTCAGGTCATAGTCTCCACAAATGTTGGAAGTTCATGGATAAGCCCACCGCAGAGCGACAGAAGTTTGTTCAAGAGAATAAATTGTGCTTCGGCTGTTTAAGGCCTGGGCATCGTTCGAAAGATTGTGATAACAGGAACACCTGTGACACGTGTCAGAGGAGGCATCCATCCTGCCTGCACGAAGATCGTACTAAAGAAAGGTCAAGGGACAGGAAGACAGAGCCCCCACAAGATAAGGGGACAAGTGCGTCAAGTGAGGCCATATCTAACAGAGTCGTAAGGGACATTAACAACACTCACACCTCCACAATCATTCCAGTATGGGTGTCAACCACAAGCGAGCCCGATCGTGAAGTTCTCGTGTATGCACTTCTTGACACCCAGAGCGACACCACCTTTATCCTTGAAGAGACAACAAAGGCTCTCAATACAAGGAAGGAGCCAGTACAACTGAAACTCTCTACAATGGCTTCAAGGAATACCATCGTGCCCAGCCAGAAGCTGTCTGGTTTGCAGGTTAGAGGGTTTTACCTGGAGAAGAAAATCCCTCTGCCAACTACCTACTCGAGAGAGTTTATTCCTGCAAACAGAGATCATATTCCTACTCCAGAGACGGCAAGAGCATGGTCTCATCTTGAACACATTGCAGAGGAGATTGCTCCTCAACAAAGCTGTGATGTCGGTCTCTAAATTGGCTACAACTGCTCCCAGGCTCTCCTTCCAAGAGAAATTGTGTCTGGTAAGGGAAATCAGCCTTTTGCTCAGAGAACAGACCTTGGCTGGAGCATAGTCGGCTATGGAAACCCATGTATCGACTATGGCGACGCTATTGGAGTTAGTCATCAGGTTATCGTTAGACAGGTGATGCCAAGTCTTCAATCTTCTTCCAACCTCATAAATCAAGTACACTATGTTTGTAGAACACGCCTAAGAGAGGTAATCACAGCACTGGACGTTATCAAGACGCTTGAATCCGACTTCAATGAGAGAGCTGCAGAAGAGGACCTCATATCTCAAGAGGATATCCGGTTCCTGACAAAAATGAAAGCGGGCATCAAACGCAAGGACAATGGACATTACGAGATGCCGCTGCCGTTTAAGGAAGAAAGACCCAACCTGCCGAACAATAAAACATGTGCAGTTCACCGCCTCAAGTGCCTGGAAAGGAGGCTGAGGAGAGACAAGCAGTACTACAAGGACTACACAGCATTTATGGAAGAGACCAAAGCTTGTGGAGATGCTGAGAAGGTCTCCAAGGAAGAAATTAACAAACATCCAGCATGGTACATCCCACATCATGGGGTTTACCACCCACAAAAACCTGGGAAGATACGAGTCGTCTTTGACTGCTCAGCTAAGTTTCGAGAGACGTCCTTGAATGACCATCTCCTCACCGGTCCAGAGTTGACAAACACATTGCTGGGTGTCCTTTGTCGTTTTCGTAAGGGTCCAGTTGCAATCATGTGTGATGTAGAGCACATGTTCCACCAGTTTCATGTGAAAGCAGAAGACCAAGATTATCTGCGGTTCCTTTGGTGGGAGAACGGAGATCTAGAGTCTCAACCCTCAGTGTATCGTATGAAGGTCCACTTGTTCGGCGCAGCTTCATCTCCTGGTTGCGCCAACTATGGTCTCAAACATCTCGCTGCCGAAGGACGAGGAAGCTTCAGCGAGAAGTCTATCGAGTTCATAGAAAGGAACTTTTATGTTGATGATGGGTTGACGAGCGTATCGTCTGAAGCTGAAGCGGCCCAGCTGGTGAAAGAAGCAAGAGAGCTTTGCAGCATCGGCAAACTTCGGTTGCACAAGTTTATCTCTAACAGCAAGGAAGTTATAGCCACAATTCCCAAGGAAGAATGTGCTGAGGGTGCCAAAGACCTGGATATGGCTTTGGGTGAACCACACATGGAGAGGGCGCTTGGTGTACTATGGTGTGTCGCATCAGACGAGTTCCAGTTTAGGGTAGTTGTTAAGGAACGCCCACTCACAAGAAGAGGAGTGTTGTCTACAGTAGCCTCTGTATATGATCCGCTTGGGTTTGTGGCACCCTTTGTCCTGGCAGGGAAGCAGATCTTGCAGCAGATGTGTCGTGACAAGATCAACTGGGATGACCCCATTCCAGATGACCTACGTTTCCAGTGGGAATTCTGGCTCCAAGGTCTACAAAAGTTGTCGGAAGTAAGAATCCAACGAGGCTACTTGCCATCAAGTTTCAAGGAAGTGCAGAGTTATGAGCTCCATCACTTCTCCGACGCTAGTACCTCAGGTTATGGAGAGTGCTCATACCTCAGAACAATCAGCACAGCAGGAGAAGTTCATTGCTCCCTAGTTATGGGGAAGTCGAGAGTCGCCCCTTCCAAGATTACGACCATACCACGACTGGAACTTTCAGCAGCGGTGGTAGCTGTTCGAACAAGTGACATGCTCAAAAGGGAGCTAGAGATACAAGGTCTACAGGAATACTTCTGGACAGACTCAAAGGTAGTTCTTGGCTACATCAACAATGAAGCCAGAAGATTCCACGTCTTTGTAGCTAACCGTATCCAACGCATTAAGCAAAGCACAGATCCCGAACAATGGAGATATGTGACCTCTGAAGAGAATCCTGCGGATCATGCTTCCAGAGGTCTCACATCAGAACAGCTCATGGCTTCCAACTGGTTCACAGGTCCAGACTTTCTTTGGCAAGAAGAACTTCCCAAAGGACAAGTCAAGGGGGGAGAGTTCGCAGACAATGACCCAGAGCTGCAGAAATCCCTGGTCCATGATACCCAGGCAAAGGAAGAAAGATCATTACTAGATCACCTTCACAAGTTCTCAGACTGGGCAAGAGTGGTAAAAGCTATCGCCAGGCTCAAACGACGTGTCAAGGAAGCCATAGGCTTCAAATTGAGGTCTAGTGAAGCTACAAGCATAGAAGAAAGGAGAGAGGCAGAGCTCACCATTATAAGGATGGTTCAAGAAGCAGCCTTCTCCCATGAGATACACAACCTTAGGCACCAGAAATACATCAAGACCAAAGATAAAGCAAGCAAGTTGCATAAATTGAGTCCATTTCTGGATGAGCAAGGTATCCTCAGGGTGGGAGGTCGCTTGGCTCATGCAACTCTTCATTCCCACGTGAAGCATCCTGCAATCCTGCCAAGAGATAGCCACTTGTCAGTGCTGCTCGTCAAGCACTATCATGAAAGAGTACGACACCAAGGACGTGGAATAACGATCAATGAGCTGCGATCCAACGGTATATGGATCCTAGGATGCAGCAATGCAGTTTCCTCGCACATCTACAAATGTGTGAAATTCAGAAGATGTACAGAAGAGCAAAGGATGGCAAATCTTCCGAAGGAACGCATGGAGACCACGCCTCCCTTCACATACTGCGGGATGGACTGCTTTGGACCCTTCTATGCCAAGGACGGAAGAAGAGAGTTAAAGCGTTATGGGCTCCTACTCACTTGCATGGGCTCTCGAGCAGTTCACATTGAAATGCTTGATGACTTAACCACCGATGCCTTTATCAATGCCCTGCGTTCATTCATCGCCATACGTGGTAATGTTCGTCAAATCAGATGTGATCAAGGCAGCAACTTCATTGGCGCAAGACGCGAGTTTGTGGATGCCCGGAAGGAAATGGATCAAGAACGATTGAAGGAACTTGGATGCGAGTTTATCATGAACACCCCATCTTCAAGTCACATGGGTGGTGTTTGGGAAAGGCAAATCCGCACGATACGAAGTGTCTTGACATCCATTCTTGATCAGTCAGACGGAAGACTCGACAGCGCTTCTCTGCGTACCTTTCTCTATGAAGTCATGGCGATTTTAAATAGTAGGCCCCTAACTACGGAATATCTGAATGATCCATTAGGTCCAGAACCGCTCACACCAAATCACATCTTGACAATGAAGTCCACAATTCTCTTACCACCACCTGGACAGTTCATCAAGGAAGATCTTTATCTCCACAAGAGATGGCGCAGAGTACAATTCTTAGCCAATGACTTCTGGGCAAGGTGGAAGAAAGAGTACCTCCTAAACCTCCAACACAGGCAGAAATGGAATAAAGACAGAAGAAACGCAAGTATTAATGACATTGTCATATTGCAAGATGATACTGCACCACGCAACCAGTGGAAATTGACAAAGGTTACAGAAGTGTACCTGGGACAGGATGGCCGGGTGAGAAGATGCAAGTTACTGATCAGCGACTCAACCCTGGATGAGAGAGGTAAACGCATCACCAAACCCACCTATCTGGAGAGGCCCATCCATATGACAGTCACCCTCCTGGAAGCCAATCAAAAACCCTGCAGACCCCTTTCACAGAAATCACAGGTGATTGGTGGGAGTGTAACTGACAGTTAATCTGTAAGTCTATGTCGTTGTTTTTTGTTTGAATTGTTTACGTGTTCGCTATACGAGGGAAATGATAAGACAGGTGGAACTACGTGGCTAATAACTGTTGTAACGGGGATCATTATCGTAGCAACACATCTTTGGGGGTGAAGGCTTTCCCGCGCGATGTTAGCTAAGTTTTCATGTTACCGGGTGTAGTTCGTAAAGGTTGATATGTGTATGTTAGGATGAAGCGTGAATTCATGCCAGGAATATAAGTGTGAAGTTTGATTTCCTCCCTTCTGTAATAAGCAGCCAATGAGGTATTTTTTCCTTTATTCGTGTGCTCAATCTGATACTGTTATAGCTCCGGCTAAACTGTTTATGTATGTAATTACTTCAGAGTTACACCAAGCTAATAAGTCACTCATAAGACAAGAAGGTGTAAGAGTGTGCTTAAACTGTATTTTCATTTACTTTATAGTTCTCACGGAAGGTGATAATTCTGACTAAACTACAGAATAAAGCCGCCAGTTAAAATCAAGGTACGGTTGTGCTCGTGGTTACTGGAGGGAGTTACAAATAGTTATGCACGCACAAAGTTTTGTTTTATTTTGTCTTATTTCTTGTTTGTTACAAAATATTTTTTTATTGTGAATCTTCAAAAAGTGGTAGGCATGTTGTGTAAATCAAATGATACAAACCCCCCCCCCCCCAAAAAATATTTTAATTCCAGGTTGTAAGGCAACAAAATACGAAAAATGCCAAAGGGGGTGAATACTTTCGCAAGCCAGTGTATTATGCCCCCAGCCTCTGGAATAGCCTGCCAGAGAATCTGAGGGGGCGAAACAGTGTACATACTGTATTTAAAAGAGATCTTAAAACACACCTTTTTAGCTTTGCTTTTCCTTAGGATTCTGTTTTGTCATTCAGTTTTTGTCATTCTTTTGTTTTTTTTCCTCTTGTTTGTTGTGTAGTAAACATTTGTTTTTATTTTCTCCTGTGAAGCACATTGCATTGCATTCCATGTCTGAAATTTGTATAAATAAAGCTTTATTTAATTTCATACATTGGCAAGCCAGTGGGCAATAGGCCAGGCGACAGGCAGTTGGAAGTTTCTTACAGCTAAAATGGAGGAGTACCTATACAAGTCGAGCTAGATCATTGCATGGTGTTGCTTTTATTATTGCGCAATTGTTGCATTTCTCAGTGTATTTGAATATTTTGTGGCTCCTCAAGGTTTTTAGTCAATGAGTACTACTACAGGTACAAATAAATGTCACACCTCCTTCTGGAACCTTAATGGTCAACTTGAGATGTGTGCTTCCAATTAAAACTTTAGGAATATGGAAAACTTTAAATTACACATGCATTTCTCAGGTTAGGATTCAATCCAAAGCGCATGCATACTGTAGGTCAGAAACAAATAACAATAAAATCTGGGCTTAGATGAAATCAACAGGAAAAAAACCACATCCCAAAACTGTCTCCCAGCATGTGGAGACTAGAGCGGCGTTTTCTAATGATTATTATAGGGGTTTCAAGTTAAGGATTGAAAAAACCTGACCAGACTAACAGTATTTCATAGAGCAGATGGTTGCCAGATTCACCTAAAGGATTGTTATGGGGAGGGAGGGACGTCTAGGCCACCCTTCTCGTGGCATGTTGCTCTCACAGACAACTGACACTAGAGAGTCACAACTTTTCTTGTTTGCAGGGACTGCCCCCCCAAAAACCACCAAGTTCAGAATTAGAAACAAACTATACCATTAATTCACAAGTCAAAACACAAACAGTAATTCAAAAGCAAAGTCTATAGATGGAAGGGTCTTGTTGGAGAGAAGGGCCTACATTTTCCAAATAGCCTGATGAGTCATCTCTTACCTGAAGAATTTCTATTGAGAGAGAACTTTTAAGTGCTCAGGGAGTCTATATAAATAGGTCTATTTATATATTTGGTACTGTGTAAAATGCAGTTCCGTGTCTTACTATGATCAGGTTCACTCCACTCTTGAGAAACCATATAAATGCATGTAGCGATAAGGTGCATACTCAAATACAATACTGAACAAAAATATAAAAACACAACATGCAACAATTTCAAAGATTATACTGAGGTACAGTTCATATAAGGAAATCAGTCAATTGAAATAAAAGCATTAGGCCCTAATCTATGGATTTCACGACTGAGCAGGGGCGCAACCATGGGTGGGCCTCGGAGGGAATATATGCCCACCCACTGTGGAGCCAGGCCCAGCCATTCAAAATCAGTTTTACCCAACAAAAGACATGACGACAATCATTCACAAGGGGGGTCAGTTTGAGGTCCTGCGTGTGTGTCCACCTAAGCTTGGGAAAGGGGGCGTTCTGGTGTCCTCCTCATGGCAGACAAACAGGGCTGAAGGAAATGTATCAGTTCTCAAGAAAAGCCACGTAGTCAGTGAGTCTGGCCAGCTGCTGCTCGTTTGGAACCAGCGATACAGGGGGAGGATCTGTTGAAAGAGAGAGAGTGAGTGAGTAAGAGAGGGATTCCTCATAGAGCCAAGTCTTCTACCATGTAGCATCCTCCATCCGTGTGCGTGTCAGAGTTTCCGTTATGAAAATGTGGTGCAGGACATTTGACCAGCAGCATTTCCATTTACCAGACATTTTAGAAATTTACCAGAACCATAGGCCTATGCATTGGGTGCGTAACCTGATTAAGGCATCCACCAACGGTGATCGGAATGACAGAAACCACATTCAGATTATAGTGAATTAATCTTAACAAAACGTGCAAGTCGAGTATGCAATGACGTGTCTCTTACTTACCGCTCACTTTGTAGATGATAGAATAACTGTTGACATTTACTTTTCCTCAGCCAACAAGACGAGAAACGAAAAGTACAATCACTAGCCTAGGCGGTGCGTGAAGTTTGGGGAAGCCAATTTTCACCATAAAAATGCAACTGTATTCGCAGACTTATGTAAAATAGCCTACTATTCGGAATGTGATGAGTAGAGTGTATAGTCATAATTTAGGCTAATAATATAACTCAAAATCACTGTTCGCAAGAAAGACTGTCCAATGCATGGCTGAGCGCATATAGCAGAGAGGCCTAGGCTATATCAGATGTGTTTTTTCTTTCTTTGTGCAGGAAAAATTAAGCTTAGACGTATCATTCAATTCTACTACACTTTATAATACTGCAGACATTAGCAGACTATTTTTTAATTACAGGGTAGCCCACTCTGCTGACACTGACAAACAGATCAATAAAAACGACGTTGTCCATATAATAGGTGAGACAAATAGAATATGACATCCATCTAAGCTGGAGGAGGAAATTATTGCCCAAAAACAAACTTAAGTGGCACTGACCCGACAATGACAGAGTGAATATGTGCAGTGAGCACTCACCAGGGATATGGTCAATGCTCTCCGCTGGTGCCAAACAACATGAACATGACAGAAATGGGCAACAGGTTTCAATGGCATATGGAAGTCTTTATAAAAATAGGCTAATTGCCTCCACTGAAATGGTCAGATTTTGCCTAGGCTACTCTGAAGAAAGGTAAAACATGCCTCATAATATGTAGTAAAACTTTCAGGTTTCAAACAATTAAGAAACTATACACTTTCAAAATGCATACTGCCTCCAGCTCATTGCAAAGTGGTGTGTGACGCACTGATGAAGCCTGCCTTCATTTGCCTATGCATTTAAAAAGCAAATGGGAAGCATGCTTCAATTTCCAGTTGAGAAATAAAAATAATACCTATAAGTACGGCGTGGGACAAAAATATATTTTTAACACAAGATTGCATTTAGCATTGTTGCGCAATGATTGGGCTTATGAAAGCGCTGTCTGGCAGATTTTCTGCTCAAAGGCTCTGTATGCTGATTCAATGTAAGAAAAATTGAGGTGCGAGAGGATTAATCGAGGGGCTGACGGATCAAGTCAGATGAACATATGTGCCACAGATTCTCAGCATGATGGTCTGCTGATTAGAGAAAGGGGCTGTTACAAGGTCCCGCAAAATGTTTCCATAAAGAAATGCGTCTCAAACCAGACTGATCAACAAGCCACCCACTGGGCGTGTCGACAGTTAGGATTGGAGGGAAAAGAACGGCATATGTGGTGATGAGAGTTGAGGGGAGGGGGAAGATGAGGGAAGGGAGTGAACAATGAGCGAGCACAAGAGAGAACTATGGTTACGAAGTGGATGAAAGAGAACACAAGTGGGGGGGAAGAAGGAAAGCATGATGTGTGAGAAATAAAGGGATATCTGATGTTGCTCATTCCTGAACCTGTATTTGACCAGTTACACAGGGACAGAATGTCTCAGGAGGTAGGCCAGGCAAAGGAAACAGAACAGTAATATGGGGGTAAAAATGCGCAAAGAAAAACCTATGAGAGCCCACAAATACATGAGAGAAACAGAGAGGAGGGGAAAGTAAGGGCGGTGAGGAGGAGTGGAGTCAGTGTCTAAGCCAGCTATGAATGACCTCATAATTCACAGCTCTGGACCGGGTTCGCTCTCACACACAACACACACACGGCATATGGTTAAATGGAGCATATGGGGGAATGACAGTCTGGTTGGAAAATGCCATCTGCACCAGAAGAGGGCGTGATTGAGCAAAGTAGGGGGAAAAAGGCTCAGGCATGACAAATAGCCTACTGACGGGAGAAAAGAGAAGGGCAATAGCTCCACCTACCTGGCTTCTGGGGCATTACCATCCTGGTGGCAGGGTCTGCCTGCCAACCCTGGCTCACCACCCCTGTGGGAGGGAAAAAGTGATAAGAGAGAGGAGGGTTGGGTGGAGAAAAGGAGGGCAAAATAAGCGAAGAGAGGAAAGGAGAAAAGTTACGAGACACTATTTTCAGGTCTAAACTTGAAGTCACATGAAGAGATTAAGGATATACAAAACAATGGTATACGACTGTGTTATTGATCCAGTAGCCAGATGGTAGTGAGTATAGATTAGGTTCTACACTGCTTCTGCTTACCCTTCACGGCTTCCTCCACGGAGTAGCCCACAAAGGCGGCAAAGTCTTCGGCCATGATGGAGGTATACGCCTGGGCCACCAGGCCATACGCCCTCCGACGAGTGGTCTCTGTGGGAATAAAGATGGGTACACACGTGAGATGTATGCATTTAAGAGAGGGCCATTTTGTCTTTCAAACATGCAAAAAAAATCTAATAACACCTCATGTAAACTGCACAATGTGGAGTCCAGCCCCATGGTCAAAAAGTAATGTTATTGTACTATTCATGTAGCAGCGCTAACAACAATTTGTCTATACTTGGACTGAGAAATAGCAAGTCAAATAGGCCTACAGTGTAAGGCAGATGTTTTTTATTTAACCTTTAACCAGGTAGGCAAGTTGAGAACAAGTTCTCAATGTATGTAAAGATGTAAGGAAAAGGCGAGCACAAAACAAGGTCAGAGTATGATTTGGTCCCGAGTCAAGAGTGGGTCAACTGCTCCTTATGACGACATTGCAAAACAATTTAGCCTCACAGCTGACGGCAAACCAGACTTTGGCTTACACCTTTGATGGATTGTATGTTTATTGATACCCCGACAGCTTCAATGAACAAGCCCTAAGTTATCGCCTTCGCACTTTATAGCCTAGCAACAGTCTGTGTGTATTAACAACCCCCCATTCGCTACAACAGTGTTACCGGTGGTAACATAACAACTGGGACAAGTGGAGACAGCTGCAAGGACGGGCACAGTGACTGTCCGGGGTTTTTCCCCCTTTCTTCTCCCCAAAGAGCCCCTGTTATCAATGTTACTTAATTTTCTGAACAAAATGCCACATTTGCTTTTAACTCCAGGCATTGGCCCAGAAAAATCAACCGATATCCTTCCAACCACATTATGTAGCCTACTGTATATGGCACAATTGAGAGCCAGAGCATTATCAACTGGTGTGCCCAAGTAATATAAATTAAAAAACT
The DNA here is from genome assembly GCF_965601325.2 of Salmo salar. Classification (NCBI taxonomy): domain Eukaryota; kingdom Metazoa; phylum Chordata; class Actinopteri; order Salmoniformes; family Salmonidae; genus Salmo; species Salmo salar. The sequence continues at coordinate 7,526,675 of NC_138311.1, forward strand.
TAACTGGTCCTGCCTTTTTAAGTACACCTACAAAATGCCAAACCCATCTGATGTCTTTCTCAGCCATCTACAGTGCATTCGGAAAGTATTCAGACCCCTTGACTTTTTCCACATTTTGTTACGTTACAGAATTTCCCCTCATCAATCTACACACACAAATACCCCATAATGACAAAGCAAAAACAAGTTTAGAAATTTTTGGAAATGTAAAAAAAAAAATGTAAACTGAAATCTCACATAAGCATTCAGCCCCTTTACTCAGTACTTTGTTGAAGAACATTTGGCAGTGATTACAGCATCAAGTCTTCTTAGGTATGGCGTCACAAGCTTGACACCTGTATTTGTGGAGTTTCTCCCATTCTTCTTTGCATATCCTCTCAAGTTCTGTCAGGTTGGATGGGGAGCGTAGCTGCACCGCTATTGGGTTCAAGTCCAGGCTCTGGCTGGGCCACTCAAGGACATTGAGACTTGTCCTGAAGCCACCACTGCGTTATCTTGGCTGTGTGCTTAGGGTCGTTGTCCATAGGGTCGTTGTCCTATTGGAAGGTGAACCTTCGCCCCAGTCTGAGGTTCTGAGCGCTCTGGAGAAGGTTTTCATCAAGGATCTCTCTGTACTGTGCTCTGTTCATCTTTCCCTCAATCCTGACTAGTCTCCCAGTCCCTGTCGCTGAAAAACGTCCCCACCACGATGCTGCCACCACCATGCTTCACCGTAGGGATGGTGCCACGTTTCCTTCAGACGTGACGCTTGGCATTCAAGCCAAAGAGTTTAATCTTGGTTTCATCAGACCAGAGAATCTTGTTACTTTAGGTGCCTTTTGGCAAACTCCAAGCAGACTGTCATGTGCCTTTTATTGAGGAGTGGCTTCCGTCTGGCCACTTTAGCACAAAGGCCTGATAGGTAGAGAGCTGCAGAGATGGTTGTCCTTCTGGAAGGTTCTCCCATCTCCACAGAGGAACTCTAAAGCTCTGTCAGGGTGACCATCGGGTTCTTGGTCACCTCCATGTCCAAGGCCCTTCTCACCCGATTGCTCAATTTGGCCGGGCAGCTAGCTCGAGTCCTGCTGGTTCCAAACTTATTCCATTTTAGAATGGATGGAGGCCAATGTTTTTGGGGACCTTCAATGCTGCAGAAATGTTCTGGTACCCTTCCCCAGATCTGTGCCTCGACACAAACCTGTCTTGGAGCTCTACGGACAATTCCTTTGACCTCATGGCTTGATTGTTGCTCTGACATGCACTGTCAACTGTGGGACCTTATATAGGCAGGTGTGTGCCTTTCCAAATCATGTCCAATCAATTTAATTTACCACAGGTGGACTCCAATAGAGTTGTAGAAACATCTCAGGGATGCTGAATGGAAACAGGATGCACAGGAGCTCAATTTCAAGTCTCATAGCAAAGGGTCTGAATACTTATGTAAATAAGGTATGTGTTTTTTATTTTAAATTAGCAAAGAAATTCTAAAAACCTGTTTTCCCTTTGTCATTATGGGATATTGAGTGTAGACTAAATACATTTTTAAAACAAATTCAATCTATTTTAGAATAAGGCTATAACATAACAAAATGTGGAAAAAAGCCAAGGGGTCTGAATACTTTCCGAATGCACTGTATTTCCTGTGCTTGAGGGGTATAAAATCAATGTCACTTAAATCTCGCTGGATTGATTGCATTCATTTTATTCTTGCATGTGCCGATAATTTTTTTCCCGTTAATGTTACAATCACGGAAACGTTTGTAATGTTAAACACACCCTGGTAATGACTGAAATGGACTCAAAGGAATAGATTGTCTTTCTGTTGAATCTATAAGAACACTCAAGCTTTGTCAGGGATTTAACAGTCTTGACACATACCACAAGAAATAGAAGATAACAGTGCCTTCAGAATATATTCACAGTGCCTTCAGAAAATATTCACACCCCTAGACTTTTTCCACATTTTGTTGTGTTACAGCCTGATTTTAAAATGGATTAAATGTAGATTAGTGGGCATCGGCCAACACACAATACCCCATAATGTCAAAGTGGAATTAAGTTTAGAAATTTGTACTAATTAATTAAAAATGAAAAGCTGAATTGTCTTGAGTCAATAAGTATTCAACCCCTTTGTTATGGCAAGCCTAAATACACTCAGAAGTAAAAACGTGCTTAACAAGTCACATAATAAGTTGCATGGACTAATAATAGTGTTTAACATTTTGTTATGACTACCTCATCTCTGTACCTCACACATACAGATAATTGTATGGTCCCTCAGTCAAACACAGATTCAACCACAAAGACCAGGGAGGTTTTCCAATGCCTAGCAAAGGACACCCATTGACGTGAACATCCCCTTGAGTATGGTTAAGTTAATTGACTTTGGATGGTGTATCAATACTCCCAGTCCCTACAAAGTTACAGGCGTCCTTCCTAACTTAGTGGCCGGAGAGGAAGGAAACCGCTCAGAGATTTCACAATGAGGCCAATGGTGACTTTAAAACAGTTAGAGTTTAATGGCTGTGATAGGAGAAAATTGAGGATGAATCAACCTTGTACAGTGGGGGGAAAAAAGTATTTGATCCCCTGCTGATTTTGTACGTTTGCCCACTTACAAAGAAATGATCAGTCTATAATTTTAATAGTAGGTTTATTTGAACAGTGAGAGACAGAACAACAAAAATATCCAGAAAAACGCATGTCAAAAATGTTATAAAATTATTTGCATTTTAATGAGGGAAATAAGTATTTCACCCCTCTGCAAAACATGACTTAGTACTTGGTGGCAAAACCCTTGTTGGCAATCACAGAGGTCAGACGTTTCTTGTAGTTGGCCACCAGGTTTGCACACATCTCAGGAGGGATTTTGTCCCACTCCTCTTTGCAGATCTTCTCCAAGTCATTAAGGTTGAGGCTGACGTTTCAGAAAGATTTCTGGCTCCCAGGTGTCTTTTTTACAGGTAACAAGCTGCAGTTAGAAGCACTCCCTTTAAGAATGTGCTCCTAATCTCAGCTCATTACCTGTATAAAAGACACCTGGGAGCCAGAAATCTTTCTGATTGAGAGGGGGTCAAATACTTATTTCTCTGATTGAAATGCAAATCAATTTATAACATTTTTGACATGTGTTTTTCTGGATATTTGTTGTTATTCTGTCTCTCACTGTTCAAATAAACCTACCATTAAAATTATAGACTGATCCTTTCTTTGTCAGTGGGCAAACGTACAAAATCAGCAGGGGATCAAATACTTATTTCCCCCACTGTAGTTATTCCACAATACTAACCTAATTGACAGAGTGAAAATAAGTGAGCCCGTACAGAATTAAAATATTCCAAAACATGCATCCTGTTTGCAACAAGGCACTAAAAGTAATACTGCAAAAAATGTGGCACAGCAATTAACGTTTTGTCTTGAATACAAAAAGTGGAATGTTTTGGGGTAAATTCAATACAACACATTACTGAGTACCACTCTCCATATTTTCAAGCACAGTGGTGGCTGAATCATGTCATGGGTATGCTTGTAATCATTAAGGACTGGAGTTTTTCAAGATAAAAAATATAAACCAAATGGAGCTAAGCACAGGCAAAATCCTAGCTGAGTTAGTTGACTTAAATCTATTTTTAAATCTATGGCAAGACCTGAAAATGGTTGTCTAGCAACGATAAAACAATTTGACAGAGCTTGAAGAATTTTGAAAATAAAAAGGTGCAAATGTTGCACAATCCAGGTGTCAACAACTCTTAAGAGACATACCCTGAAAGACAGACAGCTGTAATGACTGCCAAAGGTGCTTCTACAAAGTTGTGACTCAGGGGTGTGAATACTTGTGTAAATGAGTGTACTTCTGCATATTTTTTTTTTTTATAAATTAGCAAAGAACATGTTGCTAATGTTTTCACTTATGGGTATTGTGTGTAGATTGGTGAAAAAGATATACATTTATTCAAATTAGGCACATCATTTTCTGTATTTTAACAAAATATTTTTTGCTTTTCTGACACCATTACAAAATGTATACAAGTGCATTCTAAGAAAAAAGTCAATTTTGACAATAAATGTAATAATGGAATTCCCACCAAAATCCCTGAACTAATTATTTGTCCGCCCCAGTAAAATGTTGTGCTCCAATTCAGTTAATTAATAACGTTTGGAGTGTCTTCATCCATTGTCTAACTGTTGCATTTATTAGAATTGTTCTTAAAACCTTTTAACAATTTTGATGACTGTTGCTAGCACCACTGATAAAATATTACAACTAATTCTAAAGGAATTTGGAGACTACAAGAACAGATGACAGAAGCCATTGAATCAGCTGAGTGGCAGGGTACTAATCCAAAGATGACTAGTCATGTGGGCCGGCCCCTCCAAATGCCTCCCCTACAGCTCTTCAGAAAGGAGTTGGTAGTTGCTGAGCAAGTCGGTCTATGACATGAGGGGGATGGTACTTAATGGAGAAACAGGACCCCCACTGACACTCTATTCCAGGGCCTCTGTCATTTCTCAACATCTTAACTTTTAAAAATAGCCCCCCCCCCCCCCCCAATCTTCACCAGGAAAGGCTTGCCACTGAGGACTTAGCAAGGGCTTTTATTTTTAAATGCTGGCACATGCCAAGTGAGAGCAACAACATATTGGGACAACACTCAAACTATAGTTATATTGCAAAACCATTTTGTTTTGAACTTCAAACTGATTTGCTGGGTATGCATGTGTGTTTCTCTGTACCTTGAAAAAAGGAGGAATGAAGGGCATTCTTGAAATAATCAGAATCTGATAAAAACAAAGAAATATCTGCTTGAGTCATTTGAAGCATTGTTTATTTCAGTATGCGACAAAAACAGATCTGTTGAAATATTCTGTTGCCAGTTGTGGGCACGCAATCAATTCAAGCATTTATCCGTTTGAAACAACCACAGGCATTCTAGATGCAGATGAGAAATCCCAAATCAAATCTTCATTCCCATCTCAATCTCTACACCTGATAAAGTCTTCAAGTGGTTGTTTACCAGAGTGTATTCAACCTAAAGTACATAACAAATAGATCTGATATGGAAATACAAAAGTATAAAAAAACTATATAGTTTACAAAATGGCAAAATTAAGAGTACAAAAACCTAAATATTGCACTCAAAACTGGGGTAAGCCATTGTGTATCCAAGTCAATCCACTCCTAACGAAAACATTCTGATGCAACCAACGTCTTCCTTCCTTCCTCCTAAATGATCTTAATATCTCTGAAACATTGAAACTAGAGTCCCTGCCATGAACATTCAGGTTGAAGAACCTTCAAAAGTAGTAAATAGTTAATTTGTTCATTTCGTATATTTAAGTTTCATCACTCCTCCTCTTCGTCCCCTTCCGCATCCTCAAACTCGTCATCGTCGACCATTCCAAAGTCCATCTTGGCCAGGACGACCTCCACATGCTCCGTGGACAGTGTGAAGTGGTCCATCTTCTCAAAGCCTGGCTCGGGCCTCTCCTCACCCAGGGAGCTCTTGGCGGTGTCCTTGGTCTGTGTAATCAGGCCCTTGGAGGCCAGCAGGAACTCGGCAGCACCGCTCTGCTCCAGGGCCTGAACCGCCGTGTCAGTCAGCTCTGAGCCTGCCTGCAGTCGCTCGCCATAGCGCTGGGCCAGCGCCCGCAATGCTGTAACCTTCTCGTCCTGCTCCTTGCCGATCTGTTCCAGCAGCATGCCCTTACGCTCCTCCAGCACAGCGTAGAGCAGGTCGAAGCGCTCGCCCAAGCTTTGCTTGGCGCGCTGTGCATTGTCCTGCACCGCCCGGCAGGCGTCCTCCATCTGGTTGAGTAGGGCCTGAAGGCGCCCATTGCCCGCCACCAGGGCGTCGATGGCGTTGCTAAGCTCGCCCTTCTGCACCTGGTAGACACTGGCCAGCGGCGACACCTCACAGTCCTTGTGCTGGCCAAACACCTTGCACATGGAACAGGTGGGCATCTGGCAGGTAACGCAGTAGATGTTGATCTTTTCCTCCTCGTGCTCCTGGCACATGGGTTCTTTAGAGTCCTTGGGCTTCAATGGAGTCTCTGTGCTGTCACTGCTGCCACTACCCCCGCCGCCCTCCTGCTGTTGCTTGTAGATGTCAATGATGTTCTCCACCAGCAGGTTGCGTTGAAGGCCGTGCACGCCGTGGCGGTCCAGGACCACCTCGAAGCGGCAGGTGGGGCAGCGGAAGACGCCGCCCGAGAAGCGGTAGGGATTGCGTGAGTCGTAGAGGTCGCTGGCACAGCCACGGCACAGGTTGTGTTGGCAGGGAAGGATGACCACGGGCTTAGTGAACATCTCCAGGCAGATGGGGCAGCTCAGCTGCTTCTCCAGGCTCTCCATGGGGCTTGGTGGACGCACCACCGAGCCTGTCCTCTGGACATCCATGCTGAAATAAGCTTCTCCTTAATGTTGGGCTAGAAAAGCTGAGTCTCTTTTTCGACACAGCCTTCTCAAACTTCAGTGTGTCTTGGACGACTGCTTCTCCTATAGGCTTTAACAAGCCTGTAACTGTGGAGGCTGGGGGTTGAACCTTTCTCTTTGGTAGCTGCTTCAGAGTCCGCTGAAGTGCTGACATCTGTTCTGACTGGGGAATAGCAGCCCTGTCCTTTATACCAGCCTGCGACACCCGATATCTCCCACCAACCAGGGTACATATTCCTCCCTGCTTGTTTGCCAGGCTCTTTTCTGAGAAAATGGCCCCCACCCACTGGCTGCTGCATGTGTCATATGTTACACAAGGAGCGAGATCCCCTCCCGCAGTGACAGAAATCTGACAGGGCCAGGAGTACATTCAGCAGAGATAAAGCCCCCCATGTGACTGTCCCAGAGCAGTCGCACCCGAGGGAGGTTTCCTTAAGGGTAAACAACATGCCTTGTCACGTCAACACACCCCTGACTGTTTACCACGGGCTGGTTTTCCAGGAGTATTACGACAAAGCCAACATAGGCTTCATAAAGCTAACCACCTTTCTCGCTGGTGTAGCCTACTTATACTCTGGTCATATCAGAGCACTTCAGTAGATTAAATAAAACTCTTAGCAAGCATTCACAACACCCTCTGTGGCAGACCCCAAACCCACTGTTTGAGGTTTCATGCTCATGACATGCATTGCACCATCATCCTATAAATATGCAAAAAAATCTATATTTCTCTCTTCATACTTTTGCCCCTTCTACATTTGCCCACTGAATGGTGTTTTGAATCCAACATTTTACTCGATAAACTGCCCCAACAAAACAAGCAGAATAAAATACCTCCCAGTGACTTTCTTTGGATTGATTTCCATTATATTACACAAGCGGTCAGCTATAGGTTAAACCCCAGATCGTGGAAATTAAGATGGCCTTGAGTAACTCTCCTGTAAATGTGTAGCACATTCCGTGACGTTGAAAAATTATAAAAAATAAAGAACAGTGAGCACCAGGGATGAGCTATTCTAAAACCTTGCCGCATGAGTGACTTCGTGTATGGGTCTACCAGGGTCCAAAAGTTAGAGGTGGTTACACATGGGGGGTATGAGCAGTGAAGGTCATAAGTGTTTCCATATGACACTAATCGGCAGAGGCAGGAACTTACTGATGGATATTTTAGTGTAATTTAAGAAGACACCATCTTATCTGTCAATTTCATAACCTTGTGACAATACCTTTGTAATATACTCATCTATATTGACTACTGTCATTTTGAGAATCAAGAAAAATGATCTGTTTTGAACAATTGTGGTAGGCTAAATGGTGTGATGCTGCTTATGGTTTAAAGGGCTAGATTAAACAAGGTGAACTGTATCATATCATGCTGTGCATCAATGGGACAATTTGTTCATGTTCTTATAGAGCCTATTAATTATCAAGGGGGTATTACAAAAACTTTTAAAGATGGAATCCGCAGTATTGGGAAACAGCTCCACTGTCCACTTGACAAAGAGCTGGGGAGCATCACGTATCGTAAATATACATATGCTGCTGTTCTATCGTGTGTGCAATAAGGGGAGAAAAAAAATGTTTGCAGTAACTTTTTTGTTGTTCTTATAGAGCAAATGGACATGGCAGGTTCACCATTCAGGATTCCAACTTTAAGCTCCCTCATGTTTGCCCCCATTTACCACATCACAGCTGGGAAACAATGTAGGATGCAAGTGGCACCCTTTTATTTATTATTTATTTAACTAGGCAAGTGAGTAAAGAACAAATTCTTATTTACAATGACGGCCTATCGGGGAACAGTGGGTTAACTGCCTTGTTTAGGGGTAAAATGACAGATTTTTACCTTGTCAGCTCAGGGATTCGATTCAGCAACCTTTCGGTTACTGGCCCAACGCTCTAACCACTAGGCTACCTGCCACCCCTTTTGATCATCAAGAACCCTCAATAGGCAGCAGACTACAATGTACAGTTGAAGTCGGAAGTTTACATACACTTAGGTTGGAGTCATTAAAACTTGTTTTTCAACCAGTCCACAAACTTCTTGTTAACAAACTATAGTTTTGGCAAGTCGGTTAGCACATCTACTTTGTGTATGACAAGTCATTTTTCCAACAATTGTTTAGACATTATTTCGCTTATAATTCACTGTATCACAATTCCAGTGGGTCAGAAGTCTACAGACACTAAGCGAAAAGTGCAAATCAATCCCAGAACAACCGTAAAGGACCTTGTGCCTTCAAACAGCTTGGAAAATTCCATAAAATGATGTCATGGCTTTAGAAGCTTCTGATAGGCTAATTGACATCATTTGAGTCAATTGAAGGTGTACCTGTGGATGTATTTCAAGGCCTACCTTCAAACTTAGTGCTACTTGCTTGACATCATGGGAAAATCAAAAGAAATCAGCCAAGACCTCAGAAAAAAAATGGTAGACCTCCACAAGTCTGGTTCATCCTTGGGAGCAATTTCTAAACACCCGAAGGTACCACCTTCATCTGTACAAACAATAGTACGCAAGTATAAACACCATGGGACCACGCAGCCGTCATACCGCTCAGGAAGGAGATGTGTTCTGTCTCCTAGAGATTAATGTACTTTGGTGCGAAAAGTGCAAATCAATCCCAGAACAACCGCAAAGGACCTTGTGAAGATGCTGGAGGAAACAGGTAGAAAAGTATCTATATCCACAGTAAAACAGTATATCCACAGTCCTATATCAACATAACCTGAAAGGCCGCTCAGCAAGGAAGAAGCCACTGCTCAGAAACCGCCATCAAAAAGCTAGACTACGGTTTGCAACTGCACATGGGGACAAAACTCGTACTTTTTGAAGAAATGTCCTCTGGTCTGATGAAACAAAAATAGAACTGTTTGGCCATAATGACCATCGTTATGTTTGGAGGAAAAAGGGGGATGCTTGCAAGCCAAAGAACACCATTCCAACCGTGAAGCACAGGGATGGCAGCATCATGTTGTGGTGATGCTTTGCTGCAGGAGGGACTGGTGCACTTCACAAAATAGATGGCATCATAAGGGAGGAAAATGATGTGGATATATTGAAGCAACATCAAAACATCAGTCAGGAAGTTAAAGCTTGGTTGCAAATGAGTCTTACAAATGGACAATGACCCCAAGCATACTTCCAAAGGACAACAAAGTCAAGGTATTGGAGTGGCCATCACAAAGCACTGACCTCAGTCCTGTAGAAAATTTGTGGGCAGAACTGAAAAAGCGTGTGGAGCAAGGAGGCCTACAAACCTGACTCAGTTATACCAGCTCTGTCAGGAGGAATGGGCCAAAATCCACCCAACATATTGTGGGAAGCTTGTGGACGGCTACCCAAAACGTTTGACCCAAGTTAAACAATTTAAAGGCAATGCTACCAAATACTAATTGAGTGCATGTAAACTTCTGACCCACTGGGAATGTGATGAAAGAAATAAAACATTCTCTACTATTATGACATTTTACATTCTTAAAATAAATTGGTGATCCTAACTGACCTAAGACAGGAAATATTTACTAGGATTAAATGTCAGGAATTGTGAAAAACTGAGTTGAAATGTATTTGGCTAAACTTCGACTTCAACTGTAAACATTGCAAAATGTGCTATATAACAAGTGTGGGGCCACTAGTTTCATAATTTAAGTAAGAATACAAATTCTTACATCAACTACCCAACATTTTATTTAATCCTGCTACAAATTGTCCAAAGCTAATTCTAACATGAAAAACTTAGCTGCTGATTGTGTGAACACTAACAAATCTATCCTTATCCAATGTATTTCTTCTTGTCTAGCCTAAGGGTTAGGCTATGAATATAGTAAACTGGTGAGAGACAAAGCCTAAGCAAGAGTTCAGTCTGTCTCAACAGGTCAATACAGTGAGCCTCAAACAAATCTGCAGTCAATCAATCACTCACTCAATGTGTAGCACTACTCTCTGGAGTGTATTCAATAACACCCAGTAACAGTCTCCAGAATATGTTTTTCTCACCAGAAGACATAAAAAAAAAAAAACAGTATGCATATTCTAAGATCCCCTGTGGGACTAATGTTATATTTCAAAACCTGGAAACTCAGTCACATTGTGTTAGAAATGCAATTTGAGCCACTTGTGCAAGCCATCATTCAGGTCAGGTGTGTGCAATTGGTAACAGAAAAGTGCACGGCCATGACAGTACCTCGCAGGGCCTCCATGACTGGCAGGATGTTTTCAGACCACTGGTGAGCTGCGATGGCCGAGTAGATCCCTGGGAAGTCTCGCTGCCATATACGCTGACCCACGGCCCATAAGGCCGTCAGTTCTGGGTTTGCCTGCACACACCACATGTTTCAACCCACTTCACTGACATTACCATACATTGGGGCCTAGACTATAATGAATGACATGCAGGCTAGGAGTCTTGTTGCTAGTGACACATTGGATACACTCATTCTCATGTGTTGAATTAATTAAGCGTGCAGGGCAGGTCCCACTTGTCTACGATCATTTTCAACGTGGGAAATTATAGGTTGAGTACCTATTCAATAGTTACGGGGTTCCCAGTATAGCGTTAACATTTTTAATCTAACAACTAGGGATGTTAACGGATAACCGGTTAGCCGCTGAAAATACATTTGATTGGTCATGCTCATCCGTCTATAGGTTAAATTGCATAATTTAGGAGTTAAATTGGCACGTGTGTATATTCATTAGTTATCATGTAGATTATCCCACCTGCACAGCATAGAGCCTAGTTTTAGGAGTGGAATGGCCTATCAAGGGTAGGCAACCCTGTTCCTGGAGTGCTGCAGGATTTGTAGTTCCAACACTAGGCACCACACCTGACCAACTGAATTAATTGATCAGTTCAGTGATTGCCTAAATTCAACACACCTGGTCTTCCTGCAGCACTCCAGGACCAGGGCTGCCTGGCCTATCACCTGTCAGACAGCGCAGCTCTTTAAAAATCTGGAGTGAAGCATGTGCTTTTATAAACCCAGTCATTGTGCAACAAATAACAATTCTAAATGCAATTGCATGTTAACTGTTTTGATGGCCACGATTAAGAGCTACTATTTTAAATTCTCAAACTCAACTCGTAATTAAAGAGTCCCTTCCATTCGCCATTCAAGTGCATAGGCTAGTCAACAATAGGCAGGCTATCATCGTGTCACCTACCACTTTTCAATGTGAGCTTGAGGCAGTATAATTGTTTGAAACCTGAAAGTTTTACTTTGATTAAAATAATGAGGCATGTCTTACCTTGCTTCAAAACTTGGGAGGTAATTATTTAATAAAGACTTAATGTCATTAACCAGCATTTGTCTCCTGTTCTATTGGTTTTCATATCAACTTTCCTTCGTTGTCCAGAAGCCAAAGGCACAATCATAGTCATATTAGCAACCCATCCTAGTTGTTGCCATTAGATTACCCTCTTTCTATGTTTGAGATTCACCTCTATTACATATGGAACCACTCGCATTTGGTGCACTGTTTAGAACAGTGTTTTTCACATTAATAGCATTTTGGAAAATGTTTGAAAATGGGGTTTTATTAACTGTTTCATTACAGAAGTTGCATGTTCAATAATAGACTTGCTATTGTTGTATGTTTCCATTAAACTCTTAAAATGTCTTGTCTGCATGCATTATATTTTGTTGGTCAGTAATTTGACTGTTTGGAGAGAGAAAATCTATTTGTTGACCGGTTAATGAGGGTCGGTCAGTCGGCAGCAAAATTGACCCGAAATGTGCATACCTACTAAGAAAAAGATGCTTTTGACACTAAGACATTTACAAACATTTACAGCTATCTAAGTATGAGAAATTCTAACCCTTCTCACCGATTTAATGGCTTGAGGAATTCGCTTCCACAAGTACCTTGCATTATTCCTGTAAAGAGAAAAAGTAATCTGACAATTAATTCCAATCATGTCTCAGTGGGTAGAAAATCTTATCTTTAGAAGGGCTTTGGAAAGGCATAGCCTGACTTGCATGTCATTGTGCAGTAGATAGAGCACCAACAGCTGGGCATACACTTGAGGGGTAGCAATGCCACCTGGAGCCTGGCAATAAAAAGAGCATGAATTAGTCAATGCCTATGGTCAGACCATTCAAGCCAATTAATTACTCATGAAGTTCCACATTTGGTAGCACCCTCATGACTTAGGATAGCCCAATAATGGAGTAAAGGAGCCTACGTTACTCCTTACAGTCCAAGGACCTTACTTGTTCTGTTTAAAGGCGAATTGGCTCGAAGTCAAAACAGCCAAATACTCCATCTAATCCTGAATCGATTCTCAATTGCAGTACGGTTCTAGAATCAAATCCCTCTACTTCTCATATCAAATGTCACAAATGCAAAATACACACTTACTGTACATTGTTAAAACAGTTGCAGCCGACAATATATTTCAGTGACAACATGTTTGGGGCATCAGTCTTCCATTTACACAGAGGTGTTAGGAGACGCAGATAGCTAATTAGCACAAGTAGTCAACTGTCTTCAGTCTGTTTTCCGTAAACACGCACTGTAACATGGAGATATGGCCAAGTTGGAAACATGGAGATATGGCATTACCATGCAGTGGTAGAAAAGATCATAAAAGTTCACATGGGAGGAACCATACAAAGGCCAAATTATCACTATTGTGTAGTTAGAGATGAGAAGACCCCGGCTGAACGACTGGAAATGTGTCTCGGGTAAGAATGACACTGGGAATATTCATCATTACTACATTTGGGTATTGCGCTCTAACAGAATGGCTTGCAAAATGAAGATGCGCAGAACTGTTCTGTGCATCATTTTGCATGCCATCATGCAGGACCAGCTACTGATTTGAAATCAGTAATCTACACGGGAACAACCAGTTAAATGTATTGATGTTGCTAAAGATGGGAGACAGAAGAATAGGAACAAACTAGATGAATTGTAATAATGCGCCATTGTGTGAGTCAGGCTGTTGGTAGATCTGCCCACCTATGAAACCAGTAGGCCTATAGGAGAATAACTTTTCTTTTCTAATTATAAGCCTTGGTCGAACAGGGCGAAAATTATCTTCTCCATGCAAACTCCCAAGTGGCGCTCCCGAGTTGTGAAGCGGTCTAAGGCAGTGCTTGGGGCGTCACTACAGACCCTGGTTTGATCCCGGGCTGTATCACAACCGGCCGTGATCGAAGTTCCATATTGCGGGGCACAATTGGCCCAGTGTCATCCGGGTTAGGCCGCCATTGTAAAATAAGAATTTGTTCTAAACTGACTTGCCTAGTTAAAGGTAATATATATATATATATATATATATATATATTCTGCAACCTTGTGAAGCACATGTATCAAATAAGGAAAATGCGGGCTAGACATATGGCAAAACGCATGTGTATCTGGTGGACATCTGACATGAATGTTCCAGTGTCAAGCTAAGAATGTAGCCTTTAAAGCCACTAGTCTGAATTATGTATATACCAAAGAGTAGCATACATTTAGAAGCTTAGTTTAAAACGTTGTCTGTGCATACCATCAAAGAGTAGGCCACCAACACAAAACGTACGGTTAAACAACGGACCAAATGCAAGCACTAGCCAACTGACGTACGGGTAACATGGTACTTTACTCACAACTCATTCAATGAACTGCGTTAGTCAATTTCATGTTATGAGCTAGCTAATTAGATGTGTTGTTTGCCAACAAACGCTAGTGTGTCTGTGTGTGGCTGGATAGCTAACTACTGAACTTAGCAGCCAGCTACACCAAACGTAAATAACGGAGCAGATGCAAAAGCACTAACGTTAGCGATATGTTTAGCAACATCATAACTAGCTAAGTTAGCAAACCACCGTCGTGTAGCTAGCTACTTTCACTCACAGCTCCTGCAGCGTTAGCTTTGTTCAATTTAACGGTAATGTTATGATCTAGCTAGCTACTTTAACTCACAGCTCCTGCAGCGTTAGCTTTGTTCAATTTAACGGTAATGTTATGATCTAGCTAGCTAGATATGTTGTGTTCGCTGACGTTACCTAGTTAGTGTGTGTGGATGGGTAATTTAGCTAGCTACAAACCAAAGCGATTATCTTCGAACACCGACATTTAAATTATACAATTTTGAAGAAATACATAACTACCTCAAGCTCCTGTGTTTCGCACTGCTCTAAAAGTTTATCATAATTTTCACCCATTATCACTGCGGCAGGCATTTTGTTGCTGCCCAGATCAGTCATTCGACCAGATACTGGGTTTCCAATTGCACTAGTAGTTACCACAGCCACAAAGTCCAATTGGCTTGGTCTTAAACATTTATACAAACAAACATTTTCTTCTTGGTATTCATTTAAGGTTAGGGGCACGGTTTGCAGTGTGATTATGGTTAAAATCACATTTTAAGATGAAAAATTGTAGAAATGGGCGGGGTTTATGACTGTGTTGCTGTGGTAACTAGTGAAGACCCAGATACTGGTTAATTTCTTCTTTAAATTTGTATTGGTTGATCGCAACCAAGTGAAAGCTGCATACACCGCAACCTACTGTATTGGAGTGCTAGGCCCCTATTAATCTATTTCTCTTATCTAGCCGTGTTTCCTCCTACTGTTCTAGGAAATTAAAAATATATAAAAATTGCCCTACACAAATTTAAACCTCACCACTATTCTACTACTAGGCTGATGCTACAGCAGGCCGGCAGCCTGGGAGGATTCAACACACCTTGTTACTCTTCTTCAGTAAAATCTTGTACACCCAAGTACTTCTCTGCAACTACCACCACAACATTTATTTTCTGTATTTTATGTTCGATTTCTGCAGTACAGTTGATAATCATGGCTATGAATGCTTAGAAACCAACAGCATAACGGAAGCACATGTTATTCCTACTCACAGGTATTTACATTTACATTTAAGTCATTTAGCAGACGCTCTTATCCAGAGCGACTTACAAATTGGTGCATTCACCTTATGATATCCAGTGGAACAACCACTTTACAATAATGCATCTAAATCTTTTAAGGGGGGGGGGGGGGGGGGGTTAGAAGGATTACTTTATCCTATCCTAGGTATTCCTTAAAGAGGTGGGGTTTCAGGTGTCTCCGGAAAGTGGTGATTGACTCCGCTGTCCTGGCGTCGTGAGGGAGCTTGTTCCACCATTGGGGTGCCAGAGCAGCGAACAGTTTTGACTGGGCTGAGCGGGAACCTAGCTTCCTCAGAGGTAGGGGGGCCAGCAGGCCAGAGGTGGATGAACGCAGTGCCCTTGTTTGGGTGTAGGGCCTGATCAGAGCCTGAAGGTACGGTGGTGCCGTTCCCCTCACAGCTCCGTAGGCAAGCACCATGGTCTTGTAGCGGATGCGAGCTTCAACTGGAAGCCAGTGGAGAGAGCGGAGGAGCGGGGTGACGTGAGAGAACTTGGGAAGGTTGAACACCAGACGGGCTGCGGCGTTCTGGATGAGTTGTAGGGGTTTAATGGCACAGGCAGGGAGCCCAGCCAACAGCGAGTTGCAGTAATCCAGACGGGAGATGACAAGTGCCTGGATTAGGACCTGCGCCACTTCCTGTGTGAGGCAGGGTCGTACTCTGCGAATGTTGTAGAGCATGAACCTACAGGATCGGGTCACCGCCTTGATGTTAGTTGAGAACGACAGGGTGTTGTCCAGGATCACGCCAAGGTTCTTAGCACTCTGGGAGGAGGACACAAGGGAGTTGTCAACCGTGATGGCGAGATCATGGAACGGGCAGTCCTTCCCCGGGAGGAAGAGCAGCTCCGTCTTGCCGAGGTTCAGCTTGAGGTGGTGATCCGTCATCCACACTGATATGTCTGACAGACATGCAGAGATGCGATTCGCCGCCTGGTTATCAGAAGGGGGAAAGGAGAAGATTAATTGTGTGTCGTCTGCATAGCAATGATAGGAGAGACCATGTGAGGATATGACAGAGCCAAGTGACTTGGTGTATAGCGAGAATAGGAGAGGGCCTAGAACAGAGCCCTGGGGGACACCAGTGGTGAGAGCGCATGGTGCGGAGACAGATTCTCGCCACGCCACCTGGTAGGAGCGACCTGTCAGGTAGGACGCAATCCAAGCTAATCAAAGGTAGCCTCTTAGGATCGCTTGACCTACTCACAGAGAGCCTCTTAGGATCCTCACCCTACATATGACACCTTCTGTACTACTCTGATTCTGGCAGCCTCAGCCTGCCTTTCTCTCACCGGACACTTCTTATCTCCGGCACCATGGGTAACCCTACAGTTAAAACACAACTTTTCCCACTGATACTACACATTCCTTTGTCTCATGCCCTCCTGCACACTTCTCACATCTAGGAATCTCCCACATACAAACTGCTGCAACATGACCAAAAGCTTGGCACCTAAAACACCGTAATGGGTTTGGGACAAAATCACTGGATAACTGACACATCTAACTTGACTTTGTCAGGTATTGATGCTGCATCAAAATTCAGCAGGACAAAGGCCCTCCCGAGTGGCGCAGCGGTCTAAGGCACTGCATCACAGTGCTTGAGGCATCACTACGATCCCAGGCTGTGTGACAGCCGGCCGTGACCGGGAGATTGGCCCAGTGGGTTAAGCGAGCAGTGTGTCAAGAAGTAGTGTGGCTTGGCAGGGTCGTGTTTCGGAGGACACATTGCTCTCAAACTTCGCCTCTCCTGAGTTCGTAGGGGAGTTGCAGCGATGGGACAAGACTGTAGCTACCGATTGGATATCACGAAATTCGGGAGAAAAAGGGGTAGAAGTACAAACAAACAAAAATAAATTCAGCAGGACAGACAGTATCTTCTGTTTCACCACACTCTCCACCAGGTCTGCATCTCCCCAAACGGAGGGCATCGCAGACACCGGGAATCTTCCATTTCAGTTGATCCTCCTCAGCATAACCCCACCCCAGTTATCACTTCTTTCACTGGCACCCTGCTGCAGAGAGAGCAGTCACAGTTCTTGTCCCTAGGTGGGTGGTGCGGAGCGCCCACTCCCTCTGGATGGAAGAAACGCAAAAGTCCACTTCACCTGTCGCCAACTTAATCTCCACCCAACCTGACACCAGCATATAGATCAGCCAGAAGGTAAGGATTCATTCTCTCCAAAAACCTCACTCCCACTGGGCCAGAATCATCTTTGTCATCATCGGGATGAGGCTCTAACTCGGCTGTCTTCACCGCTTATGCCACCGGAGGTAATTAATCCTCTCTTGTCAGGTTCAATTTCTGAGCTATTGGAATACATTTTTTTATTTTTGCACATGACGCCAATCTATCTCAACACACGCTTCCCTTTATACTCAACTCCTTTCCTGATTCTTCTCTGTCCATTTCCACATCTCCACACTCTTGCCGCTCCTAAATCCGCTGTAGTAGAAAACTGTTCAAATGGTTCTTGTATCTTGAATTTGGCGCAATGTCACGTCGACTCAAAAAGCTCTACCAACCACCATTACTCCTGTGCTACTACCGAACTGGATCATGTCTAGATGGGATCCAGCTTTTGTCAAATTGACAGAGACTTTTCTCACGTTTTGTTGTGTTACAGCCTGAATTTCAAATGGTTTAAATTGAGATTTTTGGTCACTGGCCCACACACACCCATAATGTCAAATTGGAATTAGGTTTTTAGAAATGTTTACAAATAAATGAAAAGCTGAAGTCCATAATATTTAATCTCTTGAATTCAGGGTAAAAATGTGCTTAAAAAGTCAATGTATTTGTATTATGGATCCCCATTAGCTGCTGTTCAGTCGAGTGGTCAGGTGCCACAAAAATTGGCTCAGAACAGGGCAGCACAATTGGCAGTTTATACAATTTTAAAAACATTACAATACATTCACAGATTTCACAACACACTGTGTGCCCTCAGGCCCCTACTCCACCACTACCACATATCTATAGTACTAAATCCATGTGTATGTGTGTGTATAGTGTGTATGTTATCGTGTGTGTGTGCATGTGTCTTTGCCTATGTTTGTATTGCTTCACAGTCCCCACTGTTCCATAAGGTATTTTTTAAATCTGTTTTTCATTCTAATTTTACTGCTTGCATCAGTTACTTGATGTGGAATAGAGTTCCATGTAGTCATGGCTCTATATAGTACTGTGCGCCTCCCATAGTCTTTTCTGGACTTGGGCACTGTGAAGAGACCCCTTGTGGGGTATGCATGGGTGACCGAGCTGTGTGCTAGTAGTTCAGACAGCTCGGTGCATTCAACATTTCAATACCTCTCATAAATACAAGTAGTGATGAAGTCAATCTCTCCTCCTTTGAGCCAGTAGATTTTCAAATCAAATGTATTTATATAGCCCTTCTTACATCTGCTGATATATCAAAGTGTTATACAGAAATCCAGCCTAAAACCCCAAACAGCAAGCAATGCAGGTGTAGAAGCACGGTGGCTAGGAAAAACTCCCAAGAAAGGCCAAAACCTAGGAAGAAACCTAGAGAGGAACCAGGCTATGAGGGGTGTCCAGTCCTCTTCTGGCTGTGCTGGGTGGAGATTATAACAGAACATGTCCAAGTTGTTCAAATGTTCATAAATGACCAGCATGGTCAAATAATAGTAATCACAGTGAACAGGTCAGGGTTCCATAGCCGCAGGCAGAACAGTTGAAACTGGAGCAGCAGCATGGCCAGGTGGACTGGAGACAACAAGGAGTCATCATTCCAGGTAGTCCTGAGGCATGGTCCTAGGGCTCAGGTCCTCTGAGAGAGAGAAAGAGAGAATTAGAGAGAGCATACTTAAATTCACACAGGAAACCGGATAAGACAGGAGAAATACTCCAGATATAACAGACTGACCCTAGCCCCCCGACACATAAACTACTGCAGCATAAATACTGGAGGCTGAGACAGGAAGGGTCAGGAGACACTGTGGCCCCATCCAATGATACCCCAGACAGGGCCAAACAGGTAGGATATAACCCCACCCACTTTGCCAAAGCACAGCCCCCACACCACTAGAGGGATATCTTCAACCACCAACATACCATCCTGAGACAAGGTCGAGTATAGCCCACAAAGATCTCCGCCATGGCACAACCCAAGGGTGGGCACCAACCAAGACAGGAAACCACGTCAGTGACTCAACCCACTCAAGTGACGCACCCCTCCTAGGGACGGCATGGAAGAGCACCAGTAAGCCAGTGACTCATCCCTGTAATAGGGTTAGAGGCAGAGAATCCCAGTGGAGAGAGGGGAACCGGCCAGGCAGAGACAGCAAGGGTGGTTCGTTGCTCCAGTGCATTTCCATTCACCTTCACACTCCTGGGCCAGACTACACTCAATCATAGGACCTACTGAAGAGATGAGTCTTGACCAAGTCTGCGTCTCTCGCATGGGTAGGCAAACCATTCTATAAAAATGGAGCTCTATAGGAGAAAGCCCTGCCTCCAGCTGTTTGCTTAGAAATTCTTGGGACAATTAGGAGGCCTGCTTCTTGTGACCATAGTGTATGTGTAGGTATGTATGGCAGGACCAAATCGGAAAGATAGGTAGGAGCAAGCCCATGTAATGCTTTGTAGGTTAGCAGTAAAACCTTGAAATCAGCCCTTGCCTTAACAGGAAGCCAGTGTAGGGACGCTAGCACTGGAGTAATATGATCAAATCTTTTGGTTCTAGTCAGGATTCTAGCAACCGTATTTAGCACTAACTGAAGTTTATTTAGTGCTTTATCCGGGTAGCCGGAAAGTAGAGCATTGCAGTAGTCTAACCTAGAAGTAACAAAAGCATGGATTAATTTATCTGCATCATTTTTGGACAGAAAATTTCAGATTTTTGCAATGTTACGTAAATGGAAAAAAGCTGTCCTTGAAACAGTCTTGATATGTTCGTCAAAAGAGAGATCAGGGTCCAGAGTAACGCAGAGGTCCTTCACAGTTTTATTTGAGACGACTGTACAACCATCAAGATTAATTGTCAGATTCAACAGAAGATCTCCTTTTTTCTTGGGACCTAGAACAAACATCTCTGTTTTGTCCGAGTATAAAATTAGAAAGTTTGCAGCCATCCACTTCCTTATGTCTGAAACACAGGCTTCCAGCGAGGGCAATTTTGGGGCTTCACCATGTTTCATTGAAATGTACAGCTGTGTGTCATCTGCATAGCAGTGAAAGTTAACATTATGTTTTCAAATGACATCCCCAAGAGGAGAAATATATAGTGAAAACAATAGTGGTCCTAAAACGGAACCTTGAGGAACACCGAAATTTACATTTGATTTGTCAGAGGACAAACCATTCACAGAGACAAACTGATATCTTTCCAACAGATAAGATCTAAACCAGGCCAGAACTTGTCCGTGTAGACCACTTTGGGTTTCCAATCTCTCCAAAAGAATGTGGTGATCGATGGTATCAAAAGCAGCACTAAGGTCTAGGAGCAGCCTCTGATGCAGAGCCTCTGTTTGACGCCATTAAAAGGTCATTTACCACCTTCACAAGTGCAGTCTCAGTGCTATGATGAGGTCTAAAACCAGACTGAAGCATTTTGTATACATTGTTTGTCTTCAGGAAAGCAGTGAGTTGCTTCGCAACAGCTTTTTAATTTTTTTTGAGAGGAATGGGAGATTCGATATAGGCCGATAATTTTTTATATTTTCTGGGTCAAGGTTTGGCTTTTTCAAGAGAGGCTTTATTACTGCCACTTTTAGTGAGTTTGGTACACATCCGGTGGATAGAGAGCCATTTATTATGTTCAACATAGGAGGGCCAAGCACAGGAAGCAGGTCTTTCAGTAGTTTAGTTGGAATAGGGTCCAGTATGCCGCTTGAAGGTTTAGAGGCAATGATTATTTTCATCATTGTATCAAGAGATATAGTACTAAAACACTTGAGTGTCTCCCTTGATCCTAGGTCCTGGCAGAGTTGGGCAGACTCAGGACAACTGAGCTTTGGAGGAATATGCAGATTTAAAGAGGAGTCCGTAATTTGCTTTCTAATGATCATGATCTTTTCCTCAAAGAAGTTCATGAATTTATTACTGCTGAAGTGAAAGCCATCCTCTCTTGGGGAATGCTGCGTTTTAGTTAGCTTTGCTACAGTATCAAAAACTTTTTGGGATTGTTCTTATTTTCCTCAATTAAGTTGGAAAAATAGGATGATCGAGCAGCAGTGAGGGCTCTTTGATATGGAAGACTTCCAGTTTAGTGTGGCGCCATTTCCGTTCCAAATTTTCTGGAAGCTTGCTTCAGAGCCCAGGTATTTTCTCTATACCAGGGAGCTAGTTTCTTATGAGCCGTGTGGCTCAGTTGGTAGAGCATGGTGTTTGCAACGCCAGGGTTGTGGGTTCGATTCCCACGGGGGACCACTATGGGGAAAAAAATGTATGCTCTGGATAAGAGCGTCTGCTAAATTACTAAAATGTAAAATGTTATGACAAATGTTTTTAGGAGTGCAACTGCATCTAGGGTAATGCGCAAGGTTAAATTGAGTTCCTCAGTTAGGTGGTTAACAGATTTTTGTCCTCTGACGTCCTTGGGTAGGTAGAGGGAGTCTGGAAGGGCATCAAGGAATCTTTGGGTTGTCTGAGAATTTATATCACGACTTTTGATGCTCCTTGGTAGAGGTCTGAGCAGATTATTTGTTGCGATTGCAAACGTAATAAAATGGTTGTCCGATAGTCCAGGATTATGAGGAAAAACATTAAGATCCACAACATTTTTTCCATGGGACAAAACTAGGTCCAGAGTATGACTGTGGCAGTGAGTAGGTCCAGAGGCATGTTGGACAAAACCCACTGAGTTGATAATGGCTCCAAAAGCCTTTTGGAGTGGGTCTGTGGACTTTTCCACGTGAATATTAAAGTCACCAAATATTATAATATTTTCTGCTATGACTACAAGGTCCGATAGGAATTCAGGGAACTCAGTGAGGAACGCTGTATATGGCCCATTAGGCCTGTAAACAGTAGATATAAAAAGTGATCGAGTAGGCTGCATAGATTTCATGACTAGAAGCTTAAAAGACGAAAACGTCGCTTTTTTTTGTAAATTGAAATTTGCTATCGTAAATGTTAGCAACACCTCCGCCTTTGAGGGATGCGCGGGGGATATTGTCACTAGTGTAACCAGGAGGTGAGGCCTCATTTAACACAGTAAATTCATCAGGCTTAAGCCATGTTTCAGTCAGGCCAATCACATCAAGATTATGATCAGTGATTAGTTCATTGACTATAACTGCCTTGGAAGTGAGGGATCTAACATTAAGTAGCCCTATTTTGAGATGTGAGGTATCACGATCTCTTTCAATAATGGCAGGAATGGAGGAGGTCTTTATTCTAGTGAGATTGCTAAGGCGAACACCGCCATGTTTAGTTTTGCCCAACCTAGGTCGAGGCACAGACACGGTCTCAATGGGGATAGCTGAGCTGACTACACTGACTGTGCTAGTGGCACAGCCTGCTGCCTGGCCTGCACCCTATTTCATTGTGGAGCTAGGGGAGTTAGAGCCCTGTCTATGTTCGTAGATAAGATGAGAGCACCCCTCCAGCTAGGATGGAGTCCGTCACTCCTCAACAGGCCAGGCTTGGTCCTGTTTGTGGGTGAGTCCCAGAAAGAGGGCCAATTATCTACAAATTCTATCTTTTGGGAGGGGCAGAAAACAGTATTCAACCAGCGATTGTTGTGAGACTCTGCTGTTGAGCTCATCACTCCCCCTAACTGGGAGGGGGCCAGAGACAATTACTCAATGCCGTCACATCTTTCTAGCTGATTTACACGCTGAAGCTATGTTGCGCTTGGTGACCTCTGACTGTTTCATCCTAACATCGTTGGTGCCGACGTGGATAACAATATCCCTATACTCTTTACACTCTGCAATTTTTTTGCTTTAGCCAGCACCATCTTCAGATTAGCCTTAACGTCGGTAGCCCTGCCCCCTGGTAAACAGTGTATGATCGCTGGATGATTCATTTTAAGTCTAATACTGCGGGTAATGGAGTCACCAATGACTAGGGATTTCAATTTGTCAGAGCTAATGGTGGGAGGCTTCGACGTCTCAGACCCCGTAACGGGAGGAGTAGAGACCAGAGAAGGCTCGGCCTCTGACTCCGACTCGCTGCTTAATGGGGAGAACTGGTTGAAAGTTTATTTCGGCTGAATGAGCGACACCGGTTGAGCATTCCTACAGCATTTCCCTCCAGAAGCCATGAGAAAGTTGTCTGGCTGCAGGGACCATGCGAGGGGATTTATACTACTATCTGTACTTACTGGTGGCACAGACGCTGTTTCATCCTTTCCTACACTGAAATTACCCTTGCCTAACGATTGTGTCTGAAGCTGGGCTTGCAGCACAGCTTTCCTCGCCGTAAGGTGATCGTTCTCCTGTATATTATGAGTACAGCGACTGCAATTAGAAGGCATCATGTTAATGTTACTACTTAGCTTCGGCTGTTGGACGTCCTGACGAACCATGTCCAGATAAAGCGTCCGGAGTGAAAAAGTTGAATGAAAAAAGTTGAGTGAGGGAAAAACTAAAAATATAAATGGTAATTAAAAAGTAAAAACCGTAAAGTTGTCAGGTAGCAAAGTAAGGTTAGCAACAAAACGCACAGCAGCACGTAAACAAGTCTGCAAGTTGTGACCGGAAATGACACAATATTGACATACATATTATCTCTGTGTACTTCCAGGGGCCAGCCGTGCTGCCCTGTTCTGAGCCAATTGTAATTTTCTTAAGTCCTTTCATAATTTGGTCTGATATACTTAGGTGTGTAGTGTCAGCGTTTGTTGCTGGCATGTCATCCCTAAGTTTGCTTATCTTGCCAATGAGAAAGTAGTTGAAGTATTTGGCAATATCAGTGGGCTTTGTGATGAATGAGCCATCTGATCCAATGAATGATGGTGCCGAGTTGGCTTTTTTCCCAAAATGTAATTTAAGATGCCCCAAAGCTTTTTACTATCATTCTTTATATAATTTATCTTTGTTTCATAGTATAGTTTATTTTTATTTAGCTTAGTCACGGTTTCTTAATTTGAAGTACATTTGCCAATCAGTTGCCAGACTTATTTGCCATACCTGTTGCCTCATCCCTCTCAACCATACAATTTTTTAATTCCTCATCAATCCAAGGGAATTTAACAGTTTTTACAGTCATTTTCTTAATGGGTGCGTGCTTATTAGTAACTGGAACAAACAATTGTATAAATGTGTCAAGTGCAGCATCTGGTTGCTCCTCATTACACACCACAGACCAGCAAATATTCTTTACATCAT
The DNA here is from genome assembly GCF_965601325.2 of Salmo salar. NCBI lineage: Eukaryota > Metazoa > Chordata > Actinopteri > Salmoniformes > Salmonidae > Salmo > Salmo salar. The sequence goes on from NC_138311.1 coordinate 7,551,267, forward strand.
CAACATATGAATCATTACAAAACATATTGTGTGACCACTTATACACTATATTAGGCCCAGCCTTTGGAACTTTGGTTTTCCTAGATATGGCTATTATATTGGGATCACTACATCCTATGGATTTGGATACTGCTTTAAAGCTAATTTCTGCATCATTAGTAAAGATGTGATCAATCCATGTTGATGATTTAATTCCTGTGATGTTTATAACTTCCCTGGTAGGTTAACTGATAACCTGAACCAGGTTGCAGGCACTGGTTACAGTTTGACATTTTTTCTTGAGTGGGCAGCCTGATGAGAGACAGTCAATATTTAAATCACCCAGAAAATATACTTCTCTGTTGATATCACATATATTATCAAGCATTTCACACATATTATCCAGATACTGACTGTTAGCACTTGGTGGTTTTAGCAGCTTCCCACAATAATGGGCTTTAGGTGAGGCAGATGAACCTGTAGCCATATTACTTTAACAATATTTAACATTAGATCGTCTCTAAGCTTTACAGGAACATGGTTCTGAATATAGACCGCAACACCACCCCCGTTAGCATTTCTGTCTTTTCGGTAGATGTTATAACCATGTATTGCTACCACTGTATCATCAAAGGTATTATCTAAGTGAGTTTCAGAGACAGTCAGATTATGAATGCCATCTGTTACAAGCAAGTTATTGACTTCATGGACCTTGTTTCTCAAGCTGCATATGTTAATATGAGATATTTTTAGCACTTTTCTGGGTTGCTTGATTGTTTTTAATGCTTATCAGAATAGACTTGCTCATGTTATTTATATCGGAGCTGATCGTGCAGGGTGAGCAGCACAAATTGGTCTTCCTACTAGGGCACACCGCCTCAGTGCTAACAGTGTAAATTTGGTTCATTGGCCCATGATTACTGCATACAATAGCTGTAGGATAAACAGAGGTATTCGGTGCAATTAGGGGCACATAAATTAAGTTACATTGTTTGCCAATGCCCCTAGGATAATATACAATTCATGCAGCGTTATGAGGATTCATTGTCACAATGGTAGGGATTAACTGAGTTGGTCTTGGATCATTGAAAAGTCATTGTTTCAATGCAGCCTTGAGTCCAGGAGCCAAGATGATTTGGATGGACTCCGTCATTCCTGTAGAGCAGAGGTTCCCAAACGTTTTATAGTCCGGACCCCTTCAAACATTCAACCTCCAGCTGCGTACTCCCTCTAGCACCAGGGTCAGTGCACTCTCAAATGTTGTTTTTCGCATCATTGTAAGCCTGCCACACACACACGATACGATACATTTATTAAACATAAGAATGAGTGTTTTTGTCACAACCCGGCTCGTGGGAAGTGACATAGAGCTCTGAAAGGACCAGGGCACAAATAATAATATAATAATAATAATCAATAATTTTGCTCTTTATTTAGACATATATTTATCTTACATATAAAACTATATTTGTTCATCAAAAATTGTGAATACCTCACCACAGGTTAATGAGAAGGGTGTGCTTGAAAGGATGCACATAACTCTGCAATGTTGGGTTGTATTGGAGAGAGTCTCAGTCTTAAATCATTTTCCACACACAGTCTGTGCCTGTATTAAGTTTTCATGCTAGTGAGGGCCGAGAATCCACTCTCACATAGGTATGTGGTATGGTGGAAAATTGCAAGATTATGTTATAATACTTTTATTGCATCAAATGGTTGTTTTATGCAACATCCTCAGTAGAACACACACACAATAGTTATAAGAATAGAGGATTCTTATAACTATTGTGTGTGTGTTCTACTGAGGATGGGTCTCTTGGAGATAACACTGACAGGAGATTTACTACGTCTTTTGGGTGATAAAACCTAAAGAGACCGCATTCCAGAGCATGACTTAATGTTTCTGTTCTATATGGTACCAGGGAGAGATGACCCCAGGGCCAGACCCTGGTCTGTTCACAAAGATATCTGTTTTTACAGCAGGTACTATCTGCTGTGAATTATAAGTATCTGTCATACAAATCTTAACCTTGTGACCCATTCTATACGTCTGTTGTTCGTCATGTAGGTTGAAAGGGGTGTATCTTGGCTATAAAATACCTTTTACTTTTGTCTCGGGGCTCTCAACGAATCATCTGAGCGTGATTTGTCAACCAGCCATCATTATCGTAGAGCACTCAATCGATTCACTTTATATGTGTGCGTTGTATTGACCTGCTCCCTTATTAATAAGTGATTAAAGATTTAGTTTAACTATAACTCTGACTTGTGTGATAAGTTTGTCTCTCCTCATTTGATAGTAAAGAAATTAACCACCACAGGTTGCAAAGGCCATCCGTGTCTTAACAGCGCAATTTGTCAAGGCAAGTGCAGCCCTATCCAGAAATCTGCCAGAGGCTTCTGATTTAAATTCAATTTACACATAACCGCTTGTTGCAATTTCAATGAGGCTCTCTTGTTCAGATATCGGTAAGTGGACTGGAGGCAGGGCATGAAAGGGATAACGAATCTACCGTAAATTCCGGACTATAAGCCGCAACTTTTTTCCCAGGCTTTGAACCTCGCGGCTTAAACAATGACATGGCTAATATATGGATTTTTCCCGCTTTCAATTAAAAAAAAAAAAAAAACACATTCTGTGACGTGCTCAGTTTTTTGGCGGCATGAAGCTTTCATTAGACCAATGAAATTGCCGAATGGGTTAAGGTCAAACAACTTTTTTGTTTACGGTTTAGATTAAATCGAGCACTCTCAAACTTCCCATCATTCTGATTACGGTAGTCATTTTGTCACCCTCATCATGGCAAAGACACGGAGAAATGCATATGATGCAGCTTTCAAGTTGAAGGCGATTGATCTGGCTGTTGGAAAAGGAAATAGAGCTGCTGCACGGGAGCTTGGTCTTAATGAGTAGATGATAAGACGTTGGAAACAGCAGCATGAGGAATTGACTCAGTGCAAAAAGACAACTAAAGCTTACTGCTCATTTTAAATTTTTTGTTACAAGCCGTGTTTCGTTATAGCCTATTTATTTTTGTTACAAGCCGTGTTTCGTTAAAGCCTATTTATTTTTGTTACAAGCCGTGTTTCGTTAAAGCCTGTGTAAAGTAAATTTGTTTGAATGTACCGGTAGGCACCTGCGGCTTATAGACATGTGCGGCTTATTTATGTTCAAAATAAAAACATTTTTTAAATTCAGTGGGTGCGGCTTATATTCAGGTGCGCTTAATAGTCTGGAAATTACGGTAATTGTTTGTGTCGTTCGTTTCGGGAAAGTATCTGCGTAATTGCGCACCCAGCTCACTCGGGTGCTTTGCTATATCACATTTGACATTGTCTGTAAACTTGACTTCATTTGCACACAAATCATACAATGATGAAAAGACCTTTGTGTTGTCCTTGTTAATGCAGACATAAAATAGCTCCAACTTCTTAATCATAGCCTCAACTTTGTCCAGCACATTGAATATACAGTTGAAGTCGGAAGTTTACATACACTTAGGTTGGAGTCATTAAAACTTGTTTTTCAACCACTCCACAAATTTCTTGTCCACAAACTATAGTTTTGGCAAGTCAGTTAGGACATCTACTTTGTGCATGACACAAGTAATTTTTCTAACAATTGTTTACAGACAGATTATTTCACTTATAATTCACTGTATCACAATTCCAGTGGGTCAGAAGTTTACATACACTAAGTTGACTGTGCCTTTAAACAGCTTGGACAATTCCAGAAAATTATGTCATGGCTTTAGAAGCTTCTGATAGGCTAATTGACATAATTTGAGTCAACTGGAGGTGTTACCGTGGATGTATTTCAAGGCCTACCTTCAAACTCAGTGCCTCTTGACGTCATGGGAAAATCAAAAGAAATCAGCCAAGACCTCAAAGAAAATTGTAGACCTCCACAAGTCTGGTTCATCCTTGGGAACATTTTCCAAATGCCTGAAGGTACCACGAACACAGGCAAAAGCCCAAAGGAAAACCTGGTTCAGTCTGCTTTCCAATAGACACTGGGGAATGAATTCACCTTTCAGCAGAACAATAACTTAAAACACAAGGTCAAATCTACACTGGAGTTGCTTACCAAGACAACATTGAATGTTCATGGGTGACCTATTTATAGTTTTTACTTAATTTGGCCTGAAAGTCAATGGCAAAACTTGAAAATGACTATCTAGCAATGGTCAACAATCAACTTGACAGAGCTTGAGGTGCTACTACAAAGTATTGACTTGGGTTCATTTTCAATTAATTAGATTCTTTTCTCTGGAAACATGTTTTCACTTTGTCATTATGGGGTATTGTGTGTAGATGGGTGAGTATTTAAAAAAAAAGTTTTTTATCCATTTTGAATTCAGGCTGTAACACTTCAAAATGTGGAATAAGTCAAGGGGTATGAATACTTTGTGAAGGCACTGAAGAAGGTCCCTCAGTCAAGTATTGCATTTCAAGCACAGATTCTCCTACTATGGGGCTTTTCTAAATCCTCATCAAGAAGGGCAGTGATTGGTAGATGGGTAACAGTAACATTGGACTGCGTCAAATCAGTCCTTCATGGTCGAATTGCTGCAAAGAAACCACTACTAATGGACACAAATAATAATAAACTTGCTTGGGCCAAGAAATACATGCAATGGACATTAGACCGGTGGAAATCTGTCCTTTGGTCCAAATGTGAGATTTTTGGTTCCAACCACCGTGTCTTTGTGAGACGCAGAGTAGGTGAACGGATGATCTCCGCATGTGTGGTTCCCACCGTGAAGCGTGGAGGAGGTGGTGCTTTGCTGGTGAAACTGACAGTGATTTATTTAGAATTCAAGGCACACTTAACCAGCATGGCTACCACAGCATTCTGCAGCGATACGCCAGAACGACAGATTTTTACCTTGTCAGCTCGGGGATTCGATCTTGCAACCTTTCAGTTACTAGTCCAACGTGCTAACCACTAGGCTACCTGCAGCCCCCCCAAAAAAAGAAAAAAAAAGAAACTACTCTTACAGTAATTATATACTTTGCACACTAACTGACGCCCGTTTGGAGTAAGATTTTTTTTTATGTATTTACATGTAAATGTCTTGGACCTTCGTGTATTTTTGTCGGAACCAGGCCACCTTGGAAAGGGAGTTGGGCCTGTTTGTGGCACGCTTGTAAGGCTCTGAATGTCCAAAAGGGGTCCCCACCCGTCTCCTACTGTTGTTCTCCTCTGCTGTCGTCCGGTATCTGCTGACTTGTCGTGTAGTCCTGAACAGAACTACAGAGTTTATTCTACTTCTATTCCCTCTGGAAGATGCTTATTTGAAGATAGGCTAGCCAGCCGTGTTGATGGTTCCCAATGGGGTGATGAGAGTAGTAGAATACGATGGTTTGAAGAGAGCAGTAGAATGGTCCCACTTAAATTCACTTTTCTAGATACTTTACTTAGGACAACTAATCTGCCGTACCAGTGATCGTCCGGGAGGTAACTTTATCGTCTCTACCTTGTGTTGAGGTTCAAAGTAAACAGGAAGCCAGTGTAGAATCTTGACTAGAACCCCCAAAAAATGTCATATTACTCCAGTGCTAGCCTCAGCCGTATTTTAAAATTGATTAAATCTTTTTTCCCTCATCAATCTATACAATACCCCATGATGTCAAAGCAAAAACTGTTTAAGACATTTTTGCTAATTTAGTTTTAAAAACGGAAAAATCACATTTACATAAGTATTCAGACCCTTTACTCAGTACTTTGTTGAAGCACCTTTGGCAGGGATTACAGCCTTCTTGGTTATGACGCAACAAGCTTGGCACACTTGTATTTGGAGAGTTTATCCCATTCTTCTCTGCAGATCCTCTCAAGCTCTGTCAGGTTGGATGGAGACCGTTGCTTCATGCTATTTTCAGGTCTCTCCAGAGATGTTCGATCGGGCTCTGGCTGGGCCACTTGAGGACATTGAGACTTGTCACAAAGCCATTCCTGCGTTATCTTGGCTGTCTGCTTAGGGTTGTTGTCCTGTTGGTAGGTGAACCTTCGCCCCTGTCTGAGGTCCTGAGCGCTCTGGAGCTGGTTTTCATCAAGGATCTCTCTGTACTCTTTGCCTCGATCCTGACTAGTCTCTCAGTCCCTGCCGCTGAAAAACATCCCCACAGCATGATGCGGCCAACACCATGCTTCACCGTAGGGATGGTGCCAGGATTCTTCCAGACGTGACGCTAGGCATTCAGGCCGAAGAGTTCAATCTTGGTTTCATCAGACCAGAGAATCTTGTTTCTCATGGTCTGAGAGTCTTTAGGTGCCCTTTGGCAAACTCCCAGTAGGCTGTCATGTGCCTTTTACTGAGGAGTGGCTTCCGTCTGGCCACTCTACCATAAAGGCCTGATTGGTGGAGTGCTACAGAGATGGTTGTCCTTTTGGAAAGTTCTCCATCTCCACAGGGGAACTCTGGAGCTCTGTCAGAGTGACCATTGGGTTCTTGGTCACCTCCCTGACCAAGGCCCTTCTCACCCGATTGCTCAGTTTGGCCGGGTGGCCAGCTAAAGGAAAAGCCTTGGAGGTTCCAAACGTCTTCCATTGAAGAATGATGGAGGCCACTGTGTTCCTAGGGACCTTCAATGCTGCAGACATTTTCTGGTACCCTTCCCCAGATCTGTGCCTCGACACAATCCTGTCTCGGAATTCCACGGACAATTCCTTTGACCTCATGGCTTGGTTTTTGCTATGACATGCACTGTCAACTGTGCGGCCTTATATAGACTGGTGTGTGCTTTTCCAAATCATGTCCAATCAATTGAATTTACCACAGGTTGACTCCAATCAAGTTGTTTTCATCTCAAGGATGATCAATGGAAACAGGATGCACCTGAGCTAAATTTCAAGTCTCATAACAAAAGGTCTGAATACTGAGAGCCAGTTTCATCATAGCGCTTGAAGGTTTTTGCGACTGCACTTTCAAAGTTCTTGAAATGTTCTGCATTGACCGACCTTCATGTCTTAAAGTCATGATGGACTGTTGTTTCTCTTTGCTTATTTGAGCTGTTCTTGTCATAATATGGACTTGGTCTTTTACCAAATAGGTCTATCTTTTGTATACCACCCCTACCTTGTCATAACAGAAGTGATTGGCTCAAACGCATTATTAAGAAGGAATGAAATTCAAAAAATTTACTTTTAACTGAAATGCATTCCAGGTGACTACCTCATGAAGCTGGTTGAGGGAATGCCAAGAGTGTTCAAAGCTGTCATGAAGGCAAAGGATGGCTACTTTGAAGAATCTCAAATATAAAATATATTTTAGATTTGTTTAATACTTTTTTGGTTACTACATGATTCCATATGTGTTATTTCATAGTTTTGATGTCTCCAATTTTATTCAAGAACTTTGAACGTTTTTTCAAGTGCAGTCACAAAAACCGTCAAGCGTTATGCTGAAACTTGCTCTCATGAGGACCGCCACAGGAAAGAAAGACCCAGAGTTACCTCTGCTGCAGATGATAAATTCATTAGAGTTATCATCCTTAGAAATTGCAGCCCAAATAAATGCTTCACAGAGTTCAAGTAATAGACACTGAAAGATTAGTGGAATCTTTGTGGCTGGACAGGTAGGATGACTGACAGTGAAGGTGAACAGGTGGTCACGGTTCAGGTGACAGAGGAATGGATGAGACTGAGGTAGGAATTCCTTTAACCATAAAGTGGTATATTTACTGGGTAGGCTGTGCTGCATAACAAAGGAAACAGAATAACATGTATCAAATTCATAATCACAAAGATCAAATCATAACAATCATTCATTATTAACATAATTAGGTAATTCAGCAATTCAGTTCAATACAAAGTCAATAGGAATCATCCTTGAGTCATTTAGGATCATAACTATTCATCATAATCAGGAGAAGAATAATACAAATTCAATCAGTGATCGGTTATTCCATCTACAGTATAATCCCCATCAGTTTGATATCAGAATTGATCAGTTCAGCAAACAAGGACATTTCATATTTCACCCTTTCAAGTTTGTCTTCATATGTACATGTAATTTCATTACATATTATCCATATATCGATGGCATAATTGGCCTGTGATGATCTGTAGGGCGGTGATCATTGACCATTTACATTAAACAATAGGTTTGAAGCGTGCGCTCCAAGCCGCGCTCTGCGGTAATAACTATAAACAATAACTAATGGCACACCTCCAGGCTGTGAAAGGGCTATTTTACCAAGAAGGAGAGTGATGGAGTGCTGCATCAGATGACCTGGCCTCCACAATCCCCCGACCTCAACCCAATTGAGATGGTTTGGGATGAGTTGGACAGCAGAGTGAAGGAAAAGCAGACAACAAGTGCTCAGCATATGTGGGGCTGGTTGAGAGAATGCCAAGAATGTGCAAAGCTGTCATCAAGACAAAGAGTGGCTATTTGAAGAATCTCAAATATTGTAACGAGTGTGCTGAGAGTCGGGAAGCAAGTTCAGGGAGTGAGTGTTTTAATAAATAAACGCAACTAAATACAAAACAACAAACAGAAACAACACACAGACATGACACTGGAACAAGGGAAGACATATATAGGGAAAATAATCCAGGTGAGTGATGTGCGTAATGATGCTGACAGGTTTGCACCATAACGAGCAGCCTGGTGGCCTAGAGGCCGGAGAGAGAGCACACGTGACAAATATAAAATATATTTTGATTTGTTTTAACACTTTTTTGGTTAGTAAATGTTATTTCATAGTTTTGATGATTTTTCTACAATGTAGAAAATAGTAAAAATAAAGATGGCCACTCCAATACCTTGACTTTGTTGTCCTTAAAATCCACACAAATAAAATACGTTGGTGAGGAATAAGCTAAAAGTCAATCAATCCACACATTTTGATAACTACTTATATTGAATCACACAGTTCGTAGGATCAACACAGTTATAAGCAGCAAGCCAGAACCCAACCACAGACTAGAAAGCAGCCAGCGCTAGGACCCACAATAAACAACAAAGGAACAGAACTCACCAGCATAACACCAGCAAGGAGAAAGCGGTGACTTACTCAATGCGATTAAATGCTGGGGCCCCATTATAAACAGAAACGCAATAGTGTTACCAGTATGATAGTGGGAGGCAAGTACTACACTGGTCCGCGGTAGAGTCCAAAAGAGTAAATCCAAGTAGGCTAAACCAATTGGAGTTCAAGATTGGCAGTAGTCCAAAAACATCCAAGGCACAATGTCAAGTGGAAGAATGAAAGCAGCAGTAGGCATCTGTCTGCTCAGATAAAGCCCCCGTGCAGGCCCCAGTGCAGAGCAGGGTGTCCAGGTATATCCATGTTGGTTTCAAAAGTTTCAGGAGACCTGTTTTGTATGTCTCCTTAAAAAAACTACAGTATGTATGCAATAGTGCTATACTGACCGACCCTACAATTACGTCTGTGACCCTGTGCATGTGACTAATAAACTATACAAGGAGTGGTTCAATTACATTTTGGGTGCTGAGACACTTTTGCCTTCCTAGCATTCTTTAGCTTGACAATTTTCTCATCAATTGTTTTTTCAGTAAGCTTCAAGTTTCTTTTTGTGTCTCTTCTTTCAGACATTTTTTTTAATCCACATTTTCAGATTCAATAATACAATATTTGTCATTCACATTTTCAGATTCATTTTCAGATTCAATAATAACTTCACATGAACCTCTCCTCGTGGGATGAGATTGTCCGCTGTTCGCGGTACTGTGGAGGCACGAGCTGAGGAAAAAGGTATGAGCTGGCCGAAGACGAGAGCGAGGACGACTTGTCGCCTGTGCGGCCCGGAAGTATGCGGTTGAAAAACCTGTATCTATGGGTCCGGAGTCCGAAGGGGCGCCGGAATCCGAGTTCGAAAGGGGAAAACCCGGTGAATGACTGGGGTACTTCTCGGATCGAGAACATTAGGTGGGGTAGTAGCTGGTCCCAGTTCTTCCCGTCCTGCTCGATGACCTTCCGTAACATTTGTTTGAGCATTTTATTGAACCGCTCGACCAACCCAGATCCGGACCTCCGTCTTTCACCCGCAGACGGAGGTCCGGATCTGTTTGATCTGCAGGAGAGCACACAAATATTTCATTAGGCGGGACATGAACTCAGTACCTTGGTATGTCAGGATATCGTTCGGGGATGCCCAACTGGCTAAAGAGGTGGAACAGCTCTCGGGCGATTCCCTTGGATACCGCCACCCATAGGGGAATGGCCTCAGGATACCAGGTGGCATAATCTACTATTACCAGGATGTACCGGTGTCCTTGTGCCATTTTTACCAGGAGTCCCACAATGTCCATGGCGATGCATTCAAAGGATACCCCGATGACCGTATGGGGACTAGCGGGTTTTGGAAGTGTGCTTTTGGGGCCGTGATTTGACATCCGGGCAGCTGCGACAAAAGTCTTCCATGGCCCTCCTCATCCCAGGCCAGTGGAACCGAGCGGCGATCCGTTCCTGGGTCTTCTCCATTCCCAGGTGCGCCCCCATCAGGTGGGCCAGTTGAAGAATGGTTCCCACGTACCATCGGGGCAGCAACAGTACCTCACGAAGTTTCCCCTGTTGGCGTAACACCTGATACAAAAGGTTATTCTTGATTTGGAAATGGGGGTATCGCCAGTCACTCACCCACAGTGGGTGTCGCGGCTGGTCCCACGATGTTGATGAGGGGGAGTATGGGCTCCTCCAGTTGTTCACCGGGGGGGGGGGGGGGGCAGCCGAGACACCCACTGGGGGCCAACTGAGGGGACAGTTCGGGACTGTCCAGTGGGAGGATCCGAACTTGAAACCCGCCGCAGCCCAAGTGATAGTGGTGGATGGACATCTACTTCTGTGGGTGAGTGACTGGCGAAACCCCCATTTCCAAATCACGAATAACCTTTTGTATCAGGTGTTACGCCAACAGGGGGAACTTCGTGAGGTACTGTTGCTGCCCCGATGGTACGTGGGAACCATTCTTCAACTGGCCCACCTGATGGGGGCACACCTGGGAATGGAGAAGACCCAGGAACGGATCGCCGCTCGGTTCCACTGGCCTGGGATGAGGAGGGCCATGGAAGACTTTTGTCGCAGCTGCCCGGATGTCAAATCACGGCCCCAAAAGCACACTTCCAAAACCTGCTAGTCCCCATACGGTCATCGGGGTACCCTTTGAATGCATCGCCATGGACATTGTGGGACTCCTGGTAAAAATGGCACAAGGACACCGGTACATCCTGGTAATAGTAGATTATGCCACCTGGTATCCTGAGGCCATTCCCCTATGGGTGGCGGTATCCAAGGGAATCGCCCGAGAGCTGTTCCACCTCTTTAGCCAGTTGGGCATCCCCGAACGATATCCTGACATACCAAGGTACTGAGTTCATGTCCCGCCTAATGAAATATTTGTGTGCTCTCCTGCAGATCAAGCAGATCCGGACCTCCGTCTGCGGGTGAAAGACGGAGGTCCGGATCTGGGTTGGTCGAGCGGTTCAATAAAACGCTCAAACAAATGTTACGGAAGGTCATTGAGCAGGACGGGAAGAACTGGGACCAGCTACTACCCCACCTAATGTTCTCGATCCGAGAAGTAACCCAGTCATTCACCGGGTTTTCCCCTTTCGAACTCCTCTACGGGAGGAGGCCACGCGGCCTACTGGACCTTGCCAAGGAGGTGTGGGAAGCCCAGCCGACCCCCTTACTTTCTGCGGTGGGATTCAGACCAACACCTTGTCTCCGACCTGGTCTTCTCTGGGCTGGGTTCCCCGATTGTAGACAAGGGCTTGGGGACGCTGGGCCTTCTCCATGTGTTTCCTTACCACTGGCTATATGGGTGTCATCTGCTCCCTCATCGTCTCAACGTGCTGTGCTCCCATCCGATTCTCGTAACGCTTGATTTCCAGGTACTGATGTTGGTCCAGATGGACGCATGTGACATGGGACTAGGGGCCGGTCTATCCCAGCTACGCGATGGGGAGGAGCACCCCATCATGTACATAAGCAGAAAGCTGATACCCAGAGAAAAAAGGTACTCCGTTGTCGAGAAAGAGTACCTAGCGGTGAAGTGGGCACTAGACACTCAAGTATTACCTGTTGAGTACCCACTTCACCCTGGTCACAGACCATGCTCTCCTGGTCTGGATGGCCAGGGGAAGGTTCACAAACGATCGGGTCACCAGGTGGTTCTTGTTCCTTCAACGCTTTCTCTTTTTCTGTTGTGCACAGGTCAGGGGCGAAGCATGGTAACATGGATGCCCTATCAAGAAGGGAGACATACGTCGTACTGACGACAGCCCCTTCCCCGACAGAGCTAAGTGGGGGGGGGGGCGGGGTGTGTAACATACAGCAGGTTAGCCACCAAGGGGGGACTCTTCGATCCCTGGTGACCGAGTCTACATCACACAGCAATGGCTCCCTCTGCTGGACAAGCCAGGTCTCGACAGGCTCTTCGGCCAGAACTAATTGGGGCTGATTGTGGTTGGTAAGTAATCAAGGGGCTGATTGCTCACCAGCAGGACGAGTCCCATAAAGCTGCCAGAAGGGCAGCACATAGGGTTGGAGACTGGAGGAAGAGAGGTTACTCCCGTATAGTCGTGCTCAGTACCAGAGATAATGGAGGGAGCTCGGTTTTGTTCCCGACAGGATACAGCAAGACTCCGGAGCCCAGAAGACAGTATACCGGAGGAGGTCTTCTGGAGGAGACCTATTATTTTCTCTTTTTTATTTATTAAATACCCTTGAAACCGAGCTAATACAATTGTGTCCCTGTCTGATCTGTGTAAACGTCTTGACCAAAGCCCCTGGTCTGCCACATTATGTAAATGTACTAGTTCAGTTTTTTATTTTTATATATAGATTTGCCAAATAAAAAAATAAAAAACAGTTTTTGCTTTTTCATTAAAGGGTATTGTGTGTCGTTTGATGAGGGGAACTTATTTTATTTTAGAATAAGGCTGTATCGTAACAAAGTGGAAAAAGTCAAGGGGTCTGAATACTTTCCGAATGCACTGTATACCGCAAAAATGTGTTCAACTTATTTTTTTTCCTGCAACCAGATGAGGTTCGTCCATGGAAGAAGAGGATGGTCATTCTCATTTTTTGGGGGGTCAAAGATATTAATATGGATGTAGAATTTGGATCTGTTGAAGTCCACAAAACTGTTGTTAACAAGCTTTTACAACACAGAAGAAGGCCCTCCCACTTTTTGATTAAAGTATACAGAATTGGAGGCAGCTGAGGGGAGGACGGCTCATAATAATAGCTGTAATGGAGTCAATGGAATGGTATTGAGCAAATGGTTTCCATGTGGTTGATACCATTCCTTTCACTCTATTACAGCAATTACTATGAGCCGTTCGCCCCTCAGCTGCCTCCACTGGTATACAGTGAATAATCTATTCCTTTAAATAAATAAATACTGCAATGTATTACTGAAGCAATTCGAAAGCGATAATCCAACACTACACCACCACTGAAATGCTGCCAGTGAAGCATTTAGCATCCTAATTAGAAATTACACGAATAAATGTCATTCTTTTTCACACTCCATGCACCATCTGTTGTAACCCTGTAGAATCTCACCCCACTGTTCTTACAGAGCACTCGACCCCTTCCAAAACAAGACAAAACCCCCTTGTCCTTTACACTGACGTGCCAGGTTGCAACCTTTTCGATCTTATCTTGTAACCTCTGCCCTGACATCTAGTGCAGCTCCGGGGTGCCACTTTAAATGAGTTAGACATTACAGCGAGGTGGGCTACTTTACAGGCTGCACTGAATGCATGATTTCCTATAGGCTCTGAGGGTTGCTGTTTTCCAAGATGGTGTTAGTGAGGTTCAGGTACTGATTTATTCCTACACCCTTCCCAAATATACCACCAAATCTATAGGTAACATTTATACCAGTTAATGGACAGACATTAATCACTGTAGGCAAAATCATTGCTTTTAATGAGAAGATGGGGGCTGGTTGAGAAAGATGTGTATTTTAGTGATAATAAACCATACCAATGAATAATCTCGATTAATATGCAATGCCCATTCTTTCAGATCTGCATATGCTATCCCTGAGGCTGCAATTAAAATCAGATAAAATATACATTAAACCTTTGCTTGTTTGGTGTTCGGAGAATACCCAATGCCCTCTCATCAGAATAATAGCCAAAAATACTCCCTGGGATTGGAATCCAAAATGCTTTAATTTCTATTCATGTGAAGTTGGAGTTAACTTTGCAGCAACACCACCGTAATCAAGTCGGTGAAAAAAAAAACACAGAAGGGAGTACAAAACCCTACAAAGTCTAGGTGAAAAATGACCTAAAATATTGACTCTGCATTACAGATGACCCTGAAGTTCAGTTGATTGATGAAGTCTAAATTTACGGACGCTGTCAATGTTTGAAGCCCTTCCTCCTCTTAATGTGATTAATGGGAAACCCCAGCGCTGCTTTCAGAGGCAGAACACATACATTTTCAGAAGTGGTATATGGGCATCCAGTAACTGGCAGATGCAGAGGACTAAGATGAGGAGGAGGAAGAGTTGGAGGAGAGAACGAGGTTAAAAAGAGGAAGAGGAGCAGAGGAAGAGGACAAGGAAGATGGGGTGGAATATTGCAGATTAATGTTAACAGTTAAAGTTAGGAATAGTACACCTACTAATGCAATTTTCATACTATTGTGTCAACCCAAACCCTACTGTACTGGTTGTGATATTTTCTTGAAATAAAGATAGATACCCACATAATGTTGAATGCCCCCACTGTTTTATTGAGTGCATTGTTTTTTTCCGGAAGCCTCTCGGCCTGACAAAGACGTTTGCAGAACACATTCATCCCAAACCAGGTCTTACTGTAACGATCGTCGTAGTAAGTGGACCAAGGCGCAGCGGGTTGAGTGCTCAATTTAGCATTTATTGTGAACACGACAAATAAACAAAACAATAACCGAACTAAGGCTCACACAGCAGTACAAAGAACAACAACCTCCCACCATTCCCATGACAAACACATTCATAATTATAGGACCTTCAATCAGAGGCAACGATAGACAGCTGCCTCCAATTGAAGGCCCAAATCCCAATGACCTAAACACAGATCTAAACACCCTAGAACAGACATAGAAATATACAAACATAGAACAATGACCAAAACCCCGGAATACATAAATCAAACACCCCTCTACATACACACACACACCCCAAACCATATAAAACAAATACCCCCTGCCACGTCCTGACCAAACTATAATAACAAATAACCCCTTTACTGGTCAGGATGTGACACTTACTCCACACATAAGGCCCCACTACCCAGAACAATGCCAGTCACTGGACGGTGGCAATGTCGCTGAGAGTCAATAGTATGCAAAAATACACACTTGCTCTCCTGACCTCTTAAATGATATTTGAGAGCCACTTTGATCTGATATCATGAGGTCATTCAGCACCCAGTCCTTTGAAAGTAATGAATTGCCTGTATGAATTACCGTTTAGTAATGCAGACTCTATGGTACACACATGATCTACCTCAAATCACAATGTCTAAGAATAATGCAACAGGAAGGAGTCTTTTGTGCTCGTGTTTGAAGTAATGAGGACAGAGGGATGCATTCATGTCTCTTTCACTGTTCCTTAACCACAATGCATTTTCCTAACAGATTTGTATCTCTAGGTTAGGAAATTCTGTTGCATACATAATAAACATCATACCACAAAAAAAGATTTTGATAACAGAATCAAATACTGGTGACCACTCAATACATTTGTAACCCAACTT
This sequence comes from Salmo salar, assembly GCF_965601325.2. Lineage (NCBI taxonomy): Eukaryota > Metazoa > Chordata > Actinopteri > Salmoniformes > Salmonidae > Salmo > Salmo salar. Next base: position 7,566,977 of record NC_138311.1, read on the forward strand.
TGCTTGGTTGAGTGTGCCAAACAGTTGCTGATACTTACATCTTCATTTGTATTCCTTCAGCAAATGCTGCCAAATTAGTTGTGAATCACCAGCCAGTTGATAACTAATGTATCATGCTCATTTCCTTTCAAGAATAGAGATGGAGAATAACGTGTTATTGATGATAGTCATGTGTACAGGAAATGAAGTCGCTACTTATTGAGCTACAGAAGACATTGAAGTTCCCAATTGTATGAACTTTGTATCATGTTATAGAGCATCATTTTCTGTCTGCGAAACAAACTAACTTATTACTTGCAAAATTGGTATCATGATGTTGTACGTTTTCTATAAAGATGTATGTGAAGGGCGAAAATTTGAATAAAAAGTGCAACAATGTGTTGCATGCAGCTACAGTGTACGCTAAGAAAGTGTGGCACTAGGGAGACATTAATTTAAATGCAACCTATATTTTTGACTATACATATCATCATTACAGGTGTGGGAGAGGAAGAGTGGGATATGTATATGTTCCCTGAGTATATTGAGACAAGGAGTCTCGTGGTCTTGAGACCACTGCAGCACAGAAATGCGCTCTTTGTCTCATCACAGTCTCAATCCACAGGGTCTGGTCTTGGTCCCGTAATGGCCTTGATTCACTGGGTCTTGGTCTCAAGAGGTTGGCTCTAGATCTGGGTTTTAAGGGTTCTGGTCTGGGTTGCAAGTTCTGGTCTTGACCATAATGTCTGTTTTACCACATCTCACTAGCTACCAACCTAAATGTCACATTATTAGAAAAGGTAGTGGTGCAATAACTCTCAAAGTTCGATACATCACATGAATCACTGGAGCATACTTTTCCTTTTGAAGCCTACTAACTGTTCTCATGAAAACTATCAGATCGGCTCTTCACTTCTCTTGGATCTACTTCCCTTGGAGTAATAATGGTTAATAGAATTTTAACATTGGTTTGAGCTTTTTATCAAAATGTGTAGATTTTTGTTGATTACTTATTATTTGCGAGGGCTGACAAAATGTGAGTAAGGACCATTTGATGAGTCATTGCCAGATGAGATTAGTCAAAAGGGCTGTTACCTCTAAAATCATATTTCTTTCAATATCACTTTACGTTTCCAGGACAAGTATTTTATGTTGAAAGGAACGTATCTATTTTCAAAAGTTTACATGGCTGAAGGCTTGGAGTTCAAGTCCCATCAGTGAATCAGATGAAGTCGAGCGTAAGCAAATTGAGTGAATCTGTAGCGCATTTGTTCTGGCAATGGATTGAATTCAGGCTTTAAACTTCTACAGGATCGGTATCCCCCGCGGGACAGTTGAGCTAACTTGCGCTAATGTGATTAGCATCAGGTTGTAAGTAACAAGAACATTTGCCAGGGCATAGACATATCTGATATGGGCAGAAAGCTTCAATTATTGTTACTCTAACTGCACTGTTCAATTTACAGTAGCTATACATTGAAATAATACCATGCTATTGTTTGAGGAGAGTGCACAGTTATTAACTTGAAAATGTATCAATAAACCAATTAGGCACATTTGGGCAGACTTGACACAACATTTTGAACATAAATGCAATGGTTCATTGGATCAGTCTAAAACTTTGCACATACACAGCCAAAATTGGAATTGTGCCTAACCTAAAATAATACATTGTGACCTTACTCTTGCATTTTTTTACCAAATCTAATGTGTTACATTCTCCTACATTAATTTCACATTTCCACAAACTTCAAAGTATTTCCTTTCAAATGGTATCACGAATATGCATATCCTTGCTTCAGGTCCTGAGCTACAGGCAGTTAGATTTGGGTATGTCATTTTAGGAGAAAATTGAAAAAAAGGGTCCAATCCTTAAGAGTGTGTTTACACAGGCAGCCCAATTCTGAAATTTATTTTGACCAATCAGATCAGCTCTGAAAAAGATCTGATGTGAACAGATCTGATGTGATTGGTCAAAATACCAATTAGTGGAAAAAATATCAGAATTCACACACCACCTGCAGTTTGGAGGAGTTGTTGCCAGAGGAAATGTCACGATGACATTCATGTTCAAGTGTAATTACAAGGACATAGCAGTACATCACAGAAACCAACTGGATAGAATGGAACCCTAAAATCCACTCTCAAATAAATGGGATTCTGTGGACACTCAATCAGAATAGCAAACACATTCTCTGCAAGGAACAGAACACTCGTTGGATTAGAAATCCATTATTAACGTGACACCAACTTTCCCTGCGCCATCATGAAATCTCATCACTACAAAGCAAAAAGTCAGAATTCTACTTCTACAGGTCAAGCTCGGTAAAACAAATAAGATCATTTTTTTGTGTGCCCTTCTGTTCGAGAGGCATTGGTTTTATGCACTTTCAGACAGCAATATTATCGTTCTTTCATACATCAAACACTGTCCTTGCAGCCCCAGTGCCAAAATACAAGCAGAAAATTCAATACATTAATAAAAACAAACCGATGCAGTATCTCAGGTGGTCCTCTGCTCAGTGTGTTTTGTATCAATGTTCATGAACTAGAAAAAAAGTTGAAATCCTCCAAATATGATCATTTCCATATACAATATTTGGCTTGGTTGTAGACGTAGTAGTAGTGGTAGTGGTGGTAATAGTGGCGGCGGCGGCTTCCGAGTGGCGCAGCGGTCTAAGGCACTGCATCTCATCCCTGGTTCGAATCCAGGCTGAATCACTTCCGGCTGTGATTGGGAGTCCCATAGGGCGGCACACAATTGGTCGTCCGGGTTTGGCTGGGGTAGGCTGTCATTCTTAATAAGAATTTGTTCTTAACTGACTTGCCTAGTTAAATAAAGTTTAAATAAAAAAGTAGTAGTAGTAGTAGTACAACATTACCTTTATGATATGAAGGACCTTTATGATTCATATAAAGCTGAAGAAAGTTATATATAACAACCTTTATTTTCAAATTCTGCTATGGTGTTCATTTTGAATTCCACAGATTATAAATTTAAGTAACAATTCTACATTGACACATAGAAACAACAGAAATTGGACAATGGTAATTACAAGAAATGACTGGAGACCTTTCAATTCTAACAATGTGCAAATATAAATGATCTAATGACAATAACACTTTAAACCGGGCCCAGTCCCAGAAAAACGGACACTTGGCCCATTTATTGAACATTATGACAACATTGAAACAACATTTTGACCTATTTAGCATGTGGGATATCCCATACAAGCACAGATTTTATAAACCATACAAGATGTTGACTCACGTTTGACCACTAAAACACCAAATAAAATGAGGAGAAAGTCTAACTACACAGATAAAAACTTCCTACCCAGCAGGCACAAATTGACACAACGTCTTAAGAACAATTTTCTGGTTGTAAACTGATTTTCTGATTGAGAAGACGTCATATTATCAGATGTCATATTTTGGTTGTTATCTTGTCAAATAACCAGATAAAGATGTATTTATATTGGTTGCTAAAAATACATTAATGAAACTTCCTTATATAACCAGTATACAACCTGACAATGACACCATAATTACCTCATTGCAACCAACTTTCCCCCCTGAGTAGCAACTAACTAGTTTAAAAGACAGCATTAACGAATTGTACATGGCAGAAGGACAGGGAGGGAACATGATCTAGTACAGCCCAATACACAGTGTTAAGGTGTAGAAGTCACAGGGGATAGGCACTTCGGCATGTACGTCTCATAACCACAAAGCTACAGAAAGACCAATACAAAAATGAGTATGGCTTATGTTTATGGTTGTGCTAAAGTGGCAGAAATGTAACAGTCTAGCTATCAATCAACTTTTATTCCACTTGTCTAATGAATTCCATTGAATTTGCATGTAAAAATATGTTGTTTAAACAGACAATGGTGTGCATTTACCACATGTACATGGGGATTCTGTGGTGGTTTGCAGAGTATAATGAGTTGTAGTTAGGAACCAATCTGTGTGCCACAAGGAAATATAACAAGTTCTGAACAGCATAACTCTCCCACTTACATGCAAGATCGCAAGAGATGTCAAGTGAAAATAGTGTTCTAAAAGAATTAGCCTTCACCTGAATATAAATGAAATGATAGTCTAGATGATAAAATGCCAGATTTGTCAATGTATGTCCTTTTTCGTAATTTGATCACTCTGTTGTCACAGAAAATGTTCCTGCACCGCAGGAAATGCAACTTTTAGTGTATTTGAGGTTTAAAAAGGCTTTTAAAGTTTGGAATTTCCACTTTAAAATTTGCCCCAACAAAAATGTATCAACCCCTTCAAAAATGCTCATTATAATCCACATAATAATTCACATTTCCTGTTGTGGAATGATTATTTTCCTGCTGTGAGAAACTGGTCAAATTAAGATAGTATATCTGTGTACATACAGAAAGACAGAGAGCGATTATAAATACTAAAGGTCCAGACGAAGTCCAGGTCTATCATCTCCTTAGGCCACCTAAAATAAATACTCACTCACTCACTCACTCACTCACTCACTCACTCACTCACTCACTCACTCACTCACTCACTCACTCACTCACTCACTCACTCATTCACTCATTCACTCACTCATTCACTCATTCACTCACTCATTCACTCACTCACACTTTCTCAAATGTATGCCACAGCGGGCCTGCTAGAGAACTGTGCTGATGGTGTCAAAGTCTTTGCTGATCTGCGAGCTGCTGGGCAGGGACTTGAGGTACTCCATGTGCCTCTTGGCATCCTCCTGGTTCTGCCGCACGTAGTAGATCACGTAAGCTATCACCATGGTGAACCAGCCGAACACAATGACAAACATGGCCACGTCGGTGGTCTTGTGGTTGAAGTTGCAGAAGTTGATGCCCGAGTCCAGGACCTGGATAACGGGTTTGCCGGTGTACTCCTCCTCCACAGCCGTGTGACAGCTCATCTCATTGACCGTCTCTGGGTCCAGTCTCAGCTCCCTCAGGACCTCCTGCAAGCTGCACTCGCAGTGCCAGGGGTTGTTGGAGAGGCTGATTTTGGCCTGAAGTTTGGCGAATGCCTCTTTGGGCACCCTGCTTATGCGGTTGTTGGACAGGTCCAGGACCCGAAGGACGTCGGAGATCCCCTGGAAGGCCCCAGCATCCACCGTCTCAATGGCGTTGTTGGACAGATCCAGTTCCTGTAATCTGTTGAGGTCCTTAAAGGCCTGTTTGGGGATCTTGGTAATCCTGTTTGAGGCCAGCAGCAGGACTACAGTGTCACGCGGCAGGTCAGCCGGGATGTTCTCCAGGTTGCGTGACATGCACTGCAGCACGACAAGGCTGTTCTTCTCCATGCAGTGGCAGCTCTTGGGACAAGCGGTCACCAGTGCACTTCCGAACAATATTCCAAAGTGCAAGGCCCACAAGAGAGCCGAGACAGCTGAGAGCAAGGGATTTCTGGGCCGATCATGACCCATACGGTTGGACATATTCAGCTGTGTGCTCCTGCTGGTCCTGTCATGAAAGAGCAGTCATGGTTAAACCTTGTGCCATGTTGTTCTATCGTTATGGCTTGCAAACCACACGACAAGACAGTTTTAACTTCCTTACAAGCTGTCAAGGTTTTATCTGTAGTTAATCCATCAGATCCTTCGGTGAAGTATCATTTTCATGTCCTCCTGTTTCCAAAGGGTTTCAGTAGAGCCCAGTTTCACATGCGTTGCATTGGGAGTATTCCAGACAGAATCCAAGAGGCTGCTTTCTGATTGGAAAGTCAAGAGAGTTACTCAAGAGGGAAAAGTATCTTAGAGGGAGATAAAGGCAACTGTGAGGTGGAGGTAGGCTGAATGTGTTACCGGTACCCTCCTGCCATGTCGAGAACTGAAAGAACAAAAACAGAATAGCGACAGTCCTAGTGAAAAAGGGAATTACTAGACATAGCTTCTTCTTAGAAGCAGTGACACAGAAAACATGAAGGCCATACTGTAAGAGATTTAGGGTAGGTTTAAATATTTTAGGGATAATGTTTAATATCAAGATTACTTTCCTAAAATATTTGTACAATTGTCCTGAGTGCATCAGCCAAATTGGTTTTGCTTGCAAATTGGGCATAGTCAATTCAAGCGTCACAGTGTTTACACATTTGTAAAATGATAATCAAGGACAATCCATTTTACTTAAAGGAAATCTCATAAAGCAGAGAGACAAATAGATTGATCATCACTTACATTATCGGATGATATTAGGATAGCCTAATTCATTTATATGGACTTAAAACATTTGAATGAAATTAATTTCTCCTGCTTCTGCAGGATAGTGCCAGTTTAATAATGATTACACTCTTATGAACTGTGCTTCTCTTCTCATAACGTAACATATCAATGCTTCAGCTGCTCAATCATATTTCCACATAAAGGAAAACTGATGTCATACGTTTACACAACTAGAATGGATCCACTGTGCCAATGTATTATATCATTTTCACAATAGGTGCACCCTCTTGTGGATTATGCTGACCATACAGGTTATTGTTGTACTTGATGTCAACCTGCGATGGGACTGGGGCATCAATGTGACATTTAGATATCAACCATTTTTGGCTACTGTACGTCTCAATGTCTTCATCCCATGAGCACGCACACACACAAAATGCAGACAAGATTTCTTAAACAAGCCCCTCGCGTTCACATTTGAGCTGGAGATCATGGGGAGGTGTCGACAGGATTTTACAAGCTAAAATGCATAAGGGCACACTGGGACAGCCTGTAGTGACAATATGAAAGCACTGCCTTTGTTCTTTTACAAAAGAGGCCATATTAATAGACCATGGCAGCCCTGCAGTTGAAGTGAGTTTAATTGAATGAATAAGATCATATGAGATTAATTTGGAGACAGAGCCAAAATATAACAAAATGTTAACAATTAGAGGTACTAATTGGTTCTGTATTTTGTTGGGTAACCATTTCTATTCCAAGTAAAATAGATTAATTATTGTAAATGCAGTAAAATGTTGAACACACATGTCATGCAGCAAATTGCTACATCCCTTTTTGGACTTTTAAATTAATGATATATACCCATTGATTCTTGAAGGATATGACTTGTAAATGCCTTATGAGCTTAGTTCAACTGTTGTACCCCATCAGAACCCAAAATAGAATCTTGTTTACTCCACTGTTTGTAAACAATGTAATTGTAAACAATTACTGTATAGCCTCAAAACATAGTTTAAACTATAATTTTGATATCATAGATGGTCAGTCCTTGCATCCACAGCTCTTGGAATTTGAGAGTAGTTACATTTCTTCAATCCCATCTCTAAGCTTTTTACCAAAACAGTGGTGGGTAAATTTGAAACTGTTTGTACTGCAGATTGCCCCTCTAGATAATGTAGTGCTGAATGTATCACAGATCAAATTAGGAGAGTTACAATCCGCAATATGATCACTTATAATAATAAGGTTTCAGGCCACAATCCTGGTTTGCTATAAAGTTGAAGGGTGGGGCTAGATAAATGTAACCACTGTCAAACTCATAGGTGTAGCTATGGGTGCAAGGACTGAAAGGCAAGGAGATCATCATGAGTTGCAAACATATTTTGAAGCTATAAAAACCATCAAACCCAAAAATAATGTAATAAAACAACCTTATATAATGGGGGAAGACAGTTCTAAGCTTATAATGCATTTTACATTACATTCCTTACATTTAGAAGTTATATAAAACCATGCTATTTAATTGCAGTAGTAGCCTAGCAAATTGTAACTCTACATAATTTTACTGATTTATCTTAATTTAAATTGTCCTATACTGAATTATTTGCTCTTACAAAAACCCACCCATAATCAAAAATATTAATCCTATAGGCATTGGACATTAAATGTAGACAACTATGGCCTTTCAGAGTTTTTCGCACCAAAAAATACTGAAACTTTTACAGTAGGCAGGATACAGATAAAACTTACTGGAATCGTGGCCAATAATTTTGTCCGGAGTGTTACCGTTACCATTATATTAAAAATTATTCCGCGTTATATCATAGTTATAAAAAGGAGCACACATCAGGTGTTTATCCAGCAGTCCATTTGCTCCAGAAGGCGTGCGTAAAAACTGGTGGACTCGTTTCCATTTTGAGAATATGTGCTTTTATATTTCAAATTTCCGCCAAGATCCATACTTCTTTAAGGATAATTACTGCAGACATTTCTTATGAATATAAAACAAAACATAATTCAGACAGCTGTGGTCTGTACAACATGTCTTGCTTTCAGCACAAGGCATTCTACTCATAGTCTAAAATGTCAGCGGTCAGCATAAAACCGAAGTTTCCGCATGGTCTGTACATAGTATTCCAAGTAACATCATCTCCAAAACAGGTACCCTACACCATAGATTACAGTTGTAATAGCTAATAGCATACCGTTTTTTTTAAAGGAGATGACAGCAGCCACACTTGTTGATGTTCCTGTTCAGTCGCAGGCCACATTCATCAGCGCGTCCTGCGCCCATCAGTGGAGAGCATAGAAGAAGGTCGGTCGGGCTGTGTGTCGATTGGACTACTGTTAGTTTGGCAAGCCTCCACGTATTCCCTCGCTTGAAAAAAACGAGTCGATCCTGTATAGTCAAACAATAAATTTAGGGCATGGTGGTTGAATAAAATTGGCCAAAAAACCTATTACAGGTTAACAATTATTACAGGTTAACAATTTGAAACATAAATGTAAGGGGGATATATTAGGTGTTGTAAGACCTTGACTATAAACTGGTGAGTCGGTGAAGTCAATACACATGTGTTGCTTATTGTCATCAGTAACATTCTGACTGGACAGGCAACGTTGCGTGCACCAATATTGCTAAATGAATACATACATGTAATTCAATCGTCAAACTGCTCTCGCGCTTCAACGGGTGTCGGCGTAGCCAGGCGCGTAGAACTTGGTTCTATTTGAGACACTTGACTCACTGTAAATTCCTCCTATCCCATCTACTGATTGGTTTTCACAAGCATACTAACCCAAGTGGGTGATTAAAAGATGAACAAGGAGAGATTAATCAAATAAAACGAACTAGGTTTCCACTTGTAACTGTGGATTAATTGTCAGAGTAGAGAACACACCATTTTGTATGACTCAAAATGTGTCAAAATTAAATTTTACAAAAAAAAGAACAATAGGCATTTCAGGTAAAATAACCAACACACTATCACAGTTTATTGTGCAATAGACACAAATGACTTATTCGAAATGTGTGACAGACACATGAAAAGTCCCCTTTTTGGTGTGTATTACACGATTTACATCACAATGAATTTCATGTGTATTACACGATTTTCTTTCTTCATAATGCATTAGTGTACATTACACAAATTCCAATTTGTGGTGGCTAATGTTAGCTAGGCTAGCTAGGTGGCTAACGTTAGCTAGGCTAGGCGTTAAGGTTAGGGTTAGGTGTTAAGGTTAGGGTTTGGTTTTGGGGTTACGGTTAGGGCTAGTTAAGATGCTAGCTAAGTAGTTAAAGGGTTAGGGGAAGGGTTAGCTAATTTAATAAGTAGTTACAACGTAGCTCAAAAGTAGTAAGTAGTTGCAAAATAGCTAATTAGCAAAAATGCTAACGTTATCCATGATGAGATTCAAACACACATCCTTTGGGGTGGTAGATGTTCTAGTGATTCAATATATTGGAATAATCTATCGCGGTATAACAACTCGTACTCTCAGTGATAGATTATTCCAATATATTGACTCACTGTGCCACCTAAAAAATAATTTACAACCTGTGTATGACATGTTGATTAACTTGCAGGTGATTATGAAATTATGTAAACATAATTGTGTTATTTTCAACCCAGTATCACAGATTATTGTGAAATAGACATGATTTGCTCATTGGAAATGTGTCTATTTTTTGGTGTGCAATATACAATTTTGTATACAGTGCATTTTAACTTATACCTTATACATTTATGCTACAAACATTCATTTACAAGGGCACAGTTATCAAAGTACCTCAATGCATTCACATATCAGGCAGCAGCCCTGTGTTTAAAATTTAAATGGAGGACATAACTGTAATTAAGAGAACATTTTTAAATTCTTTCTTCCATGGGTGAATTGTTTTTAACATCAACCCCAGACAATATGACCAAAATATCCCTCAAATGAAACTACGTACTAGCAGATGTTTACACATCCTCTGAGGATTGTAGTGGAGTCTTGTGCCTTTTAATGTAACACAACACTTTTTATGTGAGGAACTCTAATAAATGTGTCTTCTCATCTGAGAAAGCTTGATAGATTTATAGTTGGTTGTAATAGCATTACATTAAGCGGTGTCTGTTGGCTCTCGCATAGCGTTCTATGACCTGGTACCAATTTCTTTTGGAAATTGTTTTCTAACTAACCTCCTCCACCCCAACTGGCTTGGATTCAGATAGTTTTTTGTGTGAAGCAGATGAAACCAGTACCATACATATTGTATAGCTGAGAGAAACTAGGATGTATGATAGTATAATAAGCATTTGAAGTTGTTTTCCATCATTATTAATGGAGGCACTCAGTTACCTCTGAAACATGAAGAATGTTCAAATTTAGTAAAGTCCAGAATTTGTATTATTTTGTTCACCAAATGATTAATATGTAGCCTGTTCCCAGATCTGATTGTGCTTTCATTTCAACTCCTTGCCATGTTCTGCATGACAAGGAGTGGCAAGGAGTGGCATGATGGCACAAACTGAGTGGTACCCAGGCTAATGAATACCTGCTGACAGTGTAATACTGAATTATATAGTAATAAAGAGAGGCATCATGGCTCTATGGGAGGAGCAGTTTGGAGTTGCAATCCAGGTAAATTTGCTTGCATGCAGATTTGAAGAGGTCTGATTGGACAACATTGTTTCCTACACTAGAAAATACAGCTGTACTGGCACCATGTCACGTCCTGACCAGTGTAAGAGGTCATTTGCCATAGTAGAGTGGTCAGGGCGTGACAGGTGGTTGTTTTGGGTAGTTTTGGGGTTTTCTGTTTCTAGGTGGGATTGTTCTAGATATCTATTTCTGTGTTGTTTTGCATGTTTTGGCCGGGTATGGTTTCCAATCAGAGGCAGGTGTCTTTCGTTGTCTCTGATTGGAAGCCATACTTAGGCAGCCTGTTTTCCTTTGGGGTTTGTGGGAGGTTGTTTCCGTTTAGTCTAGTGTACCTGACGGGACTGTTATCGGTCATTTGTTGTTTTTTGTCAAAGTGTATTCATTAAAGGAAAAGAATGAGCACTATACACGCTGCGCCTTGGTCTCCTTTCAACGACTCCTGTGACACACCAACTGCTTCCTCACAGCGTAGTATACAGTCATTACCAAACCATACTTCATTGATTCCATCAGAGCTCAGGGAACTATCATATATATATATGATAGCTGTATTGTACAACTAGCTTGCACTGTCTTAAAGACGGTAGAAGATGTGGAAATATGTGTTTGTGTTCCGATAATCTTTGAAATGCTCACACAATACCTTATTTTCTGTGAGAGGTAGCTAAAACCTCCTGGTCCTCCCCATTGACCTATAATGTGGCTCATTGCATGGATTATTGATAGTGTAACTAAGCCCAAGTACAGAGTTATAAAGCTAAGGAAAACTATTTAATAGAAGATGACATTACGGTGACATTCGCTTCTAAGAAAATCCTAGGTAAGGACTTTTGAGGATATAGCTACTGGTGTGAGGCATACAAATCCTAACACTGCTGTCAATGAGCTCAAGCAGGCTTTCCACATCCTCACCTTATGCTCACATCCTTCAATCTTTGTCAATTAATTTCACGTCACCAGACAGAGGAGCTGAGGGATATAGAAAACATCAGATCAGCCTGGATGTGTGGTAGCAGTTCTGTCTTCATTTTGATGTTCCGTAATTTGTTTTGCTGCTGTGGGTTTCTTTTTCTATGGCATGTTTTTAAAAAGCAGCTGAGGTAATTGAGATATATATATTTATAATTCTTTTCCACAAAAAACGTTGCTTTTTTGACTGAGAGCAAATACCTACAGCATGTGGATGGCAAAGGTGTAGTAAGTATGCAGCCCAGTCTCCCTCAATAAGATGCTGCTACCTTAAGCCCACTATACCAATGATGAGCTTTAGAGTGAAGTGCACTTAATGGTCTTAATTGATTTACATGAAGTAGTTTGGCCCATAATTGCCATGTAGACCACCAACAGCAACGTGAACTGAAAAACACATTAATCTAAAGCTGTGCTAAGCACCACAGGCGGTGTTGGTCCTCTGATACAATTAGCTGATTAATGTCTGAAAATGTGTGTTTGGGTGGGTAGTATCAGGCATGGAAGAGAACACAGCGGTCATTAACAATAGAACAGGCAGACTGCAACTGTTTATTTACCAAGGTTGCTCATTCACTTCTCTGTACACCTGTGTCTTAATTAATTCCCAGTGCTCCAAAGTCCTTAATAGACAAATTACGTGTCAAGTGCCAAGGGTGAATTCCGCTTCTATAGCTGACTTACTTATCCAAGCGCAACGGTGTGGTGTCATAGCAGATCCATCTTTTTTGATGGGCAAGATACTGCCTTTTGTCCCAAATTAATCACAATTACCAGTACTCTTACTGCCGCTCTGACCAAGTAATGGAGTTGGAGGCTGCAAATGATATCAGTAGCTGGGTGATCGGGGAGTATCTCCTATTAGCAGCCACAATGCACTCTTGTGTTCTAAGTGCAACTCCAGAACAACTGAAAGCCAACATCGGACGAACAGGGCAGAGGAGCATGTACAGGAGCTATTAAGTTAAGGAGCCATTACAGCACCATGTATGTGGATATGTATTTATTATGCATAAGATACAAAACTAACGCCACATGGGCTCCTAAAACTTCCACTGACTGTCACAGATCACCCCAGTACTGCTGCTCATTCCATTCACCTACGGTCTACGTCACCGGCCTTCTAGGTGTCACTGAACTGGATTCATTACCACCAACCCCGGACTGTCTTGTCTCATTACGCACACCTGGTTCCCATTCCCCCTGATTAGTATGTGTATATATGTGCCCTCTTTCCCAATTGTCCTTGTCGGTTATTGTTACCATGTCTGTTGGTCTTGTGAGCACCTGTACTGTTGTATCGGCCATGCTACGTGTTATTGTACACTTGTTTTATGGGTCTCGTCCCGTGTATTATTTAGAGGTTTACACCTCACTCTTTTGTTTGGATGGAGAAAATATAACCCCCTATTACGTATTCCTGCGCTTGTCTCCTATCATTATACAGTGTGACACCGACACATTAGGCCCTCCATTTATTTTCTACTCAGAGGCAATCAAAATCAAGTGTTGAAAGCCAGATGCAAAACCCAATACTGAAGGTCTCCAGACATCCAAAAGTTTACATTTACATTTACATTTAAGTCATTTAGCAGACGCTCTTATCCAGAGCGACTTACAAATAGGCATTCACCTTATGATATCCAGTGGAACAACCACTTTACAATAGTGCATCTAAATCTTTTAAGGGGGGGGGGGGGGGTTAGAAGGATTACTTTATCCTATCCCAGGTATTCCTTAAAGAGGTGGGGTTTCAGGTGTCTCCGGAAGGTGGTGATTGACTCCGCTGCCCTGGCGTCGTGAGGGAGCTTGTTCCACCATTGGGGTGCCAGAGCAGCGAACAGTTTTGACTGGGCTGAGCGGGAACTGTGCTTCCTCAGAGGTAGGGGGGCCAGCAGGCCAGAGGTGGATGAACGCAGTGCCCTTGTTTGGGTGTAGGGCCTGATCAGAGCCTGAAGGTATAGAGGTGCCGTTCCCCTCACAGCTCCGTAGGCAAGCACCATGATCTTATAGCAGATGCGAGCTTCAACTGGAAGCCAGTGGAGAGAGCGGAGGAGCGGGATGACGTGAGAGAACTTGGGAAGGTTGAACACCAGACGGGCTGCGGCGTTCTGGATGAGTTGTAGGGGTTTAATGGCACAGGCAGGGAGCCCAGCCAACAGCGAGTTTCAGTAATCCAGACGGGAGATGACAAGTGCCTGGATTAGGACCTGCGTCGCTTCCTGTGTGAGGCAGGGTCGTACTCTGCGTATGTTGTAGAGCATGAACCTACAGGATCGGGTCACCGCCTTGATGTTAGTGGAGAACGACAGGGTGTTGTCCAGGATCACGCCAAGGTTCTTAGCACTCTGGGAGGAGGACACAAGGGAGTTGTAAACCGTGATGGCGAGATCATGGAACGGGCAGTCCTTCCCCGGGAGGAAGAGCAGCTCCGTCTTGCCGAGGTTCAGCTTGAGGTGGTGATCCGTCATCCACATTGATATGTCTGACAGACATGCAGAGATGCAATTGACCGCCTGGTTATCAGAAGGGGGAAAGGAGAAGATTAATTGTGTGTCATCTGCATAGCAATGATAGGAGAGACCATGTGAGGATATGACAGAGCCAAGTGACTTGGTGTATATCGAGAATAGGAGAGGGCCTAGAACAGAGCCATGGGGGACACCAGTGGTGAGAGCGCGTGGTGCGGAGACAGATTCTCGCCACGCCGCCTGGTAGGAGCGACCTGTCAGGTAGGACGCAATCCAAGCGTGGGCCGCGCCGGAGATGCCCAACTCGGAGAGGGTGGAGAGGAGGATCTGATGGTTCACAGTATCAAAGGCAGCAGATAGGTCTAGAAGAATGAGAGCAGAGGAGAGAGAGTTAGCTTTAGCAGTGCGGAGAGCCTCCGTGACACAGAGAAGAGCAGTCTCAGTTGAATGCCCAGACTTGAAACCTGACTGATTAGGATCAAGAAGGTCATTCTGAGAGAGATAGCAGGAGAGCTGGCCAAGGACGGCACGTTCAAGAGTTTTGGAGAGAAAAGAAAGAAGGGATACTGGTCTGTAGTTGTTGACATCGGAGGGATCGAGTGTAGTAGAGATGAGGGCTCTATTCAATCAGATCCGCTTTAGCCAACATCTGCATGGCAGTTGTTTTGGCGGTCAGAGTTGGAACTGTCAAATCCAGAAGCTGCTCCCAGCATTATACCTGTAGAAGACATTGCCATTGGCTGCACGGAGTCGCGAGAAATCCAATGAAGCGTCGTTTACAAGTTCGAACACTGGAATGTGAGATGTAATCCACACCGTGATGAGACTGATATAACTCCTCATTATTAAGTTTCATTATTTTCAATTTAAGCTTCACTATCTCTATATAGCCTGCACTTTCTCGTTCTGTATTTTTAACATGAGTGGGACCGGTGTGGCTTCGTGACAATGATCACAAGAGCAGCTGCTTACTGATTTCACAGCTCTAACGCAGTTACACCTAAGACACCGGCAAAACATGAACTATGCGGGTGTCGGCTATCGCCGGTTAACACTTGATCTGATTGAATCTAGGCCTAATAGACAGTATATACGCTCAAATAATATTTGTGATCCCACTTTACAATAACTGTACCGAAGATATATTTACTGGGAACACATATGTGGTTCTGGATTTCACTCCAGCTGAGTGTCAGTTAACCTGTTAGGGCTAGGGGGCAGCATTTGCACGTCTGGATAAAAAAAATGTACCCGATTTAATCTGGTTACTAATCCTACCCAGTAACTAGAATATGCATATACTTATTATATATGGATAGAAAACACTCTAAAGTTTCTAAAACTGTTTGAATGGTGTCTGTGAGTATAACAGAACTCATTTGGCAGGCAAAACCCTGAGACATTTTCTGACAGGAAGTGGATACCTGATGTGTTGTATTGACTTTAAACCTATCCCATTGAAAAACACAGGGGCTGAGGAATATTTTGGCACTTCCTATTGCTTCCACTAGATGTCACCAGCCTTTACAAAGTGTTTTGAGTCTTCTGGAGGGAGATCTGACCGAACAAGAGCCATGGAACGATGATGTCCCATTAGACACCTGGCGCGCGAGTTCATGTTGGGTACCCTCGTTCCAATACGTTATAAAAGAGTATGCATTCGTCCACCTTGAATATTATTCATGTTCTGGTTAAAAAAGGCCCTAATGATTTATGCTATACAACGTTTGACATGTTTGAACGAACGTAAATATATTTTTTCCCCTCGTTCATGACGAGAAGTCCGGCTGGCTTAGATCATGTGCTAAGAAGACGGAGATTTTTGGACATAAATGATGAGCTTTTTTGAACAAAACTACATTCGTTATGGACCTGTGATACCTGGAAGTGACATCTGATGAAGAGAATCAAAGGTAATGGATTATTTACATAGTATTTTCGATTTTAGATCTCCCCAACATGACGTCTAGTCTGTATCGCAACGCATATTTTTCTGGGCGCAGTGCTCAGATTATTGCAAAGTGTGATTTCCCAGTAAGGTTATTTTTAAATCTGGCAAGTTGATTGCGTTCAAGAGATGTAAATCTATAATTCTTTAAATGACAATATAATATTTTACCAATGTTTTCTAATTTTAATTATTTAATTTGTGACGCTGACTTGACTGCCGGTTATTGGAGGGAAACGATTTCCTCAACATCAATGCCATAGTAAAACGCTGTTTTTGGATATAAATATGAACTTGATAGAACTAAAAATGCATGCATTGTCTAACATAATGTCCTAGGAGTGTCATCTGATGGAGATTGTAAAAGGTTAGTGCATCATTTTAGCTGGTTTTATGGTTTTGGTGACCCTGTCTTTGACTTGACAAAACATTACAAACAACTCTTGTAAATGTACTGTCCTAACATACTCTAAATTTATGCTTTCGCCGTAAAACCTTTTTGAAATCGTAAAACGTGGTTAGATTAAGGAGATGTTTATCTTACAAAGGGTGTAAAATAGTTGTATGTTTGAAAAATTTGAATTTTGACATTTATTTGGATTCAAATTTGCCGCTCTTGAAATGCACCTGCTGTTGATGGAGTGCACCACGGGTGGCACGCTAGCGTCCCACCTAGCCCATAGAGGTTAACCTGTTAGGGCTAGGGGGCAGTATTGACACAGCCGGATAAAAAACGTACCCGATTTAATCTGGTTACTACTCCTGCCCACTAACGAGAATATGCATATAATTATTGGCTTTGGATAGAAAACACCCTAACGTTTCTAAAACTGTTTGAATGGTGTCTGTGAGTATAACAGAACTCATATGGCAGGCCAAAACCTGAGAAGATTTCAAGCAGGAAGTGGCCTGTCTGACAATTTCTTCCCCTTCTTGATTATCTCTATCCATTACAGAGGATCTCTGCTGTTACGTGACACTTCCTACGGCTTCCATAGGCTCTCAGAGCCCGGGAAAAAGCTGAACGATATCGAGGCAGGCTCTGGCTGAAACACTTTATCGCTTTTGGCAAGTGGCCACTCAGAGTACTATGGGCTTAGGCGCGTGCCCGCGTCGACCGAATGCTTTCTTTTCCTTTGTCTGTTTACCTAAACGCAGATTCCCGGTCGGAATATTATCGCTTTTTTGTGAGAAAAATGGCATAAAAATTGATTTTAAACAGCGGTTGACATGCTTCGAAGTACGGTAATGGAATATTTAGATTTTTTTTGTAACGAATTGCGCCATGCTCGCCACCCTTATTTACCCTTTAGGATAGTGTCTTGAACGCACGAACAAAACGCCGCTATTTGGATATAACGATGGATTATTTTGGACCAAACCAACATTTGTTATTGAAGTAGAAGTCCTGGGAGTGCATTCTGACGAAGACAACAAAGGTAATAACATTTTTCTTATAGTAAATCTGACTTTGATGAGTGCTAAACTTGCTGGGTGTCTAAATAGATAGCCCTGTGATGCCAGGCTATCTACTGAGAATATTGCAAAATGTGCTTTCACCAAAAAGCTATTTTAAAATCGGACATATCGAGTGCATAGAGGAGTTCTGTATCTATAATTCTTAAAATAATTGTTATGCTTTTTGTGAACGTTTATCGTGAGTAATTTAGTAAATTCACCGGCAGTGTTCGGTGGGAATGCTAGTCACATGCTAGTCACATGCTAATGTAAAAAGCTGGTTTTTGATATAAATATGAACTTGATTGAACAAAACATGCATGTATTGTATAACATAATGTCCTAGGAGTGTCATCTGATGAAGATCATCAAAGGTTAGTGCTGCATTTAGCTGTGGTTTTGGTTTTTGTGACATTATATGCTAGCTTGAAAAATGGGTGTCTGATTATTTCTGGCTGGGTACTCTGCTGACATAATCTAATGTTTTGCTTTCGTTATAAAGCCTTTTTGAAATCGGACAGTGTGGTTAGATTAACCTGTTGGGTCTAGGGGGCAGCATTTGCACGTCTGGATAAAAAAATGTACCCGATTTAATCTGGTTACTAATCCTACCCAGTAACTAGAATATGCATATACTTATTATATATGGATAGAAAACACTCTAAAGTTTCTAAAACTGTTTGAATGGTGTCTGTGAGTATAACAGAACTCATTTGGCAGGCAAAACCCTGAGACATTTTCTGACAGGAAGTGGATACCTGATGTGTTGTATTGACTTTAAACCTATCCCATTGAAAAACACAGGGGCTTAGGAATATTTTGGCACTTCCTATTGCTTCCACTAGATGTCACCAGCCTTTACAAAGTGTTTTGAGTCTTCTGGAGGGAGATCTGACCGAACAAGAGCCATGGAACGATGATGTCCCATTAGACACCTGGCGCGCGTGTTCATGTTGGGTACCCTCGTTCCAATACGTTATAAAAGAGTATGCATTCGTCCACCTTGAATATTATTCATGTTCTGGTTAAAAAAGGCCCTAATGATTTATGCTATACAACGTTTGACATGTTTGAACGAACGGAAATATATTTTTTCCCCTCGTTCATGACGAGAAGTCCGGCTGGCTTACATCATGTGCTAACGAGACGGAGATTTTTGGACATAAATGATGAGCTTTTTTGAACAAAACTACATTCGTTATGGACCTGTGATACCTGGAAGTGACATCTGATGAAGAGAATCAAAGGTAATGGATTATTTACATAGTATTTTCGATTTTAGATCTCCCCAACATGACGTCTAGTCTGTATCGCAACGCGTATTTTTCTGGGCGCAGTGCTCAGATTATTGCAAAGTGTGATTTCCCAGTAAGGTTATTTTTAAATCTGGCAAGTTGATTGAGTTCAAGAGATGTAAATCTATAATTCTTTAAATGACAATATAATATTTTACCAATGTTTTCTAATTTTAATTATTTAATTTGTGACGCTGACTTGACTGCCGGTTATTGGAGGGAAACGATTTCCTCAACATCAATGCCATAGTAAAACGCTGTTTTTGGATATAAATATGAACTTGATAGAACTAAAAATGCATGCATTGTCTAACATAATGTCCTAGGAGTGTCATCTGATGGAGATTGTAAAAGGTTAGTGCATCATTTTAGCTGGTTTTATGGTTTTGGTGACCCTGTCTTTGACTTGACAAAACATTACACACAACTCTTGTAAATGTACTGTCCTAACATACTCTAAATGTATGCTTTCGCCGTAAAACCTTTTTGAAATCGTAAAACGTGGTTAGATTAAGGAGATGTTTATCTTTCAAATGGTGTAAAATAGTTGTATTTTTGAAAAATTTGAATTTTGACATTTATTTGGATTCAAATTTGCCGCTCTTGAAATGCACCTGCTGTTGATGGAGTGCACCACGGGTGGCACGCTAGCGTCCCACCTAGCCCCAAGAGGTTAACGAGAGTCTTGTCTTTAAAATGCTGTAAAATAGTCATATGTTTGAAAAATTGAAGTTTTCGGATTTTAGAGGAGTTTGTATTTCGCGCGTCCCACCTAGCCCATAGAGGTTAAACTGTATCAGTACATAATATTTGTTTTAAGCATGAAAAACTGAAATAGATTAACCTCTCTAGGGTAGGGGGCAGTATTTTCACGGCCGGATAAAAAACATACCCGATTTAAACTGGTTACTACTCTTTTCCAGAAACGAGAATATGCATATAATTGGTAGATTTGGATAGAAAACACTCTAAAGTTTATAAAACTGTTTGAATCGTGTCTGTGAGTATAACAGAACTCATATGGCAGGCCAAAACCTGAGAAGATTCCATACAGGAAGTTCCCTCTCTGACCATTTCTTGTGCTTCTGTGGCATCTCTGTCGAAAATACAGGATCTCTGCTGTAACGTGACAAATTCGAAGGCTCCCATAGGCTCTCTGAAGGTGCCAGAAAGTGGAATGAGATCTCTGCTGTCTCTGGGCTAGGTACAGGAGCGCTGTTTGTGAGTGGTCAGGCTGGTGGCTCAGAGACAGGAGATGTGCGGCCCCGAGAAGTGGCCATGTTTTTCTTTCAGCCTTTGAACGAAAACAACGTTGCCCGGTTGGAATATTATCGCTATTTTATGAGAAAAATAGCATAAAAATGGATTTTAAACAGCGTTTGACATGCTTCGAAGTACGGTAATGGAATATTTTGAATTTTTTTGTCACGACATGCGTCCGCGCATCACCGTTCGGATAGGGACCTGAACGCACGGACAAAACAGAGGATATTTGAACATAACTATGGATTATTTTGAACCAAAACAACATTTGTGGTTGAAGTAGAAGTTCTGGGAGTGCATTCTGACGAAGAACAGCAAAGGTAATCCAATTTTTCTAATAGTAATTCTGAGTTTAGTGAATGCCAAACCTGGTGGGTGTCAAATTAGCTAGCCTGTGATGGCGAGCTATCTACTCAGAATATTGCAAAATGTGCTTTTGCCGAAAAGCTATTTTAAAATCTGACACCGCGATTGCATAAAGGAGTTCTGTATCTATAATTCTTTAAATAATTGTTGTGTATTTTGTAAACGATTATCAAGAGTAATTTAGTAAATTCACCGGAAGTTTTCGGTGTGTTTGCTAGTTCTGAACGTCACATGCTAATGTAAAAAGCATTTTTTTTGATATAAATATGAACTTGATTGAACAAAACATGCATGTATTGTATAACATAATGTCCTAGGGGTGTCATCTGATGAAGATCATCAAAGGTTAGTGCTGCATTTAGCTGTGGTTTGGGTTTATGTGACATATATGCTTGCTTGAAAAATGGCTGTGTGATTATTTCTGGCTGGGTTCTCTCCTAACATAATCTAATGTTTTGCTTTCGTTGTAAAGCCTTTTTGAAATCGGACAATGTGGTTAGATTAACGAGAGTCTTATCTTTAAAATGGTGTAAAATAGTCATATGTTTAAAAAATTGAAGGTTTTGCATTTCTAAGGTTTTTGAATAACGCGCCACGGGATTGCACTGGCTGTTACGTAGGTGGGACGATTTGGTGCCACCTAGCCCAGAGAGGTTAACCACGTCTCAGTAATGACCAACACATCTGGATTTGGAGCTGTGAACCCACACTTTCAATTGATCCATTTTAGGTAATAAGCTTCTAGTGTTAATGTGCAGAAAACCCAGGCTTTTAAAACCCAGGCCTCCGGATCTGGGTGGGGTAGCCTGCCATTTGTTGGGCTCAAAGGCTTTGACACCTCTCGCTTCACACGTCAGTACTAATTGAAGTTGATTCTCTTTGTCCTAGCAAGGTTGGTAGACTTAGCATTCAGTCCTTATAAAGTAAAATATATCATTGTAATGTATTTTTCTTCTTGGCTTTTGAAAGTAAAAAATTGCTTCAGACTAAGCATTACTCACTCAGGTCCAGGTTGGATGGTGTTTTCAGGTCTCTGCTTGTTTGCCAGAGCAAGGAAGCATTCTAGGTAATTCCAGGTAATTCTGTCTAAACTCGGTTTGGAGTTTTGTTTTGGAGTGAAGGTTTTGTTGTTTAGGGTAGCATCCTGTATATGTCCCTGCCAAAAAATCTAAGTTTGTCTAACTCTAAATTGATCTATTTTTTAAAAACATGCTGAAAAATGTGGGAGCTCATCTGCTCATGACCTCTCTCTCTCTCTCTCTCTCTCTCTCTCTCTCTCTCTCTCTCTCTCTCTCTCTCTCTCTCTCTCTCTCTCTCTCTCTTTCTCTCTCTTTCTCTCTCTTTCTCTCTCTTTTTCTCTCTTCTCTCTCTCTCTCATCCCATATAGACAAAATAGCTATGTATAGCTGCATTGGAAGAGTTGGAGGTGCCGGACCTCACTAATCCTCTTGGCTGAATGGAAGCAAGTCCCAGCAGAAATGTTCCAACATCTAGTGGAAAGCCTTCCCAGAAGAGCAGAGGCTATTATAGCATCAAAGGGGAGACCAACTCGATATTAATGCCCATGATTTTGGAATATGTAAGACGAGCAAGTGTCCACATTCTTTTGGTCATGTAATGTATATATGACTGACACAAAAAGACAGACAGACAGACACACACCAATGTGTCTTTCTCTCCCTCTCTTCCTCTTTCTCTCCCTCTCTTCCTCTTTCTCTCTTCTCATCACTGTACCCTCTACCATCATCACTGTACCCTCTACCACTGTTGTGCATTGCTATTGTTTTAACATTGTAGGTTGTGAAGCCTTATTTGTATATTTCCCAGCATGCCTTTCAAGTGAATGTGAGGGATACCCACTCATGACTGTTTGTTAGTGACAGAGACAAGGTTGTTGCATTCAATAAATGATATTCCTTAAAACCTCTCTGAGCTAGGTGGGACGTTTGCGTCCCACCCTAGTCAACAGCCAGTGGAATCGCATGGCGCGAAATACAAATACCTCAAAAATGCTATAACTTCAATTTCTCAAACATATGACTATTTTACACCATTTTAAAGACAAGACTCTCGTTAATCTAATCACACTGTCTGATTTCAAAAAGGCTTTACAGCGAAAGCAAAACATTAGATTATGTTAGGAGAGTACCCTGCCAAAAATAATCACACAGCCATTTTCAAAGCAAGCATATATGTGTCACGTCCTGACCAGCAGATGGAGCTATTGTTTTAGTTTTTGGGGTCAGGACGTGGCAGTTTTGTGTATTGGGAATGTTTGTATTGTTGATTGGGACTTCCAATTGAAGGTGTGTCAGCCCAGCCTCGCCAGTCAACAGTCACCAGAGTTGCTACTTTTTTTCAGCCAGAGCCTGCAAAGCCACGATTCAGCTTTTTGCTGCCTTCTGAGAGCCCATGGGAGCCGTAGGAAGTGTCACGTAACAGCAGAGATCCTCTGTAATGGATAGAGATAATCAAGAAGGGGAAGAAATTGTCAGACAGGCCACTTCCTGCATGGAATCTTCTCAGGTTTTGGCCTGCCATATGAGTTCTGTTATACTCACAGACACCATTCAAATAGTTTTTGAAACTTTAGGGTGTTTTCTATCCAAAGCCAATAATTATATGCATATTCTAGTTACTGGGCAGGAGTAGTAACCAGACTAAATCAGGTGCGTTTTTTTATCCAGCCGTGTCAATACTGCCCCCTAGCCCTAACTGGTTAAGAATTATAGATACAGAACTCCTTTATGCAAAAAGTAAATGCTTTATGACCATATATTATACATTTCATCAGGCCTTTAGTTATCCTCAACATTGTGTTCTGAAAGTCTTGGCTCATGGGCCACATCAGACTTGCAACTCAATGTGAAATGATTAGTAATTTGGATCGGAATCCAGCCAAAGTAAGGATATCCAACAATTGGAATATTGACATGACAAACAAAACTACCAAAATCATCTAAACTGGAACAACCATCTCAGTAATAGGTGCAATAAGTCCAACTCCTTACAGATTGGATTAGTTTAGAAACATATACAGTACATTACCAAAAGTATGATACCTGCCTACCTACCTACCAGATGGTGAAGCTGATTCATCACTCCAAAGAACGTGTTTCTACTGCTCCAGAGTCCAATGGAGGCGAGCTTTACACCACTACAGCCGACGCTTGACATCGCGCATGGTGATCTTAGGCTTGTGTGCGGCTGCTCAGCCATGGAAACCCATTTCATGAAGCTCCCAACAAACAGTTATTGTGCTGAAGTTGCTTCCAGGGGCAGTTTGGTACTCTTAGTGAGTGTTGCAACCCGAAAACAGACACATTTTACGCGCTACGCGCTTCAGCACTCGGTGGTCCCGTTATGTGAGCTTGTGTGGCTTACCACTTCACGGCTGAGCTGTTGTTGCTCCTAGACGTTTCCACTTCACAATAACAGCACTTACAGTGGACCAGGGCAGCTCACAGGGCAGAAATTTGACTAACGGACTTGTTGGAAATGGTATCATCCTATGACGGTACCACGTTGAAAGTCACTGAGCTCTTCAGTATGGGCCATTCTACTGCCAATGTTTGTCTATGGAGATTTTATGGCTGTGTGCTCAATTTTATACACCTATTAGCAATGGGTGTGGCTGAAATAGCTGAATCCACTAATTTGAAGGGGTGTCTACATA
Organism: Salmo salar; assembly: GCF_965601325.2. Taxonomy (NCBI): domain Eukaryota; kingdom Metazoa; phylum Chordata; class Actinopteri; order Salmoniformes; family Salmonidae; genus Salmo; species Salmo salar. The sequence goes on from NC_138311.1 coordinate 7,591,227, forward strand.
CTTTTGTCCAGTAAAAGTTAATTATTTTGTATAGTTTAAGATCAATTAATCAATCAATGTGCATGCAGAAACATAGATATTAAAACAAACTATTCTAAAAATCTACCTTCAACCAAGCATTCTGGGAAGAATGATAATGAGGCCTCGCCCATGTCTTTTTCACTCAGAGAGTTAACGGAAATGTACTCAACACAGTCGAGTAACAACAACACCACACAGTGTTGATTCTACTGTGATTCAAATAACACTTGATTTATTCATGGCATGTGGTGTCAATTTAAATCCCAATGGTGTTAACCCCACAAGAACCAACACTCCGATATAACATTCACAACACTTTTTACCTGACCACCGAGATTTTAACACTTGCAAATGTGCTGTGTAGTTAGGAGTGGTGACAGAGTAGAGGAGAAGGGGAGAATGTGACTTCTGTTGCCCCTAGAGTAATGGTGCTAATTTGGAAACATGCCTGTGGACCCCGGGGTTAAAGTAATAGCCAGATAACAAATCTTGGTAGTACTGTATTTCTGAATTCCAAATCGACAGCTAGTCTCTTCTCCATAGCCACTACTGTAGATCTGACTACGGGAGGATTGGATAGGCGAAAGCAATATGGCAAAATTTCCATCCAGCCAGTCAGAAAGCAAAATGAAGCTATTATGATAATGCTACAGCAACCCAATCCTCTCAGAGCTACTGGAGTTCTTAGACGTAAGTAAGCCTTTGGATGTAGGCTAGGAGTCAATTTGAAATTGTGCTTATGTCACTGTAACACAGGTTATGGAGAGCTTAGAATAATTTATAACACATATAACATGCAACTTATATTTTTTCGACCAATAAATATTTGAAGAAAGACCCTCAGCAAAAATGTGTTTATGACTGAATGTTAAGCATTATGATAATAACATTATACTTTATTATTAAAAAACACACACATAATAACAACCACCGATCAAAATAAAGAAAGTAATTGTATTCATGTGAAAGTTTAAACTGATCTCAATAAATGTACCTAATATTGATCTCCAAGAAGCGAATTATCAACCATAAATATACCCCCTCTTACATTTTCAAACAGCATATTTTACATCAGCTTTAAGAGAAAAAGGGCCCTTGCATTTTTTTGCTGCCCTAGCACAAAGAAAATAAAAGTGATTGAAAATGTATGATCAAAATGACAGCCTGTAATAGAATTTGTTTCTTTATATATACAGTTCCAGTAAAAAGTTTGGACACACCTACTCATTCAAGGGTTTTTCTTTATTTTTACTATTTTCTACATTGCAGAATAACAGTGAAGACATCAAAACTATGAAATAACACATATGGAATCATGTAGTAACACTCTTGGAATTCTCTCAACCAGCTTCACCTGGAATGCTTTTCCAACAGTCTTGAAGGGGTTTCCACATATGCTGACCACTTGTTGGCTGCTTTTAATTCACTCTGCAGTCTAACTATTCCCAAACCATCTCGATTAGGTTGAGGTCAAGTGATTGAGGACGACAGGTCATCTTCTGCAGCACACCATTACTGTCCTTCTTGGTCAAATAGCCCTTACACAGCCTGGAGGTGAGTTGGGTCATTGACCAGTTAAAAAACAAATGATTGTTCCACTAAGCGCACACCAGATGGGATGGTGTATCACCGGAGAATGCTGTGGTAGCCATGCTGGTTAAGTGTGCCTTGAATTCTAAATAAATCCCTGACAGTGTCACCAGCAAAGCACCCCCACACCATCACACCTCCTCCTCCATGCTTCACGGTGGGAACCACACATGCGGAGATCATCCGTTCACCTACTCTGCGTCTCACAAAGACACGGCAGTTGGAAGCTAAGATCTCAAATTTGGACTCATCAGACCAAAGGACAAATTTCCACCGGTCTAATGTCCATTGCTCGTGTTTCTTGGCCCAAGCAAGTCCCTTCTTCTTATTGGTGTCCTTTAGTAGTGGTTTATTTGCAGCATTTCACCATGAAGGCCTGATTCACGCAGTCTCTGGTGAACAGTTGATGTTGAGATGTGTCTGCTACTTTAACACTGTGAAGCATTTATTTGGGCTGCTATTTCTGAGGCTGGTAACTCTAATGAACTTGTCCTCTGGTCTTCTTTTCCTGTGGCGGTCCTCATGAGAACCAATTTCATCATAGCGCTTAATCGTTTTTGTGACTGCACTTGAAGAAACTTTAAAAGTTCTTGAAATTTTCCGGATTGACTGACCTTCATGTCTTAAAGTAATGATGGAATGTCGTTTCTCTTTGCTTATTTTAGCTATCCTTGCCATAATATGGACTTTTACCAAATAGGGCTATCGTCTGTGTACCACCCCTACCTTGTCACAACACAACTGATTGGCTCAAACGCATTAAGGAAAGAAATTCCACAAATTAACTTTTAACAAGGCACACTGTTAATTTAAATGCCTTCGAGGTGACAACCTCATGAAGCTGTTTGAGAGAATGTCAAGAGATGCAAAGCTGTCATCAAGGCAAGGTGTGGCTACTTTGAAGACTCTCAAATAAACATGTTTTTTTTCTAAAACACTTTTTTGCTTACTACATGATTCTATATGTGTTATTTAATAGTTTGATGTCTTCACAATTATTCTACAGTGAACAAAATAGTAAAAGTAAAGAAAAACCCTTGAATAACTAGGTGTACAAACTGTTGACTGGTACTGTGTATGTATAAACAGTTGAAGTCAGAAGTTTACATACACCTTAGCCAAATACATTTAAACTCAGTTTTTCACAATTCCTGACATTTAATCCTAGTAAAAATTCCCTGTTTTAGGTTAGTTAGGATCACCACTTTATTTTAAGAATGTGAAATGTCAGAATAATAGTAGAGAGAATGATTTGTTTCAGCTGTATTTCTTCCATCACATTCCCAGTGGGTCAGAAGTTTACATACACTCAATTAGTATTTGGTAGCATTGCCTTTAAATTGTTTAACTTGGGTCAAACGTTTTGGGTAGCCTTCCACAAGCTTCCCACAATAGGTTGGGTGAATTTTGGCCCATTCCTCCTGACAGAGCTGGTGTAACTGAGTCAGGTTTGTAGCCCTCCTTCCTCGCCCACGCTTTTTCAGTTCTGCCCACAAATTCTCTATAGGATTGAGGTCAGGGCTTTGTGATGGCCACTCCAATACCTTGACTTTGTTGTCCTTATGCCATTTTGCCACAACTTTGGAAGTATGCTTGGGGTCACTGTCCATTTGGAAGACCCATTTGCAACCAAGCTTTCACTTCCTGACTGATGTCTTGAGATGTTGCTTCAATATATCCACATAATTTTCCTCCTCACGATGCCATCTATTGTGTGAAGTGCACCAGCCCCTCCTGCAGCAAAGCACCCCCACAACATGATGCTGCCACCCCCGTGCTTCACGGTTGGGATGGTGTTCTTCGGCTTGCAAGCCTCTCCCTTTTTCATCCAAACATAACGATGGTCATTATAGCCAAACAGCTCTATTTTTGTTTCATCAGACCAGAGGACATTTCTCCAAAAAGCACAATCTTTGTCCCCATGTGCAGCTGCAAACCGTAGTCTGGCTTTTTTATGGTGGTTTTGGAGCAGTGGCTTCTTCCTTGCTGAGTGGTCTTTCAGGTTATGTCGATATAGGACTCGTTTTACTGTGGATATAGATACTTTTGTACCTGTTTCCTCCAGCATCTTCACAAGGTCCTTTGCTGTTGTTCTGGGATTGATTTGCACTTTTCGCACCAAAGTACATTCATTTCTAGGAGACAGAATGCATCTCCTTCCTGAGAGGAATGACGGCTGCGTGGTCCCATGGTGTTTATACTTACGTACTATTGTTTGTACAGATGAACGTGGTACCTTCAGCCGTTTGGAAATTGCTCCCATGGATGAACTAGACTTGTGGAGATCTACAGTTTTTTTCTGAGGTCTTGGCTGATTTATTTAGATTTTCCAATGATGTCAAGCATAGAGGCACTAAGTTTGAAGGTAGGCCTTGAGAAGCTTCTGAAGCCATGAAATCATTTTCTAGAACTTTCCAAGCTGTTTAAAGGCAAAGTCAACGTAGTGTATGTCAAGTTCTGACCCACTGGAATTGTGATACAGTGAATTATAAGTGAAATAATCTGTCTGTAAACAATTATTGGAAAAATTACTTGTGTCATGCACAAAGTAGATGTCCTACCCGACTTGCCAAAACTATGGTTTGTTAACAAGAAATTAGTGGAGTGGTTGAAAAACAAGTTTAATGACTCCAAATTAAGTGTATGTAAACTTCCGACTTCAACTGTACATGCTACTCAGACAGACAGACAGACAGACAGACAGACAGACAGACAGACAGACAGACAGACAGACAGACAGACAGACAGTGTTGTGTATTCATGGATGCCAAGGGAAGCCAGGCTTCTCCAAATATTTGACCAATAAAAAAATGTAATAAATAAAATAATATATATTTTGTCTCTCTCTTTGTTTTCATAATTTTCCGTCAATTAGCAAGAGGCTGAATCTCACCGGAGAAATCACTTGAGCGAGTGAAACAGCGCCCCTCTGTCTCAGTATGTGTATCCCATTTATGTGATGCTGTCTGGACCAAAAGAGTAAAACATGTTGCCACAATAGTGTTTGATTGATTGATGCCAGCAAGCATTTGACCTCCCTTGTAAAAAAAGAAAGTGTTGAAAGAATCAGCCAATCAGCGGTGAGCTCAACTGTGGGTTGTCCACATGCAGCAAAATTACTTTTGGTGTCTAAGTTTGTTTTCAGTGTATTAAACTAAGCAAACAGTATATAGCCTTGTTGATTTGATGATGTTTAAACGTTTAAGTTGAAATGGTGCTGGAATAGCGGAGGCAGTACTCCTGTGACTTGTGGTAACTCTGTGGTTCTAAATCAGTTGTTGTTGTTTAGTAAACTGTCAAACATTAACTTGCTTGATCATGCTGTAGGTGATAACACTGTTACATGCAGTGGCAATCCATATATTTGTATATTTTTTGGTCTCTTTTTTTTGGAGGGGGGTTGCCTGTTTTGCATGTTATTTTGACATTAATACAGTACGTGTTGCATATCAGTTTGCAAACAATATACATTTTTTTAAATAATCATTGAGTTAATAAAGCCGCAAACAAACTAGTAATGTATTGTGTATTTGGGATGGGTAACGTGCAGGGTATTAGTAATGTATTGTGTATATGGGATGGGATGGGTAACATGCAGGGTAATAATAATGTATTGTGTATATGGGATGGGTAATGTGCAGGGTAATAGTAATGTATTGTGTATATGGGATGGGTAACGTGCAGGGTAATAGTAATGTATTGTGTATATGGGATGGGTAACGTGCAGGGTATTAGTAATGTATTGTGTATATGGGATGGGATGGGTAACATGCAGGGTAATAGTAATGTATTGTGTATATGGGATGGGTAACGTGCAGGGTAATAGTAATGTATTGTGTATATGGGATGGGTAATGTGCAGGGTATTAGTAATGTATTGTGTATATGGGATGGGTAATGTGCAGGGTAATAATGTATTGTGTATATGGGATGGGTAATGTGCAGGGTAATAGTAATGTATTGTATATATGGGATGGGTAATGTGCAGGGTAATAGTAATGTATTGTGTATATGGGATGGGATGGGTAATGTGCAGGGTAATAGTAATGTATTGTGTATATGGGATGGGTAATGTGCTGGTTAATAGTAATGTATTGTGTATATGGGATGGGTAACGTGCAGGGTAATGTATTGTGTATATGGGTTGGGTAGTGTGCAGGGTAATAGTAATGTATTGTGTATATGGGATGGGTAACGTGCAGGGTAATAGTAATGTATTGTGTATATGGGATGAGTAACGTGCAGGATAATAGTAATGTATTGTGTATATGGGATGCGTAATGTGCAGGGTAATAGTAATGTATTGTGTATATGGGATGGGTAACATGCAGGCTAATAGTAATGTATTGTGCGTTCATCTACCTCTGGCCTGCTCGCCTCCCTACCTCTGAGGAAGCACAGTTCCCGCTCAGCCCAGTCAAAACTGTTCCCTGCTCTGGCACCCTAATGGTGGAACAAGCTCCCTCACGACGCCAGGACAGCGGAGTCAATCACCACCTTCCGGAGACACCTGAAACCCCACCTCTTTAAGGAATACCTGGGATAGGATAAAGTAATCCTTCTAACCCCCCCCCCCCCTCCCCCCCTTAAAAGATTTAGATGCACTATTGTAAAGTGGTTGTTCCACTGGATATTATAAGGAGAATGCACCAATTTGTAAGTCGCTCTGGATAAGAGCGTCTGCTAAATGACTTAAATGTAAAATGTAAAATATGGGATGGGTAACGTGCAGGGTAATAGTAATGTATTGTGTTTATGGGATGGTTAATGTGCAGGGTAATAGTAATGTATTGTGTATATGGGATGGGTAATGTGCAGGGTAATAGTAATGTATTGTGTATATGGGATGGGTAACGTGCAGGGTAATAGTAATGTATTGTGTATATGGGATGAGTAACGTGCAGGATAATAGTAATGTATTGTGTATATGGGATGCGTAACGTGCAGGGTAATAGTAATGTATTGTGTATATGGGATGGGTAACATGCAGGGTAATAGTAATGTATTGTGTATATGGGATGGGTAACATGCAGGGTAATAGTAATGTATTGTGTATATGGGATGGGTAATGTGCAGGGTAATAGTAATGTATTGTGTATATGGGATGGGTAATGTGCAGGGTAATAGTAATGTATTGTGTATATGGGATGGGATGGGTAACGTGCAGGGTAATAGTAATGTATTGTGTATATGGGATGGGTAACGTGCAGGGTAATAGTAATGTATTGTGTATATGGGATGGGTAACGTGCAGGGTAATAGTAATGTATTGTGTATATGGGATGGGTAGTGTGCAGGGTAATAGTAATGTATTGTGTATATGTGATGGGTAACGTGCAGGGTAATGTATTGTGTATATGGGATGGGTAGTGTGCAGGGTAATAGTAATGTATTGTGTATATGGGATGGGTAGTGTGCAGGGTAATAGTAATGTATTGTGTATATGGGATGGGTAACGTGAAGGGTAATAGAAATGTATTGTGTATATGGGATGGGTAACGTGCAGGGTAATAGTAATGTATTGTGTATATGGGATGGGATGGGTAATGTGCAGGGTAATAGTAATGTATTGTGTGTATAGGATGGGTAACGTGCATGGTATTATAGATGTACTATTGTAAAGTGGTTGTTCCACTGGATATCATAAGGTGAATGCACCAATTTGTAAGTCGCTCTGGATAAGAGCGTCTGCTAAATGACGTAAATGTAAATGTAATGTAAATGAGTGGTTTGGAAGGAATCAGTGGCTAACTGCAAGCATTGCAAAGAAATCACTAGCCTGTTATTCAGTGGAGAGGGTGTGTGGTCCAAGTCTGTGTTTAAGGGTCTCTTTTCCAAATAAATATTCACTCGCAACACACCATGGGCCAGAAAAAGTTGAATACATTAGCCATGCTGTCAATCCAGCATTACTTCTGCCGCATTCAAAACAACTGGAAACTTGGAACTGGGACATTTCAGGCTTCAGTGAGTTCAAGATAAATGGAAACTTGGGGGAAAAAACGAGCTCCGACTGGGAAAATCCATTTTGAACGGTCTTCCAAATCGGAATTCCAAGGCCTCTTTCTAGAGCTTCGACCTGAAGATCACTGATGTCATGATTCAACCTTGTTGTCTTGAAAGCATCATAAATCTAGAGAATGCCAGACTTTGATGACAATGTTGGATGACAAAATTTGTCCACGAGAAGGACCGCCGCGCCACCTTCCTGTTCAAGTGAGCACAGCACAACAAGGTGAGTCCAAAAATGTCTTGTATGCTGCTGCATAAATTATGTAATATGCCCACGAGATATGTATACTGTAGCTAAGAAAGTAATACTAAGTGTATGTTGTGTAGTAAGCTGTTAGTAGCCCATGTGCCTTAGCCTAATTCCCACTCATAACTTAACCTACTGTTCTGACTTGGTGGTGAACCTGTAGCATATAGCCTGTTTTATGAAAATGGCATTAATTATTGTAGGAGCTTTACTTGGCTGCTTATATGCCCCCTTTATTTATCCTACAGTTCTGAATTGGTGTAGAGGGAGAACACTGAAATAACAGCCCATGTTCTGAATTCTGTCGCTGTACATTTAAAAAATGCTGAACAAAGAGTTATATTGACTACGTCCATCCTAGATCGGTTAGTTAATGTCTTAATCGAAATTACGGATTGCCTCTTATCCGATCGTCATTCCGTTATGCCATAGTTTGTACATCTCAATTGTCAGTAGAAACCACATTTGTTTAAGCAAGTCAGCCATATCAGCTATGTTTTTTAAGCAGTACATGAGGCTGAATTAACTGTTTCGCTGCCAGACAAGGCTCTGCTGATAACCTGGTGTAGCGGTGGTAAGGATTCAGTCCATAGTGCTGAAAAGAAAGCTCTGCTGTTGGGACAGCTTTATGTACAGTGGGGGAAAAAAGTATTTGATCCCTTGCTGATTTTGTATGTTTGCCCACTGATGAAGAAAGGATCAGTCTATAATTTCAATGGTAGGTTTATTTGAACAGTGAGAGACAGAATAACAACAAAAATATCCAGAAAAACGCATGTCAAAAATGTTATAAATTGATTTGCATTTTAATGAGGGAAATAAGTATTTGACCCCCTCTCAATCAGAAAGATTTCTGGCTCCCAGGTGTCTTTTATACAGGTAACGAGCTGAGATTAGGAGCACACTCTTGAAGGGAGTGCTCCTAACCGCAGCTTGTTACCTGTAAAAAAGACACCTGTCCACAGAAGCAATCAATCAATCAGATTCCAAACGGTCCGCCATGGCCAAGACCAAAGAGCTCCCCAAGGATGTCAGGGACAAGATTGTAGACCTACACAAGGCTGGAATGGGCTACAAGACCATCGTCAAGCAGCTTGGTGAGAAGGTGACAACATTTGGTGCGATTATTCGCAAATGGAAGAAACACAAAAGAACCCTCAATATCCCTTGGACTGGGGCTCCATGCAAGATCTCACCTCGTGGGGTCGCAATGATCATGAGAACGGTGAGGACTCAGCCCAGAACTACACGGGAGGATCTTGTCAATGATCTCAAGGCAGCTGGGACCATAGTCACCAAGAAAACAATTGGTAACACACTACGCCATGAAGGACTGAAATCCTGCTGCGCCCGCAAGGTCCCCCTGCTCAAGAATACATATACATGCCCGTCTGAAGTTTGCCAATGAACATCTGAATGATTCAGAGGACAACTGGTGAAAGTGTTGTGGTCAGATGAGACCAAAATGGAGCTCTTTGGCATCAACTCAACTCGCCGTGTTTGGAGGAGGAGGAATGCTGCCTATGACCCCAAGAACACCAGCTCCACCGTCAAACATGGAGGTGGAAACATTATGCTTTGGGGGTGTTTTTCTGGTAAGGGGACAGGACAACTTCACCGCATCAAAGGAACGATGGATGGGGCCATGTACCGTCAAATCTTGGGTGAGAACATCCTTCCCTCAGCCAGGGCATTGAAAATGGGTCATGGATGGGTATTCCAGCATGACAATGACCCAAAACACATGGCCAAGGCAACAAAGGAGTGGCTCAAGAAGAAGCACATTAAGGTCCTGGAGTGGCCTAGCCAGTCTCTAGACCTTATCCCATAGAAAATCTGTGGAGGGAGCTGAAGGTTGGAGTTGCCAAACGTCAGCCTCGAAACCTTAATGACTTGGAGAAGATCTGCAAAGAGGAGTGGGACAAAATCCCTCCTGAGATGTGTGCAAACCTGGTGGCCAACTACAAGAAACGTCTGACCTCTGTGATTGCCAACAAGGGTTTTTGCCACCAAGTACTAAGTCATGTTTTGCAGAGTGGTCAAATACTTATTTCCCTCATTAAAATGCAAATCATTTTATAACATTTTTGACATGCGTTTTTCTGGATATTTTTGTTGTTATTCTGTCTCTCACTGTTCAAATAAACCTACCATTAAAATTATAGACTGATCATTTCTTTGTAAGTGGGCAAACGTACAAAATCAACAGGGGATCAAATACTTTTTTCCCCCACTGTAGACCCTGACAGTTTGTGGGCACAGTTTGTCACCCTATAGTGCAAGTAATATATTGTTTAGTGTTGTGTTGTGTAGTGGCTTTGTTGACATGCATCTAAATAAAAATTGTAATTTGCCCCAGCAAGATTTACTGTGCACATATCACCCAAAACTTTGCCATGTAATTATTTATGCAAAATATATTCAGATATTATTCCAATGTATGCATTTTTCGAGGCAAACATTCTGATGTGAATTTCTGGCTCCGTTGACTGTCCTAGCCTATTTCAATAGTACACTTATTAGCCTACTATTAAAGCATTGTGAATTACCTTGGTCCTAGACCCATGTTAGCAAAGCAAACATTAAAAACAGACACATATTTTAATTTGGGACAGTTTATTTTCTTTTTTGGGGCGTTTGAAATTGCACTTCGGGACGATTCTGGGATGGTTAGTCTCTCTCGAACCCTGCATATATCATGAGCATAGACACGATAGCTGTGTTTTAAAATGATTAAATAAACTGAATTCACAGTAAAACACATGATAATGCCCAAAAATAAAGTGTCCTTTGAATAGTCGGTTGAGGGCAGGTGAGGAGAATCATGTTAACAGTGTGGGTATCATGTTTACTTTACATAAAATAAATTAGTTAGGACCGCTGAAAGGCGCAGGACAGATAAATACAGAGAACAAAAAAAACGTGCAATGCCATTGACACAAGGGTCGTGTGATGCAGTGAAGAATGATGGGTAGAAATTAGTGTTCACATTCCAGTGACCTCAGACGTCAGCCTAGAATAGTTAAGGAAGAGGGGAGAAGGGAAGGGGGAAGGGAAAATATAGAAAAAAAAGAGAAAAAACTTTTCTGAGATTGGACACTTTCGCACAACAGTGAAACTCTGCAGCATTCTGGCTTTTAGGTCTCCATGTTACATTTACTATTGTATATTGGTCATGCATATGGATTTTATGATGCAATTTGATTAAAACCAATCCCAAATTTTCCAGGTAATTCTGGATTTTCCCTAATTGAAAAACCTGCACCTAAGTCTCTTGAGCTAAGAATAGTGTGAGTTCAAACGTAGTCCTCTATCACAATGGAAGTTGTTGACTTAATAATTTAAGTCTCCCTGCAAAATGGAGAACCTCCGAAACCTCCTTACTATTTACATAAAAAGCACTTCCTTTTCATTCCAAATTTGACACAACAATATCTCTTCACAAACGCATCACATCACTCGAGACTCATGGCCAATAGCATTGCTCAGTAGCAATCTGAATAGCAATATTTTTTTGTTTTCCACTTTTTATCCGTTTTTACTTGCCTGACAATTAACTACAAGATTGAATCTGCAAACTTATCTCTGACCTAGCAAACAGAAAAATTATGTAACAATTATCCTAAGCAGTCGGCATGCTGAAACACTATACGTAACTCTTTACATTACATGAACAGAATTCAAGTCAAATTTTTTCACTTTGCTTTACAAATAGCCTCTTTAGCCTCTTCAAAGCTGCTAAACCTTAAGTGTCAAGTGCTAAAGGAATCAGGTAGCCATTAAGTTCTGTGGGAGTATACATGGGGTTATTGGGGAGACAGTTGCTGCTGTTAGCTTCTTGATTGTGGAACCAGATTTGGGCCTCAGGATGTTGTCATGGATGACGGGTCATTCCACATGGCAGCCACATCCCTGAACCTGTCAGTGGAATTGTGGGAAAGCAATAGCCATTAGTCTCTTTCCAACCGCTTCTCTGCAAACCAAACCCTGAAAGAAAGAAGTCACAGAAAACAAAGCCCCCATGTTGTAAATTGTGTGTATCAGTAAGGCTTGAAGCATATGGATTGGGACTGAACCCCTGACACTGTCTCATTTCAAGGTTGTGTTCATTAGGTGCCAAGGGAAGAAAACTGACTAAAACAGGGACAGACTACCTGGCCTTTGTTCTCCGTGCTCTAATGACCATGACCCAACTTTGAAGATAAGTTATATGAACATTTCTGAAACTTTATGGGAAAAAGCTTTTTATTTTGTTTTGTGATAATGAAAGAGTGGTTTTAGAGGACAGTGAGAAGAAGGAGAGAGGGGAGAGCATAAGGGAACTTTAAAATACAAATTTGATCTCCAATATTGTATAATACACTGCTCAGCTCCTGGCTATACTGCCTCTGGCAAATACAGGAGTAGATGCTACCAACCACCACCAGGGTCAGATTCCCTTCTATGTAAAAGGTTAATGGACTTTGTGCTGAGACAAAGTCTCGGTCCCAAATGGCACCCTATTCCCTAAATATATAGGAAGTAGACTGCCATTTGGGACGCACAACGGCTGAATCCTCTGTAATAGCCTACTAGATTTATCTATAAATAAAGAGCTTGATTTCAACACAGAGAAGGAAGGGGGATACCTACTCAGTTGAATGCCTTCAACTGAAATGTGTCTTCTGCATTTAACCCAACCCCTTTGAATCAGAGAGTTGCGGGGGGCTGTCATAATCAACATCCACAGCACCCGGGGAACAGTGGGTTAACTACCTTGCTCAGGGACAGAACTACAGAATTTTACTTTGTCAGCTCAGGGAATCAATCCAGCAACCTTTCAGTTACTGGCCCAATGCCCTAAACACTAGGCTACCTAATTTATGTGTTATTTACCTGTGTTGAGGTGGATGTGTTTTCTACTGGGCTCAGTCATTAGCCAGAGCAGTGACATTTAACCTAAAGCAGCCTGCCATGAAAGATCTATCATAATAATTATATAATCCTCGTCAATAATGACACAACATTTTCAAAATTGAATCAATTGCTGTCTAATCTCAATAAAACATGTCATTAGGTTAGGTCTGTTGCCACCTAACTGCCATCACACATTATGACTCATATCGATGCCAGAAATAGCCGTGGAGGCATTTGACAGAAGGCTTCTTTGTACAAAGGGACTCCTCCACAGACAACCATTTCCCACGGAAATGTACTGGAGGTCACTGATTCGGCCTCATGCTAACAATGCATACTGCGTGCATTAGCATTATTAGTGTCAGCGCTCTGATGTTGGCGGTGGGTAAGAGGTTACCTTGCGTTGATGAGGTACTGGGCAAGGCTGATGTTGGCGGGGGTTCCTGTGATAGTGATCTGGCGCTCCGACGAGCCCTCCATGGCATTAGCGATTTTGATCTGCGCCCCAGACATCTGGCGGATCTCGTTGATTTTGGTTCCCTGGCGCCCGATTATGCAGCCTATTAGCTGGGAAGAAATGGCAGCGGTTCTTAACTGGGAAACCTGGAACAGAAGCCTTGGGCTGGCTTTCATTGATTTGAGCTTTAAAAAGCTCAATCATGAAAGCAGTGCGACATCATTGGCTCATTGCAGGGTCAGTTCCATTGAAACCCAGTAACTACAAGAAATTCATTTAAAGTAATTTGAGAAATGTTTCATTTTTCATGAGGTATTTTTCATGTCATTGAAAGTTGATGGTGTTACAAGGCAGCATTTTTAAGTCTTTGTATGTCTGTGTTAACTAATATTTGTCTTCACAGTAAAAGGTATCTTGTGGGGAAGTTCTTTGAATTACTGTTCATCTACTGAGCGGAGAGTTAAAATGAGTTGACCCTGATACCGGTTCATTAGTAGTTTATCCTACTGTTGTCCTTTACTCACATCATTTGGAATTGTGAGTTCATGAGTACTGGCCGGGGGGCTGGTATCCAAACCTGTGTTGGGGAACAGGGAAGGAGAGAACATGGCATAAATAGCATTTTTTATCAATTGGAGGATGTCTTGCTGTGAGTCAGGACCTTGGTCTTAGGATTGCAGTCCTAAGGCATCAATGTACCAAGGACCTTGGTTTGTTACCATAGTAGTCAACATGAGAGCCGTGCCCTTGGGGTGAGATCCAACATAATCGAGATCCCATTGACTCTAATGTACAGTGGGATCCAAATGTATTGCCACCCTTGATAGAGATGAGCAAAAAAGACTGTATACAATAAATAATAAAAATAGTGAGCTATATTGTATGCTCAAATAAACAGGATTTTTTAAAATTTTATACTAATACAATTGCTCAGAGAAAAATCTTTTGTTTAAAGCCCTATGCTGTCTTTTTAATTTAAATGTTTAAATCATCACTTTGTGCACTTATTATTATTTTTTTTTATAACTTGTTATAATTTATTTCCCTGGGCCTGCTTTAGCCACTGAAATGCTCAGTCAGACTGTGTGGGCATGGGGATACAAATTTGAATATACACTACATAACCAAAAGTATGTGGACACCTGCTCGACGAACATCTCATTCCAAAATCATGGGCATTAATACGGAGTTGGTCCCCCTTTGCTGCTATAACAACCTCAACATTTCTGGGAAGGCTTTCCACTAGATGTTGGAACATAGCTGCAATCTTGCTTCCATTCAGCCACCAGAGCATTAGTGAGGTCTGGCACTGATGTTGGGCGATTAGGCCTGGCTCGGTGTTCCAATTGTAATGCCCCCGTGAAACAGGAAAGGGCCTTCCCCAAGCTGTTGCCACAAAGTTGGATGCACAGAATCGTTTAGAATGTCATTGTATGCTGTGGCATTAAAATGTCCCTTCCATGGAACTAAAGGGCCAAGCCCGAACCATGAAAAACAGCTCCCGACCATTTTTCCTCCTATGACCAGTTGGTACCATGCATTGCGGCAGTTAGCGTTCTCCTGGCATCCACCAAACCCCAATTAATCCATTGGACTACCAGATGGAGAAGCATGATTCATCACTCCAGAGAATGCGTTTCCACAGCTCCTGAGTCCAATGGCGGCAAGCTTTACACCACACCAGCAGAAGTCTTGGCATTGCACATTGTGATCTTAGGCTTGTGTGTGGCTTCTCGGCCATGGAAACCCATTTCATGAAGCTCCCGACGAACAGTTCTTGTGCTGCCATTGCTTCCAGAGCAGTTTGGAACTCGGTAGTGAGTGTTGCAATCGAGTACAGCCGATTTTTACTTGCTATGCGCTTCAACACTCGCCAGTCCTGTTCTGTGAGCTTGTATTTGTATTTATTATCCACGTTAGCTGCTGCCAAGGCAGCAAATCAAATCAAACTTGATTTGTCACATGCTCCGAATACAACAAGTGTAGACCTTACCGTGAAATGCTTACTTACAAGCCCTTAACCAAGAGTGCAGTTCAAGAAGAGTTAAGAAAATATTTACCAAAAAACGAAACAAAAAAAATAATAAAAAGAAAAGATTTGGCATGGGTCCTCAGATCCTCAAAAGGTTCTACAGCTGCACCATCAAGAGAATCCTGACCGGTTGCATCACTGCCTGTTGTGGCAACTGCTCGGCCTCCGACCGCAAGGCACTACAGAGGGTAATGCGAATGGCCCAGTATATCACTGGGGCCAAGCTTCCTGCCATCCAGGACCTCTATACCAGGCGGTGTCAGAGGAAGGCCCTAAAAATTGTCAAAGACTCCAGCCACCCTAGTCATAGACTGTTCTCTCTGCTACCACACGGCAAGCGGTGCCGGAGCACCAAGTCTATGTCCAAAAGGCTTCTAAACAGCTTCTACCCCCAAGCCATAAGACTCCTGAACATCTAGTCAAATGGCTACCCAGACTATTCAGATTGCCCTCCCCTCTCCACACCACTGCCACTATCTGTTGTCATCTATGCATAGTCACTTTAATTAACTCTACTTACATGTACATACTACCTCAACAAACCGGTGTCCCCGCAGATTGACTCTGTACCGTCACACCCCTGTATATATTCGTATTTTTTACTGCTCCTCTTTAATTACTTACTTTTATCTCTTATTCTTATTCGTATTTTTTGAAACTGCACTGTCGGTTAGGGGCTTGTAAGTAAGCATTTCACTGTAAGGTCTACACCTGTTGTATTCGGCGCATGTGATTAATACAATTTTATTTTATTTTATTTGACCACTTCCGTATAGAGCGAGTCACTGGTACTTCCTACTTTAGTTTTTGCTTGTATGCAGGAATCAGGAGGATATAATTATGGTCAGATTTGCCAAATGGAGGGCGGGGGAGAGCTTTGTATGCATCTCTGTTTGTGGAGAAAAGGTGGTCGAGAGTTATTTTCCCTCTGGTTACACATGTGACATACTGGTAGAAATGAGGAAAAACGGATTTAAGTTTGCCTGCATTAATGTCCCTGGCCTTATAGAGTTGGTTGAGTGCAGTCTTAGTGCCAGCATCAGTTTGTGGCGGTAAATAGATTGCTATTAATAATATAGTTGAGAACTCTCTTGGTAGACAGCTTATCATAATATACTCAACCTCAGGCGAGCAATACCTCGAGACTTCTTTAATATTAAACATCGCACACCAGCTGTTATTGACAAATAGACACACCCCCCCATCTTACCAGACATAGCTTCTCTGTTTGGCCAGTGAATTGATTTTTTTTTTTTAACTAGGCAAGTCAGTTAAGAACAAATTCTTATTTTCAATGACAGCCTAGGAACAGTCGGTTAACCTGTTAGGGCTAGGGGGCAGTATTTGCACGGCTGGATAAAAAAATGTACCCGATTTAATCTGGTTACTAATCCTACCCAGTAACTAGAATATGGGTGTTTAGGGTGTTTTCTATCCATATATAATAAGTATATGCATATTCTAGTTACTGGGTAGGATTAGTAACCAGATTAAATCGGTACATTTTTTTTATCCAGCCGTGCAAATACTGCCCCCTTGCCCTAACAGGTTTTAAGGTGCTCCAAAGCTTTTTACTATCATTCTTTAAATCATTTATAAAGTTTCATAGTATAGTTTATTCTTTTTATTCAGTTTAATCACATGATTTGTCAATTTGCAGTATATTTGCCAATCGGTTATGCAGCCACACTTATTTGCTGTTCCTTTTGCCTCATCCCTCTTGCTCTAGTTTTGTCTTATCTTGATTATTGTTCAGTTGTGTGGTCGAGTGCTGCAAGGAAAGACCTAGTTAAGCTGCAGCTGGCCCTGAACAGAGTGGCACATCTTGCTTTTCATTGTAATCAGAGGGCTGATATAAATACTATGCATGCCGGTCTCTCTTGGCTAAGAGTTGAGGAGAGACTGACTGCATCACTTCTTTTTATAAGAAACATTAATGTGTTGAAAGTCACAAATTGTTTGCATAGTCAACTTACACACAGCTCTGACACACACACTTTCCCCACCAGACATGCCACCAGGGGTCTTTTCACAGTCCCCAAATCCAGAACAAATTCAAGAAAGCGCACAGTATTATATAGAGCTATTATTGCATGGAACTCCGTTCCATCTCATATTGCTCAAATGAAGAGCAATCCTGGTTTCAAAAAACAGATAAAGCAACACCTCACGGCACAACGCTTCTCCCCTATTTGTGTGTATGTATTGGTATTGATATCTAGGCAACGTGTGCCTTTTTTAAATGTATTTTTTTAATTGATGTAGTTCTGTCCTTGAGCTGTTCTTTTCTATTAAATGTTCTGTATTATGTCATGTTATACGTTTTGTGTGGACCCCAGGAAGAGTAGCTGCTGCTGTTGCAACAGCTAATGGGGATCCTAATAAAATACCAATACCAACCATACATGTTTTTAATTCCTCATCAATCCACAGGGATTTAACAGTTTTTACAGTCATTTTCTTAATGGGTGCATGAGAATTAGTAACTGGAATAAACAATTTTATAAATGTGTCAAGTGCAGTGTCTGCTTGCTCCTCATTACACACCACAGACCAACAAATATTCTTTACATCAACAACATAGGAATCACTACAAAACGTATTGTATGACCTCTTATACACTATATTAGGCCCAGCCTTTGGAATATTGTGATCACTACATCCGATGGATTGGGATACTGCTTTAAAGCAAAATTGTGCAGCGTTAGTAAAGATGCGATAAATACATGTTGATGATTTCATTCCTGTGCTGTTTGTAACTATGCTGGCAGGTTGAATGAACCTGAAGCAGGTTGCAGGCACTGGTTACAGTTTGAAGCTTTTTCTTGATTGGGCGGCTTGATGATAGCCAGTCAATATTTAAATCACCCAGAAAAAAATACCTCTCTGTTGATATCACATACAATATCAAGCATTTCACACATATTATCCAGATACTGACTGTTAGCACTTGGTGGTCTATAGCAGCTTCCCACAAGAATGGGCTTTAGGTGAGGCAGATGAACCTGTAGCCATATTACTTCATCATTATTTGACATTAGATTGTATCTAAGCTTTAAAGGAATGTGGTTCTGAATATAACCATGTATTGCTACCACTGTATCATCAAAGGTATTATCTAAGTGAGTTTCAGAGATAGTCAGAATATGAATGTCATCTGTTACTAGAAAATTATTGATTTCATAAACCTTGTTTATTAAGCTACATATGTTCATGTGGGCTATTTTTAGCACTTTTCTGGGATGCTTGATTGTTTTCATTGCTTTACTGGGAAGCTTAGCAGAAGTAAACATGCTCATGTTATTTGTGTTAGTGAAGGGTGGGCTGCACACAGTGGACTTCCTACTAGGGCACACCGCCTCAGTGGTAACAGTATAACTCTGGTTCAAAAGCACATGATTACTGTATACAATAGCTGTCGGATCAGCAGAGGCATTCAGGGCAGTTAGAGGGACAGAAATTAGGTAACTCCATTGTGTCTACCAACGCCCCTGGGATAATGTAAATTTGCTGAAGCATTATGACAACTCAGCGACACAACGGTAGGGATTAACTGAGCTGGCCTTGGGTCATTGATAAGTCATTGTCTCATCGCAGCCTTCTAATCCTGTGAAAGTATCCAGGAACTAAAATGATTTTGGTGGATCCCATCCTCCTTATAAAACAAGCTTTGTTTCCAGAAGATATCAAAATTGTCAATAAATGTTACACCCACAGAGCTGCAATTGTCAAGGAGACAGTTATGGAGGGCTAAAAGTCTGCTGAAACATTCAATGCCACGATTTAGGGAAGGCACAGGGCCAGATATTATGGGGTGTTTTGTTGGTGTCAAGCAGAAACTCAGTCAGATCTTTAAAATCCATCTTCAGCTGTTCTGAGCTGCCCTTTATAATGTCATTGAATCCCACATGAACTATGATAGACTCAATTTCCTGATGCAGGTTTAAGATGTTTGGGAGATGTTTATTGATGTTCTCATGCTCCTGGATAACATAATGTTTTTGCTCCAGGGACTAAGACAGTTCTCACCATTGAACTGCCCAATACATTGACTGGAGAAGGGGATGGAGAAATCCACCCATTCTTACCCCTCACACAACTCTTGGAACATTTCAGGGGCCCACGAGAAGCAGAATAGCGTACACCCGCAGCTCCCGGCGATAGGTCCAGACCTTCCACAGCATGCAGAGCCCTGTCAGATCCAGAGAGAGGGAAAGGAGCCGAACTCGACGACGAAGCCGCTATTGGAGTCAGTGTAGTTGGAATCAGCACAGCTGTCGCAGACACAGGCAGTCCCAGCGATGAAGGTGCAGGTAGATCAGGCACCAGGGCGGCAAAGCTATTCTTCATGTCGATCTGCTCCGGACCTCTCGCAGACACTCTCGTCCATTTATCATGCCGCTGCCTTTGGTTTTCACAATTTGTGACATGGGACCAGCGCTGTTTGGAATAATCCTCTTGCTGTTCAAAGTCTATTCCACTACAATATTGAGGAGAAGCAGATGGAGACGACATCCTTGGCAGGCAACTTCCAGGTAGCACAGGCCATTTGAATAGGGACAGATGACAAGGCGGGGATACATCTATCAAACCCGAGCGGTGCCCAGCCACAGGAGTTGAGAATGAGAAATTTCCAATTTGCATTTTCCCCATAAGTTCGCGCAGAATTGAAATTTGGTTGCTAAGGATATCCACCTCATTCCTGAAATCCTCCGCAAGCAAACACTTGCCATATTGGTACTCCGGATTGTCAATATTGTCCCGGACAAGAGCATAATAACCACACCTTCTACAGTGCTGAAAACGTTCATAAGCTATTCCAGGTGAAGGGGGCTCCACTTGGTAAACATCTAGTCCAAACCAGCAGGTTTTGACACAAACATTTATGAACAAAATAAAACTTTGGAAACAACAGGCCGAGGCGCAGAAGGTATCCGAGTTCATGACAGTCATCTTTTTTGGCCTACCACTTCGCGGCTGAGCCGTTGTTGCTCCTAGACGTTTCCACTTCACAATAATAGCTCTTACAGTTGACCGGAGCAACTCTAGTAGGGCAGAAATTTTAAGAACTGACTTGTTGGAAAGGTGCCATCCTATGATGGTGCCACGTTGAAAGTCACTGAGCTCTTTAGTTAGGCCATTCTACTGTCAATGTTTGCCTTTGGAGATAACATGGCTTTGTGGTCGATTTTATACACCTGTCACCAATGGTTGTGGCTGAAATAGCCAAATCCACTCATTTGAAGGGGGTGTCCACATACTTTTGTATAGATGGTGTATTTATATACAGCCCTGATTGGCTGATAGAATTGTCTAGAGCCCACCCCTTACCCCTTTAAAATAAAACATAATAACAAAGGCTCATGGTATTCAACCTGTCATTTGGGGCTGGTGTTGGACCCTGAAAGTGACAAACTTCCACAGGTGTGTAGGCTGCGTTATTATTAAAACAAAAGACATGTACATCACACATCTTCATTTGCTATATCATTGTTGTACTGTTTTCAATATGTCACCAGAAGATGCAGGACCAAAACAGCCTGTTTGCATTGTGGGCCATCCTGGCTTTTACTCTTCATTGCAGAAAGCAATGATTATCTACAGGGCAGACTCTAGGCCTCTGTGTCTCAGAGGTCAAACACAGTAAGTTATACTTCGAACTGAGACACAGAGGCCCATGGTATAATCTTCAATATCATCACAAAGCCTAATTAATAATTCTAAATAGACATTCTGATGATACTATTTAAATTTGTCTAATGAATAAATACTCTTGAGTTACACATTTTGGAATGTTCCTGTGTTGAAAGAAAATAAAGAAACCAGATTGCAATAAAAGGTTGTTGTCATTCTTCATAAATTGTTCCTATTTATTTACATAACATAATAAACAGATCGTAAACAAGGTTATAATGAAAGTCAAAAGCATGGCATGTAAGTATTTTCAAGTTATTGTTTTACAACTCAAGTTCTTCAAAGTATAACTCATAGTAAATGTATTTAGATTATGATCCATACAAAATAAGGAACACCTGTTTGTGACAGATGGTACTTTTTAAAAAAATGTATGGAATTTTCCATCATCAGTTTCTTATCCGGATAGTAAATTAAACACACATCTGCACCAAAGCAAATGACAGAATGCATTAGGTCTTACATATGATAAGGAACGACATACACAAGTAATATAATATTAATAAAACAATTACTTTATTGAAAGAATAAGGTTAGGGGAACACATGGTCTCATTCAAACCTAGGAAAAAAGTGCAAGTTGCATCACTATTATAACCATATAATAATACACAATTACCTGCCCTCGCATTGCGATACCACACAAGCAATCCATGTCATATTCTCCTTTCTATCTTTCCTTTAACGTAGACAACCATTTCTTGAGTAGTCCTCAAGTACATTTAAGTTTCACTCTTTCTGTTCTGACAATCAGCCAAATGTTAGCTTGGTCTTTGATCTGTTTGTGCTATATGTATAGCCAACTGCTGTGGTAACATGGCATGCCAACTGTCATGCATTAGAAGTTAGCACGACAGCATAAACAGATCTGGGACCAGGCTAGAGCATTTTTACGACCTGCACCACCAGCTTGGTATGTACAGCAGCCACCTCCACCAGCAACAACCTAGGAGGATTGGGGGAAACAAGTTCAGCTGCTTCTCTGCCAGTCAATGTTTATCTGTCTGTCCTTTGTGTGTGTCATACTCTTCATCATCATCTTCACCAAGTAGCTTCTCATCAAAAGCATCTTCCTCCAAGAAGTCCATGTCCTCATGGTCCTCCCTCAGTGATGACCCTTTAGCACATAAAAAGGGGATTATCAACGGAAGGCAATTGTGTCACAAGTTATCAACCTGTTTGCAAGGTGACAAAGTTAAATTACATAATCCTAAGGTTTTCACTTGAACATTTGAGAAAACATGTAACATAATTTAATATCTGATAGTCCATAACTGAAATTTGATCATGTATGCCTGTAGCAAACCAGCTAGACCTCCAGCCCGAGTTTTCATAAATTATATGATCTATCAATCTATACATTCATTCTTGCATTCAACAGCCAGAAGGCTTATTCTTTTTTTGGAATCACATCACAAATAAACATCAACCTTATGAGATATCTAGCTAGCTAATAATAATAATAATATAACCTCTCTCTTTCTTCTGTCTTGCAGGCTAGTAGCTACAGTACTAATCTAATCACAAGCCAGTTCGTTTTAGCTCTAATGACAAATACTTTTCAAATTGTCAATTTTAGCAATTTATTTTGTATAGTTAAGGAAAACATTAACATAAAATACAATACACAAGCTAAATCAAGTAGGCTACCTTGGTCTGTTGTGGGTGACTGACTGACTGCAGCTTGAACAACAGTCAAAAGGCTTTTTTTCCTTCTTTTTTTTAACAGTCAAAAGGCTATCTAGCTAGCATTAGTTAGCTCAAAGACTTTACTAGCTAGCAATCTAGACACTTTAGTGGCCTGGAAATACGATGACATTGGTAAAGTAGGAAACAACTTTGCCATCATTATCATGTCATGAAATTTACTTTAGAGAGACGCCATAGCTAGAAAAGTTAATCAAAAATAGCTAGCAATCCTAACTTTAGCTAACTAAAATCCGGTCTGACTAAAGTTATACTCCATCTAAAGTAAAACTGGCAACATCACTGTGATGACAAAATGTTTTCCTACAAATGATTTGCCTCCTTCAGAAATGTCATCTGTTTTCTAAGTCACAATATTGTGAAGAAGCATGCAACCCACGAATAGCATATAATTTACTTGCTAAATAAAACAATCTAACACTTACTTCAGGAATGGTTGCTACTGCTGTTGGTTTCAAGATCCATGTGACATAAAGATGGAGCTTCTGGAAAATCCAGATGGGTACCTAGCCTGATTTGGAATGCAGTCTGATGTGTGCTGTGCAGATGTGGAGGTCCAGACTGAACTTCTCTGACACATGATTATAAAAAAATGAATGAACGCCAAATAAGAAAAATTGATTGTTCGAAGGAAGACTTTGCAGTATGGCTATCTTTGCACTGTCTCTCTTTCTTTTGGGCGGGACCAGCACCAGAACTAGGAGGATACAGTATATGCAAATGACCAATGAATGTTCGCTTTATGATGTTATGAAGCGGGCGAAAAATTCTAAGGCATTTTTTTTCAATCAGCTTACACAGAAAGGGTATTATCAGTGTTATTTCGACTTCATGCAGATGTAGGATCTTAATTGATCACCCTGTTGCAGGAAAACTTGTAGAGTATTTGAGGATTAAAAAGGCTTCTGAAGTTTGTAATTTCCACTTTGAAATTTCAGACTTGATTTTCCGATACACAAAATGTATCAACCCCTACAAAAATGTCCATTAGTTATAATCAACATAATAATTCAAATTTCATGTTGTTGCAGGATTATTTTCCTGCTGTAGCAAACTGGCCCAAATTAAGATCTGTATTGTTGTCACGACTCCCACCGAAGGTGGCTCCCCCTCCTGCTCGGGTGGCGCTCAGCGGTCGTCGTCACCGGCCTACTAGCTGCCACTGATTCCCTTTTGTTTTCCCCCTTTCCGTTATTGTTTGCACCTGTTCTGTGTTGGGTTGATTAGCGGGGCTATATTAGCCATTAGGCCCGCCTGCTCTTTGTGCGGGATTGTTTCTCTATTGTATTGCTTGTGTACACGCTGTTGGTGTTTTGCGCTAGTGCGTGTTTTTGCGCCGACTGTGTTTGTCCCCTGTGTTTGGGGCACTTTGTTTTGTGTGCGCTCATATTGCTATTTGGGGTGGCTTGTGTTTTCGCCGTTGGGCTCTTTAAAAGCCATTACCCTATATCGCTGCATTCTGCGTCTGATTCCTCTCCCACAACGCTCAAGCCTTACAGAATCCCGCACCACTATGGAGTCAGCAGGAGCAGCTGCCAACCCCCTTCCCTCGATGGAGGAACGCGTGGTCCATCACACCTCAGTCTTCCATCGGATTGGATCCGCGATGGACCAAATGATGGAGAGGATGGACCGATGGGAGAGGAGTGGTCTCCTCTCTCCACCTCCGGCTCCTCCGACTCAGCCACATCCTCCTCCCACTGCGTCTGGCTCCGGTGCGCTGCGTCTTGCGCTCCTGAGGGAGTATGATGGAGCGGCGGCTGGGTGCCAGGGATTTCTGCTCCAGCTCGAGCTGTACCTGACCACCGTAAGACCTGCTCCCAGCATAAGGCACTAGTCGATTCAGGCGCAGCTGGGAACTTTATGGATCGCGGACTCGCCATCAAGCTGGGCATTCCTCTAGTGCCAATAGATCCCCCCTTCCCCGTGTACTCCCTAGATAGCCGGCCGTTAGGGTCAGGGCTGGTCAGGGAGGCCACGGTTTCACTGGACATGGTAACGCAGGGGAATCATAAGGAACGGATTAGTCTATTCCTTATCGATTCGCCTGCGTTTCCGGTGGTGCTGGGGGTTCACTGGCTGGCTGATCACAATCCCCAAATTTTGTGGAAACAGGGGGTTCTCCAGGGGTGGTCAGAGGAGTGTTCAGGGAGGTGTATAGGAGTTTCCATAGGTGCCACGTCGGTGGAGAGTCCAGACCAGGTTTCCACCGTCCGCATTCCCCCTGAATACGCCGATTTGGCGATCGCTTTTTGTAAAAAGAGGGCGACCAAA
This sequence comes from Salmo salar, assembly GCF_965601325.2. Lineage (NCBI taxonomy): Eukaryota > Metazoa > Chordata > Actinopteri > Salmoniformes > Salmonidae > Salmo > Salmo salar. Next base: position 7,616,154 of record NC_138311.1, read on the forward strand.
TTACCACCTCATCGACAGGGGGATTGTGCGATAGATCTGCAGGTTAACGCTGTGCTTCCCTAGAGTCATGTGTACCCATTGTCACATGAGGAGACGGTGGCTATGGAGACATATGTCACGGAATCTCTGGGACAGGGGTACATTCGGCCCTCCATTTCACCCGTCTCCTCGAGTTACTTTTTTGTGAAGAAAAAGGAGGGGGGTCTGCGTCCGTGCATTGATTACAGAGATCTAAATGCTATCACGAAGGGGTTTAGTTACCCGCTACCTCTCATCGCTACGGCGGTGGAATCATTTCACGGAGCAAGATTCTTCACAAAACTGGACCTCAGGAGCGCGTATAACCTGGTGCGTATTACGGATGGAGACGAGTGGAAAACCGCATTTAGTACCACATCGGGCCATTATGAGTACCTCGTCATGCCGTATGGGTTAACCTGTTGGGGGTAGGGGGCAGTATTGACACGGCCGGATAAAAAACGTACCCGATTTAATCTGGTTACTACTCCTGCCCAGTAACTAGAATATGCATATAATTATTGCCTTTGGATAGAAAACACCCTAAAGTTTCTAAAACTGTTTGAATGGTGTCTGTGAGTATAACAGAACTCATATGGCAGGCAAAAACCTGAGAGGATTCTTAGTTGTTGTTCATCTGGGCTCTTTTTATTGAAGACTGAGGATCTTTGCTCTAACGTGACACTTCCTACGGCTCCCATAGGCTCTCAGAGCCCGGGAAAAAGCTGAACGATATCGAGGCAGCCTCTGGCTGAAACACATTATCGCTTTTGGCAAGTGGCCGATCAGAGTACTATGAGCTTAGGCGCGTGCCCGAGTCGACCCCATGCTTTATTTTCTTTCGTCTGTTTACCTAAATGCAGATTCCCGGTCGGAATATTATCGCTTTTTTACGAGAAAAATGGCATAAAAATGGATTTTAAACAGCGGTTGACATGCTTCGAAGTACAGTAATGGAATATTTAGACATTTTTTGTCACGAAATGCGCCATGCTCGTAACCCTTTTTTACCCTTTCGGATAGTGTCTTGAACGCACGAACAAAACGCCGCTATTTGGATATAACTATGGATTATTTGGGACCAAACCAACATTTGTTATTGAAGTAGAAGTCCTGGGAGTGCATTCTGATGAAGAACACCAAAGGTAATAACATTTTTCTTATAGTAAATCTGACTTTGGTGAGTGCTAAACTTGCTGGGTGTCTAAGTAGCTAGCCCTGTGATGCCGGGCTATCTACTGAGAATATTGCAAAATGTGCTTTCACCGAAAAGCTATTTTAAAATCGGACATATCGAGTGCATAGAGGAGTTCTGTATCTATAATTCTTAAAATAATTGTTATGCTTTTTGTGAACGTTTATCGTGAGTAATTTAGTAAATTCACCGGAAGTTTGCGGGGGGTATGCTAGTTCTGAACGTCACATGCTAATGTAAAAAGCAGGTTTTTGATATAAATATGAACTTGATTGAACAAAACCTACATGTATTGTATAACATAATGTCCTAGGTGTGTCATCTGATGAAGATCATCAAAGGTTAGTGCTGCATTTAGCTGTCTTCTGGGTTTTTGTGACGTTATATGCTAGCTTGAAAAATGGGTGTGGGATTATTTCTGTCTGAGTACTCTGCTGACATAATCTAATGTTTTGCTTTCGTTGTAAAGCCTTTTTGAAATCGGACAGTGTGGTTAGATTAACGAGAGTCTTGTCTTTAAAATGGTGTAAAATAGTCATATGTTTGAGAAATTGAAGTAATAGCATTTCTAAGGTATTTGGAGAACGCGCCACAGGATTCCACTGGCTGTTACGTAGGTGGGACGATTTCGTCCCGCCGGCCCTAGAGAAGTTAAAGAATGCTCCAGCCGTTTTTCAATCCTTTGTAGACGAGATTCTCAGGGACCTGCACGGGCCAGGCGTGGTTGTCTATATCGATGATATTCTTATATATTCCGCCACCCACACCGCGCATGTGATCCTGGTGCGCAAGGTGCTTGGGAGACTACTGGAGCATGACCTATACGTCAAGGCTGAGAAGTGTGTGTTCTCCAAACGAGCCGTCTCCTTCCTGGGTTATCGCATTTCCACCACGATTGTGGTGATGGAGTGTGACCGCGTTAACCTCTATGGGACCGGCGGGACGAATTCGTCCCACCTACGTAACATCCACTGCCAGCCTGTGGCGCGATTTTCAAAATCTTCAAAATCCTATTACTTCAATTTCTCAAACATATGACTATTTTACAGCCATTTAAAGATAAGACTCTCGTTAATCTAACCACACTGTCCGATTTCAAAAAGGCTTTACAACGAAAGCAAAACATTAGATTATGTCAGCAGAGTACCAAGCCAGAAATAATCAGACACCCATTTTTCAAGCCAGCATATAATGTCACCAAAACCCAGAAGACAGCTAAATGCAGCACTCACCTTTGATGATCTTCATCAGATGACAACCCTAGGACATTATGTTATACAATACATGCATGTTTTGTTCAATCAAGTTCATATTTATATCAAAAACCAGCTTTTTACATTAGCATGTGACGTTCAGAACTAGCATACCCCCCGCAAACTTACGGGGAATTCGCTAACATTTTACTAAATTACTCACGATAAACGTTCACAAAAAGCATAACAATTATTTTAAGAATTATAGATACAGACCTCCTCTATGCACTCGATATGTCCGATTTTAAAATAGCTTTTTGGTGAAAGCACATTTTGCAATATTCTAAGTATATAGCCCAGGCATCACGGGCTCGCTATTTAGACATCCGGCAAGTTTAGCACTCACCATAATCATATTTACTATTATAAAAATGTCATTACCTTTTGTTGTCTTCGTCAGAATGCACACCCAGGACGTCTACTTCAATAACAAATGTTGGTTTGGTCCAAAATAATCCATCGTTATATCCGAATAGCGGCGTTTTGTTCGTGCGTTCCAGACACTATCCGAAATAGTAAAGAAGTGTCGCGCGCTTGGCGCAATTCCTGACAATAAAATTCAAAGTATTCAATTGCCGTACGTCGAAGCATGTCAACCGCTGTTTAAAATCAATTTTTACGTCATTTTTCTCGTAGAAAAGCGGTAAAATTCCGACAGGGAATCTCCTTTTCGGCAAACAGAGGAAAAAATCCCAAAGGCGGGGGCGGTCGGGGTCACGCGCATAAGCTAGTGTCTCTTGATGGGCCACTTGAGAAAGGCGATAATGTGTTTCAGCCTGGGGCTGGAATGACGACATTCTCTTTTTTCCCGGGCTATGAGAGCCTATGGACGACGTGGGAAGTGTCACGTTAGAGCAGAGATCCTTAGTAAATGATAGAGATGGCAAAGAAGTTCCAGAAATGGTCAGACAGGCCACTTCCTGTAAAGGAATCTCTCAGGTTTTGACCTGCCATTTGAGTTCTGTTATACTCACAGACACCATTCAAACAGTTTTAGAAAATTTAGGGTGTTTTCTATCCATATGTAATAAGTATATGCATATTCTAGTTACTGAGTAGGAGTGGTAACCAGATTAAATCGGGTATGTTTTTTATCCAGCCGTGTCAATGCTGCCCCCTAGCCCTAACAGGTTAAGGCCGTGCGTAATTGGCTGACTCCAACCACGGTGAAGGAGGTGCAACGGTTCTTAGGGTTTGCCAATTACTACCGGAGGTTTATCCGGGGTTTTGGCCAGGTAGCGGCTCCCATCACCTCACTGCTGAAGGGGGGGCTGGTGCGTTTGCGATGGTCGACTGAGGCGGACGGAGCCTTCAAAAGGTTGAAGGTGCTGTTCACCGAGGCACCCGTGTTGGCACACCCGGACCCCTCTCTAGCATTCATAGTGGAGGTGGACGCATCCGAGGCTGGGGTGGGTGCCATGCTATCACCGCACTCGGGTACGCCAACGAAACTCCGCACCTGCGCTTTCTTTTCGAATAAGCTCAGTTCGGCGGAGTGCAACTATAATGTGGGGGACAGGGAGTTGCTAGCGGTGGTAAAAGCCTTGAGGGTGTGGAGACACTGGCTTAAGGGGGCTAAGCACCCCTTTCTCATCTGGACCGACCATCAGAATCTGGAGTATATCCGGGCAGCTAGGAGACAATCCGCGTCAAGCAAGGTGGGCCATGTCCTTCACCCATTTCAGGTTTACTATTTCCTATAGACCAGGCTCCCTGAACACGAGGGCCGACGCGCTGTCCCATCTCTATGGAACTGAGGACCGGCCCATCGATCCTACCCCCATCATTACAGCTTCTAGGCTGGTGGCACCGGTGGTATGGAGGTGGACACGGTCATCGAGTGGGCGTTAAGGGAGGAACCTGCGCCTTCACAGTGTCCCGTGGGTCGCATTTACGTGCCGCTCGGTGTCCGTGATCAATTGATTCGGTGGGCCCACACACTACCCTCTTCGGGTCATCCTGGTGTGGCGAGGACAGTGCGGGGTCTCAGGGGGAAGTACTGGTGGCCCACCTTGGCTAAGGACGTGAGGTTTTACGTCTCTTCCTGTTCGGTGTGCGCCCAGAGTAAGGCTCCTAGGCATCTCCCGAGAGGGAAGTTACAGCCCCTCCCCGTTCCACAAAGGCCATGGTCTCACCTGTCAGTAGACTTCCTGACAGATCCCCCCCCCCCGTCTCAGGGGAGCATTACGGTCCTGGTTGTTGTGGATCGGTTTTCAAAGTCCTGCCGTCTCCTCCCGTTGCCCGGTCTCCCTACGGCCCTGCAGACTGTGGAGGCCCTATTTACCCATTGTCTCTGACCAATGTTCCCAGTTCATGTCCAGGATATGGAAGGCGTTTATTCAGCGTCTGGGGGTCTCGGTCAGCTTGACCTCCGGTTATCACCCAGAGAGTAATGGGCAGGCGGAGAGGGTGAACCAGGAGGTGGGCAGGTTTCTGCGGTTGTATTGCCAGGACCGGCCAGGGGAGTGGGCGAGGTACATTCCATGGGCGGAGTTCGCCCAGAACTCACTTCGTCACTCCTCCACTAACCTGTCACCCTTTCAGTGTGTTTTGGGTTACCAGCCGGTTCTGGCACCATGGCACCAGAGCCAGACCGAGGCTCCTGCGGTGGAGGAATGGGTGCAGTGCTCCAAGGAGACCTGGAGAGCCGTCCAGGAATCCCTGAAGCAAGCCAGTGGACGGCAGAAGAGGAGTGCTGACCGCCACCGCAGTGAGGTCCCCGTGTTCGTACCGGGGGACAGGGTCTGGCTCTCGACCCGGAACCTGCCCCTCCGTTTGCCCTGCCGGAAGCTGGGGCCGCAGTGTGTGGGGCCCTTCAAAGTCCTGAGGAGGATAAACGAGGTGTGTTATAGGTTACAACTCCCTTCCTATTACCATATTAACCCCTCGTTTCATGTGTCTCTCCTCAGGCCGGTGGTTGCTGGTCCCCTGCAGGAAGGTGAGGTGCCGGAGGTCCCTCCGCCTCCTCTGGACATTGGGGGGTCCCCGGCGTACAGCATACGGGCCATTCTGGACTCGAAACGCCGGGTGAGGGGCCTGCAGTACCTCGTGGCCTGGGAGGGGTACGGCCCGGAGGAGAGGTGCTGGGTACCCGTGGAGGACGTCTTGGACCCGTCCCTGTTGAGGGATTTCCATCGCCTCCACCCGGATCGCCCTCCGGGTCGCCCTCGAGGCCGGTGTCGGCGCGCTGCGGGAGCCGCGAGTCAGGGGGGGTACTGTCACGACTCCCACCGAAGGTGGCTCCCCCTCCTGCTCGGGTGGCGCTCGGCTGTCGTTGTCACCGGCCTACTAGCTGCCACTGATTCCCTTTTGTTTTTCCCCTTTCCGTTATTGTTTGCACCTGTTCTGTGTTGGGTTGATTAGCGGGGCTATATTAGCCATTAGGCCCGCCTGCTCTTTGTGCGGGATTGTTTCTCTATTGTATTGCTTGTGTACACGCTGTTGGTGTTTTGCGCTAGTGCGTGTTTTTGCGCCGACTGTGTTTGTCCCCTGTGTTTGGGGCACTTTGTTTTGTGTGCGCTCATATTGATATTTGGGGTGGCTTGTGTTTTTGCCATTGGGCTCATTAAAAGCCATTACCCTATATCACTGCTTCCTGCGTCTGATTCCTCTCCCACAATGCTCAAGCCTTACAATTGTGGAAATATTTAATATAAAAAACAGGGAAATTACATTTTTTGGCTGCAATGGGCCTTTAACAAGTAATGTTATTTTTTTCTCAAAAAGATACGGATCAACATTATTGGCACCTGTTTTCAATACCTCACCTTGCAAGGATAAGCCTTTTTCTAAAATGCTTTATGAGATTAGAGAACACATTGGGAGGGATCTTGACCATTCCTCCATACATAATCTTTTCAGATCCTTGCTATCCTTTGCCTGCTGCTTATGGACTGCTCGCTTCAATTCAAACCACAGCACTGCGCAAAAACTGCGAATATTAGGCGATATCTTTATATATTTCCGGATATCTGGAATTTTACTAGATATATGGTGTAGACATGCTCCAGATACACGTCCTTAAAACCCCTAAAGTCTAAGCCGGGGGTCATACCAAGATGGTCATACCAAGGATCATTTAGCTATTTGATTTAGAATTGTAGGACCTCTTTAGATATACATAAAAATATGAAAACATTATTTGATGAAACATTGAATTTTGCCTTACTGCTATTAGCCCATAGAAACACATTGAATAACACATTCATACATGGAACCACAGATAGTCAAAATATAAAATAAAAGGAAGTTTGTTTTGAAGTGTTTGTCCTATATCTGAGAGATATAAGAAAGATCAGGAAAAAATAAAACAAAAATATTTGACACATATTTAAACCTTTTTTTAGGAACTAACCTACTTCCATAGTGTATACTTCGATACTTTTTTAAAAGTGGTTCCGGGCTACCTTCAGATGAGTCTTGTGAGGCTTGTGGGCATCCTAGAGCAAACCGACATGTATGTGTTTGTGAGAGTCTCACCTTTCCGCAGAGGGGTCATAATACTGTAGTTTATAGGCCAAACCGTTCAGACACTACTGATGTTATCATGAGAAGACTGATTTTTCAGGATGTCTCATGGTCTGACAAACACAGCTGCAGCTCTGCTGCCTTTCACCATTGTCGAGCGGATGTGGTGTATTGAGACACAGCAAATGCAAAAAAAAACATACCTGTGGCTTTAATGATTTTTATGGGGATTTTTTTATTATGCTAATTCGATTTTCACGGAGCCGCGAACATCAAATCTAGGGAGTTTAATTTCATATACGGAGCTAGGGTATTCTCCGTAATGGGACAGTTTATACATGCATTCAATTTGGACCTCCGAAATCTCCCTGCTGCCATTTGAGTCCAGGGAGATATCTGGGTTGAGATACGTTCAAGACATGCACCTGATGCGCATGCACCCGTTTACATATTTGTAGAATCTTCTAACTCCGGAAAGGGTGTCAACATGCTGACAAATCTAAGCCTTTATACTCAGTCATGAAGGAATCCACGTTTTCAGAAATGTATCATATCTGTAGTCATTACCTGATCATGTATGTATCTGTATTTCTCAAAGAATTCATCATTTCAATAGATATCATTAAAATATATATGATTTACAAATCAGGTAATGTTTCATCCTTGTCTGTCTCTGCTATTTCTGTTTCAGAAATGCAGCATAGAAAAACCACAGCTCCAATCACAAGTGTTCTGGAAATATGGAAACGTAGGCCAATCTTTGCGGAAAATTATTTATTTAACAAAAAATATAAGTTGCACTCCCTCAATACCCCTGCCTGCCCTGTCTTTTATTATGGACGATGCGATGGGTGCTGATTGGGTCGTCAGTGGCAGTCTCTTGGTAATCCAGACCCAACGTGGTGGTAGAGTGTTGGCCTATGTCCACTCCAAACTGTCAATGCATGACTCTAAATTGTCGATATTGCATGAAAATATTGTTACTATACCTACTTCATTCATGATGAGAAAACTAACTGGAACTAGCTAGCTAAAAAAAGGGAAGTCAATTGTATTATTTGTTAGCTAGACTACCAGTCAGCTTTTACATCGCTATTATTTTTGTATATAGAGAAAATAAAGTAGCTGCATAAAGCGCAAGATTGTGAAAACAGAGGGAAAATGACACTTTTAATATTTCTATGTTATACTTAAGAAAGAGCCCAACCAAAACAAAACAAATCTCTGGAAAAACGTGCAGTCAATCTAAAATGTGCGGCAGTTCAATTTGCTGGCTAAACACAGAACACAAAAATCGTAATGACTGCCCACCCTCGAAAGACAATCAGCCACCAAGTTGTCCTTGCTGCAGACATGTTGAATTTCAAGGGGAAACTTCTGCAATATCAGACTCCAGTGAAGGAGCCGGTAATTTGTGGAACTAGTCCTTTGCAGGAAAACGAGAGGGGTTATGATCGGTATAGACCACTAGAGGGGGAGAGGCCGACACATACAGTGCCTTCAAAAACGATTCATACCCCTTGATTTATTACACATTTTGCTGTGTTACAGCCTGAATTCAAAAAGGATTACATTTTTTTCTTAACCATCTACACACAATACCACATAATGAAAACGTGAAAACATGTTTTTGTAAATGTTTGCAAATTTATTGAAAATTAAAAGTGTACACAGCCCTGAGACAATACATGTTATAATCACCTTTGTCAGCAATTACAGCTGTGAATATTTCTGGGTAAGTCTCTAAGAGCTGTGCACATCTGGATTATTCAATATTTGCACATTGTTCTTTACAAAATTACTCAAGCTTTGTCAAGTTGTTGATCATTGCTAGACATCCATTTTCAAGTCTGCCATAGATTTTCAATCCGATTTAAGTCAAAATTGTAACTAGGCCACACAGGAACATTCAATGTCGCTGTGGTAAGCAAATCTAGTGTATATTTGGGGTTGTGGTTTAGGTCATTGTTCTGCTGAAGGTGAATTTATCTCCCCGTGTCTGATGGAAAGCAGACTGAACCAGGTTTTCCTCTAGGATTTTGCAGGTGCTTAGCTCCATTCCCTTTCTTTTTTATCCTGAAAAACTCCCCAGACCTTAACGATTACAAGTATACCCATAACATGATGCAGCCACCAGTATGCTGGAAAATATGGAGAGTGTTACTCAGCAATGTGTTTTATTGGATTTACCCCAAACATAAAACGTTGTATTCAGGACAAAAAGTAAATTGCTTTGCAACATTTTCTGCACTATTACTTTTATTCCTTGCCAACAGGATGCATGTTTTGGAATGTTTTTATTATGTACAGGCTTCCTGCTCTTCACTGTCAATTAGGTTAGTATTGTGGAGTAACTACAATGTTGATGATCCATCCTTATTTTTCTCATATCACAGCCATTAAACTCTGAAACTGTTTTAAAGTCACCATTGGCCTCATGGTGAAATACCTGAGTGGTTTTCTTCTTCTCCGGCAACTGAATTAGGAAGGATGCCTGTATCTTTGTAGTGACTGGGTTTATTGATACACCATCCAAAGTGTAGTTAAACACTATTTCTGCACAAAGAGTGAGTCCATGCAACTTATTATGTTATTATTCACATTTTTACACCTGAACTTATTTAGGTTTGCCATAACAAAGTGGTTGAATACTTATTGACTAAAGACATTTCAGCTTTTCATTTTTTATTAATATGTAAGAATTCAGGCTGTAACACAACACAATGTGGACACATTCAAGGGGTGTGACTACTTTCTAAGGCACTGAAAACATTTGAAGTGCTGAAATCAAATCAAATGTTATTTGGCACATGTGCCGAATATAACAGGTGTAGACCTTACTGTGAAATGCTTACTTACAAGCCCTTAACCAACAATGCAGTAAAAAGTTAAAAAAATAAATCTAATCAATCAAAAAGTAACACAAGAATTTACATGACAATAACGAGGCTAAATACAGGGGATACCGGTACCGAGTCAATGTGCGGGGGTACAGGTTAGTCAAGCTAATTTGTAAAGTGACTATGCATAGATAATAAACAGAGAGTAGCAGCAGAGTAAAAACAAAGGGATAGTCCGGGTGGCCATTTGATTAGTTGTTCAGCAATCTTATAGCTTGCGGGTAGAAGCTGTTAAGAAGCCAATTAAGAAGCCTGGATGGTAGGAAGCTTGGCCTCAGTGAAGTACTACCCTTTGTAGCACCTTACGTTCAGATGCCGAGCAGTTGCCATACCAGGTGAAGCAACAACCTGGGCAAAGTTCGGTGCAATTCCTGGCGAGAAGACCCATCTGACTTTTCCTTGGCCCTTCCCGAGATACACTGTTGTGCGATGTGCATGACACATTCAAACGTGGCTCGGGCATGTCTTAAACTGAACAGAAGACAAAGGTAAGAAAACAACCCATCAGGAGTGACAAAAACAGACAGCTCTTTGGCGCCCTCAGATAGAGGGACCTGTCAATATCCCTTCAGCAGATCAAACTTGCTAACGTCCTTGGCAGCACCAACACAGTCTACACAATTGTTGACCCTGGGCAAAGGGTATGAGTCTGGCTTAGTAATGGCTTTGTATTTACGAAAACTCTGGGAAAAAAATACAGAGGCTGAGGTACTATTATACAGGGCTAATTCCACGGATGGTTGCCATGTTGTGCAATGCCGTGTGCAAGCATGAACTCCATCTCGCTGCAGAGTTTCTCTCTCTTTTCAGGATTCACTTGATAGACATGCTGTTTATTTGGGGCAGAGTCCCCAAAGTCAATGTCATGCTCTAGTAAATTTGTCTGAGTCAGCACATCTGAGAATAAACCCTGATATTCTAAAAGTAGTGCAGCAATGTCGCCTTTCTCCCCTGTAGATAAGTGTACCAAAAAGCCATTATGATTTTCCAGGATCACCGAGTTACTCAACCATACCCCACAGGCACAGGGTGAATTTGGCTTTCCATATGCTCTTGATGAAGATGAGAGTCAACTGTGACGGCCACAGGCAGAGAATCGCTACCAGTTCCCAACGACTTCTCCACCCATCCACAACAGGTGAAGTATGGCTTCAACATGTTGACATGACACAGCCTATTTTTCTTCTGCGCTCTGGTGTGTGGTGATGAGGTAACATCCAGATTGCAAATAACTTTGTTCTCTATGAGGTAAGGGCCATAAAAGCGAGCTTGCAACGGTGACACCAGGACGGTCAACAAAACCAGGACTTGGTCACCCACATCAAGTGAGACTTTGGGTCTTTCGATCGTACCAGACTTTCATTTTAATTTGCGCCTTCTCCAGATTCTCAATGGCAAACTCACAGGTGCAGTGCAATCTGTATCGAAAAGCACTAATATTCTCCAACAGATTTGTTTTGGAGTTTGAGGTGTTGTCCTGCATCAACCTCTCTCTCAGAAAGCTAAATGAACCTCTGACATAATGTCACAAAATGATGTCAGAGGTTCATTGGTTCATTGGTCAGATCTGCAGAGCCTGAACATTGAAAATAATTTCACAGGGGCCTTAACCTCTCTTGGGTAGGGGGCAGTATTATCACGGCTGGATAAAAAACGTACCCAATTTAATCTGGTTATTACTCCTGCCCAGAAACTAGAATATGCATATAATTGTTTGATTTGGATAGGAAACACCCTAAAGTTTCTAAAACTGTTTGAATGGTGTCTGTGAGTATAACAGAACTCATATGGCAGGCCAAAACCTGAGAAGATTCTATACAGGAAGTGCCCTCTCTGACCATTTCTTGTCCTTCTAAAGCCTCTATATCGAAAACAGAGGTTCTCTGCTGTAACGTGACATTTTCTAAGGCTCCCATAGGCTCTCAGAAGGCGCCAGAATGGGGAATGATGACTCTGCAGTCCCTGGCTGAAAAACAGTAGCGCATTTGGATAGTGGTCAATCTGAGAACAATGACACGGGCGCGTGCGTGCACGTGAAGAGTCCATGTTCTTCTTTCAGTCTTTGAACGAAAACAACGTATCCCGATCGGAATATTATTGCTATTTTACGAGAAAAATCGCATAAAAATTGATTTTAAACAGCGTTTGACATGCTTCGAAGTACGGTAATGGAATATTTAGACATTTTTTGTCACGACATGCGCTCGCGCATCACCGTTCGGATAGGGACCTGAACGCACGGACAAAACAGAGGATATTTGAACATAACTATGGATTATTTTGAACCAAAACAACATTTGTGGATGAAGTAGAAGTCCTGGGAGTGCATTCTGACGAAGAACAGCAAAGGTAATCCAATTTTTCTTATAGTAATTCTGAGTTTAGTGAACGCCAAACTTGGTGGGTGTCAAATTAGCTAGCCCGTGATGGTGAGCTATCTACTCAGAATATTTTAAAATGTGCTTTTGCCGAAAAGCTATTTTAAAATCTGACACCGCGATTGCATAAAGCAGTTCTGTATCTATAATTCTTAAAATAATTGTTATATTTTTTTGTGAATGTTTATCGTGAGTAATATAGTAAATTCACCGGAAGTTTTTGGTATGTTTGCTAGTTCTGAACGTCCCATGCTAATGTAAAAAGCTGTTTTTTGATATAAATATGAACTTGATTGAACAAAACATGCATGTATTGTATGACATAATGTCCTAAAGGTGTCATCTGATGAAGATCATCAAAGGTTAGTGCTGCATTTAGCTGTGGTTTTGGTTTTTGTGACATTATATGCTAGCTTGAAAAATGGGTGTGGGATTATTTCTGGCTGGGTACTCTCCTGACATAATCTAATGTTTTGCTTTCGTATGCGGGACGGACATCCAGCGAAAAATTCTATCGCCATTAGCATAACAAAATGTAATTTTTTTTTTTTCAAATATAGGACTATGTTATATCGTTTTATAGATACACCTCTCCTGAATAGAACCACATTGTCCGATTTCAAAAAGTCTTTACAGCAAAAGCAAAACATTAGATTATGTTAGAGGAGTATATCGTAAAAGTAGCCACATAGCCATTTTCCGACCAACCACATGCATCACAAATAACCAAAAAACAGCTAAATGCAGCGCTAACCTTTGACAATCTTCATCAGATGACACTCCTAGGACATCATGTTACACAATACATGCATTCTTTTGTTCGATAAAGTTCATATTTATATATAAAAACAGCATTTTACATCGGCGCGTGACGTTGACTAACTATTTTCCCTCAAATGCGTACGGTGAAACAGCGCTACAATTTACTAAATTACTATTCGAAAACATTTTTAAAATGTAATATTGTCATTCTAAGATTTATAGATTAGCATCTCTTGAAAGCACCTGCAATGCCAGATTTAAAAATAACTTTACTGGGTAATCACACTTTGCGAAATAGGCTAGCAATACAGGTCAGCGCCATCTTGGAACAATCGCATATCAAATCTAGTCTTGTATACTATTGTCAATAATCCCTTACCTTTGATCATCTTCATCAGAAGGCACTTCCAGGATTCCCAGGTCCACAACAAATGTATTTTCGTTCAAAAAAGTTAATCCTTTATGTCTTCTTGTTAGCGCGTTCTGAAGGCTGCACCAAAAGTACCGTCGTGCGCGGGACTCCTCTCTTAACAAAATTGATTTTTTTATTATTTAACCTGTTAGGGCTAGGGGGCAGCATTTGCACGTCTGGATAAAAAAATTTACCCGATTTAATCTGGTTACTAATCCTACCCAGTAACTAGAATATGCATATACTTATTATATATGGATAGAAAACACTAAAGTTTCTAAAACTGTTTGAATGGTGTCTGTGAGTATAACAGAACTCATTTGGCAGGCAAAACCCTGAGACATTTTCTGACAGGAAGTGGATACCTGATGTGTTGTATTACCTTTAAACCTATCCCATTGAAAAGCACAGGGGCTGAGGAATATTTTGGCACTTCCTATTGCTTCCACTAGATGTCACCAGCCTTTACAAAGTGTTTTGAGTCTTCTGGAGGGAGATCTGACCGAACAAGAGCCATGGAACGATGATGTCCCATTAGACACCTGGCGCGCGAGTTCATGTTGGGTACCCTCGTTCCAATACGTTATAAAAGAGTATGCATTCGTCCACCTTGAATATTATTCATGTTCTGGTTAAAAAAGGCCCTAATGATTTATGCTATACAACGTTTGACATGTTTGAACGAACGTAAATATATTTTTTCCCCTCGTTCATGACGAGAAGTCCGGCTGGCTTAGATCATGTGCTAACAAGACGGAGATTTTTGGACATAAATGATGAGCTTTTTTGAACAAAACTACATTCGTTATGGACCTGTGATACCTGGAAGTGACATCTGATGAAGAGAATCAAAGGTAATGGATTATTTACATAGTATTTTCGATTTTAGATCTCCCCAACATGACGTCTAGTCTGTATCGCAACGCGTATTTTTCTGGGCGCAGTGCTCAGATTATTGCAAAGTATGATTTCCCAGTAAGGTTATTTTTAAATCTGGCAAGTTGATTGCGTTCAAGAGATGTAAATCTATAATTCTTTAAATGACAATATAATATTTTACCAATGTTTTCTAATTTTAATTATTTAATTTGTGACGCTGACTTGACTGCCGGTTATTGGAGGGAAACGATTTCCTCAACATCAATGCCATAGTAAAACGCTGTTTTTGGATATAAATATGAACTTGATAGAACTAAAAATGCATGCATTGTCTAACATAATGTCCTAGGAGTGTCATCTGATGGAGATTGTAAAAGGTTAGTGCATCATTTTAGCTGGTTTTATGGTTTTGGTGACCCTGTCTTTGAATCGACAAAACATTACACACAACTCTTGTAAATGTACTGTCCTAACATACTCTAAATTTATGCTTTCGCCGTAAAACCTTTTTGAAATCGTAAAACGTGGTTAGATTAAGGAGATGTTTATCTTTCAAAGGGTGTAAAATAGTTGTATGTTTGAAAAATTTGAATTTTGACATTTATTTGGATTCAAATTTGCCGCTCTTGAAATGCACCTGCTGTTGATGGAGTGCATCACGGGTGGCACGCTAGTGTCCCACCTAGCCCATAGAGATTAAGTTCGTTCAAACATGTCAAACGTTGTATAACATAAATCTTTAGGGCCTTTTTCAACCAGAGCTCCAATAACATTCAAAGGGGACGATTGCATTGTCTTTCAAAATGTTTCGAAAGGGGAGGGTAGCCAGGGGCGCCGGCGTCATAATGGTGATGGCCCTCCCCATGTGACCACGTTCCACAGACTCTCATTCTGTCAGTTTTCACAGTAGAAGGCTCAAACCACTTTGTAAAGACTGGGGACATCTAGTGGAAGCAATAGAAAGTGCTCAATGAACCATAGCTCACGGTGTGATTTATAGGCAAAGTGATGAAGTTGAGTCCGCAATTCAGAATTCCACATCCTGTTACGATCTGTCTCAGGGTTTTGACTGCCATATGAGTTCTGTTGTACTCACAGACATCATGCAAACAGTTTTAGAAACTTTAGGGTGTTTTTTATCCACAAGTATTAATTATATGCATATCCTAGCTTCTGAGTTTGAGTAGGAGGCCGTTTAAAATGGGCACTAATTTCTTTCAAAAATCGCTGTAACGCCCCCTATCCTAGGCGACCGTCAAGAGGTTAACGAGAGTCTTGTCTTTAAAATGGTGTAAAATAGTCATATGTTTGAGAAATTGAAGTAATAGCATTTTTAAGGTTTTTGAATATCGCGCCACTAGATTCCACTGGCTGTTTACTAGGTGGGACGATTTCGAGAGAGGTTAACAATTTGTTTTGCAGACTGTAATATGTTCCGGGATTCTTCCAATGGCATTGATGAGTACACCACATCAATCATTGGCTTCATCAATAATTGCATCTATGAAGTCGTCCCCACTGTGACCGTATGCACACGCCCCAACCAGAAGCTACGGATTACAGGCAACATCCACACTGAGCTAAAGGCTAGAGCTGCCGCTTTCAAGGAGCGGGACTCTAACCCAGAAGCTTATAAGAAATCCCACTATGCCCTCTGACCAACCATCAAACAGGCAAAGCGTCAATACAGGACTATGATCGAATCGGAATACACCGGCTCTGATGTTCGTCGGATGTGGCAGGGATTGCAAACCGTCAAAGACTATAAAGGGAAGCACAGCCGAGAGCTGCACAGTGAAACGAGCCTACCAGACGAGCTAAACTACTTTTATACTCGTTTCGAGGCAAATAACACTGAAACATACATGACAGCACCAGTTGTTCCGGAAGACTGTGTGATCACGCTCTCAGCAGCTGATGAGTAAGACCTTAAAAAGGTCAACATTCACAAGGCCGCAGGGCCAGACGGATTACCAGGAAGTGTACTGCGAGAATGCCGCTGACCAACTGGCAAGTGTCTTCACTGACATTTTCAACCTCTCCCTGTCCCGAGTCTGTAATACCAACATGTTTCAAGCAGACCACCATAGTGCCTGTGTCCAAGAACACTAAAGTAACCTGCCTAAAGGACTACCAACCCGTAGCACTCAAGTCTGTAGCCATTAAGTGTTTTGAAAGGCAGGTCATGGCTCACATCAACACCATTATCCCAGAAACCCTAGACCCACTCCAATTTGCATACTGCCCCAACAGATCCACAGATGATGCAATCTCTATTGCACTCCACACTGCCCTTTTCCATCTGGAAAAAAGCAACACCTATGTGAGAATGCTGTTCATTGACTAGAGCTCAGATTTCAACACCATAGGGCTTTCAAAGCTCATCAATAAGCTATGGACCCTGGGACTAAACACCTCCCTCTGTAAATGGATCCTGGACTTCCTGACGGGCCGCCACCAGGTGGTGAGGGTAGGTAACAACACATCCCCCACGCTGATCCTCAACACAGGGGCCCCTCAGGGGTGCATGATCAGTCCGGTCCTGTACTCCCTGTTCACTCATGACTGCATGGCCAGGCACGACTCCAACAACATCAAAAAGGAGCATCAAAAGTCGTGCTATAAATTCTCAGACAACCCAAAGTTTCCTTGATGCCCTTCCAGACTCCCTTTGCCTACCCAAGGACATCAGAGGACAAAAATCAGTTAACCACCTAACTGAGGAACTCAATTTAACTTTGCGCAATACCTTAGATGCAGTTGCACCCCTAAAACATGTGTCATAAGAAACTAGCTCCTTGGTATACAGAAAATACACAAGCTCTGAAGCAAGCTTCCAGAAAATTGGAACGTAAATGGCGCCACACCAAACTGGAAGTCTTCCGACTAGCTTGGAAAGACAGTACCGTACAGTATCGAAGAGCCCTCACTGCTGCTCGATCATCATATTTTTCCAAATTAACTGAGGAAAATAAGAACAATCCGAAAAATGTTTGATACTGTCGCAAAGCTAACTAAAAAGCAGCATTCCCCAAGAGAGGATGGCTTTCACTTCAGCAGTAATAAATTCATGAACTTCTTTGAGGAAAAGATCATGATCATTAGAAAGCAAATTACGGACTCCTCTTTAAATCTGCGTATTCCTCCAAAGCTCAGTTGTCCTGAGTCTGCACAACTCTGCCAGGACCTAGGACCAAGGGAGACACTAAAGTGTTTTAGTACTATATCTCTTGACACAATGATGAAAATAATTATGGCCTCTAAACCTTCAAGCTGCATACTGGACCGTATTCCAACTAAACTACTGAAAGAGCTGCTTCCTGTGCTTGGCCCTCCTATGTTGAACATAATAAACGGCTCTCTATCCACTGGATGTGTACCAATCTCACTGAAAGTGGCAGTAATAAAGCCTCTCTTGAAAAGCCAAACCTTGACCCAGAAAATATAAAAAATTATCGGGCTATATCGAATCTTCCATTCCTCTCAAATTTTTTTGAGAAAAGATGCTGCGCAGCAACTCACTGCCTTTCTGAAGACAAACAATGTATACAAAACGCTTCAGTCTGGTTTTAGACCCCATCATAGCACTGAGACTGCACTTGTGAAGGTGGTAAATTACCTTTTAATGATGTCGGACAGAGGCTCTGCATCTGACCTCGTGCTTCTAGATCTTATTGCTGCTTTTGATACCATCGATCAACATATTCTTTTGGAGAGATTGGAAACCCAAATTGGTCTACACGGACAAGTTCTGGCCTGGTTTAGATCTTATCTGTCAGAAAGATATCAGTTTGTCTCTGTAAATGGTCTGTCCTCTGACAAATCAACTGTAAATTTCGGTGTTCCTCAATGTTCCGTCTTAGGACCACTATTGTTTTCACTATATATTTTACCTCTTGGGGATGTCATTCGAAAACATAATGTTAAATTTCACTGCTATGCGGATGACACACAGCTGTACATTTCAATGAAACATGGTGAAGCCCCAAAATTGCCCTCGCTAGAAGCCTGTGTTTCAGACATAAGGAAGTGGATCGCTGCAAACTTTCTACTTTTAAACTCGGACAAAACAGAGATGCTTGTTCTAGGTCCCAAGAAACAAAGAGATCTTCTGTTAAATCTGACAATTAATCTTGATCATATTAGTGGGTTGAGTCACTGACGTGGTCTTCCTGTCTGGGTTGGCGCCCCCCCTTGGGTTGTGCCATGGCGGAGATCTTTGTGGGCTATACTCGGCCTTGTCTCAGGATGGTAAGTTGGTGGTTGAAGATATCCCTCTGGTGGTGTGGGGGCTGTGCTTTGGCAAAGTGGGTGGGCTTATATCCTTCCTGTTTGGCCCTGTCCGGGGGTATCGTCGGATGGGGCCACAGTGTCTCCTGACCCCTCCTGTCTCAGCCTCCAGTATTTATGCTGCAGTAGTTTATGTGTCGGGGGGCTAGGGTCAGTCTGTTATATCTGGAGTATTTCTCCTGTCTTATCCGGTGTCCTGGGTGAATTTAAGTATGCTCTCTAATTCTCCCTTTCTCTCTTTCTTTCTTTCTCTCTCTCGGAGGACCTGAGCCCGAGGACCATGCCTTAGGGCTACCTGACATGATGACTCCTTGCTGTCCCCAGTCCACCTGGCCGTGCTGCTGCTCCAGTTTCAACTATTCTGCCTGTGGCTATGGAACCCTGACCTGTTCACCGGACGTGCTACCTGTCCCAGACCTGCTGTTTTCAACTCTTTGGAGACAGCAGGAGCGGTAGAGATACTCTCAATGATTGGCTATGAAAAGCCAACTGACCTTTACTTTTGAGGCTCTGACTTGTTGCACCCTCGACAACTGTGATTATTATTAATTGACAATGCTGGTCATTTATGAACATTTGAACATCTTGGCCATGTTCTGTTATAATCTCCACCCAGCACAGCCAGAAGAGGACTGGCTACCCCTCATAGCCTGGTTCCTCTCTTGGTTTCTTCCTAGGTTTTGGCCTTTCTAGGGAGTTTTTCCGAGCCACCGTGCTTCTACACCTGCATTGCTTGCTGTTTGGGGTTTTAGGCTGGGTTTCTGTACAGCACTTTGAGGTATCAGCTGATGTAAGAAGGGCTATATAAATACATTTCATTTGATTAAATTTGCAGAAGACACAACAGTGGTAGGCCTGATCACTGACAATGACGAGACAGCCTATAGGGAGGAGGTCAGAGACCTCGCCGTGTGGTGCCAGGAAAACAACCTCTCCAACAATGTGATCAAGACAAAGGAGATGATTGTGGACAACAGGAAAAAGAGGACCGAGCACGCCCCCATTCTCATCAACGAGGCTGCAGTGAGCAGGTTGAGAGCTTTAAGTTCCTTGGTGTCCACCTGACCGACAAACTAACATGGTGCAAAAACACCAAGACAGTCGTGAAGGGGGCAGGACAAAACCTATTCCCCCTCAGGAGACTGAAAAGATTTGGCATGGGTCCTCAGATCGTCAAAAGGTTCTACAGCTGCACCATCGAGAGAATCCTGACTGGTTGCATCACAGCCTGGTATGGCAACTGCTCGGCCTCCGATCGCAAGGCACTACAGAGGGTAGTGCGAACGGCCTGGTACATCACTGGGGGCAAGCTTCCTGCCATCCAGGACCTCTATACCAGGCGGTGTCAGAGGAAGGCCCTAAAAAAAAGGCCCAGCCACACTAGTCATAGACTTATCTCTGCTACTGCACGGCAAGCGGTACCGGAGCGCCAAGTCTATGTCTAAGAGGCTTCTAAACAGCTTCTACCCCCAAGCCATAAGACTCCTGAACACCTAATCAAATGTCTACCCAAACTATTAGAATTGCCCTCCCCCTCTTTTACACCGCTGCTCCTCTCAGTTATCGATGCATATCTATGCATAGTCACTTTAATAACTCTACCTTCATGCACATATTACCTAACCGGTGCCCCTCCACATTGACTCTGTACCGGTACCCCCCTGTATATAGTCTCGCTATTGTTATTTTAATACTGCTCTTTAATTTCTTGTTACTTTTATTTCTTATTCTTATCCATATTTTTTTCAACTGCATTGTTGGTTAGGGGCTCGTAAGTAAGCATTTCACTGTAACGTCTACACCTGTTGTATTCTGTGCATGTGACTAATAAAATGTTATTTTATTTTATTTGACAATACTGGTAGCCATGACTTTCCTCAGTAGAATGGTCAAGAGAATTTGGCTAAAGGACCAACACAGTCCACCGGAACCCAGTTGGAAAGGTTTGTCAAAAGCATGTATAGGCTGAAAAGATG
This sequence comes from Salmo salar, assembly GCF_965601325.2. Lineage (NCBI taxonomy): Eukaryota > Metazoa > Chordata > Actinopteri > Salmoniformes > Salmonidae > Salmo > Salmo salar. Next base: position 7,636,684 of record NC_138311.1, read on the forward strand.
CAACCGGAACAGTTTGATTGGGTTTACCCGTCAGCTGGCAAACGCGACAGGATGTACAGTAAGCTACAACATAATTTTTCAGACCAGGCCGTAAGAAGTTATGCGTCTTGTTAACCCCAATAGGGCCTACCATACTACCATTGTGAGCCAACCTCAGTATCTCTTGTCGGAGTGTAACTCCGCTAATTGTCTTGCCCAGAAGTGGCATGAGAATGCCATTTCCTCATCAGAACATCATCTCTGTCAAAGTACCCCACAAACTTCATCAAATTCCTCTTCTGGGCGTATTGCACCAAAAAGAGGGGAGAGAGAAGCATCTTTTCTCTGTTTGGAAATCAGGTGCTTCCTAGACATTGAAGTGTCAACTGTTGGGACCCTCTTTTCTTTCAGATGTCCTACTAACTTGCTCACCGTTGGTACTTTTTAAAGGAGAGGTCAACTCTGGAGGGAATACCGAAGTCAGGACCACACCTAAACATCACAGACAGGACAAACATGGTGGGATCGATGATATCCTCCTCAACAATAGACTTCCTTTCAGCAATCTTCTTAGTCACAGCACATGTAACAGCACATGCTGGGAACACTGTAGGATATTTATTTATTATGATAACTAATCAGGTTTCTCTACTCTGGGCACCTTACAAACTCCAATGATAAATAAAAAATTGTTCCCTTGAGAATTCAACATGACTTTGCTATTCTGTCTATTGAAATTTACGGAACTGTTGTCTGTATGCCTCTGGGACCAACTCGTAAGCCTGAAGGAAAGCAACTTTAACACAGCCATAATCTGAACTCTGATCAAGAGATAAAGCGGCGTACACTTTCTGAGCTTTTCCCACAAGACTACTTTGTAGGAGCATGACCAGATATTGCGTGGCTACTTGAAGGACGTGGCAATCCACAGTGTAAAATATACGTCCACCTCCTTTTTGTTGAAAGGTGGGACAAGCTGACGGTTCCGACCAAGATCAAACTGCTGAGGGGGCAGTACGGCTTGTCTGGATTCGGAGTACTTCCAGATTACCTCTTTAAATCGGATGGCATGCACACGTTCTTCATCTTCTCCCTACTATGGTGGGGAAAATTACAAACTCTGTTATGCACATGCACTGTATAAGCCTAAGGTATAAACCTGTACATTTCCACTGTCTGTTTCTGTCATGTAAGAAGAAGCTAGTGTTTTTCCTCACTTGTTTTTGAGTAACTTAGTCATGTGGCCAAAGACAAAGGGCCGTCTGAGAGTGACCAGTTTTTGGTCCATCCTGTTCTTTTCGTATCTTTCAAGAGCACAGCTGTGTGGAGATATGAAGAGAACAGAGGCTAGCTTGAGCAGTAGCGACAATTCTATCAGCAGAAAAGAGTAACAAAACTGCCGTTATCACTTGTTTGTACTCTATGTTCCCATCATGATCTCACACATCTGCTAAACTGTCACGTAGACAAAGGTTATAAAAGCTGAGACCCAACTCTTGTTCGTTGGGACCTTAACTCCGCACTGTTGAGTGGATTGTTAACTGCTCCAGATTTGCAAATCTTATGATAAAAAGTTGTTGTTTGAAGAATCTACAGTCTCTTCCTTTCTGGTTAGAATTTCCACAACATTACGTTCTGGCTGCATATTCTTTTTCCTTTTCTACTTGCACTAACTCAAGTTCCTTTTTCTTGCACTCAAACTCTAACTTCTGTTGCTCCAATTTTGCCTGTAGTTCAACTCCCGCAGCTGCACGTCTAAATGGTTTTCTCTACTCCCCGTAAGATCCTTTTCATCATCACCCTCTCTATCTGGGAGGATTTCCATCTCCACCAAAGCAGCATCTAGTAACTCTTTGGCTACTGCTTTTGAATTGGCAGATGTCATACTGATGTCATAAGGCTTTGCAATGTTGAGTAGATTCACCTTCGCCCACTTATCTAGTATCTCCCAAGTAGGGGTTTCCACAAATGCTCCCAAATCAAAGCCCTTGTTTTTTCCCCTGTGTGCTTATGAAACTTTCACCAACCCTATAACCCTATGTTGGTTGGTAGTGACAGAAACTCTACAACAATCGTATTGCTTGAACACTCAAATATTTGAGCACAGTAGAGCTTCAGACTAGGTGATTAGAGCGAACACCATAATAATGCGACTACTAGGATGGTTAACAGGATCCTGGACGAGCCCCCATTTTGTTACGTTCCCTAAAAAATAACCCAAAGTATTGTTGTTCAACAGAAAAGGGGAACTAACAACCAGTCACTTACAACCAAATGAAACAGGTGTGGTTTTAGAATTGGTTCCGAAAGGAATCCATAGGGGTTTTTTATGGGGTGCTGGCCAAGTAAATCGAGTAGGGTCTTAAAAGACACCAACCATGGACGCCCACTGGATTTGCCTGAGAACAGAGAAACCCATACCAACTTAGGAAAGGGAGTACCAATGGATATGAAGAAAAACTGAATAGGGGAGGATGAAGGCTTTGTTCGTCTCTCTAAGGTGGAAGAGATAACATGACATGTAGCTTTTCCAATATCTCTCCCCACCTGATGGACTGGGCTAGCAGGTCTTAAATACCAGCTCAGCAAGTACAGTTAAAACAGATATTGACTAACGAGGTGACTCCAATCAGTACACGCCACAACGTGTTCAGTGTCGACCCATCATTTTGGGCTTGCCTGTTTTGTATGTTAATTAATACTTGTCACATATCATTTTACAAACAATGTAAAAATAGTATATATCATTGAGTTAATAAAGCCGGATACAAACATGGTCTCTTTTTTGTTTTCTTGAGTAAGGCAGCTCCAAAATGCTGGTGTTTCAGACTAGCTCAGTGTTTTCTGTGGTGGTGGAGCAAGCCAGCGTTCGCCCTGATTGGCTCAGTGTTCTGTCACTCATGGGGACACTACGTAACTGCCAAGTCCAAGGGTAGAGCTAGACAATTCTATCACCTTGAATGCTGCCATAGACTTACATTAGAAGTGCCCCTCCAAGAAGGATGAAGGTAATTGGCCACAGATAAAATTACTTCAAATCACGTTATATGTACAGTAGCTTTGATTTGACTGATCATGTCAACATCATACTTTCAAAATCTTAGCTAGCAGTCATCATCATGAATCAAGTTGACAATCTACTGGGAAATCCTTTTTAATCCTTGTCACATGAAGAGAATTAATGAAGAGAAATTACAGATAAAATGTATCGGTGCTCATCAGTCATAGGACATAAACATTACATAACAAGTTGGAAATCGCAAATTCAACAATGAGTGGTTTGGAAAGAATCAGTGACAGTGGCTAACTGCAAGCATTGTAAAGCAATCACTCGCTTGCTATTCAGTGGAGTGGATGTGTGGTCCCAAATCTGGTCTTAAGGGGCTCTTTTCCAAGTTTAAAATGATAAACATTCAACATTGGCCAGGCTGTCAATGAAGCATGATTTGTGCAGCACTCAAAAAAACAACTGCTAAGGCCTCCCGAGTGGCACTGTGGTCTAAGGCACTGCATTGCAGTGCTAGCTGTGCCATTAGAGATCCTGGTTTGAGTCCAGGCTCTGTCGCAGCCGGCCGCGACTGGGAGACCCATGGGGAGGGGCACAATTGGCCCAGTGTCATCCGGATTAGGGGAGGGTTTGGCCGGCAGGGATGTTCTTGTCCCATCGCACTCTAGCGACTCCTGTGGCGGGCCAGGCGCAATGCACTCTGACACGGTTGCCAAGTGTACGGTGTTTCCTCCGACACGTTGGTGCGGCTGGCTTCCAGGTTAAGCAGGTATTGTGTCAAGAAGCAGTGCGGCTTGGCTGGGTTGTGTTTCGGAGGACGTACGGCTCTCGACCTTCGCCTCTCCCAAGTCCGTACTAGAGACAAGACTGTAACTACCAATTGGATACCACGGAATTGGGGACAAAAAGGGGTCATCCAACTGGGAATTGTAAATCCGGCCCCTTTCTAGAGTTACGACCTGAAGATCAATGATGTCATCCTGAGTCGACCTTGTTTTTTTCCCCAGTTGTTTTGAAAGCACCATATATCCAAAGAATGCCAGACTTTGATAACAGGCCCTAACAGTTTGTGGGCACCGCTATAGTGCAATTAATGTATTGTTTAGTGTTGTGTTGTGCAGTGGCTTTGCTGGCATGCATCCCACTTTTTTTTGTTGCCCCATCAAGATTTACATGGTAAAATTGGCCCTGAACGTGTTAAGGTACTAGGTACACAAGCTGAAATGGAGAGAAAAACCAAAGCCTGTAACAATGTGCATGGCCTAAGAGTTGTATTTTCATGTCATCTTACCATAGCACTGATTCCAATCTAAGTGCCAATGCCGTTTAACAAACTTCAGGTGTTTACAACTGTTGGATGATATGAAAATATAGCTCTTTGGCAACGCACATAAGTGGTGGGTTTGGCGTCGAAATAAGGTTGCATAATAGAAAAGAACCCCATACCTACTGTAAAATACGATGCTGTACCTTTGATGTTATGGGGCTATTTTGCTTCCACTTGTCCTTGGACCCGTGTTAATAAGGTGAATGGCATCATGAACTTTACCCAGTACCAGGACATTTTAGGCAAAAACCTGGTTGCCTCTGCCAGGAGGCTGAAAGTGGATTTATCAGGGAGACAATGACCCCAAGCACACATAATCCACAAAGAAATGGTTAATTAACGACAAATTTAACATTTTCCAATTGACGGTCCCCTGAACTTGAACACCAATAAAAACCTGTGGTTTGAATTGAAGAGGGCAGTCCATAAGCGCAGGTGAAGGATATCAACGATCTGGACGGATTCTGTATGGAGGAATGGTTCCAATGTGTTCTCCAATCTCATAAAACATTTTAGAAAAGGCTCAGTGCCATTATCCTCGCAAGGTGAAGTATTGAAAGTATTGAAAACTGGGGTGGAAATAATTTTGACCACTTTTTTGAGAAAAAAGATATCACTTGTTAAACAAAACCTCTTTCTCTGAGTAATTGTAACAGTATAAAATACCATAATTTCCCCAATTTTTTTGTTGCATAAAATATTCTTTCTTTTGCAGTCTTTTTTGCTCATCTTTATCAAGGGTGTAATTTAATCAATTACAATAATAATTACAATCATTTTGGACCCCACTGTACAGTCATGTACAGTCAGTCAGGTGTTTGTGAAATAGAGTACGAGGTTATGTAGGCCTATTGTTTGGTGCATTGCCTGCTCTGAAAGAAAAGTACAAAATAGTGATTTCACTGTCAAATGAAGTGCAACCAACTTGCTTTTTTCAAATTCAAAGAACATTGACAGCTGGATGTTTTTTGATGGTGTTCCTCCTCGTGATTCTCAGGATCTGTTTTGAAAGGCATTTAGGAATCAGAAACTCTGAAATGTAGGGTCCTTTGAAGGGCCTGAAAGCTGGTTGTTGTTTTAATCAATCAATCCTGTCCTGTATAAAATGGTAATCGTCAAGTCCTTGTAGATGACGCTGGTGGAAAAAGGAATCAAACGGCGCCATCTTTATTCATGAGACCTTGGTTGTGTCTTTTACAAATACCTGAGTTTTACATCATATGAGGAAAATAATATTAGTACTGAAGTCCAAGCCATATAATACAGATGCAGGAGACTTGAGGTGTCCTCTGTCCATGTGTCTGTCCTTTTCATATTAACTGGAACTAACTAAATCTCAAAAGAGACCATAGCTGGGATGTAGCATATAGTTGTTGCCAGATGGTATTTCAAAATAGAGTCCTCATGCGTGACAAAATATCAACAAAAGACCAGCTCTGGTTGACCAAAAGAAGGCAGGGCCAAACAAAAATCCAAGCTGAGGAGACAAGCAACCACCAGAGACATGGGGAAAGAGAGGAAAGAGAGAAAAAGAAGAAAGAGATGACAGTGTCTACAGGTACAAAGAGAAGGAAGTGTTGAGAGAGGGCTTGTGGGTACATACCAGGGAAAGCAGGGGTGGTCTGTCCGAGGGGGGTAAAGGGGGTTTGCTGCATAGCCAACTGGTGGAGCTTGGTCAACTGCTGAGGGGGGTAGGAGCGACAGTAGAACTAAGAGGTTATTGTAAGGTCACACAAGGTCACACCGACAAGAACTTAAAACTAGAACAGTGAGGAGAAACAGTGAGGAGAGGAGGCATGACACATGGTGGTGGGAGATGAGGGAGCGACAGACGGACACAGACAGACACAGACACAGACACAGACACAGACACAGACAGACAGACAGACAGACAGACAGACAGACAGACAGACAGACAGACAGACAGACAGACAGACAGACAGACAGACAGACAGACAGAACTTGAGAAGGACTTAGCCCAATGTGGTTGAGATGGGGTGTTATATTTGCTGCTGTATCCAGTTTGTAATAGCAGATGGATTGCATAATCAACAGAGATGCCGCTTTTTCGCAGGAAAGATCAACACAGACAACTTGTTGCATTATAATATTTTCCATTGATTGGTAATGAAGACATTAACTAACTTCTTAACATTCTAATTTATGCATTTATCTGTGATGCAATGTATGTTTGAACACTTCAATCTGGTTGGTTTTCTGGTTAAAGGTCCAGTAATTCGATTTTTTTGCAACATTTATCAAAATGTCTGACTCACGTCCGAAATTGTCTGATTAAATAAATATACCCCAATTACATGGTTGTAGTCTCCATTGTTATGGTGCCTAGAGTTGGAGTCTAAGGGTTAACATACAGTAAATACTGCAATTGCAATGACAAACCTTATGAGCTAGACTTAAGTTTATGCAATTAGACAAGCTAAGGAAAGAATGTTTTAATGTTTTATTTAAGATTAGCCATGTCCGGTTTGGGGCTGAAGCTGTCTGTTTAAATTTAGAACACAGAATGACGTGATCTGACATGCATTGGCCAGTAATTTAAATCTATGTGAGATCCCAGTTTGTCATTTATTGTTGTTGCATCTAAAACTTTTAAAAATTGAACAACTCCTTGATTCAATGGTGCGTAACCATGATGGAACAATATGCTCATCTTACAACGTGGATGACACATCAGTCCGAAATGCACAAATCCTGTATTTATTCTTTACAATTAATAATCTAGTAACATACAGTAAAACCCATGATTGACCACTCAAACCATTTCTTACAGTAAACCAGAGATGCGCAACCTTGCCAAGACCAACAAGACAACCTTCATGGGCCTGGCTATCAGTCCAACATCACTTGGCCCATATAAAACTTTGCAATTGACAATTTTCCCTCACTGTCTATCATTGACATCAAAAATGAGCGAGACGGATGCTTGAGAATCCCTCACCCTTTAAAGAGTAGCTTGAAGAGGGTGGGGAGGATGTCAAGGCCCTATTTGAGTGATTGCAATGTCAACCAATGGTTCCCCTGCCATCAATCACTGCCTTCTCCGAATTAAAGGATCTGACACGCGATAGCTCTCGAGATGCTCTCGAGACAGAGACAGATGAAGTTAAATTATTAATGGACCCTATGTAGAATATGATTTATCCTCCAGAAAATATAGAACAAATATTACAATAAATATTAGGGTTAAACTCTGATAAACTCTAATATACTGATTCATAAAAAAACATTCTTTATGGATTTTCATTAAAAGTGGTATTATATTTCTTAATAATATTATGAATAGAAAAGAAATGCTGGAGTTAAGTCACATATGCAGCTTTCAAAAATATATGTGAATGTCTGCTCAATCCCAATTTATAACCAACTGATTGCAGCATTACCACAAAAATGGAGGAACCAAGTAGAAGAGGGAGAAGTTAGGGAACTTGTTTGTCTGCCATATATTAAAGATACAAATTGTCTGAAAATAATTGGCATAAATAGAAAAATATACCAGTTTCATTTGAGGACAAAAATGTTGACAGCTGCGCCATTCAGGTTGCAAAATAAATGGGAAGAGATTTTCGATGTACCGATTTCGTGGCACATGGTTTATGAACTGATACAAAAAACAAGTTTTTCCATTTAAATGATTATGCAAAATTCTTGCCACCAACGTGTGAACCCTTTGGAAAAAAATTGATCTTTGCATAAATTGGTCATAAAATTTGATCTGATCTTCATCTAGGTCACAACAACAGACAAAACGCAGTCTGCTTAAACTAATAACACACAAACAATTATACGTTCTCATGTCTTTATTGAACACACCGTGTAAACATTCACAGTGCAGTCTGGAAAAAGTATGTGAACCCTTGGAGTTAATAACTGATTGAGCCTCCTTTGGCAGCAATAACCTCAACCAAACGTTTTCTGTAGTTGCGGATCAGACCTGCACAACGCTCAGGAGGAATTTTGGACCATTCCTCTTTGCAAAACTGTTTCAGTTTAGCAATATTCTTGGGATGTCTGGTGTGAATTGCTTTCTTGAGGTCATGCCACAGCATCTCGATCGGGTTGAGGTCAGGACTGACTGGGCCACTATTTTCTTCTGTTGAAGCCATTCTGTTGTTGGTTTACTTCTGTGTTTAGGGTCATTGTCCTGTTGCATCACCCAACTTCTGTTGAGCTTCAATTGGCAGACAGATAGCCTAACATTCTCCTGAAAAATGTCTTGATAAACTTAGGAATTCATTTCTCTGTCGATGATAGCAAGCTGTCCAGGCCCTAAGGCAGCAAAGCAGCCCCAAACCATGATGCTCCCTCCACCATACTATACAGTTGGGATGAGGTTTTGATGTTGGTGTGCTGTGCCTTTTTTTCTCCACACACGTGTGTTCCTTCCAAACAGCTGAACTGTAGTTTCATCTGTCCACAGAATATTTTGCCAGTAGCGCTGTGGAACATCCAGGTGCACTTTTGCAAACTTCGGACGTGCAGCAATGTTCTTTTTGGACAGTAGTGGCTTCCTCCGTGGTGTCCTCCCATGAACACCATTCTTATTTAGTGTTTTACGTATTGTAGACTTGTCAACTGAGATGTTAGCATGTTCCAGAGATTTATGTAAGTCTTTAGCTGACACTCTAGGATTCTTCTTAACCTCATTGAGCATTCTGCGCTGGGCTCTTGCAGTCATCTTTGCAAGACGGCCACTCCTAAGGAGAGTAGCAATGGTGCTGAACTTTCTCCATTTATAGACAGTTTGTCTTACCGTGGACTGATGAACATCCCAGCTTTATGCAAGTCAACAAATTTTAATCTTAGGTCTTCTGAGATCTCTTTTGTTCGAGGCTTGGTTCACATCAGGCAATGATTCTTGTGAATAGCAAACTCAAATTTTGCGAGTGTTTTTTATAGGGCAAGGCAGCTCTAACCTACATCTCCAGTCTCGTCTCATTGATTGGACTCCAGGTTAGCTGACTCCTGACTCCAATTAGCTTTTGGGATTCACATACTTTTTCCAACCTACACTGTGAATTTTTAAACAATGTATTCAATATAGACAATAATTTGGGTGTTATTAGTTTAAGCACTGTATGTTTGTCTGTTGTTGTGACTTAAATGAAGATCAGCTCAAATTTGATGACCAATTTATGCATATATCCAGGTAATTCCAAAGGTTCACATACTTTTTCTTGCCACTGTATATGGGGCATACAACAATTTCAGCTCTATAGATTTTGCTGCGAAGAGTCATAATCACTAGATAATTTATTCTGGTATTGCCCCTATGTAGCTTGTTTCTGGTCAGAAATGGTTAAAAAATCACAACATTCACTTAAAATTAACCTTACAAATAGCAGTGTTGGGCGATTTGGAAAGCCATAGTCAGTCAATAAATAATATTATAATACTTGTAAGAAACGTTTTCATCTTTAGCTCACAATCTGTGTATACTATGCAATTAGAAAGGTTTAAAATGTATATAAAACATCCCAGCACAATTGAAAAATGTATGGCACATGGGAACCAAACAAGGGTGATCTATGGTGATAGGTGGAATGGGCTGAGAGTGGCTGGGGGTTGGATTAAAGAGCTTATGTTCGGTAATGTATTATTGTTATGTGATTGCTGTATATAAAAGTACCATGTATGTAACATGTATATGTAAAATGTATGTAGCATAAAAGTTGTAAAAAAACAAAAAGATATGTGTCCTCCGAAGACGGGCAGTGGTGGATGGGTTAATAAAAAAAACACACCAAAAAACATTGGAGACCTTGGGTGGCCTTGTGGAATTTAGGAGGTGTCCACACCCAGACGACCAGTTCTATCACATTCTACTTAGTCATAAGCACTGCAACAGAGCACGGCATCAGTCAAAAGCAATTTCCTGGGTGTGGAGACTGTTGAGTCTATGCGATTCTAAATCTGAAAAAATCACTCCAAACCAAAAACTTGTTCCTTAAGTGCCTCATTTTAAAATTGCAACAGGCCAAGACCTGCCATTGGAGGTTTCGGAAGGCTTACACTGAGAACAATGTTGTATTAATATTACTGGTTAATATTAATAGGTGTAAGAAATGTGCAGACTTTTAACAGTAATAAGATGTGACAGCAGAGACTTGGAACTCACATCTGGGTGTGGGATGGCATATTGTCCCTGAATTGTGTAGGCCTGTATGGAGGAAGAAGAAACACAAAAAATGAATATTATCATCTATCTTCACAGGGAATAGGGCTTATACATGTAACCTCAGAGACTACTCTGAAGTTCAATCATTATCTCAGACTTAAGTAGTCTCATTCAATTGCCTAAAAAGTCTTTGTTTCCCTCGAAGGCATTTTATACTAGACAATGTTGCATAAATGACATCCATCAAGTTTATATAAAATATGAACACTGAAAAATGTCAAACCCCTGTGAATGAACTAACCACTGTGAAAAACTTGCCTTATATGATATCCCTTTAATAGGTGATAGTCAACCACATGTTTGTACTTTGATGCCTTGACTATAACTACTATTCATTACATGGAATGTCTTTGACTAATGTACAGTAGTGGTAGTGGATGAGTGTTTTATTAGTAGCAGTAGCAGGAATCAAAAATGTTAAAGGTAGAATCAGCGAAAAGATGTTGCTACAAGCAGCACCGCAGATATTGAGATGAGCAAAATGTAAGACTTCACTCTCACACAGTCACACACAGTTTCTGCACATGGGCACAGTTAAGCTTCATGCTATTCACAGCGTGGTAGCCAGGGCACCAAAACAGAGGAGGAGTTGAGCCTCTCACTTCCATGCTCGTAGTTGTTGCGAAAAATGACTCACTATGCTGTTTACTTTCTGCATCTAGACTATATGTACAAAAGTATGTGGACACTGCTTCAAATGATTGGATTCGGCTATTTCAGCCACACCCGTTGCTGACAGGTGTATAACATTGAGCACACAGCCATGCAATCTCCATAGACAAACATTGTCAGTAGAATGGCATTACTGAAGAGCTCAGGGACTTTCAACGTGGCACCGTCATAGGATACCACCATTCCAACACAAGCCTAAGCACACCATGCACAATGCCAATCGTCGGCTGGAGTGGTGTAAAGCTCGCTGCCATTGGACCCTGGAGCAGTGGAAACGTGTTCTCTGGAGTGATGAATCACACCCATCTGGCAGTCCGACGGACAAATCTGAATTTGGCGGATGCTAGGAGAACGCTACCTGTCCCAATGCATAGTGCCAACTGTAAAGTTTGGTGTAGGTTTAATAATGGTCTGGGGATATTTTCCATGGTTCGGGCTAGGCCCCTTAGTTCCATTGAAGGGAAATCTTAACGCTACAGCATACAACCGTGGCTAAAGGTTTTGAGAATAACACAAATATACATTTTCACAAAGTCTGCTGCCTCAGTTTGTATGATGGCAATTTACATATACTCCAGAATGTTATGAAGAGTGATCAGATGAATTGCAATTAATTGCAAAGTCCCTCTTTGCCATGCAAATGAACTGAATCCCCAAAAAAGCATTTTCACTGCATTTCAGCCCTGCCACAAAAGGACCAGCTGACATCATGTCAGTGATTCTCTCATTAACACAGGTGTAAGTGTTGACGAGGACAAGGCTGGAGATCACTCTGTCATGCTGATTGAGTTCCAATAATAGACTGGAATCTTCAAAAGGAGGGTGGTGCTTGGAATCATTGTTCTTCCTCTGTCAATCATGGTTACCTGCAAGGAAACACGTCATCATTGCTTTGCACAAAAAGGGCTTCACAGGCAAGGATATTGCTGCCAGTAAGATTGCACCAAAATCAACCATTTATCAGATCATCAAGAACTTCAAGGAGAGCGGTTCAATTGTTGTGAAGAAGGCTTCAGGGCGCCCAAGAAAGTCCAGCAAGCGCCAGGATCATCTCCTAAAGTTGATTCAGCTGCGGGATCAGGGCACCACCAGTACAGAGTTTGCTCAGGAATGGCAGCAGGCAGGTGTGAGTGCATCTGCACACACAGTGGGGCGAAGACTTTTGGAGGATGGCCTGGTGTCACGAAGGGCAGCAAAGAAGCCACTTTTCTCCAGGAAAAACATCAGGAAGAGACTGATATTCTGCAAAAGGTACAGGGATTGGACTGCTGAGGACTGGGGTAAAGTCATTTTCTCTGATGAATCCCCTTTCCGATTGTTTGGGGCATCTGGAAGAAAGCTTGTCCGGAGGAGACAAGGTGAGCGCTACCATCAGTCCTGTGTCATGCCAACAGTAAAGCATCCTGAGACCATTCATGTGTGGGGTTGCTTCTCAGCCAAGGGAGTGGGCTCACTCACAATTTTGCCTATGAACACAGCCATGAATAAAGAATGGTACCAACACATCCTCCGAGAGCAACTTCTCCCAACCATCCAGGAACAGTTTGGTGACAAACAATGCCTTTTCCAGCATGATGGAGCACCTTGCCACAAGGAAAAAGTGATAACTAAGTGGCTCGGGGAACAAAACATCAATATTTTGGTCCATGGCCAGGAAACTCCCTAGACCTTAATCCCATTGAGAACTTGTGGTCAGTCCTCAAGAGGCGGGTGGACAAGCAAAAACCCACAAATTCTGACAAACTCCAAGCATTGATTATGCAACAATGGGCTGCCATCAGTCAGGATGTGGCCCAGAAGTTAATTGACAGCATGCCAGGGCGAATTGCAGAGGTCTTGAAAAAGAAGGATCAACACTGCAAATATTGACTCTACATCAACTTCATGTAATTGTCAATAAAAGCCTTTGACACTTATGAAATGCTTGTAATTATACTTCAGTATTCCATAGTAACATCTGACAAAAATATCTAAAGACACTGAAGCAGCAAACTTTGTGGAAATTAATATTTGTGTCATTCTCAAAACTTTTGGCCATGACTGACCTCACTAATGCTCTTGTGGTTGAACGGAAGCAAGTTCCCGCTGCAATGTTCCAACATCTAGTGGAAAGCCTTCCCAGAAGAGTGGGGGCTTTTATAGCAGCAAAGGGTGGACCACGACGAGCAGGTGTTCACATACTTTGGTCATGTAGTGTATGCAAGCTGCTACATTGTATTGACTTCAGCTTGAACACTTTTTCTGTAGTTTGTTCTTGGTACTTGAATGAGGAAGTCAACATTGGAAGCCCCAAAATGTCCACATACTTTTGGCCATGTAGTTTATCTACCTCAATTACCCCGTACCCCTGGACATCGACTTGGTAATGGTACCCCGTATATATAGCCAAGTTATCGTTGCTCATTGTGTATTTATTCCTTGTTATTATTTTTGAATTGTTTCTATTTTTCTATTATTTAAAAAAAAATCTCTGCATTGTTGGGAAGGGCTTGTAAGTAATAATTTCACTGTTAGTCAAATCAAATCAAATTGTATTTGTCAGATACACATGGTTAGCAGATGTTAGTGCGAGTGTACTGAAATGCTTGTGCTTCTAGTTCCGACCATGCAGTAATATCTAACAAGTAATCTAACCAAAAAATTTCACAACAACTACCTTATACACACAAGTGTAAAGGAATGAATAAGAATATGTAAATAAAAATATAAAACACCTGTTCTTCATGAAGTATATGACAAATACAATTTGATTTGATTTATTTTTAACGATTCCCCTCGGACTAAAAAGTTTTGTATATTGCACCATCGTAAATGTCACCAAGTATATTCTCGGATGTTGCCCATGTACATCTGTGGTTAAGGGAGTATCTTACTTTGACATTTTCAAGCAGATTTTGAACTTGATAATCTATAGGAAGCATAGCATGGTCGCTCCTGTTCTTCGAATCATTGATGCCACATGACCTGTTACAGTTTGTGTATATATATTGTTGTGTTGGATTACCCTGTTTCTGACTCCCTATATATATTCACAAAAAGTGCACAGAAAATGTAGTTCTGATCTACTACTTAAATGCTTGAAGGCCTTACTAAACAAATAGTTAGTAGCTGGCAGCGTAGTTGCACAGAATATGTCAATGATTCATTTTAGCTCTGTCCAAGCAACTTTGGTCAAGGCTATTATAGCAGCAAAGGGGAGACCAACTCCATGTTAATGCCCATACTTTTGGAATGAGATGTAGTGTACGTCATATCGCTGAGTCTACCTGTTAACAAGTCATCAGGAATGTTAAAAGGATATTATATATTTTTGAAAGAGGAGGGGTGCACTGTACAATTAGAGCTTGCATGCAAGTCATTAGTTATGAGTGTTTTGAAACACAATCTGAACTTAAATTTTCTCTTTCGATGGTTAACCCACAAAGGTGTTAAAAGTCCAATAGCCATGCTGTTCCTTTTGGTCCTGACATCCTAAAGGACCCCTCATCGTGTTAATAGTCCAATAGCCATGCTGTCCAATAGCCATGCTGTTCATTTCAGTCTTGACATCCTAAAGGACCCCTCATTTTGCAGGTTTTTGTTCCAAACCCACATCACAACCCCTGGTTATCATTTTAATGCTACTGTCAAGAGGTGGACTTGAAATTAATAGAACAGAACTAAGTGAAAGTCGGAACAAAAACCTCTGTGAACAGGGGTGCTAAAGCACCACGGTTGCAAACTATAATGGCCCTCTATTGAGTAGTAACCTGCAACAAGCTCCTTCACTATATCCCTCCCTCCCTCTTGGCCTAGCTTTACCCTGCCTTACATTTAGGTTGCAACAAAGTTCACAGCCGCAGGCCGTGATAGTCTATACATCATATAGACGTCCACAACTAGATAAGAGCCAATCAAACAAGGTTTGTTAGAATGTAATAAAGGGCCACGCTGACTATCGTGGCTGCTCTGAACTATGTACATTGGGCTTTACACGAAGGGGGGCGAGTGAGTGTGAAGGTGAGAAAATCTGAGTGCACTAACAGGCAGCGGCTGGTGCTGGAATAAAAGGCTGATGTTGGCTGTGGATGCCACCAGCAGCTCGGCTCTTACCTGGCCACCTGAAAAAATTACGGGGGTGGAGGCGGGCTTTGGGCGGTAGGGAATGGTGGCACCTTTTGGTGGGGACTAGGAGAAGAGGAAGAGGGAAGACACAGAAAGAGCGTTAGACCAGGACTGAGTGTGTGGCTGTGGGTTTGACAAGAGAGACGAGGGAGACAAAGATTACATCCAAAATGTCACCTAAGTCATGCATTATAGAGGGAATAGGGTGCCGTTTCAGACAGATGTGTTTTCCCAGCCCAGTGTTTTTGTGAGGAGTTTGTCTATTCCTGACTGTAGCATTCTATTCGCCATATCTTGAAAATAAATATTGAAAGACGGCTGGGTATTTTAATAATGTAAAGTATAGGGGCAGCTGCAGCTGAATGTGTTAACAGCAAAAACCACATGGAATCTGATCTTTTGAGTTTTGACTTATTCCACATTTTCGTATGTAGTTCTCGATCCTGATACAATTCCGATGTTCCATTAACAACATCAGATCAGATGGGTTTTTTTCGCACGTGACCTGCCGTTACCACAACAACCCCCCAAAACATTAAAGGAACACTGACAGGAAATGAGCATTGCATCTCTGTGATATTTCAGAGGCTACATCAGTGTGAATGTGCAAATCTGATATGGGTCACATAAAACTGAGTGTGGAAAGTCAGAAAAAAATATTGGATATGAAAAAATATTGAGCTCTTAGAATGGATGTATAAACACAGCCTTAGAGAGCTGCTTGAGTAAGACATTGTATATTAATGTGGCAGTACACATACACTTTGGGTGATGATTAACTCCATCAAATTGTATCACTAGCCATTGTAAGACAAAAGCTACATGTCAGTTTAACTGGTTATCAGACAAGAATAATCTGTACATTAGTAAGTAGACTATCAACCAGCAACCACTTGGGCAGGAGCTCACCGGAGTTGAGTACTGGCACCTCAAATTTTCTACTGCTTGAACTCCTGTTTATAGAATATGCTCCTGCACCTAAATATAAACACATCGGCACCCAAAATGAGTAACGAACCTATTTCAGTCCAACCAGGAACAAGAAACTGTTGACTTCGATGGGGAAAATTGGGGCAATAATAACTAGTTGACTGATTCGATCAAAAGCTGTGTCTAGACCACATTTCTGAGTTAAAGGTAAAATAACACTCTTCCCATGTTGTGAGATAGGAGATTTGAATTACGGTTTTATTTCTAAATGTGATGTTAATTTAAAATGAATGAAATGAGTCATCCAGTTCTCTCTGTCAGAGCACACAAATTGGTTTTGTCTGACCCCTGAAACTTCTGGAACTATAACGTTGTTACTGGAGAATTACTATATTATGTTCAGTCCATTATGTCAGATTTTTTTTTTACCATCACAGCAGGAGTATCTTGGAAGGGGACTAGGGACAGAGACCATTCAGAGTGCCAGCAGAAGCATGACTCTCTCTGTATCTTTGTTCTGGCTATGTGGGTTTTGGTGGCTAGATTCCCATTTTATTGCACTGAAAAACACCTCTCCCTCCAACAGACTTTACCTCCAGCATGACCACACAGATTTGTTTGACACATTGGATTATGGCTTCAGGGGTCCCAGAGATTGTCACGGCACGCTCTGTGGAGTTAGGCAGCATGTCCCCTGCCACCTGAACCTGTGCCCCTGTGGACTGGGGAGAGATAGACATGGCACAGTGAGCTCCTGAGTAAAGACAATCAACATGTACAGATCACATTGATATTGGAAATAACAACATAAGGTCACACTCACAAAGACACAGAGCCATTGACAACTCAAGTAATACGGTGAGGGGCATTGCCTAGTATGACAAGTTTGTTGGGTTTATTTAGTATAGGCAACAGTCATAAGACAGAAGTGAAGTATAGTAAATTGAGGAGTGAGCAAGTGCACACTTCTGGTAGAAGGGTAAAGAATCAGAATGCAAACAATCTTGGCATCATCTTGAGTCCATGATCCATGTCTGATGTTCATGGTATAGCCTGCTACTGTACCTGTACTGTACCGTACCTCTCTCATCTCCTTTATCTTGGAACCTCCCTTCCCAATGAGAGATCCACACTGGCTGGCTGGCACCACCAGACGCAGAGTGACAGGGGGCTTGCTGGTGGCTGGACTGTTGCTCATGGAATTGATTATATCCTGGAATGGGATATAATCTGGTCAAGCATAAGAAACAGTTGCCTGTGTAAGACATATCTTACTTTGATGTTTACTACACCTTCTTTCCAAGGCCATTTATGTTTCTCCCTTTTGTTGGCAAATCGGTTTTGTTGGACCACGGTTAAAGAAAGTAAAGGAGGTTATTCTTCATACATTTTTTATTTGTTTTGCCTAAATGTTAAATGCTTTTATTAAATTGGCATACCCACAGGAATTAAAAATATAAAAACCTGGCAAACTTTTTGGCTTCACATACTGGCTTCAAAAAAATGGTTTCATGTTTTTATTAGTTACTATGCCAAACTAATTAAGACATTTTATATTTTCACAAGGTTGAAGAGTGCCTTGAATTCGTCTGAATATGAAGACAAAATCAGCAACCCTCCCAAGGAGAGCACCATCTGAAGCTATTCTCTATTTGTCCTCACCCAAGCAGTGGTAGCACTCCTGCCTCTGCGTATAGAAGTTACTTAGGACAAGAGAAATTATGATACCTCCTCAAACTTATAGGCAATCATGGCAAAGGCCTTAAAGATGGCGTCTGTTGGGCCAGTGATGGTGACGATCCTCTCGGGGCAGTTGCCCTCAGAGATGTTGATTCTTGCTCCGCTCTGTGAATAATAACAGACGTCATTATGAGCAGCCCTGGGATTAATTAACTCTCATGATAAAAGTGTATAATGGAAAAAAAAGGTGATTGACAACGCACCTCCTCGCGCATTTTCTTCACTGTTTCCCCTTTCTGGTATAAAAACATTAAATGTTTACAATAATCTCAAGTAATTATATTTTTTCTGATACAGTGCATCAGGTAACTATTATTCTTGTGATTGTGTTATGTACAAGTGCGTGATAAATACGAACTCTTGCCTACCTTGCCAATAATACTTCCAACCTCCTAAAACAAATAAGGGAACATGAACATAAAATAGTAGTTGTTATTAACATTTTAGAGTAATCTCAATGCTAACAATAAGGTTATTGATACTGCTTTGGTAACACTTCATGTTAAGGTCCCTTAACAAATAATTTTAAACACTTTGTAAAGAGTTTACTTAACATTTATTTATAATTAGTAAATTATTTATTTAATAAGGTATTTGATCATAGTATGTTCACAATTTGTAAAGGATTTATAATGAACTACTAATTTACTTAACCAGCTACAGATGAAGTCGGAAGTTTAATTACACTTAGGTTGGAGTCATTAAACCTTGTTTTTTAAAATGATTATATTAGAATTTATACCGGTTAATGTGTGCTTTCATACTGTTTTCTTTGGCAACTGTGATATAAGTGAGATAAACGCCTCCGTTCTGTACATGACCTTAAAATAATTAACTCTGCAAAGGGACTTGGCTCCACCCCATCCCGCTGCGTCGTCCATAACTTCCAAGGTAATCTACAGAATGTCAGCATTTATCCCTTACATACAGTTGAAGTCGGAAGTTTACATACACCTTAGCCAAATACATTTAAACTCACAATTCCTGACATTTAATCCTAGTAAAAATGCCCTTATTTGGTCAGTTAGGATAACCACTTTACTTTAAGAATGTGAAATGTCAGAATAATAGTAGAGAGAATGATTTATTTCAGCTTTTATTTCTTTCATCAAATTCCTGGTGGGTCAGAATTTTACATACACTCAATTAGTATATGGTAGCATTGCCTTTAAATTGTTTAACTTGGGTCAAACATTTCGGGGAGCCTTCCACAAGCTTCCCACAATAAGTTGCATGAATTTTGGCCCATTCCTCCTGACAGAGCTGGTGTAACTGAGTCAGGTTTGTAGCCCTCCTTGCTCGTACACGCTTTTTCAGTTCTGCCCACACATTTTCTACAGGATTGATGTCAGGGCTTTGTGACAGCCACTCCAATACCTTGACTGTGTTGTCCTTAAGCCATTTTGCCACAACTTTGGAAGTATGCTTGAGGTCATTGTCCATTTGGAAGACCCATTTGCGACCAAGCTTTAACTTCCTGACTGATGTCTTGAGATGTTGCTTCAATATATGCACATAATTTTCCTCCCTCGTGATGCTATCTATTTTGTAAAGTGCACCAGTCCCTCCTGCAGCAAAGCACACCCACAACATGATGCTGCCCACCCCTGTGCTTCACAGTTGGGATGGTGTTCTTCGGCTTGCAAGCATCCCCCTTTTTTCTCCAAACATAATGATGGTCATTATGGCCAAACAGTTCTATTTTTGTTTCATCAGACCAGAGGATATTTCTCCAAGAAGTACGATCTTTGTCCCCATGTGCAGTTGCAAACCGTAGTATGGCTTTTTATGGCGGTTTTGGAGCAGTGGCTTCTTCCTTGCTGAGCGGCCTTTCAGGTTATGTCGATATAGGACTCGTTTTACTGTGGATATAGATACTTTTGTACCTGTTTCCTCCAGAATCTTCACAAGGTCCTTTGCTGTTGTTCTGGGACTGATTTGCACTTTTCGCACCAAAGTACGTTCATCTCTAGGAGACAGAACGCGTCTCCTTCCTGAGCGGTATGACGGCTGCATGGTCCCATTGTCATGCCCTGGCCATAGAGAGGGTTTTATTCTCTATTTTGGTTAGGCCAGAGTGTGACTAGGGTGGGCATTCTATGTCCTTTTTTCTATGTTTTCTTTTTTTTGTTTTGGCCTGGTATGGCTCTCAATCAGGTACAGCTGTACATTGTTGTCACTGATTAGGAGCCATACTTAGGTAGCCTGTTTTCCTTTGGGTTTTGTGGGTGGTTACTTTCTGTTTAGTTCGTGTTAACCTGACAGAAATGCTGGCTGTCATTTTCTTGTTTTGTTTATAGTGTTTCAGTATAATAAATACAAGTATGAGCACTAAACACGCTGCGCCTTGGTCTACTCCCTTCGACGGCCATTACACCCATGGTGTTTATACTTGCGTACTATTGTTTGTACAGATGAACGTGGTACCTTCAGGCGTTTGGAAATTGCCCCTAAGGATGAACCAGAAGCTTCTAAAGCCATGGTATAATTTTCTGGATTTTCCAAGCTGTTTAAAGGCCCACAGTCAATTTAGTGTCTGTAAACTTCTGACCCACTGGAATTGTGATACAGTGAATTATAAGTGAAATAATCTGTCTGTAAACAATTGTTGGAAAAAGTACTTGTGTCATGCACAAAGTAGATGTCCTAACCGACTTGCCAAAATTATAGTTTGTTAATAAGAAATGTGTGGAGTGGTTGAACAACGAGATTTAATGACTCCAACATAAGTGTATGTAAACTTCCGACTTCAACTGTATGTTGAGCACTTGTTGGCTGATTTTCCTTTACTCTGTGATCCAACCCATCCCAAACCATCTCAACTGGGTTGAGGTTGTGTGATTGTAGAGGACAGGTCATCAGATGCAGCAACCCATCACCCTCCTTGGTCAAGTAGCCCTTACACAGCCTGATGGTGTGTTTTGGTTCATTGTCCTATTAAAAAACAAATGATAGTCCCACTAAGCGCAAACCAGATGGGATGGCATATCGCTGTAGAATACTGTGGTAGTTATGCTGGTTATGTGTGCCTTGAATTCTGAATAAATCACTGACAGTGTCACCAGAAAAGCACCCCCACACAATCACACCTCCTCCTCCATGCTTCACGGTGGGAACCACACATGCCGAGATCATCCGTTCATCTACTCTGCATCTCACAAAGACATGGCGGGGTTGGAACTAAAAATCCCAAATTTGGAATCATCAGACCAAAGGACAGATTTCCACCGGTCTAATGTCCATTGCTCGTGTTTCTTGGCCCAAGCAAGTATATTGTTCTTATTGGGGTCCTTTAGTAGTGGTTTCTTGCAGCAATTTGACCGTGAAGGCCTGATACATGCAGTCTCCTCCGAACAATTGATGTTGAGCATTTATTTTGGCTGCAATCTGAGGTGGAGTTAAATCTAATGAACTTATCCTCTGCAGCAGATGTAACTCTGGTTCTTCATTTCCTCTGGCAGTCCTCATGAGAGCCAGTTTCATCATAGATCTTGATGGTTTTTGTGACTGCATTTGAAGAAACTTGCTTGAGATCTTCAGTATTGACTGAACTTCATGTCTTAAAGTAATGATGGCATTCCATGTGACTACCTCACGAAGCTGGTTGAGAGAATGCCAAGCGTGTGCAAAGCTGTCATCAAGGCAAAGGGTGGCTATTTTGAAGAATCTCAAAAATAAAATCTATTTTGATTTGTTTCACACTTTTTGGGTAACTACGTGATTCCATTTGTGTTTTTTCATAGTTTTGATGTCTTCACTATTATTCTACAATGTAGAAAAGAGTAAAAAAAAGAAAAACCATGGAATGAGAAGATTTGTCCAAACTTTTGACTGGTACTGCATGTGAAGTCATACTTTCTCATCTTTTGGTTGCTAGAGACGTGACCCAGTCATTTGTTCGATAACTTCGATATTTATGGACGTGACCCAGTCTTTTGTTATTTATGTTACATTGCCATTCTCGCTGGCAATGATCTTATCCCTTGCTTGCTAGCTAGCCATCTAGCTACAGCTAGCACAGTCATGACCTCTGCAGCCAGAATAACAATTAAGCAGTTGTTTTCTATTGACATTCATTTGTATACATCCATACCAATGAGCTGATAATGCAGATTTTGCCTGTCATAGCTATAAAAGTTTGCTTTCTCGTCAGGACACTCGTCAACACTGACTGTTAATTATGAGGAGATCGCAAGATACATTTTTTCTTCTTACAAAGCTGCCAATATGATGACCAAATTCAAAAATATCCGTTGCTGAAAACAGCTGGTCACACTAAAAACATGTCGGAGGATTTGACAGCTTTGGGGGAGCCGTGAAGGTTACTGGAGAAATTCATGCTCATCACTGACGATGTTAGGTCATAAGATGCACTCCAAAAATATGTCTCTGCAAAAACAAATCAATGCTAGCTAACTAGCTATGTTTTTACCTCATCGGATCTGCGTTTACAACTCATTGAATTTAAGTTTGTGTAGTTATTGGTTTAGCTTTCTATAAGTTTGTAGCAAATATGGTCTGCATGTGTAGGCACTTATTATGTCATGATTACAAGTTTCCCTATATCTTTTCCTACTGTCCCGTTATCCAGCTTTAATGTCCATTCTATAATGCCCTTCTAGCCAATCAGAAATGAGTATTCAACAACGCTGTGGTATAAAAAAAATGAATTATTGTCAACTCATAAGGTTATTTTTAGGCATTTGGCAATGGCTGATTAATCCTTTCAATACCATGTCTCTAGGTGGCAATTTCCGCCTAATTGTTACTCATGGTTTGACTCACCATTTCTTTACATATTTATAAATGTATTTATATATATCATCAATGAGATATTTATTAATTGTTAATGAGTCAAATAAAATACATTTGTATTTGTCACACGCTTTGTAAACAACAGGTCAAGACTAACAGTGAAATATTTTCTTATGGCCCCTTCCCAACAATGCATAGACAATAACACAATGAACAAATACATAATGAGTAAAGATAACTCATTATGTAGAAGCTGTTCAAGGTCCTGTTAGTTCCAGAAGTTTTAGGGCCTTCCTCTGACACCTCCTGAAATAGAAGTCCTGAATGGCAGTGAGCTCTGCCCCAGTTATGTACTGGTACCCTCTATCGTGCCTTGGGGTCAAATGCCAAGCAGTTGCCATACCAACCTGTCGATGTGGATGGGGGCATGCTTGGCTCCCGTTTCCTGTAGTCCACGATCAGCTCCTTTCTCTTGCTGACGTTTGAGGGAGAGGTTGTTGTTCTGGCACCACACTGCCAGGTCACTGACCTCCTCTCTATAGGCTGTCTCATCGTCGTCTGTGATCAGGCCTACCACCGTCATGTCATCAGCAAACTTAATGATGGTGTTGGAGTCATGCGCGGCCACGAAGTCATGGGTGAACAGGGAGCATAGAAGGGGCATAAGCACACACCCCTGAGGGGCCCCTGTGTTGAGGGTCAGCGTGGCGGATGTATTGTTGCCTTCCCTCACCACCTGGGGGTGGGCCATCAGGAAGTCCAGGATCCAGTTGCAGAGGGAGGTGTTCAAAAAGTGAAGGGCACCCGCCAGCTGGTCAGAGCATGCTCCAAGTACGCGTCCTGGTAATTCCTATTAATGCGCCCTGGTAATGCGGCCTTCTGAATGTTAACCTGTTTAAAGGTTTTACTCACATCGGCTATGGGGAGCGAGTTTACAGAGTCATCTGGAACTGCTGGTGCTCTCATGCATGGTTCAATGTTGCTTGCTTCGAAGCTGTTAGGGATTTCTTCTTCGGAGGACGATATGGCGAAATCATCATTGGAAAATGAGGACCAATATGCAGCAGAGTTGAGATGGTTCATTTTGAACTTTTAATAAATTCCAAAACGAACATACAAAATAACAAAAACGAACGCACGATACACTGACAGTCCTGTTAGGTTTACACACACTAAACACGGAACAATCTCCCACAAATACACAGACAAACACACCCAACTAATATAGGACTTCCAATCAAAGGCAACACCACACAGCTGCCTTCAATTGGAAGTCCACCCCAATTAACTCAACATAGAAACAGATCCACCAGACTACACATAGAAATACATCAACATAGACCATAACTCAAAACCCGGAAATAATAAATCAAACGCCCTCCTAACTAACACACCACCCTGAACCACATAAAACAAATACCCTCTGCCACGTCCTGAACAAACTAAAATTACAATTAACCCTTATACTGGCCAGGACGTGACAGAAGCGAGCATACGAGGCATTTATACTGAACAAAAATATAAACACAACATGTAAAATGTTTTTCCCATTTTTCATGAGCTGAAATAAAATAACCCAGAAATATTCCATACGCACAAATAGCTTATTTCTCTCAAATGTTGTGCACAAATTTGTTTACATCCTTGTTAGTGAGCATTTCTCCTTTGCCATGATTATCCATCCACTTGACAGGTGTGGCATATCAAGAAGCTGATTAAACAGCATGATGATTATAAAGGGACAATAGAAGGCCACACTAAAATGTGCAGTTTTGTCATACAACACAATGCCACAGATGTCTCATGTTTTGAGGGAGCATGCAATTAGCATGCTGACTGCAGGAATGTCCACCAGAGCTGTTGCCAGAGAATTGAATGTTCAACGTCCAATATTCA
The DNA here is from genome assembly GCF_965601325.2 of Salmo salar. Lineage (NCBI taxonomy): Eukaryota > Metazoa > Chordata > Actinopteri > Salmoniformes > Salmonidae > Salmo > Salmo salar. The sequence goes on from NC_138311.1 coordinate 7,661,290, forward strand.
ATGAGCCAACTTTGTTTTAGAGAATTTGTCAGTACGTCCAACCGGCCTCACACCCGCAGACGACATGTAACCACACCAGCCCAGGATCTCCACATCCGGCTTCTTCACCTGCGGGATCGTCTGAGACCAGCCACCCGGACAGCTGATGAAACTGTGGGTTTGCACAACCGACAAATTTCTGCAAAAACTGTCAGAAACCGTCTCAGGGAAGCTCATCTGCATGCTCGATGTCCACACCAGGGTCTTGACCTGATAACTGTTCGTCATCGTAACCGACTTCTGTGGGCAAATGCTGATCTTCAATGGCCACTGGCACACTGGAGATGTGTGCTTTTCACGGATTAATCCCGGTTTCAACTGTAACAGGCAGATGGCCAACAGCATGTATGGCGTCGTATGGGTGAGTGGTTTGCTGATGTCAACTTTGTGAACAGAGTGCCCCATGATGGCGGTGGGGTTATGGTATGGGCAGGCATAAGCTATGGACAACAAACACAATTGCATTTTATCAATGGCAATTTGAATGCACAGAGATACCGTGACAAGATCCTTAGGGCCATTGTTGTGCCATTCATCCTCTAACATCACCTCATGTCGCAAGGATCTGTACACAATTCCTGGAAGTGTGTTCGAGTTCCCGCCAGTATCCAGCAACTTCGCACAGCCATTGAAGAGGACCGGGACAAAATTCCACAGGCCAGGATCAACAGCCTGATTAACTCTATGAGAAGAAGATGTGTCGCACTATGTGAGGCAAATGGTGGTCACACCAGATACTGACTGGTTATCTGATCCATGCCCCTACCTTATTTTTAAGGTTACTGTGACCAACAGATGTATGTCTGTTGTCATGACGTTGGCCTGTGGGTAAGGTTTATGACCCCCCCCCCCCATAAATACCTTTCTCTCTTCCCCTCTCTGAATCTACTGAAGGACCTGAATAGCCTGTGTTGAATATAGAGAGTCTGGGAACATCAAACAAATGGGGAAAGGTACCACATATTTTGTTAATAAAACCAGTTGGAAATATGCTTGGGAACGTAATGAGTATGTATGTCAGTTTGGTTGTCATCTGAGACATTATGACTGATGACAGGACGACATAAACTGTTTCTGAGAAAGTATACACCCTCTACTTATCAGAGTCACATGGAATTGTTCTGCAATTGAAATGTTTGATATTGAAAATGTTTGTTAGGAGATGAAATGTAATTTTAGCTTCCGAATGAGAGATTTGGGTTTTCATAAGGAAAGTGCCCTGCTCGATCAGTAACCCAACCCTGTGAAGAGACAGGGGTTATAAACGATGAAACACCTCCCTCCCCCTCTCCACTATATAATCCTTTGACAAAAAGATAACCAGTGGTTCCAGTACGGGAGGTCTGCAGCCTCTACGTTAGAAGGACACACATGTCAAGGACAGAACTAAGCCAACCTCGGCGTGAGCTCTGGTATGAACTGGTATGAACTTTGAGCTTATTCACTACAGAAGTGCTACTTCCTAGCCGTTGAGTTAGCAGCGGCCGCTGCTAACGTGGGTTAGGAAAGGACGGACGACGGATCCAGTCTAACAACCAGACGAAGATACCACCACGTATCCAATGGACCACCATTGACATTCTTCCGAAAACAGGGAGATCTGTTGGCCAACCCGGCCAGCATCTACGACCAATCTACCGAAGTGCAGCTCAGAGTAAATATTTATTGCATTTTCCTTTTCCAAATGGGCGGTAATTTAGAATGCATAAGATAATGTATTTACGATAGCATAGCTGCTGTTTCTCTGTTCCTAAATCTTCCCGCTCTTTCATTCAAGCCCAACCCCCTTTCCTTTGTGTAACCAGCCGTCATATCTGTTTCGTCTACCAGGACGTTTTCTGTATGACATCATTGTATTCTGTGTATTTGTAATTCTGTGTGATTAGTTAGGTATTTAGTAAATAAATAATTAAACACAATTTTACAGTGCCTTCTCCACTTGTTAGCAGAGTATACTCTGCTTCCTAAGAATTTAACATTGTTCAATGATCCGAAAAGCGTCTGAACAGACATTTTTGGCGCCCCCTGTGTGGACTCTAAAACTAGGCCGCACGTTTGGGTAATTTCGATAACATAATGGAGCCCCCGTGCGAGGAATCTAAAATAGGATGAAGCTTTCATTTTGATTCAGCATATATAAAATTGAAAAGCAGATTACATAATATACCAAGTTGATTATATACATTATGGGAATTGTAGACTGGAATTATTGGTGCGTGTGTGTTCCGGAGAATAGCCTCCGTGTTGTGCTCTGACGTAGTCAGTGGGGAGCATAAACTATACATGTATGTATGATGGCTGATAAAGCTATCTGAGAAATAGCGCGTTTGGCCAAACGCTAAGTATTTCTGCCTCTCGCGTTTCAGACGCGGGTTGGCTAGGTCATTATTAATTTCTCGAGCGAGGACAAAGAGCCAGCCGATTGAAATTTAGGAGAGATTAGCTTGACCAGCGATAAGTATCTCTCTGTCTCTCGCGTTTCGATGCGAGTAGACCACGGTGCTTTTCGTTGTTTCCCGCGAGTTCCGGTTAAAACATCGTCAAATATCGCCGAAAAGTGTTTGAACATAATACGTTATAAGTAAAACCTTTCCCTTGCCAAAGGAATCCTATGTTGAGCACTTTTCAGGCATCAAGTAGCATTAGCTTGCTCGAGATGCTAAGCTGAAAAAAGGGAAAACAGCCATTTTGTTTGTGCCACATGGTAATTCATCCGACTTGAGTTGGATTTCAGCGTGTGCCAGCAGGGACCTTTGAAGAGTCACCAGTACTTTGCTTCAAGTAGAATTAGTCAGGTGACACTCAAGTCGTTACTCGTGATATCCAGACGGATATCGATGTCTTATTCAATTGAACTAATAATTGAAATTGCCAGATTTACATTCTCAAGTTTAAATAATATCCAAATTGATGAGTTTTCTAAATGAGACATTGTAATCTTTTTTCCACATGAACCTAGATGAATAAACCTCTCAGGTTAATTAAAGTTTAAATCCCATATAGCCTATACAGGTTTGATTTATCATTAAAATTGATCAATCAGTAAAATTTGGTTTTTGCAAAACCCATTCAGTAATCCAGTACTGACAGAAGTCCCGCCCCAGCGGGAATCCCATGTGGCTTCGGCCCAAGGAAGAAGTGTACCATAGTGGGGAGTGTTCCCAACATTTAATCTACTGTTTACACTTATGATATCCAATCAATGGAGATTGTATGGATTATCATCTCATTCAATTTAATAAGTTAAATTGTTGAACATACCTTAATGTTCTTGCAATCAAATGAGACACTTTTAAACTTCCCATATTAACCTGGATGAAGCGACCTCGCAGGTTAATTCAAGTTTAATACCCAGATAGCCTACCCAGGTAGGATTAATCATTGGCATTGATTAATTAATTCAATTTGCTTTTGCAAATTCATTCACGTCCAACTTCCACTATACTGGTACAGTACTGATGGTTCGTCAACATCTATAAATAGATTAAACTTGTCTTTGCAGCTTCCAATGAATTCCAAAACCAAACATTGAAAAAAAAAATAGGAACATTTTTCCTCTAAATTTTTCTAATAATGTGCAAGCTACCAAAGGAGGTGGTCACCACTCCTCCGCTAATTAGTGAACCTCCACCCATAAAAAGATTGATCTCTGACCTCAGCAGTGATACCAACCCTAATTATGCCATTAGAAAAACAACAGCCGAAATTGCGAACGCTCTCCAAAATCAACCATCAAATACAGGCTTTGTGACTGTTCTCTCCACTTTAGCACTTATGTATCGCCATCAAAGGTTGGCATCGGTCCAATACCACAGTGCACAGCTGAAGCACGTGCAAGACATGGCTAACATGAGGGCACAGGTGGAGAGAACTGAGCAACTATTGACAAAAGCAGGAAATGAAAACATTCTGCTAGTCGAGGAACTGCGTTTGAAATCGGAACAATTAAAAGTAATTGCAAATACTTATGACGATGAACGAGCACAAACTCTCCAACAAAATCGTCATCTGCAGGAACAACTCGATTTAGCCAAAACTAAATGCGATGTAGTCCACGCCAAACTAGATAAATCTGTCGAGTTATCTACAAACAGGAATGCGCAATTTGATAACATGCAGGCACTTTTGTTGAACGTTACTCAAGGTAACAATGTTCTACTCCAAATTCTGCAGACCAAAGACGATCAGTTGATGAACACAATGACAAAGTTGGATGACAAATCAGCAGAACTTATTGAAGTCGCTGACCAAATGAATGATGAGAGAACTCAGGTGATGAGGATGGAAATATTGATTTCTAAGCAAGCAAAGGAAATCTCATCACTGAATCTCTCGCTCCGTAATCGAGACCTCTATCTGCAAACCATGACAGATAAGTTTGAGACCGAAAGGAGCAGGTGTGACGCTCACGTGTCCAAAATTGGTACTCTAAGCGCTCAAGTGGACTCTGCAATGCAGCAGAAGACCATCCTTAGGGACCATCTGGAGGAAGTCAAGAATGGTCACGCTCTACAGCATGACTACCCATCCAAGCAACCGGAGTCCGGTACTCAAAGGAGTGAAGACGATAGGTTTCAGACATTGCCTCCATCATGTGTCCCTCAGTCTTCTCCTCTTGGCCATTCGGCAGTGAGTAATATGGAGCCTCTTGGCCAACAAAGCCAAAGCTTGGCTTCTCCTCTTGGCCTGTCGGCCCCAATTTCTCCACAGGATGAAGCCAACCCTCTCCGCCCGCTTGGCGCGGAATACCTTGACAAACTCGTCAAGAATTTCCCCACCTTTGACCCCGTTCCAGGTCAGCCAAACGATACTGAGACGTTCCTAGCTGACATAGAGGACGCGTTGGGTGGCTACCCGAATGCTACGGGTTCTGACAGGGTTTACCTATTGAAGCGAACGTCGAATAGACACGTGACGAGGTTCATTCGCCTACAACAGCAACACGTGCTAAATGACTACACTAAACTTGCCACAGCTTTGATATTAGAATTCAGTGGTTCTGCGACTCGCAAACACGATAGCTCACTGGCTAACACCGTCAAACAAGCTCGGAACGAACACCCACAAGCTTTCTATCATAGGCTTCGTTCAGCTTACTTTGGCCTACTCACGGAAACAGGAATGGAAGAGCTGTTACCATTCAAACAAATGTTTCTGTCGAACATGTATCCCACCTTCATTACCTACTTGGGCCCTGCAGCCCACGTTGGCTTGCCTATCTTACAACTCAGAGAGCTTGCAAGCACAGCTTTTGAGGCATCAAAAGTTCACAACGCTAAGAGCCCTGACCACTCGGTTTTGAAGTTTGACCAGGAGCACTCACTCCAGTTAGAGGGTGCATTATCAGGTATTGGAGCGTCGAGAGATGACGCACCACAACAGTTTCTACCTCGAAACCATGATTCCAATAACCTCCGCGGTCAAAATAACTGTAAAGTACGTAGCCATCAACATGACTACCGCTACAATCGACCCGTTCGCTACGTTCCTGCACCCAACCCACAAAAAGTGTCAGAGCACAAGGGTAACAAAGGGTTGAAGGACGATCAAAACGTAGACCAATGTTCTCCAGAAGTCCCACTACGGGAAGAACTTAAGCGAGAACAATTTGAGAAAAGGGTAAAAGATAAGTCACAAGGACTAGACGGGGAATTACCGGACACCAGGTCCGCAGAAATTAACACCCATAGCAAGGACGTTAAAGTTCAAATTTCTCCCGCTCTCATTCAAGACCCTATCCAGGGCCCGCTTGATCAAGCAACAAGCCCCAGGGCTTTGTCTGTAGACTCTGATACAAAAGTTAAGAAGAAAAAGGTCAAACGCTTCGTTAAAGCCAAGCCCACTCAAAATCAGAAAAGTCAATCTGCTTCCACCTTGAACAGAAATGGCACATCACGTCGTTGCGAACGACCACTCCACTTTGTGGGGAATATGTCCACTAACCACGAATCTAAACGGCCATACCTGGAAACAGTCCTGGAGGACTGCTTAACTTGTCATGCGCTAATTGATTCGGGTGCGACAATATTACTCATCTCTCAAACATTGTTTGATGATCTCAAAAGGGCTTTGAAGCCAACTAAACGTTGGTTAAAAGTGGAACGATGCGACACTAAACTTCGAGGGGTCACTCAGACTACCTCGCCTCTCACATTGAGAGTCATGCTGAAACTACACTTCCAGGACGTATCGCTCGTTCACCCTGTGTATGTTACCAGCCTCGAAACTGTAACCCTGCTACTTGGAGCAGACTTGATGGATCGGTTACTCCCATTGATGGATTGGAAAACCAACCAGGTATGGTCACAGGCCACAGTGCCTTCTCCACTGACCACACTGTCTTCCCCTAACGCTAGCTGCAATGCAGTCATTCACGAGGGGTATCTGTCGAAAGCACCCCTTTGGGAAAAGACGTTTAGAAACCTCTTGGTGCAGAATCCGATCCAAGGAGATATTACGATATCTCGACACATTCCACCAGCCAATCTGATTGACCATTCTTTTCATGATTTCGAGCCAGCTGTCTCTGTGAATGAGCAACTTCCCTCCTCCTTGCAGTTGTGCAATACGGTAGTTGAGATGAATTTCTCTTGCTCTTCGGACACTTCCGCAAGCACTGCGGCCGTCTCAGCAAGAAAAACATTGATGCGCAGAGTACACTCTGCTTCCGATGATACACCTTCTGCTTTGTTGGGGACTGTCACCCCTTACAATGACACTAATGGCGTCAGTCCAGCAACTGACCCGATGACTCCCACTGGTGAAACACTTTGCGATATCACAGACCGATATCCTCGTCTCAGTTTGCAGGTACTGAAGAGATTGCCACACGCGGACGCGGTGGTGACTGACAGACCTCGACAGCCACTGAGGGTGTTGAAGCACAAACACCAGGATATTTGGTTGAAAGGTTACAGCCATTCTCATAATAACGCGGCCACTGACGACTCGTACATAGGGTCCGATCTTTTCGTTTGCGCCTCGGACACCAACACCACCCGCTGGTGGGAGGGTCCCGAGACACAAAGGGGGGGATAGTAGCCCAGACCCATGATGAGCCTCATCGAGGCCGGTGGGGGGGTCGAGACTACGGACAACACCGTACGAGGCCGCCAGAGCATAAATCAAATCTAGTTGTAAACTCCCCTATGAGAACAGTGAGGAGCAGACAGGCCCCTAGACGGGGAGTATCTTAGAACACGTCTAAGATAGTACTGAGGTGTACCACACTGGTCGTAAAGGAAGTCCAATGGACTTGTCCACCTCCAAAACAAATGGCAACAATAATCATTCCTTGCCATGTGTAGGTTCAACTACAATACAACTAGTAATATGCTCCAATCATGTGTTCCGGTAGATAATATTTCAGAATAAATCGGTAGGACAACTGGACCCCTTGAATACCAGTACCAATACCACAGTCAGTCCAGCAACACTCAGTAAGAGGATTAGTAACCTCACAAGTTAAATTGCTATTGATAATAAGCGACATAGGAGTCACTCAGAGTGCAACACGGGGAAGGGAATCTCCATTGCACTCTTCCAATGGTTAACACATGCCACTAATAAATAGAACCCTCCGTTCAGGAGAAAATTATTAGAAGTCATGAACCATGATCACACCACGTACGACTGGTCTAATACTTAGAGTACTTCTGTCGTGAGGTTAGCTCCTCCGTGGATAACATAGCTATGAAATTGACTTCATACCTACTGCCACTACAATAGTGGAAGACACAGTGACTTGTAGAAAACTACTACAGACTCCCTTGACACCAATTCTGACTGACCTCCAGGCATTGACCTGAAAATTACCTGACTACGTCAGACTCATTCTGAACAAGTTGTAATCTGCCAGGATACTTGGTTTTCTTCCCTTGACATGCGCGATTGTGTAAGCATAAACGCACATGCACAACGGAACATCCAATTAGGATTTATGCTAGGATCACTTGAGGGTCCAAACAAAATACCAGCCTTAGTAAAGTTGAACATTTACTTCTAGGCCTTTGACTCTACAGCACTCACCAGTTTTCTAACCAGAAGTCCATAGGTCATCCTGTAGACTGCCCAAAACTAGTGCCTTACAGCTGTAGACTTATCATATAGTTGTCAACTTAGGATAGTACCCTAAGCGCCACCCCGCAAATTAGGAAAGCCCTAGATATGACATTAGACAATGCCATGATAGGGTCATTATTTTGCCAAGACCATGGACGTAGATAGAATACAGTCCAATTAGATGATTAAGGTGGCATAACTATATTTTGTTTTGTTTATGCTTTCATTCATTTTGTTTCATTTTCTTCGGCACATAGAAAGTGATAGAGCCATAAACAACTCCCCCATACAACCATCAGTTAGAGCCACAACGCCGCTCATTTGGGGGGGAATGTAATGATATATTTCATGAGTGTGTATGCGTTGTTAACATCTGCCTAAGTTACTGCCCAGATATTCTAGTCTGGACGACCAGACGACGGGTCCGGAACGGCGATCCCAATCCGGACATCCGCTGCCGAGTCATGGAACGGACATCTTCATTTGCAGAGACCCTACCCGGGTCGACCACCAGAGGGGGGACTGCAATAGCAACCACCAACTGGACATCTACTGCCCAGCCTTGGAGCGGATTTCTTCATTTGCAGACACCCTACCCGGGTCGACCGCCAGATGGGGACCACAACGATGATCCACAACTAGGACAACCCACGTTCATTTTTATGTTGGGTTATAACATGCAGGTTAATGGCAAGATTGAACCCAACATGGGGGGACTGTCATGACGTTGGCCTGTGGGTAAGGTTTATGACCCCCCCCCCCCCCCATAAATACCTTTCTCTCTTCCCCTCTCTGAATCTACTGAAGGACCTGAATAGCCTGTGTTGAATATAGAGAGTCTGGGAACATCAAACAATGGGGAAGGTACCACATATTTTGTTAATAAAACCAGTTGGAAATATGCTTGGGAACGTAATGAGTATGTATGTCAGTTCAGTTGTCATCTGAGACATTATGACTGATGACAGGACGACATAAACTGTATCTGAGAAAGTATACACCCTCTAGTTATCAGAGTCACATGGAATTGTTCTGCAATTGAAATGTTTGATATTGAAAATGTTTGTTAGGAGATGAAATGTAATTTTAGCTTCCGAATGAAAGATTTGGGTTTTCATAAGGAAAGTGCCCTGCTCGATCAGTAACCCAACCCTGTGAAGAGACAGGGATTATAAACGATGAAACACCTCCTTCCCCCTCTCCACTATATAATCCTTTGACGAAAAGATAACCAGTGGTTCCAGTACGGGAGGTCTGCAGCCTCTACGTTAGAAGGACACACATGTCAAGGACAGAACTAAGCCAACCTCGGCGTGAGCTCTGGTATGAACTGGTATGAACTTTGAGCTTATTCACTACAGAAGTGCTACTTCCTAGCCGTTGAGTTAGCAGCGGCCGCTGCTAACGTGGCTTAGGAAAGGACGGACGACGGATCCAGTCTAACAACCAGACGAAGATACCACCACGTATCCAATGGACCACCATTGACATTCTTCCGAAAACAGGGAGATCTGTTGGCCAACCCGGCCAGCATCTACGACCAATCTACCGAAGTGCAGCTCAGAGTAAATATTTATTGCATTTTCCTTTTCCAAATGGGCGGTAATTTAGAATGCATAAGATAATGTATTTACGATAGCATAGCTGCTGTTTCTCTGTTCCTAAATCTTCCCGCTCTTTCATTCAAGCCCAACCCCCTTTCCTTTGTGTAACTAGCTTTCATACAGGTTCCGTCCACCAGGACGTTTTCTGTATGACATCATATGTATTCGGTGTATTTGTAATTCTGTGTGATTAGTTAGGTATTTAGTAAATAAATAATTAAACCCAATTTTGTATTGCTGATTCAACTTGTTAGCCAGGGTTCGTGAAGATAGCCAAGAATTTACAACTTTCATTATGAGACTGAAAATAAGACAAGGGTTAATATTGACTGCTATCGAGGTAAAATATTACAAAGTATTTGAAGAGTTTATTCGGAAGATAACAGCTCTATAAACGTTCTTCCGTGGTGCCCCGACTTTCTAGTTAATTACATTTACGTGATTAGCTTAATCAGGTAATATTAATTACAGAGAAATCATTTTATAAGTTAGCATGTCATATCACTTAATCCGGCATAGCCAAAGACACGACACTGTAATACCAGTCATGTGAAATCCATAGATTAGGGCCTAATACATTTATTTCAATTTAATTATTTCCTTATTTTAACTGTAACTCAGTAAAGTCTTTGAAATTGTTGCATGCTGCATTCATATTTTTGTTTAGTGTAGCTCATCTGACTCACTGGGCAGCTCACGACTGGGTTCCCCTTTGTAATCCGTGATAGTTTGCCAGCCTTGCCACATCCAATGAGGTCGTAGCGGGATTTCTTATAAGCATCCGGATTAGTGTCCCGCTCCTTGAAAGCGGCAGCTCTAGCCTTTAGCTCAGTGCGGATGTTGTCTGTAATCCATAGCTTCTCGCTGGAATATGTATGTACAGTCATTGTGGGAACGACATTGTCGATGCACTTATTAATGAAGCCGGTGGCTGAGGTGGTAAACTACTCAATGTTATTGGATGAATCCGGCAACATTTTCCAGTCTGTGAAACTGTCCTGTAGTTTAGCATCCACTTCATAAGACCACTTTCGTATTGAGCTCGTCATTGGTACTTCCTGTTTGAGTTTTTGCTCTTAAGTAGGAATGACATGCTGGTAAAAATTACCTGGTCAAAATTTGGTAAAACTGATTTCAGTTGCCCTGCATTCAAATCAGTGGCCACGGGAAGTGCCACCTAGTGGATTTGCATTTTCTTGTTTGCATATGTGCATTTATAAATGTGAATACATGCGCTTACTAATACCTCAGTTGATGATTAATGTAGATCCTTATAAAATACTTATAAACCATTTAATCTAAAGTGTGCATTATATATATACTTTCTGAGCATTTATAAATGACTTGCTACTCCCCAAAAGCTGGCCACATTAGTAGACATTACCTGATGCTCCACGCTAGCCTAACATGCTTAAAAAAGGTAGTTTAATAAAAAAATTGTAGTATTTCAATTTTCTCGATTTTGCAGCTTGGATAATGAGGAAGTTTGGAGTACAGTGACACCTTCCATCCCTGGATAGGGGTACATTTTCAAGCCATATCCTTTGTCCGTCACCGTGGTGAAAACATATTGGCATAGGACTGAACTTCAAGTGAGTATAGTGAGTATACAAAACATTAAGAACACCTGCTCTTTCCATGACACAGACTGACCAGGTGAATCCAGGTGAAAGCTATGATCCCTCAATGATGTAACTTGTTAAATCCACTTCAATCAGTGTAGATGAAGGGGAGGAGACAGGTTACACAAGGATGTTTAAGCCTTGAGACAATTGAGACATGGATTGTGTATGTGTGCCATTCAGTGTGTATAGTGCAGATTAGGGGCTGAAAGTAGTTGATTAATAATTAGTCAATGGTTTATAAGGATTTACGTTAATCATCAACTGAGGAATTAGTAAGTGCATGTACTCACATTTACAAACGCACTCATTACCAATTAATAAATATCCTATTCATGAAATATTATAAATACATTTAAAAATATGTAAATAAATTCTCAGTCAAAATATTAATCAACCATTAACAAATGCCTTATAAATAATCAAAAGAGTTGACAATAACTCCTTTATAGCTGGTTTATAAGTACATTATTAATAATTTACACATTGTGAACATACTATGATGAAACACCTTATTAATTATCTTATGAAACAATAATACATCATTTAAAATAGTGTTGATAAATGAGTAAATTACTTAAAATATAGCTTATTGACATTTACAAATGTAAGAACAATGATAAATATATGGTAAGTACACTTTATAAACTGTTTATAAATGGTTTATTAAGGAACCTTAATATAAAGTGTTACCACAGCTTTTCGAGGCATCACTTCATATTCACTAGCAAAGAGCCCAAGTGACAATTGCAATGTACTTGCAAAGGTCGAACAGCTACCCAATCTAATTGTTGCCAAACCAAAATATGCATGCAATCACTCTCTATCATCTTGGTCTGGTGCAGTACGACTAGGGAAGCCGGGCAGTGATGGCTTTGAGCGCTAACACTCTCTCACCTCTCCCCCATGGTCACATGCACTCAGCATCACCCAGAAGGACAGCAGCTGAGTCACCGGCAGCCAGCTTGCCAATTAACAACAACAATCATTCCAACCACATTTCCATCTAGCTTCTGTTTGGTTGTGAGATAACATTATTACTATTTTTTATTTGAATTTATGTTTTATAAACGATACAAAACATACACATCCAAATGAAAAGATCATACAAACATCAACTACATCACACCTGCCCAGATCCACTAGCACACACCCATATCTCCAACGCCCGCATGATGTTTGAGGTTTAATTTATTTCATTTGGTTAATGTTTGGTTTTGCAGAAACGGTCTGACAAAATGAAAGGTAAACATTCTCTTTATTTCATAATTCCATGTTCTGGGTGAGCTACTGTAATTCAGACATATATCAACTATTATCTAGGTTTCTCTTCCTTAACCAGAGATGTATGAAGACTAGAGATTGCTTACTTTGCCGTGCATGAGGAGGCGGATGGTGAGGGTAACATTGAGGCCGCCCTCTGGCTGGACTTTGTTGGGTTCCATACTGGGAGTGGAGGTGAAGAGAGGAGGAGTGTGGTCGTGAAGAGGGTTTCCTCAGGAATGGGAGGAGTGTGATGGTACAGTAGCCAGCCAGTCACCTGGAACACAACAAGGAGATACCAACATACCCAGAAAGGTTAGGTCATTCAATCAACTAATCAAAGTTTAGGTCGAGTGACTGATTTTAGACATGAGTACCCAATTCTTCCATACAGAACACGACAATAATAACCATTCATGTTGGGTCCATTTCATTTGGATTCCAGACAATTTAGTAAATAAATGTAATTTCAGTTTACATGAAGGAGATTGTCTATAATAACATTTTAAAAAAGTCAATTTAAAATCTAATTAGGTTTCATTCCAGCCATGTACTGAAATAGCTGGAATTGACTTTGATGTATTGCATGAGTTTCAGAGTAAATAAAATGTGGAACTACACACACGCTGTGCTTTGGTCCGCTACTCCTTTCGACAGCCGTGATAGAATCACCCACCATCAAAAGACCAAGCAGCGTGCCCAGGAGCAACAGAAATGGACCTGGGAGGAGATTCTGGACGGGAAAAGACCCTGGAATCAGGCTGGGGAGTATCGCCGGCCGAAGGAGGAAATTGAGGCAGCGAAGGCGGAGCGGCGATATTATGAGGCACTATACCGACCACGAGGCAAGTGCAAGAGGCAGCCCCAAAAAATGTTTTTTTGGGGGGGGCACACGGGGAGATTGGCGGAGTCAGGGTGGAGACCTGAGCCAACTTCCCGTGCTTACCGTGGGGAGCGAGTGACGAGACAGGCACTGTGTTATGCGGTGATGCACACTGTGTCGCCAGTGCGCCTCCACAGCCCAGTACGTCCTGTGCCTGCTCCTCGCACTCTCCCTCCAGTGCGCCTCCACAGCCCAGTACGTCCTGTGCCTCCTCTCCACATTCGCCCTGAGGTGTGTGTCATCAGCCCGGTGCCACCTGTGCCGGTCCCCCGCATCAGGCCTCCAGTGCGCCTCCACAGCCCAGTACGTCCTGTGCCTGCTCCTCACACTCTCCCTCCAGTGTGCCTCCACAGCCCAGTACGTCCTGTGCCTCCTCCCTGCACTCGCCCTGAGGTGCGTGTTACCAGTCTGGCACCACCTATGCCAATCCCACGCATCAGACCTCCAGCGCGCATCCCCAGTCCGGAGCCTCCAGCGACGCTCCCCAGTCCGGAGCCTCCAGTGACGCTCCCCAGTCCGGAGCCTCCAGCGATGCTCCCTAGTACAGAACCTCCTGAGGTGGCCTGCATCCCAGAACCTCCTGAGGCGGCCTGCATCCCAGAACCTCCTGAGGCGGCCTGCATCCCAGAACCTCCTGAGGTGGCCTGCAGCCCAGAGTCTTCAGCGATGGCCTACAGTCCGGTTCCTCCTCCGACGATCCACGGTCCGGTGGTACTAAAGCAGAGGGATCAGCGGGGGTTATGCCCCAAACTGGAGCCACCTCCTCTGCTAGAGGATAAGGTTATGTGGACTGCATTAGAGCCGCCATAGATAGGAGTTACCCACCCAACCCTCCCTTTTGTTTTTGTTTAGTGGCATTCGGAGTCTGCACCTTTGGGGGGGGGGGGGGGGGGTACTGTCACGTCCTGACCATAGTAAGATGTTATTTTCTATGGTAGAGTAGGCCAGGGCGTGACAGGGAGTGTTTTGTGTTTTTTTTCTATATCTATGTTTAGTTCTAGTTTTCTATTTCTATGTTTTTTTGGGGGGGGTTGATCTCCAATTGGAGGCAGCTGGTCCTCGTTGTCTCTAATTGGAGATCATATTTTAGAAGTGGTTTTTCTTCCTGGGTTTTGTAGGTTATTGTATTTTTGAGTAGTGTTTGTTCTCCTCTGCGTCACGGTTTGTTGTTTTTGTCTATTCAGTTATTTTGATGTATTGCATGAGTTTCACAGAGTAAATAAAATGTGGAACTAAACACACGCTGCGCTTTGGTCCGCTACTCCTTTCGACAGCCGTGACACTTTGATGCTGGTCTGATCTGGTGGAATAGATATGACGGATCATCTTCATGAGAGTTTATAACACAAGAGGGAGCACCTCTCAAACTGTATTCAGGACAGGCTTCTCACCTGGCTATGAATTTCGGGAAGGGTTGGGGAGTAACTGATTACATGTAATCACTAACATGTAATCTGATTACGAAAAATAATTGCTGTAACATTAGTTATGTTAACAGTTAAAATATTGTAATCAGATTACAGATATTTTAAAAACTAGATGATTACTTATTGGACTACTTTTACATTCAGAAGATGTTTGTGAAGGGTACTGAGTTTGCATAATCTAAAAGTTAGGTTACTGTTTATAATGTTGGACAGGTAACTAGGTACTGTAACAGATTACATTTAGAAAGTAGCCTACCCAACGCTGATTTTGGGGCTTCCAATTTCGACTTCCTCATTTAAGTACCAGGATCAAAGTACAAAAAAAGTGGCCAAGCTCACCTGAAGTCAATACAATGTAGCAGCTTACATACACTACATGACCAAAAGTATGTGGACACCTGCTCGTCAAGCATCTCATTCCAAAATGATGGACATTTATATGTAGTTGGTCCCCCCTTTGCTGCTATAACAGTCTCCACTCTTCTAGGAAGGCTTCAACTAGATGTTGGAACATTGCTGCGGAACCTGCACTGATGTTGTCGGGCACTGATGTTGGGCGATTAGGCCTGGATAGCAGTCGGCGTTCCAATTCATCCCAAAGGTGTTTGATAAGGTTGAGGTCAGAGCTCTGTGTAGGCCAGCGAAGTTCTTCCACACTAATCTCAACAAACCGTTTCTGTATGGACCTCGCTTTGTGCACGGGGGCATTGTCATGCTGAAACAGGAAAGAGCCTTCCCCAAACTGTTGCCACAAAGTTAGAAGCACAGAATCATCTAGAATGTAATTGTATGCTGTAGGGTTAAGATTTTCCTTCACGGGAACTAGCCCGAACCATGAAAAACAGCCCCAGACACTATTCCTCCTACACCAAACTTTATAGTTCACACTATGCATTCGGGCAGGTAGCGTTCTCCTGGCATCCGCCAAACCCAGATTCGTCCGTCGGACTGCCAGATGATGAAGCTGATTCATCAATCCAGAGAATGTGTTTTCACTGCTCCAGAGTCCAATGGCGACATGCTTTACACCACTCCAGCCAACGCTTGGCATTGCGCATGGTGATCTTAGGGTTGTGTGCGGCTGCTCTGCCATTGAAACCCATTTCGTGAAACTGACAACGAACAGTTCTTGTGCTGACGTTGCTTCAAGAGGCAGTTTGGAACTCGGTAGTAAGTGTTGCAACCGAGGACAGACAATTTTCACGCACTACATGCTTCAGCACTCGGCGGTCCCGTTCTGTGAGCTTGTGTGGCCTACCACTTTGCGGCTGAGCCGTTGTTGCTCCTAGACGTTTCCACTTCACAATAACAGCATTTACAGTTGACCGGGGCAGCTTTAGCAGGGCAGAAATGTGATGAACTGTCTTGTTGGAAAGGTGGCATCCTACGACGGTGCCACATTGAAAGTCACTGAGCTCTCCAGTTTGGGCCATTCTACTGCCAATGTTTGTCTATGGAGATTGTATGGCTGTGTGCTCAATTTTATACACCTCTCAGCAAAAGTTGTGGCTGAAATAGCCAAATCCACAAATTTGAAGGTGTGTCCACATACTATTGGTGTAAATACAGTGGTTCTTAAGTGACAACTTAATTTTGACCTATAGTCTCATAAGGAAATAGCCCCTTCGGAAATGTTGTGAATTCATAAGCAGGTCTTTTTTTGGTTTTGTTCGTTTGTAGAATGAAAAAGTGTGTGCCAAAACGTTCTAACTGAAAATTTAAGAAAGGATGATTGATATTTAAAATGTGTCTTTGAAAGCATAATGGTGCAGCATTACTTCCTTCTCATTATTCCTGAAGAACATCCATTATGAGTGGATGGTGCCCCTTTCTGCCTCCTAGACACAGTGACACATACACCTCTACTCTAGGCCATACAGCTCTCTTTGATATAGAAGGCAGATGTAATGGGTCATATGGGTCTTTGATCAAGGGATTGAGAGACTGAAATGCACCATCACCTTCACGGCCGTTATCAAGGGGCAGTGTATCATGCAGTGTATGATGCTTTGACTCAGATTGGTGTCAGCAGGCTGTACAGTTCAGCGGTAAGGGTGAGACTCGGAGTGATAGGCAGAATAGGAAAATAAGTTACTAAACTTTGCATGACACAGATGTGTGAACATGAGTCATTGATGCAAAAATAAATCAAGTTCACACACATATTTTTATGAGATTGAGTTTAAGTGTGTCTGTTAGCACGTGAGTGTATGTATGCATGCGTGTGTGTGCTGCATGTCTATGCCTGTGTGTGTATTTGTGAGCATAAGATAGAGATAAAAATATTAATAGATAGGAAGAGGGAACATGGATGAGTGCTATGATAACAGCCAACCAATTGTGCTCCCAATCTTCCAGCCCAGTTTATATTGCAAAAGACACTATTCCAGGTTAAAATCAACTGGCAAGTAGACAGACATAAACCCACTCTGATGTCTTGGTGAGATGCATGCCACTGTGCTAGGTGCACTGACCAGACAGGACACATTAAACACCAAAGCATCCCTCTCTCTCTCTACCCAAAGTCCCTACAAGGCCCGTTTTGAGACCCAAGGGAACTATGCAAAAGAATGTGGCATTGCTGTACAAACATGAAATAAACTATTTGTTGGTTTTCTTCATCGGTGGATATACAAGAAACATGCTGGATAAGCTAATTGAAATTGGTCATCGAAGGAACAAAATACACAATGTTTTCCTAAATTAAAATATTTTTCCCAGCTTCCTGCTCCACAGACAGTGGAGTATGTTACAGTCAGTGGAAGTCACTCCTTATTATACCCTCCTGGCCGTAACCCCTGCTTTCGGCCATCTGTGTTTGCCTAGCTTTCTGGTCCGTAATCACTGCAGTTCATTGGGTGGAATTCACTCCGCATCCTGCTGATAATATATCAGAGTAACACTTAATTTGCAAGTGCTGGTCATTTCTTTATACAATCCCATATCACTCTCTACCACCCATCACCACTGCCCTTTAGAAACCTTTTGTGTGGCAGCCACTCTCTCTGGTTGTCTTGACACGCTGACCAGCATAGTCTTCAATATCAAACACAATCACGCTTCATAGCTGGGGCCAGATTTGAACCTCCGACCTCTGCCTAAAAAGCAAGCCGCAGGGTCGGGGTAGGGGCTAGGGGTCGTTCCTGTTGGACGGGCCATACATTTGAATAAGCTTCTATTTAGAATGATAATCCCATCCCATTGCAGTATATGATACATAAAAATAATATCTATTTTTATAATGTTATTTGTAGTGTGTGTAATTTCATGTAATTTGCGTTTTTTCCTTGTTGTTATTAGGAGCATTATCTCTCGTGACGTGTGATGTAGAAAGTGGGTCAGGCTTTCCACTAAAGGGCTTCCGGCCCCTTCTTTGTTGCTAGCTGTTAAATCTAATCATGCTTAATGCCTGGTCAAACTGCTACCCAAATTGTCTTTTTTCTGTTCTCTCATTTGTGTGTTGAAACTGAAATTCTGTTGACAGTATACATGTAACCACACCAATCTACACCAAATCCCAACTACATGAAATCACCTGGGACTGAAGTAATGTAACAATTTAATCTGCAAAGATCACTATTGTTGTAAAATAGTCGCTTCTTTTCTAGTGAGGGGTTGTTATAATCACTCTCAATGCATATAAACAGCAAAGTGTCTTTTTTCTGCTGTTTTCATGGACATAGAGAGTCGGGACTGTGTTAACAACACATTTCCAGCCAGATGCAGACTTAACCTATGGCTATCATCTCTTTTCTCCATACCAAAGAACCCTTCTCACTAAACTGTCTCGATAAAATGTTATTTTTCAAATTGAGATTATGAATCGAAATCTAACTGAGACCACAGGCTCTTTTATTAATTAGTTTGAAACTGGGAAATGTTTTTTCTATCCTCACCACATAGGAAAAATATTGTGTTTGAATGAGCTTACTATTGCAAGAAAGTAATCTATCCACTATCAAACTATTCAGTGGCTCAATGTAGGCTACAGTTATTAACACTGGCTCTTTAAGATTTTGTTTTAACCAATTACTTGATACTACAATACTAATCTGTAATGTAAACTAGGATATACCAGTAGACAGAGAACACCATCAGTTGTTGGTTTATAATATGGCTGCTTATAATCCGCACCAATTTGTGAATCCTTCTTGGGTTTGATGACACAGCTGTTTCTGGGCTTGTTGAGTTGAGTGGTATTGTGCATGTAAACCTTTCTTGATTAAATGGGGTGAAGCTATATCAAACCCCATCTGTATTGCGTCATTTATAGCACTTTTGACAGGGGATCTCTCAAATGTCTCTTCGGTAAGTATCTCCCATGGTGGTCTACAGCTATGGCATTCCATATCACTGAGAGAGCGCAGTTCATTGGTTTTACTTTTCAATTCATTACCGGTAAACGTAATGAAAATAATTCAGGCTCCCTCCTCAAAAATAAATGATGAATAAAGTAATGAGACATTGAAGAGGACACAAGCCAAACAGGGAGATGACCATCAGTGGGCTTGATTATCTCTGAATGCTTTATTATTTATTATCTCTGTGGCATAACTCAAGAGGTGGATTTTGACAGTGTATTGTATTGGTGGTCTACTCTGAAACATTCGATGTAAGCCAATTAGAAGGCTGTTTCCTGACCATTTTGCTGAAATATTGACATTTTTGGGGTCGAGGTAGATCAATTGAGCATGCTTTAAAAAACATTGAATGCCACACAGTATTTCACAAAATAGTAAAAATGATCTCCTTTATTTCCAAAAATCCTGGACATCAAATAGCCACCTCATTGCCTTCGATCTTAAAACCTGGCTGACAATTAGTATAGTCTAGGTCCCCAGATCAAGTTCTTCTAGGCTGAGCTCAAGGGAACTTGACAGAGAGACCTGGCTAGATCGAGAACCATGATTTATCTTATTAGCCACATCACTACTCCTGTCAGGGGATAAAAGACTGCAGTGTAACAGGAAGTGACAGTGTTTATTAGCGACGCTGTTGCTCATGAGAGATTTCAGGGTAAATTACCGACTGGGGGCATGGGGCCTTTTCTCCCCTCCTCTCACAAACCCTCCTCAGCCATAACCCACAATACACTGCATTCACGAAGAGACAAAATAGGACGAAAAAAGGAGGAGATTATGAAAAAGTAACAGAAAGAGGAAAGGAGGAATGTGGGAAAACGGGTGCTCGGGGCTACCATCCTGCTTTCTCTCCACTCCAAATTGTGGTTTCTCTGAAAGGATGACACGGGTATTAGCAGAAACAAATTGCTTTCCCCTCACACACTCAGTGTAGACAGTCCATTCAGACAGAATATGAAAAGAGCGGAACTACTTTTTTCGTGCAGACAACACATACATGTACCAGACAAAACACTTCTATTAAGGAACGCGTAAACTGAGCTTGTTATACACTGGAGGTAGCAAATACCTTCCTCTCCTTGAGCAATGAACTACAGGTAACTGCCAAAATAAAGGAAACTCATAAAGTGTCTCAATAAGGCATTGGGCCACCACGAGCCAGAACAGCTTCAATGCACCTTGACATAGATTCTACTAGAGTCTGGAACTCTATTGCAATGATGCGAAACCATTCTTACACGAGAAATTCCATAATTTGGTGTTTTGTTGATGATGGTGGAAAACGCTCTCAGGCGCCGCTCCAGAATCTCCCATAAGTTTTCATATGTGTTGAAATCTGGTGTCTGACGGCCATGGCATATGATTTACATCCTTTTCATGCTCATCAAACCATTCAGTGACCACTTGTGGATGGGGACATTGTCATGCTATGGAGACGTAGCCATAGTAGCCAAAATAATGGCTTGCCCAGCATTTTGTACATGACCCTAAGCATGATGGCTTAATTAACTCAGGAACCACAACTGTATCACTCATTTACTCAAGCTTTTCCATTATATTGTCAGTTAACTGTACATTATATGGCACACAAAAATGCTATACCATCAGGCTATATTTTCTGGGACTCATGCCACTCTTTCATAAATAACAGATGTGATATGTGATGAAAATACAGTACATGAATGGTATGTCACATGCGCCGAATACAACATTACATTACAGTGAAATGCTTACTTACAAGCCCTTTTCCTGTAGTCCACAATCATCTCCTTTGTCTTGATCACGTTGAGGGAGAAGTTGTTATCATGGCACCACTCTGACCTCCTCCATATAGGGTGTCTCATCATTGTCTGTGATCAGGCCTACCACTGTTGTGTCGTCGGCAAACTTAATGATGGTGTTGTAGTCATGCCTGGCCATGCAGTCATGGGTGAACAGGGAGTACAGGAGGGGACTGAGCACGCACCCCTTGAGGGTCCCCCATGTTGAGGATCAGTGTGGCAGATGGGTTGTTACTTTTCCTTACCACCTGGGGGAGGCCCATCAGGAAGTCCAGATTCCAGTTGCAGAGGGAGGTGTTTAGTCCCAGGGTCCTTAGCTTATTGACGAGCTTTAAGAGCACTATGGTGTTGAAATCTTAGCTGTAGTGAATGAATAGCATTCTCACATAGGTGTTCATTTTGTCCAGGTGGGAAAGGGCAGTGTGGAGTGCAATAGAGATTGCATCATCTGTGGATTTGTTGGGGTGGTATGCAAATTGGAGTGGGTCTAGGGTTTCTGGGATAATGGTGTTGATATGGGCCATGACAGCCTTTCAAAGCAGTTCATGGCTACAGACGTGAGTGCTACGGGCCGGTAGAAATTTAGGCAGGTTACCTTAGTGTTCTTGGGCACATGGACTATGGTGGTCTGCTTGAAACATGTTGGTATTACAGACTCAGTCAGGGACAGGTTGAAAATGTCAGTAAAGACACTTGCCAGTTGGTCAGCTCATGCACGGAGTACACGTCCTGGTAATCCGTCTGACCCCGCGGCCTTGTGAATGTTGACCTGTTTAACGGTCTTACTCACGTCGGCTATGTAGAGTGTGATGACACAGTCGTCCGGAACAGCTGATGCTCTCATGCATGTTTCAGTGTTGTTTGCCTCGAAGCGAGCATAGAAGTAATTTAGCTTGTCTGGTAGGCTCGTGTCACTGTGCAGCTCGTAGCTGTGCTTCCCTTTGTAGTCTGTAATGGTTTGCAAGTCCTGCCACATCTGACGAGCGTCGGAACCGGTGTAGTACGATTCAATCTTAGGCATGTATTGATGCTTTGCCTGTTTGATGGTTGGTCAGAGGGCATAGCAGGATTTCTTATACGCGTCCGGGTTAGAGTCCCGCTCCTTGAAAGTGGCAGCTCTTGCCTTTAGCTCAGTGCGGATGCTGCCTGTAATCCATGGCTTCTGGTTGGGGTATGTACGTACGTACGGTCACTGTGGGGACGATGTCATTGATGAACTTATTGAAGAAGCCAGTGACTGATGTAATGTACTCCTCAATGCCATCGGAAGAATCCCAGAACATATTACAGTCTGTGCTGTAGGCAGGAATCAGGATAGAATTATGGTCAGATTTGCCATATGGAGGGTGAGGGAGAGCTTTGTACACAGACTTGGTGCCAGCATCGGTTTGTGGTGGTAAATAGACAGCTACAGAAAATATGGATGAAAACTCTCTTGGTAAATAGTGTGGTCTACAGCTTATCATGAGATACTCTACCTCAGGCGAGCAAAACCTCAAGACTTCCTTAACATTAGATTTTGTGCACCAGCTGTTGTTTACAAATATACACAGACCGACACCCCTTGTCTTACGGAAGGCAGCTGTTCTATCTTGGCAATTCAGCGTAAACCCCTCCAGCTGTATTTTATCCATATTGCGTTCAGCCACGACTCAGTGAAATATAAGATATTACAGTTTTTAATGTCCTGTTTGTAGGATATTCATGATCGTAGCACGTCTAGTTTGTTATCCAATGATTGTACGTTTGCTAATAGGACTGATGGTAGAAGCAGATTACCCACTCGCCGTCGGATCCTTACAAGGCACCCTGACCTACGTCCCCGATATCTCCGTCTCTTTCTCCTGTGAATGACGGGGATGAGGGCCTTGTAAGTTGTCTGAAGTAAGGGAAGACCCCCATGAAATGGACAAAAATGAATGGGAACATATTGGCACCACACGAATCATACACCCTAATGACAATACCACCCAATTTGGTCCACATTCATCCAAATCATATTGCAAATTTCATATGGCAAATGCCAAGTGTCACACCCCAAAAATCCTATAGATGGCGAGCGCGCTCCACCGTGGATTTTCTTATTGCAAATGTAACACAAGTCAACATCCAAGAGTAAAACTTTGAAAAAATGTATTTATTTTTGAAAACTTATCACCCCCTTAAAAAAGTGCTTTCTGGACCGTTTTTCATTTTTTTTTCGATTCTTTTGTCAATTACACATGTGTAAGAGCTGTATGAACATACTTTTGACATATTTTATTGACATAATTGTGCAAACCATGAACCCGGGCCAACACAAATCAATTCTTAGAGTATCAGGCACGTTTTCACATTACGTCTTTTATAGGGCAGGAGAATGACAAAGCAATTTACATGATTGCTTTTATTATAATTTTTACATTACAAACAGTGAAAATAATTTTTCATTGCAGGAGACGTACCAGATCCTGGCAAATGAGTTCTGGAACCTAACAGTCCAATACTGAGAGGTGCTGGATCCTGATCTGGCTTAAATTAAGCACTGGTGATTACCCCAGCTCCATCCATCAGCTTTATAGCAAACTAAGTGGGGTTGCTGATGTTGACTGAAAAACAAATTAAGGAGCGTGCCTTTAATGGAACCACTTTGATGTGGAAAGAACCTCCTTTATGTTACATTGAGGCTATTGACAGCCCTTCCTAATCCCTAGTATGGGACTCAAGAGGCTTCATCTCTCTCATTGCTTGTGCTTGGCTTTCTCAGTGAGCAACGGGCCCCTATCTCACATGAACACAAACCTCTTTTAAAGACACTGGATCCCTCTCTGAATGACTGTGTATGTTATTCACATGACAGCATCTGAATAACATTGTTCTATAAAGGTCTCAAGCCAGGAAAAAATCAAATAATAATAAAAAAGGAGAACCAGTACCGCTTGGTTCCAGAATTATGTAATTTAAACGCGATGACTACATTGTTCCTTATGGCTAAATAAATTCGATTTTACTTTATTTATTTATTAAATTTCAGATAATAATACATGACATAGATAATACCCAGTCATCATACTAATGGTGGCTTTTTGTAGTTTCCCGGATTTGCCTTTTTAGCAGAACATTCACCACTCTCTTAAATGGTTAACTCCGCCCTCTTGCAGCACAGGCCGAGGTCCTGAGACATTATAAACGCTTCTGATGGTGTGTTTGTGTGATGCCAGACAAAGGCCATTTTCAAACAATCCCACGACTACTGCTGTGTCTACAGACAGCCCCCAAACAAACAAAAACCGAATCTCAGAAAATGAGTGCACAACTGGTAAATAATCGCTTTTACTGTCGATATGTCAGTCAGTCAGGTGGCTTGCTGCCGCCAGATACCTTTATTGCATTAATGTTGAAGGGCTCTGACTAGTAGTACTTAGCCAGCTAGAGGATGACGGTAGAAGCTAAGGTTCAACAGAGCCTTCCTCAGTAGGAGCAAAAAGTAGGCTACTTAAGTTTTCATAATAACTCCTTGCTCGTACACGCTTTTTCAGTTCTGCCCACACATTTTCTATAGGATTGAGGTCAGGGCTTTGTGATGGCCACTCCAATACCTTGACTTTGTTGTCCATTTTGCCACAACTTTGGAAGTATGCTTGAGGTCATTGTCCATTGGAAGACCCATTAGCGACCAAGCTTTAACTTCCTGACTGATGTCTTGAGATGTTGCTTCAATATATCCACATAATTTTCCTCCCTCATGATGCCATCTATTTTGTGAAGTGCACCAGTCCCTCCTGCAGCAAAGCACCCCCACAACATGATGTTGCCACCCGCGTCGTTCACGGTTGGGATGGTGTTTTTCGGCTTGCAAGCCTCCCCCTTTTTCCTCCAAAAATAACAATGGGCATTATGGCCAAACAGTTCTATTTTTGTTTCATCAGACCAGAGGACATTTCTGCAAAAAGTACAATCTTTGTCCCAATGTGCAGTTGCAAACCGTAGTCTGGCTTTTTTTATGGCGGTTTTGGAGCAGTGGCTTCTTCCTTGCTGAGCGGCCTTTCAGGTTATGTCGATATAGGACTCGTTTTACTGTGGATATAGATACTTTTGTACCTGTCTCCTCCAGTATCTTCACAAGGTCCTTTGCTGTTGTTCTGGGATTGATTTCCACTTTTCGCACCAAAGTACGTTCATCTCTAGGAGACAGAATCCGTCTCCTTCCTGAGCGGTATGGCGGCTGCGTGGTCCCATGGTGTTTATACTTGCATATTATTGTTTGTACAGATGAATGTGGTACCTTCAGGCATTTGGAAATTGTTCCCGAAGATGAACCAGACTTGTGGAAGTCCCGTGTGGCTCAGTTGGTAGAGCATGGCGTTTGCAACGCCAGGGTTGTGGGTTCAATTCCCCAAAAATGTATGAAATGTATGCATTCACTACTGTAAGTCGCTCTGCATAAGAGCATCTGCTCAATGACTAAAATGTAAAATGCACAATCTTTTTTCTGAGGTCTTGGCGGATTTCTTTTGATTCTCCCATGATGTCAAGCAAAGAGGCACTGACATTGAAGGTAGGCCTTGAAGTACATCCACAGGTACACCTCCAATTGACTCAAATTATGTCTTCAAATAATCTGTCTGTAAACAATTGTTGGAAAAATTATTTTGTCATGCACAAAGTAGATGTCCTAACCGACTTGCCAAAACTATAGTTTGTTAACAAGAAATTTGTGGAGTGGTTGAAAAAGGAGTTTTAATGACTCCATCCTAAGTGTTTGTATACTTCAGACTTCAACTGTATAGCCAGGAAGAACTTTTGGACATCAGAGCGGCAGTAGCTCACCAGCCTTGCCAGCATTACGACCAGTAATACGACTTTCTCGAATCGGATCCTTTGTTCGTACCCCCAGGGCAATTGAATTGAATCCAGAGGCTGATCCAAAACACCTCCGACGGAGAAGAGGTGCTAGGAATGGACTTCTAGTCTGACTCAGGAGGCGCGCACACCACCCACCACTAACGAGTATATTACTTGCTAATGTTCAGTCTCTGAATAATAAAGTTGACGAGCTCAGGGCTAGGATTTCCTTCCAGAGAGTCATCAGGCATTGTAACATACTCTGTTTCACAGAAACATGGCTCTCTTGAGATATACTGTCAGAGTCCGTACAGCCAGTTGGGTTCCCAGTTCATCGCGTAGACAGGAATACATATCTCTTAGGGAAGAAGAAGGGTGGGGGTGTATGTTTTTTTTTTTATAACTACTCGTGGTGTGATTGTGATAACATACAGCCCTAGAATACCTCCCAATCAAATGACGACCGTATTACCTTAAAGTCACAACCTTGTATATTCCCCCTCAAGCCAATAGCACGACGGCCCAAAATGAACTTCACTGGACTTTAGGCAAATTGGAAACCACATATCCTGAGGCCGCATTTCTTGTAGCTGGGGATTTTATAAAAGCAAATTAGAAGCAAACGCTACCGAAGTTATATCAAGACATTGACTGTAGTACTCGCGGTGCTAAAACACTAGACCACTGCTACTCCATCTTCTGGGATGCCTACAAGGCCCTCCTCTGCCCTCCCTTTGGCAAATCTGATCACAACTCCATTTTTCTCCTCCCTTCCTATAGGCTGAAACTCAAACAGGAAGTATCCGTGCTAAGGGTTATTCAATGCTGGTCTGACCAATCGGAATCCATGCTTCAAGATTGTTTTGATCACGCATATAGCCTACAAGAATAACATTGACAAATACACTGATATGGTGACTGAGTTTATCAGGAAGTATGTAGGAGATCTTGTACCCACTGTGACTGTTACAAACTACCCTAACCAGAAACCGTGGATAGATGGCCACATTCACGCAAAACTGAAAGCGCAAACCCGGCAATCAAACAGGCAAAATGTCAGTATACAGTGGTTCGTCCTTTAAAAGTTGCAGCGTACTGAGGTGCAGCTTGCATGGTGCCGCAGAATTCTATGGCACGTTATTTAAGTGTGAACCACTGGTACAGTTAATCCTAGTTAGTGCTAGTTTGACCACCAGAGGGCATCTTTGAGAAGCATTTGATAGCCTTCAATAGTGGCTGTACTTGAGAATTTCAAACCTTTTTTTGTAAGAACATATTACATGGAATGGATTTTAAGAAACTTTGCTTAATTAATTTGATTAAAATTATGGTGCTTTTATTCCAAGAAAAATGAAAAACCCTCTGGGTTTCGGTTAGGATGGAACGGAAAATATGGTGCTGTATAACGTGACGGTCAGGAGTAGGCTACAGTACTGGGCTATTTAGCTAAAGAATTCCTGTGTCGTGCAGGCATGCGGGAGACCGGGGATCAATTCCCTGACGGGGAGGCCGGCCGCCACCGGGAGACCCATGAGGCAGCTTTTGGTTTTAATTTAGAATCTTCCAATCCTCTATATGTAATTTTTGGCGGAGAGTCACGTCATATTTTTCGATATACTGTAGGCCTACCGTAGGCGACATGAGTCTCACTAGTGTTGAGTAATGTGCTGTTAAAAGTGGTGTAGGTCTTATTTATTTAAAGAGCATATTGAAGTTAGAAGCAATAGGATTTGAAACAATAGAAGTGCAAAATGGGTTGCTACAAATGCAGGTTCAATACACGTGCCAGCCGCCACAGGGACACCCATGAGTTGGCTTTTGGTTTTAATTTATAATCCTCCAATCCTCTATATGTAATTATTGGCGGAGAGTCACGTTATATTTTTCAATATGCTGTAGGCCTACCAATAGTGTCTTAGACAGCTGCGCCACTCGGGAGGCCCCATCCACAAAGTATCAAAAAACAGAGAGGTGTTGGTAAAGGTATATTGTCCTGCTAATAGCCCATAATGGGCTATTATAATACTGTACATGGTGTCCAGGTCAGGATAACCAAAACATTTATTTATTAAAGACTATCAGAAAGAATGTTGGTACTTATTTATTTTGATCCAAAGCCATGAATGAGTGAGTCACTCAGCTTTATGTAGGTGTCAGGCTATATGACTGTGCCATCAAGTTGATAATATATAAAGATATTTTGGAGGTTATTTCATTTTCAAAAACACTAAAGTGAGCGATTGTAATCTGAATAAAGGCTAAAATAATATTTCTGTTTTTAGAGGGAGAGAAACGCTGGGCCAATTGTGCGCCACCCTACAGTATGGGACTCCCAATCACGGTCCGATGTGATACATAATAATAATACTTTTTGTTGTCTTTTCTGGTGGATTAAACTGAAATTGCAACCAATCACGGTAAGAAATACATTTTACAATAGAATTCTCCCCCTACCCTCCTTCTAGGCAAGTTCATTGTCCAGCTACCTGCTAATAGCCATAATGGCACTGTACAATGTGTTTGAACAAGCATTTTCCAGTAAGCAACAATTTGTTTACCTTCGTTAGACAACTTTGTTCCAATATTTCTGTAATTCAGCGATATTTATTCCCATAGTAATTCGTTAAGGATCCATAACTAAATAAACATCGGAATTTTGAAAGAGTATTTTTATAATTATTTTTATTAACGAAAGCATAAAGATGCTGATTAAGAAATACAGTATTATACAGTATATTGTACTGTATTGCATCTTGTTTACATCTTGTTTACATTCTTTACTGTAACCACAATGTCACACAGAATTTGTATCTACCTTTCCAATTACTTTTAGAGTTTGGGATTAATTTGATTAATATTATGGTGTTTCAATTACAAGAAAAACGAAAAACCCTCTGGATTTCCGTTAGGATGTAACGTAAAATGTGGCGCTATACATCGGTGCTAAAATAGTTGTAGGCTGTTGCTTGAAATCCTATTGCTTTTAACTTTAATATGCTCTTTAAATAAATAATACCTGCACCACTTTTAACAGCACATTACTCAACACTAGTGAGACTCATGTTGTCTACGGTAGGCCGACAGTATATCAAAAAATATAACGTGACTCTCCGGCAATAATTACATATAGAGGACTGGAGAATTGGAGGATATTTCAGTGATATTTATTCCCATAGTAATTCGTTATAACTCAATAAATAAACATCGGAATTTTGAAAGAGTATTTTTATCATTATTTTAACGAAAGCATAAAGATGACATTATTAGTTGCATTGTTTTAGTTTGAATGTGCAGATGGCACTAAGAACAGTGGGAACGTTTCCCTAGTCAGCGCCATTATTAGTGCAATGCCCCTTAAGGTGTTGCTCTGTGCTACGCAGTGTGGCGGGGTGGGTGGGTGGGTGTCCCCCCCTTCCCCTTCCCCTTCCTCCTCCTCCCTTCCCCATGGGCTAGGTCTGTCTTCTGTGTGCGGCTCTGCGGCCCATCCCGTGCCCCCTGCCCTCGTGCCTTGAACCTTGCGTGCTTTCAGTGGATACGGGTGGAGAACTGCAAGGCAATCCCATTGTGCTCCACTCGGGAACCATGACCAATATGACCAATATATATTGTCCTGCTAATAACAGGGTTAATAATATATCTGTGAGAATTTCCAAGGGGCTTTTATGTAATTCTAAATGAATAATAATAATCACTTTGTTTAAAAAATAACAATGTTTTGGAGATTATTTTGTTTTGAAATAATGTAAAATGAGCGAGAAAAGGGCCATACTTTAACATGGGGTGAGACATTGTTACTAATTTGTAAATATAGCCAGTTGGTTATTTAGAATCATTTATTTCTGTTTTTAGAGGGAGAAAAACCAAAAACATACAGTCATCTCATGGGTCTCCCAGTCAACGCTGGCACAGGTATTGAACCAGCATCTGTAGCGACACAGCTTGCACTGCTGTGTAGTGTCTTAGACCGTTACGCCACTCAGGCGATGTACAATGTGACTGGTCGGGAGTGGGCTACAGTACTACAGTAAGAGCCTTCTCCACCACACTGTCTGTGTGGGTGGCCCAGTTTGTCTGTGATGTGTACACCGAGGAACTTAAAACCTTCCACCTTCTCCACTGCTGACCCTTCGATGTGGATAGGGAGACGCTCCATCTGCTGTTTCCTGAACTCCACGATCATCTGCTTTGTTTTGTTGACGTTGAGTGAGAGGTTGTTTTTCTGACACTACACTCCGAGTGCCCTTACCTCCTCCCTGTAGGTTGTCTTGTCGTTGTTGGTAATCAAGCCCACTACTGTTGTGTCGTCTGCAAACTTGATGATTGACTTGGAGGCATGCATGGCCACGCAGTCATGGGTGAACAGGGAGTACAGGAGGGGGCTGGTCCCCTCTATGCTGTTATAACAGCCTCCACTCTTCTGGGAAAGCTTTCCACTAGAATTATGAACATTGCTGCGGGGCTTGTTTCCATTCAGCCACAAGAGCATTAGTGAGGTCGAGCACTGATGTTGGGAGATTAGGGCTGGCTCGAAGTCTGGGTTCCAATTCATCCTAAAGGGTTTTGATAGGGTTGAGGTCAGGGTTCTGTGCAGGCCAGTCAAGATCTTCCACACCGATCTCAACAAACCACTTCTCTATGGACCTTGAATTGTGCACATTGTCATGCTGAAACAGGAAAGGGCCTTCCCCAAACTGTTGCCACAATGTTGGAAGCACAGAATCATCTAGAACATCATTGTATGCTGTAGCGTTAAGATTTCCCTTCACTGGAACTAATGAGCCTAGCCCGAACTATGAAAAACAGCCCCAGACCTTTATTCCTCTTCCACCAAACTTTACAGTTGGCACTATGCATTGGGTTAGGTAGCGTTATCCTGGCATCGTTCAAACCCAAATTCGTCCGTCGGACTGACTGATGCTGAAGCTGATTCATCACTCCAGAGAATACGTTTCCACTGCTCCAGAGTCCAATTGCGGTGAGTTTTACACCACTCTAGCCGACGCTTGGCAGGGGCAGCTCTAGCAGGACAGAAATTTGAATAACTGACTTGTTGGAAAGGTGTCATACTATGACGGCAAAGCTAAAAATGTTGAAAGTCACTGAGCTCTTCAGTAAGGTAATTATACTGCCAATGTTTGTCTATGGGGATTGCATGGCTGTGTGCTCGTTTCTATACACCTGTTAGCAACGGGTGTGGCTGAAATAGCCGAATCCACAAATTTGAAGGGGTGTCCACATACTTTTGTATATAAACTCAGCAAAAAATGTCCTCTCACTGAACAACAAGAGACCACAGATCTGGGTTCAGGCCTAAACGTATTAACCTGTTAAAGAAAAGGGTTCATATTGAAACAAAAATGATTGAATTCCCATAGGTGACGTTGTTGCCGGTGATGTCTGTTGAGGACCTGCCTTACAACAGGCCTACAAGCCCTCAGTCCAGCCTCTTTGCATTTATTTTCTGCAAACTTAACATGTGTAAATATTTGTATGAACATAACAACATTCAACAACTGAGACATACACTGAACAAGTTCCACAGACATGTGACTAACAGAAATGGAATAATGTGTCCCTGAACAAAGGGGGGTCAAAATCAAAAGTAACAGAAAGTATCTGGTGTGGCCACCAGATGCATTAAGTACTGCAGTGCATCTCCTCCTCATGGACTGGACCAGATTTGCCAGTTCTTGCTGTGAGGTGTTACCCCACTCTTCCACCAAGGCACCTGCAAGTTCCCAGACATTTCTGGGGGGAATGGCCCTAGCCCTCACCCTCAGATCAAACAGGTCCCAGATGTGCCCAATGGGATTGAGATCTGGGCTCTTCGCTGGCCATGGCAGAACACTGACATTCCTGTCTTGCAGGAAATGAAAAACACAAGGGTACCACATGAGGGAGGAGGATGTCTTCCCTGTAACGCACAGCGTTGAGATTGCCTGCTATGACAACAAGCTCAGTCCGATGATGCTGTGACACACCGCCCCAGACCATGACGGACCCTCCATCTCCA
The DNA here is from genome assembly GCF_965601325.2 of Salmo salar. Taxonomy (NCBI): domain Eukaryota; kingdom Metazoa; phylum Chordata; class Actinopteri; order Salmoniformes; family Salmonidae; genus Salmo; species Salmo salar. The sequence goes on from NC_138311.1 coordinate 7,693,168, forward strand.
AATCGATCTCGCTCCAGAGTACAGGCCTCGGTGTAACGCTCATTCCTTCGACGATAAACGTGAATCCGACCATCACCCCTGGTGAGACAAAACCGCGACTGCCAGTCCTGTCTGGTACAGCGACGGTGGGTTTGTGCCCATAGGTGATGTCTGGTGAGGACCTGCCTTACAACAGGCCTACAAGCCCTCAGTCCAGCCTCTCTCAGCCTATTGTGGACAGTCTGGGCACTGATGGAGGGATTGTGTGTTCCTGGTGTAACTCGGGCAGTTGTTGCCATCCTGTACCTGTCCCGTAGGTATGATGTTCGGATGTACCGATCCTGTGCAGGTGTTGTTACACGTGGTCTGCCACTGCGAGGACGATCAGCTGTCCGTCCAGTCTCCCTGTGGCGCTGTCTTAGGCGTCTCACAGTACGGACATTGCAATTTATTGCCCTGGCCACATCTGCAGTCCTCATGCCTCCTTGCAGCATGCCTAAGGCACGTTCATGTATATGAGCAGGGACCTTGGGCATATTTCTTTTGGTGTTTTTCAGAGTGAGTAGAACTTTCATAACTGTGACCTTAATTGCCTACCGTCTGTAAGCTGTTAGTGTCTTAACGACCGTTCCACTGGTGCATGTTCATTAATTGTTTATGGTTCATTGAGCAAGCATGGGAAACAGTGGTTAAACCCTTTACAATGAAGATCTGTGAAGTTATTTGGATTACCTGTCCCTCGGGTTCTCTGGCACTGGCCTTTTAACTATTCCAAAGCCTAGGACCAAGAGGCATGAAGAGGCAGCCTTTAGTTATTATGCCACCAGCTTCTAGAATAGCCTGCCAGAGAACATGGGGGGGGCTGAAACTGTGGACATATTTAACAGAGATCTTGAAACATATTTTTTTGCTTTGCATTTCCTCATTGTGATATTTAGTTGTTCAGTTTTTGTCATTCTTTAGTTTTTTATCTTATGTTTGATGTGTGGTCAATATTTCAGCTTTTTATTTTCATAGTTTTTCATTCGTTTTTTCCAGTAAAGCACTTTATATTGAATATCTGAAATGTGCTATATAAACAAAGCTTCACTTGATTTGATTTGTTATAATAGCCATATCTAGGAAAACCAAAGTTTCAAAGCCTGGGCCTAATATAGTGTATATGTGTTCATGCAATAAGTTTTGTAGTGATTCCGATGTTGATGATGTAAAGAATATTTTCTGGTCTGTGGCGTGTAATGAGGAGTAAGTAACCAGACGCTGCCCTTGACAAGTTTAGGAAATTGCTTACTCCAGTTACTAATAAGAATGCACCCATGAAGAAAATTCCTGTAAAAACTGATAACTCCCTGTGGATTGATGAGGAATTGAGAAATTGTATGGTTGAGAGGGCTGAGGTGTAAGGGCTGTCGTCATGGAGAGAAGTGGACCAAAATGCAGCGGAGTTCGTATTCGTCATCTTTAATGCAAACGGAACACTATACACTTACAAAACAATAAACAACGGACAGCTAAACAGTACTGACAGCATAACACACTGAACAGAAACAATTACCCACAACCACAAGGAAAAACACACACTACTATATAGGACTCCCAATCAAAGGCAACTCAACACACCTGCCTTCAATTGGGAGTCCAACAACCAACTCACACGTAACACAAAAATCTCTGCCACGTCCTGACCAAAACTAATACAATTCCTCCCTCTGCTGGTCAGGACAGGACATGAGGCAAAATTAATGGCAAATAAGTCTGGCTGCACAACCGATTGGCAAAAGATCAGCAAATTGAGAAATCATGTGACTAAACTGAATAAAAATAAGAAGAAACTATACTACGAAACAAAGATAAATTATGTAAAGAATGGGGCAAAAAGGCAAACCCAGCTCCACCAGTCATTGAGTCAGATGGCTCATTCTACACAAAACCCAATAATATTGCCAACCACTTAAATAATTGTTTTAATGGGCAAGATTAACAAATTTAGGCATGACATGCCAGCAACAAACGCCAACCCTACACATCCAAGTAGAACTGACCAAATTATGAAAGACATGCATTGTAATTTTGAATTACGTAAAGTAAGTGTGTAAGGTGAAAAATATATTTGTGTCTATCAACAATGAAAAGCCAACTGGGTCTGACAACTTGGATAGAATATTACTGAGGATAATAGCGGACAATGTTGCCACTTCTATTTGCAATTTCTTCAATCTAAGCCTACAAGAACGTTTGTGCCCTCAGGCCTGGAGGAAACCAAATGTCATTCTGCTACCCAAGAACAGTAAAGCCCCCTTTACTGGCTCAAAAAGCCGACCAATCAGCCTGTTACCAACCCTTAGTAAACTTTTGGAAAAAATGAGTTTGACCAGATACAATGCTATTTTACAGTAAACAAATTGACAACAGCTATGCTTATAGGGAAGGGCATGCACAGCACTTACACAAATGACTGATGAAATTTGTGTAAGACAAATTGATGATAAAAAGATTGTGGGAGCTGTTTTGTTAGACTTCAGTGTGGCTTGACATTATCAATCATAGTCTGTTAATGGAAAAACGTATGTGTTACGGCTTTACACCCCCTGCTATACTGTGGATAAAGAGTTACCTGTCTAACAGAACACAGAGGGTGTTCTTTATTGGAAGCCTCTCCAAAAGTAATCCAGGTAGAATCAGGAATTCCCCAGGGCAGCTGTCGAGGCCCCTTACTGTTTTCAATCTTTACTAATGACATGCCACTGGTTGACTCAACACTATACATGTGAGCTACTAAAGAGAGTGAAATCACTGCAGCAGATAACAAAGAACTGCAGTCAGTTTCAGAATGGGTAGCGAGAAATATGTTTTTCAAAAACTAAAAGCATTGTTTATGGGACAAATCATTCATTAAACCCGGAACCTCAACTAAACTAATGAATAATGTGGAAATTGAGCAAGTTGAGGTGACTAAACTCCTTGGAGTAACCCTGAATTGTAAACTGTCATGGTCAAAACATGTTGATGCTACAGTAGCTAAGATGGGGAGAAGTCTGTCCATAATAAAGCACTGCTCTGCCTTCTTAACAACACTATGAACAAGGCAAGTCCTACAGGCCCTAGTTTTGTCACACCTGGACTACTGTCCATTTGTGTGGTCAGGTGCCACAGAGGGACTTAAGAAAATTACAATTGGCTCAGAACAGGGCAGCATGGCTGGCCCTTAAATGTACACAGAGAGTTAACATTAATAATATACATGCCAATCTGTCATGGCTCAAAGTAGAAGAGAGAATGACTTCATCACTACTTGTTTTGGTCAGAAGTATTGCTAACACTCACACTCTACCCACACGTACACATCGGTTTTGTATTGTAGATTGGTGGTAGTAGAATAGTGCCCTTAAGGGCACACATGTGTTCTGAAAAGTGTTCTGAAATGTAATGTCATGTAATACTTTGAATTGTATATAACTGCCTTAATGTTACTGGACCCCAGGAAGACTGTAGCCAAGGTGATAATGCCCCCCCATCCCATCCTTTCGGATCTCACTTAAACTCATTTTACATTTACATTTTAGTCATTTAGCAGACGCTCTTATCCAGAGCGACTTACAGTAGTGAATGCATACATTTCATACAATTTCATACATTTCATAAAAAAAAATTTCTGTGCTGGCCCCCCGTGGGAATCGAACCCACAACCCTGGCGTTGCAAAATCCAATCCAAAATTAAATCTAGAATCGGCTTCCTCATAGTGACAGATCAGTGGCATTTAAACATATTAAGCCATAATGAGATAATTTCCCCAAAATGATTTCAAACTATCAAACCATGTCATCATCTGTGCAATGCATTATGGGTGACAATAGCCAAAACCGCTTCATCTGCAAAATGATATGTAGGTGAGGGCAGATAATGTATGCCTTTTTCATTCATCAACAGATTTGAGCACTCCTTATCATGGTCAGAAACTTCAGAGTCACCAAACGCATAAGGGGCCTTCCTTTGCATTAAAATGCTATCTGAACGCACCCAATCATGATCTAAAAGCATATCCACTCGTGCTTCAGCCCAGTTTGAACAAAAACGGCTCTAATGAAGGTGTCCAACGTCGAAACATAAACCTATGTGTTTGTCCCCTGAATAAACTCAGATCTACAGTATACAGACACAGAGTGCTCCTTTTTCTTTATTTTCCTGGATTTTTTTGGTTTCTAATCAGAATATATCCTCTGACTGTTATTTCGACTGTTGTAATATTCCTAGGCAGTGGATAGTTTTTATTACATTTTAATATCATCCACAAACACTGTGCTTAGGGAGCAAGTGGGTAAAATTGACTGGTCACCTGTCCTGGATAGTGTAGTGGTTGGGAAGCTTTCAAATATAGATTCCTTGATGTGGTGAATGTGATGGCTCCCATTATACAAGTCAGAGTAAGCAGAGATCTAGCCCTTGATTTAATCATGAGATTCTAGAATCTATCTAAGCAAGGAATACATCCTTTAATACATTTAAGACCTGACAAGAGCAGCATGATTTTCTCCTATATAAACATCACAGAAATTAAGCACAGAGCAGAATGGACAAAGCTAAGAGGGGTTACTTTGCTGATAAAATTATTGAGAACAAAAAATGACCCTAAAAAACTAGGCTATAGTAGTACTACCAAAAACAAACTCAACAGTATTGGACTGAACATCAGGGGGGAGATGGTATATGAAAAAGCAAAGGTTGCCAATTAATTCAATTTTTTTTTTACTTCTGTTGCCAGCAAGCTGGTTAACAAGCTGCCCACCAGTTCTGATTTGTATGGAAATGACCATGTCAAGAAGTATTATGCCGAGTTAGGGGTTCAGCCAAACTCTTTTTTTTTATTTTTATGTAGCAACAGCCAAAATAGCCTGTATGCTAGCAGAGCTTAAATGCACCAAAGCCACAGACCTGGATAATATTCCTATAAGGTTGTGCTGCCCTTGAATATCACAAAAAAATCCTGTGGCACTAGCTTCGAATAGTCCCTGTGATATGCAACTTTTCAGGGAAGTCAGGAACCAGTACACACAGTCAGTTAGGAAAGCAAAGGCTAGCTTTTTCAAACAGAAATTTGCATCCTGCAGCAATATTCTAATAAGGTTTGGGACACTGTAAAGTCCATGGAGAATAAGAGCACCTCCTCTCAGCTGCCCACTGCACAGAGGCTAGGAAACACTGATACCACCGATAAATCCACGATAATCGAGAATTTCAATAAGCATTTCTCTACGGCTGGCCACGCTTTACACCTGGCTACCCCAACCCCGGCCAACAGCTGTGCACCCCCCAAAGCAATTGGCCCAAGCCCCCCCCCCCCCTCCCCCACCCAACTCCAGACAGCTGATGTCCTGAAAGAGCTGCAGAATCTGGATCCCTACAATTCAGCTGGGCTAGACAATCTTGACCCTCTCTTCCTAAAACTATCCGCCGCCATTGTCGCAACCCCTATTACTAGTCTGCTCAACCTCTCTTTCGTATCATCTGAGATTCTTAAAGATTGGAAAGCGGCCACGGTCATCCCCCTCTTCAAAGGGGGAGACACTCTAGGCCCAAACTGTTACAGACCTATATCCATCCTGCCCTGCCTTTCTAAAGTCTTCGAAAGCCAAATGAACAAACAGATCACCGACCATCTCGAATCCCACCCTACCTTCTCCGCTATGCAATCCGGTTTCCAAGCTGGTCACGGGTACACCTCAGCCACGCTCATCATAACCACCATCGATAAAAAACAGTACTGTGCAGCCCTCTTCATCGACCTGGCCAAGGCTTTCAACTCTGTCAATCACCGTATTCTTATCGGTAGACTCAACAGCCTTGGTTTCTCTAATGACTGCCTCACCTGGTTCACTAACTACTTCTTAGATAGAGTTCAGTGTATCAAATCGGAGGGCCTGTTGTCCGGACCTCTGGCAGTCTCTGTGGGAGTGACACAGGGTTCAATTCTCGGGCAGACTCTTTTCTCTGTATATATCAATGATGTCGCTCTTGCTGCGGGTGATTCTTTGATCCACCTCTACGTAGACGACACCATTCTGTACACATCTGGCCCTTCTTTGGACACTGTGTTAACAAACCTCCAAACGAGCTTCAATGCCATACAACACTCCTTCCGTGACCTCCAACTGCTCTTAAATGCTAGTAAAACAAAATGCATGCTCTTCAACCAATCGCTGCCGGCACCCACCCGCCCGACTAGCATCACTACTCTGGACGGTTCTGACTTAGAATATGTGGACAACTATAAATACCTAGGTGTCTGTCGACTGTAAACTCTCCTTCCAGACTCATATTAAGCATTTCCAATCCAAAATCAAATCTAGATTCGATTCCTATTTCGCAACAAAGCCTCCTTCACTCATGCTGCCAAACATACCCTCATAAAACTGACTATCCTGCCAATCCTTGACTTCGGCGATGTCATTTACAAAATAGCCTCCAACACTCTACTCAGCAAATTGGATGTAGTCTATCACAGTGCCATCCGTTTTTGTCACCAAAGCCCCATATACTACCCACCATTGCGACCTGTATGCTCTCGTTGGCTGGTCCTCGCTACATATTCGTCGCCAAACCCACTGGCTCCAGGTCATCTATAAGTCTTTGCTAGGTAAAGTTCCGCCTTATCTCAGCTCACTGGTCACCATAGCAACACCCACCCATAGCACATGCTCCAGCAGGTTTATTTCACTGGTCATCCCCAAAGCCAACACCTCATTTGGTAGCCTTTCCTTACAGTTTTCTGCTGCCAATGACTGGAACGAATTGCAAAAATCAGCAAGTTGGAGACTTATATCTCCCTCACTAACTTTAAGCATCAGCTGTCAGAGCAGCTGACCGATCGCTGCAGCTGTACATAACCCATCTGTAAATAGCCCATCCAACCAACTACCTACCTCATCCCCATATTTGTTTTTTGTTTTTTTCTGCTCTTTTGCACACCAGTATTTCTACTTGCACATCCTCATCTGCACATCTATCACTCCAGTGTTAATTTCTAAACTGTAATCACTTTGCCACTATGGCCTATTTATTGGATTACCTCCTTACTTCATTTGCAGACACTATATACAGATTTTCTATTGTGTTATTGACTGTACATTTGTTTATCCTTGTGTAACGCTGTGTTGTTGTTTTTGTCGCACTGCTTTGCATTATCTTGGCCAGGTCACAGTTGTAAATGAGAACTTATTCTCAACTGGCCTACCTGGTTAAATAAAGGTAAAAAAAGAAGGTTTCTTAGCGATTCTGCTGAGCAAATTGCCCCTTGTATTACACATATCGTTAATCTCTCTCTTGAACAAGGCATCTTTCTCAGGGACATGAAACAAGCTAAAGTTATACCTCTGTATAAGAAGGGGACAAAGTCTGACCCTGGGACTTATAGGACTGTATCTATCCTCAGTATAGCATCAAAGATCCTGGAGGGAGTTCTACATGAGAAAATGCATGAATATGTCAACAAACAAAGTCTAACGTATGATTTTCAGTCGGGTTTTAGAAAAACATACTCCACTGATTCATGTCTACTTTACTTGACTGACTTTATCAGGAAAGAGATTGATGAGGGACATCTCTGTGGAATGCTACTGCTTGACCTTGGCCTTTGATACAGTTAACCACTGTCTCCTAATCTCCACACTGGAGGCGCTAGGGTTATTAAGCAGTATCCCTCTAGGCTGGCTAAAGTCCTATTTGTCAGGTAGGGAGTAAGTAGTAGAGTTTAATGGTTCACCAATAAGTGTTGGCGTTCCGCAGGGGAGTGTGCTTGGGCCGCTACTGTTTTTACTGTGTATAAACGATCTGAAAGATGCTTGTTCTTGCCATGACTCTACACTTCTGGTGTCTCGTCAAAGTAAAACTATGTTTTAGAGAATACTTAGCACAGAGCTTACTAACATTAGCAAATGGCTAGGAGATAATAAGTGATCTCTTCACTTAGGTAAATCTGAGGCAATTATTTTGTGGTCCAGACCAAAATTGTGTAGGTCCTCTAAAATCAGAGAGGAGTTAGGGTGTGAGGTGCTGACTACTAAAACCTCTTAGCTACCTGGGATGCATCCTTAATGAAAGCTTGGAGGTATGAGCATGGCCACTATAGTGCTAGGGTTTGGCTAGAAAGTCCAAGCTGCTTGGTAAGGACTCCATGAGAGTGCTAGTCACTGCCCTTATTCAATGCCATTTTCACTACGCTACTACTTCCCGGTTTGTGGGTCGTTATCGAAGCTTCTGAAGGAGAAACTCCAGATAGCACAGAATAAGCTGATCAGGATAGTATTGAAGGTGAGTCCACGTACTCACATAGGCAGGAGCGGCTTTCAGGAACTTAACTGGCTGCCTGTTGAGGCTAGTGTCCCAGATTAGACTAGGTTTGGTTTTACAGGAGTACTTATGGTTCTGCGCCCAGATACCTAACTGATTACTTTCCCCATGTTAGGGATGCACACAATCACAGCACCAGATCAGGTGTTGCTAATGTGTGCTTATACAGGTTCAGGAGTAATGCTGGGAAAGGTACTTTTTTGTATATTGGAACCTCAGAGTGGAATGAGTTGCCTTTTCCCATAAAAACGACATCCTCTCTGGGCAGCTTTAAAATAAAGTAAAAAACTGTTTGATGTCTTCTGTGCCCATATGAATATACCCTACAATGTAACTGCAATGATGAGATAGATGTTCTTTTTCTTTGTTTTTATGTTTTATTATCTTGCTGTCATACTGTGTTCAACAATGTTCAATCTTGCCTAGCCATCTTGTTTCAAGGGGACCACAATGGAAACAAGTCCCAGACTTTATTGTGTGTTATCCTTAATGATTTTATGTATGTGCATGTATGGCTTTTTCAAGTTTAATGTGCACTTCTTTTTTTAAATGGTCAAATTAATAATTAAACTAAAACACACAAACCTCAGTAGGCCGAAGCCATGGATGAAACAACATTAATCAAAAACTAAAAAAGAGTAGGATCATGGGTGAAATATTTCAAACAGTCGAACAAGGGACGCTAAGCTCCTGCTACTCAGGAGCGAATGGCAATTCTTTCTCAACAGGATTCTTGCAACCTCAACACAATGAGACCTGCCTAGCAATACGGAGAAAAGCTACACCAGAATTGGAATCAGAAAGACCGTATTTCAGGTCTAGGAGTGCCCAGGGGGAAGGGTGTTGGTGCTAAGGGTCCAGAGCAACACATGCTGTGGACCCTTAGCTCCCGAGTGGCGCAGCGGTCTAAGGCACTGCATCTCAGTTCTAGAGGCGTCACTACAGACCCTGGTTTGATTCCAGGCTGTATCACAACCGGCCATGATCGGGAGTCCCATAGGGCGGCGCACAACTGGCCAGCATCGTCCGGGTTAGGGTTTGGCCGGGGTAGGCTTAGATATATAATAACTTGTTCTTAACTGACTTGCCTAGGTAAATAAAGGGTCTCATTACAATCCTACCATGCGCTACTCAGTGTCTCATTAGAACCCTCCCATGGGTTCCTCAGTGTCTCATTAGAACCATCATTGGCTCCTCGGTGGAATGCCTGACATACACAGCCAGGGCATTCTGCTCATGGACAGAGAGGGACAATTGAGAGTGAGAAAGACTATTGTTCACATAATCACTCTTTCCTTATCAGTGAGACTGGATTACTGGGGAGACTGGAGACCTAAGGAAGCCTGGGTTTTCATTAACATATCTATAGACCCTGAACACAGCCACACCTCCCACTGGGGTAAAACAATAGTCATTTCCAGTTCCACATCCGGAACCAAATCTTGTCTGTATAGGGACCCCAACGCACCACAGCAGGAGGACTGCATGTGAATAGCATACACACCTGGAACCAAATCTTGTCTGTATAGGGACCCCAACGCACCACAGCAGGAGGACTGCATGTGAATAGCATACACACCTGGAACCAAATCTTGTCTGTATAGGGACCCCAACGCACCACAGCAGGAGGAGTGCATGTGAATAGCATACACACCTGGAACCAAATCTTGTCTGTATAGGGACCCCAACGCACCACAGCAGGAGGACTGCATGTGAATAGCATACACACCTGGAACCAAATCTTGTCTGTATAGGGACCCCAACGCACCACAGCAGGAGGAGTGCATGTGAATAGCATACACATCCGGGATCAAATCTTGTCTGTATAGGGACCCCAATGCACCACAGCAGGAGGAGTGCATGTGAATAGCATACACACCTGGTTTGTAGTCTGGTATATTCAGGACTAGGTCATCTAGACAGAGTTTAGCCACAAATACACCTGCTGACGTCCAAATCAAAGTTTTTACCACCACAGAAATATACTGAAGCAGGCCCAGGTTTGGGTTACTGTATTCAATTATTTTCTCCTACTGACTGCTCCCCTTGGTGGCTGTGAGAGATAGGAGCAGACTGAAGGTGTCCTTGAACAGATCCCTCTACAGCGGGGAGAAACATGAGGAATAAAACAGCTACTGCATAATGCAAATGCCTTTATCATTACACAAAATTGTTGCCATTCAAGGGTTATGTTTCAGAATACATTACAGCATCTGCTGACTACCAGACTGACTCCCTCATCAGTCAATATTTGTGATAGCTACATTTCTGTCTTGAACCTGAAGACAGGAACCTGTGTATTCTGTATTTTCCCGCCACCTGTTATAGAAAACCCTGCATGAACTAGTACAACCTCAAAGACCAAGGGTTGCGTTTCATTTGCTGATACCAGACATGTGAGAGCAGGAATATCAGATGTGTATACAAATACATTTTTATGTTCACCTTCACACTTGACTGTGAGAGGTAATAATACCGCATTTCCCTCCATATTTAAAAAGTACCTGTTCCATATTAATCAAAATGTGTCTGCTGTTACACAAGACGTAACACGTATTAATCTATAGGTATTATTCTAATTGGGTAAGGAGTGTTGAACTAAATCGAATGCTTGTCTTCAAGTAGACTGAAGCTTTAGAAGGCAATTATCTTTTGACAAAATAATGAAGCTCACATGGCCACAGTGGGAACTGTAATCAAAATGATGTTACAGACAAGATTGAATACAAAGTGATGTGCTGTTCAAACAGATACAGTGTCATTCAATTGACTCCTGTAGAGACTACTTGAGTTGTTGCTGACATCATTGATATTGCAATATGTCCTTATATTGCCTGTTTTACTGAGACACACTTTTTGAGGATGGATAGCAACACGCTCAACGGATTATATCCAAATGAACAGATCAATAAACATCAACTTCAGATTAATGATTGTCAGACATTTATCTCCGATGTAAAATACTCTCATGCGGAACTCCTGCTGATTTGTTGTAGAGAGATTATAATATCAGTAATTGTCAAATGAAATGGCACCCTCTTCCCTATAAAGTGCACTACTTTTGACCAGGGCCCATAAGGCTCTGATCAAAAGTAGTGCACTATGTAAGGAATAGGGTGCAATTTGGGATGCAGCCTTGGTCTATGCTTTGCGGAGATTGCTGATAGGGGCACCAGAGAAATTACAATAAAAGGTGCAGACTGGGCTAGCGGAAGCTTCAGTGATTATCCCATACAGAGTGTAACTAAAATGTTGACAGCCTTATCAGCAGCACCCTCTGGCATATATTTAACAGCATTACAGTGAATATGGAAATGGTCCATCTACAAATGTCTGAGAAATATGTCCTGACAGAAACTAGAGGTCAGTCATTCATTGAACTTTCACAGACGGTAGATAGGTACTTTTGGAAATGCTACAAGGCTGTCACAATATACAGAAATTTGACAGAGATAGAAAGCACTACTTTTACCTTTACCCTATTCACAAGTGAGATTTGCACCATCAATATCTGTACAGTAGGTGAAAGAAATTAGCAGAACTGGGAAGGTAAGCCTACTGTATGGTGTCATTGTTTCATGTCACCAACACCTAGCTTTACGGTCCAAGATTAATTGTGACAGTTAATAAGTTATAATCTCCTCTAATAGCAGTGAAAGCCATTATGCATGTTCCAGCACAGTAATTATTTTATAGTCACACTTCACCTAGTCATCAGGCTGAAAATGATGTCATTAGCATGGCATAACATTATGTATGCAGGCAACCATGATAATGGATAACATTAATTGTCAAATTATATGTCATACACTGTATTATGATTAGGGGTGTCAAACGATGATACATTTTTTTTTAGTTAATTGCAAGATTTGCTGTGATTAATCAAATTCAGAATTTTTATACAAAAAGCATTACAAGAATATTGACGTCTTGATGTTAGAAAATCAGGTACACTGAACAAAAATATGTATGCAACATGTAAAGTGTTGGTCCCATGTTTCATGAGCTGAAATAAAAGATCCCATACAATGCATTCGGAAAGTATCCAGACCCCATCACTTTTTTTCCACATTTTGTTACGTTACAGCCTTATTCTAAAATTGATTAAAACCTCTTGAGGATACAATCCCGCTAACGGGATTGGTTGGACAACAACCAGTGAGATAGCACTGATAAAGAACTCATAAACGTTGAAAAATTTTACAACAATCATTTAAAGAATAAAAGATAATCTACTCCTTTATGCAACCACTTTGTCAGATTTCAAAATAACGTTACAGAAAAAGCACATTGTTCAATATTCTGAGTACAGAACTTAGCCTTCAATGCTAAGCTATACAGTTAGCCTACAACCACGGCGTCGACAATTCTCTAACAATATGTTCGAAATATTTACTTACCTTTGCTGATCTTCGGCAGAATGCACTCGGATGGGCACCCACTTCCACAAGAAATGTTCATTTGTTCTGCAAAGTCCATCATTTATGTCCAAATACGTCCGTTTTGTTGACCCATCCAGAACACTTTACAATGCCATGTGGCGTGGACACAAATCCATAGACGAAATGTTCAAAGTTCCATTACCGTTTGTAGAAACACATCAAACGATGTTTACAATCATTCCTTTAGGGTATTGTTTAATGTAAAATTGCGATAATTTTACAACCGGGCAATAGCTATTCATCCCAGAAGAAAAATATAAAAACGATGACGTCACGTACACGCGCATCATAAGACACCTCTCCTCAGACTGGCCAATAATTGACTGAGCCAAAATGATCTGCCCGGTAACAGATGACGGTTGAAACCTGTTCATAAAGATTGTTGACAGCCAATGGAAGAGTTAGGAGGTGTAACGTAAATCCTATGTCACTGTAGTTTTCCAAGGGATTCTAAACAAAAACTACATTTCTAAATTCTCCCACTTCCTGATTCAATTTTTGTCAGGTTTTTTGCCTGCCATATGAGTTCTGTTATACTCACAGACAGCATTTAAACAGTTTTAGAAACTTCAGCGTGTTTTCTATTCAAATCTACTAATAATATGCATATAACATTTTCTGGGCCAGAGTAGTAACCTGTTTAAATTGGGTACGTTTTTCATCTGGCCGTGAAAATACTGCCCCCTAGCCCCTAGAGGTTAAATAAATAATGTTCCTCATCAATCTACACACAATACCCCATAATGACAAAGCGAAAACAGGTTTTTGGACATTTTTGCAAATTTTCAAAAACTAAAAAACAGAAATACCTTCTTTACATAAGTATTCAGCTCCTCGAAATTGAACTCAGGTGCATCCTGTTTCCATTGATCATTCTTGAGATGTTTCTAGAACTTGATTGAGTCCACCTGTGGTAAATTCAATTGATTGGACATGATTTGGAAACACACATACCTGTCTATATACGGTCCCACAGTTGGCAGTGCACGTCAGAGCAAAAACCAAGCCATGAGGTCAAAGGAATTGTCCGTAGAGCTCCGAGACAGATTTGTGTTGAGGCAGAGATCTGGGGAAAAACACCCCAAAAATTCTGCAGCATTGAAGGTCCCCAAGAACACAGTGGCCTCCCTCATTCTTAAACGGAAGAAGTCTGGAACCACCAAGACTCTTCTGAGAGCTGGCCACCCGGCCAAACTGAACAATCAGGGGAGAAGGGCCTTGGTCAGGGAGGTGACCAAGAACCCGATGGTCACTCTGACAGAGCTCCAGAGTTCCTCTGTGGAGGAAGGACAATCATCTCTGCAGCACTCAACCAATCAGGCCTTTATGGTAGAGTGGCCAGACGGAAGCCACTCCTCAGTAAAAGGCATATGTCAGCCCGCTTGGAGATTGCCAAAGGCACCTAAAGGACTCTCAGACCATGAGAAACAAGATTCTCTGGTCTGATGAAACCAAGATTGAACTCTTTGGCCTGAATGCCAAGCTTCACGTCTGGAGGAAACCTGGCACCATCCCTATGGTAAAGCATGTTGGTGGCAGCATCATGCTGTGGGGATGTTTTTCAGAGGCAGGGACTGGGAGACTAGTCAGGATCGAGGGAAAGATGACCAGAGCAAAGTACAGCGAGATGAAAACCAGCTGAATTTTCTTTATGCATTTGCCGAAATTTCTAAAAACCTGTTTTTGCTTCTTCATTATGGGGTATTGCGTATAGAGTGATGAAAAAAATGAATACATTTTAGAATCAATTGGATATTCCACAGCGAGTGTGGAGTCTCCAGATTGAATGTCCATATTTAATATGAATCAAAATATCAGACACCAATGATCATCAAACGCTAGGAATGTTTCGTATGCATCATCTCAATACTTAGAATTGACAATAGCAACAAACACTCTCACATCTCTATTCTAGTAATACATTTGTATACTTATTTCAATAATTTAATTCAAATAGATTTTACCTTTGTCCAGTTCCAAACAGATTCCCACCACTTTCAATGTTGAAACAAAAGATTAGAAAAAATATAAACATCTTTCTGGACTCCTCACTCACCCCGACACCTGATTGGGCCTGAGATGTGATCATGTGGGTGAGCCATCGCAACACGTGACATCTGGTGACATAAAATGCACCCCCAAAAAAAATCGCCCAAATTCGAGAATTTCCAATTACGGGTCAGACGTGTACACGATATGACCACTGTTTTGGAAGACAGTTGCCTTTCTGACTGGTCAAAAAGGTCCCAGGGTTGCCCCAGATCGAGCTTCCCCCCTGGGGCTAGAAGAGGCACCAGCGGCACCTTGGGAATGGGCGGCTGGGCTCCACACTGGGTTACATGTCACCTCAGCAGAGCTGTCTCCAGATGCCGCACATGCCCACTGGACCCCAGTCTGGTTCACCGCAACTGACACATCCCATCCTAATCAAATATCCACCCATAACATCCAAATTGTGTAATTATTGTCAATGGCACCTTAATATCTTTACATGACATGTAAATCCCCCCCCCCCCCCCCATCACTTCTGTGATATGATATAATGACGGTCTAATCCTCATTGTGCTGTGTGGCCTCTTTCATCTGGCTATGCTGGGAATCATATGAGCGAGGATTATAAGCCCTCAGGCCGATTCCATTTCAGATGGACAGTGAAATGAGAAGTTATCAAGAGCTATTGCGGTGAACACACTGAGCTGAAGCAGGCATACAGCAGGGTTGTGATCTGATATATGAACAAAGCTATGGGTGTTGGATGCTCTGTTTAACTTTGGTTGTGAAGATCAATACGATGTCTATAGTCAAGTTCATGTAAGATCATGTTTTGTTTCTTTACTGTGAAATGCCCTATCCTAGTAATTCCTCTTTTAAAATACTTGTGAACGAACACTCGCACTTGGCTTTTTTCCACACTTACTAGCTCTGACCTTGATGATAGCTACTTTGAGGACAAATGTGTTTACTATGACTATGATATGTGGGTCCCACCTATGTACTGTATCTTTAGATGAATGCACTAGCTGTAAGTCACTCTGGATAAGACTAAAATGTAAATGTAAATTAGGCTTATAAAAAATGTCTATGACTATGCTGTGCTCATTGATTTCAGTGTAGATTCAATGGTTGTAAAGATGGGGAGAGGTCTGTCCATAATAAAAAGATGCTCTGCTTTTATGACACTGCACTCCAAAAAGCAAGTTCTGCAGGCTCTAGTTTAGTCTTATCTTGATTATTGTCCAGTTGTGTGGTCAAGTGCTGCAAGGAAAGACCTAGTTAAGCTGCAGCTGGCCCAGAACAGAGCGATACGTCTTGCTCTTCATTGTAATCAGAGGGCTAATATAAATACAATGCACACCAATTCTCTCTTGGCTAGGAGTTGAGGAGAGACTGACTGCATCACTTCTTTTTAATAGAAACATTGTTTTGAAACATCCTAATATGTTTGCATAGTCAACTTAACCCCTTGATATTATTGTTGGATCTGATTTTAATAGCTAACATTTCGAAGGCAATAATAAATAGATATGCCGATAGTGGACAACCTTAAATGAATTAGGCCCTAATCTATGGATTTCACATGACTGTGAATACAGATATGCATCTGTTGGTTACAGATACCTTAAAACAATGGTCCTCAGGATCTCCTCACGGTATTTTTCTGCATTCAAATTAGCATAGCTAAAAGTAATTGTGTTTGTTGTCCGTAGCTTATGCCAGCCCATACCATAACCCCACCTCCACAATGTGGCACCTGTTCACAACGTTAACTTCAGCAAACCGCTCGCCCACACGACCCCATATACGTGGTCTGAGGTTGTGAGGCCAGTTTGACCTCCTGCCAAATACTCTACAATGACATTGAAGGTGGCTTATGGTAGATAAATTAACATTCAATTCTCTGGCAACAGCTCTGGTAGACATTCCTGCAGTCAGCATGCCAATTGCACGCTCTCTCAAAACTTGAGGCATCTGTGGCATTGTGTTGCACATTTTAGAGTGGCCTTTTATTGTCCCCAGCACAAGGTGCACTTGTGTAATGATCATGCTGTTCAATCAGATTCTAACCTCTTAAGTATCTGACCATTTTTTTCAATTTTCATCTAAAATTACATACCCTAATCTGACTGCCTGTAGCTCAGGACCTGAAGGAAGGATATGCATATGCTTGATACCATTTGAAAGGAAACCCTTTGAAGTTCATGGAAATGTGAAATTGTAGGGAAATAACACATTAGATCTTGTAAAAGATAATACAAACAAAAAAACATGTGTTTCTATTATTTTTTTAATCATCTTTGAAATACAAGAGAAAGACCATAATATAATATTGCAGTTTAGGTGCAATTTAGATTTTGGCCACTTGATGGCAGCAGTGTGTGTGCAAAGTTTCAGATTGATCCAGTAAAGCATTGCAATACTGGACAATATTTGTATCAAGTATGCCCAAATGTGCCAAATTGGTCAATTGATACATTTTCAAGTACATAACTATAGAGAACATACAAAAATGATATGGTAATATACAATTTCAGCTTATACACTAACTTTCACACATCTAGATGGCTGGACAGGGTGGGTGACAGCAGGGTGTCAAACTGTAGAATCCAGTTTCTACATTTTAATATAAAAATTGATTTGATCAAACAAAATTATTAGAGGTTTTAATATGCTACACCTGTCAGGTGGATTATCTTGGCAAAAGAGAAATGCTCACTAACAGGGTTGTAAACACACTTGTGCACAACATTTGGGAGAAATAAGCTTTTTGTATTTATGGAACATTTTTGATTTTTATATTTTAGTTCATGAAATATGGGACTAACACTTTACATGTTGTGTTTACATTTTTGTTCATTGTACTTTGTGAAAAATTATCATATGTAAATCTGAAATGTCATAGACTACAAATTGCAGAAGGGCATTTCCATCTAATGCCCCATTTCCACTGACACTTAAAATGAGGCCCAAATTCGAGCTGGCTCGAATGGAATTCTCAAATTCAAGCTGGGTCGAGGGAAACCTGGTGACAGCTCGATTAGCATTCAGGCTGGGGATGCCCTTACTATGCAACCCCCAAACTGATCACTGCTGGATGCTGACACAACGTTTAGCTAGCTCATCTGGGCTTGTTACTGTTAGCTAGCACATGGACAAGCAGTACTGCAGTAGTCAGATGTGACATGGATTACCAACATAGCTGGATCCTTCATTCATTTTTGCAACACAATACACTTTGAGAACAGTAAGCCCTCAAATGCTAGCTACCTAACATCAGCTAGCAAATCAGAGTTGAAACTAGCTGGCTAGTGTTAAGGTTGAACTGGCTATTTGTATGCATAACTTATATAATATACTGGGGAAGCTATGCTACAATGTTAAGTATATAAACTATGGATAAATCAACTGCTGAAGACAAGAAGAACTACAACCGGCAACAGGAAGTGCGTCACGACGCTGGGACCAGCCTGCACGCCGACGTTAGGAGGAGCAAGTTTAAACCACGCTCCTCCTCCCTCTGACAGGCCAGCATTGAGCGGGAACTATCTCTGTCAGAGTATAAAAGCGAGAACAATAGGATGTGTCGTTCTCTTCTCTGTTTGCCCTGCGAGGTGTCACAGAGAGACCGTATATACGAACCACCCATTTACCACACACGTGTTTGCATTAATTAAAGTACAAATAAATCAGAAGTTACTATGTGCTGACTATTCTGTTCTGATACCAGAAACAAACTGTCGCAACTTTAACATGGTAACCCCGACGATCTGGTATATAGAATGTCTTCGCTGAGCATTGATCAGCCAATTGGACTTCGCTTTCGGGGAACGGTGTGCTTTACAACGAGTCCGGACAACTAAAAACATGTAAGCAGACACTTATTGTTATAATAACTAAAGATCTGCATATTGGCTTTAACCAAATTTATTTTGTGAAGCACCTGTTCGATGTAAGTGAACAAAATTCTGAATTATTATGAGTAGATAAGAAATTTGATAGAGTCACTATTGTGACATGCAAACCTGTGGTAAATGTGTTGTTATTACCATGGTACCATAGAGTATTGATCACCTGGAAAGATCCGTAAAATATAAAAGGTGCGGTTGGGTTCAGGGAGAATACTGAAATCATTCGGCTAGATTCGTAACGAAGGGTACGATTAGGTTAGAAGATATAGGTAATAATTGGGTTAGTAATTGATATCGGCAAGATTCGTACATATATAATTGCGGTTGGGTTCGAGGAATTACCCCGACAAGGATCGGGAAATTTTAGATAAGAATACTGGATGACCGGCAAGATTCGTAGATATAAAGGTGCGGTTGGGTTCGGCGGAGTAATTCTTGGGAAAGGAGGTGAGGTTATAAGACGAGGTAAAAGAGGAATACTGTATTAAGGATTTAAAGATAAGAGAATAATGGTATCATAAAAGGATTGGAAATAAATCTTTAGGGGCTTTTTCAACCAGGGCTTCAATAATATTCCATTGGGACGGTTGCATTGTCTTTCAAAACGTTTCGAAAAGGGAGAGTACCCATGGGCGCCGACGTCACAATGGTAATGGCCCATCCCCTGTGACCAAGATAAACAGCCTCTCTTTCAGTCAATTTTGATAGTAGGAGACTCAAACCACTTTGTAAAGACTGGGGACATCTATTGGAAGCCATAGGAAGTGCTAAATGATTCACAAGCCCCTGTGTGTTTCAATGGCAAATGTTTGAAGTGATATCCACACATCAGATTTAAGTTTCCTGTCAGGATTTGTCTCAGGGTTTTGACTGCCATATGAGTTCTGTTATACTCACAGACACCATTCAAACAGTTTTAGAAACTTTAGGGTGTTTTCTATCCAAATCAAACAATTATATGCATATTCTAGTTACTGGGCAGGAGTAGTAACCAGATTAAATCGGGTACATTTTTTATCCGGCCGTGCAAATACTGCCCCCTATCCCCAACAGGATAAAGTTAGGACGATAATTGTGGCTATTGGCAAGGCACATACTGCGGGAGTGGTTGGGTCTGAAGAATATATGGTTTAAATGAGAGATATTGTTGACTCGACTGGAGAGTTATCAAATTAGTTGATGTTTGAAGCTTGACACTGTAAAACACGGGTTTAAATAATTGGGTTTAAATGTTATGGAGTGATATGTGAATTGTATTGAATAACTCCGGTTCCATATAATTAGGTTAAAATAAGAACCGAGTTTAACTAAATAGGTTGAAACAAGTTGATTTAAATAAATAGTTAACGTGCTTTAAATAAGTGACTAATTATCAAATTGGTTAGAAATAAAAACGAAAATAATACAGTAAAACTAAAATATGACTATCAGTGAAGAAGCGGAGAGAGTATTACAGGCTCTAAAATCCACGCTCGAAATCAATGGAGGGAAGGAATGGAAGAGACGAGGAGAGAAACTCTATATGGAATGGATAGAGGATGGTTGGGTATTGTCTCCTGATGGAGTTCCCACAGAAGGTGAGCCAGGTAGAATACTGGGAGCATTGAAGCGGAAAATTCAGAAAGCAGAGGGGAAATGGAAGAAAGCGGGAGAACCCAGAGAAGGTAAATTTATGGAAGCAATGGAGAAAGCTAGACAGAAGGAGAGAATAGGACTGATAATGATAGGGAAACCTAAGCAAGCCGGTGGGTGGGGATGTTTTTAATGTGGGGCAGGCTTTTTCCTCCAGGCTCCTGGTGCTGAGTGTTGCTGAACCCCAGATGGACACAATTCATTCTTTCACAAACATGAAATCTCTCTGTTTGCTGAATTGTTTCCCAGTGGTCCAGTCAGATGAAAACCCCCTCTCCAATATGGACCTGTAAAACAATCATATAGGTTTAAAGTACTTCAGTGAACATCATTTCATCAGGGACTTCATCAGGAGTATATTGAATCGAGAAGAAACTACTGTCACCCCTATTATTCAACAGGCAAACCAACATTAACTGAACATTGTGCACCGGATAAGTATTTGTGTACCCCTGTCCCTAGCTTCAGATAACCCTAAAATCTTCTCCTGGACACACCTTTAGAATGCGAACTCAGAATAGCCCTGCCCCTCCTCTCTTACTCACCCTGCCTTCCTCTCCTAGACTCACCTGTACTGTATGCCAAGTAACCCTGCCATCCTCTCCAACACTGTTTGTCAAGCGTGTAAAAAGCAGTCAACATTCACTCAAGTATCAAGTGGCTAATTTTACATCTAAGATTAATAACCCTAACAATCAGACTTTAGAAATATTTTTGTAAGCAATAGAATACCTAGAATAGAATATTATAATACCTTTTCATCCAGGTGGTCTCTTCCGGGTGTAGCCAGGTGGTCTCCTCCTGCTGGGGCAAGGGGCTAAGAGCTACTATTGATAGAGAAGTAACAGTGAAGTTATTTTTCTGAACGAAAATATAAATACAACATGTAAAGTGTTAGTGCCATGTTTCATGAGCTGAAATAAAAGATCCCAGCAATTTTCCATATGTACAAAAAGCTTATTTCTATGACATTGTGTGTACAAATGTGTTTACATCCCTGTTGGTGAGCATTTCTCCTTTGCCAAGATAACCCATCCACCTGACAGGTGGGGTATATCAAGAAGCTGAATAAACAGCATGATCATTACACAGGTAGGTGCACCTTGTGCTGGTGACAATAAAAGGCCACTCTAAAATGTGCAGTTTGGTCACACAGCACAATGCCACAGAGCATGCAATTGGCATGCTGTCTCCAAGAATGTCCACCAGAGCTGTTGCCAGATAAATGTTAATTTCTCTACCATAAGCTGCCTTCAAAATTGTTTTAGAGAATTTGGCATTACATCCAACCGTCCTCACAACTGCAGACTAAGTGTAACCATGCCAGCCCAGGAACATCCAGGTTTTTTACCTGCGGGATTATCTGAGACCGGCCACACGGACAGCTTTTGAAACTGTGGGTTTGCACAAACTAAGAATTTCTGCACAAACTGTGAGAAGCTCATTTGCATGCTCGTCGTCCTCACCAGGGCAGATGGCAGTATATGTGGGCGAGCTGTTTGCTGATGTCAACGTTTTGAATAGAGTGCCCCATGGTGGCGGTGGGGTTATGGTATGGGCAGGCATAAGCTACTGTATAGAAAACAAACACAATTGCATGTTATCAATGGCAATTTCAATGCACAGAGATACCTTGACAAGATCCTGAGGCCCATTGTCGTGCCATTCATCCAGCAGCATCACCACATTTCAGCATGATAATGCACAGCCCCAATGATCTGTACACAATTCCTGGAAGATGAAAATGTCCCAGTTCTTCCATGGACTGCATACTCACCATTTAGCCTGTTTGGATCGATGTGTACGACAGCGTGTTCAAGTTCCCACCAATATCCAGAAAATATGCACAGCCACAATCAACAGCCTGATCAACTCTATGCGAAGGAGACGTGTTGCGCTGCATGAGGCAAATGGTGGTCACACCAGATACTGACTGGTTTTCTGATCAACACCTTTATCTTTTTTTAAGGTATCTGTGACCAACAGATGCATATCTGTATTCCAAGTCATGTGAAATCCATAGATTAGGGCCTAATGAATTTATTTCAATTGACGAATTTCCTTATATGAACTGTAACTCTAACATTTATTTGTTTGTTCAGTGTAGTATATTTGACATTCATATTGATGAAAACATTCATGAACACAGTTATGTTAAAGTGCATTGTGCAAAAAAATTACGGATTAAAGTGCACTCATACATGGGTTTAAGTTTGGCGATCAGGCATTCCTGTAGGTCAACGTTGAGTTCTCTGTAATTTGCCACCTCTGCCTCCATTGTCTTACATCTGTCTGTGGCTTCATTCAACTTCTTGGTCAGCGTCTTTATTTTTTTTTTAACTGTCACAGAGTTGTATTTTTGACACCACCTCGTCATCTCTTCCATCAGTGGTGCTCTCTGTCTGCCCTGTACTCATTGGGTGGCTCCTTTAAAATGAAGTGCCTGACACACTTCCAGTATGCTCACCAGTTTGCCTGCTTGGCTTCTGCGGCACAAGACTTCTGAATGGCCTATAACTAATAATGACATGTAGCACAGCATTCACTGGTTGTTCTTTAACCAAAGTATATATTCAGAAAGTGTTAGCGTATCACATAACGGAATTTGTGTGCATTTACCTATAAGATGAACACCTGTAGTAGTGGATGTGTTAGATCCAAAATTATTGAATTACCCCTCTTTACGTCTTTGTAAATGCCTTTTGGTATTGGTCGCATAACTCTCACAACTCTTCCTAGGGTATTCTGACTTGCCCATGTGAGGGAGCCAAACCACTAAATGTTAAGACGCTCAATAAAACATCTGTATTCATAGTTTGCTATAGCCTAAGTTATGAATGATTGAATAACTGGTCTATGATAATGTAAATATGTGACTTGCTCCATCATCAGAATGATGATCATTATCAGTCGCATGGACCCAGACATATCTATATTTTGAGCTTTATTGTTGAAAAGAGGAGATTCTAACCTTCGCACAGATTTGAACTCTTGAGCACAGCAGAGTAAGTTTTAATAGAAAATCAACCCTGACATTTGTTAGCTAGCTAGTTTTCAGCACAGCGCCATTTGTATTCTGGAGTTTGCAACTGCAATGCATGTCTGTTATTTGGCATAACTTTCAGCTAACTTGCAAGCTACCATTCACACTAGCTAGCTAACGTTAGCTGATAAGTAATCCCGACAAGCGAATTAGCTATCTAAAATGAAAGACAAGGTCACATACATCACAGGTTAGCTATCTAGCTAATGTTAATCACTTGCTCCATTCACACTCATAAATATTTCTGGCTCCTAGCTGGCTTTTAGTTGCTAGCTAGCTAAGTTAGGTTAACTAGCTAGCTAGCTTATATTTTCAGTGTGGATCGATCGCTAATGCTAGCTAGCTATTTAGCATGAAAGTTACTCAGTTACTCACCTTTCATGAATATGATTTGTCCTTTGTAGTAATTCTCATGTCCAAATGGCATCAGGTAGAGCTGTCAAGGATCGAAGTCTTCTGAATATTTAGTGTGAAAAGATTTAGTATTGCATATTTCTATGGTGCCTTGAACCTTTCTTCATAATAACTGACATAAGCATACAAGGCTAGCTAGCAAAATAATCAAATAGCTACTTTATTTGAGGACTTTAGTCCATAGTGAAGTGACAGTTGCGGGCAACAAGCAGCACATTAAGTGCACTGTTCCAACTGTCATCTATTATTAGCTGGTTAGCTAGCTTAGCATTAACATATGTCTTTAATGAGTTATGGTTAACTTTGTTTAAACTTTAACCAGATCTGAGCTTATTGTGGAAGTATATTTTAAATACAAAAGAATCAGAATGTATAGTAAAACATTTTAATACGCATGTATCAAGCAGTAGTCACCAAACTTTTCTGGGTTGAGATCACTTTGAGTCAAAATGCAGACTGAGATCTAACCTACTGCTCTGAATGGCGAACGTGCATGAAGATGGAATTCAGATATGACGTCATTGTTTAAGCACTATCCAAAATAGTTTTTAAACTACAGCGCGCAACATGCGTCAATGGGACTGTAAATCAGCAACAATCAACTTTCAGTTTTTCAAACTGACGGAGTCTTTGAGCTAAAATGGTGAAATTTTATACTGTGATAATGCCCGAAACATAAAAAGAATATCGATGTACAATACGGCAAACTTAGCAAATATGGAATTTGTGGTAAGTGCATGAGGCCCAACATCTTTATGCACATCCGGTATTGTTTTTAAACATTACTTAAAAAGATGTAAGCCTATGCAAAATTAAACTATTAAACTGTTCTGTAGCAATACATTATCACTGCATATTGGCTATGCTTGAATTGCCCTGTCAATGTTGTTCTTCTCAGACCATTTTAAAATTATATTTCTAAACTTTAGGTAGCCTACAGTGCTTTCAGAAAGTATTCATACCCCTTGACTTATTCCAGATTTTGTTGTGTTACAGCCTGAATTCAAAATGGATTAAATACATTTCTCTCTCACCCATCTACACACAATACCCCATATTGACAAAGTGAAAACATGTTTTAGAACTTTTGGCAAATGAAATACAGAAATATCTCATATACATAAGTATTCATACCCTAGTCAATACTTTGTAGAAGCACCTTTGGCGGCGATTACAGCTTTGAGTCATCTTGGGTATGTCTGTATCAGTTTGGCACATCTGGTTTTGGGTATTTTCTCCCATTCTTCCTTGCAGATTTTTTTAAGCTCTTAAATTAGATGGTGAGCAGCGGTGAACAGCAATCTTCAACGGATTCAAGTCAGGGCTTTGGCTGGGCCACTCAAGGACTTTCACATTATTGTTCTGAAGCCATTCCAGTGTTGCTTTGGCTGTATGCTTGGGGTCACCTATAAAAATATATTTTGATTTGTTGAACACGTGTTTGGTTACTACATGATTCCATAAGGGTTATTTCATAGTTTTGATGTCTTCACTATTATTCTACAATGTAGAAAATAGTACAAATAAAGAAAAACCCTTGAATGAGTATGTGTTCTGAACATTTGGACCGGTGGTGTAGATGGATGTCAGAATTAACCTGGAAGAATCCATTAAAGTAAACTGTCTGGGAGGTATTTGAAGATGAAAATGCATAATAGACAAGATATTGTCCCGAGGGCTACCGAGTGGCGCAATGGTCTAAGGCACTGCATCTCAATGCTACAGGCGTCAGTCACTACAGACCCTGGTTAGATTCCAGGCTGTATCACAACCGGCCGTGATTGGGAGTCCCATAGGCCGGCGCACAATTGGCCCAGCGTCGTCCGGGTAAGGGTTTGGCCGGGGTAGGCCGTCATTGTAAATAAGAATTTGTTCTTAACTGGCTTGCCTATGTACTGGCCCAGACAATATTACATTTAATGAGATAACGGTAAATTAAACTAGATTGAGATTCTGGCATTAAACCTTTTTTTTACAATATTTCTTAATCTTGCTAGTGAATTTTTATTTTTTTACAATTAAAGATAATTTGTGACCGACCACCTCGATTTTATGTAGCAAAATTTGAAATTGTGTTTTTTACATTGGATAAAAGTAGAGATTCAGAGCTAGAAAATGGTATGTTGTACACTGGAGTTGAGGAACAATGAGAAAGTAATTCTGCTTTGAAAGTTGATAAACTTGTAACCCCACTTTTGAGAAAATAGCCCTTGAATATTTTTGGTACACCTACTGGAGAGCTTCTTTATCTACACCCATTTAGCATCGTTCACACCATCTTAAGCTTTAGCTCCACCCATCTCTTTAAGGATTCACATGTGAGGCCATGTGGTAAACACACACTATAAGTTTATTTGTCACATGCACAAGATACAGAAGGTGAAAACGGCATAGTGATAGTACTTGCCTATTTGCATAGTAGAAATATCAAAAACAGAAAGTGTCCAGATAAAAATATTTTATAAATATTTTTACCGACACATTTGTCTAAATTGATGGGTCATGTGAAGGAAATGCTATAATCACCCCCCAGCCAGATCTTGCTAAGTGGATGGGTCACTGCTGTCTAGACATGTTCACATATTCATGAAGTACAAAAGATGTCCGTAACCACCCCTTACCCACATCTAGCTAAGTGGATGGGTCACTACTGTCTAGACATGTACACATGTTCATGAAATACAAATCGATGGCCGTAATCACCCCCAGACACACCTGCTAATTTGATGGGTCATGTAATAATCTGGCCAAAGTGGAGTTTTTTTGTTTAGACATGTAGCTAGCTAGGTAGATAGCTAGCTAAACAATGAACTGGCATAATCCCAACTCATACTACTTGCAATACAAACTTTGTCATAGCTGTAGTATGTATCTGCAGGTAGCTAAAGCTAACAAACTAGTTTCAATGTTAGCTAGCTAACATTAGGCTATAAATAGCAATGGAAATGGATTTCAGATTCAAATAATATTACTACACAGATCATACACGTAACGTTAGCTAGCGAGCCAGCAAACCAATGTTTTCTAGCTAACAGTACGCTTTCATTTACAATAAAAATGACTTTCTGACAAAATGTGAAACTTCTATCTGGAAAATGTAGCTAGACTCTTACCCGTACAGTGGAAAGTATTTGATCCCCTGCTGATTTTGTACGTTTGCCCACTGATAAAGAAAGGATCAGTCTATAATTTTAGTGGTAGGTTTATTTGAACAGTGAGAGACAGATTAACAACAAAAATATCCAGAAAAACGCATGTCAAAAATGTTAGAAATTGATTTGCATTTTAATGAGGGAAATAAGTATTTGACCCCCTCTCAGTCAGAAAGAATTCTGTCTCGCAGGTGTCTTTTATACAGGTAACGAGCTGAGATTAGGAGCACACTCTTAAAGGGAGTGCTCCTAACCGCAGCTTGTTACCTGTAAAAAAGACACCTGTCCACAGAAGCAATCAATCAGATTCCAAACTCTCCACCATGGCCAAGACCAAAGAGTTCTCCAAGGATGTCAGGGACAAGATTGTAGAACTACACAAGGCTGGAATGGGCTACAAGACCATCACCAAGCAGCTTGGTGAGAAGGTGACAACATTTGGTGCTATTATTCGCAAATGGAAGAAACACAAAAGAACTGTCAATATCCCTCGTGGCCTGGGGCTCCATGCAAGATCTCACCTCGTGGGGTTGCAATGTTCATGAGAACTGTGAGGAATCAGCCCAGAACTACACGGGAGGATCTTGTCAATGATCTCAAGGCAGCTGGGACCATAGTCACCAAGAAAACAATTGGTAACGCACTACGCCGTGAAGGACTGAAATCCCGCAGCGTCCGCAAGGTCCCCCTGCTCAAGAATACATATACATGCCCGTCTGAAGTTTGCCAATGAACATCAGAATGATTCAGAGGACAACTGGTGAAAGTGTTCTGGTCAGATGAGACCAAAATGGAGCTCTTTGGCATCAACTCAACTCGCCGTGTTTGGAGGAGGAGGAATGCTGCCTATGACCCCAAGAACACCATCTCCACCGTCAAACATGGAGGTGGAAACATTCTGCTTTGGGGGTGTTTTTCTGCTAAGGGGACAGGACAACTACACCGCATCAAAGAGACGATGGACAGGGCCATGTACCGTCAAATCTTGGGTGAGAACCTCCTTCCCTCAGCCAGGGCATTTAAAATGGGTCGTGGATGGGTATTCCAGCATGACAATGACCCAAAACACACAGCCAAGGCAACAAAGGAGTGGCTCAAGAAGAAACACATTAAGGTCCTGGACTGGCCTAGCCAGTCTCCAGACCTTAATCCCATAGAAAATCTGTGGAGGGAGCTCAAGGTTCGAGTTGCCAAACGTCAGCCTCGAAACCTTAATGACTTGGAGAAGATCTGCAAAGAGGAGTGGGACAAAATCCCTCCTGAAATGTGTTCAAACCTGGTGGCCAACTACAAGAAACATCTGACCTCTGATTGCCAACAAGGGTTTTGCCACCAAGTACTAAGTCATGTTTTGCAGAGGGGTCAAATACTTATTTCCCTCATTAAAATGCAAATCATTTTATAACATTTTTGACATGTGTTTTTCTGGATTTTTTTGTTTGTTATTCTGTCTCTCACTGTTCAAATAAACCTACCATTAAAATTATAGACTGATCATTTCTTTGAAAGTGGGCAAACGTTCAAAATAAGCAGGGTTTCAAATACTTTTTCCCCCCACTGTTTACATGGATGAACGCTTCATGGCAGACTGGAACCATTTAACTCCGTTTTTTTTGTAGCTACGTCTTGTTTGGCCAGCTTTGTGTCAAGTCACTCCTTTTCACACTGACTGGGGCGTGTGCAGAAAGTAGCCCATCACTTTTTCCTACTGATCTGTTGATAGTGTCTGCTAAATTCAGAGCATCAATGTTGTTGAGAAAAGTAGCAAAACGTTGTAGTTCTTGATGGCTAACGTTATATCTTTCAAAAACGGCATGGTAGAAAGGACTGCCAACAACACATAATGAACAGCTCACGTTATAGACAAAAGCAGCTACATGGAAGACCAATCGAAACTCATCCCCCCCAGCATGTCGACCCATACATTTCCTCAGCCAATCATGGCTAATTGGAAGGTTCCTGCTTTTTCAATGGCTAAACCAATTAGGCTCATAATTTAACAATTATATTCATATTTATGGGTGGAATACAAGTTTTTTATTAAGGCACATGAAAGTTTACATGTTCCAGAAGGCATTTCTGCCCAAAATGCATTTTGATAAAAAAATACATGTTTACGTTCAAATGCTGCTCCTGTGAAGTAGTGACATGCGACACATGCCTAGTTTCCTGAAATGAGTCATATGTGTTTATCTGGAAGCATTCTGAAAATTTGGCCATGCCGGAGTTGGCTTCAATAATTAGTGAGTCCAAATTATTGTGTGATAAAAGAAAATTGGTAGCATCAGCAAAGAGAATGGGAAGTATGGTAGAAGACACAGCAGCAAGGTAATTTATATAGATTAGGAATAACAAAGGTCCAATCATCGAACCCTGTGGGACGCCACAGGGTATCTTGGCACTGGTAGATGCACAGCCATTTGCGGAAACAAATTGTTCTCTATCATAAACATAACCACAAAACAAAGTATATGTATAATCATGAAAACCGTAATAATGCAATTTAGAAAGTAATATTTCATGATCAACCATGACAAACACTTTGGATAAATCAACAAATGTGTCAAGAGCGTATTCATTGTTGTTAAGGACTGTAAATATTTTATTTCCCAAGTTGCATAAGAGACACATCTGTGGAGTAGTTTTTACAAAAAACATATTGGTGCTCATTTAGAATAGTGTTGATTTAAATGTTTCAACATTCTTTTACACCAACTGGGCAATAATTTGTAAAAGATCTTGAATCCCCAGATTTATAGGGGGGGATAACTTTGGACATTTTCAAATCTTTAGGAACAATACCAGTTTGCATAGATTTGGTGGCCACAGGTGGCATAGATTTGGTGGCCACATTTATGGTTAATAAAAGTGTTGAATGAAGTGTTGACAGAGCTGAATAAAAACATAAACATGAACTCAGACAAACTGCAGCTCTTTGCTGTATGTGTTGACAGCCTCTGTCTTGTCATGTTTTAAAAGTTGTAATCTCACAGCATCAACCGCTGTGGACTCGAGGAAGTAGGCGGAGTTTGTACCTTCAGAAATGGTTCAAAATAGGAACACTGACTACCCGGCACACAGGGCAGCTGAATCATGTGTACCGCCAAAAGCGTGAAGCGAATAAAAAATAGCAATGCAAGGCTTTATTGTTGTGTTTTTAATATAAACGTTTGGCAATCGACTAGGAATGCCTTGGAGATAGAACAGTCGATCACGTTCAACCGTTTGGTGACCACTGCTTTAAAAGTGTTTGCTGCAACATAAATGGTCAAGCTACAAAAGAGCTTCAATCCAATTCCTGGAGAGTTACTTTCCTGTAGGTTTTCGTTAACCATAATCTAATAATTAGCTGGTTGATAACCTGATATCAGGTTACAACTGGAGTTGTAACCTACATGAGGGTAGCTCTCCAGGAACAGGGTTGGAGAGCCTTGAGCTATAGGTTTAGTTTATTGTGAATATAGAGTTAAATGTGACAAATGTTGCACTCTTGCTACAACATTACGTTTTCATCCGTTCCCTGCCTGTTCAGTCTGCTGCTTCTATCCTGTCTGCTGCAACTATTCATCAAGTGTGGTTGAGTACTTTTCAGATTAAGTAAAGGGAAATAGAAATATAACAACTCTCAAATTCATAAACCGAACTATGGATCCAAGGACTGGCCATCTATGAGATCAAAATTATAGTTTTAACCATATATTGAAGCTATACAGTGCTAGTTCACATTGATAGTTCACTTTGTTTACAAACATTGGAATAAAACAAGCTTATATTTTGGTTTCTGATGTGAACATCCATCAGAACACTTCACCATAAAGGCCTGATTGGTGGAGTTCTGCAGAGATGGTTGTTCTTCTGGAAGGTTCTCCTATCTCCACAGAGGAACTCAGGAGCTCTGTCAGAGTGACCATCGGGTTCTTGGTCACCTCCCTGACCAAGGCCCTTCTCCCCCATTTGCTCAGTTTGTCCGGACGGCCAGCTCTAGGAAGAGTCTTGGTAGTTCCAAACTTCTTCCATTGAAGAATGATGGAGGCCACTGTGTTCTTGGGGACCTTCAATGCTGCAGAAATGTTTTGGTACCCTTCCCCAGATCTGTGCCTCGTCACAATCCTGTCCCGGAGCTCTACGGACAATTCCTTAGACCTCATGGCTTGGTTTTTGCTCTGACATGCACTGTCAACTGTGGGACCTTATATCAACAGGTGTGTGCCTTTCCAAATCATGTCCAATCAATTGAATTCACCACAGGTGGACTCAAATCGTTGTAGAAATATCTTAAAGATGATCAATGGAAACAGGATGCATCTGAGCTTCAACTTCGAGTCTCATAGTAACGGTCTGAATACTTATGTAAGTAGGGTATTTCATTTTTTTTGCTTACATTTCTAAAAACCCGTTTTCACTTTGTTATCGCTTTGTGTATTGTGTGTAGATGTTTTATTTTTCACCTTTATTTAACCAGGTAGGCCAGTTGAGAACAAGTTCTCATTTACAACTGCGACCTGGCCAAGACAAAGCAAAGCAGTGTGACACAAACAACACAGAGTTACACATGGGATAAACAAACGTACAGTCAATAACACAGTAGAAAAGTCTATGTACAGTGTGTGCAAATGTAGTAAGATTAGGGAGGTAAGGCAATAAATAGGCCATAGTGGCAAACAAATTACAATTTAGCAATTAAACACTGGAGTGATAGATGTGCAGAAGATGAATGTGCAAGTAGAGATACTCGGGTGCAAAGTAGCAAAAAATAAATAATAAAATGGGGATGAGGTTATATGGTGGGCTCTTTACAGATGGGCTGTGTACTGTTGCAATGAACGGTAAGCTGCTCTGTCAGCTGATGCTTAAAGTTAGTGCTTCAGTGATTTTTGCAATTAGTTCCAGTCATTGGCAACAGAGAACTGGAAGGAAAAGCGGCCAAAGTAGGTGTTGGCTTTGGGGATGACCAGTGAAATATACCTGCTGGAGCACGTGCTACGGATGGGTGCTGCTATGGTGACCAGTGAGCTGAGATAAGGCGGGGCTTTATCGAGCAAAGACTTAGATGACCTGGAGCCAGTGGGTTTGGCGACGAATATGAAGCGAGGGCCAGCCAACGAGAGCATACAGCTCGCAGTGGTGGGTTGTATATGGGGCTTTGGTGACAAAACGGATGGCACTGTGATAGACTACATCCAATTTGCTGAGTAGAGAGTTGGAGGCTATTTTGTTAATTACATTACACTTTCTGAATCCACTACACCATCAATTGGGTTAAGGTCGGATGATTGTTTAGGCCAGGTCATCTGATGCAGCACTCCATCACTCTCCTTCTTGGTCAATTAGCCCTTACACAGCCTGAAGGTGTGTTTTGGGTCATTGTCCTGTTGAAAAACAAATGATAGTCCCACTAAACAAAAAGCAAATGGGATGGCGTATCGCTGTAGAATGCTGTTGTAGTCTAAATAAATCACAGACAGTGTCATCAGCAAAGCACCTCTACACCATAACACCTCCTCCATAGTTCACGGTGGGAACCACACATGCGGAGATCATCCGTTTTCCTACACTGCATCTCACAAAGACACAGCCGTTGGAACCAGACATTTGGACTCATCAGACCAAAGGGCAGATTTTCACCCGTCTAATGTCCATTGCTCGTGTTTCTTGGCCCAAGCAAGACTCTTCTTCTTATTGGTGTCCTTTAGTAGTGGTTTCTTTGCAGCAATTTCGAACATGAAAGCCTGATCCACGCAGTCTCCTCTGAACAGCTGATGTTGAGATGTGTCTGTTACTTGAACTCCGTGAAGAATTTATTTTGGCTGCAATTGAGGCTGGTAACTCAAATTAACTTATCCTCTGCAGCAGATGTAACGCTGCATCTTCCTTTCCTGTGGCGGTCCTCATGAGAGCCAGTTTCATCATAGCGCTTGATGGTTTTTGCGACTGTTTGAAGAAACTTTCAAAGTTCTTGAAATTTTCCGGATTGACTGACCTTCATGTCTTAAATTAATGATGGACTGTCATTTCTCTTTGCTTATTTGAGCTGTTCTTGCTATAATATGGATTTGGTATTTTAGCAAATAGTGCTATCTTCTTTATACCACTCCTACCTTGTCACAACACAAATGATTTGCTCAAAGACATTAAGAAGGAAAGAAATTCCACAAATTAACTTTTAACAAGGCACACCTGTTAAATATAATGAATTCCAGGTGATTACCTCATGAAGCTGGTTGAGAGAATGCCAAGATTGTGCAAAGCTGTCAAGGCAAAGGGTGGCTACTTTTGTCTGAAATATTTGGATTTGCTTAACACTTTTTTGGTTACTACATGATTTAATGTGTTATTTCATTGTTTTGACGTCTTCACTATTATTTCACAATGTAGAAAATAGTAAAAAAAAATAAGAAAAACCCTTGAATGAGCAGGTGTGTCCAAACTTTGGACTCGTACTGTATGCCCAAACTGTAACAGGTCATGTGGCATCAATGATTTGAAGAATAGTAGCTACTTTGTTACCCTTCCTATAGATTATCAAGTACAAGCTCTGCTTGAAAATGTCAAAGAGACTCCCTTAATCACAGATATACATGGGCAACATCAGTGAGAATATACTTGGTGACATTTACAACGATGCAATGTACAAAGAACAATGTACAAAGAACACATGCTTCATAAATAACAGGTGTAGACAAACAGTGCAATTATTACTTACAAGCCCTTCCCAACAATGCAGAGAGAGAAAAGGGAAATAATATAAAAATACAACAAATTCTAAAATATTAACAAGGAATAAATACACAATGTGTAACGGACGTCGTAGAGAATGGACCAAGGCGCAGCGGGTCGAGTGCTCATCTTAACTTTATTTGTGAACACTTAAACAAAACAAGAAAACGAACTAACTGTCTTGCATGCTAAATACAGCAGTGCTATGAACAACCTTCCACAATTCCCAAAACAAACATACTCCTAATTATAGGACCTTCAATCAGAGGCAACGATACACAGCTGCCTCCAATTGAAGGCCCCAATCCCAAATACCTAAACATAGAAATAAACACCCTAGACTCGACATAGAAACATACAACTAAACCAAAAACCCCGGAATACATAAATCAAACACCCCTCTACATAAACACACACTCAAAACAAATCCCCCCTGCCACGTCCTGACCAAACTATAATAACAAATAACCCCTTTACTGGTCAGGACGTGACACAATGAGCAACAATAACTTGGCTATATACACGGGGTACCAGTACCGAGTCGATGTGCAGAGGTACAGGGTAATACCCCCCCCAAAAGTGCAGACCCCGGATGCACCTAACAACAAAAAATATCTACAAAAATATACCCCTAAACTAAAGGGAGGGAAGGGAGGGTGGCTGCCGTCACCGACGGCTCCCGTGCTACACCCCCCATCCCCAAACCTCCTACAGTGGAGGTGGCTCAGGCTCAGGCCTTAGTCCCCCACCTGACCAGTCCACCCCTACTGAATACCTCGGCCTGAAACATGTCCCTGTAGACCCTGGATTGTACTCTGGGAGCTCCGGACTGTAGGGCGACTCTGGGTGCTCCGGACTGTAGGGCGACTCTGGGTGCTCCGGACTGTAGGGCGACTCTGGGTGCTCCGGACTGTAGGGCGACTCTGGGTGCTCCGGACTGTAGGGCGACTCTGGGTGCTCCGGACTGTAGGGCGACTCTGGGTGCTCCGGACTGTAGGGCGACTCTGGGTGCTCCGGACTGTAGGGCGACTCTGGGTGCTCCGGACTGTAGGGCGTCTCTGGGTGCTCCGGACTGTAGGGCGTCTCTCTAGGTTCCGGACAGTGGGCCGTCTCTCTAGGTTCCGGACAGTGGGCCGTCTCACTAGGTTCCGGACAGTGGGCCGTCTCTCTAGGTTCCGGACAGTGGGCCGTCTCTCTAGGTTCCGGACAGTGGGCCGTCTCTCTACGGGGCACTGTCGCCGGAATTTCTGGACGAGGCACTGTTGCCGGAAGTTCTGGACGAGGCACTGTTGCCGGAAGTTCTGGACGAGTTACTGTCGTCGGAAGCTCGGGACTGGGCTGACGCACTGGAAGCCTGATGCGTGGGGCTGGTACTGGAGGTATCAGCCTGGAGACACGCACCTCAAGGCTAGTGCGAGGAGCGGGAACAGGACGTACTGGACTGGGCTGACGCACTGGAAGCCTGGTGCGTGGGGCTGGTACTGGAGGTATCAGACTGGAGACACGCACCCCAAGGCTAGTGCGAGGAGTGGGAACAGGACTTACTGGACTGGGCTGACGCACTGGAAGCCTGGTGCGTGGTGCTGGTACTGGAGGTATCAGACTGGAGACACGCACCTCAAGGCTAGTGCGAGGAGCGGGAACAGGATACACTGGGCCGTGAAGCATTACTGGCGGTCTGGAGCATACAACCCCTACGGCCTGAGTGCTCACTCGAGCATGGCACTTGCGAGGGGCTGGAATCATTTTCACCGGACTGTTCGTGCGCATAGGCGAGATCGTGCGCTTTTCCGCATAGTACGCTGCTCCTCTGATCCTCTGTTCCACATAATAATCACGGATAGTTGGCTCAGGTCTACTGCCTGCCCTAGCCAAACTACCCGTGTGCCCCCCCCCCCCCCAAAAAAATGTTGGGGGCTGCCTCCCCGGCTTCCTTGCCAGCTGTGTTCGCCTGTAGCGTTTCCGGTCCTCTTCAGTGTTTCTCCATGGTCCCACTCCGGCTAATATCTCCTCCCAAGTCCAAAACTCCCGATAGTCCACCTGCTGCTCCTTTCTCCGCTGCTTGGTCCGTTGGAGGTGGAAGGTTCTGTCACGTATGTCGTAGTAAATGGACCAAGGCGCAGCGGGTCGAGTGCTCATCTTAACTTTATTTGTGAACACTTAAATAAACAAAACAAGAATGTTTTGTATGGTTTTGACTAACTAACAGTCTTGCAGGCTAAATCCAGCAGTGCTAAGAACAACCTCCCACAATTCCCAAAACAAACATACTCCTAATTATAGGACCTTCAATCAGAGGCAACAAAACACAGCTGCTTCCAATTGAAGTCCCCAATCCCAAATACCTAAACATAGAAATAAACACCCTAGACTCGACCTAGAAACATACAACATAGAACTAAACAAAAAACCCCGGAATACATAAATCAAACGTCCCTCTACATAAACACACACTCAAAACCATATAAAACAAATACCCCCTGCCACGTCCTGATCAAACTATAATAACAAATAACCCCTTTACTGGTCAGGACATGACACAATGAGCAACAATAACTTGGCTATATACACGGGGTACCAGTACCGAGTCGATGTGCAGAGGTACGGGGTAATACACGACTTGGCCAAAAGTATGTGGTCAACTGCTCATCGAACATCTTATTCTACAATCACAGGCATTAATATGGAGTTGGTCCCCCTGTGCTGCTATAACAGTCTCCACTTTTCTGGGTAGGCTTTCCACTAGATGTTGGAACATTGCTGTAGGGACTTACTTCCATGCAGCCACGGGAATTAGTGAGGTCAGGCATTGATGTTGGGCGATTAGGCCTAGCTTGCAGTCAATGTTCTAATTCATCCCAAAGGTGTTCGATGGGTTTGAAGTCAGGGCTCTGTACAGGCCAGTCAAGTTCTTCAAGACTTATCTCGACAAACCATTTCTGTATGGACCTCGCTTTGTGCACGGGGGAATTGTCATGCTGAAACACGAAAGGGCCTTTACCTGTTGCCACAAAGTTGGAAGCACAGAATCGTCTAGAATGTCATTTTATGCTGTAGCCTTAAGATTTCCCTTCACTGGAACTAAGGGGCCTAGCCCAAACCATGAAAAACAGCCCCAGACCATTATTCCTCCTCCACCAAACTTTACAGTTGGCAGTATGCAATGGGGCAGGTAGCGTTCTCCTGGCATCTGCCAAACCCAGATTCATCCGTCGGACTGCCAGATGGTGAAGCATGATTCATCATTCCAGAGAAAGCGTTTCTACTACTCCAGAGTCCAATGGTGGCAAGCTTTAAATCAAATCAAATTGTTCCGAAAACCGATAAACCTTACCGTGAAATGCTTACTTACAAGCATTTAACCAAAAATGCAGTTCAATAGAGTTAAGAAAATATTTACTAAAATAACTAAAGTAAATTTTTTTTATAAAAAGTAACAATAAAATAATGAGGCTGTATACAGGAATAACCTGTAACGAGTCAGTATGCGGGGGTACAGGTTAGTTGAGGTAATTTGTACATGTAGGTACTGCTGAAGTGACTATGCATAGATTATGAACAGTGAATAGCAGCAGTGTACAAACAAATGAAGGGGTCAATGTAATAGTCCGGTGGCCATTTGATTAATTGTTCAGCAGGCTTATGGCTTGGGGGTAGAAGCTGTTTTGGTCCAAGACTTTGCGCTCCGGTACCGCTTGCCGTGCTGTAGCAGAGAAAACAGTCTA
The DNA here is from genome assembly GCF_965601325.2 of Salmo salar. Lineage (NCBI taxonomy): Eukaryota > Metazoa > Chordata > Actinopteri > Salmoniformes > Salmonidae > Salmo > Salmo salar. Next base: position 7,730,522 of record NC_138311.1, read on the forward strand.
TGACTTGGGTGACTGGAGTCTCTGACAATTTTATGGGCTTTCCTCTGACATCGTCTATTATATAGGTCCTGGATGGCAGGAAGCTTGGCCCCAGTGATAAATACACACTACCCTCTGTAGCACCCTGCAGTCGAATGCCAAGAAGGTGCCATACCAAGTATAACCTGTCATATGTGTTCAACACAGATGGAAGCCCTTTATTCAAATCCTATGGATCATCCATTTGGGCAATTCAGTTGGCTATCAATTAATTTCCTTCCGTTGATTGAAAAAGACATATGCTCTTGGCAGGTTTATGGTTTAGGAAAGGGGAACTGACCATTTTATTCAGTAGACTACACAAGACCGAAAAGGTATAATGACACTGTCATTCTTCTTAAGATTAAAACTATGGGTGTGGTCAGCAAAATTTTTACTTTATCAACTGCTGATTCAGATAAGTGTTTCATGCTGTTGAAATAGAGTCTGCTCCCCATATCATAGTGTGTTCTCCCCAGATTGAGGACTTTAGGGCTGTTCCACCAACTGATATATTAAGCAAATGCTTATTGATTAGCTTTTCAAGTGAAACATACTGTATATAGTCACATTCTCAACTGGAATTGAAAGGGATGTTTAACCATATCAAGCAATATGATGATTGCCTGCTCATCTAGAATGAGCCAAAGGCTTACAAAAAGACTGTGTCCAAGACTCCTTGCCATTGAGTAAAAAAAAATATGACGAGCTTGACCAGCTCAAAATCCAAGCTGGATAGTCCGGCAGGATTAGACATCTATTAGAAAAAGTCTTAAAAGGTATTAGAAATACATCAAAACACCATATTGTTGAAGTAAAGACCCCCTGTGAACTAATATCAACACTTATATTTCATTTTCAAGAAAGTATTTCCCTTCTGTAAGTTTAAGAAACATTGCCTTGTAAGTCTGTTACCAAAAACCCACAATCTTTAAGATATTTTCTCATTTCACTCTCTCTTTCCATTCACTATAAAAAGCATCCTCTCCCACTGAGCATTGACCAACACCAGGCGTCCATGGACGTTGAAAGTTAGTTGATATTTGGTAGAGTTCAGCACAGCACACTAGAGTAGTGTACTGTGCATATCTACTTTACTGTACAGTACTGAAAGCTGCTGTGCTGTACTCTACTGTGAAGTCCAATCTTGTTAAACATAATCATAGATGACTGTTTGTCATAAAAATAGTTGTACTCATCCTTAAAAATGTCGTACTGGAGAGAAGAGGACCAAAACGCAGCAGGTATGTGCAGGCTCATCTTGACTTTTATTCACTATCAAAATGAATGCCAAAATAACAAACCATGAGAATGAACGAACAACCAACAAACAGTCTAGCAAAGCATAGGCTCAACACAGAACAATTCCCCACAACCCCAAAGACAAACACACACACCTATATAGGACTTCCAATCAAAGGCAACTATACACACCTGCCTTCAATTGGAAGTCCCAATCATCAACCCAACATTTAACAAACACAAACATGCCACGTCCTGACCAAAACTAAAACACTAGCTCCATCTTCTGGTCAGGACGTGACACTGTTTCAGTTTTGGTCTGGTCCGGACCAACTAAATGCGGTCTTGTTTGGGGGTGGAACTCATTACAATAATAGCCAGTGTGAAGAATAATACCCAAATATGCAAAAGAAGGATATTGTATATTTCTACATTTGTGTACTTATTTAGGATACCTTACCATGAAGATGATCATATTCATATCCATAATTATTCCTTTTTTGTATAGTACATCTCCGGAACCCCTGATGTAATTCTGTTACCGGATAGAAATCCACCGCACCTACTGTATTTCAATAACAAAAACATATTTTTTCCAACTCAAGGTCTCATGTAATAGCTGACACCCCATTCTTTCTGCAGACATCTTTGATTCTTAATTTGGAGCAGATAATTAACGTTTTTGGAAAAGGTTGTCGTATAAAAACTTAGGGAGATTTTACTGTAATTCTGTTACCAAACTATGCATCTGTATAGTTCTTCAAGTAAATGTGTTTTTGTGAAATGTTCTGTGTAAATTGTTCAAGGCAGTCCTTGTGCATAGAGGTATATCGTTTTGTTAAACTTCAAAATGTTTTTTGTTTGGCATACATTTTAAAGTAAAAAATCCAAGTCAAGGCTTAATTCCGTTAACCTAGAATTGCCCAAGAACAGATCCCTTTGGGGTCATATGTTAATACCTTAACATACAGTTGTGTAATTTAGCCTATTAAGCACAAAAACGATGTTTTAAGTGAAAATTAGGCATGTCTGATAAAGAAAGGAAAGGATTCCCTTATTAAAAAACGGGCTTCTGCCAAACAGTTTGCCACACATTGCCAGCAAGCTCATATTTTCACAAGGCAAATTAGCTTTGTGCCAACCTGATGTTCCGATTCTGGCAAACAATTCTGGGAAACTCATTATGTATATAAAAATTAGATCAGGTGTTTGGTTACTTTGTGTGTTAACACCTATTACGTTCCCCAGTAAGAAAACCAAATAATGTCGCTCAAAATGAAGGGGGAACTAAAAAAAAAAGAGTCACTGACCACAACCAAAACTAAACAGATGGGATTTTAGGAGCGGTTCTGAAAGACACTCATGGAGTTGTACACTCTAAGTCGGATAGCAACAACAACTGGGACCTAAAAGACACCCACCATGAGCGCCCACTAAGAGGCAAACAAAAGAAAAACCCACACCAAACTTAAAGACAGGAAGCAATCCAAAAAGTTGAGGGAAACAAAGGTCAGACAAAGGAATGTCTTTCTAGAAATCAAATAGGGAGAGCCAACTAAAGGTGTTGAGCCTCCACATCTCTCACGACACTGGAGCACTGGGCCAGCCGTTCTTAAATATCACCTTGCCAGCATAGGTCCTTATATCAGTTCACTGGTCACGATAACAACACCCACCTGTAGCACACGTTCCAGCAGGTATATATCTCACTGATCATCCCCAAAGCCAACACCTCATTTGGCCGCCTTTCCTTACAGTTCTCTGCTGCCAGTGACTGGAACAAATTGCAAAAATCGCTGAAGCGGGAGACTTTTATTTCCCTCACCAACTTTAAACATCAGCTATCTGAGCAGCTAACCGATCGCTGCAGCTGTACATAGTCCATCTGTAAATAGCCCACCCAATCTACCTTCCTCATCCCCATACTGTTTTTATTTACTTTTCTGCTCTTTTGCACACCAGTATCTCTACTTGCACATCATCATCTGCTCATTTATCACTCCAGTGTTAATCTGCTAAATTGTAATTCTTCGCTACTATGGCCTATTTTTTTGCCTACCTCCTAATGCCTTTTGCACGCACTGTTTATAGACTTTAAAAACAATTTTTTTACTATGTTATTGACTTGTTTATTGTGTTATTGGCTTGTTTATTGTTTATTCCATGTGTAACTCTGTATTGCTGTGTCATGTCCTGACCAGCAGAGGGAGTATTGTATTAGTTTTGGTCAGGACGTGGCAGAAGGTTTATGTTGTATGTGTTTTCTAGGTATTCTATTTCTTTGTTAGTCTGTGTGGCTCCCGATCAGGAACAGCTGTATTTCGTTGTTCCTGATTGGGAGTCTTATATTAGGAGTGTGTTTTTCACCTGGGGTTTGTGGGTTGTTGTTTTTGCATTGTGTTGTGTATAGCCTGCAAAACTGTTCCTGTCGGTCTTTGTTTCTTGTTTTTTTTCTTGGTGTTCACATTTAAATAAAATATGATAAGCACGCAACCCGCTGCGTATTGGTCCACTTTCTCCGACAGCGATTTCTCTATATCTTCAGACAAAGAGGAGTGTTACATGCTGTCTGTGTCACACTGCTTTGCTTTATCTTGGCCAGGTCGCAGTTGTAAATGAGAACTTGTTCTCAACTAGCCTACCTGGTTAAATTAAGGTGAAATAAAACAAATAGGTGAAGCACCTTCCGACTAACCAGATGGACAAGCCAGCACAGGTGTAACACATACCGACTAACAAGGTGACACCAATCGGTGCGCACTATGTGCTAATGTGCTATAAATGCTAAAAGTCCAATCTCAAAACATAAACTGAAAAACCAAAACCTGTAACACAACATTGAAATGTCATATCTACATAAACCAAATCACATAACTTTAAATGAACTTGCTTCTTACAGAGTAAACAAAACATCCTAAATATACTAAACAACATTTATTCAATGTCTTAACAGATAGAAATAAGTCCAATACCCGCATGCTAATGAAGAAAAGACTGAATATTTCCTAAATAAATTGTTTAATTAAATATGTTTATGTAGCTACAACATTTACACGAGAGAAATGTGAACACTATGGAGATGTTGACCTTAGGATATTTAAAGGGGCAACTACAGAATTTACATGAGCCAAGTGATAACTGAGCAATGAGCTTTCAACCAATGGATGTTTAAAAGAGAATGAACAACATTTTAATAATTAAAACAATAAAAACTAAATCAAACCCTGTTCAGAACTATTGCAGTTTTGAGTGAGCTTTGGATAACCCGCATCCTCAGAGCATGTGCTGGCCCAGCTGGCTGGAGTGTTTATGGAAATATTCAATCTCTCCCTATCCCAGTCTGTTGTCCCCACTTGCTTCAAGATGTCCACCATTGTTCCTGTACCGAAGAAAGTGAAGGTAACTGAACTAAATGACTATCACTCGTAGCACTCACTTCTGTCATAATGATATGCTTTGAGAGGCTAGTTAAGGATCCTATCAACTCCACCTTACCCGACACCCTAGACCCACTACAATTTGCATACCATCCCAACAGATCCACGAATGATGCAATTGCACTGCACACTGCCCTATCCCATCTGGACAAGTGGAATACCTACATGAGAATGCTGTTCATCAACTACAGCTCAGCCTTCAACACCATAGTGCCCTCCAAGCTCATCACTAAGCTTGGGGCCCTGGGTTTCTCAAACAATTGCCATACCAGGGGGTGATACAGCCCGACAGGATGCTCTCAATGGTACATCTGTAGAAGTTTGTGAGGATCTTAGGGGCCAAGACAAATTTCTTCAGCCTGCTGAGGTTGAATAGGTAATGTTGCGCCTTCTTCTCCACACTGTATGCGTGGATGGACCATTTCAGGTTGTCATTGATGTGTATGCCGAGGAACTTGAAGCTTTTCACCCTTTCCACCACGGCACCGTCGATGTGGATGGCGGTGTGCTCTCTCTGCTGTCTCCTGAAGTCCACGATCAGCTCCTTTCGTTTTGTTGACGTTAACCTGCTGGGGCTAGGGGGCAGTATTGAGAATTTTGAAAAAAAATATGTGCCCATTTTTAACTGCCACCTACACCAACTCAGAAGCTAGGATATGCATATTATTACCAGATTTGGATAGAAAACACAATCCTTTATCTAACCACACTGTCCAATTTCAAAAAGGCTTTACAGCGAAAGCAAAACATTAGATTATGTCAGCAGAGTACCAAGCCAGAAATAATCAGACACCCATTTTTCAAGCTAGCCTGTTGGGGCTAGGGGGCAGTATTTTCACGGCTGGATAAAAAAACATACCCGATTTAATCTGGTTACTAATCCTACCCAGTAACTAGAATATGCATATACTTATTATATATGGATAGAAAACACCCTAAAGTTTCTAAAACTGTTTGAATGGTGTCTGTGAGTATAACAGAACTCATTTGGCAGGCAAAACCCTGAGACAGATTCTGACAGGAAGTGGATATCTGATGTGTTGTATTACCTTTAAACCTATGCCATTGAAAAACACAGGGGCTGAGGAATATTTTGGCACTTCCTATTGCTTCCACTAGATGTCACCAGCCTTTACAAAGTGTTTTGAGTCTTTTACTGTGAGATCTGACCGAACAAGAGCCATGGAACGGTGATGGCCGATTAGACTCTGGCGCGCGAGTTCATGTTGGGTACCCTTGTTCCAATACGTTATAAAAGAGAATGCATTCGTCCACCTTGAATATTATTCATGTTCTGGTTAAAAAAGGCCCTAATGATTTATGCTATACAACGTTTGACATGTTTGAACGAACGTAAATATATTTTTCCCCCTCGTTCATGAAGTGAAGTCCGGCGGGCTTAGATCATGTGCTAACAAGACGGAGATTTTTGGACATAAATGATGAGCTTTTTTGAACAAAACTACATTCGTTATGGACCTGTGATACCTGGAAGTGACATCTGATGAAGAGAATCAAAGGTAATGGATTATTTACATAGTATTTTCGATTTTAGATCTCCCCAACATGGCGGCTAGTCTGTATCGCAACGCGTATTTTTCTGGGCGCAGTGCTCAGATTATTGCAAAGTGTGATTTCCCAGTAAGGTTATTTTTAAATCTGGCAAGTTGATTGCGTTCAAGAGATGTAAATCTATAATTCTTTAAATGACAATATAATATTTTACCAATGTTTTCTAATTTTAATTATTTAATTTGTGGTGCTGACTTGACTGCCGGTTATTGGAGGGAAACGATTTCCTCAACATCAATGCCATAGTAAAACGCTGTTTTTGGATATAAATATGAACTTGATAGAACTAAAAATGCATGCATTGTCTAACATAATGTCCTAGGAGTGTCATCTGATGGAGATTGTAAAAAGTTAGTGCATCATTTTAGCTGGTTTTATGGTTTTGGTGACCCTGTCTTTGAATTGACAAAACATTACACACAGCTATTGTCAATGTACTCTCCTAACATAATCTAACTTTATGCTTTCGCCGTAAAACCTTTTTGAAATTGGACAACGTGGTTAGATTAAGGAGATGTTTATCTTTCAAAGGGTGTAAGATAGTTGTATGTTTGAAAAATTTGAATTTTGACATTTATTTGGTTTCAAATTTGCCGCTCTTGAAATGCACCTGCTGTTGATGGAGTGCACCACGGGGGGGACGCTAGCGTCCCACCTAGCCCATAGAGGTTAACATATAATGTCACAAAAACCCAGAAGACAGCTAAATGCAGTACTAACCTTTGATGATCTTCATCAGATGACACACCTAGGACATTATGTTATACAATACATGCATGTTTTGTTCAATCAAGTTCATATTTATATCAAAAAACTGCTTTTTACATTAGCATGTGACGTTCAGAACTAGCATACCCCCCGCAAACTTCCGGAGGAATTTGCTAACAATTTACTAAATTACTCACGATAAACGTTCACAAAAAGCATAACAATTATTTTAAGAATTATAGATACAGAACTCCTCTATGCACTCAAGATGTCCTATTTTAAAATAGCTTTTTGGTGAAAGCACATTTTGCAATATCCTAAGTACATAGCCCAGCCATCACGGGCTAGCTATTTAGACACCCGGCAAGTTTAGCACTCACCAATATCAATTTTACTATTATAAAAGTTTGATTACCTTTTGTTGTCTTCGTCAGAATGCACTCCCAGGACTGCCACTTCAATAACAAATGTTGGGTTGGTCCAAAATAATCCATCGTTATATCCGAATAGCGGCGTTTTGTTCGTGCGTCCCAGACACTATCCGAATGGTAAAGAAGGGTCGCGCGCATGGCGCAATTCGTGACAAAAAAATTCTAAATATTCCATTACCGTACTTCGAAGCATGTCAACCGCTGTTTAAAATACATTTTTATGCATTTTTTCTCGTAGAAAAGCGATAATATTCCAACCGGGAATCTCCTTTTCGGCAAACAGAGGAAAAAAAATCACAAAGACGGGGGCGGCCAGGTCACGCACCTAAGCCCACAGTCCCTTGATCGGCCACTTGAGAAAGGCGATAATGTGTTTCAGCCTGGGGCTGGGATGACGACATTCAGGTTTTTCCCGGGCTCTGAGCGCCTATGGACGACGTAGGAAGTGTCACGTTAGAGCAGAGATCCTTAGTAAAAGATAGAGATGGCAAAGAAGTTCCAGAAATGGTCAGACAGGCCACTTCCTGTAAAGGAATTGGAATATTTGTATTCTGTACAGGCTTCCTTCTTTTCACTCTGTCAATTAGGTTAGTATTTTGGAGTAACTACAATGTTGATCCTCAGTTGTTTTCTCATATCACAACCATTAAACTCGATCTATTTTAAAATAAGTCAAAAAATAAGGTGAAATCCCTGAGCAGTTTCCTTTCTCTTCTGCAACTGAGTAGGAAGGACACCAGTGTCTTTGTAGTGACTGGGTGTATTGTTACACCATCCAAAGCCTAATTAATAACTTCACCATGCTCAAAGGGATATTCAGCAACTTTTTTTTTTTTTTACACATCTATCAATCGGTGTCCTTCTTTGCAAGGAATTGAAAAACCTCCCTGGTCTTTGTGGTTAAATCTGTGCTGGAAATTCACTGATTGATTGAGGGACATTACAGATAATGTGTGGGGTACAGAGATGGGGTAATCATTCAAATAATCATGTTAAACACTTATTGAACACATAATGAGTCCACACAACTTATTATGCAATTTGTTAAGCACATTTTTCCTCCTGAACTTATTTAGTCTTGCCATAACACATGCAAATACAACAGGTGTATTACAGTGAAATGCTTACAAGCCCCTAACCAACAATGCAGTTTAAAAATATGAATAATAAGAAATAAAAGTAATAAAAGTAGAAGCAGCAGTAAAATAACAATAGCTAGACGATATACAGGGGGTACTGGTACAGAGTCAATGTGCTGGGGCAACAGTTAGTCGAGGTAATTGAGGTAATATGTACATGTAGGTAGAGTTATTAAAGTGACTATGCATAGATAATAACAGAAAGTAGCAGCGGCGTAAAAGAGGGTGGGGGGCAATGCAAATAGTCTGGGTAGCCATTTGTTTAGCTGTTCAGGAGACTTATGGCTTGGGGGTAGAAGCTGTTTAGAAGCCTCTTGGACCTAGACTTGGTGCTCTGGTACCGCTCGCCGTGCGGTTGCAGAGAGAACAGTCTATGACTAGGGTGGCTGGAGTCTTTGACAATTTTTTTGGCCTTCCTCTGACACCGCCTGGTATAGAGGTCCTGGATGGCAGGAAGCTTGGCCCCAGTGATGTATTGGGCCGTATGCAGTGCCTTGCGGTCGGAGGGCAAGCAGTTGCCATACCAGGCAGTGATGCAACCAGTCATGATGCTCTCGGTGGTGTAGTTTTAGAGCCTTTTGAGGATCTGAGGATCCATGTATTTACATTACTAGTTGAACTACATGTAGTTCCCTACTCCCCAAGACTGCATCCATATATATGTGTACTTCACACATGCATTCATACATACCGTACATAATTTCTGAGTGTGCCTATTGATAATGTGCATATGCAGTGTATTTGCATGTCGTTGGCCTAACAGTGTTTTCAAGACTGGCTTTCAGGAACCTAGCTTAAAGTCAGTCAGGAACCTACAGTCAGGAACCTAGCTTATAAGGCTCTGTCCAAAGTGAGTCAGACCAAATCAGCCTCAAAATGGATCATTAGCCTTAGACCCCAAGCAATCCTTAACAAAAACCACACTCCGTCCAACAGACAGACATTCTTCAATTTTACAGGCACAATTGTGCAGAATGTTGTGCTGTGCACTGTGGTCTTAATTGATGATATTCACATACCAGTAAGAATAAGAGAGGGACAAAAAGCACAGCACAGTATATTTTAAATAAAGTATGATTGCCTTGGCTTTAATAGAGACTAGTGTTGTGTGTCTGAACATTCAGACCCATTCACAACAATCTCCTGAAGCGTAGATTTTCCAACTGGCTAGCCTTACGACTTGCTCCAATGTATTTACTGACTTAGTTTTAGCAGTGAGGAATCATTCTTTATCAACATTTGAAGTTGTGAGTCAGACACATTTCTTAACTGTTAAGAATGAAACAACATATATGGAATTGTTTTAAGAAGGTCATACCAAGGATCATTTAGCTATTTGATTTAGAATTTTAAGGCTCCTTGAAGTATCAAAAATATATATAAAAAAATGTTTTGATGAAAAAGTATGTTGGGACTTTCTGTAATTAGCCTAAACAAACTCATTGAATAACAGATTCACTACATGGCACAACAGATAGTCCCCCCCCCAAAAAAATCTAGGAAGATCTATATCTATGTATTTAACCCCTTGTTTTTGGAACAGTCTAAGCCCTGTCTAAACTGGAGGGTGTGTGTGGGGGGGTGGGGGGGGGGGTGGGGGGTGACCTACTAAGCTATTTGGAATTGTTTTAATACGGTCATACTAAGGATTATTTTGCTATTTGATTTTGAACGTGCGCTACAAAAATAAACAACAGCCTCTTGCTAGGTGTGCACTTGAATTAAAGGGTAACTACACCCAAAAATCTAAATTCCTCACATTTTTACCAGAACTCCAAACTGGTATCTTGATGTGGTTTTCAGCATTGTTGTGGACAAATGTAGTTGTTTTTCTATTAAGTGATTTTGAGAGCAAAAACCTGAAAAAAAAAACAGAATCCTGGAAAAACTAAATAGAGAAAACGCAATTTGGAAAATAACAAAATGGAATCAGGCAAACAATGTAACAGATTTCATAGGGCCCTACCTAATGATCATTTTTTAATTAAATATAGGCTAAAATAAAAATATAATACTTAAGACTGATATAAACCTTTTTAATTTGTATTTAATTGTTTTTTTGTTTTTTTAAATGTTGGATATTTACTTTGAATAAAATACATTGTGGCAATTCATAACTTGCAGTAAAACTGTAAATAAGACTAATCTCAAGAGTTAAATGTTAAAAATGGTTTAATGTTCTCTTACTTAGAAAATAGTCCTGATCATATAAGCCTAGACCTAGACAATATCCAAAACAACTAACAATACAATGAATTCATAAATTTTTTAACTGTAAAGTCATGTCTTTCTACACAAGACTACAACATATTTTTCCAATCTGGAGGTAAACTTGATAAAGCATTCAATAATTTCACTGTGTATTCAGATGGAATCAAGGCATTAGAATGTACCAGATGCCACCAAAATAGAGCTCCGTGGACAAAGAAAATCTAACCCTGGATGGCTACTTTTTCTATTTGGCTATCTACTCTATGTACTTGTTGAAAACATTGTCCTGTGGCATTTCAGAAAGTTGCATGAAAATACAAATCCATGCAAACAATAATGAGTTGTAAGGATGTCCCCGGGACATCATGAAATGGTCAACTAAAGTTGTGTCATGGTCCCCTGGAGGTTTTGTGTAGTTCCCGGTTGGTCCCCGGGACATTCCAGAGGACATTTTTAGGACATTCTTGGGACGTTGTGTCATGGTCCCCTGGAGGTTTTGTCTAGTACTCGGTTTGTCCTGGGGAAGTCACCTGATGGTCGCAAAGAAATGTTATCCCCCCACACACCCTAGTTTATTTTTATTTTTTATTTTGAGTCAGAGTGCATTATTTATTTTGTTTCTTTCATTTTTTATAAACAAACAGAAATCCCACAAAAACGAAACACAACCACCACACCCGAAACACACCACAACACACCTGTCCATTAACGAACAAAATCACACAGTAGCCTCTCCTTTCAATACACAGTACATATCAAACGCGATTATGTCTGTTGGGAAATGTCACACTCCTCAATAATGTCAATGTAAGATTTCTAGATTTGATCAAATGTCTTTTTTTTGTTGCTTAATTTTATCAAACATAGCATCTAATCGAATGTAGCTACATAGTCCAGCCTCCAATTCGTTATTGACGGTGAGTATGATGCTTTCCAATTGATAGCTATTCATTTTTATGTTGCAATTAGTTTTTGATATTGGTCACCAATATTTACATTTCCGAACAGACATAATCATGGAGATGGATGGATATAAATTCCTAGACACAATGATAGGATAGCACAGACATCCCAAAATAGTGTCAGTTTGTCACAGGACCACAGCATATGCAATAGGGTTCCTGATTAGTTTTTTTCATCTCCAACAGAGATGAAACATACAGTACATACAATACATTCTGGCAGGAGGGCAGTACATCCTATGGATTATTTTGAATTGCAATAATTGATGTCTAAGGTTGTAGGAGCAAATATGAACATTTTCACATATCGGTGACCAATGGTTGCAAACATTTCTAATAACATGTTTTACCGTCGTCATTATGGGTATTGTGTGTAGATGGGTGAGAGAAAAAAATTGCTACGCAAACAATACACAACTTTACATTTCTGTGTCTCCAGAGGATTTTAGCTGCACAAATACATTATTAGACTGTATTAGTGATTTCAATACTTGGATGGCTCACAACTTCCTGCAGCTAAATCAAGACAACACAGAGGTACTTATTATTGGAGCCAAAGCACAGAGAGAGAATTTGGCCGCACATTTTAATTATTGGGCAATAAAGATAAAACACCAGGTAAAAAACCTAGGTATCATTTTAGATTCTGAACTCCATTTTGAATCACACATTGGAATAATTAATAATAATAATAATAATAATAATAATAAAAGCTAAAATAGCTTTTTACCACCTGAGGAACATTGCCAAGGTGCGGCCGTTTCTATCTCAGGCTGATACAGAGAGACTAATCCATACTTGTATTACAAGCAGGCTTGATTACTGTAATGCTCTCCTGTCTGGTCTACCCAAGAAGGCCATTTGGTCAACTGCAAAACATACAGAATGCCTGCAGCACCAGACGGAGAGCACACATTACACCGGTTTTAAGGTCTCTACACTGGCTGCCTGTGAGTTTTAGAATTAATTCTAAGATTCTTCTATTTGTTTTTAAATCAATCCACAATTGTGCACCCCAATGAATATGAGACATGCTTTTGAGTTATATACCCAGTAGGTCCCTCAGGTCCTCTGGTACTGGGTCCCTCAGGTCCTCTGGTACTGGCCTTTTAACTATCCCAAAGCCAAGGACCAAGAGGCATGGAGAGGCAGCCTTTTGTTACTATGCCCCCTGCCTCTGGAATAGCCTGCCAGAGAACCTGAGGGGGGCTGAAACTGTGGACATTCTGTATTTAAAAGAGATCTTAAAAACACACCGGCTGTATCACAACCGGCTGTGATTGGGAGTCCCAAATGTCGGTGCACAATTGGCCCAGCGTCTTCAGGGTTAGGGTTTGGCCATGATAAGCCGTCATTGTAAATAAGAATTTGTTCTTAACTGACTTGCCTGGTTAACCTGTTAGGGCTAGGGGGCAGCATTTGCACGTCTGGATAAAAAAATGTACCCGATTTAATCTGGTTACTAATCCTACCCAGTAACTAGAATATGCATATACTTATTATATATGGATAGAAAACACTCTAAAGTTTCTAAAACTGTTTGAATGGTGTCTGTGAGTATAACAGAACTCATTTGGCAGGCAAAACCCTGAGACATTTTCTGACAGGAAGTTGAAACCTGATGTGTTGTATTACCTTTAAACCTATCCCATTGAAAAACACAGGGGCTGAGGAATATTTTGGCACTTCCTATTGCTTCCACTAGATGTCACCAGCCTTTACAAAGTGTTTTGAGTCTTCTGGAGGGAGATCTGACCGAACAAGAGCCATGGAACGATGATGTCCCATTAGACACCTGGCGCGCGAGTTCATGTTGGGTACCCTCGTTCCAATACGCTATAAAAGAGTATGCATTCTGGTTAAATAAAGGTTAAATAAAAAAATGTCTGAAGCGCATTGTTGCATTCATGTCTGAAATGTGCTATATAAATAAAGGTTGATTTGAATAAGTCAAGGGTATGAATACATTCTGAAGGCACTGTAACTAGTTTCATTACACTTAATCCCTTTTTACTGTTGCCAAGCCCATCAAGGTCCTGATTGATGAGTCACTAATCCAGTCACAGCTTTTTGTCTTTTGGCAATGCTAGGGACACCGACACACACACAGTGAGTTTAACATTGTGTGTCAAATATGTAATTAGAAAACACTATGTAATCATGTATGTCAAAGTGTATGTTTGTTCATACAGTAATTTTTGTTCACCTGGGATTTGAACACCTGGGATTTGAACATTATGATCTTCCTGCTATGCCACTATGTCTGTACCAATGACTGATTTCACCTGTAAGCCTATTCCTACACTTTGCACTTCAAAGTCCATCTCAGCTCTGTTAAAAATACAATGAAGAAAAACTATTATATTTATAATTATCGTAGTGATTCAGGAGTAACATTAAAACAGAATAATAGCCCCCACCAACATTAGACAACTATACCGAAAACACAATGAGAGAATTGTCAGATTAATTGAAAACTAAAAGTGAAGTACTAAGTGATCATGTCAAATGTAATCATATTGTCATTGATTATTTATTTTTGTACTATTTTAGCTGAACAGCATTTCATTACTTTACCTGGAACCATCACGTGACAAAAACCTCCAGGGGACCATGACACAATGTCCCAAGAACATCCTAAAAACGCCCCCGGGTCAAACCGGGAACTATAGAAAGGTCCCCCAGAGAACGTTCCCTTGGGACCATCATGCGACCTCCTAAGGACTAGTACAATGAAAGTCCTGAGAACGTCCTAAAAAGGTCTTGACATGGTCCTCAGTGATGTCCTGGGAACTTACAGAGAACTACACAAAGATCCCCCAGAGAACGCTCCCTTGGGACCATCACGCAACATTCTTAACATTTTCTCAGAACGTCAGCCTTAAGGAACCTAATGGGAATATTGCCGAATGTCCTCAGACATTCCCTGTTTGCTGGGTAGGCTACACAACTGTCATTCCAATTAAAATGTCTAAACTACAGTTGTTGTGTGTTAAAACTGAAAGAAGGAAGACATAGAGCAAAGAGACCGTCGGTCAGACGATGAGAATAAAAGGAAGGATCACGTAGACAACACTCTTAGTAAAGCAAATCAACTCTTAATCATTAAAGCTGTGGGTTTCAGATAAATAGATGCATAATTACCTTCGTAAAACATTCAGTGTAAATTAAGTTTGCTTTTGTTGAATGATGATGTAATGATCAAATAGTACAGAGTATTGTAGGAAACTCACAGGTCTGCTGTTCATTCAGAAACTCAAATATAATTATATTGGACACCTTGTCTTGTTGTCAGATGCCCTGTCGATTTCCCTGCTGCAAATCCATTCACTCATTCAAGCTTTGCTAACATGCTGTTTCTGGTTGTTGTGGTCCATCAAAAAATGCAGTATGTGTTAAAACGAGAGGAAACTAATTATGGTTCTGCAACTTTCTTTTTTTGCTTTCTGATTTGGAATACTTGCTGTTGTGGTGGAAGGAACTCATAAGAAATTAGAAAGTTTTAGGCTATTATTTGGGGAGAGAAATATGATGGTCCGACTAGTGATGACAGCTCTTTACGAAAAAAAGTTCAAATGTATGCACGCTCTGGATCAGAGCGTCTCCTAAATGACTAAAATGTTTTTAAAAATGTAACACTAGAACTGCATGGCTTCTCAACCTCCAAGTACCCACTAGAGAACTCGATGTTGGGTGTCCCTTTTAGCCTTCGTATCATATTGACAGATTCATCTACTGTGTTAACCTGGCTACACTCAATCATAATCATATCCGTAAAATGGAAGAGTTTTATTATGCTTAAGTAGATAAGGAGCAGCACACGGAGGTGTGTGTGTGTGTGACTGTCTGTTGGGGAATAGTGAACTACATTTAGTTTACATTTTAGTCATTTAGCAGACACTCTTATCCAGAGTGAGTTACAGTTAGTGCATTCATCTAAAGATAGCTAGGTGGGACAACCATATATACCACGTAATAATACGTTTTAAAAAATCTTGCTTCGTCATTATGGGGTATTGTGTGTAGATTTATGAGGGAAAAAATTATTGAATTAATTTTAGAATAAGGGGTGGCAGGTAGCCTAGTGGTTAGAGCGTTGGGCTAGTAATCGAAAGGTTGCAAGATCGAATCCCCGTGCTGACAAGGTAAAAATTTGTTGTTCTGCCCCTGAACAAGGGAGTTAACTCACTGTTCCTAGGCTGTCATTGAAAATAAGAATTTGTTCTTAACTGACTTGCCTAGTTAAAAAAATATTTTTGAAAAATAAGGCTGCAACCCAACAAAATGTGGAAAAAGTCAAGGGGTCTGAATACTTTCTGAATGCACTGTATGCCATGATGGAGGCACCAGCAAAGAGCCATCTTTACAAAGTTCAATAACATAGCACAAACACAAAACTCTAAATATACCAGAGCTGTGTACTGGCAACTGTCCTTTATTGTTCGGCATGATGGAAAATGACAGATGCAGACCTGATAAAACTATTTACCTTCCACACAACTTGTCTCCGGAGAATCATGCACATCTTCTGCACAAACACAATATCAAACACCAACCTCCTTAGACAAATGAAGCAGTAAGCCATGGATGCCATACTTAAGAGACGCCGCTGGAGCTGGATTGGACACGCCCTGAGAAAGAGTACAGACTCCATCCCAAGAATAGGTGTCCATTGGACTCCAGAGGGCAGGTGTAAAAGCGGGAGGCCCAAGACAAAGGGGCGGAGAATAATCAACAAAATCAGCAGAGCTGGGGCACGATGGAGAATATGGCCAGAGTCAGACAGAAATGGAGTGCCTTTGTTATTGCCCTATGCGCTAGTGGACGCGATGTGGATGAGTGAGATGAAGATTTAGAATGGGATGTTTGCTTCGCAAGTCTCATTAATTAAATCAATCAAATTGGATTTGTATGCAGATACAGATACATAGACGCACAATATACGTTTGTAAAAGTCATGTGTAAATGAAGTTCATGATTATGTGATGATTAGAATGCTTTAAGCTATTATTTGGGGATGGAAATATGATGGTGCATCAACTGATGACAGCTCTTTAAAAGGATTTTTGTGGTAGTTGTAGAACTACATAGAATAGGTTCGTATATAGACCTGCTGATAGTTAGCTGTTGTTCTAGCTAATAAATAAACTCTTTAGGCTAACAGTGATCATTGAAAAGTACATTTCCGGAAGAAAATGTGATGTGCTTGCTAGCTTGTTTGAAAGGATTAGGGTTTTGAAATAAGTTAGTGTCTGTGTACGATAGTGTCTGCGGTAGTAATGGTGGTGACTGGTTATAGTTAAAAAAGTAGGTAGATGAAAAACCTTGATTGGTTGGTTGATAGGATAGACTGAAAGTTGATTTGGTGTCTCTTGCTTGAATGGTTCAAGAGTTACAATTATTGTTGTTGGGTATTATATGCAAATGTATGCATATTTAAGTAGTGATCATTTATCATGCATACCACAGCTACACCAGAGCTAGTGCGAACCAGATCTAGCTTGCTACACCAAGGAGCTGAGTGTGGGTCAATAGTTTTGTGGTAAGTAGCTGTGTGGTTGTGGTCAGTAGCTGTGGTCAGCAGTTGTGGTCAGTAGTTTTGGTCAGCAGTTTTGTGGTTGTGGTTTAGTAGTTGTGGTCAGTAGTTTTGGTCAGTAGTGGCTATGGTCATTAGTTGTGTGGTTCAGTAGTTGTATGGTCATTAGTTGTGGTCAGTAGTTGTGTAGTTGTGGTCAGTAGTTGTGTGGTTGTGGTCAGTAGTTTTGTGATTGTGGTCAGTAGTTGTGGTTTAGTAGTTGTGGTCAGTTGTGGTTGTGGGCAGCTAGAAATCTTATCTGTATCATTCCAGGGTGTCCAGACCGGGGAAGCATTAGAAATATTCTCTGTAGTGTTCCAGGTCATGCCATAATGTAGTTATTTTGGAAGATACTGTACTTCTCCCTATTAGCTGAAATCATATTTTTTCAAAGCCATTTTAGCTATCGCACTAGGTGTTTGGTCTGAACAGATTCACAAATCATGGGAATTTGTCGCCCTATGAAGACGTTGTCTCCCTCTGAGGCAAGTGTTACTAAGCAACCCCCACATGCAGTTGCCTTGGCAGGCCTGCTCCCTCCGTGGCTAAAGCCAGTGTGAGAAACATGCTATCAAATGTTTGTGCTATGAAATTAAATAAATACTGCACTCTGACCCACAAAACTTTGTTGCTAGATTCATGATAGTGTTGTTAGACAAACCAATGAAAGTGAACTTCAAAACGTGATGTTCCCTATACAAGCTCATTATGAGATTAATTTGATTTGTGCTAGTAAAAGCGCAATGGCAAAATAAAATAACATTGCTAGTAGAGGCTGTTTACTGTCTGACAAATTCTATGTAGTGTTAGAGCATGACTCAGAGATAAGTTAGTGATGTGTGTGCGCGTACATGCTTGTGTGAGTGTGTGCCTCTGTGCATCTGTGTTTGTGTGAGAGAGAGTATGTGTTTTGTTTGTACTCTGTACTAAGGAGAGCAAAATAAATGCCAGTGCCTGCACACTATTTCAAAGTTATTGAAATGAGTACGGCAGAAAAAATTAGACTGCCTCCCTGTGTACTGGTCTGACAGATTAGTTTATGAGTTATGAATACATTAATAAATGCTGCATTTATAAAAGTTACAACACATCCAGAAGAAAAACAAAAACAAAAAACGAACCCCTCCTTCCCCTCTTTCGTCCAAGCAGTGATGATGACGATGGCCGTTAAACTCAAAAAGACTAATCTTTGGCCCGTCACTCTCATACAGATGGGCCCCTATGTAATGTGCCTGTCTGACACAAGCATCACTCAGCTCAAAGTGCAGACTCAGAAGAAACCCTAGACATCCACACATAGTCCTAGCAATATACATTTTACATTTTAGTCATTTAGCAGAGTGACTGCATACATTTCATTTTTTTTTTCTTCTCCATACTGGTCCCCCGTGGGAATCGAACCCACAACCCTGGCATTGCAAACACCATGCTCTACCAACTGAGCTACACAGTACCTAGTATAGCTATCTGCCACAGTTATATGAACCAATATACACTGCTGAAAAAAATAAAGGGAACACTTAAACAACACAATGTAACTCCAAGTCAATCACACTTCTGTGAAATCAAACTGTCCACTTAGGAAGCAACACTGATTGACAATAAATTTCACATGCTGTTGTGCAAATGGAATAGACAACAGGTGGAAATTATAGGCAATTAGCAAGACACCCCCAATAAAGGAGTGGTTCGGCAGGTGGTGACCACAGACCACTTCTCAGTTCTTATGCTTCCTGGCTGATGTTTTGATCTTTCACTCTAGTGGTAGCATGAGACGGAGTCTACAACCCACACAAGTGGCTCAGGTAGTGCAGCTCATCCAGGATGGCACATCAATGCGAGCTGTGGCAAGAAGGTTTGCTGTGTCTGTCAGCGTAGTGTCCAGAGCATGGAGGCGCTACCAGGAGACAGGCCAGTACATCAGGAGACGTGGAGGAGGCCGTAGGAGGGCAACAACCCAGCAGCAGGACCGCTACCTCCGCCTTTGTGCAAGGAGGAGCAGGAGGAGCACTGCCAGAGCCCTGCAAAATGACCTCCAGCAGGCCACAAATGTGCATGTGTCTGCTCAAACGGTCAGAAACAGACTCCATGAGGGTGGTATGAGGGCCCGACGTCCACAGGTGGGGGTTGTGCTTACAGCCCAACACCGTGCAGGACGTTTGGCATTTGCCAGAGAACACCAAGATTGGCAAATTCGCCACTGGCGCTCTGTGCTCTTCACAGATGAAGCAGGTTCACACTGAGCACATGTGACAGACGTGACAGACTCTGGAGACGCCGTGGAGAACGTTCTGCTGCCTGCAACATCCTCCAGCATGACCGGTTTGGCGGTGGGTCAGTCATGGTGTGGGGTGGCATTTCTTTGGGGGGCCGCACAGCCCTCCATGTGCTCGCCAGAGGTAGCCTGACTGCCATTAGGTACCGAGATGAGATCCTCAGTCCCCTTGTGAGACCATATGCTGGTGCGGTTGGCCCTGGGTTCCTCCTAATGCAAGACAATGCTAGACCTCATGTGGCTGGAGTGTGTCAGCAGTTCCTGCAAGAGGAAGTCATTGATGCTATGGACTGGCCCGCCCGTTCCCTAGACCTGAATCCAATTGAGCACATCTGGGACATCATGTCTCGCTCCATCCACCAACGCCACGTTGCACCACAGACTGTCCAGGAGTTGGCGGATGCTTTAGTCCAGGTCTGGGAGGAGATCCCTCAGGAGACCATCTGCCACCTCATCAGGAGCATGCCCAGGAGTTGTAGGGAGGTCATACAGGCACGTGGAGGCCACACACACTACTGAGCCTCATTTTGACTTGTTTTAAGGACATCACATCAAAGTTGGATCAGCCTGTAGTGTGGTTTTCCACTTCAATTTTGAGTGTGACTCCAAATCCAGACATCCATGGGTTGATAAATTGGATTTCCATTGATTATTTTTGTGTTATTTTGTTGTCAGCACATTCAACTATGTAAAGAAAAAAGTATTTAATAAGATTATTTCATTCATTCAGATCTAGGATGTGTTATTTTAGTGTTCCCTTAATTTTTTTGAGCAGTATATATTTGCATACATTAAACGTTGCAATGTCTGCACTTCTGACAAACTGAGAACGGTAAAATAGCTCCTATTCTCTCACATCCTTGAGAATTAGAAAATACTTTGAAAGCCATAATCTCTCAGAGTGACCTAACTGTTACCACCCTCCCTTTGTATAGACCTAACTTGCATTGCAGACTGGTCCCATAGACTGGACGTCACATTGTATACGTTAACCTGGGACACTTAAATTAGTTTGGTATGGTAACGTAAGACAGATGGTTACTTATGTTAAAAACCAAAGTAGGGTGGTTGGTCGGGATTGATGGATGGGCTATAACGCTAATGTCTATCCCAAAGATTGCGAGTTGGAATCTCATCATGGACAACTTTAGCTTTTTAGCTAATTAGCACCTTTTCAACTACTTACTACTTTTCAGCTACTTTGCTACTACTTATCATGTTAGCTAACCCTTCCACTAACCTTAACCATTTTAGTTAACCCTCCCTTTAACCTAACTCCTAAACTTAGCCTTAACCCCTAGTCTAGCTAATGTTAGCCAGCTAGCTAGAAATTGTAACATATCATATGTTTTACAAATTCATAACATATAGTAACTTGTAACTGTAACCCATTGATTCGAGTTGAAAAAATAAATGCTGCGCTCATGGAATGGCATGCTTTAAGCACTACTGAAAAGTGCTATTTACATGTGAAAAATGAATGCCATATTCTGCATTTGCTATAAGCCTATTTTGTCGCCTGCCTCTGTTTTGGTAAAAAGCTGAGGGATGGGCCTGTTATGAGGTTATACAGTGTTTGTTTACATTTACAATGTTTACAAACATTGGAGAAAAACAAGCTTATATTTTATAAAGTCCAAAAACGGATGTAGCAACTACAGATTCCCCGTTTTTTTATCAGCATGAATTAGATTGAGCAATAAAAGCCTCACTTTTATTCTATAGGCTGGGATTTGCACTATGCAGCTGTTGCAAGAACGCATTTTTCACTGTCTGTCAACTGGTTTGAAAACAATGATTGATAGGCAGTTTGCACTTCTTGAATTCAACCATTATTCGGTTCAAATGCACATTTAAATTTGTGAACAGCCACCCACAACAACCACAATCCGTAAGGTGCAAATAGCCAAATGAAAGAGCAGCAATGTAATTTACATCAAGGTGCTATGTAGATATCAATAATAAGTGATATCCGTATCACCATAGACTACACCTGTGTGGCTCAGTTGGTAGAGCATGGTGTTTGCAATGCCACGGTTGTGGGTTCGATTCCCATTGGGGACCAGTATGGGGAAAAAATGTATGAAATGTATGCATTCACTACTGTAAGTCGCTCTGGATAAGAGCATCTGCTAAATGACTAAAATGTATGTAAATGTACACCACTGCTGTCATTCTTACCCCCAAGCGTTTATTCAAGTTGGATAATCTTTGGATGCTGACAGCAGTCGCATCATTGGAAGACATATCTTGGACTGAAGCCTATTCCTGTTCTTGAATGTCATTGAGAAACATCCTTTCTGAATTTAAAAGTAATCCTTGAAGAAATCATATAGTTTTTATATCATACAAAATGGGTGATGGACATCCACTAATTAATACATACCATAGGACACGAAAGGTATCATACAAAATGGAGTGTCTCGGATTTACAAACAGAATAATACAAAATGCTCAGAGACCAGGTTGTGCTTTTGCCAAAGATACAGTCAGCTTTTGGTGTTTCGCTCTCACCATTTTCCCTCTCTCTGCTCTTTATGATCTAACATGTACATAAGTAATGGCAGAACTCTGGGCATGAGTCTGCGTGAGTTATTTTTACTCATGACTCGGCAGCTCCTGAACTGTTCACCCTTGAGCAAAAGCTGCCAATGTGGTGAAACTAGTTAGGATGACAAAAGGACAACATCTCCCTGGGGAGTAACAATCCTGGTGGAAAGGAAGCAATGTGACGCAACAACTTTGTGGATGATACAACACGGGGATTATAACGACGACTGACATTTTGCATGTCACTCGTCCACATGTAAGGGCAGGCGACATTGGGGACAATTTTTCTTCGATATGACTTGCCAGTAATACGATGTTATAGTGAAACAAAACATCAGCCAAATGGTTTATAAATCATTTTCAATCCTGTGTACAACTTAGTCTTTTACAAAGAAGGAGATGCAACCAAAATTCTGAATCAAAAAGTATGAATCATCCCATCCTAAATCGCCCATCTCGACACCTATCAGCACTACCGTTAGAGAAAACTTAACAGAAAACCTCTGTGTCTCTGTCAGGAATGAAGCTTTCCAAGACGGACACATCAAAAGAGGAAAACTAACATCATGGTATGGAATGGAGACGGGGTCAGGGAAACTCAGTGAAACCCTTGCGAGCCAATTTCCAATTCCTCAATTCCAATTAGTAGTATTATTACAGAGCTTCTTCGAAGCCCCATGTAGGAAAAGAAAAGAGATAACGTAGCCTTACTCACCAGAGTTGAGCTAGGTCGTGGGTTCTCAGGGCATTAATGGAGCCGTTTGGCAGAGAGCAGAGGGGACGACCGAGCACAGCTGCGTCTCCGTGCAGATCAGTTCATCAGCCTTTAGACTTGTTTCCAGGTTGATAACCGGCCCATTCTACACAGCCAGAGCACCAAACATAGAACGTCAACATCTAGATAGGGCTAATTGACATGACAAACACAATCATGCGTCCGTCATCTCTTCTGGTTCATACGTTCTACGGCAGTAGACCAGACCTTGTTCAGGCAAGGCCTTCATGTACTGTTAGCTAAAAACGAAAGGGCCACCGAGCAATAAGGCAAGCACATGTGCATGTGGACTGGGTTACTTCATCGTCATGCGTTTTGCTAAGTTCTCTCATTAGGGAAAAGTAGCAAAAAGAGAATTGTTACAGTAAACTAAACCATTATGTATTTTCCATAATTTCCTCTTTCAATTATAGTGGGGCATCATTTATAATGAATGCAAAAATTGCAAAGCTATAATGTCAATCTGTCACCCTGTGTATTTATGTGGGTGTTGTGGCCATGTGCATGCATTTATAAATGCATGTGTGATTATGTTTTTGTTTGTGTATATGTGGGAATGCATGTGTGATTGATTGAATGGATGGCTGATTGTGTGTGTAAGCATGCGTGCATGTACATATCTGTGCTGCATTGCTGTATCTACTCAGATAGATATTCTTGCTTTGTTCATATTCATAGGTTTTGGCTGAGAGGTGGATTATTCTTTATTTTATACTCATTTAATGTTAATTTAAACCAGGAAGTCCCATTGAAGTCAAATACCTTTTTTCAAGGGAGACCTGGATCATGTTCATTAGGCACTAAAAGGATGAAAACGGACTGAAAATGGGAGGGAAAACCTG
Organism: Salmo salar; assembly: GCF_965601325.2. Lineage (NCBI taxonomy): Eukaryota > Metazoa > Chordata > Actinopteri > Salmoniformes > Salmonidae > Salmo > Salmo salar. The sequence continues at coordinate 7,754,259 of NC_138311.1, forward strand.
AACTTGTCCAATAAGAAAGGTTCATTTTTGGTTCCCGTTGCGTGGCCCTAATGAACATGACCCAGGCCGAGAAAGGCAGATCATTAAGGTGTGATTGTTCTCTCACCAAAAAGGGATCCCAAAAGTCTCCTGGGTTTTCTCTTCCAGGTCATGTGACCTTGTGCTGTCAACCTTCCAGAGGACTGGGGAGACTTCCGTCTGTCCAGTGCCGTTCCACCTGGAACAGGAGAGATGAGGTAATGGTGGAATACAATAAAATGTCATGTACATGGTATACTAGAATATATCATCACAATAATGGGTTACAGATGTGCATGTCTCTGCTGTGCTGTTATACTGTATATTGTTTGCTCTGACATTGTAATTGTAATTTCCAGTTATACATTTTAGGCAATTTGGTTTTAGGGGGCAGTTATCAAATAATTTGAATAACTCTGTGGCAGTTACATTAATTTGTCAAGACCTACCCCCACATTTTATGGACAAGTGCAGGCAAGGGCATCAATGTTGACAAGAAATTAAATGAAATGTGAAGTAAAAGCTAAGAAACGTAAGGTACACAGCATTAACCCACCTATATTAGTACTTACCTGAGCAATGCTTCCTTGGTGACCACTTCAAATGGTTTATCAGTGTTCAATAATATGTTCCTCTTCAGGTTTATACTGGATTCGTTGCAAAAACTGGAAGAAAGAAATCACAGAAATTAAAGGTAATACGTCAGTAACAAAGTAGTGCCCTATGCATTTGACTTTCATACTTTACATGAATACATGAATATTATGAATACATGAATATAATTCATTAATATGGAAAGAATAAATGCTGTACTGTGTTTTTACCTACAGTCTACCAGTATGTCTCAAATCAATAAAATGAATGAGTTCCATATGACAATGTGGTATTTTACAGCCTGTAAAACACATAGTCCATATGTTAAGTTAAGCCATTTCAAGACAACATCCCAGGCAGGGCCGGCCCTAGCCTTTTGGGGGCCCTAAGCAAGATTTGGTTGCCAACCCCCCCCCCCCCCCCCCCCCCCACCTCGGGGGCAAAACATTTTAGTAGCCCCCCTCTTGATGGCAGAGAGAAACATTTCAGTTTTAAAGTACATTTCCTGCAATTCTACACATTTTGCCATGGGGAGTAGAGACAATGTTGCAGTTTTAAAGCAACATTTCTGCAATTCTTCACATTTTGCCATTGAGCAGAGAGCAGTTTAGAAATGTTATGACAAATTTCATGCATTTCTACTATTTTTGCCAAGACTTAAGCCATGTTAATGACATCTGAGTGAGAGTGACAAACAAAAACAATGGTGGCCCCCTGGAGGTCAGGGCCCTTGGGCAAATGCCCTGCGTGCCCGGTCGGTATTCGACCATGATTATTACAAGTTTAGACAGCTGGCTAGACTACTTACTTATGTCGCTTATGCCTGGAGCCGGCCACTACTCCAGGGGAAAAGAGGGGAATCATGTGACAAAATAATTCTGAATTGTATCCTCACAAAAGTGATGTGGATCAAGGCACATGTTGGTAGCTTTTATTGTGTCCACAGCTCCCTCTGCTGGCTTGTACCATGCATTCAGCAGCATGGGATGGGGAGCTATGTGATTGTGAATACAATAAATGCAAGCATGCATGCACACAGACAGGCATGCACACACACACACACACACACACACACACACACACACACACACACACACACACACACACACACACACACACACACACACACACACACACACACACACACACACACACACACACACAATGATATCCAGTACTTTTTGGCCTACAATAACAACAATGTTAAAGTCACATTAATGATGTGTTGAGGGAAGGTGGGGGAGTGAGGATGTTACATGGTGCCTTCAGGGCCCGGATTTAAAAAGTGTAGTGCTGATCTAGGATCAGGTCCCTCTGACTTGCTCCAGTGTGAAGATTCCCCTAGATACAAATCTAGGATCAGCTTCCCGCCTAGTCCTAACCTTAACTGTTAGTGGGGGAAATGCAAAATGGACCCAAGATCAGCCCTACACCACTTTGCCACTGAGATTGATTTACTAGGGGAGGACACTGCCCTCTGCTGGATTATCACATTCACTTTCACACAATAATACACCACAAAATCTTAACCTGGCCTAACCCTTAGCCACGCCATGCCACACGCAGAATGTACACAAGATTCCATGGTTGCTAGATATTGTATGCATCATGTTCTAGGTATAGAGGATGATATATTCTGTTAAATATTTGTATATTTATTTTCAATGGAAATTGCTGCGGAATTTAGAAAGTTTAACAAGCCTCCCTGGATCAGAACATTTGTCTGATGTATTCAACCCCCATCCCCAAGACATCCCTCTACTAGTCTACAGGAAATGATAAAAGACAGGGACAGATAGGCGCACACAGAGAATGGGAGCTTATCTTCCTCCTAGGAACTAGGGTGGCGTATGGTGATCGGATCTCTCCTCTGACAGAGAGCCAATGGCGAGAATCCCAGAGGTGAAACTCTATTACAACGCAGCATTGAAGTCAGCAATGGGCCTCGGCACATGAATCAGATATTAATGTGTAATGATATCTAAAAAGCCTAATACTTATCCTCGCTTATTCCTCCTTTAATTTCCTCTTTAAATATCCTCACAATATCCTCACCTTTAGAGATTAGCGTTTGACCCCTGTTCAGGACTATAGGCTGTTCTGATAGTAATAGCACATGCACATCCGTCTGTCTGAGCAGATTTGTTGAGATGGAGAGGCAGGGAGAATAAAGAAACTTAGGTATATAGATCTACAGAGTAGTTAACCTTTATAAGACTGTGGGGCAAGTACATTTTTCCAGGTCTATACTGTATGGCCCATAAGAATGCCTCTCTGACATGTACCATAAGGATTCAAGTCAGTTCTGTTCATATTTCTATCTGCAACATTCCACACTGTTTGCCTACTGAATGAGGCCAAGGCATTGGATTGACGTGTGACAACCTGACATTGACAATGCACTGATCGTCCATGTGATTGGAGCAAAACTACTACTCAGAAGCTTGAGGGCTCCATTTAAATGCAACTTAATTCGTAAGCATCAATAATGTCTCTTTCCACAGTGAATTGAATACTGGTGTATCTATAAAGTAAGAGTAAACAAAATACAAGCAAATGCCAACTGATTACATCATAAAGAGCATACATCCTATAACCGTAAATCGTTATTCCTTGAGGTTAGCACAGTTTTCAATTTAAGACCACCATTTTATGTTCCCAAATAAGTCACTCATATCTTTTTGCCTTACAGAACATATCATACAATATTAATCCAACCTAAACAATTTATATTATGAGTATTAATAATGAATCGCAAGCCCCTACGAAAGCGTGCTACAAAACACAAGCCGTCAGGGGGAGGCAAGCAGATACATCTCTATATCCATGTTATCTCCTGAGGAGTTAAAGGAGCTGTGGTCTTTGTGAGATTTACCAATAGGGGATCCATATTGGATCTGTAGATTAACAATGATTCAAAAGGAGAAAGATTTAAAAATGAAATATACATACTTCTTAAGTGAACCAATTTGGACTGCTGAAATCATAAAGTGCATCATGTGCATTCATTAAACCAAAAACGGTTCCACATTTTTTAAACAGGCAAATGAAGTCGTCTCTTGAGATGGTATTTGGTGCAGACTCATGGACTACTCATTGAGGAAAATATATGAATTCTCATTGGGTAGTTTCATTACAATGATTAGATTGAAGTGGTGATTGATTTGAGCAAACATGTAGTGGAAATAAATACTTGATCCTCTGGATCTTTCCACAGCCAGAAATTTGGTTTAAAAAAATCATTAACAATACAACGATGGAAAGAATAACTGAATAATATACATTTTGACGAACGAACTGAATAGAGCAGGCTCATTTTAGAGTACAGGAATGGATCTGCCATCAATTTGATAATCCATTTTATGAGTACTACATCAGTGCACAGACCATAGGGAAACAGCGCACCTCTGTCTCTGTATGTTTAGCCCCTGTATCTGATGCTGTCTGGACCAAAAGAGTATAGCATGTTGCCGCCGTAGCATTTGATTGATAGATGCCAGCAAGCATTTGGCCTCCCTTGATAAAAAATGATAAAATAATTAGCCAATCAGCATTGAGCTGAGCTCAACTGTGGGTTGTCCTGGTGCAGCAAAACCAACCCAAACGAGGCCAGTTTGGATTTGGCTTCAGACCAATCAAATCACTTCCTAAGCAAAACATCATTTTCTGAAAAACGTGTCTGTTTCTGGTCTGCTTGTGTTGATGTCCTGCAGTAGCTAGCTTGCTAAATTGGCCCATTCCTAAGCCATGGATGGAGACAGGGATTTAGACTTGTGGTTTTGACTAAAATCTCTGTACAGAGAGATCTAACCATCTGATCTAACCATAAATGAATATGCTGTGTTTCCTCCAGATCCCAGCGAGCACAGTGGATCTGGGCCGATTCCGGCTGAGAGTCGGGACTCAGCAGTATTACTTACGGCTAGGATGTGGGGATTGAGCTCGGGCCGAGTTATCTAGCCCAAATGTATTACTTGGGGCTCGGGCTGATTTGAACAACTCTCTGGCAGATGATTACATTGGCTGCTTAATATAATTAACATTTCATTATTTATTTTTCCATATTTTTTCATTATTTCTGTGATCAAAAAATAGAATTAACATTTACATGAAATTCTTTAAGAGTCCAATTTAAGTAATATTTTAGTATTTTGAATCTTTGTGCAAGGCAATTGATAAGCATTAAAAACTTTGTGGCTGGAGCCTCCCGAGTGGCGCAGCGGTCTAAGACACTGCAAACTGCATTACTACAGATGCTGGTTCGAGACCCGTGCCAGCCGCGACCAGGAGACCCATGAGGCGACGCGCAGTTGTCCCAGCGTTGTCCGAGTTAGGGGAGGGTTTGGCCGGCTGGGATGTCCTTGTCCCATCCCACGATTCAATTAGGGGAGCCAGAAGAGGGGAGCTAGTAGGCTCACATTAACTAGCTAGCTAGCTAGCTAACTTTGCTGGTACATTGTTGCCCATGCAAGTCAGCTAGCATTTTAGCTTGGTAGCCCATGACAACAAAAACTAAAAGTGTATTGTATGACAGAGCCATAGACCGTTTTGCAAAAAGAAAGAGAGGAGGATCACATTGGCGTTCAACTAGTCTACAAGTATGGTGAGTCCCAATTTGTTTTTATTACTTTCGCACATGCACGCGTACACACACACAGAAATCAGTACCATGGACAGCCACATGATATTTAGAGACATTGATTGGCCTAAATTGTTTTTGGTATCTTTAAGTTTGTTTTCAGTGTATTAAACTAAGCATATATAGCCTTGTTGATTTGATAACATTTAAATGTTTAAGTTGAAATAGCGGAGGCAGCTGGAATAGCAGAGGCAGTGTGCCAGTTGTCTTTGTGTTGACTTGCGATAACTCTGTGGTTCTAAATCAGTAGTTCTTTAGTAAATTGTTAAAAACATTAACTTGCTTGACCATGCTGCAGGTGATATAACTGTTTGTTACATGCAATATCTACTATGTGGACTTCACTGGACACATGTTGCTCTCCGGTTTTGTGATGAAACAAACGTAAGTGTAGAATTTATTCCACCAGTGTGTGACTGTTGTCTTTTTGTTGTCATGGCCTTATTGTATGTCTCGGTGGCGTATGAACAGATGGGTTACAGAGCAAACTACACAATTAACACAACATAGGTTGTAATATGGCCTTTTTTCAGACTTGGCTTGGCTTCCTCAGTGATTTTACCCACACACTGCAACAGCAAATTCTTCAAATAGAAGCAGTTGATTTGGCCACATTATTTGAATATAATTATTTAAAATACAAATACTTAAATACGCATATATTTGAACTCAGGTCTTGTCGCACTATAGCCTCACTCCCCAGCTTGAAATGTCTACACCTTCACTATCGGATTGGTACCTTTTCGGTGGCACAACTGACTAAGATGGTGTCACTTGTGTTTGCAAAGCAGAGGACCTGGGATCAGTCGCAGACATGTGAGGAAGGAAGCTATACTGTTGAGCAAGCACAGTGACACATTTTACACATAGTTACTATGGGACAGTACAAATGTTTTTAAACTATTCATCAAATATCAATGATATAGTTGAAGTCGGAGGTTTACATACACCTTAGAAAAGTACATTTAAACTCAGTTTTCACAATAACTGACATTTAATCCTAGTAAAAATTCAATGTCTTAGGTCAGTTAGGATCACCACTTTATTTTAAGAATGTGAAATGTCAGAATAATTGTAGAGAGAATGATTTATTTCAGCTTGTATTTCTTTCATCACATTCCCAGTGGGTCAGAAGTTTACATACACTCAATTAGTATTTGGGAGCATTGCCTTTAAATTGTTTAACTTGGGTCAAACATTTCGGGTAGCCTTCCACAAGCTTCCCACAATAAGTTGGCCCATTCCTCCTGACAGAGCTGGTGTAATTGAGTCAAGTTTGTAGGCCTCCTTGCTCACTCACGCTTTTTCAGTTCTGCCCACACATTTTCTATAGGATTGAGGTCAGGGATTTGTGATGGCCACTCCAATACCTTGACTTTGTTGTCCTTAAGCCATTTTGCCACAACTTTGGAAGCATGCTTGGGGTCATTGTCCATTTGGAAGACCCATTTGCGACCAAGCTTCAACTTCCTGACTGATGTCTTGAGATGTTGCTTCAGTATATCCACCTAATTTTCCTACCTCATGATGGCATCTATTTTGTGAAGTGCACCTCCACAACATGATGCTGCCACCCCTGTGCTTCACGGTTGGGATGGTGTTCCTCGGCTTGCATTTCTCCAAAAAGTACGATCTTTGTCCCCATGTGCAGTTGCAAACCTTAGTCTGGCTTTTTTGTCCCCATGTGCAGTTGCAAACCGTAGTCTGGCTTTTTTATGGCGGTTTTGGAGAAGTGGCTTCTTCCATGCCGAGCGGCCTTTCAGGTTATGTCGATATAGGACTCATTTTACTGTGGATATAGATAATTTTGTACCTGTTTCTTCCAGCATCTTCACAAGTTTCTTTGCTGTTGTTCTGGGATTGATATACACTTTTCGCACCAAAGTACATTCATCTCTAGGTGACAGAACACGTCTCCTTCCTGAGAGGTATGACGGCTGCGTGGCCCCATGGTGTTTATACCTGCGTACTATTGTTTGTACAGATGAACGTGGTACCTTCAGACGTTTGGAAATTGCTCCCAAGGATGAACCAGACTTGTGGATGTCTACAATTTTTTTTCTGAGGTCTTGGCTGATTTCTTTTGATTTTCCCATGATGTCAAGCAAAGAAGCACTGAGTTTGAAGGTAGGCCTTGAAATACATCCACAGGTACACCTCCAATTGACTCAAATGATATCAATTAGCCTTTCAGAAGCTTCTAAAGCCATGACATAATTCTCTGGAATTTTCCAAGCTGTTTAAAGGCACAGTCAACTTAGTGTATGCAAACTTCTGACCCACTGGAATTGTGATACAGTCAATTTTAAGTGACATAATCTGTCTGTAAACAATTGTTGGAAAAATGACTTGTGTCATTGACAAAGTAGATGTAGTTGCTAACAAGAAATGTGTGGAGTGGTTGAAAAACAAGTTTTAATGACTCCAATCTAAGTGCATGTAAACTTCCAACTTCAACTGTACATAGATCAGTAATATAAGTACAACAGCATCATTGATATACACTGAGTGTACAAAACATGCTCTTTCCATGAAAATAGACTGACCCGGTGAATCCAGGTGAAAGCTATGATCCCTTATTGATGTCACTTGCTAAATCCACAACAATCAGTGTAGATGAAGTTGAGGAGACAGGTTAAAGAAGATGGATTTTTAAGCCTTGAGACAATTGAGACATGGATTGTGTATGTGTGTGCCATTCAGAGGGTGAATGGGCAAGACACAAGATTTAAGTGCCTTTGGTAGTAGGTGCTAGGCACACCGGTTTGTGTAAAAAACTGCAACACTACTGGGTTTTTTCATGCTCAATCGTTTCCTGTGTGTATCAAGAATGGTCCACCACATTGGAGTCAACATGGGAACACTGTGGAACACTTTCAAAACCTTGTAGAGTCCATGCCCAGACAAATTGAGGCTGTTCTGAGAGCAAAAGGGGGTCAACTCAATATTAGGAAGGTGTTCTTAATGTTTTGTGCTCTTTCACAATCTGTGCTGGCAAGGAAGTTATTTGGGTACAGTACTTTTGACATACAGTCTTTGAAAAATCCTGACTGAAAAGTTTGGGAGCTTCAACATCCAAGGTTCCAGACAGAACATTTAGGGGAGAGGATCTTGTTCTCTCTCTCGTGCATGCACCCACCCACCCACCCACCCACCCACACACAGAAACAGGGAAATTGTAAAACTGCTCATACCTAGAAACACATCAGGAGCTGTAGGATTTAAAATCACTTTTATACAAAAGATTCAGCAGAGGGGCTTAGCTAGCCATATTAAGTTTTTTAGCAAACACTACATAATGTATGAATTGCTTAATTGCACTATGTGCCACCAGAACTACTTGCATCACATAAGTTTGACTGTGTGTATAATTCCTTGGAGCGCTTTGATGTAGCTTGGGGAGAGCCCATTCACTGTGCAGTAAGATGACTTGCTTTCATGTCATTTTGTGCCACTGTAAAGGGAGGATTAGTTGAGCTATGTGTGTCCCAAATTGCATCATATTCCCTATATAGTGCACTGTTTTACCCTATTGAAAAGTAGTGCACTAAATAGGGAATAGGGTGCCATTTTGGGCATAGCCTATTTTTATACCCAGGTTTACTAAAGTTAATGTGTCAGCTCTTCAGAAAGCTGAAATGCACAGTTTGTGAGGTGACATAGCGCATGATATGACAGTCTGTGGAAAAAAATGTCCCCCCAAAAATCAAGACTCTACAAAATAAATATTTTGAAAATATAATCTAGACCAGGACTCACCATTTATGGTCCTGGAGGCTTGAAACAGCCTCAGAAATCACCTTTAAAATTAAATTCCCAGTGCACAGGTCATTTGGAATATTCATTTTAAGAGAAAGTAATGCTATTTTAAGAATTTAGAACAGTGCAAGTCAATGTTCAGCCTCATTAGTTATTGTTATTATGCTGAGAAAAATAAACATGTTATGCCTATTCATGAATATTATATATAATATCATAAGATGGCGCCAATGGAGATGGCAGCATCGCGACTAGCTCTTAGAAAACTTTGCACTATTTCATTTTTTATGTATATGTATATGTATATGACTTCCCTGGAGCAGATCCTTTGTTCATTCTCCCCAGAGCAATTTAACTTATTCCAGAGGCCGACCCAAAACATCGCCGGCGAGATGCCGGTAGCCTGCTAGTTCGACTTAGGAGTCGCGCACACCACCCACTGCTTCCAAGTATGTTACTCACTAATGTTCAGTCTTTGGATAACAAAGTTGATGAGCTTAGAGCAAGGATTTCTTTCCAGAGAGACATCGGGCCTGTAACATACTTTGTTTCACGGAAACATGGCTCTCTCGGGATATTCTGTCGGAGTCAGTAAAGCCAGTAGGATACTCAGTACATCGCGCAGACAGGAATAAATATCTCTCCAGGAAGCAGACGGGTGGAGGGGTGTGTTTCATGACTAATGACTCATGGTGTAATTCTAGGAACATACAGGAACTCAAGTCTTTTTGTTCACCTGACCTGGAATACCTCACAATTAAATGCCGATCATATTATCTCCCAAGAGAATTTCTCTGTCATCAACACGGCCGTTTACATCCCACCTCATGCCAAGACCTCGACGGCATTCAAAGAACTTCACTGGACTTTATGCAAACTGGAAACCACATATCATGAAGCTGCATTTATTGTAGCTGTGTATTTTAACAAAGCAAATCTGAGGACTAGCCTGCTGAAGTTCTATCAACATATTGACTGTACTACTCACGCTGCTAAGACTCTCGACCATTGCTTTCAAACTTCCAGGATGCTTACAAGGACCTCCCCCGCCCTCCTTTTGGCAAATATGACCACGACTCCATCTTGCTCCTCCCGTCCTATAGGCAGAAACTCAAACAGAAAGTACCCGTGCATCGTACTATTCAACGCTGGTCGGACCAATTAGAATCCGCGCTTCAGGATTATTTTGATCACGTGGACTGGGATATGTTTCAGGTAGCTTGCGAAAATAATCTAGACGCATACACTGATACGGTGACTGAGTTTATCAGGAAGTGTATAGGAGATGTAGTACCCACTGTGACTATTAAAACCTACCCTAACCAGAAACCATGGATAGATGGTAGCATTCGCACGAAACTGAAAGCGTGAACCACCGCATTTAACAATGGCAAGGTGACTGGTAATATGGCTGAATATAAACAGTGTAGTTATTCACTGCGCAAGGAAATCAAACAAGCTAAACGTCAGTATAAAGATAAAGTGGAGTCGCGATTCAACGGACACGAGACGTATGTGGCAGGGACTACAGACAATCACGGACTACAAAAGGAAAACCAGCTACGTCGCTGAGACGGGCGTCTTGCTTCCGGACAGGCTAAACACATTCTTTGCTTGTTTTGAGGATAACACAGTGCCACCGACACAGCCCACTACCAAGGACTTTGGGCTCTTCTTCTCCCTGGCCGACGTGAGTAAAACATTTAAAAGTGTTAACCCTCGCATGGCTTCTGGCCCAGCCGCATCCTCAGAGCATGAGCAGACCAGCTGGCTGGTGTGTTTACGGGCATATTCAATCAATCCCTACCCCAGTCTGCTCTCCCCACATGCTTCAAGATGGCCACCATTGTACCTGTAGCCAAGAAGACAAAGGTAACTGAACTTAATGACTATCGCCCAGTAGCACTCACCTCTGTCATCATGAAGTGCTTTGAGAGACTAGACAAGGATCACCTCTACCTTACCTGCCACCCTAGACCCACTTCAATTTGCTTACTGCCCCAATAGATCCACAGATGATGCAATCACCACCACTCTGCACACTGCCGTATCCCATCTGGACAAGAGGAATACCTATGTATGAATGCTGTTTATTGACTATAGCTCAACATTCAACACCATAGTAGCCTCCAAGCTCATCATTAAGCTTGAGGCCCTGGGTCTGAACCCCGCCCTGTAAATCAGGGTCCTGGACTTCCTGACGGGCCGCCCCCAGGTGGTGAACGTAGGAAACATCACCTCCACTCCGCTGATCCTCAACACTGGGGCCCCACAAGGGTGTATGCTCAGCACCCTCCTTTACTCCCTGTTCACCCACGACTGCGTGGCCAAGCACGCCTCCAACTCAATGATCAAGTTTGCAGACACAATTAGTAGTAGGCTTGATTATCAATGATGAGACAGCCTACAGGGCTCTGGGAGTGTTGTGCCTGGAATACAACATCTCACTCAACGTCAACAAAACAAAGGAGATGATTGTGGACTTCAGGAAACAGCAGAGGGTGCACCCCCCTATCTACATCGACAGGACCGCAGTGGAGAAGGTGGAAAGCTTCAAGTTCCTTGGCGTACACATCATTGACAAACTGAAATGGACCACCCACACAGACAGTGAGGTGAAGAAGGCGCAAACTTTTACAGATGCACAATTGAAAGCATCCTGTCGGGCTGTATCACCACCTGGTACAGTAACTGCACAGCCTGCAACCGCAAGGTTCTCCAGAGGGTGGTGTGGTCTGCCCAACCATTGCCGGGGACAAACTACCCGCCCTCCAGGACACCTACAGCAACCGATGTCACAGGAAGGCAAAAAAGATCATCAAGGACATCAACCACCCGAGCCACTGCCTGTTCACCCCGCTATCTTCCAGAAAGCGAGGTCAGTACAGGTACATCAAAGCTGGAACTGAGAGACTGAAAAACTCTCTCAAGGCCATCAGACTGTTAAACAGCCATCACTGGCACATTAGAGGCTGCTGTATATAGGCATAGCCTAGTAATCACTGGCCACTTTAAGAAATGGACCACTAGTCACTTTAATAATGTTTACATATCTGGCATTACTCATCTCATGAACTGTTTTCTATACTATTCTACGGTGTCTTATTCACTTAATAATGTTTACATATCTTGCATTACTCATCTCATATGTATTCTATACTATTCTACTGTATCTTAGTCCATTCCGCTCTGACATCGCTCGTCCATATGTATATAGTCTTAATTTATTCCTACCTGGATTTGTGTGTATTGGGTATATGTTGTGTAATTTGTTAGATATTACTTATATTACTTATAATAGCATTTTGCCACACCCGCAATAACATGTGCTAATCACGTGTATGTGACCAATAAAATATGATTTGATATTGTCAGTAATCTAAAGAGCAGGCCTTATGTTATTTCCCACTCAGGATGAAGAGAAGTAAGCAAACGTTCACAGCATCATATCCCTCCCGCTATTTCTGTTAAATAGAGTAGCCCAGTTACAGAAATGTATGCGATCTAGCTAATCAAATAGCACTTCCAAACATGCTCCTTGTTATCATTAATGAACTACCATAAAACCGGTGCCGCTTCAAATTCGGTTGTTGTCAGCCCTTGGTGAAACTTATCTAGAGGCGATTGATATGGATGTGTTTTGCATAATTCTAAAGAGGTAATTTTCTCTTTTCTTAGATACCCTTTGTTTGACCCCGTTAGGTTGTCTACTTTTGTGCAGTACAACAGAGAAGGATGAGAAGCTATCCACACAGACTGACACACACACACACACACACACACACACACACACACACACACACACACACACACACACACACACACACACACACACACACACACACACACACACACACACACACACAGACTGATCCACTCAGATGTATATCTTGAACCTGGACATGTTTATGCCTGAGGAGCCAGGCTTTCTGCCTGGTCATCGCAGTCCTGTTTGTGTGTGTGTGAGTGCATGTGTGCGTGTGTCTGTGCGTGAGTTACTGACCCATGATATTATTTACAAGTACCATCACTAACCACGTGAGAAAATCTATTGTTAAAGCCACAATCTGGAGTCTGTGTTCAAGCCCAACGGCAGCCCCGCCACTATCTGAGGATATCCCAGATTGTCTATGATGTTGCACAGATCATATTCCAAAAATTGCAGAATACAAGACAAAGTCCATCCACCGCCAGTGCTACAAACTAGAACACTTAAATGTTTCAGATCATCAAACAAATGTAAATATTACACAAAGATAACCGAAGTAAACACAAAATGCAGTTAAGTGATTGTCACAGTATCCACAGAAGGTGGCGCCCCTCCTCGGTCGGGCGGTGCTCGGCGGTCGTCGTCGCCGGCCTACTAGCTGCCACCGATCTATGTTTCTGTGTCTTTTGGTTTTGTCTGTCTAGGTCCGCACCTGTTCCTTGTTTGTCATTAGTGGGGGGGGGGGGGGTATTTAGTTTGTCCTTTTTGTTCAGGAATCCGTGCGGGATTGTTTTCATGTCATGTATGAGGGCAGGTGGTATTTTGCGCTGCCTTTTAGTCACAGCGTGCTTTTGATCAGTCATTTTGTATTGCCGGGCTGCGCCCGTGCGTTTTCGTTTTTGGAGCTATTCTCCTGTCGGGTGTGGTGAGCACCCTGCCTTGCGGCTACCTTGTTCAACAGTGTTTAATAAACATCTGTGTTACCGGACCTCAGTCTCCTGCACTTGACTCTGCCCCTTTCCTGCTACCGAAGATAGTCGTGACAGTGATGATTTTATTTATTAAGGGAAAAAAGCTATCCGAACCTTCATGGCCCTATGTGAAAAAGTAATTGCCCCCTAAACCTAATAACTGGTTGTGCCACCCTCAGCAGCAACAACTGCAAGCGTTTGCGATAACTGGCAATGAGTCTTTCACATCGCTGTGGAGGAATTTTGGCCCACTCTTCTTTGCAGAATTGTTTTAATTCAGCTATATTGGAGGGTTTTCGAGCATCAACCGTCTTTTTAAGGTCCCGCCACAGCATCTCAATCGGATTCAAGTCCGAAATTTGACTAGGCCACTCCAAAACCTTCATTTTTTTTAAGCCATTCAGAGGTGGACATTCTAGTGTGTTTTGGATCATTGTCCTGCTGCAGAACCCAAGTGCGCTTCATCTTGAGGTCACGAACTGATGGCCGGATATTCTCCTTCAGGATTTTTTGGTAGAGAGCAGAATTCATTGTTCCATCAATCACAGCAAGTCATCCAGGTCCTGAAGCAGCAAAGCAGCCCCAGACCATTACATTTTACATTTAAGTCATTTAGCAGATGCTCTTATCCAGAGCGACTTACAAATTGGTGCATTCACCTTATAATATCCAGTGGAACAACCACTTTACAATAGTGCATCTAAATCTTTTAAGGGGGGGTTAGAAGGATTACTTTATCCTGTCCCAGGTATTCCTTAAAGAGGTGGGGTTTCAGGTGTCTCCGGAAGGTGGTGATTGACTCCGCTGTCCTGGCGTCGTGAGGGAGCTTGTTCCACCATTGGGGTGCCAGAGCAGCGAACAGTTTTGACTGGGCTGAGCGGGAACTGTGCTTCCTCAGAGGTAGGGAGGCGAGCAGGCCAGAGGTGGATGAACGCATCACACTACCACCATCATATTTGACTGTTGGTATGATGTTCTTTTCTGAAATGCTATGTTACTTTTACGCCAGATGTAACGGGACGCACACCTTCCAAGAAGTTCAACTTTGTCTCGTCAGTCCACAGATTATTTTCCCAAAAGTCTTGGGGATCATCAAGATGTTTTTTGCCAAAAGTGAGACGAGCCTTTATGTTCTTTTTGGTCAGCAGTGGTTTTCGCCTTGGAACTCTGCCATGGATGCCATTTTTGCCCAGTCTCTTTCTTATGGTTGAGTCATGAACACTGACCTTAACTGAGGCAAGTGAGGCCTGCAGTTCTTTAGATGCTGTTGTGGGTTCTTTTGTGACCTCTTGGATGAGTCGTCGCTGTGCTCTTGGGGTAATTTTGGTATGCCGGCCACTCCTGGGAAGGTTCACCACTGTTCCAAATGTTCTCCATTTGTAGATAACGGCTCTCACCGTGGTTCGCTGGAGTCCCAAAGCTATTGAATGGCTTTGTAACCCTTTCCAGACTGATGTCAATTACTTTGTTTCTCATCTGTTCCTGAATGTCTTTGGAACGCGGCATGATTTCTTGCTTTTTGAGATCTTTTGGCCTACTTCACTTTGTCAGACAGGTTCTATTTAAGTGCTTTCTTGATTCAACAGGTCTGGCAGTAATCAGGACTGGGTGTGGCTAGTGAAATTGAACTCAGCTTTCCAAGAAATGGGATTAAGCACAGTAAATTCATGATTGAACAATTGGCAATTACTTTGTCGCATAGGGCCATGAAGGTTCGGATAGCTTTTTTCCCTTAATAAATACAATTATCACTTAAAAACTGCATTTTGTGTTTACTTGGGTTATCTTTGTGTAATAATAACATTTGTTTGATGATCTGAAACATTTAAATGCGACAAATGTGCAAAAAAATAAGAAATCAGAAAGGGGCAAATACTTTTTCACAGCACTGTACATCTTAAACATTCAGGGTGAAATGGCAGTGTGATTTCCGATTGATTCAATTGAGGCCCAAGAAGTAACACTTTACTTGAACGGAGTTGTACATAAGGCATTCATTACATCTGTATATAATCCAGTCCAGTTTCATTCTTAAGACAATTAAAACCTCGCTTGGGCAGGTGGGACGCTAGCGGTTCCACCCACGGTTCACACTATTCCCACCCATGGTTCACACTATTCAACAGCCAGTGAAAAATCAGAGCACCAAATTCAAAACCACAAAATGTCATAATTCAAAGTTCTCAAACAAAGGACTATTTTACAGCATTTTAAAGGTACACGTCTCCTTAATGTAACCACATTGTCCGATTTCAAAAAGGCTTTACGGCGAAAGCATAAAGTTAAATTATGTTAGGACAGTTCCAACACAAGGAAAAGCACACAGCCATTTTCCTAGCAAGGACAGGCGTCACAAAAACCAGAAAACCAGCTAAAATTATGCACTAACCTTTGACGATCTTCATCAGATGACACTCCTAGGACATCATGTTACACAATACATGCATTTTTTGTTCGATAAAGTTCATATTTATATCCAAAAACAGCATTTTACATTGGCACGTGAAGTTCAGAAAATATTTTGCCTCCAATACTGCCGGTGAATCAGCACAATTTACAAAAATACTCACCATAAACATTGGTAAAATATTAAACTGTTATTCAAAGAATTATAGATGAACATCTCCTTTATGCAAACGCTGTGACAGATTTAAAAAAAGCTTCACGAGGAAAGCACACTTTGCAATAATCTGAGTACTGCGCTCAGAAAAATACACTAGGCAATACATATACCCGCCATTTTGGAGTCATCTAAAATCATAAATAGCATTAGAAATATTCACTTACCTTTGACGATCTTCATCAGAAAGCACTTCCAGGGATTCCCAGGTCCACAATAAATGTTGCTTTGTTCGATAAAGTCCATCATTTATGTCCAAATAGCTCCTTGTTGTTAGCGCGTTCAGTTAGCTACTCCAAGTGTAGGAAGCGTGCGGAAAATGTCACGACGAAAAGTTAAAAAAGTTATATTTACATTCGTTCAAACATGTCAAACATTGTAAAGCATCAATCTTTAGGGCCTTTATCACTTAGAACTTCAATAATATTCCAACCGCATGATTGCAATATCTTGAAAAACATTTTGGAACACAGCTAACTCTCACGTGAATGCGCGCCAATGAACGCCAGTACCTTCCTGAGTCAACAACTTCCAACTTCCTCTGTTCGCTCTCTGTTCATCATAGACGCCTCAAACAACTTTCTAAAGACTGTTGACATCTAGTGGAAGCCTTAGGAAGTGCAAAATGAACCCTTAGTCACTGTGCGTTCGATAGGCAATGACTTGAAAGGACTACAAGCACCAGAATTCTCACTTCCTGGTTAGATTTTTCTCAGGTTTTTGCCTGCCATATGAGTTCTGTTATACTCACAGACATCATTCAAACAGGTTTAGAAACTTCAGAGTGTTTTCTATCCAAATCTACTAATAATATGCATATTCCAGTTCCTGGGCCCGAGTAGTAGGCCATTTAATTTGGGTACGTTTTTCATCCGGCCGTGAAAATACTGCCCCCTACCCTAGAGAGGTTTTAATAACACATTGGTTCAACATCAGTGAAGTGCTGTTTTATATTTAATTCTATATAAAGTCCCGTAGAATATGTATTTATTGGTCCATTGTAACGGACACTTGTCTTTTCTCTGTCACAGTACCAACCCCTAACACACCTCACACACTAAGTGTCTGGGAGCAACACAGGGTCAGCTAGATAGCATAGCCCTAGCAGTTTAGGGACAAAAGGCCACAATGGCAGTAGGTGATGGCCCCTGAGAAATTGACTCCAGTGTAATGTGTTGAGTAACCTTGAAGATCTGCATCAGCTACCCAACTAATGCCTAGGCCAGAGGTATTCAAATATTACCCTAAGAGGTCCGGAGCCTGGTGGGTTTTCGTTCTACCTAATAATTAATTGCACCACCTGGTCTAAATCAGTCCCTGATTACAGTGGAAGAATGAAAAAAGCTATGGAACTGGCTTTGAGGTCCAGATTTGAATATGACGGGCCTGTCCTGACTGGATATAAAAAGTTGTTATGAATGCCTAATGTATATCCCCTTTATGTAAAATGTATTACATGTACAGTTGAAGTCGGAAGTTTGCATACACCTTAGCAAAATACATTTAAACTCAGTTTTTCACAATTCCTGACATTTAATCCTAGACAAAAATTCCCTGTTTTAGGTCAGTTAGGATCACCACTTTATTTTAAGAATGTGAAATGTCAGAATAATAGGAGAGAGAATTATTTATTTCAGCTTTTATTTCTTTCATCACATTCCCAGTGGGTCATGAGTTTACATACACTCAATTAGTATTTGGTAGCATTGCCTTTAAATTGTTTAACTTGGGTCAAAAATTTCAGGTAGCCTTCCACAAGCTTCCCACAATAAGTTGGATGAATTTTGGCACATTCCTCCTGACAGAGCTGGTGTAACTGAGTCAGGTTTGTAGGCCTCCTTGCTCGCACACACTTTTTCAGTTCTGCCCACAATAGGATTGAGGTCAGGGCTTTGTGATGGCCATTCCAATACCTTGACTTTGTTGTCCTTAAGACATTTTGCCACAACTTTGGATCTATGCTTAGAGTCATTGTCCATATGTAAGACCCATTTGCGACCAAGCTTTAACTTCCTGACTGATGTCTTGAGATGTTGCTTCAATATATCCACATAATTTTCCTACCTCATGATGCCATCTATTTTGTGAAGTGTGCCGGTCCCTCCTGCAGCAAAGCACCCCTACAACATGATGCTGCCACCCCCGTGCTTCACGGTTGGGATGGTGTTCTTTGGCTTGCGTGCGTCCCCCTTTTTCCTCCAAACATAATGATGGCCATTATGGCCAAACAGTTCTATTTTTGTTTCATCAGACCAGAGGACATTTCTCCAAAAAGTATGATCTTTGTCCCCATGTGCAGTTGCAAACCATAGTCTGGCTTTTTTATGGCGGTTTTGGAGCAGTGGCTTCTTCCTTGCTGAGCGGCCTTTCAGGTTATGTCGATATAGGACTCGTTTTACTGTGGATATAGATACTTTGTACCTGTTTCCTCCAGCATCTTCACAAGGTCCTTTGCTGTTGTTCTGGGATTGACATGCACTTTTCGCACCAAAATGCGTTCATCTCTAGGAGACAGAGCACGTCTCCTTCCTGAGTGGTATGATGGCTGCGTGGTCCCATAGTGTTTATACTTGCGTACTATTGTTTGTACAGATGAACGTGGTACCTTCAGGTGTTTGGAAATTGCTCCCAAGGTTTTGGCTGATTGATTGCCCCTCAAGTGGATTATCTGTCTGTCGCCTTCCCTCCCTCTAGGTCTCTATCGCTCTTTCACTCATTCACGCTCTTTCCCTTTCTAAATCGCTCATAACCACACATGCATACAGAAGCATAAATATTTCCTCACTAATTAGGGTGTCAAGGTGGACCTGACAATATGACAGATATAAAATGGTGTAAATGGGTGAACTGATAAAACAAAAATTCAAACACAAATTAACAAGGCCTTTCTCTCACTGACCATTTTACATAATTTTGGAACATAACCATGAAAATACTGTCGAAGTCTAACGATGATCGACTCAACAACAAAAGCGGTATTAGTCATGGGAATATGCAGGTAAAATAAAATAAGATTGGTGGGGGAGAGGAAGGGTAATATTCTGAATCGTTTAGCAGCGTTTGACATGCTCACACCTTCAAGAGGCAACGCAGATCCCCTCCTCATGAAGCAGTGACATTAAAGCACTTTGATGATTTGGAGACTTTAATGTCTTAATCCCACAGAAAAAAAAACTATTTCGGAAAATTCAAAGGCATTTCCCCAGACTTGAATATCACCCAAACCACCCTCTCCCTCCCCCACAAACATTCATGTCCCCCTCCAGAGAAGAATAGATAATGCTTCTTTTCTGCTTTACCTAGGCTGCTAATCTTTTCAAGAAATAAGGGGAGGGGGAGGGCATCATGATGTCACAGGCTGCGGTACTCTCTGAGAGATTGTGAAAGCGAATTAGCCGATGGATCAAACTCCAAACTTGGAGGGAGAAATCGTACCACGCTAAGTAATATGCTACTTAGATTTGCCTGCGGGAAACAGATTGCGGCTCAACTTGGTGATGAGCTCTTTAAAATGTCATAGAGGAGCCGTTCTTAATTGCGCACCACTTGATGCCTCGAGGAGTTCTGCCGTTGTAAGGAGGCCAATGTGTCAGTCTTGAAAAGCCAGAAAAAAATAACAAAAACATCCTGGTATCTGTCAACCAATAATCTTTGACCCTTTCATATCACAATTGACAGAAGCAGGATTTTGGTCCAGGCCTGCACTTCATCTCAATGGTCTAAGGTGGCTTCCTTTCCTTGTTTCCTTTCCTTCTTCCTCTCATTAAACAACTGGTGAGGTGACAGCAGGCTCTCAGCATTTTACCCTATTTTACCCTCACTGGTCCATGTGTCTGATCAGTTCAGATGAAGGAAAGGAGACGAGGAGAGGAGGCAGCATTAGTGGAGATTCCCACATGATCTGCTAAGTATTAGCACAGACACAGTTTCAGCATTGCATTATATGAATAATAGATAGTAAGAAGAGGGTAATAGCATTTCATTCATAATGTGAAGGGGATGAGGCATGGGTGGGGGGGTAGAGAAAGAGAAAGGGATGAAACGAAGGGCTAGGTTTAAGGTGGAGAATGTTTTCCTAGTGTTGCAAAGGAGCGTGTTATACCTAGAATACAGTAAAGTTGTTTTGGTTCACATTGAAAGATTTTTGTAGACTACGTCTATCTGAAACATAAATTATTGCAGAGCTAGAGGGTATTCTATTTTGTTCTTACCTAAAAACATGGTTAACAGTTTTGATCGGGCCATGGGGTCTTTAACTTTTAGGGAAGGTGGGATAACGCGAGACTAGGGAAGGTGGGATAACGCGAATAAAGGGATTTGAAGCTCATTTAGGTTTCTGCGGGCGACACAATAGACACAGAGGCCCTGTACACTGCAAAGAGCAGAGAGGGAAGTGTTTCTCAGTCATCATACAGCCGTCCGCTCTTTTCTACATCTGCTTATGCACACTCGGCAGCGTTCTTGCTGACTTAGCGTGCTCTGCGGATGCCTTGGGAGCCGAAAAACCAACAGCTCAGGGAAAGTATGTCAGGCAAGCCGAAGGGGCACATCCTCCATCCTCTCTCAAAAAGGGGTGAGAAGGAAACAAACCCAGCTCAAAGAGTACTACACCTGGTATTTCAAGTTCAAACTTTGTTAGGCAGTGGGTACCCTAAGGCTGTAGTGCTTTAGCCCCCAAAAAATGTAATAATGATGCCTCAGTGGCAGCCTACACCTTGTTCCTTCCCACCCTACGGCCCCCCCAACTGTGACCAATCTGTCCGGCAGGCATGTCACTGTGCTGTCGTCTGTGGCTGTGCCAACAAGTCAAAGGGGTAATCCAACACAGCCCAACTACCAAGGAGAAGAGCTTTTGTTATGATTCGATAACTCTTACACAAGCTGATGATCATCCCCAGTCCAAACAGTATCAAATAAATGGTGTACCATGTATGACGAACGTGTGGCAATGTTCTCATGGTGTTATGATTTAATGCTAGAGTGTGCAGGCTTTCTAGAGATGGGAAGGGAAGCGAATTCAACACAAACAGCAGACCAAAACTGTGATCACATTGTTTTTGCCATACACTTCTTACAGTCATATCATGGCAGGCATATCATGGGGAATGCTCTTTAAAGTTGTTCAAGAAATCTGGACAAAGTAAGATTCAGAGAATACTCCATAGCCTTCCCCATTTCGGGAACATTATTTGACCCTAGAAATATCTGCTGTGTTGATGAGCCACTGGCACCCTGCAGAAGTGGAGATGGCATGACCCCGCAGGGAGAGGCGTGAGTTGTGTGTCAGGCGCTGCTGCATCACACACACTGTCGGGGGGGGGGGGTTAATGACCTCATAACCACGTGACCTGGTGACACACTCTCACACCCCTGTGGCAGGAGGAGGAGGCGCAATAGGAGAGTCCGACCGGTGTGCTCGCCTCACACAGTCAGCCATCACTGCTACGCTACTGGGGTGGATTATGTCTATATAAAGCCTCTGCACCACATGAATCACTGTGCTATGCACTGATCCCCACAAGCTACGAGACAACAGGTCTGCCTTCTGTGGGCTGTCTCCATCTTTTCCCATTTCCTAAACTCCGCTCCCTCAATGAAGACAGAATGAAAGAGAGAGATTGAGACGGAGAGAGAGGGGGAAAAGAGTCGATGTTAATCATTCGAGTGCCGTGGCTTAGCCTAAGAGGCTTGAATAATCAGCGGTTAAGCTGTCAGCCCTTGCGCTCGCACCTATCGTGCTCTACAAACTCCTGGGTTGCTTTTAATCAAGCAAAAATGCTGAGAGCGTGTGGGCTAAGTGCAGGTTAAGAGACAGGGCTCAAGCATATCCCTTACATTTTTCTTGACATTACCAGATAGCATTTCTGTATAAGCTGCAGACATGTCTCTTTGCAAGAGCACACAGTGTTATAGTACAGTAGGTCTTTGGCTTTTGAGGGCACTATTGAAAGCAGAACCACAAACTGTGACCAGTTTAGGTCAATGACCACTTTAAACTCCAGTTTGCTCTGGCTTTTGGGACCTAGGGTCCTACTGAATTAAAACCAGCATCCATGGGTTTCAGGGATATGGTGAAACAATTTTGTTCTCACCGTGTAAGGAAACATGTTCTCCTTTTATTCTAAACATTAATCTGTGGAATCATTGGGTTAAAAAAGCACAAGCAGAGTGATGAACTCCTGCATACCAGTTTTGATTGAACAGCGCTCCTGGTTGTAATGGAATCACAGCATCCCTCCCATGCCACCAACCATACTTCGATCAAGAAAGCCAGGCCTGTTCCTAGCTAACAATAATATTTCCACGTTACATCCCACTAGAGCATTGCTCCGAACCCCCTATGTATTAACGGGTATAAAAATAGCTTTTTGACATTGTGGCAACGTGCCTATTCACGACCTAACTGCACCACCCAGAGCAATGTTAACACAGGCAGCGGGAGGCAAAGCGCCAAGCTCCACCCCATCTCGCTCTCTCTCCGGGCTCTTCAGCCCCTCATTGATCTCACAGCCCATTGCCGGCTTAAATTACATTGCCGAGACAAAAGGCCCCTGATTTCACAGGTCATAATTCTCTCCTATAGCCTCAACTTTGAAAAGGTGCAGCGTTCAGTTTCAGCCCCCTCCAGCATTGCATTTGCTTATGAGTTATGACACGGGCCGGACGCCTTTAAGTTACAACCCAGCACAGTGGGGGAGGCCTGTTTACCAATCAGGGCTGAGATGAAGGAGAGAGGGCTGTGGCGTAGTGCATCTATGTCCATAGGACATCGAAAGGGCATTAAGGCTTTAGAATTATAGGATTCTAATCTACAATATGTTGTTCGGGAATAATGTATTGACCACGGACAGGCTCTGAACAATGCACCTATACCGCAGCAATATCATAGCCTACAGCTCATAGGCCTATAAAGGTTCAAACGAGGTGTGATTATTGCAGAAAAAAAGGTGTATGCTAAATACTCCAAAATTATATTTAAGAGAAAGATAAAAACAGAAAATGTCAACATATCTCAAATCATTCGGAACATGAAACTGATGAATGGCTAAAACTATCCTTTTTTGTCAGACGGCAATGTTTTAAAGACAAAAACAATGTCAAACTTAAGAGTGTTCATGACAACAGAACCCAGATCTGACCAGAGCAGATGCCACCGGTACCGTAGGTGTCTGCTTTGTGCTCTCCCCATCCCTTCTGGCATACATGGGGACACTGGCCAGTGAATGTCAGTGCCCTTTTCACGCTGTGCCACTGCCGCCGAGGCAACTCCCAAGCCAGGACAGCATGAGATCCGGAACAGGCAGAAGCAGCCAAAGCACAAAGGGACCAGCTGCTTTGAGAGCATGGTTCAAGACAAGAAGAGGGCTCTTCAAAGAGAATAGACTCAATGTTATTATTTTACTGTACTATTGCTTCATTTTTGACAATGCAACTGTTTGGTAGTGGTGGAACTACTTAGAGATACTACAGTATATGTAACAAATTATTTTCAAGTGGTGTTATATATTTGAGTCCCCAATATTTTGATAACACTACATAAGCTATCATTTATTATGGTGTGGCATAACAAGAAGGGAGGGATCATACCTGCTTATAAAGAATAATAGTGCATTACTATGGGTTTAAGTAAAGTGTTAGCAACATTTCCACTTCACATTCGATACCATGCAATAGTACCTATGATGTATATAAACCCTGGATTGCTGATGCTATGTAATGGCTATTGAGACGCTTTGAAGGCCAGCCATACCGGCCAGCCTTATTGGCACTCCCCGGTAGGAGCAGTCCTCCCTAGGAATGAATTAAATTCTACAGTGTTTCAATGAAATGTTTCAAGGACAAAATTACATGCATCTCTAAAAATGATACTAAAAATAACATTTTTAAATATTTTTTTAATTTAAAATGTTTATGTTCATCTCACATAATATAATTTAAAGTTTGCATTAAGGTGTCTGAAATAGAATAAATATGGCAAAAACGAATGTATATATTAATAAATGCATTTATATACATTTAAAAAAAATATATATATATATATGATGGTGGGGGACTGCCAAGATTGAGGCACGGTGTGTGCATGGCTTCAACACAGTGCCCCCTATTAGTCATCTAGTGTACATATAAATTATTGAATAGTAAACACTAGCATGTTGATGAAAGAACATAAAACTGATGTGGAACAGTAGTCACTTTAATAACGTTTACATACTGCTTTACTCATCTCATATGCACAGTTGAAGTTGGAAGTTTACAAACGCTTAGGATGGAGTCATTTAAACACGTTTTTCAACCACTCCACAAATTTCTTGTTAACAAACTATAGTTTTGGCAAGTCGGTTAGGACACCTACTTTGTGCATGACACAAGTAATTTTTCCAACGATTGTTTACAGACAGATTATTTCACTTAAAATTCACTGCATCACAATTCCAGTGGGTCAGAATATTACATACACTTAGCTGACTGTGCCTTTAAACAGCTTGGAAAATTCCAGAAAATAATGTGATGGCTGAAGAAGCTTCTGATAGGCTAATTGACATCATTTGAGTCAATTGGAGGTGTACCTGTGGATGTATTTCAAGGCCTACTCAGTGCCTCTTTGCTTGACATCATGGGAAAATCAAAAGAAATCAGCCAAGACCTCAGAAAAGAAATTGTAGACCTCCACAAGTCTGGTTCATCCTTGGGAGCAATTTCCAAATGCCTGAAGGTACCACGTTCATCTGTACAAACAATAGTAAGCAAGTATAAACACCATGGGACCACGCAGCCGTCATACCGCTCAGGAAAGAGACGCGTTCTGTCGCCTAGAGAAGAACATACTTTGGTGCGAAAAGTGCAAATCAATCCCAGAACAACAGCAAAGGACCTTGTGAAGATGCTGGAGGAAACAGGTACAGAAGTATCTATATCCAAAGTAAAACGAGTCCTATATCGACATAACCTGAAAGGCCGCTCAGCAAGGAAGAAGCCACTTCTCCAAAACCGCCATAAAAAAAGTCAGACTATGGTTTGCAACTGCACATGGGGACAAAGATCGTACTTTTTGAAGAAATGTCCTCTGGTCTGATGAAACAAAAATAGAACTGTTTGGCTGTAATGCCCATCGTTATGTTTGGAGGAAAAAGGGGGAGGCTTGCAACCCGAGGAACACCGTCCCAACCATGAAGCACGGGGGTAGCAGCATCATGTTGTGGGGGTGCTTTGCTGCAGGAGAGACTGGTGCACTTCACAAAACAGATGGCATCATGAGGAGGAAAATTATGTAGATATGTTGAAGCAACATCTCAAGACATCAATCAGGAAGGTAAAGCTTGGACACAAATGGGTCTTCCAATTGTCCAAAGTTGTGGAAAAATGGCTTAAGGACAACAAAGTCAAGGTATTGGAGAGGCCATCTCAAATCCCTGACCTCAATCATATAGAAAATTTGTGGGCAGAACTGAAAAATTTTGTGCGAGCAAGGAGGCCTACAAAACCTGACTCAGTTACACCAGCTCTGTCAGGAGGAATGGGCCAAAATTCACCCAACTTATTGTGGGAAGCTTGTGGAAGGCTACCCAAAACTTTTGACCCAAGTTAAACAATTTAAAGGCAATGCTACCAAATACTAATTGAGTGTGATGAAAGAAATAAAATCTGAAATAAATCATTCTCTTTACTATTATTTTGACATTTCACATTCTTAAAATAAAGTGGTGATCCTAACTGACCTAAGATTGGGAACCTTTACTAGGATTAAATGTCAGGAATTTAAATATATTTGGCTAAGGTGTATGTAAACTTCCGACTTCAACTCTATATACTGTATTCTATTCTGCTGTATTTTATTCAATGCCACTCTGACATTGCTCAATCTAATATTTATATATTTCTTAATTACATTCTTTTACTTTTAGATTTGTTTGTATTGTTGTGAATTATTAGATACTACTGCACCGTTGAAGCTAGGATCACAAGCATTTCACTACACCTGCAATAACAAATGCTAAATATGTGTATGTGACCAATAAAATGTGATATTTATTTAACCTTTATTTAACTAGGCAAGTCATTTAAGAACAAATTCTTATTTGCAAAGATGGCCGCACCGGCCAAACCCAGACGACGCTGGGCCAATTGTGCGCCGCCCTATGGGACTCCCAATCACGGCCGGTTGTGATACAGCCTGGATATTAACCAGGGTGTCTGTTGTGACGCCTCTAGCACTGAGATGCAGTGCCTTAGATCGCTGTGCCACACGGGAGCCCCAAAGCCTCTTTTAAGTTTCAAATTTTTACTATTGTTCCCCTTCAATTAATGATAGATGCCCATTGGTTCTTGAATAATATAACGTAGAAGTGCCTTATAATTTGATCTTGAGTGTTTTTGATTGGATATTGTTCTAAGATTATGGAGGCTAGGATTGCAATTGGCATGATATTTTTAAGCATTTTGAATAGAGTTTGCTTACAGTACTAACAGCCTTTGATCTTGGGTGTTTCTGATTGGATAAGACAATTGTACTAAAAGGCTGTAAGTATTGTAAACAAACTCTATTCAAAATGCTTAAAAATATCATGCCATTATTTTAACTTTAACCTCTGACATGACATACTAGTGTTGTGTCTCAGAGAGTCCAACACACCACCACTCCTTATAAAGAGAAGAAAAGAGAAGACAGAGAGAGAGAGGAGAAGCCAGGCACCCGTGATACAAGTCAGTATTCAACGTCCATCCATGTCTGAGGACATCGGGAGATGATGTGGAAACCGGCCACTTATTCCTAACTTAAAACATTTGACATTTCTGCCATATTGCGGACACCAATTCAAGTGGGGAAAAAAAAAACATTTCAAAAGCTTAGCAGAAATTTCGAGAGCCACTTTCACTTGATCCTGCCTTCGGAGGGGAGCCAGCTCAGCTTCATAGGGATATCGGTGTAAATGAAGACACCTGTTCTTCTCTCTGAAAAATCCACACAACTAATCTACGCCTCATCACTTCTCACTGACACTCAACTTCAATAACAGCTATATGCAACTTTGTTTAAAGTAGAAAGGACAAAAGTCATTGTTGTCTCAAGGGGCCCTCACAGTACTTTCATTGTAATTGTACAGAACACACCAGAACAATCTCAGCAAGGGCTGTTATCTCCCAAGAGGGTTGCTCTCTCTTGAAGGTCCCATACTCCCAGCAGGCTTTAGCACAGATGCATTTTTCAGAGCAAATTAAAAATCATTATCACAAATATAAAGGTCACCCTTCACACAGGGGAAGCCCCTTTGAAATAGCCGAGCATCAGAGGCTGAGTTAAATTTGTTGAAACCTCCGGGGGCCAAGTTGTATTGACATCTAAAAATCACTTTAGTATCGCACAACATCCCCTTCCTGGCAAAACACAGGATGTGTGGAGTCTGTGTGGAGGACAAAGAAGCTTTTTTCTTTCTTCTTCTGCTGTTGCCAGAAATGCTTTATAGGGCATGCTAACGTTGGAACTCCTTGCTGGAGAAAGATAGATTGCTCGATTCAATCAAGGGAGTAGCGAACGTTGTAAAGTCATTACCGTTTGTGCAATGTCATGCGTTCTGGTTTCTATAGGACCTGCGTATTTTCCATTTGGGGAAGTAGCTAGCGCATGCTGACACTGACATCTATAAATAGTTATTGCAAACAACAGTAAATAGTGTAAATCAATTAAGGATGCAACCAAAATATGTCACAGACTGGAACAGTTTGAGTTATACCCAGAACAGTTTGAGTAGGAGAGCTAATTTCCTTCTCTCTGTGTTAGTTTCCGCTCGAACCTTGAGGGCCCGAGATTGCAAAGGCAGATGGGAAAGATGAAGATATATGACTGTGGAGAAAAGGTAAGATCTCTGTGTGATATCAGTTGGATTGAGAAAAGACTGTGACCTCCCAGGTTTAATCTCCCTTTACCTTCCACTTTCAAAACATGTCTAAATCTGAGCGGGAACTGCTGGAGGGAGAACTTGAAACCGAGAGAGAGAGAGAGAGAGAGAGAGAGAGAGAGAGAGAGAGAGAGAGAGAGAGAGAGAGAGAGAGAGAGAGAGAGAGAGAGAGAGAGAGAGAGAGAGAGAGAGAGAGAGAGAGAGAGAGAGAGAGAGAGAGAGAGAGAGAGAGAGAGAGAGAGAGAGAGAGAGAGATTACCAAAGGGGGAAGGAAAAAGGGGGAGATAAGCAGAGTCGCAGCAGTATGAGCATCTTACCTGCTCAGTTGACAAAGCGGGTCGGAGAAGTGAGGAGAGTCAAAGGGGTGATGGGAGGAGGGTCCTGGGGAGGTCCAGGGTCTATCCGACTGGAGGCAGGGTGGTCCGGGAGGGAGGAAAAACGGAGTGACAGGGAGCAGGGAGACGGGGAGGCTAGAGGGGGAAAAGAAACACTGCTCGCCTCACTCTCTCTTTTTATCTCTTTCCCTCTCCAACACACACACTCCCAGACACACGCGCGCACGTTCAAAGGCAGACACCAATACCTGCAGTCACTCAAACAATGAGAGAAAGGAGTACTCGCATTCACACGCTCTACCACAGAAGAAGGAAAGGGAGAGCTACCCTCCCACTCTCTCCTAGGAGCCAATAGCAAGCGGCCAATAGACACCCCTGGCAGCAAATCAGAAACCCGGCAGCCAGTGCCGTGCCCCAGCCAATAAGTGCAATTGCTCATATCCAATTGAAATTATTACTCAGGGAGCAGTGTGAAGGAAGCTTCCCTCTGAAGGACAGACAAACCAGTGCACTTAGCCATTAAGTGTGATTTAAGACGGCAACAGACATTAGAGTAATTAGATTTTGAGGCACTTAACCCAGCACAATAACACTGCATGCTCCACTGCAGACCTGGCAAATGCTGCCTCCAGAAGAAAGAGCAGGTTTTGCGAAGTAGAGTGGAGTTAGGGAATGGATATCTCTGCACACTGATGAACATGCATGGAAGCGCACGCATGCAGATATGTGCAAATGTGCAGACATGCATGCGCTTGCACATAGATGAATAAACATACACTTGACCCATGCACTCTCTGTATGTCGGGGCTTATTTTATTTCTCCAGATCGATACCCCCACCGAGTTCTCAGCTTGATAAAGGATCAATGGCACTGTCAAGCTTAATTTTCCATTAAACGCATGCAAAGTGGACTTTGATAGCGTTTTCGTATGTGCGCACCAATGTGTTGAAAGGTAGATTTTCTCTCTGTAGGAGAGAATTCTAGTGAGACTTCCCAGCTAGCCCCAGCTGTGAATGGTTGTGTCCCAAATGGTACCCTATTCCCTACATAGTGCACTAGTTTTGACTAGAGCCATATGGACAGCCCATGCACTATCAGGGAATAGGATTTGGAACATTACCCATGTCTCAGAATTTAGGAACGTTTCAGCGCATGGACTCCTCTGGACTCCCCTGTGTTGTCTGAGAGCTTCTCTAAAGAGAACTATCTTCTAAATACTACACAGGGGCCCAGAATTGATGGCTGTGTCAATAGGGAGTGCACTATAACATGGTCTGATATGGATAGCCAAAGTACCACGTCCAGAGGTCAGTGCCAGACTTAAGTCCTCAGAGTTAGTCTTCCTCTGGAAACGATATCCACAGATATATCGGAAAATAACACCTTGTCTTAAGGAAATTAGTTCAACCGTGTCTTGTTGAATTGCCACTGACTCAAAAGGTTTAAGATTATAGCACTATCATGGGCGGTTTCCCAGACACAGATTAAGCCTAGTCCTAAAAAGCAAGCTCAATGGAGAATCAAAATTATTTTTTAGTCTGGGATTGGCTTAAATCGAACATAAAAGGTTTAAAACATAGTTCAGACATTTCTGTTTTCTACCTGGTATTACTCAATCTGCGCAAATATTTGAATTGCGTTCCATCGCAGATAACAAAATGTATATGGGCCGGACCTGGCACAGATCAGCCAATTTCTTCTGGCCCACATTTGGTTTGGAATTACGCTCCTGAAGTGGCCCAGAGGCAGCTGCCGTAAATCAGCCAGAAATCACCCACTGTGTAACTGCATGTCAGCCAGCAATTCAGGAAAGGTTCCCTAAATCAAGCCATAACTAGACTAGATTAGTTTAATAGTCACATGTACAGGGTTACAGATATAATTATAGGGTACAGTGAGCTCAATTCTTGAGTTCCAAGCTCCAACATTGTAGGATAAAGTGAAAGATAACAATACAAATAAAATAAAACAACTGTGTCAATGATAAATATCCATTGGGGTGGGGGCAGAGTAAGCAGAGGGGGGTTGGAAGCCCGGGGGTCAGGAGGGGGACAAGGGGAGCAGGTAGCTCCCCTTGTCCCCCTCATTCAGCAGCCTGATGGTCTGGGGGTAAAGCTATTGGCCAGTCTTACAGTTTTTGCCTTGATGCTCCTATACTGCCTGCGTTTGAGTGATGGAAAAGGAGAGAACAGGCCATGGCTTGGGTGTGTTGTTTTCCTGGAAGCGAGCATAAAAGACATTTACCTTGTTTGGGAGTTATTTGGCACTGGGCATCTCACGGCTGAGTTTCCCTTTTTAATCCGTTATCATCTGCAAGCCCTGCCACATCCGCCGAGAGTCGGAGACGGTGTAACAGGATTCCACCTTCCTCCAATATTGTCCTTTTGCATGTCTGATGTCTCGTCAGAGGTCGTAGCGGGCTTTCTTGTATGCGTCCATGTCTGTGTCCCATTCTTTGTTAGCGGAGGCTTTAGCCTTTAGCCCAGCACAGATATAGCCTGTAATCCATGTTTTTTGGTTTGGATAAGTATAGTCACTGTGGGGACAACATCATCTATGGACTTATTGATGAAGCCTCTGACTGATGTGGTAAACTGCTCAATGCTATCGGATGAATCCCGTAACATATCCCAGTCTGTACTAGCAAAACAGTCTTGTAGCCTCGCGTCCATTTCATCGGACCACATCTGTATTGAGCGCATCACTGGTACTTCCTGGTACTTGAGTGCGTCACTGGTACTGGGGCGCATCACTGGTACTGAGCTTTTGGTTGTAAACAGGAAGCAGGAAGATTCATGGTCTGATTTGCCAAAAGGAGGGTGAGGGTGGGCCTTGTATGCGTTTTATGCATCTGTGGGTAGAATAAAAGTTTTAGCACCCCTAGTGGCGAAGAATAATTGTTGGTAGAAATGAGGTAGAACGATTTCAAGTCTCTCTGCAGTAAAGTCTCTGCCCATCAGAAATTGTGCATTTGGTTGTGCAGTTTCTTGTTTGTTTATGGCCCCATACAGTTTGTTGAGTGCCAAAGTGGTGCTGGCTTGTGGAGCCAGCATGATCATTACAAATAAGAACTCTATTGGTAGATAATAGGGTCTGCAGCTTATCATGAGGTATTCTATATCAGGTGAGCAAATGCTCGAGATTTCCTTCACACTGGAAGCAGCACACCAGTTGTTGCTTGTGAAGAGGCACACAACTCCCCCTTTGGATTTGCCCGAGGCTGCCGTCATCCGATCGTACCTCTGCAAGGCTTATAATATTGCAGTTTTTCAAGTCAATCTGATAGGAGACTCTCGAACGAAGCTCATCCATCTTATTCTCGAGTGACTGGACATTTGCCAATAAAATGGAGGGAGTGCCAGTCGATTTTCTCTACGTCTCAGTCTCACAAGGATGCCAGTCTGTCTACCAAGTCTATGCCTGCGGCATTTTGGTAGCCCATGAAACAAAGGAATAGTTTCAGGTGTGATCAACAGAACAGCTGAGTCAGTGGTTGAAGTCGGATTTGATGTCGAAATCAATGTTAGTAATTGGCAATCTTATGTCCAAAAGTGCTTGGCGGTCATATGTGATAATAGTATGTGCTAACTTTTTTTTTTTTACAGTCTTGTCCCATCGCTGCAAGTCCCCTACGGACTCGGGAGAGGTGAAGGTCGAGAGCCACGCATCCTCCAAAACACAACCCTGCCAAGCCGCACTGCTTCTTGACACACTGTTCACTTAACCCAGAAGCCAGGCGCACCACTGTGTCGGAGGAAATACTGTCTAGCTGGGGACCGAAGTCAGCTTGCAGGCACCCGGGCCCGCCACAAAGAGTTGCTAGAGCACGATGAGACAAGGAAATCCCGGCCGGTCAAACCCTTCCCTAACCCGGACGACGCTGGGCCAATTGTACGCCTCCTCATGGATCTCCCGGTCACAGCCGGCTGTGACACAGCCTGGGATCAAACCTGGGTCTGTAGTGACACCTCAAGCACTGTGATGCAGTGCCTTAGACTGCTGCGTCACTTGGGAGGCCATGTGATAACTTTCTGTACAAAAAGTAAAGATAAACCCCCCAAAAAATATTAAATAGCAAAGTCGGGTTTGAACTTGTGTCACGTCCTGACCATAGTAAGATGTTATTTTCTATGGTAGAGTAGGTCAGGGCGTGACAGGGGGTGTTTTGTGTTTTTCTATGTTTTCTATTTCTATGTTCTTAGCTTCTAGTTTTTGTATTTCTATGTTGGTTTGTTTGGGATGATCTCCAATTGGATGCAGCTGGTCCTCGTTGTCTCTAATTGGAGATCATACTTAAGTAGGGGTTTTTCTTCCTGGGTTTTGTGGGTGATTATTTTTGAGTAGTGTTTGTTTCTCCTCTGCGTCATGGTTTGTTGTTTTGTCTATTCAGTTATTTGATGTATTGCACAGTTTCACAGAGTAAATAAAAATGTGGAACCACACACACGCTGCACCTTGGTCCTCTCCTTTTGACAACTGTGACAACTTGTCAGATGTTGGCCTTGTCCATTGGCACCATCTTTATCAAAGTTAGCTAGCTACTTAGCTTGACTACACACATGAATGGGAAAAAACACTTAAATTATAAATCAAAAGGACTAGAAAACTCGGATTCCGAGCAAACACGTTATCTCTAGATTTTGAAAATGAAACGATGTGTACAAACCTGAAAACAGGATAAATAAGGAGACACAGAGAGCTAGTTAGCTTCTCTCAGTATTTCTGGCTTTTCTTCCAACGGTTACAGACCAACATGAAGAAGAGAAGAGAAAGTAACACTCCAAATGTCTGCCCCTAGTTGTAGCCTCAATACCATAATAATGCAGGGGATGGCTTAGAAATCAGAAATAATTAAATAGGTACATTTCACATACAAAAACAAGACTTGTTCTAATAAACAGACCGGGTTCTAGGGAAAGGCAAAGTTACACCTTTACAGAAGGGCATTACAGAATTGACAAGTCCACATTTGGAAACATTGCTTCTGCAACATGTTAACACCACCTTTTCATATGTGAGGAGAATAAAAGTATTAATCCCCCACATGTGAAACTGAAAATTCATTTCAATCTGCAATTCACTTGAAAACATGTTGTTCTCCTCACGTGAAAAGGTGGTGTGCAAAAAACATAATTCCTCTTTGATATTATGGGATATTGTGTGTAGGCGAGTGACCAAAAATCTCTATTTTATCCATTTTAAATTCAGGCTGTAACACAACAAAATGTGGAAAAAGTCAAGGGGTGTAAATACTTTCGGAAGGCAGTATACAGTGGCTTGCAAAAGTATTCACCCCCTTGGCATTTTTCCTATTTTGTTGCCTTACAACCTGGAATTAAAATAGATTTTTGGGGGGTTTGTATCATTTGATTTACACAACATGCCTACCACTTTGAAGTTGCAAAATATAATTTATTGTGAAACAAACAAGAAATAAGACAAAACAACAGAAAACTTGAGCATGCATAACTATTCACCCCCCCCAAAGTCAATACTTTGTAGAGCCACCTTTTGCAGCAATTACAGCTGCAAGTCTTTTTGGGTATGTCTCTATAAGCTTGGCACATCAAGTCACTGGGATTTTTGCCCATTCTTCAAGGCAAAATTGCTCCAGCTCCTTCAAGTTGGATGGGTTCCGCTGGTGTACAGCAATATTTAAGTCATACCACAGATTCTCAATTGGATTGAGGTCTGGGCTTTGACTAGGCCATTCCAAGACATTGAACCTGTTAGGGCTAGGGGGCAGTATTGACACGGCTGGATAAAAAACATACCCGATTTAATCTGGTTACCACTCCTACCCAGTAACTAGAATATGCATGTACTTATTACATATGGATAGAAAACACCCTACATTTTCTAAAACTGTTTGAATGGTGTCTGTGAGTATAACAGAACTCAAATGGCAGGTCAAAACCTGAGAGATTCCTTTACAGGAAGTGGCCTGTCTGACCATTTCTTGAACTTCTTTTCCATCTCTATCATTTACTAAGGATCTCTGCTCTAACGTGACACTTCCTACGTCGTCCATAGGCGCTCAGAGCCCGGGAAAAAACAGAATGTCGTCATTCCAGCCCCAGGCTGAAACACATTATCGCCTTTCTCAAGTGGCCGATCAAGGGACACTGGGCTTATGCGCGTGACCCGACCGCCCCCGCCTTTGGGATTTTTTCCTCTGTTTGCCGAAAAGGAGATTCCCTGTCGGAATATTATCGCTTTTCTACGAGAAAAATGGCGTAAAAATTGATTTTAAACAGCGGTTGACATGCTTCGAAGTACGGCAATGGAATATTTAGAATTTTATTGTCACGAATTGCGCCATGCGCGCGACACTTCTTTACTATTTCGGATAGTGTCTGGAACGCACTAACAAAATGGCGCTATTCGGATATAACGATGGATTATTTTGGACCAAACCAACATTTGTTATTGAAGTAGCAGTCCTGGGAGTGCATTCTGACGAAGACAACAAAAGGTAATCAAACTTTTATAATAGTAAATATGATTATGGTGAGTGCTAAACTTGCCGGGTGTCTAAAAAGCGAGCCCGTGATGCCTGGGCTATGTACTTAGAATATTGCAAAATGTGCTTTCACCAAAAAGCTATTTTAAAATCGGACATATCGAGTGCATAGAGGAGGTCTGTATCTATAATTCTTAAAATAATTGTTATGCTTTTTGTGAACGTTTATCGTGAGTAATTTAGTAAAATGTTAGCGAATTCCCCGGAAGTTTGCGGGGGGTATGCTAGTTCTGAACGTCACATGCTAATGTAAAAAGCTGTTTTTTGATATAAATATGAACTTGATTGAACAAAACATGCATGTATTGTATAACATAATGTCCTAGGGTTGTCATCTGATGAAGATCATCAAAGGTGAGTGCTGCATTTAGCTGTCTTCTGGGTTTTGGTGACATTATATGCTGGCTTGAAAAATGGGTGTCTGATTATTTCTGGCTTGGTACTCTGCTGACATAATCTAATGTTTTGCTTTTGTTGTAAAGCCTTTTTGAAATCGGACAGTGTGGTTAGATTAACGAGAGTCTTGTCTTGAAAATCGTGCCACAGGCTGCCAGTGGCTGTTACGTAGGTGGGACGCAAGCGTCCCACCTAGCCCATAGAGGTTAAATGTTTCCCCTTAAACCACTCGAGTGTTGCTTGAGCAGAATGCTTAATGTCATTGTCCTGCTGGAAGGTGAACCTCCGTCCCAGTCTTACATTTCTGCAAGACAGAAACAGGTTTCCCTCTAGAATTTCCCTGTATTTAGCTCCATCCATCATTCCTTCAATTCTGACCAGTTTCCGATGAAAAACATCCTCACGGGATGATGCTGAGATGGTGTTCTTGGGGTGATGAGAGGTGTTGGGTTTGTGCCAGACACTGCAGTTGGCCATAAAGCTCAATTTTAGACTCATCTAACCAGATTACCTTCTTCCATATGTTTGGGGAGTCTCCCACATGCCTTTTTACGAACACCAAATATGTTTGCTTATTTTTTTCTTTAAGCAATGGCTTTTTTCTGGCCACTCTTCCGTAAAGCCCAGCTCTGTGGAGTGTACGGCTTAAAGTGGTCCTATGGACAGATACTCCAATCTCTGCTGTGGAGCTTTGCAGCTCCTTCATCATTTCCGGTCACAACTTGCAGACTTGTTTACGTGCTGCTGTGCGTTTTGTTGCCAATCTTACTTTGCTACATGACAACTTTACGGTTTTTA
Source organism: Salmo salar (assembly GCF_965601325.2). Lineage (NCBI taxonomy): Eukaryota > Metazoa > Chordata > Actinopteri > Salmoniformes > Salmonidae > Salmo > Salmo salar. The sequence goes on from NC_138311.1 coordinate 7,790,516, forward strand.
CTTTTTAATTACCGTTTATATTTTTTGTTTTTCTCTCACTCAGCTTTTTTCATTCAACTTTTTCACTCCGGACGTTTTATCTGGACATAATTTGTCAGGACTTCCAACAGCCGAAGCTAAGTAGTAACATTAACATGATGCCTTCTAATTGCAGTCGCTGTACTCATAATATACAGGAGAACGATTGCTTTACGGCGAGGATAGCTGTGCTGCAAGCCCAGATTCAGACGCAATTGTCAGGCAAGGGTAATTTCGGTGTAGGAAAGGATGAAACAGCATCTGTGCCACCAGTAAGTACAGATAGTAATGTTAGTATAAATCCCCTCACACGGTCCCCGCAGCCGGACAACTTTCTCATGGCGTCTGGAGGGAAATGCTGTAGGAATGCTCAACCGGTGTTGCTCATTCAGCCGACAGAAACTTTCAACCGGTTCTCCCCATTAACCTGTTGGGTCTAGGGGGCAGCATTTGCACGTCTGGATAAAAAAAATGTACCCGATTTAATCTGGTTACTAATCCTACCCAGTAACTAGAATATGCATATACTTATTATATATGGATAGAAAACACTCTAAAGTTTCCAAAACTGTTTGAATGGTGTCTGTGAGTATAACAGAACTCATTTGGCAGGCAAAACCCTGAGACATTTTCTGACAGGAAGTGGATACCTGATGTGTTGTATTGAGTTTAAACCTATCCCATTGAAAAACACAGGGGTTTAGGAATATTTTGGCACTTCCTATTGCTTCCACTAGATGTCACCAGCCTTTACAAAGTGTTTTGAGTCTTCTGGAGGGAGATCTGACCGAACAAGAGCCATGGAACGGTGATGTCCCATTAGACACCTGGCGCGCTACTTCATGTTGGGTACCCTCGTTCCAATACGTTATAAAAGGCTATGCATTCGTCCACCTTGAATATTATTCATGTTCTGGTTAAAAAAGGCCCTAATGATTTATGCTATACAACGTTTGACATGTTTGAACGAACGGAAATATATTTTTTCCCCTCGTTCATGACGAGAAGTCCGGCTGGCTTACATCATGTGCTAACGAGACGGAGATTTTTGGACATAAATGATGAGCTTTTTTGAACAAAACTACATTCGTTATGGACCTGTGATACCTGGAAGTGACATCTGATGAAGAGAATCAAAGGTAATGGATTATTTACATAGTATTTTCGATTTTAGATCTCCCCAACATGACGTCTAGTCTGTATCGCAACGCGTATTTTTCTGGGCACAGTGCTCAGATTATTGCAAAGTGTGATTTCCCAGTAAGGTTATTTTTAAATCTGGCAAGTTGATTGCGTTCAAAAGATGTAAATCTATAATTCTTTAAATGACAATATAATATTTTACCAATGTTTTCTAATTTTAATTATTTAATTTGTGACGCTGACTTGACTGCCGGTTATTGGAGGGAAACGATTTCCTCAACATCAATGCCATAGTAAAACGCTGTTTTTGTATATAAATATGAACTTGATAGAACTAAAAATGCATGCATTGTCTAACATAATGTCCTAGGAGTGTCATCTGATGGAGATTGTAAAAGGTTAGTGTATCATTTTAGCTGGTTTTATGGTTTTGGTGACCCTGTCTTTGACTTGACAAAACATTACACACAACTCTTGTAAATGTACTGTCCTAACATACTCTAAATTTATGCTTTCGCCGTAAAACCTTTTTGAAATCGTAAAACGTGGTTAGATTAAGGAGATGTTTATCTTTCAAATGGTGTAACATAGTTGTATTTTTGAAAAATTTGAATTTTGACATTTATTTGGATTCAAATTTGCCGCTCTTGAAATGCACCTGCTGTTGATGGAGTGCACCACGGGTGGCACGCTAGCGTCCCACCTAGCCCCAAGAGGTTAAGCAGCGAGTCGGAGTTAGATGCCGAGCCTTCTCTGGTCTCTACTCCTCCTGTTACGGGGTCTGAGACGTCGAAGCTTCCCACCGTTAGCTCTGACAAATTGAAAACCCTAGTCATTGGCGACACCGTTACCCACAGTATTAGACTTAAAACGAATCATCCAGCGATCATACACTGTTTACCAGGGGGCAGGGCTACCGTCGTTAAGGCTAATCTGAAGATGGTGCTGGCTAAAGCTAAAACTGGCGAGTGTAGAGAGTGTAGAGAGTATAGAGATATTGTTATCCACGTCGGCACCAACGATGTTAGGATGAAAAAGTCAGAGGTCACCAAGCGCAACATAGCTTCAGTGTGTAAATCAGCTAGAAAGATGTGTCGGCATCGAGTAATTGTCTCTGGCCCCCTCCCAGTTAGGGGGAGTGATGAGCTCTACAGCAGAGTGTCACAACTCAATCGCTGGTTGAAAACTGTTTTCTGCCCCTCCCAAAAGATAGAATTTGTAGATAATTGACCCTCTTTCTGGGACTCACCTACAAACAGGACCAAGCCTGGCCTGTTGAGGAGTGACGGATTCCATCCTAGCTGGAGGGGTTCCCTCATCTTATCTACGAACATACACAGGGCTCTAACTCCCCTAGCTCCACAATGAAATAGGGTGCAGGCCAGGCAGCAGGCTGTTAGCCAGCCTGCCAGCTTAGTGGAGTCTGCCACTAGCACAGTCAGTGTAGTCAGCTCAGCTATCCCCATTGAGACCGTGTCTGTGCCTCGACCTAGGTTGGGCAAAACTAAACATGGCGGTGTTCGCCTTAGCAATCTCACTGGAATAAAGACCTCCTCCATTCCTGCTATTATTGAAAGAGATTGTGGTAATACCTCACATCTGAAAATAGGGCTACTTAATGTTAGATCCCTCACTTCAAAGGCAAAGGCAGTCAATGAACTAATCACTACCGTAATTTCCGGACTATTGAGCGCACCTGAATATAAGCCGCACCTACTGAATTTAAAAACAATTATTATTTTGAACATAAATAAGCCGCACATGTCTATAAGCCGCAGGTGCCTACCGGTACATTGAAACAAATGAACTTTACACAGGCTTTAACGAAACACGGCTTGTAACAAAAATTAATAGGCTTTAACGAAACACGGCTTGTAACAAAAATAAATAGGTTTTAACAAAACACGGCTTGTAACAAAAATAAATAGGCTTTAATGAAACACGGCTTGTAACAAAAAATTTAAAAATTAGCAGTAAACAGTAGCCTACCAAGAAAGTCATTGGTCACTATCTTCCTCCTCCTGTGCACTGAAACCACTGAAGTAATCTCCTTTAAAAAAAAATTGAAAGCGGGAAAAATCCATATATTAGCCACGTCATTGTTTAAGCAGCGAGGTTCAAAGTGTGGGAAAAAAGTTGCGGCTTATAGTCCGGAAATTACGGTAATCATAATCTTGATGTGATTGGCCTGACTGAAACATGGCTTAAGCCTGATGAATTTACTGTGTTAAATGAATATCGATTTTACAACAGTCGCTAAATTAATCAATTTCCTCTACAGTCTCATTCTGAACGTCGCATAATCCGGGAATCTGCACGGACCCAGGCTTCACCAATGAGTTTACCACACCAATCTTAGTTGATTATTTATTTACTAGCAAGCTAAAATGATGATAAAAATACACATACACAAAACACAGTATAGCTATTGATTAGGACTTAGTATAACGGGCCAACACACTATGGCACGTGTTACCCAAGATGGGGATTTAGAAGAGAGAGAAACCAAGAAAGTACACGAGAGAAATATACATTTGGGTTCATTTGTCAGCCATGCTTATTTAAACCTAGCCTTGCCCCGAACTGCCGCTCTTATGGGTCAGAATATAATGATGTAATTACGTGTTGCAGGTCTCAGGTGGGAAGCTCCGCGTGGGTCGTTTAGGCTTCTCAATGACGCACTTCTCCGGTGCAACTCTCTGGTTGTCCTCACGATGTCAGTGTCCTTCTTGGCTTAGTGGTCTGATCCCTCGCGGTCTTCTGAGGACAGACAGCTCTGTAGCTCAGAGCTCACAGCTTCGGACTCGAACGGTGTAGATACCACGATTCAATGAAGAGTGGAGGCTGGGTGGTTCGGCTTGAATTCACCCGCTTAGACACAGCTACTCGTCCGTAGCTCGTGTAGAAAAAGATTTCTTTGTCTTCAACCTTGTGTTTCGTTTTGGGGTTCGTTGACTTTGTTAGACCTTCGCTGCAGCTTGGGGTCAATTAGTCTGATATGTTAATTCTTCACTCTCCTGTCTTATACCCTAGGGTCAGAAGTGGGCGTAACCGCCTTTAGGGCAATTCTCTGGGCGGACCAAGTTAAGGGGCAAGGCCTAGATTTGACTAAAATCCTATTTTAGACACTACCTTCACATCTCATCTTTACCAAAACATTCTCTTTGATTTGGATATTTTCCACACAACGTACAATGTATAAACATCAGGCATATACTGGGAAAACTCTTAAAGGTACAATGTTTTCATAATAACGTCATCTCTTAACCTTTAATAACAATTCAAAAGTTACATACATTTTCATATTCCACCTCTCGTCATGACCACCATTGTGGCTGACGGAAACCATTGTTCCTAAGTCCCTTTATTGCATGTTTAATGTTCTGAGGCCAGTTCTCCATAGTGAGAGGACAAAGGAATTTCTCAGTGGCCTAAGGTTTATTATGGGCGTGAGGTGTCATAAAACCCCCCACATCTTCAGACTCCTAGATCTCTCCTCCTCTGTTGGGGGTTTGGGAGATAATCTGTAGGGTGGTGGTCTCCTGTACCCTGACCTGATCAGGACAGTCATGACAACAGTGTTCCTCACTGAGTTCCCTGAATTCCTATCGGACATTGTAGTCACAGCAGATAAAATTCAAATTTTTGGTGACTTTAATATTCACATGGAAAAGTCCACAGACCCACTCCAAAAGGCTTTCGGAGCCATCATCAACTCAGTGGGTTTTGTCCAACATGTCTCTGGACCTACTCACTGCCACAGTCATACTTTGGACCTAGTTTTGTCCCATGGAATAAATGTTGTGGATCTTACTGTTTTTCCTCATAATCCTGGACTATCGGACCACCATTTTATTATGTTTGCAATCGCAACAAATAATCTGCTCAGACCCCAACCAAGGAGCATCAAAAGTCATGCTATAAACTCTCAGACAACCCAAAGATTCCTTGATGCCCTTCCAGACTCCCTCTGCCTACCCAAGGACATCAGAGGGCAAAAATCAGTTAACCTGTTAGGGCTAGGGGGCAGCATTGACACGGCTGGATAAAAAACATACCCGATTTAATCTGGTTACCACTCCTACTCAGTAACTAGAATATGCATATACTTATTACATATGGAAAACACCCTAAATTTTCTAAAACTGTTTGAATGGTGTCTGTGAGTATAACAGAACTCAAATGGCAGGTCAAAACCTGAGAGATTCCTTTACAGGAAGTGGCCTGTCTGACCATTTCTGGAACTTCTTTGCCATCTCTATCATTTACTAAGGATCTCTGCTCTAACGTGACACTTCCCACGTCTTCCATAGGCTCTCAGAGCCCGGGAAAAAACAGAATGTCGTCATTCCAGCCCCAGGCTGAAACACATTATCGCCTTTCTCAAGTGGCCCATCAAGAGACACTAGCTTATGCGCGTGACCCCGACCGCCCCCGCCTTTGGGATTTTTTCCTCTGTTTGCCGAAAAGGAGATTCCCTGTCGGAATATTATCGCTTTTCTACGAGAAAAATGACGTAAAAATTGATTTTAAACAGCGGTTGACATGCTTCGACGTACGGCAATGGAATACTTTGAATTTTATTGTCAGGAATTGCGCCAAGCGCGTGACACTTCTTTACTATTTCGGATAGTGTCTGGAACGCACGAACAAAACGCCGCTATTCGGATATAACGATGGATTATTTTGGACCAAACCAACATTTGTTATTGAAGTAGCTGTCCTGGGTGTGCATTCTGACGAAGACAACAAAAGGTAATGACATTTTTATAATAGTAAATATGATTATGGTGAGTGCTAAACTTGCCGGGTGTCTAAATAGCGAGCCCGTGATGCCTGGGCTATGTACTTAGAATATTGCAAAATGTGCTTTCACCAAAAAGCTATTTTAAAATCGGACATATCGAGTGCATAGAGGAGGTCTGTATCTATAATTCTTAAAATAATTGTTATGCTTTTTGTGAACGTTTATCGTGAGTAATTTAGTAAAATGTTAGCGAATTCCCCGGAAGTTTGCGGGGGGTATGCTAGTTCTGAACGTCACATGCTAATGTAAAAAGCTGGTTTTTGATATAAATATGAACTTGATTGAACAAAACATGCATGTATTGTATAACATAATGTCCTAGGGTTGTCATCTGATGAAGATCATCAAAGGTGAGTGCTGCATTTAGCTGTCTTCTGGGTTTTGGTGACATTATATGCTGGCTTGAAAAATGGGTGTCTGATTATTTCTGGCTTGGTACTCTGCTGACATAATCTAATGTTTTGCTTTCGTTGTAAAGCCTTTTTGAAATCGGACAGTGTGGTTAGATTAACGAGAGTCTTATCTTTAAATGGCTGTAAAATAGTCATATGTTTGAGAAATTGAAGTAATAGGATTTTTAAGATTTTGAAAATCGCGCCACAGGCTGCAAGTGGCTGTTACGTAGGTGGGACGAATTCGTCCCGCCTAGCCTAGAGAGGTTAACCACCTAACTGAGGAACTCAATTTAACCTCTTACATCTAGACGTTCCGCTAGCGGAACACCTGCTCCAATATCCAATGATGGGCGTGGCGCGAAATACAAATTCCTCTAAAATCCGAAACTTAAATTTTTCAAACATATGACTATTTTACAGCATTTTAAAGACAAGACTCTCGTTAATCTAACCACACTGTCCAATTTCAAAAAGGCTTTACAACGAAAGCAGAACATTAGATTATGTCAGCAGAGTACCCAGCCAGAAATAATCAGACACCAATTTTTCAAGCTAGCATATAATGTCACAAAAAACAAAACCACAGCTAAATGCAGCACTAACCTTTGATGATCTTCATCAGATGACAACCCTAGGACATTATGTTATACAATGCATGCATGTTTTGTTCAATCAAGTTCATATTTATATCAAAAACCAGCTTTTTTACATTAGCATGTGACGTTCAGAACTAGCATACCCCCCGCAAACATCCGGTGAATTTACTAAATTACTCATGATAAACGTTCACAAAAAACATAACAATTATTTTAAGAATTATAGATACAGAACTCCTCTATGCACTCGATATGTCCGATTTTAAAATAGCTTTTCGGTGAAAGCACATTTTGCAATATTCTCAGTAGATAGCCCAGCCATCACGGCTAGCCATTTAGACACCGACCAAGTTTAGCCCTGATCAAACTCCGATTTACTATTACAAAAGTTTCATTACCTTTGTTGTCTTCGTCAGAATGCACTCCCAGGACTGCTACTTCAATAACAAATGTTGGTTTGGTCCAAAATAATCCATCGTTATATCCAAATTGCGGCGTTTTGTTCGTGCGTTCCAAGACACTATCCGAAATGGTAAATCAGGGTCGCGAGCATGGCGCAATTCGTGACAAAATATTTCTAAATATTCCATTACCGTACTTCGAAGCATGTCAACCGCTGTTTAAAATCCATTTTTATGCCATTTTTCTCGTAAAAAAGCGATAATATTCAGACCGGGAATCTCCGTTTAGCTAAACAGAAGAAAGAAAACAAAGCTTTCGGTCGACGCGGGCACGAACCTGAGTCTCACAGTACTGTAACCAGCCACTATCCAAACGCGCTACTTTGTTTCAGCCAGAGCCTGCAAAGCCACGATTCAGCATTTCGCCGCCTTCTCAGAGTCCATGTGAGCCGTAGAAAGTGTCACGTAAGAGCAGAGATCCCCTGTAATAGATAGAGATAATCAACAAGGCCAAGAAATGGACAGACAGGGTACTTCCTGTACAGAATCTTCTCAGATTTTTGGCCTGCCAAATGAGTTCTGTTATAGTCACAGACACCATTCAAACAGTTTTAGAAACTTTGGAGTGTTTTCTATCCAAAGCTAATAATTATATGCATATTCTAGTTTCTGGGCAGGAGTACTAATCAGATTAAATCGGGTACGTTTTTTATCCGTCCGTGAAAATACTGCCCCCTAGCCATAACAGGTTAACTTTGCGCAATACCCTAGATGTAGTTGCACCCCTAAAAACTAAAAACATTTGTCATAAGAAACTAGCTCCCTGGTATACAGAAAATACACGTGCTCTGAAACAAGCTTCCAGAAAATTGGAACGGAAATGGCGCCACACAAACTGGAAGTCTTCTGACTAGCTTGGAAAGACAGTACCGTGCAGTATTGAAGAGCCCTCACTGCTGCTCGATCATCATATTTTTCCAACTTAATTGAGGAAAATAAGAACAATCATACATTTATTTTTGATACTGTCGCAAAGCTAACTGAAAAGCAGCATTCCCCAAGAGAGGATGGCTTTCACTTCAGCAGTAATAAATTCATGAAGTTCTTTGAGGAAAAGATCATGATCATTAGAAAGCAAATTACGGACTCCTCTTTAAATCTGCGTATTCCTCCAAAGCTCCGTTGTCCTGAATCTGCACAACTCTGCCAGGAACTAGGATCAAGAGACTGCACTTGTGAAGGTGGTAAATTACCTTTTATTGGTGTCAGACCGAGGCTCTGCATCTGTCCTCGTGCTCCTAGATCTTAGTGCTGCTTTTGATACCATCGATCACCACATTCTTTTGGAGAGATTGGAAACCCAAATTGGTCTACACGGACAAGTTCTGGCCTGGTTTAGATCTTATCTGTCGGAAAGATATCAGTTTGTCTCTGTGAATGGTTTGTCCTCTGACAAATCAACTGTAAATTTCGGTGTTCCTCAAGGTTCCGTTTTAGGACCACTATTGTTTTCACTATATATTTTACCTCTTGGGGATGTCATTCGAAAACATTATGTTAAATTTCACTGCTATGCGGATGACACACAGCTGTACATTTCAATGAAACATGGTGAAGCCCCAAAATTGCCCTGTGCTAGAAGCCTGTGTTTCCGGCATAAGGAAGTGGATGGCTGCAAATTTTCTACTTTTAAACTCGGACAAAACAGAGATGCTTGTTCTAGGTCCCAAGAAACAAAGAGATCTTCTGTTGAATCTGAGAATTCATCTTGATCGTTGTACAGTCGTCTCAAATAAAACTGTGAAGGACCTCAATGTTACTCTGGACCCTGATTTCTCATTTGACGAATATATCAAATTTTTTTCAAGAGCATATCTTTTCCATCTTCGTAACATTGAAAAAATCTGAAACTTTTTGTCAAAAAAGTATGCAGAAAAGCGAATCCTTGCTTTTGTCCCTTCAAGATTAGACTACTGCAATGCTCTACTCTCCGACTACACAGATAAAGCACTAAATCAACTTAGCTACTGCTAAATACGCCTGCTACAATCTTGATGTGATCATATTAATCCAGTGCAAGCCTCTCTACACTGGGTTCATTTTAAGGCTAGGGCTGATTTCAAGGTTTCACTGCTAACCTACAAAGCATTACATGTACTTGCTCCTACCTATCTCTCAGATTTGGCCCTTCCATACATACCTACACATACTCTACGGTCACAAGACACAGGCCTCCTTATTGTTCCTAGAATTTCTAAGCAAACAGCTGTTGGCAGTGCTTTCTCCTATAGAGCTCAATTTTTATGGAATGGTCTGCCGATCCATGTGAGAGACAAACTCGGTCTTCACCTTTGTCTTTATTGAAGACTCATCTTTTCAATAGGTCCTATGGCACTGGAGTGACAAACCACTCTTGCTGTCTCTGCCTGGTGGGTTCCCATCTCTCCACTGGGATTCTCTGCCTCTGACCCTATTAACTGGGCTGAGGTACTGGCTTGCTAGTGCTCTCTCATGCCATCCCTAGGAGGAGTGCATATTGTCGGGCCAGGCTTTTTCGCTATACTCGACTTGAGTGTGTTGAGTCACTGACGTGATCTTCCTGTCCGGCTTTGTGCCACCTCGGTCTCGTGTGGAGGGGTAGATCTTTGTGGGCTATAGTCCACCTTGTCTCAGGGTAGTAAGTCGATGGCCTGTTGAGATCCCTCTGGTGGTGTGGGGGCTGTGCTTGGAAAAGTGGGTGGGGTTATATCCTGCCTGGTTGGCCCTGTCCTGGGATATTGTCGGACTGGGCTACAGTCTCCAGTATTTATGCTGTAATAGTCTACTGTATGTGCGTGGGGGCTAGGGTCAGTCTGTCCTATCTGGTGTATTTCTACTGTCTTATCTGGTATCCTGTGTGATATTAAGTATGCTCCCTCTAATTCTCCCATCTCTCTCTCTCCTCTTTAGGAATACCTGAACCCTAGGACCATGCCTCAGGAATACCTGGCCTGATGTCTCCTGGCTGTCCCCATCCCCAGTCCACCTGGTCGTGCTGCTGCTCCAGTTTATGCTGTTCTGCCTGCGGCTATGGAACCCTGACCTGTTCACCGGACGTGCTACTTTGTCCTGGACCTGCTGTTTCTCTGTTTCTCTGTTTCTCTCTCTCTCTCTCTCTCTCTCTCTCTCTCTCTCTCTCTCTCTCTCTCTCTCTCTCTCATGCTCCTGCTGTCTCGACCGCTGAATGCTCGGCTATGAAAAGCCAAGACATTTACTCCTGAGGTGCTGACCTATTTCACCCTCTACAACCACTGTGATTATTATTATTTGACCCTGCATGGTCATCTATGAATGTTTGAACATCTTGAAGAACGATATGGCCTTAACGGCCATCTACTCTTATAGTTTTTCCTAGCCACTGTGCTTCTACATCTGCATTGCTTGCTCTTTGGGGGTTTAGGCTGAGTTTCTGTATAAGGACTTTGTGACATCTGCTGATGTAAAAAGGGTTTTATAAATACATTTGATTTGATTTTGATTTGACTGTTTGTAGGGTAGGGTCTTTCTGAGTCTCTGTTTTGATTTCCTCCAGTGTCATTGCTTTGGGTGTGGCGTGTGCTATGCCACGAAGTTGACATATTCCTCTGCCACTTTCGCTGCTTGTGTGCTTTCAGCTCTTTGCTGGGAGTGGGTGATGGAACATTTAGTCTGCTGGGTTGTCGGCTCCACACCATTCGATCCAAGCTTTGACCTTGGATTATTCCAGATCCTCTCCAGTGGTTTGTGATCTGTCACCAGAGTGAATGGGTTTCCATATACTGTATGTACAAATGGAATTGTTCACAAGTACATATGATGGATAGTGGTTCACGTTCTGTTTGCGAGTAGCGTGTCTCCACATCACCGAGCATGCAGCTGGAGAATGGCACCCAGTCTCAAAGGGCTGGCATCCACGATGAGTTTGGATTCCTTTTGTGGATCGAAGTATGACATGGTGGTGTCACTGGTTAATCTGTCTTTTAGCTTCTTCAGCGCTGTTTCCTGTTCCTCACCCCACTGCCACAGAACGTCCTTCTTTGTGAGCTTCTGTTGTGGTGGTGCAGTGATGGTGGCATAATCCTGGTTGAAATGTGAGCAGCGGTGGGCCATGCCGAGAAGACTCTTGATTTCACTTGCATTTTGGGGATTGCTGGCCTGGTGAATGGCTGTGACCTTTTTTTCTGGGCAGCTAAGATACTGCCAGCAGAGAAGATGAAACCAAAGAACTCCAGTCTGTATTTATTGTACTCACATTTCTTGCAGTTGAGAGTCAGTCCACTCTCCTTGAGCGTCTGGAACACTGCTCTCAGGCTGTTATCGTGGTCAGCTTGTGTTGCTCGATACACAATGATGTCGTCATTCAGGTTTTTCACACCTGCAATGCCTTGGGGTGTCTGACAGATAGCATTCTGGAACCCCTCTGCAATTGAGGTAGTGATGAGTGATTATCCGAAATGTCGGTTATTTTTACATTTTTAAACAACTAATTGACCAACGTTGGTTAAATTATTTGAATTACATTTTGTTTTGTTTTTCTGAGCTCAATGCGTACATTGCACTGCAGTTTCTCTAGAGATAAATCAGATCATGCCTGAACTGTGTGATGTAGTAGGGATTTGTAGTTTCCAACGGGCCAATGTTCTGCATAGTTTAGCGCATAAAAAGTGATAATTAATTACAATGACCATAATCCATTGCGCGGCTACTTGTCGGGTATGTGTTTCTTTTATGCCTGCTACATAAGGGGAAAGAAAAAAGCATGATCAAGAGGGGATACGTAGAGAGCAGTTTCTTTGTGAGGTATCTCTGCCTGAAAATACATGATCTAAGTGATAGATAGTTGGTATTCATAAGTCATAAAAGTATGCCTTATTTACGTCGAACTACTAAAATAGTGATTTTGTCAGACAGCATAGACAGCAGCTCTATAGAGAGGAAGACTTGAAATGAAATTATAAAGTCATCAAATAAAACAAATGAAATATACACAACAATTTAAATATTTTATTAAAGTAATGTAAAATAACTGATGGTTAATAAGTGATAGGAGTAATGGGCAGTCACTACCATCATGGGACTTTTATTAATTGTTTTATTCTGTGTTCTTACAGCAATGTTCCCCAATCACTGCCCTGGGATCTTTTTTCAGACCAGGGGAAAGAGTGCCTCCTACTGGCCCTCCTACACCACTTCCAGCAGCATCTAATCTCCCATCCAGGAACTAACCAGGACCGACCCTGCTCAGTTTCAGCAGCAAGCCAGCAGTGAGATGCAGGGTGGTATGCTGCCAGCCAAAATACTGGGCGACGACTTGTGGGCAGTGGGTTTCGAACAACAGTGACAAAACAATTATTTAAAATAATAACATTTTGGGGGGGAAATTATACCACCACCCAAAAGGGCACTTCGGAGATTGGAAGGGCAAAGGTGCATGTGCTCTGCACAGGTAGAGCCCTATCTTTGCACGTGTCTGACGTCAAACATAATTAAGTTCAAACCTGAGAGATATGAGTGTCTGTAAATCTATCATCAGAAGGCCTTTTCACATAAAAACGAAGATACATTTTTAGTGGAATAAAAAATTATAGTCTCGGCCTCCTGAGTGGCACAGCGGTCTAAGGCACTGCACTGTTGCAGTGTCACTACAGCCTGGGGTTCAATCATAAGGCGGTGCACAATTGGCCCAGCGTTGTCCGGGTTAGGGGAGAGTTTGGCCAGGGTGGCTTTACTTGGTTCATTGTGCTATAGTGACTCCTTGTGGCGGGCCAGGTGCCTGCAGGCTGACTCTGTTGTCAGTTCAAACGTTGTTCCCTACAACATGTGGGCGGGTGCTAAGAAGCGCAGCTTGGTGGGTCATGTTTCAGAGGACGCATGACTTGACCTTCGCGTCTCCTGAGCCCGTTTGGGAATTGCAGCAATGAGACAAGATCGAATCATGAAATTGGGAAGAAAAAGGGGGGTGGGGTAAAATTAATAAAATAAAACATACTAGTCTCACAAAATCAAAACTGAGGTGCATGTTAAAACTGAAATCCTTGATAGGCACATTTGTTTTTGTTTTGAGGAAATGAGCATCCAGTATTGTGGCAAAAAAAATATAATTGTACTCTGCTGTTCTATCGCGAGTGCAATGATGTCCGAGGGGGAAAAAACTGTGTTGGTTGTTTGAAGTAACATCTTTGTTGTTCCAGTTAAGGAAACCTAAAACAGTTATGTTACTACATCTTTTTAACATATATTATGTTTTCAGAACATAATCCAATTAATGAATAGCACTGTTCGGATTTACAGTGTATCATTAGAAGTGTTTAGTAGTCCAATCAAGCTGTTTCCAAAGTTTCCTGATGAGTATGTTCAACCCTAGCCCATTCCAAGACGCTAACTACCTTTAGCACCTATTGGCAGTAGTATCTTCTTCCTGGGAGACTTTTGTTAAGAGTCCCGATGCTCGGTCTGATCGTTAACACACATGAGTTGAGGTACAGTTTTGGAAACATAAGGAACTTATCTTTCATATCAGCAAGAAATAATAATAATAAAAAAGGTTAAATTACTTACACCTTTAAAGGGTTAGTGTTCCCACATGGCCATATCTCAATGCTTACATCTGTGGGTAAGCGTAACAGGAGCTTAACTGGGGAGGAAGTGTAGCGGAAGAGTAGTTTTTCGGCTGGAGGCACACACAGCATATGGATTACATTTTTACATTTTTGTAATTTAACAGCGCTTTTATCCAGAGTGACTTACAGTAGTGAGTGCATACATTTTTGGATCTGTGCAAATCTGCTACAGTAAGTGTATTTTTTTTAATTTGAAATATATTTTTCATATCAGCGAAAATGTAAGGGCCATGTTTCAAAAAACGTTTCGCAACCACAAAGACCAGGGAGGTTCTCCAATGCCTCACAGAGAAGGGCACTTATTGGTAGATGGGTAAAGATAAAAAAGCTGAATATCCCTTTGAGCATGGTGAAGTAATTAATTACACTTTGGATGGAGTATCAATACACCCAGTCACTACAAAGACACAGGTATCCTTCCTAACTCAGTTGCCGGAGAGAAAGGAAACCGTTCAGGGATTTCACCTTGAGTCCAATGGTGACTTTAAAACAGTTACAGAGTTTAATAGCTGCAATAAAAAACTGAGGATGGATCAACAACATTGTAGTTACTCCACAATACTAACCTAATTGACAGTAAAAAGAAGGAAGCCTGTACAGAATAACAATATTCCAAAACATACATCCCGTTTGCAATGAGGCGCTAAAGTAAAACTGCAAAAAATGCGGAAAATAAATAAACTTTATGTCCTGAATAGAAAGCGTTATGTTTGCTTACCAAGATTACATTGAATGTTCCTGAGTGGCGTAGTTACAGTTTTGACTTAAATCGGCTTGAAAATCTATGGCAAGACTTGAAAATGGCTGTCTAGCAATGATCAACAACCAACTTAACAGATCTTTAAGAATTTTGAGAAGAGTATTGGGCAAATATTGTACAATCCAGGTGTGCAAAGCTCTTAGACACTGACCCCGGAAGACTCACAGCTGGTTCTAACATGTATTGACCACAAGTGGTTGAATACTTATCTTACCAAGATATATTAGTGTTTTATTTTTCTATTTTGTTCCACTTTGACATTACACAGTATTTTGTGAAGATCCTTTGACAAACAAATGACAATTCATTCAATTGTAATCCAACCTTGTAACAAAATGTGGAAAAAGTCAAGGGGTGTGAATACTTTCTGAAGGCACTGTAGTTTATTGACTTCCACTGAAACAGAACAAAGGAGAGTGGGATGTCTCGCTTTCTCTTCCATCTCTGATGATACCATAGGGATAAGAGGAGGAGTCACCCATTCCAAAGCAAAACTGGCAGTTTCAACAGCATGCTTTTATAGAATGGGTCTGATATGCTGTACATGACCCTCTCCACGTGAGAGGGGTGGGATGAGAGGCCCATAAAAAATTCATGGGAGATGGAAGGAGATGTCACATTGGATTTCCAGCCAGCTGGCTCTGCAGAGACAGGAGAGGGTAGTGAGCTGTGAGCTATGTGTGCAAGGTAACCGTGAACCGGGCCTGGGTAAATTATGGATTGACAGTACTTTAAGGGGTAGCTCAACCACGATGTGAAGTTCTTAAAGGGATAGTTCACTCAAAATAAAATGGGTTTCTTTACATTGGAATCAGTCTACGGACAATGACAGTGTGCAATCCATGCTTAGGTTGTTTTTACCTAGCCACTTTCACCAACTGCTAACCTTAGCATCTAGCACCTTTTTTAACTTGCCAATTCAAGGCTTTTTAACCACAACTATGGTAAGTTTTGGATGGTCTGTCCTATATGTTTAAACTCTTATTGCATTTTGAGAGTGCCACTTTTGCCTTTGTCCCATTTTATACTTGGTTTTGACAGTTGTCCATCAGAAATCAGTGGAGCGTCCGTTCTAAGTCAGAGTGGGAGAGAGAGAGTTGGAGTGATCAAGCAATAGCTGTGTGATGCCAGGAGGAGCCACTCAAGATAACCTCATCCTCATGAAATATTTAAAGAATAAAGGAGTACTTAAATGTCAGATGGATCACTGTGGGATTTACTGTAAGGAGTAGGAAATTGTTGCTCATTATCTAACTAAATGAAAGGAAAAGTTAATAGTCAAATATATATTTACTGTTTAAGGGATGCCCCTCTTCAGATTTCTTAAAAATATAAAATACATTTAAATAAGAGTAGCAAAAATAATGTCCTCAACCATCCAGTAGATACACGAACTTATGGAAAATAAACTGTGCCTCAGACCCGGCCAGAACATGCTTTACAATGATGCTATCCCACTTTTGATACCAATGGGGTCTTGACGAGGTCGCTGTTTTGAAATCGGGTTGATTTAGTATTTTTACACATTTTAAAATGTATTTTATTAATTTGCTTTTCAAATAATCAAATCCATTAAACATTTAATAAAGTTTGTATGGCATAAGTTTCAGATTAGACTTTTACCTTTAGACACTCCAATTTCATCAACACTGCCAGCATGCTACATTTTGCAATAAAGCAGCATGGATTACACAATATGTCAATAAGATATATGATTACAAAACCTGAATCTATAGTTTAATGCCTCTCCTTATGAACAGCTGTGGTCAAGCTGAAAGAAAACCCTGCTTGTTAGCCGAGATATTGTTGAATTCAGTCGCGGGTGAGTCAATCGGGTAGTATAAACAGAGGCAGATCCTCTGACAGACATGGCTTTCACTTCCGCCCCAAATGTAATTAAGCCCGATATCTAGTCATCTCGCTCTTGTATTATTACCGTCCGTGTGGATCATTTGGATGTGCTTAGTTATTACTTACCAGCTCCTAAATATAGCTCTCCCATGGCAGCTAGGCTGTTGAGATGGTCAACAGGCACTTCACAGCAGCCAGCTGTACGTTGTTCTAACACACCACTCTGTCAGGGAGACTTACGTGGATACTACATCACTCAGCAAATTATGTTTTTTTCCCTGAAAGATTTACTCAATCGAAGACCTTGAAGAATAGCGAACAGCGTGTAATGCTGGTTATTTTTCTTGCAACCAAAGACAGCCTCGACGACATTGAGCCCCCCAGTCAATTAATATTAGCACCATACCAGTCACACTACTGAAGCGCCATGGGTTGAGACGCTTAAGAGAAAGCTGTGGATGAGATAAAATTTAGTAGGGTGCTATGTTTTTTTTCTCCCGCTACTGTATTTACACATTGGTTTTTATATATGAGCTGCATACTCAGGTACCTTTTTGTTTTGAGCATACAGGACACTTAGCCGCTAGTAAATTGGCTTTCATAGTCATTACCAAAAAATTATGTCATCGTGGTAACTCAATGTTACAAATTAAGCCTTTTCCTATATTTTAGCAGTATCACCTGACAACCAGGTGCACCACTTTCAGCATCAGGAGCCCTCCTCTTTTCCAATCCCATCCTTCTCCATTGCCTCCGAATGGTCCTTTTGGTGCAATTTTTAACAAATCCAGTCTTGTCTGGGAAGGATCAAGAGCCCTGCAAGAGTCCCACCTTGTATGAATGTCAATCAAAGGTCACTGGAGCAGCAGGTACCACACCATATCACTACAATGAAGTTAATGAACAAAATCATACAGATACACAGGACAGATACTCATCCATCTTTCAAAACGATGTGTCGTTCTATATAATTGAACAGAATGCACACATCACAATGACCAACAAAAATTTGGAGGACGTGGACCACCAATCTGTATTGTATGATTGTTCACTTTACAATCTGGACCTATGTGCTAATAGCTTTGGCATGGACCATCATCCTGTATATGCACTGAGGGCACATAAATGCAGTATGCTTGAGCCCTACTCCAACGGCCTTATTTAAGGGACCACCTACAAGGAACCTTGAGCACCCTTCTCTGTCACCAAGGACACTGATTTGTGTTAAGAGGATGCTTGCAAGGCCACACAGCTAAATCCCATTGAGTAGGCCATAAAACAGTGCTGTTGGAGTAAAAGGTGCTGAGGTGGGATTGCAATCTCATCAAAAGGTGGTTGTCTGTGACAACCATGAATCTGGATAGGGAACTAGTTTCCTGGGGCACGAGTTAAAAATCTACTTTGGAGAAAACAGAGAAGAGAAATTCCAAACAGATTAATATTCCAGTCATTACATTGAAAAAAAATCCAATCTCAATTCATGGGATTATTAGTTCTATTCCTTGTTGACCTTTAAGATTTTGCCTGGTAGACCAAACATTTGTTAATTTGGCTGGTAAGCAGACAAATTATGATAACCACGCAATTGGATATGAATAGAAACTTCTGTATTTCTATCCACATAACAGTAGCAGAATATATACTGCTCAAAATAATAAAGGGAACACTAAAATAACACATCCTAGATCTGAATGAATGAAATAATCTTATGAAATACTTTTTTCTTTACATAGTTGACAAAATCACACAAAAATAATCAATGGAAATCCAATTTATCAACCCATGGAGGTCTGGATTTGGAGTCACACTCAAAATTAACGTGGAAAACCACACTACAGGCTGATCCAACTTTGATGTAATGTCCTTAAAACAAGTCAAAATGAGGCTCAGTAGTGTGTGTGGCCTCCACGTGCCTGTATGACCTCCCTACAATGCTTGGGCATGCTCCTGATGAGGTGGCGGATGGTCTCCTGAGGGATCTCCTCCCAGACCTGGACTAAAGCATCCGCCAACTCCTGGACAGTCTGTGGTGCAACGTGGCGTTGGTGGATGGAGCGAGACATGATGTCCCAGATGTGCTCAATTGGATTCAGGTCTGGGGAACGGGCGGGCCAGTCCATAGCATCAATGCCTTCCTCTTGCAGGAACTGCTGACACACTCCAGCCACATGAGGTCTAGCATTGTCTTGCATTAGAAGGAACCCAGGGCCAACCGCACCAGCATATGGTCTCACAAGGGGTCTGAGGATCTCATCTCGGTACCTAATGGCAGTCAGGCTACCTCTGGCGAGCACATGGAGGGCTGTGCGGCCCCCCAAAGAAATGCCACCCCACACCATGACTGACCCACCGCCAAACCGGTCATGCTGGAGGATGTTGCAGGCAGCAGAACGTTCTCCACGGCATCTCCAGACTCTGTCACGTCTGTCACGTGCTCAGTGTGAACCTGCTTTCATCTGTGAAGAGCACAGGGCGCCAGTGGCGAATTTGCCAATCTTGGTGTTCTCTGGCAAATGCCAAACGTCCTGCACGGTGTTGGGCTGTAAGCACAACCCCCACCTGTGGACGTCAGGCCCTCATACCACCCTCATGGAGTCTGTTTCTGACCGTTTGAGCAGACACATGCACATTTGTGGCCTGCTGGAGGTCATTTTGCAGGGCTCTGGCAGTGCTCCTCCTGCTCCTCCTTGCACAAAGACGGAGGTAGCGGTTCTGCTGCTGGGTTGTTGCCCTCCTACGGCCTCCTCCACATCTCCTGATGTACTGGCCTGTCTCCTGGTAGCGCCTCCATGCTCTGGACACTACGCTGACAGACACAGCAAACCTTCTTGCCACAGCTCGCATTGATGTGCCATCCTGGATGAGCTGCACTACCTGAGCCACTTGTGTGGGTTGTAGACTCCGTCTCATGCTACCACTAGTGTGAAAGCACCGCCAGCATTCAAAAGTGACCAAAACATCAGCCAGGAAGCATAGGAACTGAGAAGTGGTCTGTGGTCCCCACCTGTAGAACCACTCCTTTATTGGGGGTGTCTTGCTAATTGCCTATAATTTCCACCTGTTGTCTATTCCATTTGCAGAACAGCATGTGAAATGTATTGTCAATCAGTGTTGCTTCCTAAGTGGACAGTTTGATTTCACAGAAGTGTGATTGACTTGAAGTTACATTGTGTTAAGTCTTCCCTTTATTTTTTTGAGCAGTGTATTTAATGTCCAAGTGTCGGTGGAAATGGGTTTACATATTTTAAACCTACTCGCTCAGCACATACATTTTCCACAACAAAACCAGTCATAATGTAACACTACATTGAAATATTGGCCACACAAAACATTGCAAAAAACGTTGTATCCACAGTGTCATGAATTTAAAAAAACAAACATTTATTTAGTGCCTCTGAGAAATGATACAGCACATACTGGTTACAAAAATAATGAATATCCACAGGTTCATACTGGTTCAGTCAAGACACAACAGTAGCACTATAGCCAAGATAGTCTCAGAAATGAATCAACACAAGGCTACTTATTAAGACACTACAAAGTGTCTTAATAAAATACATCTGGGTTTCCTCAACCATCACAGTCAGCAGTCACTCCAATAGAGATTAGCACCAAATTGAGCTCAAAACATTTTCAAACCCCAATGATAGGTTATTATCAACAGGATTATATTTTTGGATTAAAAGCTAAATTTACCCTTACATCAAATTTGTCTCAGCATCTGCTTTACGGTTACGAAAGACCTTGTAACTTGTGTCTTGGATATGAGTATGGTGAATTTAGTGTAGGCTATGCCCAATGAGGACATATAAAACATAATGTTCACCAAATGTAAAATGGTAAGTAGACATGTACAGTAAACCTCTACAGATTTGGAATTAGTCATATTTATTCTAAGAGTGATCATATCTTACCTTAGTTTTATTTACTTATTTTTAAAAGTATCTTGACATCAAAGCATAATCTCTTTTGACATGCATTTCAAAAACCACACACGCAACGTACAGTTTTCCATATTAGGTTAGAAACACCCTCACCTGTGTAAATGTATGAAATAGTCTGTGAAAAAGTGCTGACTACAATATGGATTAAGGCATTTTTCATGTGTTGTTACTATTCCAAATCAAATTGTGTGTTCTAACATAACTTCATTTAAAAATAAATATCTATTATCTTCTTTAATTCTTAAAATATCATTTAAAAGGTTGCTGTACCCTTTAGTACACTACAAGCCTTAAATGGAATGAAAATAAAACGAACATTTGGAAAATGGTACATTAAAATGGTTAAATAAACCAAATTTAAAGACAGCTTCAAAAGTAACATAAAATCAGGAATAAAATAAAACTCAAACAGACATATCATATACAAACTTATATTTTTACGCATACAATTAAAAAAATGCTGCCGCAGTTAGCTTCTCTTCTCTTGTTCAACCCCTTGGAAAATATGTGCCAAAGCCCCGAGAAAAAGGCAAACACCTCTCTGTTCGACCCGTCTCTTTGGCATTATGGAAGGGATGGAGAAGACAATGGGAAACTTCTCTGCCAGGCAAGCGCTGCAGACCCAGTTCGAAAGATGTCATATATTTAGGGGCAGAGGGAGGAGGAATGGGCCTGTTTGTACACTTTGTAATGCCTTTACTTGGACCAAAGTGACAGGGATGGTTTTTTAAATTATTTTTTGGAGTGTGAGAGATAGCTGTTCTCGATACACAGCACTATGTAGGAGCTAGAGCAACTGCTGGGCAACTGTTGTAGGAGCTGGCCGGACTGCAGTGAGGACGCTAGGCCTGTCACTGCGCGGTCTCCTGCCCTCCATGTCTCGCAGTAGTTGTCAGTCTGGCGGTGACCCTCGTTGCTAGAGCCGTGCCAGACCATTTTTTCAGGCCTGAAGGGAAACAAATCGAAGGAAATTATGTTAATCACCTTAAGTACATCACCTTATTATTTTATAAAAAAATCTATCCAGTTAACAGTGATAATACAGTGCCTTCATGACACTGTTATAAGCAGTATGGCATAAGCCCTGGCATATCATACATACATAGACTACCACTTAAGCTACCACACTTTATCAAAAAATTGTTTTGCTTATGGCGACACTCATTATGACTAATGAGAAAGTAACTATTTGCCATAATAAGAACGATACTGCACGGTTAGATAAAAGAAAATGCAAATTCTCTATAACAGCCAAATAGAGAATGTCCCATTGATTAAGGTGCTGTTTACATTGATAAATTAAGCAGCTTTACATGTGCATAATTTAAGGTTAGACCATACAGTGTTAAAAGGTATTCAACTCTATATTAGAGTCAAACATTTCACAGAGAGAGTTGATATTGTAAAACAAAAGGTAACACTCTACAGTGTTAAAAGGTGGTCAACTATTAGAATAAAATGAATGACTCTGGTAGAATAGATTGTTAACACTACACCATTGCGAATGAATGCAACAATAACAGGTGTTGGCAAACACTTTAGAAAGTGTAACATTTACTCTGTGTAGTATAATAATATAGATCATTTGCTTTGCTAGCTAGCTTCAGGGACTTTGTAGATTTATCACTATTAGAGTTGATTTAACACTGGAGGTGTTACTGTGTAGCTGTGTCTGAAAGGCAACCACTCACCATGCACTGTCCCTAAGGATATCTCTGCCATCAAAGGAGTAGATTGGTGCATTTTCCTTCATCCTGCCCCCAGTCTTACTGAACATAGACTCCCAGCTATTAAACAGCACTTGGTCCTAAAGGGAGAGAGCATATATGTTCGTCAGCAAGAGAAACAAGGTTAAAATAAAAACCCATGGCAGCATTTCATTACTTATTTGTTGCTGAACAGTGTTGGATTGAAACATTCTCTAGAATTTCATGAAATGCTAATGAATAGGTTACTTCACAAAACGCAATGTCAATTTGGTGTCAGAAGTGGGATCCCACAGTCTAGACTTGTGCTTTCAGTAGTATGTTTACACACCCTCAGGTTTATGATGGGGAGGCTGTCTCTGTCGGACTTGCGAACAATGCTGTAGAGGTCCTGGAGCTTGGAGGACAAGAAAGCCCTGAAGGTGCCCTTCAGGCCCACAGCACGAGCCTGCTGGAAACACAGGAAGTCTGACCCACGAATACCCCGCATGTTGCCCACTTGGGGCATGTTCAGGGCAATCAGGTGGAGCTGAACAGAAAAGAGAGATGAGTTATAAAAACAGCTCAGGTCTACACACACTATTTAGATGAGACCATTTTAACAATACATACTTTCTCCGAAGGCACATTAAATTATGATTAAGGTACTCACTCCTGGCCCTGATGTGTGCAAGTGACCGGCAGGCTGGGGAACAGGAAGGGGAATGGGTCTTCGCTGGGGGGTGACCGGGAATCGGCTTTCAGGCTGGGTGGGATACCTGTTCTCAGGCTGCACATGGCTGTAGCGGCCATCTGTCTGAGGGGGGTACTTAGCGTCAGTCTGAGGGGGGTATCTGGGGTCATACTGAGGGGGATATCTGGGGTCGGGGTTGCGGTTTTCGGGTTTGGCAGGCCTGGGGATCTCCACAGGCTTGCGAGGAGGAGGCTTGATGTGGTGGATGGCGGAACCGCCTTGGGAGAAGTGTTCAGCTCCATTGTTGGCCGAGTGATCCTGGGACTGGGGGTAGTTGACGACAGGGGGAGGCTGGACTGCCGCTACTTCGTTGTCCTAAAGATTAAGAGCTTTATTTATTTGACATGAAAAGTCGTACTTGATTTTATGACTATGACTTTGTTTCCTCAAATATATCAATAGCTATTCATTAAATAAGTTGATACATTTTCTCTCTTTCATTTACAAATTTTTCTATTGATAGAACAACTTACCAGATCTCTGTAGAAGGGACTGTAGTCACCGAGCTGAAAAACAATAAGCTTATGAAAAAAGTACATACATTTGAGTTGTGTTTTTCTAAGTTTCTTTTAGTCTGCACTTCAACTTTTTGAATGTGCATCTCTAACTTCTTCCTACCTTATGAACACATTTCTCATATGAAAGAAAAATGTATGACTGTACCAGGACTTGTTTGAATCCATCGCGGACTCGGATGTAGAGATCTGTTTTGTCGACAATGTAGATGAGGGTGCCCTCCGACTGGCGTCTTGCAGTAGCAATCATGGTGTCGTATGACCTCAAAACTGTCACCTGGGGAGACCAGTACATATTATAGTACATATACAAGACTACATACATCAAATCAACAAACAACCAGTGAATCCTATTAGTTATGATGAATACATTCACTTTTGACCAATGCAAAATACAGTACACCTTTACGATCTTTGAATCTGCTTTTTTTCTGAGGTTCCTCCACTGAATCCACTTAACTAAATAGATCAATCTCTGGTTTATGGTACATATACAGCGCCTTCAGAAAGTATTCCTACCCCTGGATTTATTCCACATGTTGTTGTGTTACAGCCTGAAGTGAAAATGGGTTATATTTTCTTTTTTTTCCTTCACCCATTTACACACAATAGCCCATAATGACAAACTGAAAACACGTTTTTTTTATTTTAGCAAATTTTTTGAAAATGAAATACAGAAATATCGAATTTAACTAAGTATTCACACCCCTGAGTCAATAGTTTGTAGAAGCACCTTTGGCAGCGATTACACCTGTGAGTCTTTCTGGGTATGTCTCTAAGAGCTTTCCACACCTGGATTGTGCAACATAGGGCCCATTATTATTTAACAAAACATTTCAAGCTCTGTCAAATTGGTTGTTGATTATTGCTAGACAACCATTTTTTACGTCAAACTGTAACTCGTCAAAACTGTTCCTTGGTAAGCAAGTCCAGTGTAGGTTTGACCTTGTGTGGTTATTGTCCAGCTGAAAGGTGAATTCATCTCCCATTGTCTGCTGTAAAGCAGGCTGAACCAGGTTTTCTTCTAGGATTTTGCCTGTGCTTAGCTCCATTCCGTTGATATTTTATCATGAAAAACTCGCCAGTCCTTAACGATTACAAGCATACCCATATCATGATGCAGTCACCACTATGCTCAGTAATGGGTTGTATTGGATTTGCCCCAAACATAACACTTTGTGACATAACACTATAATAAAGTTAATTGCTTTGTCACATTTTTTTTTGCAAACAGGACGCATGTTTTGAAATATTTGTATTCTGTACAGGCTTTCTTCTTTTCACTCTGTCAATTAGGATAGTATTGTTGAGTAGCTATAATGTTGTTGATCCAACTTCAGTTTTCTCCTATCACAACCATTAAACTCTAACTGTTTTAAAGTCACTCATGGTGAAATCCCTGAGCGGTTTCCTACCTCTCTGGCAACTTTGTTAGGAAGGACACCTGTATCTTTGTAGTGACTGGGTGTATTGATACACTATCCAAAGTGTAATTAATAACTTCACCATGCTGAAAGGGATATTCAATGTCTGCTTTTTTTTTACCTATCCACCAATAGGTGCCCTTCTTTGCGAGGCAATGTAAAACCTCCTTGATCTTTATGGTTGAATCTTTGTTTGAAATTCACTGTTCGACTGAAGGATCTTACAGATACAGTGCATTCAGAAAGTACTCAGACCCCTTGACTTTTTCCATATTTTGTAATGTTACAGCCTTATCTAAAATTGATTAAATTATTTGTTTTCCTCAATCTACACCCAGTACCTGTCACGAATCCCACCGAAGGTGGCTCCCCTGCCTGCTCGGGCGGCGCTCGGCGGTCGTCGTCGCCTTTTTCCTTTTCTGTTGGTATGTCTTATTGTTTGCACCTGTTCCTTATTTGTGTATCTTGATTTGTGGTTATTTAAGCCTGTTTAGCCCGCCCAGGTTTGTGCGGGATTATTTTACGTCAGTGTGCTTTTGGATGTGCTGGCGATCTGCCTGATTTATTTTCTTTCCGGACTGTGTGCCCGTTGTGTATGGGTAGGTCACTTAGTTCACACGCCTGTTGTGTTGGCGTCGACCGTTGTCGTACCAGAGAAAAATAAATCTCATTTTTTCTTACCTCTGCTCTCTGCGCCTGACTCCTACCACCACTCCTAGCATTCGTGACAGTACCCCATAATGACAAAGTGAAAACAGGTTTTTAGAAATACCATATTTACATAAGTATTCAGACCCTTTGCTACGAGAATCGAAATTGAGCTCAGGTTTCCATTGATCATCCTTGAGATGTTTCTACAACTTGATTGGAGTCCACCTGTGGTAAAGTCAATTGATTGGACATGATTTGGAAAGGCACACACGTGTATATATAAGGTCCCACAGTTGACAGTGCATGTCAGAGCAAAAACCAAGCCATGAGGTCGAAGGAATTGTCCGTAGAGCTCCGAGACAGGATTGTGTCGAGGCACAGATCTGAAGGGTACCAGAAAATGACTGCAGCATTGAAGGTCCCCAAGAACACAGTGGCCTCCATCGTTCCTAAATGGAAGAGGTGTGTAACCACCAAGACTCTTCCTTGAGTTGGCCGCCTGGCCAAACTGAGCAATTGGGTGAGAAGGGCCTTGGTCAGGGTGGTGACCAAGAACCCGATGGTCACTCTTAGGGAGCTTCAGAGTTCCTCTGGGGAGATGGGAGAACCTTCCAGAAGGACAACCATCTCTGCAGCACTCCATTAATCAGGCCTTTATGGTAGAGTGGCCAGACAGAAGCCCCTCAGTAAAATGCAAATGACAGCCATCTTGGAGTTTGCCAAAAGGCACCTAAAGGACTCTCAGACCGATGAAACCAAGATTGAACTCTTTGGCCTGAATTCCAAGCGTCACATATGGAGGAAATCTGGCACCATCCCTACGGTGAAGCATGATGGTGGCAGAATCATGCTGTGGGGATGTTTTTCAGCGGCAGGGACTGGGAGACTAGTCAGGATCTAGGCAAAGATGAACGGAGCAAAGTACAGAGAGATCCTTGATGAAAACCTGCTCCAGAGCTCTCAGTACCTCAGACTGGGGCGAAGTTTCACCTTCCAACAGGACAATGACCTTAAGCACACAGCCAAGACAACGCAGGAGTGGCTTGGGGACAAGTCTCTGAATGTCCTTGAGTGGCCCAGCCAGATCCTGGATTTAAACCTGATCGATCATCTCTGGAGAGACCTGAAAATAGCTGTGCAGCAACGCTCCCCATCCAACCTGATAGAGTTTGAGAGGATCTGCAGAGAAGAATGAGCGAAACTCCCCATATACAGATGTGCGAAGCTTGTAACGTCATACCCAAGAAGACTCAAGGCTGTAATCGCTGCCAAAGGTGCTTCAACAAAGTACGGCGTAAAGGGTCTCAATACTTATGTAAATGTAATATATATTTTTTATATAAATTAGCAAAAATGATAAAAACCTGCTTTTGCTTTGTCATTATGTGGTATTGTGTGTAGATTGAATAGGGGAAAAAATGATTTAATCAATTATAGAATAAGGTTGTAACCTAACAAAATTTTGAAAAAGTGAAGGGGTCTGAATACTTTCCGAAGGCACTGTAGATTGCTAAATAGTTGGGAAGAGATTCCCATACCGATTCAATGGCTCATGGTTAATGAGCTGATACACAAAACGATGCCGGATTCAAATGTGTAATTATAAAAAATGATTGCAACCTATAGAACTTACTGTCAAGTTACCATATTAGCTAGCTATGTAACATGACTGAAAAACAAACCAATAATTAGCGACTCGGGATTAGTTTTAAAAGTTTTGTGAAATTAAATAAAATTCGTGTGAATCCCAATAGAAAGAAAAAAAGGCATCTCTGGAAATATGGGTCATTTTTTTTTTAACCGTTTAGGCTTGAGACAAGTTGTTCAATAGGGATTCTCAAGCATTTTATATAATTTGACAAATCATGTGGCGGGAAGTGTCGCGGGCCGTTTTAAACTAATCCCGGGTTGCTACTTATTGGTTTGATAAACAACTTTGTTCAGTCATGTTACCAAGCTAGCTAACCTGGTAACTTGACAGTAGGTCTAGGCAAATTTGATTGCCACAGGAATATAGGAAAAGGGTCTTGCAGCATGCCTGTCACGAAACGTTGCTCCATTTTCCCTCTCTGCATGACAATGAACTTGCACAGTCTACTCAGATTGGCCTGTACTCTTGGTTATAAAAGGTGATGAAATTATACAATGTACCAACATTACTCGCTGTGCGCGGTAATCCAATGTAACAAATGTACAAATCTAACCACAGAAGATGCATCAGGGTCTACATTTCCCGCTGGCTGATTACAGCTGCCACACATGATATGCGCATGAAAATGAAGTGGATATTATTGGACCTGCGCACACAAGAGACTAGTGGCTGTTGCTTAAATTCAACTGAATTTATAAACAAAACTGTCTTTTTAAATGCCAGCGGGTTCTTTAGATCGGTAGTGCTAAAAAATGTGGTAGTATCATATGGAACAGTACTACGGTATTGGTATCATAAGTATCATGACGTTTTGGTACCGTGATATTACCATGGTACTGGTATACCATGCAACACTAATAGAAATGTGTTATTTGTTCACTCGTGTTCCCTTTATCTAATATTAGGTTTTGGTTGACGATCTGATAACGTTCAGTGTAAAAAATAAACAAATATAAAGAAAAACAAATACTGTATGACAGACCGTGGGATGACCACTTACCCCTGAAGTGTGACCAGGAGTTCCAGGTGGTCCAGCAGGTCCGGGGGGGCCAGGAATATTGATGGCTGTGATGAAGAAAAAAATAAATGATGACGATATGATATGATATACACTGAGTGTACAGAACATTAGGAACAACTTCCTAATATTGACAAGGTGTCGAAAGCGTTTCACAGGGATGCTGGCCCATGTTGATTCCAATGCTTCCCACAGTTGTGTCAAGTTGGCTGGATGTCCTTTGGGTGGTGGACCATTCTTGATACACACAGGAAACTGTTGAGTGTGAAAAACCCAGCAGCGTCGCAGTTCTTGACGTAAACCGGTGCACCTGGCACCTACTACCATACTCTGTTCAAAGGCACTTAAATATGTTGTCTTGTCCATTCACCCTCTGAACGGCAAACATACACAATCCATGGCTCAATTGCCTCAAGGCTTAAAAATCCTTCTTTAACCTGTCTCCTCCCCTCTTCATCTACACTGACTGAAGTGGATTTAACAGGTGACATACATAAGGGATCATAGCGTTCACCTGGTCAGTCTATGTCATGGAAAGAGCAGGTGATCGTAATGTTTTGTACACTCTGTGTAGTTGCTTGTACCTCACTCCAAACCACTACCAATGTAAAATTTACCTTGGGACTATACCCTAATGAAGACTATTGTGACATTGTGTTTGTCACTGGTTAGGAAACTCACAGTGGTTAGGTCTATAGGCCCCTGGTAGTGAGGGGGACCCTGGGGGCCCGGGAGGACCTGGTGGGCCTGGGATTCCTGGACGACCGTCGTAGCCGATCCCGGGGGAGCCTGGTGGGCCCTGGGGACCAGGGAGGCCCATGATTGAATCTCCCTTTGGACCCTGTGATAAAAAAAAAGGAAAATAACATCTAACTTTACTTGTGCCACATTCATTATAAGGCTCTCTTTCCATTTTTGTTAGCGAAACAAGACCGATATTGTAAGGTGTCTTAATGACTGATATAAGGTTGTGACAAGTTCCTTTTATGTCCTCTCAATTTCGTACCATAAGTCCTGGGTTTCCAGGGGGTCCTGGTGGGCCTTGTTGTCCTCTAAAACGGGGGTCATAATAGCCACCACTTGGCTCTCCCTTCTCCCCCTTCACGCCTGAATCCCCACGCTCTCCTTTCAGGTCATTCTGCAAAGACAAACATCTATTAATGCTCTGTCCTGTCAAACTTACCCATCTTCTTAAGGATGATAGGATTATGTAGGAATAGGATAATAGAATTTCACTTCTTGTTAGGTTTTTAGGTTAATTGAAGATGAGAGTGCGGAATCTGGACTGGCAGTAGAGGGCTCTTTACACCAAATCAGAGTGGTGAGAGAAATAGAAAGACAAAATACAAAGAGATGACTGAAAACCAGATACATTTTTATTGGAGAAGAACTCTCTAAGGCTAGATTAGAAATTCAACAGCGATGTAGTGGAGGATAAATGTTTGTAAACGTTGTTTATGCACCTCTTTATTCTGTGAATATCTTTTAAACACATGTTCAGCCAAATTAGTGCTTTTTGCATGAACGTTTACGCCATCTCAACCAGTGTTCCAAAATGTACAAACCTACTATTTTAGCTACTAAATCCCTGTATGTAATGCATACTGTAGTACTATTAATGGTAATACTGTACCTTGAATGTGAATATGTCTAAGTTAGAGGCCACACCTGAAAAAAAAAAAAAATGTAAATCACAAAAAGCATACAGGTTGAATTGTAGCCTTAAGATAAAACCAAGTGGTTGTTATTATCCCTGTGCTGTATTGAGACATAAAAGTCTTACCTGGCGTTCCTGGGAGACCTTGAGCTCCGTGATCACCTTTCTCCCCCTTTGTCGCTACAAAAAACAGAGAACATGTGAAGAATATACACAGTTTAGAAAATAAACATGGAAACATTTCTATTAGAAATAAATATAATTTGTATCACTGTATTGTAATGGTTGTATGCACTACCCATGCCCAATGGCAGTCAAATGTAACTTTTTTATGGGGCTAATGGAATGGTTAGCCTTACATTAAAACAGAATGGATTTCAAAGTCTAAATGAAACCTTGACAGCACTATTTTGATGTTCCAGTTTTTTTTTATCAGTAAATTCCACAAATCTAGGTGCTTTTTATGAAAGCATTGGCCTAATCTCTTGACAGTAGATTGATCTCGAATCCCTCTTTCTTCAATAGCTGAATACAATTGAAGGTTGATGGGGAACTGTTTATGTCTCTTTAAAGAATAAAAACTGTCTCTTCATTTTCATTGACTGCTGGGTATGCTCATGTGACAAATGTAATCCTCTGTCTTCAAGATGTATAGTGTTTGAAGTAAAAACAACAAATCATTGTCAGCATACCTGGATAAATCCTTGAGGCGTCATATCCCTGCAACAAATGGGAAATTACACATTAAAGTATTCTCCAGTATCTTGCACACAAACATGATATCTTGTTTCTTATTCCTAGATGAAGATGGCATTATAGACTTTTTTTGTGGCCAATGGCATCGATGGAACAGTTGAAGTCAGAAGTTTGCATACACGTTAGCCAAATACATTTAAACTCAGTTTTTCACAATTCCTGACATGTAATCCTAGTAAGAATTCCCTGTTTTAGGTCAGTTAGGATCACCACTTTATTTTAAGAACGTGAAATGGCAGAATAATAGGAGAGAGAATTATTTATTTCAGATTTTATTTCTTTCATCACATCCCCAGTGGGTCAGAAGTTTACATACACTCAATTAGTATTTGGTAGCATTGCCTTTAAATTGTTTAACTTGGGTCAAACATTTCAGGTAGCCTTCCACAAGCTTCTCACAATAAGTTGGGTGAATTTTGTCCCATTCCTCCTGACAGAGCTGGTGTAACTGAGTCAGGTTTGTAGGCCTCCTTGCTCGAACACGCTTTTTCAGTTCTGGCCACAAATGTTCTATAGGATTGAGGTCAGGGCTTTGTGATGGCCACTCCAATACCTTGACTTTGTTGTCCTTAAGACATTTAGCCACAACTTTGGAAGTATGCTTGAGGTCATTGTCCATTGGAAGACCCATTTGCGACCAAGCTTTAACTTCCTGACTGATGTCTTGAGATGTTGCTTCAATATATCCACATAATTTTCCTCCCTCATGATGCCATCTATTTTGGGAAGTGCACCAGTCCCTCCTGCAGCAAAGCACCCCCACAACATGATGCTGCCACCCCCGTGCTTCACGGTTGGGATGGTGTTCTTCGGCTTGCAAACCTCCACCTTTTTCCTCCAAACATAACAATGGTCATTATGGCCAAACAGTTCTATTTTTGTTTCATCAGACAAGAGAACATTTCTCCAAAAGGTAGGATCTTTGTCCCCATGTGCAGTTGCAAACCGTAGTCTGGCTTTTTATTGGCGGTTTTGGAGCAGTGGCTTCTTCCTTGCTGAGCGGCCTTTCAGGTTATGTCGATATCGGACTCATTTTGCTGTGGATATAAATACTTTTGTACCTGTTTCCTACAGCATCTTCACAAGGTCCTTTGCTGTTGTTCTCTGTTCTCTGTTGTGCACTTTTTGCACCAAAGTACGTTCATCTCTAGGAGACAGAACGCATCTCCTTCCTGAGCTGTATGACGGCTGCATTGTCCCATGGTGTTTATACTTGCGTACTATTGTTTGTACAGATGAACGTGGTACCTTCAGGCATTTGGAAATTGCTCCCAAGGATGAACCAGACTTGTGGAGGTCTACAATTTCTTTTCTGAGGTCTTGGCTGATTTATTTAGATTTTCCCATGATGTCAAGCAAAGAGGCACTGAGTTTGAAGGTAGGCCTTGAAATACATCCACAGGTACACCTCCAATTGACTCAAATGATGTCAATTAGCCTATCAGAAGCTTCTAAAGCCAATACATCATTTTCTGGAATTTTCCAAGCTGTTTAAAGGCACAGTCAACTTAGTGTATGTAAACTTCTGACCCACTGGAATTGTGATACAGTGAATTATAATTAAAATAATCTGTCTGTAAACAATTGTCGGAAAAATGACTTGTGTCATGCACCAAGTAGATGTCCTAACCGACTTGCCAAAACTATAGTTTGTTAACAAGAAATTTGTGGAGTGGTTGAAAAACGAGTTTTAATGACTAACCTAAGTGTATGTAAACTTCCGACTTCAACTGTATATGATCTTCAGGGTTGTGCTCATTAGGGCATACGCTGGAAAATTTAAATTATTGTTGCTTATTAGACAAGTCAAAGTTGTCTCTCCCTGTGTCAGTCTTCCATTTGGTGCTGAATGAACAAAACCCTGGTTTTGGGAATAAGGATTCTGATAAACTCACGTTGAAGCGGTCCACAGGCACAGCTGGTCCAGGTGGTCCTGGGGGCCCGGGTGGGCCTGGGACACCCTGAAAAGAGATGACATCAGTCAGTGCACTTCCATTGGATTGTAAATCGGCCCAGTGCATTGTTATATGCACATGTCACACTTACTGGGTAGCCAAATCCGGCACCTGTGGATGGCTCTCCTTTTTCACCCTTGTATCCGTTTACACCAGGACGACCCTGTAGGAAACAGACATGGACAGTTAGATACTACACAGGCCTTACACAAGGAGCATTCACTAGAGATAATAATAGCAGTAATAATAATTACAAGAGATAATACTAGTAGTAGTAGTAGTATTAGTATAAGTAGTAGTAGTTGTTGTAGCATTCCGTACTTACTTTCCATAATTACACTCAAACTGGCAATAGATGTTATGTACATTTAGACTTATTCCACACCTGCTCAAGGAAAGGAAACATCTGTATCTCTTAAATTGATGTCACACGAAGCAATCTGGATGCAATTTATGTTGCTTGCAACAAAGTTGCATCCAGGTAGCTCTATGTCTCGCTCCATGTCTCCCTTCCAAAATTGCCTGCAATTTAGTTGCATTGCAAGAGACAGAAATCAATCCTAATTCATGCAACTGACGGTATTCAGTATCCAATCAGTGAGCAGAAAAAAGTTTATATGATTCGTTGATATCGTTCCAATCGGAAATCCGTCCCAGTTGCCATGTCAACACAGCTGTCAGTGCTGCAGCCAATAGCGACAAAAAATACATGACAAATGGGAAATGTATGAACCAGGGGTGGTTTGAATATACAGTACCAGTCAAGAGTTTGGACACACCTACTCATTCAAGGGTTTTTCTTGAATTTTACTATTTTTTACATTGTAGAATAATAGGAAGACATCACAACTATGAAATAACACATATGGAATCATGTAGTAACCAAAAAAGTGTTAAACAAATCAAAATATATTTTAGATTTTACATTCTTCAAAGTTGCCACCCTTTGCCTTTATGACAGCTTTGCACACCCTTGGCATTCTCTCAACCAGCTTCATGAGGTAGTCACCTGGAATGCATTTCAATTAACAGGTGTGCCTTGTTAAAAGTTAATTTGTGGAATTTATTTCCTTCTTAATGCATTTGAGCCAATCAGTTGTGACAAGGTAGGGGTTGTATACAGAAGATAGCCCTTTTTGAGTGGTACTGTATATATATATATATTATATAAAAAAAAGAAATGTGGGGTGGACTTAATATACTTCTAAATGACTAAAACCAAATCGAAACTGTGTTGAAATGATAATGGACAAACATTAATACCGTTTTTTGACTGTGTCCAGCTGTGTAATAATCACTGAAATGAAAGCTAGACAGTCAGGGAGCATAGAAAATTGGATAAAGGTTTTTTATCCATCGTCTTGGGGGCGAGGAAATCCGAGAGACCAAATGCGGCCGCGGGGGCAAAATGAGTTTGACACCCCTGATATAAACAAATCTAGACACCCTGGCTAGTCATGGTTTATGTACAGTATATGGTCTGGCAGTCAATAAAGGTAATTTTATAAGTGAAACCAGACGTTTCTCTGTCCAGTTTTAACTGAAAATGTCTAACATGAACTGCATTAGCTAGCTCGTCGCTAGCGTGGTTAGCTTACTTGCTTGAGGTGATGTCACAAGCAATTTGCATCTGCAACAGAAATTACATCCATATTGCTTTGTGTGACACTACTACCGTCACGCTACTGAGACCCTACTGTAATTGTAAAGTTAGAAATTTAGCTCCAGTACTTACAGGTCTTCCGGGCATTCCAAATTCACCCTTTATCCCAGAAGGTCCATACTGCCCCTGCACAAACAACACATCAATAATGTGACAAAAACAAAAACATTTTTATCCGTTCGACAGGGGTGGATTTTTGTTTAGTTTTGTGTTTTTGTTTTTTTAAATGATGATTGCCAAATCATTTTCTAGGTACGTGATGTCACCGAGTAATAATTAAGCTCCACATATCATTCTAAATTCCTGAATTGCATGCAAAATCTTTTTTTTTTCTCAACTATAAAAATAATGCTTCTTTACAGGACAAGGATTGTCCTGACTTTCAATGCCTGAATTGCTTCACCTTGCTTTTCTGGTTGGCTGGCAAGTTTCACCATCCAATTATTTCAGAGTGCAGGAGTTTCACCATGGCACGGACCATGGCAATACGTTGCCGCATGACAATTATTAGAATATGGCAAATATGTAAGGGATAATCAACGAGGGGTTATGCGCTCTATGGAAAATAATAAATGACGTGGACGGTGTGTGGAACTAACCTTCCATGGAACTGCATTATTTTCCAGAGAATGCATAGAGCCCCTTTTCTACCATGGCTATATTTAACACATTTGTTCAACAGTGTTCAACATCCACTGAAGTAGCTAGCAAGTTTACTAGATAGCTACAGTAGTTTCCTTGGTAACCAAACAGACAGACTTGCTAATTTAGCTAACCAATCATCACCATCAGTCCTAGCTTGCTATTATGGAAATCGAATTCAACAATGCCAATAATGTTTTTATATTTTACTTTTGCTTTCAAAAGCAGCTCAAACATGCACAGATGAATGTGCAAGTAGAGATACTGGGGTGCAAAGGAACCAAAAAAATATATAACAATATGGGGATGAGGTAGTTGGTTGGGCTATTTACAGATGGGCTATGTACAGGTGCAATGATCTGTAAGCTGCTTTGACAGCTGATGATTAAAGTTAGTGAGGGAGATACGAGTCTCCAGCTTCAGTGATTTTTGCAGTTCGTTTCAGTAATAGGCAGCAGAGAACTGGAAGGAAAGGCGGCCAGATGAGGAATTGGCTTTGGGGATGACCAGTGAAATATACCTGCTGGAGCGCATGCTATGGGTGGGTGCTGCTATGGTGACCAGTGAGCTGAGATAAGATGGGGCTTTACCTAGCAAACACTTATAGATGACCTGGAGCCAGTGGGTTTGGCGACGAGTATGAAGCGAGGGCCAGCCAACGAGAGCATACAGGTCACAGTGGTGGGTAGTATATGGGGCTTTGGTGATAAAATGGATGGCACTGTGATAGACTGCATACAATTTGCTGAGTAGAGTGTTGGAGGCTATTTTGTAAATGACATCGCCAAAGTCAAGGATCAATAGGATAGTCAGTTTTACGAGGGTATGTTTGGCAGCATGAGTGAAGGATGCTTTGTTGCGAAATAGGAAGCCGATTCTAGATTTAATTTCGGATTGGAGATGCTTAATGTGAGTCTGAAAGGAGAGTTTACAGTCTAACCAGACACCTAGGTATTTGTAGTTGTCCACATATTCTAAGTCAGAACCGTCCAGAGTAGTGAAGCTAGACGGGAGGGCAGGTGCGGGCAGCAATCGGTTGAAGAGCATGCATTTAGTTTTACTTGCATTTAAGAGCAGTTGGAGGCCAAGGAAGGAGTGTTGTATGGAATTGAAGCTCATCTGGAGGTTAGTTAACACAGAGTCCAAAGAAGGGTCAAAAGTATACAGAATGGTGTCGTCTGCGTAGAGGTAGATCAGAGAATCACCAGCAGCAAGAGTGACATTGACGTATACAGAGAAAAGAGTCGGCCTGAGAATTGAACCCTGTGGCACCACCATAGAAACTGCCAGAGGTCCGGACAACAGGCACCCCCGATTTGACACACTGAACTCTATCAGAGAAGTAGTTGGTAAACCAGGCGAGGCAATCATTTGTGAAACCAAGGCTGTTGCGTCTGCCGATAAGAATGATTGACAGAGTCGACAGCCTTGGCCAGGTCGATGAATACGGCTGCATAGTATTGTCTTTTATCGATGGCGGTTATGATGTCGTTTAGGACCTTGAGCATGGCTGAGGTGCACCCATGACCAGCTCGGAAACCAGATTGCATTGCGGAGAAGGTACGGTGGGATTCGAAATGGTCGGTGATCTGTTTGTTAACTTGGCTTTCGAAGACCTTAGAAAGGCAGGGTAGGATAGATATAGGTCTGTAACAGTTTGGGTCAAGGGTATCTCCCCCTTTGAAGAGGGGGTTGACCGCGGCAGCTTTCCAATCTTTGGGGATCTCAGACGATAAGAGAGAGAGGTTGAACAGGCTAGTAATAGGGGTTGCAACAATTGCTGCGGCTAATTTTAGAAAGAGAGGGTCCAGATTGTCTAGTCCAGCTGATTTGTAGGGGTCCAGATTTTGCAGCTCTTTCAGAACATCAGCTATCTGGATTTGGGTGAAGGAGAAATGGGGGAGGCTTGGGCAAGTTGCTGTGGGGGGTGCAGAGCTGTTTACCAGGGTACGGGTAGCCAGGTGGAAAGCATGGCCAGCCGTAGAAAAATGCTTATTGAAATTCTCAATTATCGTGGATTTATCGATGGTGACAGTGTTTCCTAGCCTCAGTGCAGTGGGCAGCTGGGAGGAGGTGCTCTTATTCTCCATGGACTTTACAGTGTCCCAGTACTTTTTGGAGTTTGTGCTACGGGATGCAAATTTCTGTTTGAAAAACTAGCCTTTGCCTTCCAAACTGCCTGTGTATATTGGTTCCTAACTTCCCTGAAAAGTTGCATATCGCGGGGGCTATTCGATGCTAATGCAGAACACCACAGTATGTTTTTGTGCTGGTCAAGGGCAGTCAGGTCTGGAGTGAACCAAGGGCTATATCTGTTCCTGGTTCAACAGTTTTTAAATGGGGCATGCTTATTTCAGATGGTGAGGAAAGCACTTTTAAAGAACAACCAGGCATACTCTACTGACGGAATGAAGTGAATATCCTTCCAGGATACCCGGGCCAGGTCGATTAGAAAGTTTGACCGTGGACCCAGGCAATGAGGCATTGACCGCTGAGATCCTGGTTGAAGACAGCAGAGGTGTATTTAGAGGGCAGGTTGGTCAGGGTGATATCTATGAGGGTGCCCGTGTTTACAGATTTGGGGTTGTACCTGAAAGGATCCATGATAATTTGGGTAAGATTGAGGACATCTAGCTTAGATTATCGGACGGCCGGGGTGTTAAGTATATCCAAGTTTAGGTGACGTAACAGTACAAACTCTGAAGATAAATGGGGGGCAATTAATTCACATAGGGTGTCCAGGGCACAGCTGGGGGCTGAGGGGGGTCTGTAACAAGCAGCAACAGTGAGAGACTTATTTCTGGAAAGGTGGATTTTTAAAAGTAGAAGCTCAAACTGTTTGGGCACAGACCTGGATAGCATGACAGAACTCTGCAGGCTGTCTCTGCAGTAGATTGCAACTAACCCCCCCCCTTTGGCAGTTCTATCTTGATGGAAAATGTTGTAGTTGGGGATGGAAATTTCTGAATTGTTGGTGGCCTTCCTAAGCCAGGATTCAGACACGGCTAGGACATCAGGGTTGGCGGAGTGTGCTAAAGCAGTGAGAGAAAAAAACTTAGGGAGAAGGCTTCTGATGTTAACATGCATGAAACCAAGGCTTTTACAGTTACAGAAGTCAACAAATGAGAGCGCCTGGGGAATAGGAGTGGAACTGGAGGCTATAGGGCCTGAGTTAATCTCTACATTACCAGAGGAATAGAGGAGGAGGAGGATAAGGATACGGCTAAAGGCTATAAGAACTGGTCGTCTAGTGCGTTGGGGACAGAGAATAAAAGGAGCAGATTTATGGGCGTGATAGAATAGATTCAAGGAATAATGTACAGACAAGGGTATGGTAGGATGTGAGTACAGTGGAAGTAAACCTATGCATTGCGTGACAATGAGAGAGGTTTCGTCTCTGGAGGCATTAATTAACCTAGGTGAAGACTCCGCATGTGTGTGGGGTGGGATGAAAGAGCTATCTAAGGCATTTTGAGCGGGACTGAGGGCTCTACAGTGAAATAAAACAAAAACTAGCCAAGACAGCGGTAGACAAGGCATATTGACATTAGAGAGAGGCATAAAGCAATCACAGGTGTTGATCAGGAAACCTAAGACAACAACGGTAAATGGCGATGAATGGGCAGAGCAGGTCAGTTAGGTACATACAGGACCTGAGTTCAAGGCTGGGGCTGACAGGTAAACCAAATGAGGTACCGTGTTATTGAAACAGTCCAGCGGGCATTAGCTCTGTAGCCGAGTGATCATAGGGTGAAAAGAGCAGCAATAGGTGAGTCAGGGCGCTGTTCGGTAGTCACTACTACGATGGGCGAGCAGGGGACACAGCGTTCAGAAAAGCTAGCGTGCCGG
This sequence comes from Salmo salar, assembly GCF_965601325.2. NCBI lineage: Eukaryota > Metazoa > Chordata > Actinopteri > Salmoniformes > Salmonidae > Salmo > Salmo salar. Next base: position 7,829,289 of record NC_138311.1, read on the forward strand.
GGCTAGAAGATGGTTCCGCGGCGATATCGTAACAGAATAGCCTGTTGAGACCACATTGGGCGATCACGTCGGCAGTCCAGTCGTGATGGATTGGTGGGGCTCCATGTCGACAAAAAAAGGTCCAGGCCAATTGGCAAAGGAGGTATTGTAGCCCTAGAATTAGCTGGTATGTGGGCTTGGCTCAAGGCTAGTTCAAGGCTAGCTGGTGCTAGCTTCGGGACAGAGGCATTAGCTACCAGTAGCCGCTCATTTGCAGCTAGCTAGTAATGATCCGGTGTAATGAACCAGAGCGGCAGAAATCCGGTGATATGGTAGAGAGAAGCAGTCCGATATGTTCTGGGTTGATATTGCGCTGTGCAGACTGGCAGGTGATTGTCCGAGCTAAGGTTGGCTGATTCCGGGGGAAAAAAAGGCGAGGACCGCTAGCTGTGCCTAACAAAGACTAGTATCTAGTTACCTGGCTAGCTCCTGATGGAAGATCCAGTTATAAGGAATAAAAATATGGCTATAAGAATGAACTATAGCCACTAAATTCTACCATGCTGATACTGTGCATTATAGAGAAATAATGCACGCTCTAGAATGCCCTTCAAGCCAATCAGAAATGACTATTCAACAATGCCATAGTATAATTAAGCAATAAGGCACCGCCAATATACAACGGCTAAGGGCTGTTTTTAAGCATGACACAACGCGGAGTGCCTGGATACAGCCCTTAGCTGTGGTGTACTGGCCATATCCCACAAACCTGAGCAGTAAAAATCTATGTTTGGTCATTCCCATGGTATACGGTCTGATATACCGCGGTTGTCAGCCAATCAGCATTCAGGGCTCGAACCACCCAGTTTAAAATTAAGCAAAAATGCCCAAGGAGGTGTGGTATATGGCCAATATCCCACAGCTAAGGGAAGTTATTATACCCGACGCAGCGTGGAGTGCCTGGATACAGCCCTTAGCGTGGTATATTAACCATATAGAACAAACCCCCGAGGTGCCTTATTGCTATTATAAACTGGTTATCAACGTAATTAGAGCAGTAAAAATAAATGTTTTGTCATACCCGTGGTATACGGTCTGATATACCACGGCTGTCAGCCAATCAGCATTCAGGGCTCGAACCACCAAGTTTACAATGTCTGATATAGCGCAGACTTCAACCAATCAGCATCCAGTAGCCGAACTACCCGGTTTATAAAATGAAATTATTGCATTTTATACATGCTGGCTTTCGCAGGCTATACCTGAGACATGAAAATAATGTGGGAGGGCATACAGCCTATCGGCAATTTATTAATGTGCAATTTGCCGCTTTAGGTGTGACGTCATTACGTCCAGCTGTTTTTATCGACACAAGATAGTTTAATTGAAATGCACCCTAGCAGGAAATTGCTGAATCCATTTTCTATGCAAACTCTTTAAATGTTGACAATAAAATCACTAGACAAGTTAATGGAAACATAGCTATTGATATACATGGCAGCGCAATTTATTTAAGGTAGACTCAGCAATATGCGTTTACCACGAGGAACAGGTCTACTTCCGACACAAACTAAGACCGCATGAAGCATTTGCTGTCATGCAGCTATCCCCTTGCAGAAGAGAGACGTGAACTGTCGTGCACATGCGAAGATGCTTAACAGTATCTGTGCTGGTGCTGACAAGTGCAGACTCTTGCCTCACACTCTCTCTTGACAATATCTCTGGCCCTACTGTCGCTCAATGCGTCCGTGGTCCCATCCATTCAGGACATCTACACAAAACGGTGTCTGAAGAAGTCCCGCAGCATCATCAAGGACCCCACACATCCCAGTCACTAATGGTTCACTCCCTTAGAGTCTGGCAGACAGTATAGGAGCATCTGGTGACAGTTTCTATCCACAAGCCATCAGACTTGCTGAACACTTGAACTGGACTGACCACACGCACTGACTCTCTGCACCTTAGCACACATGAACACACCCACCCAAACACACACATCCACACTCATACTACACACAAATCACAACTGCTGCTACTAGACTTTTCTATTCTACCAAGCCATTTACTTTTTATTCTTATGTGTATCCTGGTCATACGACTAATAAAACTTGAAACTCGTGACCAGGTCATATCGCTGAGTCAGTTTAATTTAAGGCAGCTTCAAATAGTAAGAACGTAATGTAAAGTAATAAGACTAAAAGTACTTACAGGAGGCCCGACGGGTCCGGCAGGTCCTCTGTCTCCCTACAGAAGATGGAGTTGGTGTTTAATGAGGCCAACAAGCAGATAAGACAGAGGCAAACAGAAGTCAATAGTGAGACACTCACCTTCTCACCAGACAATTCTCCCAGGTACAAAGGACTCCCATCGGGCCCAATGATTAAGCCAGGCTCGCCCTTCTCGCCCTGAGAAGAGACACATATAAAGAAAATCTGTTAATTTGTTAACCCCCACAGAAGAAACACTTGCTGGGAATAGGCCTTACATAGTGGTACACTGTAGCACTAATGATAGGGCTATGTTGCTGTGCAGTCACATCACTGACCTTGACTCCATAACCGGGCTGGCCTGGGTCTCCCATGTCACCCTTTGGTCCAATAGGACCCTTTTAGAAAATACAACAAAGTTGAAAATTAGCTGTTTATCACACATCAAACTAGCACTCATTTTTTATTTCTTTAGTCCTTCAGGGCAAATATCCACCACACTGTGACATCCACATGTGTTAGAACACAACGTTAGAAGAACTGTAGGATAACTGTAGCAAGACAACATTAAGTGACCTGTAGGTTAACATTAGGAAAATCAATGCTTACAGGGAATCCAGCTTGGCCAGGTAGACCAGTTCCACCCTACAGAAAAGAAAAGGAAAGACAACATAAAAACTGTTAAAATGATTTATCCCTTTTTCATGACTGGTTAAGTAAGGCCACACATCGTTCCAAATATTTGGTAGGGACGTATACCCATTAAGTCAAATCAATATTTTGTGGTATCGTAACGGATTTCCACTATCTCCCCCTACATAATATTTTTTCAATCAACTCAAATGTCTAAGGACATGATTCATTACCATGATTTCATTGCATTATATGCTCTCAATAGGTTTTGCAAGAAAATAACATTTGTTTCCTATGAGATCATTAATAAAATATCTCGATGAATGAATAATGTTAGTTATGAAAATGACACAGGCCATTGGGAAAACTACTGCAAATGGTATTTCTTTAAAAAGTGGGTTGTGTAAATGTAGCTTTCGCCTAATAAACAGTACCAGTCAAAAGTTTGGACACACCTACTCATTCCAGAGTTTTTCCTTAGTTTTTCGTTTTTCTACATTGTAGAATAATAGTGAAGACATCAAAACTATGAAATAACACATATGGAGTCATGTAGTAAGCAAAAAAAGTGTTAAACAAATCAAAATATATTTTATATTCTTCAAAGTAGCCATCCTTTGCCTTGATGACAGCTTTGCACACTCTTGGCATTCTCTCATCCAGCTTCATGAGGTAGTCACCTGGAATGCATTTCAAAGTTAATTTGTGGAATTTCTTTCCTTATTAATGCATTTGAGCCAATCAGTTGTGCTGTGACAAGGTAGGGGTGGTATACAGAAGATAGCCCTATTTGGTAAAAGACCAAGTCCATATTATGGAAAGAAAAGCTCAAATAAGCAAAGAGAAACGACAGAGCATCATTACTTTAAGACATGAAGGTCAGTCAATGCGGAAAAGTGCAGTTGCAAAAACCATCAAGCGCTATGATGAAACTGGCTCTCATGAGGACCACCACAGGAAAGGAAGACCCAGAGTTACCTATGCTGCAGAGGATAAGTTCATTATAGATACCAGCCTCAGAAATTGCAGCCCAAATAAATGCTTCACAAAGTTCAAGTAACAGACACATCTCAAAATCAAGCAATGGACATTAGATCTGTGGAAATCTGTCCTTTGGTCTGATGAGTCCAAATTTGAGATTTTTGGTTCCAACCGCCATGTCTTTGTGAGTCGCAGAGTAGGTGAACGAATTATCTCCGCATGTGTGGTTCCCACCGTGAAGCATGGAGGAGGAGGTGTGATGGTGCTTTGCTGGTGACACTGTCAGTGATTTATTTAGAATTCAAGGCACACTTAACCAGCATGGCTACAAAGACGCTTTATCTGATCAAGCTTGTGCTAAATTACAGAAGATAATCACATCAGCAAAGCTACCACCTCGACTGACGAAACACCATGGCAGGTGGAAGCTAGTAGGCCTACTTATGCAGCAGATAGCACTAGCAGCCTCCCAGTCCTGACAGAGACTGTCATTGCCTGGGCCAGACAATGACAGTGGCCTTGCTCCTCCTCTTCTTGATCCCATCGAGAAGAGTGACAGTTCCTCTAGTGCAGGGCTCTCCAACCCTGTTCCTGGAGAGCTAACATCCTGTAGGATAAGCTGAATCAGGTTAGTTCCAACTAGGGCTGGAGCAAAAACCTACAGGAAGGTAGCTCTCCAGTAACAGGGTTGGAGAGTCCTGCTCTATTGAAAGGGCCGACCCTCCTTCTCCTCTACCAGAAAACCAAGCTGACGACTGTCAGAGACAGAACGGCGCTCATAAGAGCGGCCCCACTTCTGTGTACTGTACACTGGTAAGCCTACGAGTGATGAGACGGATAGATTACATCTACCGTAATTTCCGGACTATTAAGCGCACCTGAATATAAGCCGCACCCACTGAATATTTTTTTTATTTTATTTTGAACATAAATAAGCCGCACATGTCTATAAGCCGCAGATGCCTACCGGTACATTGGAACAAATTAACTTTACACAGGCTTTAACGAAACACGGCTTGTAACAAAAAATAAATAGGCTTTAACGAAACACGGCTTGTAACAAAAATAAATAGGCTTTAACGAAACACGGCTTGTAACAAAAATAAATAGGCTTTAACGAAACACGGCTTGTAACAAAAATAAATGGGCTTTAACGAAGCACGGCTTGTAACAAAAATAAATAGGCTTTAACGAAGCACGGCTTGTAACAAAACATTTTTTTTGCAGTAAACAGTAGCCTACCAAGAAAGTCATTGGTCACTATCTTCCTCCTCCTGTGCACTGAAACCATCTCCTTCGGTGTCGGAGTTGAATAGCCTCAGAATTGCTTCATCCGATATTGGATCGTTTTCATTGTCGCTCTCGTCACTTTCATCCGGAGGCAAATCCCCCGCTGAGCCCTCTTCAACACGCAGCAGTCCAGCGTTTCGAAACCCGTTGATGATAGTGGATTTTTTGACAATGCTCCACGCTGTCAGGACCCACTGGCAGACTTGACCATAAGTTGCTCTTCACATGCGGCCCATTTTAGTGAAGGATTTCTCCCCACTTGTCATCCAAGCCTCCCACTGAACACGGAGCGCCACCTTAAATGCACGATTTACACTGATGTCGAGTGGCTGCAAATACTTTGTTTTGCCCCCAGGAATCAGGGTGACAAAATGACTACCGTAATCAGAATGATGGGAAGTTTGAGCGTGCTCGATTTAATCTAAACAGTAAACAAAAAATTTGGTCTAATGAAAGCTTCATGCTGCCAAAAAACTGAGCACGTCACAGAATGCTTTTTAAAAAATAAAAAAATCATTGAAAGCGGGAAAAATCCATATATTAGCCGCGTCATTGTTTAAGCCGCGAGGTTCAAAGCCTGGGAAAAAAGTTGCGGCTTATAGTCCGGAAATTACGGTACACACAATACCCCATAATGACGAAGCAAAAACAGATTTTTAGATTTTTTTGCAAATGTATTGAAAATAAAAACTGAACTTCCACATTTACACAAGTATTCAGACCCTTTACTCAGTACTTTTTGGGGTATTTGGTATTTTATTAGGATCCACATTAGCTGTTGCAAAAGCAGCAGCTACTCTTCCTGGGGTCCACACAAAACATAATACAGAATGGCATAATACCGAACATCATTAGACATGAACAGCTCAAGGACAGAACAACATACATTTTTAAAAAGGCACACGTAGCCTACATACACACACAAACTACCTAGGTCAAGTAAGGGAGAGGCGTTGTGCCGTGAGGTGTTGCTTTATCTGTTTTTTGAATCCAGGTTTGCTGTTTATTTGAGCAATATGAGATGGAAGGAAGTTCTGCGTTGTCTTGGCTGTGTGCTTAGGGTTGTTGTCCTGTTGGAAGGTGAACCTTCGCCCCAGTCTGAGGTTCTGAGTGCTCTGGAGCAGGTTTTCATCAAGGATCTCTCTCTGTACTTTGCTCCGTTCATCTTTCCCTCGATCCTGACAAGCCTCCCAGTCCCTGCAACTGAAAAACATCCCCACAGCATGCCTCACCGTAGGGATGGTGCCAGATATCTTCCCGATGTGACGCTTGGCATTCAGGCCAAAGAGTTCAATATTGGTTTTATCAGACCAGAGAATCTTGTTTCTCATGGTCAGAGTCCTTCAGGTGTCTTTTTGCAAACGCCAAGCGGGCTGTCTTGTGCCTTTTACTGAGGAGTGGCTTCCGTCTGGCCTGATTGGTGGAGTGCTGCAGAGATGGTTGTCGTTCTGGAAGGTTCTCCCATCTCCACAGAAGAACTCTCAATCAGAGTAACCATCGGGTTCTTGGTCACCTCTCTGACCAAGGCCGTTGTCCCCGATTTCTCAGTTTGGCCAGGCGGCCAGCTCTAGGAAGTGTATTGGTGGTTCCAAACTTATTCCATTTAAGGTCTTTCTGTTTTTTATTTTTTATAAATTTGCAAACATTTCTAAAAACGTGTTTTCTATTTGTCCTTATGGGGTATTGTGTGTAGATTTATGAGGAAAAACATGCATTTAATACATTTTAGAATAAGGCTGTAACAAAATGTGGAAAAAGGAAAGGGGTCTGAATACTTTCCGAATGCACTGTATAGCTATAGATAGGCAAAGAGGCTAGACTACATTGTCTGCATAATTAAACATAATTAAATTGGTTCCGGAACTCCAATTTGAGCAGCAGCAGCTGAAAAATGAGCTCCTACAAATATTGAAATTTACATGGTTTTTAGAGTGAAGTACATCGGAAAAAAGCAAAAGAAAACTGCAAGACTGAATAGGAGAAAAAACAAGCAACAAACAAAGAAGATAGGCGTTTTGAAAAATAACTATTTTTCATAAAATTGTAGTTATCTTAGCAAGCTGAATTGTTTACCAGTTGCTAAGCAGTTGCTAGGGACTCTTTTGGAAGAAGCTAGCTAGCTAACGAAGAACAACAAAGAATATCTAGTTAACAGAAGAAAAGAAAGAGAAAATCAGGACAGAAGAAAAAGGATATCAAAGTGAAACAGTTCTCTAAAGACACAGGAGACAATAATACAAGAAACAACACTTCTGTAGCTTGTCAACTATGTGTCTGTCTATCCCTGTTCTCTCCTCTCTGCACAGGCCATACAAACGCTTCACACCGCGTGGCCGCTGCCACTCTAACCTGGTGGTCCCAGCGCGCACGACCCACGTGGAGTTCCAGGTCTCCGGCAGCCTCTGGAACTGCCGGTCTGCAGCCAACAAGGCTGAGTTCATCTCAGCCTATGCTACCCTCCAGTCCCTAGACTTCCTGGCGCTGACGGAAACATGGATTACCACAGATAACACTGCTACTCCTACTGCTCTCTCTTCGTCTGCCCACGTGTTCTCGCATACCCCTAGAGCATCGAGCCAGCGGGGTGGTGGCACTGGAATCCTCATCTCTCCCAAGTGGACATTCTCTCTTTCTCCCCTGACCCATCTGTCTATCTCCTCATTTGAATTCCATGCTGTCACAGTTACCAGCCCTTTCAAGCTTAACATCCTTATCATTTATCGCCCTCCAGGTTCCCTTGGAGAGTTCATCAATGAGCTTGACGCCTTGATAAGTTCCTTTCCTGAGGATGGCTCACCTCTCACAGTTCTGGGTGACTTTAACCTCCCCACGTCTACCTTTGACTCATTCCTCTCTGCCTCCTTCTTTCCACTCCTCTCCTCTTTTGACCTCACCCTCTCACCTTCCCCCCCTACTCACAAGGCAGGCAATACGCTTGACCTCATCTTTACTAGATGCTGTTCTTCCACTAATCTCATTGCAACTCCCTTCCAAATCTCCGACCACTACCTTGTATCCTTTTCCCTCTTGCTCTCATCCAACACTTCTCACTCTGCCCCTACTCGGATGGTATTGCGCCGTCCCAACCTTCGCTCTCTCTCTCCCGCTACTCTCTCCTCTTCCATCCTATCATCTCTTCCCTCTGCTCAAACCTTCTCCAACCTATCTCCTGATTCTGCCTCCTCAACCCTCCTCTCCTCCCTTTCTGCATCCTTTGATTTTCTCTGTCCCCTATCCTCCAGGCCGGCTCGGTCCTCCCCTCCTGCTCCGTGGCTCGACGACTCACTACGAGCTCACAGAACAAGGCTCCGGGCAGCCGAGCGGAAATGGAGGAAAACTCGCCTCCCTGCGGACCTGGCATCCTTTCACTCACTCCTCTCTACATTCTCCTCTTCTGTCTCTGCTGCTAAAGCCACTTTCTACCACTCTAAATTCCAAGCATCTGCCTCTAACCCTAGGAAGCTCTTTGCTACCTTCTCCTCCCTCCTGAATCCTCCTCCCCCTCCCCCCCCCCCCCCTCCTCCCTCTCTGCGGATGACTTCGTCAACCATTTTGAAAAGAAGGTTGACGATATCCGATCCTCGTTTGCTAAGTCAAACGACACCGCTGGTCCTGCTCACACTGCCCTACCCTGTGCTTTGACCTCTTTCTCCCCTCTCTCTCCAGATGAAATCTCGCGTCTTGTAACAACCTGCCCACTTGACCCTATCCCCTCCTCTCTTCTCCAGACCATTTCCGGAGACCTTCTCCCCTTCCTCACCTCGCTCATCAACTCATCCTTGACCGCTGGCTACGTCCCTTCCGTCTTCAAGAGAGTGAGAGTTGCACCCCTTCTGAAAAAACCTACACTCGATCCCTCCGATGTCAACAACTACAGACCAGTATCCCTTCTTTCTTTTCTCTCCAAAACTCTTGAACGTGCCGTCCTTGGCCAGCTCTCCTGCTATCTCTCTCAGAATGACCTTCTTGATCCTAATCAGTCAGGTTTCAAGACTGGGCATTCAACTGAGACTGCTCTTCTCTGTGTCACGGAGGCTCTCCGCACTGCTAAAGCTAACTCTCTCTCCTCTGCTCTCATCCTTCTAGACCTATCTGCTGCCTTTGATACTGTGAACCATCAGATCCTCCTCTCCACCCTCTCCGAGTTGGGCATCTCCGGCGCGGCCCACGCTTGGATTGCGTCCTACCTGACAGGTCGCTCCTACCAGGTGGCGTGGCGAGAATCTGTCTCCGCACCATGCGCTCTCACCACTGGTGTCCCCCAGGGCTCTGTTCTAGGCCCTCTCCTATTCTCGCTATACACCAAGTCACTTGGCTCTGTCATATCCTCACATGGTCTCTCCTATCATTGCTATGCAGACGACACACAATTAATCTTCTCCTTTCCCCGTTCTGATAACCAGGCGGCGAATCGCATCTCTGCATGTCTGTCAGACATATCAGTGTGGATGACGGATCACCAGCTCAAGCTGAACCTCGGCAAGACGGAGCTGCTCTTCCTCCCGGGGAAGGACTGCCCGTTCCATGATCTCGCCATCACGGTTGACAACTCCCTTGTGTCCTCCTCCCAGAGTGCTAAGAACCTTGGCGTGATCCTGGACAACACCCTGTCGTTCTCCACTAACATCAAGGCGGTGACCCGATCCTGTAGGTTCATGCTCTACAACATTCGCAGAGTACGACCCTGCCTCACACAGGAAGCGGCGCAGGTCCTAATCCAGGCACTTGTCATCTCCCGTCTGGATTACTGCAACTCGCTGTTGGCTGGGCTCCCTGCCTGTGCCATTAAACCCCTACAACTCATCCAGAACGCCGCAGCCCGTCTGGTGTTCAACCTTCCCAAGTTCTCTCACTCAACCTTCCCCCGCTCCTCCGCTCCTCCGCTCTCTCCACTGGCTTCCAGTTGAAGCTCGCATCCGCTACAAGACCATGGTGATTGCCTACGGAGCTGTGAAGGGAACGGCACCTCCATACCTTCAGGCTCTGATCAGGCCCTACACCCAAACAAGGGCACTGCGTTCATCCACCACTGGCCTGCTGGCCCCCTACCTCTGAGGAAGCACAGTTCCCGCTCAGCCCAGTCAAAACTGTTCGCTGCTCTGGCACCCCAATGGTGGAACAAGCTCCCTCACGACGCCAGGACAGCGGAGTCAATCACCACCTTCCGGAGACACCTGAAACCCCACCTCTTTAAGGAATACCTAGGATAGGATAAAGTAATCCTTCTAACCCCCCCCCCCCCCTTAAAAGATTTAGATGCACTATTGTAAAGTGGTTGTTCCACTGGATATCATAAGGTGAATGCACCATTTTGTAAGTCGCTCTGGATAAGAGCGTCTGCTAAATGACTTAAATGTAAATGTAATGTAAACAATCCATAGTAAGATATTATTTTGATGGTTGACTGATTGTAGTATTTGACATTAATAGACTGGTTTTACACAGCACAATCTTTCTATCCAAGCTCGGAGAGAACGTGAGAAAGGCTAAAGTAGGCTATAGGCCTACAGGACAGTTGTACATAAAATACAACAAATCTACTGGTTACTAATTAGTATACTGTTGCATCGAAAATTCTATTTAGAATCTGCAACGTTTGAATATGCCACTTTAATTACTGAACAAGTAAATACATCATTGCCACCAGCCAGCATTCTAAATAGCAGAGGCCTATAGCTTCGTGAAACATAAACGTTAGGCTTAACATGAGAAAATGATGACCAAATAAAAATAAACATGTATCCATTAAAGCAAAGCTATAGGCTACTACAAGCACTAGCACCACATACTTTTTAAAAATGTTTTTATTTCACCTTTATTTAACCAGGTAGCCAGTTGAGAACAAGTTCTAATTTACAACTGCGACCTGGCCAAGATAAAGCAAAGCAGTGCGACAAAAACAACACAGAGTTACACATGGGATAAACAAACGTACAGTCAATAACACAATAGAAAAATCTGTATCCAGTGTGTGCAAATGAAGTAAGGAGGTAAGGCAATAAATAGGCAAATAGTGGCGAAGTAATTACAATTTAGCAATTAATGATATAGTGATATATGTGATATATGTGCAGATGAGGATGTGCATGTAGAAATACTGGTGTGCAAAAGAAAAACAGAAAAACAAAAACAAATATGGGGATGAGGTAGGTAGTTGGTTGGTTGGTTGGTTGGATGGGCTATTTACAGATGGACTGTGTACAGCTGCAGTGATTGGTAAGCTGCTCTGACAGCTGACGCTTAAAGTTAGTGAGGGAGATATAAGTCTCCAACTTCAGTGATTTTTGTCATTCGTTCCAGTCCTTGGCAGCAGAGAACTGGAAGGAAAGGCGGCCAAAAGAGGTGTTGGCATTGGGGATGACCAGTGAAATAAACCTGCTGGAGCGCGTGCTACGGGTGGGTATTGCATTGGTGACCAGTGAGCTGAGATAAGGCGGAGCTATACCTAGCAAAGACTTATAGATGACCTGGAGCCAGTGGGTTTGACGACAAATATGTGGTGAGGACCAGCCAACGAGAACATACAGGTCGCAGTGGTGGGTAGTATATGGGGCTTTGGTGACAAAATGGATGGGACTGTGATAGACAGCATCCAATTTGCTGAGTAGAGTGTTGGAGGCTATTTTGTAAATGACATTGCCGAAGTCAAGGGTCAGTAGGATAGTCAGTTTTACGAGGGTAAGCTTGGCAGCATGAGTGAAGGAGGCTTTGTTGCGAAATAGGAAGACAATTCTAGATTTAACTTTGGATTGGAGATGCTTAATGTGAGTCTGGAAGGAGAGTTTACAGTCTAACCAGACACCTAGGTATTTATAGTTGTCCACTTATTCTAAGTCAGAACCATCCAGAGTAGTGATGCTAGTTGGGCAGGCGGGTGCGGGCATTGATCGGTTGAAGAGCATGCATTTAGTTTTACTATCATTTAAGAGCAGTTGGAGGCCACGGAAGGAGTGTGATCTGATACCCTAACGGTACGAAGCATGGGAGGGGGGCAAACTCAGACTCTGTGGGGTGTTCAGAGAAACTGCACTACGCCAGCGATAGCGTTATATATTAATTACATACAACAAATAGAAACAGAAGGTTACTGCCATCTCCGTAGATGTGTAGCCTAACCTTTGTTATACAAGCTACACTTCCAAAGTGTAATGAGGACCATATACAGTGGTTGTATTCATTACGGTCCATTTTGCAACGGAAAACAAAATTACTATCTTATTGGACAAGTTCAGGTAGCCCCTTCATATTTCGGTCTGTTTTCTTCCATTTGGTGTGAATGACTATGACCCAAGGTTTTAAGTAGCGATGTGCACCGATATGTAAAATCTATATCAATATCAGCTGCTTTTTTCAGAAACCGATATATTGGCTTGAATAAATAACATTGAAACTGTGTACACTTCACTTTCACAGCTTTAGTGTCCAGACAACTTCCAGCTGATTGCCCATTAGGGAAAGTGTGAATGATCTGTGAACTTACCCAACCAGTTTGAATACAATGGCCAATCATCAGGCAGTTAAGTATGCTAAGTTGAGAGGATTTTGTGTCTGGCACATGTATACTCTTTTACATAATACTTTTACATAATAATAAATCGATATCAAGATATGCCTCGCTCATATCGATATCACATCGAATTATCAATATTGGTGCCCACCACTAGTTTCAAGTTTATAGTCATTGGCTTCTTTTAATTGTGGCTTTTGATTGAGTCGCTGGTTGGATTTCAAACATTGATGAAATTGCATCAAGCATAATGACTAGGGCTGTCAAAGTTAACGTGTTAATAACATTACCAAGGACAACGTTCTTTACACATTAATAATGCATATAAAATGTTCTGCTGTAAAAAACAATTGATACTGATTATCACATCTCAATTTCTTCACAGCACATACCCTATTCCGCATGGACACTGCAGTCGGTGGAAGCTGCTGTTATGTAGTGCTTACTGTCTCTTAAACATAGAATATGCTCGCAGCTTTGAGCAACAATTTTCAAGAAAAACGTACAGAAAGTTAAACCATAAACACATTCCCAGGCGTTTGTTTAGATAACAGCAAAAACGTATTTGTACAGAAGTAGCTAGATATTTCTGCTAACGCAATCTAACCAAACGAATGTTTATACTGCCATGGCTGAATGCCTATTGATATAACTAACTTCTCACAATGATTGTAAATCAGAACAGGACATCCATTCCATTTAGCTACTGTTTTTTTTAAAGTTCTCATGTCAAAGGTTTTAAGCAAATGATTCCAATTCTAGTAGTAGCAGCTTGTGACTAGTTCATGTTGAAGTAGCCTAGGCTAGATCTAATAGCTGTATTACAGGAACTCAGACCTGGCGGACCTGTTGTTATTGTTTTCAGTGGAATTCATAACATTGTTGGACAGGTTCGAATGCTCTTTGGATCCTTAGAGCAAATAATTGTTTTCCTGTAGTCAACCCTTCAATCAGAAATTGGGAGAACACTCGTTTAGAATGCCTGAAGCTTTAACAGTATGTGTTTGTGAACATTGATTGGCCTACTTAAACATTGGGAGTATTTTGTTTCTAATACAGATTATTTTATGTTTCCGTCTCTTACAATCAAAGGATAGTATGCCTGTAACTCAATGCTCTGCTTTTTCCAATGGAAAAATCTTTCTTTAGGGCCAAATTTGAGCAAATTCTCAAATGTACTACAGAAAATCATGCGATTAATCGATTTACATATTTAAATCGTTAGACAGCTCTTATAATTACTGCAACTGAGCAATCAAGTTTGGAAAATAAATGGCCTAGTTCATCAATTAAACACTTAGTCGTATCAAAAGGCAGTGTCCTGTAGGTCTTATAAAATAAGCTTTAAAGACTATCGGAGTAACTTGGAACCACATAAATGGTAACCGAGTTTTCAAACAGGACAAAACACCATCAACACGACACCCTCATACAGCAAAGAGAGAAACTAAACAGCTTAATATCAATGCACACTCAACCATCCATGTTGGAGGTGGAGCTAGAGTAGAGCTAAAAGATGATGATGCAGAAGGATGGGTATGTTTATTTCCAGACCCCTAACCCACACCCCTAGGCACTTCATGTAGATTCAAAAAAGTCAGATAGGTATAAGCAATATGTTAGAAGCTAAACCTTACCAATTGATATGCCAGGGATTTTGTTGTTGTTGACATATTGCCGATACTTTTTTTTATTTTACATTTTTATTTAACCTTTATTTAATTAGGCAAGTCAGTTAAGAACAAATGCTTATTTACAATGACGGCTTACTCCGGCCAAACCCCAACAACGCTGGGCCAATAGTGCGCTGTCCTATGAGACTCCCAATCACGGCCAGATGTGATACAGCCTGGATTCGAACCAGGTACTATAGTGACGCCTCTTGCACTGAGATGCAGTGCCTTAGGCTGCTGCACCACTCGGGAGCCCAAGCCTTTCAGATAATATCCAAGCCTTTCAGATCATAACAAGTTTCTAGAAGGATTGGGGCAAGAGGGGTAGGGTCTAGAGGGGCGGGGGGTAGGGTCTGGAGGTGTAGGGACTAGAGGGGCTAGTGTTTAGGTGGGTAGGGGCTATAGGGATTGTTTCGGGAGGAGGCCTTACGCTGCTGGAGGTCTGGTAGATTATTTGTCCTGGTGGGCCGGGTGGGCCTGGTGGTCCAGGCTGTCCGTTTCCATCGCGACCAGTTTCACCCTAAAAACCAGACCGAAGAGAACCTCAGCCTTTAGTGACAAAGAAATGCTGGCACAGAATCCCTACGCTTCATGGTACTGGGTGGAAGTTGCCCCTAATAACTGACACAGGGTCATAGATTTTCTCATCCGCCTGATGGTTAATTGCTAAACACATTGATTTTCCTGGTAGCTAGTTCCATTTTTGGTACACAATATCTGTGTTAAATTGTCTTGCTTTAGGCATGTAATTGAACTTTTATTATGTCCCTTGAATTACATTTTAATTCCTGGAAAATGTGAAAAAACTCACTCTTTCTCCTCTGTCCCCCTTTTGTCCCTGCAAAATGAAAGGGGAACCAAACAGAAAAACATACATTTGTGAGAAAAAGTCCATTATTTAGAAAAAGGATGTCCATAAATTAAATTTCAGTTCCTTCTCTGAGCTGACTTGCTGAAGATTGAACCCCAACCTTGTCCCCCACTTTGATTTTTAATCGTTGTCTTTGTGTGCAAAAACAGATCAAATCTAGACAGGCTTTCATTTTCAGCCCAGCTGCACTACAAACCAGTCACATGTAATCAGCTAATCATGACCTTCAGTCTGGATCAGAAAACCCTGCACAACCAGCAGGTCTCCAGGACCGACCTGAATTGGTGTTCCTAGATAGCTAGCTAACGCTAACTACATGACTCAGAACCCTTATGTAGATATTGTGAGGTGGGTGGAGGGAAGCTGGTTCTGACATACATTAGGTCCAGGGAAACCGTCCAACCCTGGTCGGCCATCTCTTCCTTGTAGTCCTTCACTTCCCTTCTCGCCAGGAGCACCAGGGAAACCAGGCTTTCCCTAACGAGTGAAATACAAACCACAAGCTAAATTGAAACTGATCACACAAGAGGAGGAATTAATGTTAGAATATTGAGATGGATTGCATTGTATTTGTGTCTAAACTTTTTATTTAATGATTTGTATTTTTTCTTAAATGAAATTATATAAAATTAAACCAAAGTAAAGCTCATACCGGTAGGCCAGGGATGCCAGTAGTACCCTGAAAGTGAACAGAATAAAAGTGGAATCAGTGAGAGAATCTATTAAAATGGCAGAATCAAAACATACAGTATATACTGTATCTAAAATTCAACGCCAGCTGCAGAGGACACCCACCTGTCGCCCGTCTGGCCCTCGGGCTCCAGGAACCCCATTGGCCACTCCCACACCAGAGCCTTCCATGTCATCCTTCACACATAGGGATAGGAAGGAAGGAGAGAAAGAGACCGAGACAGAGGTCATGAGCTCAGAGGTCATGGATTGTTTCACATGGACTTACTCAGGAAACTGCCCATTTCAACAGAACCTTCAATCCAAAAAGAAAGTTCAAGCGAACAACCTTGAATTTGGACAAAAATATTATTACCAAAAACTGCCAAGGACCACCCAGCAAAACAACAACCAGCAGAAAAAGCACAGCAAAACCCCAAAAATACCACCAAACCTACAACTGAGAGAGTAGATGTTCAATCTGTAGCTACTTCCAAGGCCAAGAAGTAAGAGAAAGATGTTACAATAATCTCTAGATATATTACTATAAGATACCTAAATGCTTAGTTAGGACAGGACAGACATCCTGGCAGCAACTTCCATTTTCAGTGAGGTGCGAAGTGAGAGGTGTGAATGACCTTGAATACAACAATGCCAGCAGAACACAATCCCAACCCAAATGAAGAGGCCTCACACCCCTATGCAGAGGCCATCAAAGTGCAGTTCCCCACATAAAATGTTTTATCATGCACGTAAAATGTACAGAGATAAGCCCCTCCAGAGACACTATTTGCTGACTGATACAAGAATGGGAACGTAAGCAACCTCATCTTCCACACAGACGAGCCCCTGGCATGGCACAGGACAATAAGAGCACACTACTCCTCTGTCAATAGAAAGGGTATTAACCAAGGGTGGAAACTCAGAATACTGCACATTGAGGACATCGAGACAGCCTGTGTCAACCTGTACAAGTCTGGAACGGTAATGGTGAATGGAAACCTCAAACCTTTTTAGCAGGACTTTTACAGGATCAAAGAGAGAGCATATGAAAATATATGAAAAACAATTCTCATTTAGAAGGCTAAAATGACATTGCTAACTTCACAAAAGTATTCTCATATTTAAACATATATTTTTTTACCACATTTAGGACGAACAAAGTTGAATTACTGTTTAACGGATGCCATGCCTTACTTTTATCCACATCCCGAAAAAAAATGCACTGTCCGCTCTCCCTTGAGGCTTTCCAAAATTGATGCGCAAGAGACCCAAAAAGCCTCAGATCACACGCTCAGAATATTATTCGAGCCTCGGATTGGACAGTGAAACACACACGCTCGCGTTTCATTTCTCTCTCATGCAGTCATGGCTGAAGCCAGCGCAAATTCCTACTATTTATGTGTCCAGGTTATGTGTCATTATAAACAAACAGTTGGTTAAATTCATGGTTAACCTGTTGGGTCTAGGGGGCAGCATTTGCACGTCTGGATAAAAAAAATGTACCCGATTTAATCTGGTTACTAATCCTACCCAGTAACTAGAATATGCATATACTTATTATATATGGATAGAAAACACTCTAAAGTTTCCAAAACTGTTTGAATGGTGTCTGTGAGTATAACAGAACTCATTTGGCAGGCAAAACCCTGAGACATTTTCTGACAGGAAGTGGATACCTGATGTGTTGTATTGACTTTAAACCTATCCCATTGAAAAACACAGGGGTTTAGGAATATTTTGGCACTTCCTATTGCTTCCACTAGATGTCACCAGCCTTTACAAAGTGTTTTGAGTCTTCTGGAGGGAGATCTGACCGAACAAGAGCCATGGAACGGTGATGTCCCATTAGACACCTGGCGCGCTACTTCATGTTGGGTACCCTCGTTCCAATACGTTATAAAAGACTATGCATTCGTCCACCTTGAATATTATTCATGTTCTGGTTAAAAAAGGCCCTAATGATTTATGCTATACAACGTTTGACATGTTTGAACGAACGGAAATATATTTTTTCCCCTCGTTCATGACGAGAAGTCCGGCTGGCTTACATCATGTGCTAACGAGACGGAGATTTTTGGACATAAATGATGAGCTTTTTTGAACAAAACTACATTCGTTATGGACCTGTGATACCTGGAAGTGACATCTGATGAAGAGAATCAAAGGTAATGGATTATTTACATAGTATTTTCGATTTTAGATCTCCCCAACATGACGTCTAGTCTGTATCGCAACGCGTATTTTTCTGGGCACAGTGCTCAGATTATTGCAAAGTGTGATTTCCCAGTAAGGTTATTTTTAAATCTGGCAAGTTGATTGCGTTCAAAAGATGTAAATCTATAATTCTTTAAATGACAATATAATATTTTACCAATGTTTTCTAATTTTAATTATTTAATTTGTGACGCTGACTTGACTGCCGGTTATTGGAGGGAAACGATTTCCTCAACATCAATGCCATAGTAAAACGCTGTTTTTGGATATAAATATCAACTTGATAGAACTAAAAATGCATGCATTGTCTAACATAATGTCCTAGGAGTGTCATCTGATGGAGATTGTAAAAGGTTAGTGTATCATTTTAGCTGGTTTTATGGTTTTGGTGACCCTGTCTTTGACTTGACAAAACATTACACACAACTCTTGTAAATGTACTGTCCTAACATACTTTAAATTTATGCTTTCGCCGTAAAACCTTTTTGAAATCGTAAAACGTGGTTAGATTAAGGAGATGTTTATCTTTCAAATGGTGTAACATAGTTGTATTTTTGAAAAATTTGAATTTTGACATTTATTTGGATTCAAATTTGCCGCTCTTGAAATGCACCTGCTGTTGATGGAGTGCACCACGGGTGGCACGCTAGCGTCCCACCTAGCCCCAAGAGGTTAATGCATCATTTTCAGATCTAAGTGATTAATAGACAAAACAACAAATGTCATTGAACCAATTCACTGGCCAGAGATTAGGGCATTCATCAGCAAAGACACAGTGCAAGCTGATAGTATTTTGGACAACCAAATTGAAGTCAAAATGATTGATGAAATTGAAGTGTGTCAGCTGGATGGTGATTTGCGATTCATAACTTTACCGGTACTACAAGTAGTAGTAGGCCAACCGATAACATCAAGACGGAATGAGTTTGAAGTGATGATGTGCTGCCGATAACAGCTAGTATGTACAGCAAAGTACATTGACAGTGGCACGCACACACTTCGTGCAGATCAGCAGCTCCACAATGATGTGATCGACTGTCTCCAAGGTGGGGGTTTTTCGTGGCAGCCAGACGAGACAATCGAATGACCCAGACCTGATCATGTATTTAAGGAAGCTGAATGGTAAACCACAATCCTCATTCCAGCCCTTTTGGGATGAAGTACAGAAGTATTTTAATGAATACACAGCTCAGGTCTCAGATCGCAGACATGGAGAGTACTTGTACTTACCTTTTTCTATATCAGTTGAGAACTTGCGTGACACAGTGGAAAAGGGGCTTCCACCAGAAACTAAAATCCCATCAATACAGTGGCTAAGACTGCAATTTACACCTAAGAATCCATGCTCCTGTCTGCTCTCCAGTACACAGAAAGGCTTGATATCAAGTTCATGGTCAAGTCTCGGGTGATAAAGAACATCAAGACTCAAAGTTTGTTGCAGTACAGTGGAAGTAAATTAAAGATTTTGCCTGCTTGTGGCACAAGGACTGTAAAATGTTGTGTGTGGATGATAAGGCAATCATCCCTGTCAATAGAACCTGGCCAGCCTATAGGGACCTGTAACAGAGGCAGACAGCCAAGCATTGCTCCTGTGAGTGGGCCAGTTCTAGCAGCTGTTAGAAGAGGCCGACCCAAATCAACACGTTTGCCGCAGGAGAGGCAGACGGAGCGGCCTACTGGTCAGACTTAGAAGGCGAACACACCATCCACCGCTTCCGAACATATTACTCGCCAATGTCCAATCTCTAGACAACAAGGTGGACGAAATTAGTGCACGACTTGCCTTCCAGAGACATCAGAGATTGAAACATTCTCTGTTTCACGGAAACATGGCTCACTCGGGATATGTTGACAGAGTCGGTACAGACACCCGGTTCCTTCACGCATCGCGCCGACGAAGAAGGGCGGGGGTGTATGCCTTATGATTAATGACTCATGGTGTAATCATAACAACATAGAGGAACTAAAGTCCTTTTGTTCACCTGACCTAGAATTCCTTACAATCAAAGGACGACCGCATTATCTACCAAGATAATTCTCTTCTATTATAGTCACAGCCATGTATCTCACCCCCAAAGCAGATACCTTGACGGCCCTGAAATAACTTCACTGGACTCTATGTAAACTGGAAACCATAAATCCTGCGGCTGCATTTATTGTAGCTGGGAATCTTAACAAAGCTAATCTGAGAACAAGGCTTCCTAAATTCTATCAGCATTTCGAATGAGCGACACGAGCTGGTAGCCTTCTGGACAATTGCTACTCTAACTTCCGCGATGCATACAAAGCCCTCCCCCACCCTCCCTTCAGAAAATCTGATCATGACTCAATTTTGTTGCTCCCAGCCTATAGACAGAAACTAAAACAGGAATCGCCCGTGCTCAGGTCTATCCAATGCTGGTCTGACCAATCGAAATTCCACGCTTCAAGATTGCTTCGATCACGTGGAATGGGATATGTTCCAGGTAGCCTCAGACAACAACATTGATGTATACGGTGAATAGGTGAGCGAGTTTATTAGCAAGAGCATCGGTGATGTTGTACCCATAGTGACTATTAAAACCTTCCCTAACCAGAAACTGTGGATTGATGGCAGCATTTGCACAAAACTGAAAGCGCGAACCACCACTTTTAATTTTGGCAAGGCGACTGGAAACTTGACCGAATACAAACAGTGTAGCTATTCCCTCCGCAAAGCAATCAAACAAGCAAAGCGTCAGTATAGAGACGCAATTCAACGGTTCAAACACGAGATGTACGTGGCAGGGTCTACAGTCAAAAACGGATTACAAAAAGAAAACCAGCCCCGTCGCGGACATCAACGTCTTGCTCCCAGACAAATTAAACAACTTCTTTGCTCACTTTGAGGACAATACAGTGCCACTGACAAGGCCCATTACCAAAGCCTGTGGGCTCTCCTTCACCGTGGCCAATGTGAGTAAAACATTTAAATGTGCTAACCCTTGCAAGGCTGCTGTCCCAGACTGCATCCCTAGCCGCATCCTCAGAGCATGTGCAGACCAGCTGGCTGGTGTGTTGACGGACATAATCAATCAATCCCTATCCCAGTCGGCTGTGCCCACATGCTTCATGATGGCCACCATTGTTCCTGTTCCCAAGAAAGCTAAGGCAACTGAACTAAATGACTATCGCCGCATAGCACTCACTTCTGTCATCATGAAGTGCTTTGAGAGACTAGTCAAGGATTATATCACCTCCACCCTACCTGATACCCTAGACCCACTCCAATTTGCTTACTGCCCCAATAGGTCCACAGACGATGCAATCACCATCACACTGCCCTATTCCATCTGGACAAGAGGAATATCTATGTAAGAATGCTGTTCATTGACAACAGCTCAGCATTCAACACCATAGTACCCTCTAAACTCATAATTAAGCTCGTGACCGTGGGTCTCGACCCAGCCCTGTGCAACTGGGTCCTGGATTTCCTGACGGGCCGCCCCCCCAAGTGGTGAGGGTAGGAAACAACATCTCCACCCCGCTGATCCTCAACACTGGGGCCCCACAAGGGTTCTCAGCCTTCTCCTGTACTCCCTGCACACCCACGACTGAATGGCCATGCACACCTCCAACTCAATCATCAAGTTTGCAGATGACACTACAGTGGTAGGCTTGATTACCAACAACGACGAGACGGCCTACTCGGGAGGATGTGAGGGCCCTCGGAGTGTGGTGTCAGGAAAACAACCTCTCACTCAACGTCAACAAAACAAAGGAGATGATCGTGGACTTCAGGAAACAGCAGAGGGTGCACCCCCCTATCTACATCGACAGGACCGCAGTGGAGAAGGTGGAAAGCTTCAAGTTCCTTGGCGTACACATCATTGACAAACTGGATTTAATAAAGGTATCACTAGCCACTTTAAATAAAGCCACTTTAAAAATGTCTACATATCCTATATTACTCATCTCATACGTTGAAGTCGGAAGTTACATACACCTTTGCCAAATTCCTGACATTTAATCAGAGTAAAAATTCCCTGTCTTAGGTCAGTTAGGATCACCACTTTATTTTGAGAATGTGAAATGTCAGAATAATAGTATAGAGAATGATTTATTTCAGATTGTATTTCTTTTATCACATTCCCAATGGGTCAGAAGTTTACATACACTACAATTAGTATTTGGTAGCATTGTCTTTAAATTGTTTAACTTTTTGGGTAGCCTTCCACAAGCTTCCCACAATAAGTTGGGTGAATTTTGTCCCATTCCTCCTGACAGAGCTGATGTAACTGAGTCAGGTTTGTAGGCTTCCTTGCTCGTACACGCTTTTTCAGTTCTGGCCACAAATGTTCTATGGGATTGAGGTCAGGGCTTTGTGATGGCCATTCCAATACCTTGACTTTGTTGTAATTAAGCCATTTTGCCACAACTTTGGAAGTATGCTTGGGGTCATTGTCCATTTGGAAGACTCATTTGCGACCAAGCTTTAACTTTCTAACTGATGTCTTGAGATGTGGCTTCAACATATCCACATAATTTACCATCCTCATGATGCCATCTATTTTGGGAAGTGCACCAGTGCCTCCTGCAGCAAAGCACCCCCAAAACATGATGCTGCCACCCCCGTGCTTCACGGTTGGGATGGTGTTCTTCGACTTGCAAGCCTCCCCCTTTTTCCTCCAAACATAACGATGGTCATTATGGCCAAACAGTTCTATTTTTGTTTCATCAGACCAGAGGACATTTCTTCAAAAAGTACAATCTTTGTCCCCATGTGCAGTTGCAAACCATAGTCTGTCTTTTTTATGGCGGTTTTGGAGCAGTGGCTTCTTCCTTGCTGAGCGGCCTTTCAAGTTATGTCGATATAGGGCTCGTTTTACTGTGGATATAGATACTTTTGTACCTGTTTCCTCCAGCATCTTCACAATGTCCTTTGCTGTTGTTCTGGGATTGATTTGCACCTTTCATATCAAAGTACGTTCATCTCTAGGAGACAGAACGCGTCTCCTTCCTGAGCGGTATGATGGCTGCGTGGTCCCATGGTGTTTATACTTGTGTACTATTGTTTGTACAGATGAACGTGGTAACTTAAGGCATTCGGGAATTGCTCCCAAGGATGAACCAGACTTGTGGAGGTCTACAATTTGTTTTCTGAGGTCTTGGCTGGTTTATTTTGATTTTCCTATGACGTCAAGCAAAGAGGCACTGAGTTTGAAGGTAAGCCTTGAAATACATCCATAGGTACACCTCCAATTGACTCAAATGATGTCAATTAACCTATCAAAAGCTTCTAAAGCCATGACAGCATTTTCTGGAATTTTCCAAGCTGTTTAAAGGCACAGTCAACTTAGTGTATGCAAACATCTGACCCACTGGAATTGTGATACAGTGAATTATAAGTGAAATAATCTGTCTGTAAACAATTATTGGAAAAATGACTTGATCATGCACAAAGTATATGTCCCAACCGACTTGCCAAAACTCTAGTTTGTTAACAAGAAATTTGTGGAGGTGAAGGTGTAAACTTAGCAATAGGAAACATGAACAGTACATTTGAGTATCAGCTAACATATAAACATTTTATTCAAGCATAAAACCTTAACATGAGAAATGGTTTGATGAAGAATGCAAAAACCTTAGAAAGAAATGTAGAAACCTATCCAACCAAAAACACAGACCCAGAAAATCTTAGTTTACGCCTTCACTATGAGGAAAAACTAAAACATTCCAAAAATACACTAAGAAAAAAGAAGGATCAGCATGTCAAAATGTCAGCATGTCAGAAAACAGCTCAATGTGATTGAAGAATCCATAGAATCAAATCCATTCTGGGAACACACTAAACAAAAATGTAGATGTATGGATAAATATACTTCTCCAACCTTTTTTGGCCATATAACAAAGAACCAAGAACAAAAACATGATAATTTACAAACCTTCACAACATTATCCTCAATTCTAGGATCTTCCCCAATATTTGGAACCAAGATCTGGTCACCCCAATCCACAAAAGTGGAGACAAATATGACCCCAATAATTATTGTGGAATCTGTGTCAACAGTAATCTACAAAAAATTGTCTGCAGTATCAACAGCAGACTCCAAAATGTCCTCAGTGAAAACAATGTCCTTCTTACCAAAATACTGTACAACAGACCACGTATACAGCCTGCACACCAATTGACAAACAAACCAAAACAAAATCATCTCATGCTTTGTTGATTTTAAAGAAGCTTTTTACTCAATTTGGCATGAAGGTCTGCTATACAAATTGATGGAAATCTGTGTTGGAAGAAAAACATATGACATTATAAAATAAATGTCCACAAACAGCAAGTGTGCAGTCGGCAAAAAATACTGATTTATTTCCTTAGGGCTGTGGGGTGAGACAGGGATGCACCTTGAGCCACACCCTCTTCAACATGTATATCAATGAATTGGCGAGGGCACTAGATTAGTCTGCAGCACCCGGCCTCACCCTACTGGACTCGGAAATCAATTGCCTACAGTTTGTTGATGATCTGGTGCTTCTGTCCCAACCATGGTGGGTCTACAGCAGCACCTAGGTTTTCTGCACAGATTCTGTCAGACTTAGGCTCTGATAGTGAAGCCCAAAGAAACAATGCTCCAAAACAAGTACATTTGCCAGGACAACAAATACTAATTCTATCTAGACACTGTTGCCCTAGAGCACACAAATAATTATATCTACCCCAGTCTAAACATCAACACCACATGTAACTTGCACAAGGCTGTGAAAGAACTAATTGACAAGGCAAGTAGAGCCTTCTATGCCATCAAAAGGAAAATAAAACTCAACATTCCAATTACGATCTGGCTAAAAATACTTCAACCAGTTAAAGAACCCATTTCTATATGGTTGTGAGGTCTGGGGTCTACTCACCAACCAATAATTATTCACAAAATGGGACAAACCCCGAATTGGAATTCTGCAAAAATATACAACACAAAACAATGCATGTAGAGCAGAATTAGGACTATACCCGCTAGTTATCAACATCCAGAAAATAGCTGTCAAATTCTATAACCACCTAAAAGGTTGCGATGCCCACACATTCCACCACAAAGCCCTCACCTACAAAGAGATTAACCTAGAGAAAAGTCCCCTCAGCCAGCTGGTTCTGGGGCTCTGTTTAAACACAAACAGACCCCCATGCCAGCAACACAATTAGACCAACCAAATTATGAGAAAGCAACCAAAACACAGAGCAAATTGGAATGCTATCTGATCCTAAACAGAAAGTTCACAGTGGCATAATACCTGACCACTGTGACTGACCCAAAATGAGAAAATATTTGACTATGTACAGACTCATTGATCATAGCCTTGCTACTGAGTGAGGTCGCCATATGCAGACCTGGCTCTGAAGAGAAGACAGGATATGTGCCTACTGTCCACAAAATTAGGTGGAAAGTGAGCTGCACTTCTTAACCTCCTGCCAAATGTATAACCACATTAGAGCCACATATTTCCCACAGATCACACAGACCCACAAAGAATTTGAAAACAAATCCAACATTGATAAACTTCTATATCTGTTAGGCGAAATACCACAATGTGCAATCACAGTAGCAAGATTTGTTGCCCGTTGCCATGAGAAAAGAGCAACGAGTGGAGCACAAACAACATTGTAAATACCACCAATATCTATGTTTATTGATCTTCCCCCACTATTTGTACTACAACTACTTGCATATTGCTAAAACACTGTACATAGCTGAAAATATAACACTTGAAATGTCTTTATCTTTTTGAGTTTACTGTTACTTTCTAATAGTTTTTGTTGATGTTGTTAAATTAGTTTCTTCTCACTTCTGTTTATTTCACTTGCTTGGCAATGTAAACATTTGTTTCCCATGCCAAATAAGCCCGTTTGAATTTAATAAAAAAATGTAGAGCGCTCGCAAGAGAGCGAGAGTGCAA
Organism: Salmo salar; assembly: GCF_965601325.2. Classification (NCBI taxonomy): domain Eukaryota; kingdom Metazoa; phylum Chordata; class Actinopteri; order Salmoniformes; family Salmonidae; genus Salmo; species Salmo salar. The sequence continues at coordinate 7,855,227 of NC_138311.1, forward strand.
GAGAAAGAGAGCGAGGCTAAGAACCGAATCCTGACATTAGAACCACATGCCTCATATTGACTCCGGGATGCTGGGATTCTAGGCAGAATTCCTCTGTCCAGTGTCAGTTTTTTTGCCCATCTTAATCTTTACTTTTTATTGCCCAGTCTGAGATAAGTATTTTTCTTTGCAACTCTGCCTAGAAGGCCAGCATCCCGGGGTCGTATCTTCACTGTTGACGTTGAGACTGGTGTTTTGCGGGTACTATTTAATGAAGCTACCAGTTGAGGACTTGAAGGCATCTGTTTCTCAAACTAGACATTCTAATGTACTTGTCCTCCTGCTCAGTTGTGCATCGGGGTCTCCCAGTCCTCTTTCTATTCTGGTTAGAGCCCGTTTGCACTGTTCTGTGAAGGGAGTAGTACACAGCAAAGACCCAAACGGTGTTCCATAGAAATCCTGGTTGAGAATGAAACAACGGAACAACGGAACAAATGAACAACGAAACAGCACAGCAAGTAAATTAAAGAAATAGGTTTAGATTATGTTTTACTGGTAATGGGGACATACATAAATGCCAACAAAATAACTTTTTGGTCAGTGTTTGTGTGTGTAACCTTTATTTAACTAGGCAAGTCTGTTAAGAACAAATTCTGAATTACAATGATGGCCTACCCCGGGAAAACCCGGACGACACCGGGCCAATTGTGCGCCGCCCTATGAGACTACCAATCACAGCCGGATGTTATACAGCCTGGATTCGACCCAGGGATTGTAGTGATGCCTCTTACACTGAGATACAGTGCCTTAGACCGCTGCGTCCATGTGTGTGTGTTAACTATTTAACTGTACTAGAATGCTTAAAAGGCAGCTGAAATTTTAAATATCGGTTATCTGCATTGTTTTTTTTGTCAAGGAAAATATTGGATATCGGTATCGGCCAAAATGTCATATAGGTGCATCACTACCAAAAACTATTGTTGAACTAAAACTGATCAATAAAATGTAAATCTGAATGTTGACGCAGCATTCTTTTAACACTGGGTAATGTTTACAGATTGTTTGACAAGCTAGTGAGATTCTTGTGATACTACGAAACACTCAGTATTAACATTGGGCATTGGTAATCATGCATCGGTAAGACCATTGAGATAGGGAAACCCATCTCTTATTGGACTCACAAAGCCAGCGTGATAGCTTGGTCCGGGGGGTCCTGGTGGCCCGGGTTGTCCCACTGGTCCCATTGGTCCAGGAAGGCCAGCCAATCCGCCCTGTCCTGGCTGACCAGGGATGCCAGTCAATCCCTGTGCACCCTGTGGAATGGGATGAAGGTCAAGATTTAAAAAACAGTCATTATCATATTGATGAGCCATTGTTCCATTTGTTGGCTATTTTACAGAATCTGAGTAGGTATCCATTGTCATCCATTATCAGTAATATGCAAAGAATAAGATCCAATCCACACACTACACTCTGAAAAAAGGGTTAAAAAAATGGTTCTTCGGCTGTCTCCATAGGATAACTATTTTTGGTTCCAGTTAGAACCCATTTTGGTTCACGGTAGAAACCTTTTGGGTTCCATGTAGAACCCTCTGTGGAAATAAATATGTATTCAAAGGGTTCTCTTATGGGGACAGCCAAACAACCCTTTTAGGTTCTAGATTGCACCTTATTTTCTAAGAGTGTACTAGTAGGACACACTTCACACAGGTATTAATCACATTGTAGGGCAATCAAAGCAACATTAGAACCCGATGGTCACTCTGACAGAGCTCCAGAGTTCCTCTGTGGAGATGGGAGAACCTTCCAGAAGAACAACCTTCACTGCAGCACTCCACCAATCAGGCCTTTATGGCAGAGTGGCCAGACGGAAGCCACTCCTCAGTAAAAAAGGCACGTGACAGCCCACTTGGAGTTTGCCAAAAGGCACTTAAAGACCATGAGAAACAAGATTATCTGGTTTGATGAAACCAAGATTGAACTCTTTGGCCTGAATGACAAGCGTCACGTCTGGAGAAAACCTGGTACCATCCCTATGGTGAAGCGTGGTGTTGGCAGCATCATGCTGTGGGAGGGCAGGGACTGGGAGAGTAGTCAGATTGTGGGAAAGATGAATGGAGAAAAGTACAGATATCCTTGATGAAAACCTGCTCCAGAGCGCTCAGGACCTCAGACTGGGGCGAAGGTTCACCTTCCAACAGGACAACGACCATAATCACACAGCCAAGACAACGCAGGAGTGGCTTCGGAACAAGTCTCTGAATGTCCTTGAGTGGCCCAGCCAGAACCCGTAATTGAACCTGATCGAACATCTCTTGAGAGACCTGAAAATGGCTGTGCAGCGACGAGCCCCATCCAACCTGACAGAGCTCGACAGGATCTGCAGAGAAGAATGGGAGAAACTCCCCAAATACAGGTGTGCCAAGCTTGTAGCGTCATATCCAAGAAGACTCTAGGCTGTAATCACTGTCAAAGGTGATTTAACAAAGTACTGAGTAAATGTTCTGTACTGAGGAGTGGCTTCCGTCTGGCCACTCTACCATAAAGACCTGATTGGTCGAGTGCTACAGAGATGGTTGGGCTTCTGGAAGTTTCTCCTGTCTCAACAGAGGAAATCTGGAGGTCTGTCAGTGTGACCATCAGGTTCTTATTCACCTCCCTGACCTCCCATTTAAGAATGATGGAGGCAACTGTGTTCTTGTGGACCTTCCATGCTGCAGAAATGTTTTGGCACCCTTCCCCAGATCTGTGCCTCAACACAACCCTGTCTCGGAGCTCTGCGGACAATTCCTTCGTCCTCATGGGTTGGGTTTTACTCTGACATGCACTGTCAACTCTGGAACCTTATATAGACAGGTGTGTGCCTTTCCAAATCAAGTCCATTCAATTGGATTTACCACAGGTGGACTCCAATCAAGTTGTAGAAACATCTCAAGGATGATCAATGGAAACAGGATGCAGCTGAGCTCAATTTCGAGTCTCATAGCAAAGGGTCTGTATACTTATGTAAAAAAGGTATGTTTTTCTTATTTTTATAAATGTGCAAAAAAATTAAAACCTGTTTTCGCTTTGTCATTATGAGGTATTGTGGGGTAGATTGATGAGGGTAAATAATGTTTTTATTCATTTTAGAATAAGGCTGTAACGTAACAAAATGTGGAAAATGGGAAGTGGTCTGAATACTTTCCGAACGCACTGTATGGATGATTTATAAAGCCAGGCACATTTAACAGTTAGGCTGTTGATTATAGACATAAATAAGTTGGGGTTTCCTCTCTCCTTTAATTTTCTTAGACAATTAAGGCAAAGGCTGTTTTCTCGTCTCCTAAGGCCGCTGCGTTGTTCTCAACACCAATATACTGGGTAACTTTGATATTATGCACATAGCAACATGGTCTAGGAAAAGGTGCCTATTCAACAGAGCACTGATATTTCAGAACCGCAGACAGCGACCGCTATCCAAAGCGGAAGAAAGCCCATTTGTTATAAAATGTTTCATTAGTGTTGCACCATTGTTCTTATGTGATATAACTATATTCAATTTCAGTAGCATGTGTCAGAGTAATGGACTGTGCCATCCTCACAGCCTCCACAATAGATTAGTCCACTCAGACAGGCACGAATCAGACAGGTGTCTTGTACACAATTATTTAAAAAAAAATTTGGCTACTGCTCGACTAAAGAAATCTCAGTCAACCAACAGCATTTCGACCAAATAATCGACCAGTCAACGAAATTGGGTCAGCACTACAGTTCATACACACATGCTAAATTGATTCATTTTAGGTATTCCACAAACTTAACATGGTTTTAAAACTACATTTAGTACAGCACAAAATCAAGGGTCACCAACTCTGGTCTTGGAGAGCTACTGGGTGTGCAGGCATTTGGAATAAAATTCAGGTGAAGTGTGAGTAAGATAAACCTGGGTCGTGTTCATTAGGGCACCCAACATATATATTTTTTTAACCTTTTACAAGTGAAGTTCAGGAAGCCCCTCCCTGTTTCAGTCTGTTTGGTGCCTAATGAACACAACCATGCCTTAGAGACACAGAAAGTCCACATTCCCAATCCTGGGGACCTGGTACCTGGTACCTGCTGCATATTGGCAGGTCTAGGGGAGGAAGATGACGAACAGTAAGACAATAACAGGTTGGAGAGATAGCTAGGAAGGTAGGAGGGGGAGCTTTGCTGGATGAAAAAGAGGAATAGAGCAAAAGCTTGAGCCCTTGCAGAATACTGTATGTTTTCAAATCTGACTTCTGTGTTTTCAATGGAGTCTTTGACAAAGTAAAGTAAAAGGCTCGGTACCCACCTTTGCGCCGACTGCTCCCAGAAGACCGAGTTCACCTGGATCACCCTGTAGAGGGGGAATTTTTTAATGTTTTCATTTCACATTTATTTAACCAGGTAGCCCAGTTGAGAACAAGTTATCATTTACAACTGCAAGATAAAGCAAAAGCAGTGCAACAAAAACAACAACACAGCGTTATACATGGGAAAAACAAACGTACAGTCAATAACACAATAGAAAAGTCTGTATCCAGTGTGTGCAAATGAAGTAAGGAGGTAAGGCAATAAATAGGCCATAGTGGCGAAGTAATTACAATTTAGCAGTTAACATTGGAGTGAGAGATGTGCAGATGAGGATGTGCAAGTAGAAATACTGGTGTGCAAAAGAGCAGAAAAACAAATATGGGATGAGGTAGGTAGTTGATTGGATGGGCTATTTACAGATGGGTTGTGTACAGCTGCAGTGATCGGTAAGCTGCTCTGATGCTTAAAGTTAGTGAGGGAGATATGAGTCTCCAACTTCAGTGATTTTTGCAATTCGTTCCAGTCATTGGCAGCAGAGAACTGGAAGGAAAGGCGGCCAAAGAAGGTATTGGCTTTGGGGATGACCAGTGAAATATACCTGCCTGGAGTGTGTGCCATGGGTGGGTATTGCTATGGTGATGAGTGAGCTGAGATAAGGCGGAGCGATACCTAGCAGAGACTTATAGATGACCTGGAGCCAGAGGTTGACCGACGAATATGTAGCAAGGACCAGCCAACGAAAGCATACAGGTCGCAGTGGTGGGTAGTATATGGGGCTTTGGTGACAAAACGGATGGCACTGTGATAAACTGCATCCAATTTGCTGAGTAGAGTGTTGGAGGCTATTTTGTAAATGACATCGCCGAAGTCAAGGATCGGTAGGATAGTCAGTTTTACGAGGGTATGTTTGGCAGCATGAGTGAAGGAGGCTTTGTTGCGAAATAGGAAGCCGATTCTAGATTTAATTTTGGATTGGAGATGCTTAATATGAGTCTGGAAGGAGAGTTTACAGTCTAGCCAGACATCTAGGTATTTATAGTTGTCCACATATTCTAAGTCAGAACCGTCCAGAGTAGTAATGCTACTCGGGCAGGCGGGTGCGGGCAGCGATTGGTTAAAGAGCATGCATTTAGTTCTACTTGTATTTAAGAGCAGTTGGAGGCCACGGAATGAGTGCTGTATGGCATTGAATCTCGTTTGGAGGTTTGTTAACACAGTGTCCAAAGAAGGGCCAGATGTATACAGAATGGTGTTGTCTGCGTAGAGGTAGATCAAGGAATCACCTGCAGCATTCGATGCTACTGCAGTACACCACATGATGTTTTGTGCTGGTCAGGGGGAGTCAAGTCTGGAGTGAACCAAGGGCTATATCTGTTCTTAGTTCTACATTTTTTGAAAGGGCATGCTTATTTAAGATGATGAGGAAAGCACTTTTAAAGAACAACCAGGCATCCTCTACTGACGGGATGAGGTCAATATCCTTCCAGGATACCCGAGCCAGGTCGATTAGAAAGGCCTGCGTGCAGAAGTGTTTTAGGGAGCATTTGACAGTGATGAGTGGTGGTCGTTTGACCGCGGACCCATAATGGACGCAGGCAATGAGGCAGTGATCGCTGAGATCCTGGTTGAAAACAGCAGAGGTGTATTTCGAGGGCAAGTTGGTCAGGATGATATCTATGAGGGTGCCCATGTTTACGGATTTGGGGTTGTACCTGGTAGGTTCATTGATCATTTGTGTGAGATTGAGGGCATATAGTTTAGATTGTAGGATGGCCGGGGTGTTAAGCATATCCCAGTTTAGGTCACCTAACAGTACGAACTCTGACGATAGATGGGGGGCAATCAATTCACATATGGTGTCCAGGGCACAGCTGGGAGCTGAGGGGGGTCTATAACAAGCATTAACAGTGAGGGACTTTTTCTGGAGAGATGGATTTTTAAAAGTAGAAGCTCGAACTGTTTGGGCATAGACCTGGATAGTATGACAGAACTCTGCAGGCTATCTCCACAGTAGATTGCAACTCCGAATGTAGAGGTGATCAACTTGAATTGATCCCATTCAAGTCCCATAGGTACTTATCTTCAGAAAACAATCAATGATGCCATTTGGTTATGACACAAGAAGCCATGATGAAGAGATGGAAAGAACTTGATCATTAGAATCATTTGTGTTTTTTCAGTCACCTTCTCGCCCCTGGCCCCTGCAACTGCTGGGCGACCATCAGTACCAGGTGGGCCGGGTAACCCCTACAAAGCACAAGTTTAGGACTTAATATTATGTTTATTAACTTAATCATCATCATAATCATTACACTTTGCACACTGTATCAGCAGTATGTTGGGTCAATTGATTACTCATACAGTCCTTTCACTGCGAATGGGTCACCTTCCCTCTTACATTATGATAAAGCACAGTACATCCATTCCAAATAATCATGGATAAAAACACAATCAAACGCTTATGACTATTATGGTTCCACTGTGGTATGTTACATAAAAGGCAAACAAATGGAGAGAAGGGTCCATCTCCTGAGGACCTACCGGTTGACCAGGGGCACCATCTTGTCCTGGGGGACCTTGGGGGCCAAACGAGCTAGAGAGTCCTGTACCAACAACGGCAGGACCTGGGGCCCCGGGGAGTCCAGGAGGGCCAGGCAAACCAGGCAGTCCCTACCACCCCAGAGAATTCACAGAGAATACATCACGAATCATGACTATTGCATACTTCATTTTAGTAAATTCAACTCCTCTCCTCCCCCTGCAACTGTTCTCCCAGTTTGTTGGTGCAAAAAATAATGTACAATTCTCAGTCAATTTAGTCAAATAAAAATAAATAAATGAATACATTTTTGTCAGAGTAAACTGCTGACGGACATCCATGAAAACTAGTTTGTAATAGTTCCAGCTTGACATCAGCTAAGTAAATCAAGGCCTTTCCAAATTCCTTCAAATGCATTTCACAGCTCAAGTCGGGTTCCAATTTGAGGTAGGATGCTGTGCGCTCCTTGAGTTGGATGTTTTGTCAGGCGAATACATAAAACAATCTGTACTGAGTTTGGGTTGTTTATACTGGTGTTGTGGAGCCCTAACAAAGCTCCGGGATGAAGTTTCCCCTAGGTGCAGATCTAGGATCAGCTTCCCTTCCCCCAATCCTAATCTTAACCATTAGTTGGGAAAATGCAAAAAAATTACTCAAGACCAGCATCTAGGGGCAAATTGACCCTACACCCCTAACAACTGCACCTGAACCAGTGTAGGATGACAAGGCAATCTATGGCCCTTTTGCTTATCGAGTGGAGCCCAAATAAGAAAAGTGGACCTACCCGAAGAGTCTCCAAGTCAGGGAACCCAGAGCCTTCCATGTCCACAAAGGTCTGAAACAAAGAAGGTGAAATATCTCACACGTCATAGAAGTCATGTGCTCCACAACTACAGTAGCTCTCCTGACCCCTTCTTCCCATCTGAAATAATTTAGCTAAAATATGATTTGTTGATCTCAACTGACAATTTTTGGTATCAACAACCCTGTTGTGTTGGTTTCAGTGTCCTTTGCTAGCTGCAAGTGGTTGTAGAAAATACATAACTAGAACTTTGGCTGAAATGACTGAGGTAAATGTGGACTCACCGGCCGGTTGTGACTGGATGGCGCTGGGAGTCCTGGGGGTCCGGGAGGTCCACTGGGGCCCGGCTGGCCCTCACCACGGTCACCCTGTGGAGCATACACACATGAATGATTGACTGCATTAGTAATTAGCTAGTAATTGGGGACAAATAAACTTGTATTGAATAACCTAGCCATGGGCTGCACACCGAATGGCAGCCTATTCCCTTCATAGTGCACTACTTTTGACTAGAGCCCAAGGGAATAGGGTGCAATTTGAGACACAAACAAGGGGTACAATCTCAATATGGTCATGTGTTTATTTACACAAGATCTAAAGCAGCGTTCGAAATGTTTCAATCAATAAGTCTTCTTTGACTTTTTCTGAACTGGATTGATCCCCCACTCACGCTGACACTGGTCTTTGACTCATTGGGGAGGGCAGTCCACAGATAACAGACTGAAACTGACGACTGCTGGATAATGCCTAGCCTGGTCCCAGATCTGCTTGTGTTTTCTTGCTAACTCCATTGTGCAGTGTGTTGCCAAACGACCATAAGAGTTGGTTATACAGCACAAAAAGATCTGGGACCAGGCTACATTATGCCAGCTCCTCAATTCAACAATGTCATGACATGACAGCATTTAGTACCTTCTCTCCTTTGAGCCCGGAGTCTCCTGGAGTTCCAGGGAAGCCTGGCGGTCCAACAAGGCCCTGGGTAAGAGACAGAGCAGAGAGCTGACTAGTATCTTGAGAAATACAAGTACTGGCACTTAAAGATGCTACACCTAAGCTGTGTTTGAATACCCATAATAACATACTGTATACTACATACTTAACGAGTATATACTACATACTATTAGTTCAATTTTAGTATACTGTAAACGAGCGGTATCCCTTCAGTTGAGCGTACTAGCGCTTCGACTGTCTACCGGAAGTTGATGCTGTTGCTATGCAACCTCTTGCTAGCTTGTTAGCATAACAAATAACTAGCTAGACATCTTAGGATTTCGTTCCTAAATTCAAATCTGGAGTGCCAGAGTGCGCTCGTAAATTCAGAGCATTGTCTGTTTGTCAGTTCGTAAATTCAGAACGTTTCGCTTTCGGAGCATTCATACCGCACACTGGACGCTCTGGCGTTGTCACAACGTCAACGGAAGGTGGCGCCTCTCCCCGTGCGGGTAGCGCTCGGCGGTCGTCGCCGGCCTACTAGCTGCCACCGATCCTCTTTTCATTTTCTTTTGGTTAGGTCTCGTTTAGGTGTGCACCTGTATTGTGTTAGTTCATTAGTGGGGAGGTTATTTAGTCTTTCTGTTTAGGTTTGGGTATTGTGCGTGATTGTTCTTTGTCTGGTTTGTTAGGTTGGGGTTTAGGCATTTTTCCTCTGCCTTTTTGTGTATTTAAGGCTGCGAGTTTTTGGGCTTGTTCTGTACTTTGTATTTTGCCCTGCCTTACCTGTTTTTGGCAGTGTTGGATTATTGCCTATTAAACCTGTGTTCACGGACCTCAATCTCCTGCGCCTGACTTCACCCCTCCTGCTGCTTTGAGTTCCCTGACAGGCGTAGGGTTGAACAGAGCGTTCTGACCTCACAACATCAGACAAGCACCCAAGCTAACTGGCTAGCTACTGTACTTCCAGATACAAATGAGAGAACACCTCACTCTGACTATTTTACTCACCCTAGCAGAGCTGGTTAAGCTGTTTTCATGTTATCCAGAGCGTTAGTGACTAACTGTGCTGCTGGCAAAAATGTAATTCCGCTTTTTTGCAGATGTTTATTGATACCGGCCATATTCAATGGGAGTGGAGCGTTCGTAAATTCATCAGTTATTCTGCGCTCTGGCACACTCAGACGAGAGTGCTCTGAAATCGGAGTTAATAGCCAGAATTAACAATTTCCATTGAGAACGCACGACTATACCACTTAGCTAACCTAAAAATGACGTGAATAATCAAGTCAATATATATATATATATATATATATGCTAGTTAGTTAGCATATAGTTAATATACTGGCAAGTTCGACAATGTATTAGTAGCCAACTAACATACACATACTGCTGTAATGATATGCTCTGTGGTTCGTAAGGATAGCGTAGCTAACAAATTGTCATGTAACTTATTTTAAAAGTCGTTAATTTATTACATTGCTTAACATTTTCTTAACATTTGTCATAATTAGTTAAAGCAATGAATTTGTATACGCTCTCGTTGGACATCGGATGCATATTTTCCTCCATTTTCTTCAAATCTGAAAACCTTGTGAAGCCACGCCCATTTTCTGAATAATTGCATTACGGGCTCTAAAAGCACAGAAATAGTGTCCACTGCTTGTATACTTTGCATTTTGGCGAATTTAGTATGATATCCGGGGACTTTTGGCTTACTAACTAAACCCAGCAAAAAAAGAAAAGTCCTCTCACTGTCAACTGCGTTTATTTTCAGCAAACGTAATATGTGTAAATATTTGTATGAACATAACAATATTCAACAACTGAGAAATAAACTGAACAAGTTCCACAGACATGTGACTAACAGAAATGTAATAATGTGTCCCTGAACAAAGGGGGGGTCAAAATCAAAAGTAACAGTAAGTATCTGGTGTGGCCACCAGCTACATTAAGTACTGCAGCGCATCTCCTTCTCATGGACTGCACCAGATTGGCCAGTTCTTGCTGTGAGATGTTACCCCAGTCTTCCACCACGGCACCTGTTCCCGGACATTTCTGGGGGAATGGCCCTAGCCCTCACCCTCCGAACCAACAGGTCCCAGACGTGCTCAATGGGATTGAGATCCGGGCATTCGCAGGACATGGCAGAACACTGACATTCCTGACTTGCAGGGATTCACGCACCGCACTAGCAGTATGGCTGGTGGCATTGTCATGCTGGAGTTTCATGTCAGGATGAGCCTGCAGGAAGGGTACCACATGAGGGATGAGGAAGTCTGATGGAGGGATTGTGCGTTCCTGGTGTATCTCGGGCAGTTGTTGTTGCCATCCTGTACCTGTCCCGCAGGTGTGATGTTCGGATGTACCGATCCTGTGCAGGTGTTGTTACACGTGGTCTGCCACTGCGAGGACAATCAGCTGTCCGTCCTGTCTCCCTGTAGCGCTGTCTTAGGCGTCTCACAGTACGGACATTGCAATTTATTGCCCTGGCCACATCTGCAGTCCTCATGTGTCCTTGCAGCATGCCTAAGGCACGTTCACGCAGATGAGCAGGGACCCTGGGCATTTATCTTTTGGTGTTTTTCAGAGTCAGTAGAAAGGCCTCTTTAGTGTCCTACGTTTTCATAACTGTGACCTTAATTGCCTACCGTCTGTAAGCTGTTAGTGTCTTAACGACCGTTCCACAGGTGCATGTTCATTAATTGTTTATGGTTCATTGAACAAGCATGGGAAACAGTGTTTAAACCCTTTACAATGAAGATCTGTGAAGCTATTTGGATTTTTACGAATTATCTTTGAAAGACAGGGTCCTGAAATTTTTTATTTTTTTGCTGAGTTTATATCCATACTATGACTAATAAGCATACTACATACTCAATTTACATTACAATAGTACGGTTAGTGTGGTTAGTATGAGTATTCGAACACAGCTCTAGAATTTCTCCCCTAAGTGTAAGCTAGGTGAATTGTAATAGCACTAGGCTTCATTCAAAACCAATCTCCCCCTCCACTGCATCACATTTTCCTGTAATATGGCGGAGACTCGTGCTTGAGCCTTTTACTTTCGGTTTTGATAGCTTCAACCAGCAGTAAAAACAGTATTTTCTGTTATTGAAAATACATTTCATAGCGATTTAGATGGGACAATGATTCCCTACACTATTCAGTGCTTGTTTTCTAACAAAATAGAAATTGAGCGAACAGTGTAGGATTTTAGCGACCAGGAAATGAGAGCGATTTCTACATTGGTCACTTATCCACTAGATAACACAAGCCACAAAGTCAAAACAGCTTTCCCATTTTGACAACAGAAGCCGCTCTGGTGGTAGAAATCAATAAGTGAATATCACAGCTAATCACAACACTGGCAGGTAAGTAACACTGTGAAACACTATCATTCCACTATTACTGCAGATATATTATTGACATTTTATGAAATTACAATGCAAAAATTCAAAATAAATCCTATGTGTAGCACCTTTAAGGCAAACCATTATCACTGCACAACTAGTTATCCATTACATGTTAATGTTCAAATTACATTGATTAATTTGTCAACTTACTTGAGATCCATCTTCACCAGGATCACCCTGTGAAGAGGAGGAAAATTAAACAAAATTAAAAGTATGGTCTACGACACTGATCAAAAAGGAAAGGATTTAAAACTTGAAGACACGACAGGTTAATTGCAACCACTGTTGACCACCGTTTTATCTCCAGGTGATCTCTCGTTAAACCATCAATACGCACTAAGATCACCCGCTCAGGTCGTACAGGTTATATGAATGGAAAACTCATGGTAGTACACGCATTACTTTATATTTTCCAATTTATGCAATCAATTAATTACAACTTGTCTAATAAAGTATGGCTATTTATTATCAAGAAGGGAAAATAAAATATCCTGGTCTAAGATGTGTCACTAAATAATTAAGTTCTGCCTGTTAGTTGCAATTGGTTATAAACGCTAAGCACTATTCTAGGTAGAAGTTGTCCATAGGCACAGATATAGGATTACCCATAAGGCTTAAATCATCCTACTGTGGCTACGTTCCGATTCTCAATACTTCTCCCAAAGTGTCCACTTGCACACTCCCTCTAATGGATTTAACAATGGTTGAAACTCCATCGAGCCAATGTTTACCCCAATCCAATGCTTTTAAATCCATGACGGGGAGTGTGCAAGTGCAGTGGGATAAATATGGAGAATCAGATCACGGCTGACTGAATAACTTTTTATTGATTGCCCTCTGCTGGTATGGAGGTGGAAGGGCAGGGCAGGCAACTCACAGGCTCTCCGTCGGCTCCTGCGGGTCCCTCAGGGCCTGCGGGTCCCGGAGTTCCAGCTGGTCCTCTGGGACCTGCAACCGTCTGAATCACGGAGCTGTCACCACGTGATACCACCTCAGCCACGGGCCCCGGGGAGCCTGGTGGTCCAGGGGGACCAGCAGGGCCGGGGTCGCCCTTCGACCCAGGGTATCCGAAGCCTGCTTTTCCCTACGGAGACAATAGGACATTCAAAAAGTTATACATCTTTATTGTTTCCAAAGAATACCGTCTTGGTATGGAGATGGGAAAGCATTATGTTAGCTTCAGGAACAACCATTTAAAAAATAAAACTGGTTGTGTTGTTCATAACAATATGGGTACAGTAATTAGTACATCATGCTACACATACCAGATGTAAATGTGACTTTAAATAAAGAGAATAAAGAAGATGATAATGGTGGGAGTTGTCATAATTTGTCGCCGTTCAGGAGGTGAACTAATTTCAACATTCAGTCACTTCATCTTGATCAAAATGCATTGACTGATCATAATGAGGCTATATCAAAAGGTATGGAAGATACCGATAATAAAATACAAAAGACCAGCACATGAACAAGACAATTGGAGTGCCATTCATTATTATGTGGTTATTTGGACCACAGGTTAAGAAGTAGTGTACACACACATCCAGTAACTTGCAGGTGCAGGGTACAAAAAGTAAAGTCAGAAATACTTGTATTTTATTTAACCTTTATTTAACTAGGCAAGTCAGTTAAGAACACATTCTTATTTACAATGACGGCCTACACCGGCCAAACCAATTGTGCACCGCCCTATGGAACTCCCAATCACGGCCGGTTGTGATACAGCCTGGATTAGAACCAGGGTGTCTGTAGTGACGCCTCTAGCACTGAGATGCAGTGCCTTAGACCGCTGCGCCACTCGGGAGCCCAAAGATAGATAAATAAAAAAAGCCCGACACCTGCTTTCTGTTGAATGCCCGTGCAGTTTTATTATGCAACGTTTCGACCTTAAGGTCTTCGTCCAGACAATAAATAATAAACCTGAGGGAGCATTCAACAGTATTTGGGACCACAACAAGGTGGCAATAATAGATCATTTGAACATACCTTAATTCCCTTTTCTCCAGGCACTCCCTGCAGGAAAAAACACAAAAGAACATTTTAGTATCTACATATGTATATGACCAAACAATTTTGGTGTGTTTGAAAGCAATAGCATGTATGGGTGTAGGCTTCACCTGGTCCCTATATGAGTTCTTTCAAAAAGCATCCTTCCACACTAGCAAGTGTTGTGACATTGAGCATTGAGATTAAGTGGTTAAGAAATAACACATACACTGAGTATACCAAACATTAAGAACACCATCCTAGTATTGTTTTTTTTTGCCCTTAGAAAAGCCTCAATTCATTGGGGAATGGACTCTACAAGGTGTCGAAAGTGTTCCACAAGGATGCTGTCCCATGTTGACTCCAATGCTTCCCACAGTTGTGTCAAGTTGCCTGGATGTCCATTGGGTGGTGAACCATTTTTGATACTCATGTAAAAAAACAGGAGCGTTGCAGTTCTTGACACAAACCAGTGCGCCTGGCACCTACTACCATATCCCATTCAAAGGCACTAAAATATTTTGTCCTGCCCACATGCACAAACACATACACAAACCATGTCTCAATTGTCTCAAGGCTTAAAAATCCTTCTTTAACCTCTACAGGATCAGTGTCCTCCCCACTGTATGGTTGAGCTAACATAGGCTAACGTGATTAGCATGAGGTTGTAAGTAACAAAACATTTTCGCAGGACATAAACATATATGATATGGGCAGAAAGCTTAAATTCTTGTTAAACTAAATGGGCAGAAAGCTTAAATTCTTGTTAAACTAAATGGGCAGAAAGCTTAAATTCTTGTTAAAACTTCTTAAGGCTAGGGGCCACTATTTTCACGTCTGGATGAAATGTGTGCCCAAAGTAAACTGCCTGCTACTCAGGCCCAAAAGCTAGGATATGCATATAATTGGTAGATACGGATAGAAAACACTCTAAAGTTTCTAAAACTATTACAATTATGTCTGTGAGTATAACAGAACTTATTTGGCAGGCGAAACCCCGAGGACAAACCATCCAGGAATTTTGTTTTTTGAGGTCACTGTCTTTTCAATTGGATTTCTATGGGGAACTAGATTTATGAGGTACCTGGTGGCAGTTCTTATGGCTTCCACTAGATGTTAACAGTCTTTAGAAATTGTTTGATGTTTTTTCTTTTAGAAATGAAGAAGTAGCCCTTTCCTTTCTGAGTGTAGAGCCAAGTGGACTGTTTTGTTTGGGGCGCTTGACCTGGAGCTCGCTTCACTTTCATTTTATCAACTATTGAACACAGTTTATTCCGTCTTAAATTTGATTGATTATTTACATTTTAAAATACCTAAAGTTGGATTAGTAAAGTTGTTTGAAATGTTTGGATCAAGTTTACAGGTAACTTATTAGATACATTGTAGTCATGCTGGGCGAGTTGGAACTGGTGTATTTTCTGAATCAAACACGCCAAATAAATTGACATTTTAGGGATATAACGACAGAATTTATCGAACAAAAGGACCATTTGTGATGTTTAATGGACATATTGGAGTGCCAATAGAAGAAGATCTTCAAAGGTAAGGCATGAATTATATCGTTATTTCTGACTTTTGTGTTGTGCCTGGCGGGTTAAAATCTGATTTTCATGTGTTGGTATGCTGGGCGCTGTCCTCAGATAAAAACAGACCATAAAAACATTATGGTGTGTTCAAGATGACAGACCAAAATAGACATTTTGAACACACCATAATGTTTTTTCATTGAAGTTTAAGACCAACAATGTTGTTTCATGGAATTTTAATTGGTACACTGTATGAATGTGTCATCTATTTTGATTGTTTAAAATTATTCAATACATCTGCACCTTCTCTCCATGTGCCCCTCCTCGTGTGCCCGACTCAGACCCAGAATCTCCCTTTGGACCAAAAGGACCCCTGTCTCCTTTCTCTCCTCTGTCGCCCTTCTCTCCTCTAGATCCACCTGGGCCTTGAAAACAAAAGAAAGATAGAGAAATAGAAAGGCAAAAGTTATTACCTCCTGAAAATAAATGTTTAAAAAATGATGAACGGTTGCATCCTTATCCTAAACCAACATTTCCTTCCCCACTTTACCGGCAGGAAATGGCTTTCTCGTTTGTTGGCCAGAGCATCCTTGTGTCCTGACTACCGGCTGTAATTTATAGGTTGTCGAGAAGCCTTGGAGGATATGGTCATAAGCTTCTGGACAGAGTTAAAATTCCACAACTGCATGCACATCGTTTCCCATCATCTTTCCTGGTAAATCCATGTTTGGCCTAGTCCTCATCCCATCAAGCAACTATAGATATCCCAAAACCTACAAATGATGTGTATCAAGTGTCAACTATGACTTTTTCAACACAAAGCAAAGAGACATCAATTGATTTGCAACGTAGTAAAACAGTTGAAGATGACACCTTATAGTTTGGGGGACAGGTAATGAAGCATCTCTAAAAATAAGTTCAACCCACAGTGCCGATCACTTACAAGTCCAGATACATATGCAATCCATTGCATGCCAATGCAACATGCAGAGTCTTGCATATCCTACAGTCCAGAGTGAGAGCATCCAACTCCGACACTTTGTGGGTGCATCTCAAGTGACTTCCTCTCCGTGTGCCTTTTCTTCCATCTCCACTTATGTGGAGATAAAAGCAAATTCCTGGTAAATGTTGTGTTCGAGACCACCTAAAGCGAGACTGATTCAAGACCAAGACCGGAGCAAATCGAGCCCGAGTCAAGACCAAGACCGGAGGGGGAAAAAGGGGTCCGAGACCGAGTCAAGATCGAGACTGGGAGGGGGGAAAGGGGTTCGAGACCGAGTCAAGATTGAGACCAGAAAAATGCGAGTCCAATTCAAGAAAATGATTGTAATTTTACCAAATCACCACCATAATAAGAGTTCAAAATGTCCAGTATTTCTGTGTTCATATTTCAGAACAACATATGGATTCTTTAGACATTCAGATAGAATAAATGCATGCTGAGGGAAAATAGAGCCACTCTACAAATTATTACTAATCCAAACACAGTGGGGAACAATGGGCCTTCAGAGAAGGGTTAAAGATTTATAAAATAATTATAATAATAATAATGATTATATTATATTATTTTCAAATATGTTCTGATTTAATCTCTTCAGTTTTAGTTGGAAAGGGTTAACACTGAAGACCAGCAAAAATACTTTCAAGTACTACTTAAGTAGTTTGTTGTGGTATCTGTACTTTGCTTTGTTTTTACATTCTTTACTCCACTACATTCCTAAACAAAATAATGTACTTTTTACTCCTTACATTTTCCCTGACACTCAAAAGTATTAGTTACATTTTGAATGCTTAGCAGGACAGGAAAATGGTCTAATTCACACACTTATCAAGAGAATACCCGGTCATCCCTACTGCCTCTGATCTGGTAGACTCACTAAACACAAATGCTTCGTTTATAAATTATGTCTGAGTGTAGAAGTGTGCCCCTGCCTATCCGTAATTTTTTATTTATTTTTTAATCGAGAAATGTTTGCCGTCTGGTTTGCTTAATATAAGGAATTTGAAATTATTTATACTTTAACTTTTGATACTTAAGTACATTTTAGTGATTACATTTATTTTGATACTATAGTACATTTAAAACCAAATACTTTTAGACTTACTCAATAAGTATTTTACTGGGTGACTTCCACTTTTACTCGAGTCATTTTCTTTTAAGGTATCTTTACTTTTACTCAAGTATGACAATTGGGTACTTTTTGCACCACTGGATAAATCTAGCCAGCTGAGGCAGCCATTGGTTAGGCCATCAAAAGCTAGATAAAGGTATCTGCCATTCAACAGTATTAGGGCAAAATTTTGTAGTTGTTGTTAGCCATCTCTTTGAAAATAACTTACGTGTGAAACATTGTTGCATTTAAAGTGGAACTGACAGCATTTTAGCAACATGAAATCTTATTAAAATCTGTTCATATACACCCCTGGAAAGAATATGACACTTAAAAAAAAAATCTGACAAGCGACCACTTAGATATGGTCGTTTTCATGAATTCTTACAATGTTAGGGAATTACGTATACTAAGGCATTTGTGAAAATTCAATAGCAATATAGAGTGCGAATGCGGCAGTGTGTTTGGACAATTAATAGACACTGCAGTAAATAAAACCAAATAAAAACATCCGTCTTGTCCAGGACCAATCAGCCAATCAGAGCTACAGTAGACCTTTATACAAACAAGCCATTTGCCACACGGGGCTGCCAACATTCACTTTGAACTGGACTGTGTGTTTACAGGCAGTTACAACAGTGCGACTTTAGATCATTAATACGCATTAGCCAAAAGCTACAATCGATTTTTGCTAATAAAATACATTTCTGCAAATATGTAAACACCACGGGAGTCCTCTTACATTTGGGAACTTTACAGTCATATTGATCAAACAACCATGAAAAGGTAGGCTCTCCCTCAGTTATACACATCAACAACAACAAGATCAACAACTAATGCTAGCAAGAGCAAGACGAGCTCAAATCTAGCTAAGAAACATTCGATAAACACCATCAAACTTTTTCATCTAGTTGGCCGTCAAAATTGCACTGATAAACGATGGGCTATTGAAGCCTACTCGTCCTTCTGTAGCTTGCCTGCCAACGCATGCTTGCCCCAACCAAGCACTCAAGCTAACTGGCTAAAGTTGGCTAGCTAGATACTTCCAGACACAAATGAGAGAACACCTCTCTGTAAATCTATGGCAGAAACCAAGGGGCTTGATTTTTCAAGCTCTCCCGGTAGATTTTGCGGTGAAGTAGTGTCCCCCCCATTTTACTCGCCGTAGCAGAGCTGGTTAGGCTATTTACATGTTAGAGACGAGCGTGCTTGGAAATTGGAGTAGATAGCCAGAGTGAATTTGTGGATGCAAGAGATATGCTAAGTGTATAACATTCATTCAAGTTGTTGCTAGCTAACCAAATGACACCTGCATCTCTAGCTGTGTATAGTCACTGAAAATCGATATGAGGGAAAAAAGTCAGTCACTCACCCAATCACTTTAAAAAAAATTATGAGACAAGGAGAGGCAGCTATTTCCGATGGCGACCTGTAATTCCGGGCAGAAACCCACCTGCTTTGAGCCTTACCTGTTTAGTTAAATATAAATATATACAATTGAAGTCGGAAGTTTAAATACACTTAGGTTGGAGTCATTAAAACTTGTTTTTCAACCACTCCAAAGATTTCTTGTTAACAAACTATAATTTTGGCAAGTCGGTTAGGACATCTACTTTGTGCATGACACAAGTAATTTTTCCAGCAATTGTTTGCAAACAGATTATTTCACTTATAATTCACTATATCACAATTCCAGTGGGTCAGAGGTTTACATACACTAAGTTGACTGTGCCTTTAAACAGCTTGGAAAATTCCAGAAATTGATGTCTTGGCTTTAGAAGCTTCTGATAGGCTAATTGACATCATTTGAGTCAATCGGAGGTGTACCTGTGGATGTATTTCAAGTTCTACCTTCAAACTCAGTGCCTTTTTGCTTGACATTATGGGAAAATCTAAAGAAATCAGCCAAGACCTCAGAAAAGAAATTGTAGGCCTCCACAAGCCTGGTTCATCCTTGGAAGCAATTTCCAAACGCCTGAAGGTACCACGTTCATCTGTACAAACAATAGTATGTAAGTATAAACACCATGGGACCACGCAGCCGTCATACCGCTCAGGAAGGAGACGCGTTCTGTCTCCTAGAGATGAACGTACTTTGGTGCGAAAAGTGCAAATCAATCCCAGAACAACAGCAAAGGACCTTGTGCAGATGCTGGAGGAAACAGGTACAAATGTATCTATATCCACAGTAAAATGAGTCCTAGCTCAACATAACCTGAAAGGCCGCTCAGCAAGGAAGAAGCCACTGCTCCAAAACAGCCATAAAAAAGCCTGACTAAAAGCCAGGTTTGCAACTGCACATGGGGACAAAGATTGTACTTTTTGGAGAAATGTCCTCTGGTCTGATGAAACAAAAATAGAACTGTTTGGCCATAATGACCATTGTTATGTTTGGAGGAAAAAGGGAGAGGCTTGCAAGCCGAAGAACACCATCCCAACCGTGAAGCACGGGGGTGGCAGCATCATGTTGTGGGGGTGCTTTGCTGCAGGAGGGACTGGTGCACTTCACAAAATAGGTGCAATCATGAGGAAGGGAAATTATGTGGATATATTAAAGCTTGGTCACAAATGGGTCTTCCAATTGGACAATGACCCCAAGCATACTTCCAAAGTTGTGGAAAAATGGCTTAAGAACAACAAAGTTGTCACAGTATCCACAGAAAATGGTGCCCCTCCTCGGCCGGGCGGCGCTCGCCGGTCGCCGTCGCCGGTCTACTAGCTGCCACCGATCTATGTTCTGTGTTCGTTGTGTTTTGTCTGTTTAAGTCCGCACCTGTTTCCGTTTCTGTAATTAGTAGGGGGGGTATTTAGTTTGTTCCTTGTGGTTTGTGTTTTGTGCGGGATTGTTTATTCGTCAGCGGGCAGGTCTGTGAACGTTTTGTGTTTTTTGCACATTTTTCCCGAGCGGATTCTCGCTAGAGGAATGTTATATTTGCCAGGCTGCGCCCCGTGCGTATCTTTGTTTTCTCGGGGTTAACTGTGTTCCCATGTGGTCTCTGGGCACACCCTATGCCCTTTTGTTACGCCGAGTGGTTTTATCGGTGAAATAAATATACCGTTCTACGGCACAACTGGACTACGTCTCCTGCGTTTGACTCTGCCTTTTCCTCCTGCTTTACGGAATCGTGACAGAATCCCGCACCAAATAAAATATGGAGTCAGCAGGAGCGGAAGCACCGTCAGTGGCCGAACAGGTGTCACAGCACTCCAACCTCCTCCACCGCCTGGGCTCAGCGATGGACCAAGTGCTGGCCAGATTGGAGAACTGGGAGAGAGGGGCTTCAATCACCAGACCAGCTCCGGTTCCTCAGCCGGCGCCTCTACAAACCCCACCTGAAGCGGGCGCGAGCGGCATCCGGATTACGCCACCGAGGGAGTTTGACGGGACAGCTACGGGATGTAAGGGGTTTTTACTACAGATTGAACTCTACCTGGCGACCGTTCGCTCCTCTCCCTCCGACAAAGAAAAGGTGAGCACCCTCGTCTCTTGTCTTACGGGTAGAGCCCTGGAATGGGCCAACGCGGTTTGGGATGGCCCAGACTCGGCTCGGGGTGACTACCCGGAGTTCACCCGCCGCTTCCGGGCGGTATTCGATCATCCCCCAGAGGGCAGGGCGGCGGGTGAGCGATTGTTTCACTTAAGACAGGGGACGAGGAGCGCTCAGGACTTCGCCCTGGAGTACAGGACTTTCGCCGCGGGGTCGGGGTGGAATGAGCGGGCCCTGATGGATTCTTATCGCTGCAGTCTCCGAGAGGATGTCCGCCGGGAGCTGGCCTGCAGGGACCACGCCATCACACTGGACCAGCTGGTGGATTTATCCATCAGACTGGACAACCTGCTGGCTGCCCGGGGACGTTCCAGTCGGGGCCTGTTCGTTCCACCTCCCAGCCCTCCTGCTCCACAGCCCATGGAGATAGGAGGAGCTGCATCAAGGAGGACCGGGGGGAGGGGCCTCTCCTGCACCCACTGCGGGCGCAGAGGACACACTGCGGACCGGTGCTGGAGGGATCCCCCGGGAGTTCGGATGGCAGGCAGAGCACTTCATCGACCCCCCAGGTGAGTCAGCACCAGCCACACCCAGAGCCCCCTGTCGACCATCTGTACATTTCAGTTTGTTTTCCTGATTTTTCCCCTCACTTCCAGTATAAGGCACTAGTCGATTCAGGTGCAGCTGGGAGTTTTATGGACCGTGGGGTCGCTAAAAGGTTAGGGATTCCCCTGGTTCAGCTGGACCACCCCTTCCCTGTGCACGCCTTAGACAGTCGACCACTAGGGTCCGGCCAAGTGGGGGAGGCTACTGTACCACTGGTTATGGCGACGTGGGGGGGTCATGTGTGTGGAACGTATCAGCCTCTTCCTCATTGACTCCCCGGCGTTTCCAGTGGTACTGGGTATCCCCTGGCTAGCCACTCACAACCCTCAGATTTCGTGGGGACAGAGGGCTCTTAAGGGGTGGTCGAGGGAGTGCTCAGGTAGATGTATAGGAGTTTCCATCGGTGCAACTACGGTGGAGAGTCCAGACCAAGTCTCTACTGTGCACATTCCCTCTGAATATGCCGATTTGGCTATCGCCTTCAGTAAGACGAAGGCGACCCAATTATCACCCCATCGACAGGGGGATTGTGCGATAAACCTCCAGGCTGACGCGTCCTTCCTAAAAGCCACGTGTATCCTCTGTCTCAGGAGGAGACAGTGGCTATGGAAACATATGTCGCTGAGTCCTTGAGACAGGGATACATTCGGCCATCTAAATCCCCTGTCTCCTCGAGCTTCTTTTTTGTGAAGAAGAAGGAGGGGGGTCTGCGCCCGTGCATTGACTATAGAGGTCTAAATTCGATCACAGTGGGGTTCAGTTACCCGCTACCTCTCATTGCTACGGCGGTGGAGTCATTTCACGGGACGTGCTTCTTCACCAAACTAGATCTCAGGAGCGCGTATAACCTGGTGCGTATCCGAGAGGGAGAAGAGTGGAAAACCGCATTTAGTACCACATCTGGCCATAATGAGTACCTCGTCATGCCGTATGGGTTGAAAAATGCTCCCGCTGTCTTCCAATCCTTTGTGGACGAGGTTCTCAGAGACATGCTCGGACAGGGTGTGGTGGTGTACATCGATGACATTCTGATCTACTCCGCCACACGCGCCGCACATGTGGCTCTGGTGCGCAAAGTGCTTGGGCGGCTGCTGGAGCATAACCTATACGTCAAGGCTGAGAAATGTGAGTTCTCCAAACGAGCAGTCTCTTTCCTGGGATATCGCATTTCCACCACAGGGGTGGTGATGGAATGTGATCACGTTACGGCCGTGCGTAATTGGCTGACCCCTACCACGGTGAAGGAGGTGCAGCGGTTCTTGGGGTTCGCCAATTATTACCGGAGGTTTATCCGGGGTTTTGGTCAGGTGGCAGCTCCCATTACCTCACTGATGAAGGGGGGTCCGGTGCGACTGCGTTGGTCGGCAGAGGCGGACAGAGCCTTCCGTCGTCTGAAGGTTCTGTTTACCGACGCTCCGGTGCTGGCGCATCCGGATCCCTCTTTGCCATTCATAGTAGAGGTGGACGCGTCCGAGGCTGGGGTCGGAGCAGTGCTGTCGCAGCGCTCGGGCGCTCCTCCGAAGCTCCGCCCCTGTGTATTATTTTCTAAGAAGCTGAGTCCGGCGGAGCGCAACTATGACGTGGGGGACAGGGAGTTGTTGGCCGTGGTCAAAGCTTTGACAGTGTGGAGACATTGGCTTGAGGGGGCACGTCACCCTTTTCTCATCTGGACCGACCACCATAACCTGGAGTACATCCGAGCAGCGAGGAGACTTAATCCTCGTCAGGCCAGGTGGGCCATGTTCTTTACGAGGTTCCAATTCACCCTTTCCTACATTCCGGGGTCTCGGAACCGGAAGGCCGACGCACTGTCGCGTCTCTACGACTCCGAGGAGCGGACCATCGATCCGACTCCCATACTCCCGGCGTCCTGTCTAGTGGCACCGGTGGTATGGGAGGTGGATGCGGACATCGAGCGGGCGGTTCAGGCAGAACCCACTCCCCCTCAATGTCCCGCGGGTCTGAAGTTCGTTCCGCTTGGTGTTCGCGATCGCCTGATCCGATGGGCTCACACTCTACCCTCCTCGGGTCATCCTGGAGTGGAACGGACAGTGCGAAGCCTGAAAGGAAAGTACTGGTGGCCCACCTTGGCTGAGGATGTAAGACACTATGTCTCTTCCTGTTCGGTGTGCGCCCAGTGCAAGGCTCCTAGGCACCTGTCTCGGGGGAAATTACAGCCCCTCCCCGTTCCACAACGACCTTGGTCTCACCTCTCGGTGGATTTCCTTACGGATCTCCCGCCATCTCAGAGGAACACTACCATCCTGGTTGTTGTGGATCGGTTCTCGAAGTCCTGCCGTCTGCTCCCATTACCCGGTCTTCCTACGGCCCTACAGACCGCGGAGGCCCTATTCACCCATGTCTTCCGGCACTACGGGGTGCCCGAGGACATCGTATCTGACCGAGGTCTCCAGTTTACTTCCAGGGTGTGGAGGTCGTTTATGGAGAGGCTGGGGGTCTCGGTCAGCCTGACCTCGGGTTTTCACCCCGAGAGTAATGGGCAGGTTGAGCGCATTAACCAGGATGTGGGCAGGTTCCTGCGGTCGTATTGCCAGGACCGGCCAGGCGAGTGGGCGAGGTTCGTGCCATGGGCCGAGATGGCCCAGAACTCTCAGCGCCACTCCTCTACTAACCTGTCACCTTTCCAGGTAGTGTTAGGTTATCAGCCGGTCCTGGTGCCCTGGCAGTAGAGCCAGACGGAGGCTCCTGCGGTGGAGGAATGGATACAGCGCTCTCAAGAGACCTGGAGGGCTGTCCAGGAATGCCTGAGGCGAGCGATAGGTCGACAGAAAGAGAGCGCTGACCGCCACCGCAGTGAGGCTCCCGTTTATAATCCGGGGGACAGAGTCTGGCTCTCGACCCAGAACCTGCCCCTCTGCCTGCCCTGCCGGAAGCTGGGTCCGCGGTTTGTGGGGCCGTTCAAAGTCCTTAGGAGAATAAACGAGGTGTGTTATAGGTTGCAACTCCCATCATACTACCGTATTAACCACTCTGGGCTAGGCGGGACGAATTCGTCCCACCTACGCACAGCCAGTGTAATCCAGTGGCGTGATTTTCAAATACCTTAAAAATCCTATTACTTCAATTTCTCAAACATATGACTATTTTACAGCAATTTAAAGACAAGACTCTCGTTAATCTAACCACACTGTCCGATTTCAAAAAGGCTTTACAACGAAAGCAAAACATTAGATTATGTCAGCAGAGTACCCAGCCAGAAATAATCAGACACCCATTTTTCAAGCTAGCATATAATGTCACAAAAACCCAGAAGACAGCTAAATGCAGCACTAACCTTTGATGATCTTCATCAGATGACAACCCTAGGACATTATGTTATACAATACATGCATGTTTTGTTCAATCAAGTTCATATTTATATCAAAAAACAGCTTTTTACATTAGCATGTGACGTTCAGAACTAGCATATCCCCCGCAAACTTCCGGGGAATTTACTAACAATTTACTAAATTACTCACGATAAACGTTCACAAAAAGCAGAACAATTATTTTAAGAATTATAGATACAGAACTCCTCTATGCACTCGATATGTCCGATTTTAAAATAGCTTTTTGGTGAAAGCACATTTTGCAATATTCTAAGTACATAGCCCAGCCATCACGGGCTAGCTATTTAGACACCCGGCAAGTTTAGCCTTCACCAAAATCAGATTTACTATAACAAAAATGTTATTACCTTTGTTGTCTTCGTCAGAATGCACTCCCAGTACTTCTACTTCAATAACAAATGTTGGTTTGGTCCCAAATAATCCATTGTTATATCCGAATAGCGGCGTTTTGTTTGTGCGTTCCAGAAACTATCCGAAATGGTAAATCAGGGTCGTGCGCATGGCGCAATTCGTGACAAAAAATGTCTAAATATTCCATTACCGTACTTCGAAGCATGTCAACCGCTGTTTAAAATCTATTTTTATGCAATTTATCTCGTAAAAAAGTGATAATATTCCGACCGGGAATCTCCTTTTCGGTAAACAGAGGAAAAATCACAAAGACGGGGGCGGCCAGTGCACGCGCCTAAGCCCACAGTCCCTTGATCGGCCACTTGAGAAAGGCGATAATGTGTTTCAGCCTGGGGCTGGAATGACGACATTCAGCTTTTTCCCGGGCTCTGAGAGCCTATTGGAGCCGTGGGAAGTGTCACGTTACCGCAGAGATCCTTTGTAATGGAATGAGATGTCAAAGAAAGACAATAAATGGTCAGACAGGCCACTTCCTGTAAAGGAATCTTCTCAGGTTTTGGCCTGCCATATGAGTTCTGTTATACTCACAGACACCATTCAAACAGTTTTAGAAACTTTGGAGTGTTTTCTATCCAAAGCCAATAATTATATGCATATTCTAGTTACTGGGCAGGAGTAGTAACCAGATTAAATCGGGTACGTTTTTTATCCAGCCGTGTCAATACTGCCCCCTACCCTCAACAGGTTAACCCCTCGTTTCATGTGTCTCTCCTCAGGCCGGTGGTAGCTGGTCCACTACAGGACGCTGAGGTGCGGGAGGTCCCTCCGCCCCCCCTGGACATCGGGGGGGCCCCGGCGTACACAGTCCGGGCCATCCTGGACTCCCGGCGTCGGGTAGGGGGCCTGCAGTACATCGTGGACTGGGAGGGGTACGGTCCGGAGGAGAGGTGCTGGGTTCCGGTGAGGGACATTTTGGATCCCACTATGCTCCAGGAGTTCCATCGTCTCCGTCCGGACCGGCCGGCGCCTCGCCCTCCGGGCCGTCCCCGAGGCCGGCGATGGCGCGCTGCGGGAGCCGCGCGTCAGGGGAGGGGTACTGTCACAGTATCCACAGAAAATGGTGTCCCTCCTCGGCCGGGCGGCGCTCGGCGGTCGTCGTCGCCGGTCTACTAGCTGCCACCGATCTATGTTCTGTGTTCGTTGTGTTTTGTCTGTTTAAGTCCGCACCTGTTTCCGTTTCTGTAATTAGTAGGGGGGGTATTTAGTTTGTTCCTTGTGGTTTGTGTTTTGCGCGGGATTGTTTATTCGTCAGCGGGCAGGTCTGTGAACGTTTTGTGTTTTTTGCACATTTTTCCCCAGCGGATTCTCGCTAGAGGAATGTTATATTTGCCGGGCTGCGCCCCGTGCGTATCTTTGTTTTCTCTGGGTTAACTGTGTTCCCGTGTGGTCTCTGGGCACACCCTATGCCCTTTTGTTACGCCGAGTGGTTTTATCGGTGAAATAAATATACCGTTCTACGGCACAACTGGACTACCTCTCCTGCGTTTGACTCTGCCTTTTCCTCCTGCCTTACGGAATCGTGACAAAAGTCAAGGTATTGGAGGGGCCATCACAAATCCCTGACCTGACCTCAATCTTATAGATCATTTGTGGGCAGAACTGAAAAAGCACATGCAAGCAAGGAGGCACAGAAAAAAAAATGTATGAAATGTATGAAATTGAATGAAATGTATGCATTCACTACTGTAAGTCGCTCCGGATAAGAGCATCTGCTAAATGACTAAAATGTAAATGTAAAATGTAAACCTGACTCAGTTACATCAGCTCTGTCAGGAGCAATGGGACAAAATTCACCCAACTTATTGTGGGAAGCTTGTGGAAGGCTACCTGAAACGTTTGACCCAAGTTAAACAATTGAAAGGTAATGCTACCAAATACTAATTGAGTGTATGTAAACTTCTGACCCACTGGGAATGTGATGAAAGAAATAAAAGCTGAAATAAATGACTGTCTCTACTATTATTCTGACATTTCACATTCTTAAAATAAAGTGGTGATTCTAACTGACCTAAGACAGGGAATCTTTACTAGGATTAAATGTCAGGAATTGTGAAAAACTGAGTTTAAATGTATTTGGCTAAGGTGTATGTTAACTTCCAACTTCAACTGTATACACACTACCGTTCAAAAGTTTGGGGTCCCTTAGAAATGTCCTTGTTTTTGAAAGAAAATAAACACATTTTGTCCATTAAAATAACATCAAATTGATCAGAAATACAGTGTAGACATTGTTAATGTCGTAAATGAAGTGAAGAGGCAACTCCGGAACACTGGTCTTCTAGGCAGAGATCCTCTGTCCAGTGTCTGTTCTTTTACCCATCTTAATCTTTTCTTTTTATTGGCTAGTCTGAGATATGTATTTTTCTTTAAAACCCTGCCTAGAAGGCCAGCATCCCGGAGTCGCATCTTCACTGTTGACGGTGAGAATGGTGTTTTGCGGGTACTATTTAATGAAGCTGCCAGTTGAGGACTTGTGAGGCATCTGTTCCTCAAACTAGACACTCTAATGTACTTGTCCTCTTGCTCAGTTATGCACCAGGGCCTCCCACTAATCTTTATATTCTGTTTAGAGCCAGTTTGTGCTGTTCTGTGAAGGGAGTAGAACACGGCGTTGCTCGAGATCTTCAGTTTCTTGGCAATTTCTCGCATGGAATAGTCTTCATTTCTCTGACCAATGACAAGTTTCAGAAGAAAGTGCTTTGTTTCTGGCCATTTTGATCCTGTAATCGAACCGTCGTTGTGGGCAAATTGTGTGCCACCCTATGGGACTTCCAATCACGGCCGGATGTGATACAGCCTGGATTCGAACCAGGGACTGTAGTGCCACCTCTTGCACTGAGATGTAGTGCCTTAGACTGCTGTGTCCATGTGTGTGTGTTAACTATTTAACTGTACTAGAATGCCTTAAAGCCTGTAAAATCATTTAATATTGGTTATCGGTATTGGTTTTTGGGGCAAGGAAAATATCGGATATCGGTATCGGTCAAAAATGTCATATCGGTGCATCACTAGTTTCTAGCTCAGTGCTTTCTGTGGTGATGGGGCAGCCAGCAGAAAATACAGAGCATATGGGTTGGCAATATTCTCTAGTTGCGCCGTGCTTGGCTCAGTGTTCTGTCACTCATGGGAACACCACTAAAATCTACAGGGAGGGCTCGAAAAATCAAGCCCCTTGGGTGCTGCCATAGATTTACATTAGAGTGCCCATCCAAGAAGGCTCAAAGTCATTGGCCACAGATCATGTTACATTTACTGTAGCTTTGCTTGAACTGATCATGTCAACATCATACTTTTAAATCTTAGCTAGCAAGCTAGACAAGCAGTCATAATCATGAATCAAGTCGACAATCTACTGGCAAATCCTTTTCAATCCTTGTCATATGAAGAGGAATTATAGATAAAATGTATCGGTGCTCATCGGCCATTGGACATAAACATTACACAACAAGTTGGAAATCACAAATTCAACAATGATTGGTTTGTAAGGAATCAGTGGCAAACTGCAAGTGTTGCAAAGCAATCACTAGCCTGCTATTCAGTGGAGAGGGTGTGTGGTTGTAAGGGCTGTCGTGAGAGAGAGTAGACCAAGGTGCAGCGGAGTTAGTGTTCATCATTGAATATTTAATAAAGAAAGAACACTATACAAACAAAACAAGAAAACTGACAGCCAAACAGTGCTGTCAGGTGCAAACACTAACAGAAACAATTACCCACAAAACCCAAAGGAAAAACATGCTCCTTATGTGTGACTCCCAATCAGCAACAACGAGCTTCAGCTGTGCCTGATTGGGAGCCACACACGGCCCAAAACAAAGAAATACAAAGTTGGATCAGCCTGTAGTGTGGTTTTCCACTTTAATTTTGAGTGTGACTCCAAATCCAGACCTCCATGGGTTGATAAATTGGATTTCCATTGATTATTTTTGTGTGATTTTGTTGTCAGCACATTCAACTATGTAAAGAAAAAAGTATTTAATAAGATTATTTCATTCATTCAGATCTAGGATGTGTTATTTTAGTGTTCCCTTTATTTTTTTTAGCAGTATATTTGCACTGAATTTAAATGGGTAATGCAATTTCTTGTTTTTATATTTACTGAGAGCCAGGCCCACACTCAGACATAATTTACAAATTAAGCATATGTGTTTAGTGAGTCCACCAGATCAGAGGTAGTAAGGATGACCAGGGTTGTTCTCTTGATAAGTGTGTGAACTGGATCATTGTCTGTCCTGCTAAGCATTGAAAATGTACCTTTGGTGTCAGGGAAAATGTATGGAGTAAAAATTACATAATTTTCTTTAGGAATGTAGTGAAGTGTCACACCCTAATCTGTTTCACCTGTCCTTGTGATTGTCTCCACCCCCTCCAGGTGTCGCTTATTTTCCCCAGTGTATTTATCCCTGTGTTTCCTGTCTCTCTGTGCCAGTTCGTCTTGTATGTTTGTCAAGTCAACCAGTGTGTTTTTTCCCGTACTCCTTTTTTCTCTACTCTTCGCTAGTCCTCCAGGTTTTGACCCTTGCCTGTTTTCTGGACTCCATTCACGCCTGCCTGACCATTCTGCTTGCCCTGACCTCGAGCCTGCCTGCCCTTAGGTACTCTGAACTGGTTTTGACCTTTTGACTGTACACAACCATTCTCTTGCCTACCCTTTTTTGGATTAATAAACATCTAAGGCTCCAACCATCTGCCTCCTGTATCTGCATCTGGGTATCACCTTGTGCCCTTATAGTGAAGTAAAAGTAAAAGTTGTCAAAAATTGAAATTACAAGGTAAAGTACCGATACCCCAAAAAACTACATAAGTAGTACTTTAAAGTATTTTTACTTAATTACTTTACACCACTGAAAATAACCAGTAGTCTACCTAAATCATGAAAATAATGTGTCATCACACATAGCATGCATATGGTATGGTAACCATGAACTTTCTCATAATATCATAACCATCGTGTCAAATTTGGTCCATGTCAATATTTATCAATTGTCCACTGTTACTACATGAAAATATAATACAGATGCATGTAACACATTGGTAACACTTTATAATAACTTTTTACAAGCCAATAATAGATCATTTATAAGGCATGTGTTAATGACTTACACATGTTACACAAATCATTAACACGTCATATAAATGATGCTCGGGGGGGTTGGGTTGTGCATTAAGACACATTTCTGTTTCATAACTTAATGGACAATAAAGTACATCTTAGATTATATTAATATTATTATACAGTGCTACAAACACATCTAAAATAGTCAACCAATGTGACTAGTGGTCTTGCAAACCCATACAACATTCTGTCTTGTCTAGACCAGGGCTCTCCAACTCTGTTCCTGGAGAGCTACCGTCCTGTAGGTTTTCGCTCCAACACTAATCTAGTGCACCTGATTCCAATAATTAGCTTGTTGATAAGCTGAATCAAGTTATTTACAACTGGGTTTGGAGCAAAAACCTACAGTAGGGTAGCTTTCCAGACACAGGGCTGGGGAGTCCTGATCTAGACTATGACCTTATTGAACTCACCAGTCTCTTTTTTGGGAGACACCTCTGGTTGTTGTCGGGTCACCGGGGGCTGCTGAATCGGGCGTGACGACGGAGGGGTAGTCTGGAGAAAGACGTTAAAACAGCATTGAAAAACAAACATAAAAATATATCCAGCTGAGCTCCAAAGAGAAAAAAACGTGCATATTGATCCCACATGAGTATTTGTAGATCTTTAACAAAGAAAACCATGTTATGTTCATGTTTTTGTTGTTATGGGGTAATAATATGACCTAATATGACCATAAAAATACATCCAGCTCCAAGGACAACTAAAAGTTGGCTTCCCAACTGGCATATCATTAAATGGGTATTTGTACAGTACTTCCCTAACAAAAAACAATGACTTGTAAAGAGATTATGTTGATGTTTTAGGACATGTTTGTGGTAATCATACATTCTAATTTTCAGAAGTTGTGGTACAAAGTTGTCACTCAAATACTCAAAGTTGGCTTCCTAACTTCCATGATATTGCCAAATAGCTAGCTTATTTGTAGTTCTCAAACAAAGAAAACAATGACATTTAAGGAGTTTTGAGTTTGCAAGAAAGGCATTTCACTTTCGACATTAAAACTTGAAACTATATAGTGGGGTCCAAAATTATTGACACCCTTGGTAAAGATGGGCAATAATGACTGTATAAAATAAACAATTCAAATTCTGAGCTTAAAAAATGGGAAACGTATATTATTTTATAGTAATACAATTGCTCAGAGAAAGATTTTGTAATGTTTTTTAAATTTTTTTAAAGGTAGTGGTCAAAATTATTGACACCTCGAAAGATTCTTATAAAGTAGTCAAAAGTTTAGTATTTCATCCCATATTCCTAGCACACAATTAACTACATCAAGCGTGTGATGCATTTGCAGTTTGTTTCGGTTGTGTTTCAGATTATTTTGTTCCCAATAGAAATTAATGGTAAATAATGTATTGTGTCATTTTGGAGTCACTTTTATTGTAAATAATAATATAATATGTTTTAAACACTTCTGCATTAATGTGGATGCTACCAAGATTACGGATAATCCTGAACAAATCGTAAATAACGATGAGTGAGAAAGTTACAGAGGGTCAAAGATCATAACACCAAGACATGCTAACCTCTCACCATTACCAATAACAGGGGAGATTAGCCTTGGGGGTATGATGTCAATCATTTCAGACTCCACTGTATGTACTATATGTTTTGTGTTTTATTTTTGTTATGGAGTAATCATACGTGCTAATTGTTGGCAGACTAGCACAGTGCTAATGGTTGGCAGACTAGCACAGACTAGACCATTATATAATTTCCTCTCGGGCTAGCTTACCCTAAACAAATTAATACCGATGACCAAACAAACACACTCTCTCTTCCCCTCTGTGAGGTAGTCTCTACAGTGGTGTTGCAAAGAGCTGTGATGGTGGCGCCAAGTTTATGGGCGCCCATTATGAATATACAAAAGTGAGTTTGTCCAGTGAGCGAGATGGTGGGTGTACGTTCTCCCACTGGGAGCGGATGGGATTGCGACAAGCATCAGGTATTTCGGTTGGGAGGAACATGTCTGGCAACAGGAATGTGACCCGTTTTGGGCTCCAGCTCTTAAGATAGTGGTCAGAGAATAGAGTGGAGGAGCTGGTGTGTGTGTGTGCACATGTTTCAGTGTGTGTGTGAGTGTGTGTCTGGGTGTCCGCGTATCTGTGTGTGTGTGTGTTGGGGAGTAGAGACAAGGAAGGACTGTCAAAGATCTGTCATCACTGCTAGCGCTCTACAGATGGGACAATCTGCAGGGGGGAAGAGGGGAGGCCATTCCAGACTCACCCCCCTCAGTGAGAGGAAGATAACACCTAACACCCCTGTTTTCTAAGCTCATTCTTCACCAGGTGACACGCCTCATATTGTCACCTGTGGAATCTGAGAGGGGAGCACTGGGTGGGACAGATGAATGGATAGATGGATGGAGGGGGGCAATTTGAAATAAAAAGTATGGAATTCTTCACAAAATTAAGCAGTTTCCTCTATGGGCAAACATTCTCACTTTTGTAGGGCCTGAAGTTGACTGTGTGAAGAATTTGACTCGTGACTGTTATATGACAGATCCAAGGGGATATATATAATAAAACAGACCTGCACATATACTCCCATGCATTCATCCTTTCTGAGAGGTGGGAGTGAAGAGGGTGGGGACAGACGAGGCACTGGGTGGTGATAGATTTGAAAAACACAACTTAATTTAACCATCCAATTTTGCCCGATGCAGATTGAAACTTGTCTGCTATACATTCTCTGAACAAAACTATTTAGGCCACAAAGCTGATGCAACAAGGTAAAGCTGGCACAAGGACCAGATTCACACACCGAATACACCCATGCCTAATCCCGTACTCCACATGAGATTCGAGACACAATTGTGTGAGAAATGTAATGAAATAAGAAGTCTGTTTACTTCACTGTCACGGGCTGAGTCTTAAAAGAAAACAAATCTCACACAATATTAAATTATACGCACTTTCACCCAGACAACTGCGTAATGGGAGTTTGCAAGTTTTCTTAAGCTTGACGGTAGGTAACTCATCCTACCAAAAATGATTTAACTCTCAAGTGTTTGAGTGGCAGCTTTAATAAAATCTGCACTGTAGTAAACCTGTATGTCAACATCACATCCAGCACAGTTACAAGCCCTTTAATGGAGTAGAAACGATGTTGTCGCTTTTTTCTGCAGTGCGGATTTGAGTGAAATCCTGCCCTTAGTCCACTGTGTAACGATGACAACTCACAAGTCCTTCAATCACACACAAATCCGCCATCAGTCTCACAACAGAAAGTTTCCTCAGATAACTGTCTGCGTTTCCTTCTTTGCTTTCCCAAGCATGAGTGGGAGTCAGACAGGCTAAAGTCAAAGTCAACGGTATGTTGGGTAACAGCTGTTCCATACGATGCTAATAAACACGTCGGGTGGATGGAAAGCCCGTGTGAAGTGGCACAAGGCTTCAAAGCCGGCCTGTGCACCTGGAGCCCTGTGACAAGGACTGGCAGGCCAAAGACAGGCCAACTTTCTCTTTCCGTTACCTTCCTATTCCTGTTCTCTCAACTTTTAAGTCTGATTGAGAAACCAGTCAAAATAACAAAACAGGAACCTTGGCGATATTATCGCCCTGAGCTGGATCAGACACATCTGGCTGTCTACCTAGTCTTCTACTGTAATTGGACCGGCGTACCCCGACAGTGCTGTTGTATGGAGGCTCGAGGTTGTGCTGCAACATTTGCTTGTTGTAGAGGGTATTGTAATATCATAAAATGCATGGTCCACGTCTGTGTGTTTGTGTGGGGGGGTGATGCTCGTGTTAGTTTAGGACATTGTCCAGGTGATAACCCACATCCGGTTTGGAGCGAGCAGTCGCACTACGCTTCGCTCCACAGGTAATATTACACTTCACTACATTACAACGGCTTGATTTGTTTGATCTGAGCAACCTTCTTAGCTAGCTACATAGCCGTCTTTGTATCAAAGATAATTGTGTAGTTTAGAGTAAATAGAGTAATTATCGAGGCTAGCTATCTTCGTCCTCCTAACGTAGTCAACACCGCTAGCTGCTAGCTAGCTAGTCATCACTGCTAGCTAGCCAACTTCTACCGACTAGCAGCACTGTAGAAACTATTACATTACAACGTAACGACTTGATTAGTGTGGTGTTAGTGTTAGTTAGCCAGCTACATAGTTGTCTTTGCTGTCTCTGTATCTAAGATAATTGTGTAGTTTGAGTAATTAACGAGGTGAACTAGCCAGCCGCGACGCGACGCCAGACTTAGTCAACCCACCTGGTCATCATTAACCCACTGCTAGCTAGCTAGCCAACCGTTACCGACTAGCAGCGCTGTAGATACTAATACTTTACAACGGAACGATTTGACTAGTGCAGTGTTAGCTAGCTAGCTACTTAGTTGTCTTTGTCATAGCTTGATAATTGTGTAGTTTAGTAATTATCGAGGTTAGCTAGCCAGCCATCGAGGTTAGCTAGCCAGCTATTTCCGTCCCCCGCGACGCCATTTTTCCTAACCCAGCCAACTATTACCGACGAGCAGCATTGTAGAAACTAAATACATTACAAGGAACGTCTTGATTAGTGTTATGTTAGCTAGCTAGCTACAAAGTTGCTTTGTATCATGACAAGGTGTAGTACTGAAACTATCGAGGTTACCTAGCCAGCTACACGTTCAAAGTCAACAACGCAGCCACTGCTAGCTAGCCTACTCCACCAGCCAGCAGTACTGTATCATTTTCGTCATTTTAGTCAATAAGATTTTTGCAACGTAAGCTTAACTTTCTGAACATTCGAGACGTGTAGTCCACTTGTCATTCCAATCTCCTTTGCATTAGCGTAGCCTCTTCTGTAGCTTGTCTACTATGTGTCTGTCTATCCCTGTTCTCTCCCCTCTGCACAGGCCATACAAACGCTCCACACCGCGTGGCCGCTGCCACTCTAACCTGGTGGTCCCAGCGCGCACGACCCACGTGGAGTTCCAGGTCTCCGGCAGCCTCTGGAACTGCCGGTCTGCGGCCAACAAGGCTGAGTTCATCTCAGCCTATGCTACCCTCCAGTCCCTAGACTTCCTGGCGCTGACGGAAACATGGATTACCACAGATAACACTGCTACTCCTACTGCTCTCTCCTCGTCTGCCCACGTGTTCTCGCATACCCCTAGAGCATCGAGCCAGCGGGGTGGTGGCACTGGAATCCTCATCTCTCCCAAGTGGACATTCTCTCTTTCTCCCCTGACCCATCTGTCTATCTCCTCATTTGAATTCCATGCTGTCCCAGTTACCAGCCCTTTCAAGCTTAACATCCTTATCATTTATCGCCCTCCAGGTTCCCTTGGAGAGTTCATCAATGAGCTTGACGCCTTGATAAGTTCCTTTCCTGAGGATGGCTCACCTCTCACAGTTCTGGGTGACTTTAACCTCCCCACGTCTACCTTTGACTCATTCCTCTCTGTCTCCTTCTTTCCACTCCTCTCCTCTTTTGACCTCACCCTCTCACCTTCCCCCCCTACTCACAAGGCAGGCAATACGCTTGACCTCATCTTTACTAGATGCTGTTCTTCCACTAATCTCATTGCAACTCCCCTCCAAGTCTCCGACCACTACCTTGTATCCTTTTCCCTCTCGCTCTCATCCAACACTTCTCACTCTGCCCCTACTCGGATGGTATTGCGCCGTCCCAACCTTCGCTCTCTCTCTCCCGCTACTCTCTCCTCTTCCATCCTATCATCTCTTCCCTCTGCTCAAACCTTCTCCAACCTATCTCCTGATTCTGCCTCCTCAACCCTCCTCTCCTCCCTCTCTGCATCCTTTGATTTCCTCTGTCCCCTATCCTCCAGGCCGGCTCGGTCCTCCCCTCCTGCTCCGTGGCTCGACGACTCACTGCGAGCTCACAGAACAGGGCTCCGGGCAGCCGAGCGGAAATGGAGGAAAACTCGCCTCCCTGCGGACCTGGCATCCTTTCACTCCCTCCTCTCTACATTTTCCTCTTCTGTCTCTGCTGCTAAAGCCACTTTCTACCACTCTAAACTCTAAGCATCTGCCTCTAACCCTAGGAAGCTCTTTGCTACCTTCTCCTCCCTCCTGAATCCTCCTCCCCCTCCCCCCCCTCCTCCCTTTCTGCGGATGACTTCGTCAACCATTTTGAAAAGAAGGTTGACGACATCCGATCCTCGTTTGCTAAGTCAAACGACACCGCTGGTCCTGCTCACACTGCCCTACCCTGTGCTTTGACCTCTTTCTCCCCTCTCTCTCCAGATGAAATCTCGCGTCTTGTGATGGCCGGCCGCCCAACAACCTGCCCACTTGACCCTATCCCCTCCTCTCTTCTCCAGACCATTTCCGGAGACCTTCTCCCCTACCTCACTTCGCTCATCAACTCATCCTTGACCGCTGGCTACGTCCCTTCCGTCTTCAAGAGAGCGAGAGTTGCACCCCTTCTGAAAAAACCTACACTCGATCCCTCCGATGTCAACAACTACAGACCAGTATCCCTTCTTTCCTTTCTCTCCAAAACTCTTGAACGTGCCGTCCTTGGCCAGCTCTCTTGCTATCTCTCTCAGAATGACCTTCTTGATCCTAATCAGTCAGGTTTCAAGACTGGGCATTCAACTGAGACTGCTCTTCTCTGTGTCACGGAGGCTCTCCGCACTGCTAAAGCTAACTCTCTCTCCTCTGCTCTCATCCTTCTAGACCTATCTGCTGCCTTTGATACTGTGAACCATCAGATCCTCCTCTCCACCCTCTCCGAGCTGGGCATCTCCGGCGCGGCCCACGCTTGGATTGCGTCCTACCTGACAGGTCGCTCCTACCAGGTGGCGTGGCGAGAATCTGTCTCCGCACCACGTGCTCTCACCACTGGTGTCCCCCAGGGCTCTGTTCTAGGCCCTCTCCTATTCTCGCTATACACCAAGTCACTTGGC
Organism: Salmo salar; assembly: GCF_965601325.2. Classification (NCBI taxonomy): domain Eukaryota; kingdom Metazoa; phylum Chordata; class Actinopteri; order Salmoniformes; family Salmonidae; genus Salmo; species Salmo salar. The sequence goes on from NC_138311.1 coordinate 7,892,674, forward strand.
TCTGTCATATCCTCACATGGTCTCTCATATCAATTGCTATGCTGATGACACACAATTAATCTTCTCCTTTCCCCCTTCTGACAACCAGGTGGCGAATCGCATCTCTGCATGTCTGGCAGACATATCAGTGTGGATGACGGATCACCACCTCAAGATGAACCTCGGCAAGACGGTGCTGCTCTTCCTCCCGGGGAAGGACTGCCCGTTCCATGATCTCGCCATCACGGTTGACAACTCCCTTGTGTCCTCCTCCCAGAGTGCTAAGAGCCTCGGCGTGACCCTGGACAACACCCTGTCGTTCTCCACTAACATCAAGGCGGTGACCCGATCCTGTAGGTTCATGCTCTACAACATTCGCAGAGTACGACCCTGCCTCACACAGGAAGCGGCGCAGGTCCTAATCCAGGCACTTGTCATCTCCCGTCTGGATTACTGCAACTCGTTGTTGGCTGGGCTCCCTGCCTGTGCCATTAAACCCCTACAACTCATCCAGAACGCCGCAGCCCGTCTGGTGTTCAACCTTCCCAAGTTCTCTCACGTCACCCCACTCCTCCGCTCTCTCCACTGGCTTCCAGTCGAAGCTCGCATCCGCTACAAGACCATGGTGCTTGCCTACGGAGCTGTGAGGGGAACGGCACCTCCGGACCTTCAGGCTCTGATCAGGCCCTACACCCAAACAAGGGCACTGCGTTCATCCACCTCTGGCCTGCTCACCTCCCTACCTCTGAGGAAGCACAGTTCCCGCTCAGCCCAGTCAAAACTGTTCGCTGCTCTGGCACCCCAATGGTGGAACAAGCTCCCTCACGACGCCAGGACAGCGGAGTCAATCACCACCTTCCGGAGACACCTGAAACCCCACCTCTTTAAGGAATACCTGGGACAGGATAAAGTAATCCTTCTACCCCCCCCCCCTTAAAAGATTTAGATGCACTATTGTAAAGTGGTTGTTCCACTGGATATTATAAGGTGAATGCACCAATTTGTAAGTCGCTCTGGATAAGAGCGTCTGCTAAATGACGTAAATGTAAATGTAAATGTAAACCGGCCATATACATTCCCCACTATCCACCCCCTCCCCATACAGCTCCCTACAGTTTGAAATAGCCAGATAACTCGGTTTCCATGTTGACCATATGTTTAAAGTACATGACTGTGGATGGTTGCATCTCAAATGGCACCCTATTCTCAACATACAGTAGTGCACTATAGTAGTGAATAGGGTGCCATTTGAATAGCGTGACCTACATAGTTTTACAGAGTTCCCTACATCCCTACTAAATTATGCATAGTCACTTTAATAACTCTACCTACATGTACATATTACCTCAATTACCTCGACTAACCAGTGCCCCCGCACATTGGGGGCACTGTACCGGTACCCCCTGTATATAGCCTCGAAATTGTTATTTTACTGCTGCTCATTAATTATTTGGTACTTTTATTTCTTACTTTTTTTAGGTATTTTCTTAAAACTGCATTATTGATTAAGGGCTTGTATGTAAGCATTTCACTGTTGTTTTCAGTGCATGTGACAAATACAATTTAATTTTATTTGTGTCCGCCACTCACGAGAAGGGAGTGAAGTCCTGACACATCAAAAGGTGAAAAATTCACATGCTTGTGGGTGAACGCCAACATATACAGATAAAATGGATTTCAGGGCACGTACCGTAACTGTTGGTCTGTCGTCCTCAACCCACACATATTTTTGTACCTCCGCGTCCCATTTGAAAGTACCCTATGGGGAGACAAAGGAGGCACTACAATTGTGCGTAAAAATATAAACGCAACATACAACAATTTCAAAGATTTTACTGCGTTATAAGGAAATCAGTCAATTGTAATTCATTAGGCCGTAATGTATGGATTTCACATGACTGGGAATACAGATATGCATCTGTTGGTCATAGATACCTTAAAAAAAAGGTAGGGTTATTGATCAGAAAACCAGTCAGTATCTGGTGTTACCACAATTTGCCTCATGCAGCAGGACATATCTCCTTCGCATAGAGTTGATCAGGCTGTTGATTGTGGCCTGTGGAATGTTGTCCCACTCCTCTTCAATGGCTGTGTGACATTGCTGGATATTGACGGGAACTGGAACATGCTGTCGTATACATCAATCCAGAGCATCCAAAACATGCTCAATGGGTGACATGTATGGTGAGAATGCAGGCCATGGCAGAACTGAGCCATTTTCAGCTTGCAGGAATTGTGTACAGATCCTTGAGGAATGGGGCCGGGCATTATCTTTCTGAAACATGAGGTGATGGCAGCGGATTTTTTTATGTATTTCACTTTTATTTAACCAGGTAGGCCAGTTGAGAACAAGTTCTCATTTACAACTGCGACCTGGCCAAGATAAAGCAAAGCAGTGCGACAAAAACAACAACACAGAGTTACACATAAACAAACGTACAGTCAATAACACAAAATAAAATAAAAAATTATGAATGGCACGATGAATGGATAAATGGCACGACAATGGGCCTCAGGATCTCGTCAAGGTATCTCTGTACAGTCAAATTGCCATCAATAAAATGCAATTGTTTTTGTTGTCCCTTGCAAATGCCTGCCCATACCATAACCCCACCAGGGGGCTGTTTACAACGTTGACATCAGCAAACCGCTTGCCCACATGACGCCATACACGTGTTCTGCGGTTGTGAGGCCAGTTGAATGTACTGCCAAATTCTCTAAAAGGATGTTGGAGGCGGCTTACGGTAGAGAAATTAACATTACATTTTCTGGCAGCAGCTCTGGTGGACATTCCTGCAGTCAGCATGCCAATTGCACGCTCCCTCAAAACTTGAGACATCTGTGGCATTGTGTTGTGTGACAAAACTGCACATTTTAGAGTGGCCTTTTATTGTCCACAGCAAAAGGTGCACCTGTGTAATGATCATGCTGTTTAATCAGCGTCTTGATATGCCACACCTGTCAGGTGGATGGATTACATAGGCAAAGGAGAAATGCTCACTAACAGGGATGTAAACAAACTTGTGCACAAAATTTGAGAGAAATATGCTTTTTGGACGTGTGGCACATTTCTGGGATCTTTTATTTCCGCTCATGAAATCAACACTTTACATGTTGCGTTTATATTTTTGTTCAGTGTAGTAAAAACCCATCATGTGGCGACATTACCAAACCTACAACCAGTACATAGCCAAGCCTTGCTGCTCAAACTCTGTGACCTTTGAAATGTCACAGATAACCTGGTTTTAACCTTAATTTTAACACAAAAATGTCAAACGATCATACCGGGCCTTTCTTCTTCCCGTCCAGTTTCCCTTCCACATCGCCACTTCCGCCATCTCCTGAAGCCTGGGCGGGGAGAGACCAGAGGTGTATTCATTAGTGCAAACCCGTAGCAAAATGTTTTGCAATGAAAAACTAGTGTTTCTTCAGGTAGGTCCCTTCCGATTTCAGCCCCTTTGCTTCTGTTTGGTTCCTATTGTTCCCTCTAAGTTCCCTCTAAGTTTAAGCCTCCCCATATCCTGCTAAGGCAACAACTGTATAAGCGCTACGCTGCGCCACCTATGTTAATGTATGGGTGGGCGGGTCAAGGGTCACTTACCACATCCGAGTCGTCCCCTTCCTCCTCACACTGTCTTTCAGCAGCCCGGGGGTTTCCAACAACCCTCAGCTCCCCAATCACCCCCTATGAAGGAAAACACACACAGGCAAGCGCATATACGCAGGCAGACACAGACACACAGTTGTCAATACATGGCCTTTGATGTCTGGTGTCTGTATGTGTGTGGGGTGATATAAAACAAGGCATGTTGCGGTGCTGCTGCACAGCTGGTCCTACACCTGTACACGTTTGCTCTAAACATAAACAAACATAAATCAAAAAATATATCTTCCCTCTGAAGTCCTGTGTCTTCAAACATGTGTACCTGATCTGTGTGGTGGATTTGTTGTGGAACTCCCCCCTCGTTGAAGAAGCTGAGGGGTTTATTACAGTTGTCCCAGTGGTGAGCAATGAAATGGACGCATGTGATATGACACTCTCCTCTTCCACGGCCCCAGTCCATCAAACTCGCCACCACAGGAGCTTCTTTCAATGTCTCGCATTAATAGCATCTTATCAAGTCAATCAAAAAGCCAATCATGTGATTCAGGGGAATTTGCTTTTAACATGTTTTAAACGGATAAAAGCTCTAGTTCTGAAGAGCTTCTCTTTCGATGAATGCCCACAAATGTGTTCACGAGCCTTCAAAGTCCCTAAATAGCTGTCAAATATATTTATTTCATTGATTTTATGAGGAGCTGAGTCTGTACACCCTATGTGCCTTTTCGTTTTCCACTGTTACTTCCAGGCCTGGGAGCAGGTACTATCTTACCCTATCATAACCAAAAATAACAGGTTATATTACTCTGTTATTTATGTTTCTGTTGTCATTTGAGTATGTGTAAATGAACAATGTATAGCTTTAAAATATGTTAAAACTATCATGTCAATCTCATGGACTATCGACACATTTGACTTAAGTGGTTACATGTCTCTGGCCTGTACCTCCTCAGTGCAGGCATAAGGGTTCAACACCATGCGTTGAGTCAACAGATAATGCAATGATAAGTGTCTGAACTCGGGCAATGCCTGGGGTCTATGTAAACAACCATTGTTTGCCTCAGCTGTCTCTAAGAACTGTCTTTAAAAAGATGAAAACCTCCCTTCCACACAGCTTGGAGAAAAGAAAAGAGGCAATGCCCTGACATTTGGCCAAACCCCTTTGTCTAAATCCCCTCATTTGGTCTTGTCAAGATAGGACAGACCAACTGAGCTGTCTTGAACCCAAATGAGAGCTATTTGGGATTCTGCTCTGAGCATTCCGAGGCCCTGAGGTGTACTTTGCTTGAAGACATGCCCAGAAAATGCCCAGCAAAAACAGTCAACAGTGGGTAGAACTACACACATTCCCATATTTTAAAGGCCATGCCATGGACATAAAATGAACCCATGTCCGTCAGTCTTTTTCTATGTCTATCTCTGGGTTAATACGCACAAAAAGACAACTCCCTTGAGTTGAGGTTTTTGTATTGTCCGTTCATACTTTATTGGAATAAAGATAGAGGCTGAGTCACTGGCCTACTGGTGTTCTTCCATGCCGTCCATGGGAGGGGTGCGTCACTTGAGTGGGTTGAGTCACTGACGTGGTCTTCCTGTCTGGGTTGGCGCCCCCCCCCCCCCCCCCCCCCTTGGGTTGTGCCATGGCGGAGATCGTTGTGGGCTATACTCGGCCTTGTCTTAGGACGGTAAGTTGGTGGTTGGAGACATCCCTCTAGTGGTGTGGGGGCTGTGCTTTGGCAAAGTGGGTGGGGTTATATCCTGCCTGTTTGGCCCTGTCCGGGGGTATCATCGGATGGGGCCACAGTGTCTTCTGATCCCTCCTGTCTCAGCCTCCAGTATTTATGCTGCAGTAGTTTATGTGTCGGGGGGCTAGGGTCAGTCTGTTACATCTGGAGTATTTCTCTTGTCTTATCCGGTGTCCTGTGTGTATTTAAATATGCTCTCTCTAATTCTCTCTTTCTCTCTTTCTGTCTTTCTCTCGGAGGACCTGAGCCCTAGGACCATGCCTCAGGACTACCTGGTATGATGACTCCTTGCTGTCCCCAGTCCACCTGGCCGTGCTGCTGCTCCAGTTTCAACTGTTCTGCCTGCGGCTATGGAACCCTGACCTGTTCACCGGACGTGCTTGTTGCACCCTCGACAACTACTATGATTATTATTATTTGACCATGCTGGTCATTTATGAACATTTTAACATTTTAACATTTTGACCATGTTCTGTTTTAATATCCACCCTGCACAGCCAGAAGAGGACTGGCCACCCCTCATAGCCTGGTTCCTCTCTAGGTTTCTTCCTAGGTTTTTGGCCTTTCTAGGGAGTTTTTCCTAGGGAGTTTTTCCTAGCCACCGTGCTTCTTTCACATGCTTTGCTTGCTGTTTGGGGTTTTAGGCTGGGTTTCTGTACAGCACTTTGAGAATATCAGCTGATGTACGAAGGGCTATATAAAAATAAATTTGATTTGATTTGATTTGATATCATTGCTTCCTCTGACCATGTTTTAAATCATCCAATTATCTTGGTTTAGTCAGACAGGGTTTACCATCTGTAAATGTATAGACAGCAAGTAAAACAATAATTACAACGCTGTCTAACTTACAGAAATATGTAAGTTAGTCAAGCAATAAAAAATACATTCAATATTGAGCTATTGGTCAAAAGGCAGGTCAAATGTCTTTCTCTTGCAGTATGTGTTTATACCTGTTCTCATTCTTACATCATATGATTGCATGGCTTACCATGTTGAGTACTCCCAACAGCACATATTTTTGCAAATAAGATGTGCTTGTCCAGGGCTACAATAAAAATTAGTAATGTTGGGGGTACTTAAGGACTGGAGTTAGGAAACACTGGCTTAAGATACTGACTTGAATCTTATTTTTGGAGCGGGATCAATTTAAGTTCAATCTCAACTTTTGCTTTATCCTAGCAACATTGTCCCAGCGCAAGCCAAATAGTCTGAAATAAACTGCACTCAATTTCATTCATTAATTTCAAACAAGGTTCATTCTCAGAATGTTAGGTCTTAGTCTTTACAGATTTGAATGTACAACTGGTAACACTTCAGTATAGGGATGACATTAAGTCACTGATTTGCAATATAAGTAGCATATTCATTGTTTCCTTATTCACGCAAGTAGAAAATAAAACACTGAATAAAGGCTTGATGAATAGCTTATAGCACACAAAGACCTAACTAGCTACTTATTTATACACTTTTAAACTGCATATTAGTGACCACTACGTGATTCATATGCTTAAATATTACCCTACAATCTACTGAATGAGGAGATACAACACATTCAGATAATGATGTCAGCAAAAACTAAACAAAGGGCACCGTCAATAGGCACCATCTTGCTTGTGCTCGGAACATAAGGCCAATTGTCCTGGTCACAGAAGCACCTGTCTACTTGTGCCCTCTGCTTACAGGGATACCTGTCTATGTGTGCTGGGTGCTGCAGAGCGACTGTATAAGGGTCAGCTGCAGTGGTCACAGGGGGGTGGAGTGGAGGGCCAACTGGAGCTAATTGATCCCCCACCATGAAGTCCACCAATTATACTTCTGTGTTTCCCAGGAGGAGACAGGGGATGGTCGGGGTCAGACCACTTTTACGTTTTGATTTAAAGCAGGCCAATTAAAGGCAATCAAATCATAAAGGGGTTGCCAAACACGACGGTTTCTGTTTCACGTGTCTGAATCAGCCTGACTAGGAGGGCAACACTGTCTGGTCTGATTTCCAATTCCACTTGCCCCTGACACCGATATATTTCTCAAGTAGGAAATGTTATAAGGATAGTAGTGCTTGAGATAAGCGCACATAAGTCAAAACTATGAATTCATCTTGGACTGCATCGGATGTTCTGATTTATGAGTTTGAGCCAGAATTGTGGACTACAGATCCTACTCTTATGCTATTATTACGCCATAGGCTATTCAGGATTGGGCCCTAAGTAAAATATAAGACAGGGTTTGAATTGCCTTTCAAGTCCTTCAATCCAGGAAATTACAAATGACACATTTTTGCATTGACCAAGTTGAAACACAACGGACCCCGACTCTGATATTAAAAAAGTCCAGTCATTGCATGATACATACCAGGAACTTATCGGGATCGGCCCCTCCGGCTTGACCCACGAACACGCCGGCTCCTGGCTCCAGCTCCATCTCATCCGGGGACCTCTCAAAGCGTACCACCTGGGGTTGGTCGTCGCAGTTGATGTAGAAGGTGACCTTGTCGTCCAGCACGGAGATGGAGAAGCGGTTCCACTGGTCAGCCAGATTGTGCACGGGGAAGGTGGCCGCCACGTACGACACCTGCGAGTCGGGCTCCGTGTAGTAGAAGATGACATTCTGCTTGCTCGCCTTGACCGGCGACAGCTTGACGCCCACATACATGATCTTCTGCGAGGCGTCTGTGACCGAAAAGATGACTCCGCCCTTGGTGGACTGGGGCTTCAGGTTGAAGAGGAGGGAGAAGTCCCGGTAGAAGGGGCTGGGAAGATGGGCACGTGCCAACTGGCCCGTGTTGGCGTCGGGACCGAAGACGTAGCCGGGGCTGTTGTCGGGACCATAGATCTTGGTGATCTCCTCTGGGGGAGGGTCCCCGATCAGGTGCAGGAGGGAGACACCGATCTCATCTACAGAAGAGAAACAGGAAGTTAGTACACATCACACAGGAAACGCCGATGACGGGGTGGGCTGCATGGCGAGATTGGGTTAGCGTGCTCTATTAGTGTGTTGGGTTTTGACACTGTGAGTTTTGGTCTGCGAGGTAAAAGCAGACCGCCAACACTTTCTTAGTAGTGTTTTTTTGGGAGGGAAGGGGGCAGCAATGTTAATAAACCCAGTGTCCAGAGTCACTTGAAGATCTGCATTAATGTAATGATATTTCAATGATTCCTGGTCTAATATTTAAGAGAAATATGACCTGACATGGGAAACATCATTGGACTTGTAAAACATCTATCACAACTTCAAGATAAATTGTGCATTGCATATCAACATGTCAATCAGCTCCACACGATAATGGTAATTAGATATCAGGGAAACATTACAAACAAATACATTATATGGCTGTAGTTAATTGCAACTGACACATAGCCAAACAAACCACTGTGCTAGAATACTTTGCAAAGCTACAGTAAACAATGACCTTTTGCTCTTAACTTTTGAATCAACCCTATATGTGAGGATTTCTCAAAGGGCCTAATTCAAATAAGCCAACTCCTACTGCCTGCCTTCAAATAATGGAGTGGGTTACAAAAACTAATAGCAACTATGACATCCCCCAAAAAGCATGGGGAGAACACTTCTCCTGGGACCTACAAGAATCTAGATCCCTTCAACAGACGGAGTTATTTTAGCCCAAAGCCCCTTGTGAATGCATGCCAACATGACATTCTTCCCTCACTGACATTGGATAAGGGGAACTCCATGCTAGCCAGTCTCAGAATGTTTTAACATGGGGTCAATGAAGGACAGGCACCACACGCAAAAATGTAATTTTTGCAGCTCCTTATCAATTTTGACATTTTGGGGAAATTTTGGTCCATTTAAAATAAAATTTTCAAAAAGTAGATGAAAATGTATATTTTTGTTAGTTTATCATACTAGCATTATCAAAATGTCATGAATTGTAACCACTTTTAAATAGACATACATCCATAATTTCAAAGCTCATGTAAGGGGTGCGTAACTGGTGGCAGGGAAGTCAGACTCAGGAGAGCAGAACTGGGTAATATCCGGAGCAGTTTAATTATCAAAACCAACGGCATCCAGAACTACAAAATATGGGTACAAAACCCGTCGCTCACCAGTCAAAATGTGCACAAGCACTTACAACAAACAATTTCACACACAGACATAGGGGGAACAGAGGGTTAAATACATGACAAGTAATGAGGGAAATGTAAACCAGGTGTGTGGGAAAACAAGACAAAACAAATGGAAAATGAAAGGTGGATCGGCGATGGCTAGAAGACCAGCGACGTCGACCGCCGAACGAACAAGGAGAGGAACCGACTTCGGCGGAAGTTGTGACAGCTCACTTCATTGAATCCCATCACTACATTGAATCCTTTTCATAGATAATGTTACAAACCGGAATATATGTAGTAACTGACCTTGAAGAGATGGTGATTGGGTTTAATAGGTGTTTGGCATTTGGTAGTCTAATTGCAGTGTACTTTCCCCGAAAGTCAGACTCTTCCTGCACGCCAACACATTTTTCTCAGCCTCTCAGAAGCATCTGCATTCATCACAATTTGTGTGGTTATCTTTAAACATATTATTCAGACTTATACATAGGGAATTGTTGATATGTTGTCCAAAAAAATCCTAGATGACATTTTCTTCAAAAGTATTTACAGATAAGATGAAATAAGTATTTATCCGCAATCTGCTGTGTGTAAGTCCAGAGTGTCTTAACCAAAAAATGTAGGCTGACTTCATACAATGTCCCGATTTTTTTTGTGTGTTACATGCAAACACAGTATGTGCATATTTAATGAATTCCTTTTTTTTTTTATTATGCTATTAGGGTATGGTGCCGCTCATTCCTATAATTTCCATTGTTACATAACACTAATATGTGAGAAAAATATCTTTGTGAACAAATGTTTCATTTTGTCGTTATAGGTTGGTAGCAACATGTGAAAATTGTTGCGGTAATCTGTTGCAGCTCAAGTCGACTACCACGCCCACAATGCAATGCTCTCTCTATGGGCTGGCTGGACGTAGCTACAATAATAATAAAGTCAATATCAGCATGTGAAATAGCTATTTAGCTGTGAAATCACCTAAACAAACTGCACTTTCAATATAGCAGTCTACAATCTCACCATGTTCAACCAGCATATCCATGTGAGTCGAGTCTGCCATTCGAATGGCACTATGCAATGCACTGAAGAGGCAGAAAAATAGGAGAAATGTGTTAGTCCCTCTGTTAAATTACAAATTCCTTGAGGTTGGAATATCTCAAAGGCATGATCAATGGCTCATTCGAGAGAAGACAACCTCCCACGTTATGACATCAGCCAGTATTGAAATCTGACATGTATGATAGACGTTTTCGCGATCTAAAAGTCATATTCCTGTTAACTTCCAGTGTAGTGAGAGAGGCTTTAAATTATTTAACTAGGCAAGTCAGTTAAGAACAAATTCTTATTTTACAAAGACAGCCTACCCCGGCCAAACCCTCTCCTAATAACCCGGAAGACGCTGGGCCAATTGTGCGCCGCCCTATGGGACACCCAATCACGGCCGGTTGTGATACAGCCCGAGATCGAACCAGGGTCTGTAGTGATGCCTCTAGCACCAAGAAGCAGTGCCTTAGACCGCTGCACCACTCGGGAGTCTTAAATGCTATGTCATACCGGCCAAATGTATGTATGTATGCTTGAACGGGAATAGCTCAGATACAGATGAAAACATGAAATGACCCAGGTAATCGACAGAACATCGCCGAGAGATGCGCAAAAACAACATAGCATTCAAAATGGGTGAATCATTACTTTAAGTGACCCCATACTTCTTTTGATTTCAAACGACAGGATTTCAAATAGGTCCAAGGGGGATATGACCGACTGTATGCAATATTGCAAGGCATGAAGTGTACAACCAGTGTCTGAACCTTTTTTCGTTGTCTGTATAAATTTGAAGTGACTCTAGGATCTTACAAGATCGTTAACAAAGTTTGACACAGCTAAACAGAAAACGGTAAGTCTGATTGAATAGACTTTGTAAGCTTTTTCTAACAAGTGCCTCCGACTGCTTTTTCCAATGTGTGTCGAAATTTGAATCACTTCTCACGCAATCATGTTTTGGAAAAAAAGTTAATCTAGAAAAGGGAGGATGGTCATCCTTGATTGTACTGCAATTGAAATCAGAGTTCATTAACACAGTATGCTTCAGTTAGATCAGATGCACTTAAAACACTTCCTAAGACCATTGAGATATTATCACCCAGATTCTTGTTCCAGGGTGTTACGGATACAGGTAGTGTGTATCCTGTATTTGTATTTATTTTCTCTCCTCCTCCTCCTCACAGGTGACAATCATCACTCCCCAATCAGTCATCAATCAGTCCCCAATCAGAAGACACCTGTTCCTTTTCCCTCAACCTATCACAGCCCCTTTCCCTTGGTTTAAAAACCCAGTCAGTTGTTTTCTCCCCAGATCAATCTTTGTGTTCATTCTCTCAATCGCTCGTGTCCAAGCTCTAGCTCCCTGTGTCTCGCTCTATATCTCTGTATTGATCTCTTTTGTTTTTGCAACTACATGTCACATTTGTCCGGTAATCCTGTGAGTATTGTTTGGTTGTTTGTTTATTTGGTGGGAAAAGGGGGTACCAAGACAAGTCGCCCATGGGCATACATTACCCGTAGGAATACTGTGTAAGTACCCTAGTTAGAACTGGGCGGACCACCCTCTGTATTTTTGGTTAGTTAGCTGTTGTGGAAATAGGCTAGTCTAGCTTAGGGGTGTTTTTGATTATTGTTTCTTTGCTTGGGTCCAGCTCAGCCCCTTTTCTCACACCCCTTTACCGTGTGTTTAAAATAAACCTTTTGAGTTTGACGGTAGATTTCAGTTGTCTGTGGTTTTTGGTTCTCACTGTTACATGTCACGATTTTAATTTGCATGATTTATGTTACGGGTCTCATATCCATCCCCCCCCTAGACCGCTGGGCCAAAGGGATTCGTAACACAGGGGTATACTGTTGATGTACATGTAAACCAAATGCTTATGACACTCATCACAACACATAATTAGGATGACAAGATTATCACAAAGAAACAAACCATACCAGTCAAACGTTTGGACACACCTACTCATTCAAGGGTTTTTCTTTATTTTTACTATTTTCTACATTGTAGAATAATAGTGAAGACATCAAAACTCTTAAAGTAATGATGGACTGTCATTTTTCTTTGCTTATTTGAGCTGTTCTTGCCATAATATGGACTTGGTCTTTTACCAAATAGGGCTATCTTCTGTATACCACCCCTACCTTGTCACAACACAACTGATTGGCTCAAACGCATTAACCTCTAGGGGGCAGTATTTTCACGGCCGGATGAAAAACGTACCCAATTTAAACAGGTTACTACTCCGGCCCAGAAAATAGAATATGCATATTATTTGGATAGAAAACACTGAAGTTTCTAAAACTGTTTGAATGGTGTCTAAGTATAACAGAACTCATGGCAGGCAAAAACCTGAGAAAAAATACAAGCAGGAAATGAACATTTTTGTGGCTGTACTATTTTCAAGTCATTGGGAATAAATCACACAGTGACAAAGGATTCATTTTGCACTTCCTATAGCTTCCACTAGATGTCAACGATCTTCATAAAGTTGTTTGAAGCGTCTATGATGAACAGAGACCGAATGAGAATTAAGGGAAGTTGACGTCCCTGGGAGGTTGTCACTTCATTATTGTGCGCACATGCGCGTTCATGTGAGGCTAGACATTTTTCAAAACTTGTTTCAAGACACAGGAGAGGTCGGGTTGAAATATTACTGATGTTTCACGTTAACCTGTTAGGGCTAGGGGGCAGCATTGACACGGCTGGATAAAAAACATACCCGATTTAATCTGGTTACCACTCCTACTCAGTAACTAGAATATGCATATACTTATTACATATGGATAGAAAACACCCTAAATTTTCTAAAACTGTTTGAATGGTGTCTGTGTATAACAGAACTCAAATGGCAGGTCAAAACCTGAGATTCCTTTACAGGAAGTGGCCTGTCTGACCATTTGTTGAACTTCTTTTCCATCTCTATCTTTTACTAAGGATCTCTGCTCTAACGTGACACTTCCCACGTCGTCCATAGGCGCTCAGAGCCCGGGAAAAAACAGAATGTCGTCATTCCAGCCCCAGGCTGAAACACATTATCGCCTTTCTCAAGTGGCCCATCAAGAGACACTAGCTTATGCGCGTGACCCCGACCGCCCCCGCCTTTGGGATTTTTTCCTCTGTTTGCCGAAAAGGAGATTCCCTGTCGGAATATTATCGCTTTTCTACGAGAAAAATGTCGTAAAAATTGATTTTAAACAGCGGTTGACATGCTTCGACGTACGGTAATGGAATACTTAGAATTTTATTGTCACGAATTGCGCCAAGCGCGTGACACTTCTTTACTATTTCGGATAGTGTCTGGAACGCACGAACAAAACGCCGCTATTCGGATATAACGATGGATTATTTTGGACCAAACCAACATTTGTTATTGAAGTAGCAGTCCTGGGTGTGTATTCTGACGAAGACAACAAAAGGTAATCAAACTTTTATAACAGTAAATATGATTATGGTGAGTGCAAAACTTGCCGGGTGTCTAAATAGCGAGCCCGTGATGCCTGGGCTATGTACTTAGAATATTGCAAAATGTGCTTTCACCAAAAAGCTATTTTAAAATCGGACATATCGAGTGCATAGAGGAGGTCTGTATCTATAATTCTTAAAATAATTGTTATGCTTTTTGTGAACGTTTATCGTGAGTAATTTAGTAAAATGTTAGCGAATTCCCCGGAAGTTTGCGGGGGGTATGCTAGTTCTGAACGTCACATGCTAATGTAAAAAGCTGGTTTTTGATATGAACTTGATTGAACAAAACATGCATGTATTGTATAACATAATGTCCTAGGGTTGTCATCTGATGAAGATCATCAAAGGTGAGTGCTGCATTTAGCTGTCTTCTGGGTTTTGGTGACATTATATGCTGGCTTGAAAAATGGGTGTCTGATTATTTCTGGCTTGGTACTCTGCTGACATAATCTAATATTTTGCTTTCGTTGTAAAGCCTTTTTGAAATCGGACAGTGTGGTTAGATTAACGAGAGTCTTGTCTTTAAAATGGTGTAAAATAGTCATATGTTTGAGAAATTGAAGTAATGGGATTTTTAAGGTTTTGAAAATCGCGCCACAGGATAGCAGTGGCTGTTACGTAGGTGGGACGAATTCGTCCCGCCTAGCCTAGAGAGGTTAAATGCCATCATGTCAGTGCAACTGACACGTTCGTCGTAGGAAGGAGACCAAAGCGCAGCGTGGGTATCGTTCCACATCTTTTATTTTAATGTGAAACTTTGCAAAACAAACAAACTACAAACAAAACACAAACCGTGACGAAAGAGGTGCAACATGCACTAACTCAAAATAATCTCCCACAAACACAGGTGAGAAAAACAACTACTTAAATATGATCCCCAATTAGAGACAACGATGACCAGCTGCCTCTAATTGGAGATCATACAAAAACCCCAACATAGAAAAAAGAAACTAGAACCAAACAACATAGAACTAGATAAACCCCCCCAGTCACGCCCTGACCTACTCTACCATAGAAAATAAGAGCTCTCTATGGTCAGAACGTGACAGCAACAGGAAACCTACAGCTGTGTTCCCCAAATATCTGTGCTCCCTCTTCTGTCACCCCGGGTGAATGGTATGGAATCAGTGCATAATAATGGGGGAAGTTTTGGAAATAAACAGAGAACACAAAGACGTGTGTCCTCTCGACCTCAAATCCGCATCTTGTGATTTGTAGTGAGAAAATGCACCTCTATTGCACGGTGATAAGCAAATAACCATGCACAAATTGTCCTATTTCATCATAATTGTAATTCAAAATATAAATCAATACATCTTTATAAATATTGAACATTATGGAAGATAAAAATCTTATCAGTCAAGGATAAAGAAGACACTTCAAATGGGAAGTAATGCAAAACAAATGTTTTTTTTTCTACAAAACCTCTACAAGTTTGTTTGATCATCTTTGAGCATCAGCTGATATGTTTTTTTCTCCTTTACAAAACATTATTTGAGAACCATCAGATGGCAGATAAACAAGTTCTATGAGTCATTATACAAGGTTCAAAGTCCTCCTGGGGATCTATGAGAAGCGTAGGCCATTAGGGTCTGCAGGTGGTTAGGTTGAAAGGTAAAATATATGAGGTAATCTACAAAGCTACGGAAGAGCACTCCTATAAACATAATAAAAAAAGGTGTCGAGTACATGGTCTGAAATAACAGAGGCCCCTTCCTGTGTCTCATTTATTGCATTGCCAATCTATCAGTGCGAGAGAGATTATAACATCATTTGACAGAACTGAAGAAAAAGCCAAACAACTCTCAAGTGGGTCATGTTCTGTTCTGCAACACAGCTACCGCATATCTACACTATATTGTTGGATTTAAAAGTTCAACATGCATAATACTGTATATGTGACTCGTTTTAGGAAACAAGGCGTATGTCACGCATCACTACTTTACAGGAGAGCCATTTGAACGTAAACTTTTTTGGCAGAAATGCCTTCTAGAACATGTGAACTGTCATTTGCCTTAATACAAATCTTGTATGCCATCTGTAAATAGGAATACAATTGTTAAATCATGAGCCTAGTTGGTTTAGTAACAGAAAAAAAGCATCCTTCCCGCTACCCATGATTGGCTAAAATAAAGAATGGGCAGGACATGCCGAGAGATGAGTTCAGAATGGTCTGCCATGTAGCACGCTTCTGTCTATTTGAGTTGGTCAGTATGTGTAGGTAATCCTGTCTAACACATTTAAATATATATATATATAGCGTAGTAGAACTACATAAGTGTTGCTCTCCACTTTCTGTTGGATCAAATTTTGTAATCAGTGGAATTTGAGTATGATAGCTAAGGTGATGGAGAAAACACCTGTCTCCGGATTACATCTTCAAACTAAGGGCAACCACGGCATCTATGACAAAGGGAGAAGCAGCCATCCATGTATAATGGGTAAGATAGTCTAGCTAGCAACATTTTCAGATATTACACGTTTCTAATTTTGTTAGAAAGTCGTTTTCATTTCATATTAAAGTGTACTGTTAGCTAGCTAGCTAACATTAGCTGGCTGGCTCGCTAGGTGTATATTATCCGTATCTCAGAGCCATTTGCTTTGCTAGTTATAGCCTAATGTTAGCTAGCTAACATTGAACCTGGTTGGCTCAAGTTGGTAGAGCATGGTGTTTGCAACGCCAGCATGGTGTGTGCAACGCCAGGGTTGTGGGTTCGATTCCCACGGGGGCCAGCACAAAAAAAAATTCATGAAATGTATGCATTCACTACTGTAAGTCGCTCTGGATAAGAGCGTCTGCTAAATGACGTAAATGTAGAAAAATATAAATGTTAGCTACCTGCAGATTCATGCAGGGTAGTAACGTCATGAGTTGGGATTATGGTTCATTGTTTAGCTACCTACATGTCTTAACCTCTCTGGGCTAGGCGGGACGAATTCGTCCCACCTACGCAACAGCCAGTTGAATCACGTGGCGCGATTTTCAAATACCTTAGAAATGCTATTACTTCAATTTCTCAAACATATGACTATTTTACAGCATTTTAAAGACAAGACTCTCGTTAATCTAACCACACTGTCCGATTTGAAAAAGGCTTTACAACGAAAGCAAAACATTAGATTGTCAGCAGAGTACCCAGCCAGAAATAATCAGACACCCATTTTTCAAGCTAGCATATAATGTCACAAAAACCCAGAAGACAGCTAAATGCAGCACTAACCTTTGATGATCTTCATCAGATGACACACCTAGGACATTATGTTATACAATACATGCATGTTTTGTTCAATCAAGTTCATATTTATATCAAAAACCAGCTTTTTACATTAGCATGTGACGTTCAGAACTAGCATAACCCCCGCAAACTTCCGGGGAATTTACTAACAATTTACTAAATTACTCACGATAAACGTTCACAAAAAAACATAACAATTATTTTAAGAATTATAGATACAGAACTCCTTTGTGCAATCGAGGTGTCCGATTTTAAAATAGCTTTTCGGTGAAAGCACATTTTGCAATATTCTCAGTAGATAGCCCAGCCATCACGGCTAGCCATTTAGACACCCACCAAGTTTAGCCCTGACCAAAGTCAGATTTACTATTACAAAAGTTTGATTGTCTTCGTCAGAATGCACTCCCAGGACTGCTACTTCAATAACAAATGTTGGTTTGGTCCAAAATAATCCATAGTTATATCCAAATAGCGGCGTTTTGTTCGTGCGTTCCAGACACTATCCGAAATGGTAAATCAGGGTCACGAGCATGGCGCAATTCGTGCCAAAACATTTCTAAATATTCCATTACCGTACTTCGAAGCATGTCAACCGCTGTTTAAAATCCATTTTTATGCCATTTTCCTCGTAAAAAAGCGATAATATTCCGACCGGGAATCTCCGTTTAGGTAAACAGAGGAAAGAAAACAAAGCATTCGGTCGACGCGGGCACGCGCCTGAGTCTCACAGTACTGTAACCAGCCACTACCCAAACGCGCTACTTTTTTTCAGCCAGAGCCTGCAAAGCCACGATTCAGCTTTTTGCCGCCTTCTGAGAGACCATGTGAGCCGTAGGAAGTGTCGTGTAACAGCAGAGATCCTTTGTAATGGGTAGAGATGGCAAAGAAGGCCAAGAAATGGTCAGACAGGGTACTTCCTGTACAGAATCTTCTCAGGTTTTGACCTGCCATTTGAGTTCTGTTATACTCACAGACACCATTCAAACAGTTTTAGAAACTTTGGAGTGTTTTCTATCCAAAGCCAATAATTATATGCATATTCTAGTTACTGGGCAGGAGTAGTAACCAGATTAAATTGGGTACGTTTTTTATCCAGCCGTGTCAATACTGCCCCCTAGCCCTAACAGGTTAACAAAATACTCCACTATGCAAGTAACCATTTCAATAGAATGTTAATGATGTCACTGTTGATAGATGTAGCTGGTAAATTAATTATTCTGCACACTCAAACGAGAGAGCTCTGAAATCGGATTAGATAGCCAGAGCACAGAATAACGGACAAACCTACGAATGCTCAACACCCATTGAATATGGCCGGTGCCAGTAAATGTTGGCAAAAAAAACCGTAAATTGTTGCCAGCAGCACAGTTGCAGTCACCAATGTTCTGTATAACATAAAAACAACCTAACCAGCTCTGCAAGGGCAGAGGAAAATAGTCAGAGTGAGTTGTGTCTAGAAGTAGCTAGCCAACGTTAGCCAGTTAGATTGGGTGCTTGACTGCTGTTGTTAGGACAGAACACCCTTAAGAGGGTGTAAACAATGCTGAATGGTTGTAGACAAAGAAGAGCTCTCAGTAGGTATACCAAAACATTCAAAGGCCATTTTCTCAAAAGTGAGGTTACACGTTTATCAACTTTCAAAGCGGAATTAATTTCCCATTGTTCCTCAACTGAAGTGTAGGACGTACCATTTTCTAGCTCTGAGTCTCTACTTTTATCCAATGTAAAATACACCATTTTAAATTTTGCTACAGAAGACCAAATCGAGCCGGTCTGTCACATATGACCTAACTAAGCAGACATAAGACACTAAACAGGACTAGGCATTTGTTGCTGCAAGTGAGGGCCCCACTCAAATCACCAGAGAGAGTTGTGAGTTCATGACTGTTGAACAGAAAACAATAAATCGTCATTCACACTGCCCTACAAGATGCTTGTCAGGATAAAGTGAGAATGACTGCTCGAGGGGCCACAGATGGACGGGCAGGCCTGCGCTTGCAGGTCGGCACAGGAACCCCCCTCACTCTCTCGGCCAGTTCTCAATGGTAAAAAGTCTGGTGGGGAGTGGGCCGGCAACTGGAGGGTTGCTGGCATCAAGTTCCTAGTCATAATTTCCTGTGCAAGGCACCACTTAACCCCTAAACGTCTGCAGGGGTGATGCACTTTGGCTGACATGTGGGGGTGTCTCAGGGTTTTTGGGATAAAACAAAAGGACAAAGATCTGTGTCTTGTGACAATAGACAAACAGAGCCTTGTCCCTCAGTCTGAGATCATAACGTTCCATCTGGAGGGAAAGTTTGCCTCCTCTCCACCTTCTTAATGCCCTTACCTCATTCTCCTATGATACGGTCATCTGATCTTTTCGATGAGTCCTCCTTTTCCTGGAACTGTGTGCTTCTACAGCATTCTGAGTTTTCTGAACACAAGCCCCCTCATTATGGAACAGTTCACCTATTATGCCGACCAGATCTAGTTTCACCCACAGGCATGGCCATAAACAATATCAAGGGAGCCTCAGTTGATATCTTAGGCACATATCTGGCAGTTCATGGCAATGTGTCCCTAAAATGACCTATGTTTCTCAGCATACTGATATAAACTGGGAGATGTTGACGTGCCTATTAAACAATGTAGAATAAATCACTCGTCAACAACAACGGCAAAGCGTCTTGCAACACAACGAGAAACGGAAGCCAATTGAATTACCCGCTTTATCATTTATGACTGTAAGGTTTTCCCCCTCAAATGTAAAGCCAAAGGAATGCCTTTGCTGATGTCGGTGAATGCACCCGTATTGTGTTGTCTAAAAGGCAGTGAGTCATTTGAAATGATGAAAACAAATTGGTCTGTGTGCAGGGGTTGGGCGATACGGCCCAAATATATCACGATATGTTTCACATTTTTGACGGTCTTTGGTGGTCTTTTATGTTTTTTAATAATAAAAGTTTTACATTTGCTCTATGAGTTGTGCATGACCCTAGAGTGGCAACACATACATTCTAAGTCACTTTAAATAGGGATTTCTCAACTCAGGTTGTTTTATTCTGTTCAAAGAAACTTCAAAACAAAAGTTGATATGATTTTAGCTAATTTACACACTGCCACATAGGGCTGCACGATATGGGTAAAAAAATCTAGGCCTTATTTTTAACAAAATATTGCAATTGCGATTTAGATCAAAACTAGCCTAGGCAGCCGATAGACGATAGTGCAGATCTAGAGGCCACTAAGGTTGATGTGCATTCCCGGTAATACAGTCGTGTCCCTTGTGGACTGGCTCGTATATTAAGTATCCTCCATTCAGGCTTAAAGGGCATAATTTTCCTCTTAAACTAGCTTTAACACAATTTTCCACGTCCATTTTGGGATTTTCACACCACTTAGGATGTTGCACACCCTTGGCTGAATGCGGTGTGCAACATCCTAAGTTGTCTGAAAATCCAAAAATGGTGGTGGAAAATCTGCTGGCTCGCCAATAAAGATAGTTAATGAGGAAAATTATCCCCTGATGGAGGATGCTTTATGTATGAGCCGGTCCACGGGCGACACGAGTGTATTACCGGGAATGCACATCAATCCTAGATGATAGCCACTATCGGCTGCCTAGGCTAGGTCAAAACACTTAGCTGAACTGTTGGAATCATGGAAATATAATGATTATTCAGAATGGAATAGTAGGCACTTTGAATACAGTGTTGTTTGACATGACACCAAATTAAAAAGCCAGGGAGGCATTCATAGAATTAGAAATTAGATTTCTAATAGGATCTCTATGGAGGCGTTATTGTCACAGGGTAGGAACCAAAGTGTTGGTCAGTGTTTCCCAGGGGAGTCGGATCCTATCATCTTTGGCTACATTAAATGTTGTATCTTACTTCATGTCGCTAAGCAGCATCTATTCCTCTCTGATTTAGAAGATGCTGTTGCACAAACAACATGCTGATTTAAGCTTACACCAGCACAGATATTAGGCTGTATTAGCTAGCTACGTTTGCTCTGACTCAGTAAATTTATTAGCTAGCTAGTTAGCTAGCCAGCGAGCTAACTAGCGATTAGTGGCTAATGATTTATTTTAGCCACAACTTGCTATGAAAAGACAACTAGCTGTTTGCAGATGGTAACATACTGTACACAAACTAAGTGTAATTATATAACACTTGCAAATGTATATTCAGAAGCAAAGTGGAAAGCAGCATAGTTGTCATCAACATATTGTTGCGTCTGCTGCAATGACCATGCAAACTGAAGAGTGAACAGTCGGCAAACAATCTTGTGGCCGAGCAACAACAACTGCACTCCTTGAGTGACAGGGGGAGGAGTTTGGTGAGAGAGAAGACTCAAGTAGTGGAGTAAAGTATAAAAATGGAGTGCCGTATCACATTTAACAAACCAAAACATTGAAATACCATTCTAGGAGGTAAAGAAAAAAACAAAACTGGTCCATGCATCAATACCGGTATACTGCCCAGCCCTATAATATTATCATTTTAACTAGGATCTCCATTCAACCCCCAGAAAAGCTTTTGTCATTCATTGACAGTTTAAGAAGACTTGATCTAGGCCAATCAGTCAGAAAAAAGTGCAGCTTCTGAAAGGGTCCTGCTGGGGTTGGTTCCCAAATTGTCCCATGTTGGGGAATAAAAGATTTGAAAATCTAGGGTTGAAATAAAATACGTAAACAATTACCATTCCAAAGGGATTTGTTTTTTGTACAGATATTTTTCTCATATCTTTAGCCTAATAGTGGCACAAATGACAATTTAAAAAAAATTATAAGAATGTAACCTTTATTTAACCAGGGGAAACACATCGAGACCAGGGTCTCATTTACAAGGGTGCTCTGGAAAAGAATAATCAACATTTACAATTAAAACAAATCACATTCAAAAGCGACAGATAAAATTACAAATCAATCAAAACAAGTGCAGTTCTCCTTCACCGCATTCCTAATTAAAGTCCCGAACTGACCCTTCGAGACCAGAGAGTCAAGCCTCAAAGTGGCCTGCAGGTCATTCAATGATCTAGGGGCACAATAACTAAAAGCAACCTTCCCGGACTCTGTGGAGACACGTGGAACCTCTAGAACCAGCCAGTCTTGAGAGCAAGTCTGATGGTAGCTGGATTTCCAATTAACCTCTCTAGGGGGTGTGGGACGCTACCGCCCCACCTGGTCAACATCCAGTGAAATTACAGAGCGCCAAATTCAAAAACAGAAATAGTCATTATAAAAATTCATAAAACATACAAGTGTTAAACATCGGTTTAAAGATTAACTTCTTGTTAATCCAACCACGGTGTCAGATTTCAAAAAGGCTTTACGGCGAAAGCATACCATGCGATTATCTGAGAACAGCGCCCAGCAGACAAATCATTACAAACAGTTACCAGCCAAGTAGAGGAGTTACACAAGTCAGAAATGAATCACTTACCTTTGATGAACTTCATAGGGTTGCACTCCCATTTACTCAATAAATGTTTGTTTTGTTCGATAAAGTTCCTCTTTATATCCAAAAACCTCCTTTTGTTCGCACGTTTTGTTCAGTAATCCACAGGCTCAAAGGCAGTCACAACAGACAGACGAAAAATCCAAAAAGTATCAGTAAAGTTCGTAGAAACAGGTCAAACGATGTTTATAATCAATCCTCAGGTTGTTTTTAGTCATAATAATCAATAACATTTCAACCGGACAATAGCTTCGTTAAAATAATAGGAAAACAAGAAAGGCGTGCTCTCGGTCGTGCGCATGAAAAACCTCTGGGATACTGCAGTGTCCACTCATTCAAAGTGGTCTTACTCCCTGATTTTTCAGAATACAAGCCTGAAACAATTTCTAAAGACTGTTGACGTCTAGTGGAAGCCATAGGAAGTGCAATTTGAGTCCTAAGTCAATGGATACTGTAATGGCATTCAATAGAAAACTACAAACATAAAATAATCCCACTTCCTGGATGGATTTTTCTCAGGTTTTCGCCTGCCATATCAGTTCTGCTGTCCCCACAGACATTATTTTAACAGTTTTGGAAACTTTAGAGTGTTTTCTATTATATGCATATCCTTGCTTCTGGGCTTGAGTAGCAGGCAGTTTACTTTGGGCACGCTTTTCATCCGGAGGTGAAAATAGTGCCCCCTACCCTAGTGAAGTTTTAAGAAGTGATGAGGTAGTATGGGAGTTTCTGGAGAACGGCTTTATATACAAATATCAGCCAATGTTGGGCCCTTCTGGTAGTCAGAGACTCCCAGCCAACAGAACTACTGTATATGAACGAAAATTGTCTCCTGTGATAAAAAATGCAGGGCTGAGTAATAGACTTAATCTAAAGGTTTTAAAACAGAGGCTGCTGCGTGCATGTAGATTATATCACCATAGTCAAGTACTGGGAGGAGCGATGCTTTACCAATCTTCCTCCTGTTTTCAAAAGTAAGGCAGGATTTATTTGTATAAAGGAAACCGATCTTAATTACCAATCTTTCTCAGTTTTTCAATGTGTGTTTTAAAAGACAGTTTTCATCAATCCAAATACCTACATACTAATGAGGGATTGGCTTAATTTAGGCTCCCTTGAAGGTGCAGCTACACAGATCTTTAGGTTCAATTTGACAAGACCTGGAGAACAACAAACTTGGTTTAATTAACATTTAACACTAATTTAAGATCTGTAAGCAATTCTTGAATTGAATCAAAGCTGAAGGTCGTTAATGGCCTGCTGCACTGAGGGGGCATCCGGATAGAGATGTTGGCCCCAGTTATTATTCAGGGACAAGCCAACATTATTCATGTAATCAACAGTAAAGGGCTTAATTCTGAGCCTTGTGGCCCTCCTTTGGTTATGTTAAGAAAATTAGACTGAACTCCATCAGCAGATATACAGGACATCTATCATGCAGGTAATTTTTTAACCAGCCGTAGGCCACTCGGCCTAGACCAATTTCGGGTAGCCTCTGTAGCAGGACTGCATGATCAACCATATTGAATGCTTTCGACAGATCAATATAAAAGGGCAGCGCAGTGCGGTTTCCTGTGTAGTTTGTTAACTATGTAATTTATGACTTGAGAAGCAGCCGAGATGGTGCTGTGTCCTGGTGAGAATTCAGAATACAATTTCTATCTAAAAAGGACCACACCTGAGAATTTACCAAGAGATCTACATTTTTTTGCTAAACATGAATGTTTTGAGATTGGCCGCTAATTATTATGATCACAGGGATCACTACCTTTGTGGAGTGAGAGAACAAAGGAATAATACCCAGAAGAATGGATAGATAAAAAATATGTGTCAAGGGCTCCACAATCAGAGGTGCAGCAAGCCATAGAAGACACGGGTCAAGCATGTCTGCCCCAATGGACTTCTTTAACATCAATAACTAAATGAGTGTCCAGAACTTTCTTAGTAGTGACTTGCTGAAGAGAGAACAGTTGGTCAACATTTACAGGAGCAGGCATGTCTGTGACTGAACAGAGATGCATCAGAGATGCATGTGTCATGAACATGTGTCATGAACAGTCTTTTCAGAGTTGTCCTTATTGCCCCTTTCAAATAAATCGCCCGCTGCTATAAAATGTTGGTTCAACTCGTTGGTAATTTGAGTTTTGTCTATTATATTATTGGAGTTTAACAGAACCTCATTGGCTAGAGAGGTGTGACTGCTTCTTTTAAGCAATTCAGAATATCAGATGTGTCTGGTTTGATCTGGTTTGGCTAGTACCTCACTGTGCGAAAATGGCTGGAAGGATTTTGAAGTCTGATATCTTAAAATGACACTAGCGTTTGGGACTTCTGTGTTATCAAGTTGTTTATTTAAATAACACAGAAGACAGGCAAGGAAACTTCCAACTTATTTTCCCATTCATTTTCCCCATTGGAAACAAGTGAGAGAGTTCAATGGTGCATATGGAAGATGCATTCAAGGTAAAAGTCATATTAAAATGTGGATGGAAAAGAAATGCATTGCACTCTGATGACCACCAGGTTGTACCCTTTTCATGCATCCAAAATTTTTGCACGTTTGGTGACGAGGCCTAAATTGCATTCTCTTTCAATATGACCATAGCGCATAACTTATGGCCTGTGGGGGGGAGGCATTCTAACGACATCGCCAGCAGTAAGACTTGAGCTCGATTTCCAAAAAGACAAGTGCTGACGGAGTGGGTACCACTTAAGCTCTGCAGACTCGGTACCGGGCCTTAATCATATCCCCTCAGAAAATGACGAGATGGGAATGCTATGCCTTGAGCAATTTGGCAGGGTGTTCCTTCAATGCTTCAATAAATAGCTCTGGGGAAAACAAAATGGCAACCAAAATGACCAAAAGTCATTGAAAACTGTTTAATCAAGAGGTACTCTGCATGGTCATAGTCCAGCTGAAAATTACTTCTGTATCTCTACTATACTAAGGACCATTTCATTGGCCTTCCCATTGTAACAGAAACCAGGGAGCTTGGAGCTTCTGTCAGTGAACAATTGAGAACATTGTGCCCATAATTGGAACCCTCAGAGTGCAGCTTAGAAATGTTTTTCCAATAGCTAACACCTGCGTGAGATCTGTGCCAGCTTTAAGCCTTCCTGTCATGGGATACAATATTAGACTCCCTGCATGGAACCACTGCATTGTGGATAATCAGTGTCAGACCCAGTATAGTATGAACCCCTGGGAATAGAAACCGCAAAGCCACAAAAACACAAACCCTAATATATACATGATCCCACTGCCAGAGTTTGTCTGGCAGTGGGGAAGACATACGGACCACTGTAGCAGTTAGCGATGTTGGGATTAACTATTTAAATTCAGTCAATTCCGGAAATGTTAAATTAAAGTTGAACTACATGGGTAATTGTGATTTTTGGACTATTACACCAATTGATTCTTTATGAATATAACTATATAAATGCCTTATGAGCCTAGTTCAACTGTCGTACCCCACTATAACCCAACATATAAGCTTGTTTTACTCCATTGTTTGTAATCAATGCAATTGTAAACAAACACTGTAGAGCATCAAAACATTGTTCAAACTATAATTTTGATATAATAGCTGGTTAGTCCTTGCATCCATAGTCAATGAATTTAAGAGTGATACATTTCTCCATCCCGCAGAGGGGTGACTACTTTGTTATAGTTTGAACTGCAGACTGCCCTTTTATGAAGCAATGTCTCCTTTTGTATATAGTTTATTTATTCAAACGAGACCAAAATAAACAAACAAGATACATACACATGCACAAACATATACAGCCTAACATCTCTATTCCCACCCACCCTATCCCATCAAGAGGTAGGCAGTCCTGTAGCCTGTGAAATGGCCAATAGGCCTACTGAATGATGTAAGTGCATACAAAACAACACAAGACAAAAAGAAAACAATGCATTGGAGATGTGCCAACAAATATTACAGGTCATTCTTCTTTTCCATTTTTACATGGTCATAAGATTCATACGGAACATCATCCTATACATTGGCCAATGTAAACACAATTCAGGGAGACAATTTCATTCATCATCAGGTCATAATCTGGTATGGTTACACATTGAAGGGAGAATATCATTCATGATATAGAAATGTGGGGGTATCTAAGAGCATGGATAACTAGTTACTAGCTCCACCTGCTGACCACTGCAGGAATGGACCCCATACTAGGTCAGTCAATGCCCTTACCCAATGTCTCCTTCTTTTCAAAGAGGACTTTCTTGGACATTTCTCCAATTTGTCACATTAAAACAAATCAAATGTAAATGCAATTGACCCCAACAACCCTGAAATCTGTAACCGCTTATCTTTCAAAGGAAAGCAAGTGACCATGACAAAACCCTAGACATTACTAAAATGGCTAATGAGTTAAACCATTTGATTTCATGCCACTGGGGTGCTCCCAGTTATTAAAGTGGTAGAACTACCCACTATTTGATCCACTCATGCACAAGGGCAACATCAGTGCAATGTTCCCATGGGCAGTGACCCTCCCACACATCTCTCCATATAGAAAGTGTGTAAACTGCCTCATTATACTCTGCTGTGCAGGGCCCTGATGAAGTCAACATGCAACTGTGAACCCACCGAGCACCCGCCCAAATTCCGGCTCAGAATTATGAAGGGAAGCGATGAGAGACTCTTCCATAAGCAGCCCATCAACATTGAAATAACAAGTGGGGGCATGAGGGGGTACAGATAGGGATAAAGAAAGTGCCCTCTCCTACACACGATGGCCACAGGAACTGTAGATAGTAGGAAGTGTCTGAAATAGTAGCCATGACGAAGCACACACCCAACACTATGAAAGTATTTACCAGTGAGGGAAGGATGTGGTGGAAGAGTGTTGGGGGTTGGAAAAATACCCATATTAAGTTACCCTGGGCTAATTAACAACGAAACAGACCGATTTTGGCTTTAGGGTTGGTCTTTACAGGTTGTGAAACATTAGCTCGGCTATTCAACTGTGACCTGCACTCTAATGAAAGCTGAAGCCATCAACCTGTTAACGTTTCAACACTGAGCTGCACCACTGCAGTTCACTTCATAAAATCAAGCAATTTTGCTATCATAACAGGTACCACATGAGTAGTGTAATATACAGTATGACCAAAAATCTTTTACAAAAGTAAATCACACATTTGTGCATGTTTTAGGGCAATTATGTTTATGTGGCATACTCAGCATCTCAGTGATCACCCAAAAACAAAGTAATATGAGAGCCATTTGTTACACACCAGCTGATGGACTTCAACCAAGGGACCAATATGTGGGTGAATGCTACCAGATGGTCTTTTAGTGGGATTTTTTTGTTGGTCTTGACTAAGCTGATAGGCTGTAATGGATAGATAGAGCTGTACCTCAAGGCAGCTCTAATAGGCAATACCAAGCACAGATGCCTCAGCCTCACTGCTGAATTGCTGCTCTTAGATATCGGCAATAAAATTCCTGTCCTTGAGGACTAATTTTATAACATGAGTGCAGAGCATGACTTGCCCTAAGGTCATTTACAATGTGACTTATTTAATTTAGCTGGCACATACTCTGAATGTTTCAGAGAATCACATGGTGTTTCCTACATTTCTGAGACTTTTCAGATTCACTCTACAGATTCACTTAGTGTCGGACCAGAGACATCTTGTCCACTAAAGCCTGTCAGTGGAGCAAGCTGTCTAGAGATAGCAGTGCCGTAAAAAGAGATAGTGTAAAGCCGGATGATATGAATGTGAGCACTGAAACTCCAAATACACCACCCTGATCAGGGTGAAATGGCATCACACTCCACCACTATACTTATTTGACAACTTCGTAATCTGGAGCCATTTTCAGTACCTTTAAACAACTACTTATTGTAAATATTTATGGGGTCTTAATATGGCAAACAATGTGTCTCTTCTTTTTGAATTACTTATTCATAGAAATGTACACTATATATACACAAAAGTATGTGGACACCCCTTCAAATTAGTGGATTGGGCAATTTCTGCCACACCCGTTGCTGAGAGGTGTATAGAATCGAGCAAACAGCCATGCAATCTCCATAGACAAACATTGGCAGTAGAATGGCTGCTCAATGACTTTCAACGTGGCACTGTCATAGGCTGCCACCTTTCCAACAAGTCAGTTCGTCAAAATTTCTGAAATGCTAGAGCTTCCCCGGTCAACTGAAAGTGCTGCGAAGTGGAAAAGTCTATGAGCAACAACGGCTCAGCCGTGAAGTGGTAAGCCACACAAACTCACAGAACGGAACCACCGACTGCTGAAGCGCATAAAAATCGTCTGTCCTCAGTTGAAACATTCACTACCGCGTTCCAAACTACCTCTGGAAGAACTGTTCGTTGGGAGCTTCATGAAATGGGTTTCCATGGAATAGCAGCCACTCACAAGCCTGAGATAACCATGTGCAATGCCAAACGTCGGCTGGAGTGGTGTAAAGCTCGGCGCCATTGACTCTGGAGCAGCGAAAACGAGTTCTCTGGATTGATTAATCACGCTTCACCATCTGGCAGTCCGATGAACAAATCTGGGTTTGGTGGACATGAGGGGTTTGGTGGACGCTACCTTCCCGAATGCATAGTGCCAACTGTAAAGTCTGGTGGAAGAGGAATAATGGTATGGGGCTGTTTTTCATGGTTCAGACTAGGCCCCTTAGTTCCAGTGAAGGGAAATCTTAACGCTACAGCATACAATGACATTCTAGACTATTCTGTACTTCCAACTTTGTGGCAACAGTTTGGGGAAGGCCCTTAACTTATTCAGCATGACAATGCCCCTGTGCACAAAGCGAGGTCCATACAGAAACGGTTTGTTGAGATCAGAGTGGAAGAACTTGACTGGCCTGCACAGAGCCCTGACCTCAATCCCATCAAACATCTTTGGGATGAATTGGAACGCCGACTGTGAGCCAGGCCTAAACGCCCAACATCAGTGCCCGACCTCACTAATGTGCTTGTGGCTGAATGGAAGCAAGTCCCCGCAGCAATGTTCCAACATCTTGTGGAAAGCCTTCCCAGAAGAGTGGAGGCTGTTATAGCAGCAAAAGGGGGACCAACTCCATATTAATGCCCATGATTTTGGAATGAGATTTTCGACAAGAATGTGTCCACATACTTTTGGTCATGTAGTGTACCTACACCACCTCCTCTCCAACATTGTAAGAAGCGTTTTATGTTTCATGTTTTTCCATTTTAGGAAATGTGCCTGCTGAAGTATTTTAAAAAGTTATGTGCAGATTCAGAAAAACGCCTAGAAAAGAAAATGCACTCATTTGACATAGAAACCATGAGCATATCTGTTTCCACATTACTACCTGGCAAAGAGAAGAAAGTAAATTGGAGCTCAACATGTGGTTTAGAGATTTTGCCACGGCATGCTTAGGCCAAAAGTGAATCCTGAGAGCCCCCACTCACTGTACCATAACAGCAGGGTGGGATCTAATCATGAGATCGGAGGCTAGAAAGGTCAGTGTTCGGCTGAGAGCTGACTTAACTGAATATAATGAGCTACCATCCTGGTACACTGATGGCATAGGCAAATTATTGCTCAACCCAACTTCTCCCCAACTAGCAGAGTAAAAATGTTGCATGTGCACCCAGTGGCATCCAAAACAGGTTTGTTGCTGAACAGAGTTTATGTTGGACAGGGAAAGGAAAAATTTGTTTCTACCAGTACCATTTATCTTTCCCCCATCATGCTCAAGGCCATTGAAATACCTGCAACTGGTGTCTATATGTCTCAAAGTTGAAACAGTCACCAAGCTAAAATAAGATCAACTGTCATGCAAGTATATTCAAACACAAAGGTGGGCTGGTTGAATGTATCACACCAAACCACAAAAAATTAAATAATCACTTCCCATGTGCTCAATGTAACACGACAGCTCATTTGACCATGTAGAGAGCAGAATGCACGAACTATGACAAGCAATTCATACAACCAAAATGTAATCATTTTCATTTCAAAGTTACCGTGTATATGTACTGCTTGTAATGTGTGTTGCAATGGTTTATTCTTTGAATACATGTGACAGCTAGTTGATATAAAGATGGCATGCCAAAAGATTATGTATAGAATGTACACTACATGCCGGGGTGTCCTTCACTCCTTTATGTGCACATGAAAGAAATAAAATGACTATAAATACTCCATTTAAGTCTGGGAGGGACAAATCATATAACACGGAATCCAACTGTGACCTTTAGCCCTTTACTCTGGTTTTATTACATCATCTCAAACTATATATATATATAAACTTCCAACTTCAGCTTCATCAAGTCCCTCTCCCTCAAAAGTAGACTCTTTATCCTGCACCTAACTTACATTATGCTAAAGTCTCTTTATAGCCCATCTATAGCTCTCCAGAAAAAAAAAAATGTTTTACCTCTGGGGGAATGTGTGTGCGTTCATGTGTGTGTGTGACACATTCTTCTACATTTTAGTTAGTCACTTGCCAACCGGCAGACTTGGACATACATTGACATGCAACCGGTTTGGGTTATGAGGAAAACACTAGTGCCATGCTTGTTTAGTCTTTGCTCACACCATTGTTGTTGCCGAAGGGTTGAGTTGCAAACGGAAATACACTGGTTAGTCCCCTGAACCTTCATATAATGCACTTAAAACACACTGTGTCAGGATGAGCCCAAGAAACACGAGACAAATGTCCAAGGACTACTGGGTGACAAAAAAAGAAACAGGGGGTGGGATTGGGGATGGTTGAAAATGGATTCCCAAAAAGGGGATACATTTTAACCAGTGATTACCTTTCTGGTTACTAACTGACAAGCACTGATACCCATCATCCTCGTCGGGCAAAGAGTGGCACTCCATAGGGAGGCTGCCCTCATCGAGGACTGTCCAGCAGCTGTCCTGCAGGACCTCGCAGAAGCTGCGGCAAGGCCAAGGCGGTGGCAGTCCCCGGGGGCACCTGGGCACCAGCAGAAGGCAGAAAAACCACTCCAGGCTATGGTGGCAGCGCGACCTCAAGAGCCACGCCCAAGAGCCCAAAACAGCCCGGACCTCCTTCACGCTGCTGTGATTGAAATAGTTGGGCAACACAAAGCTGTCGCCACCCATGGATTTGCAGAAAGGCAAATGGAAATCTATGGGCCAGCAACGTGGGGATTCCGGGGCTGGAGTCTCACTAGTAGCTAAGAGAGAGTGGTTGCTGTCAAAAGGGTTTAGAAAGTCACCTGAGACAGTGTATTCATCAGAATACTTTGTCGAGTTAAAATTATTGGCATACCAACTAGAGCTACTGTTAATTACTCTATTGCTACTGGGAGTTGTCTCAAGAGAGACATTAACACTTGGGACGGGCTGACTGTCTATGGGGAAAACCATAGCATTCCACTCAGCTGTTCTGTTGTGCTCGTCCAAGACACTTTCTGCTAGGTCCACCTGGATAATACCCAGCATCTCATTCTCTTTCCCTGCAAGCACATTGACATTTTTTGCTAAACCGATGAGGTCTGTGGGTAAAACTGTTCCCTCCTGGCCATCCCACATAGAGGTTCCTGGTTCAGATCCAGATTCAATGCTAGACCCAGATCCAGATTGAGACCCAAAACCAATTCCAGACACAGGTCTAATTTGAGACCCATGTCTGATTTCAGACCCAGATCTGATTTCTGACCCAGATCTGATTTCAAACTCTGAGTCAAATTCAGAACTAGATTCAGATTCAATTTTAGACCAAGTACCAAATCCAGACCGAGATCCGAATTCAGAACCAGACCCAAATCCCGACCAGGATCCAAATCCAGACCCACTCCCAACCCATGACCACTCCCTGAGGTCAGATCCCATACCCTGTACTGCGGACATGTCATTACCAGGTTTGCTTCCCCTTGACGTGGGCCGACCGGCAACCTTTTCCATTGGGCGCTCATTCCTGGCTTTTGACCTCACAGTGGTCAGCTTGGGGGCATCCGTGGCCTTCGCATTCTGGTTCCAAGTTTGCACAAACGTATGTATCCCGCTTGCTATGTCAATGAGATCTGCCCCCACTTCTTCAATGTTCTCCGGCATTGGTGATTCATTGCTAGTCACTGGGTTCAGAGATCCCTCATTGTCCAGCGATGGGGCCTCAGTGGTGCCATCTGTACCGCCCCAGGAAAACCAGAACGCCTCACAACGGCCCACCAAGACTACCACTAAAAGGGAGACACTCAGGTGGAATCCAATTTTGCAATCCATCCTGCTGCTGCACAAACGTACTCCACCAGCAGTGTTGATCAGGTTCCCAGAGTGAATTGTGACATGCCCACTGCCACTGATTCACTCCACATGCTCCATTCTCCTCCAGTACACTGCAGACCAACAGCCAGAGGGGGAAAAGTGAAGAGGAGTGCCTTAATTCGAAGGCGGGGACAAGGAGGTCTCATCCTTATTGGTTGTCCTTGTAACTTTTCCCTCCCACAGCCCCTCCTCCTCCTCCTACCCTCCTTTTGTCCCAGCAGTGAAAAGGGTCTCTTTAGAAAGGATACCTTTAGAGAAAACAGATGGTTGACTTTCAATGTAAATGTTGGTGCTTTTCATTGTTTTACAGAAAAGGGCAATTTGTTCCCCCTGAGTTAATCTCTTTGTACAAACATGATAGAAAGTCATGATAGAAAGTCCACCAGCCTATCTTAAAAAACTAAACTAAAGTATGTGAAAATCGTAGGCAGATGATGGAATGGCATAGAGTGTGTGCAGGGTTTTATGGTCTTGCTTGTTTACCTATGTAATTTCATCTGAAGTCTAGAGGGTTATAAAACATAAACATTACATGCATTACATACTCCACCATTTCTGTGAAAGATAAACATATGTGGTGAACATTCACTTATTCATTTCACCAGACAACATTATAAAATAGCCTATTAGCTATCTGTCATCTGACAGCGGTAATGCAAAGATCAGTTTTGGCTGGGAAGAAACACTGTCAAACTTGTATATTATGATCCACGAATAGTCTAATAATATCATTTCTTAAAGAGCCCCTAAAAAACAACTAATTCCTTTGAAAAAGGGCTATGTGCCATTGTTAATGTTGTAAATGACTATTGTAGCTGGAAACGGCTGTTTTTTTTAAAGGAATATCTACATGGGCGTACAGAGGCCCATTAACAGCAACCATCACTCCTGTGTTCCAATAGCACGTTGTGTTACTGATCAAAGTTTATCAATTTAAAAGGTTAATTGATCATTAGAAAATCCTTTTGCAATTATGTTAGCACAGCTGAAAACCGATTCGGTGGCATTCTCTCTGAGCCTCTTTACTGTGTCACCACCATGCTCGATGCTAGGCACAAGGACCACTACTTCGATGCTGACAAGAAACAGGGATTACGTGAAATGTTACATACACAGCTGGACAAGATAGAAACGGACACAGTGACAGTGATACCATCGATAACCACATTCTTTTGGAGAGATTGAAAACCCAAATCGGTCTACACGGACAAGTTCTGGCCTGGTTTAGATCTTATCTGTCAGAAAGATATCAATTTGCTTGATTCTTGACTAGAACAAAAAATATAATTATCATATTACTCCAGTGCTAGCCTCTCTTCCTGTTAAGGCTAGGGCTGACTTCAAGGTTTAACTGCTAACCTACAAAGCATTACATGGGCTTGCTCCTACCCATCTTTCCGATTTGGTCCTGCCGTACATACCTACACATACGCTACGGTCACAAGACGCAGGCCTCCTTACTGTCCCTAGAATTTCTAAGTAAACAGCTGGAGGCAGGGCTTTCTCCTATAGAGCTTCATTTTTACGTAATGGTCTGCCTATCCATGTGAGAGACGCAGACTCGGTCTCGACCTTTAAGTCTTTATTGAAGACTCATCTCTTCAGTAGGTCCTATGATTGAGTGTAGTCTGGCCCAGGTGTGTGAAGTTGAACGGAAAGGCACTGGAGCGACGAACGTTCCCCTCTCTCCACTGGGATTCTCTGCCTCTTACCCTATTACAGGGGCTGAGTCACTGGCTTACTGGTGCTCTTCCACGCCGTCCCTAGGAGGGGTGCATCACCTGAGAGAGCTGAGTCACTGATGTGATTTTCCTATCCGGTTTGGCGCCCCCCTCGGGTTCGTACCGTGGGGGAGGTCTTCGTGGGCTATACTCAGCCTTGTCTCAGGGTAGTAGGTTGGTGGTTGAAGATATCCCCCTAGATATCCCTCCAGTATCTATGCCGCAATAGTTTGTGTCGGGGGGCTAGGGTCAGTCTGTTATATCTGGAATATTTTTCCTGTCTTATCCAGTGTCCTATGTGAATTTAAGTATGCTCCCTCTAATTCTCTCTCTCTCTTTTTCTCTCTCTCTTCTCTCGGAGGACTTGCGCCCTAGGATCATGCCTCAGGACTACCTGGCCTGAATTCTTGCTGTCCCCAGTCCACCTGGTCATGCTGCTGCTCCAGTTTCAACTGTTCTGCCTGCGGCTATTGAACCCTGACTGGACGTGCTACCGGACGTGCTACCTTCACTGGACGTGGTACCTTGTCCCGGACCTGGACGTGCTACCTTGTCCCGGACCTGCTGTTTTGGACTCTCTCTTTACCGCACCTGCTGTCTTTAACTCTGAATGATCGGCTATGAAAAGTCAACTGACATTTACTCCTTAGGTGCTGACCTGTTGCACCCTCTACAACCACTGTGATTATTATTATCTGACCCTGCTGGTCATCTATGAACGTTTGAACATCTTGGCCATGTTCTGTTATAATCTCCACCTGGCACAGCCAGAAGAGGACTGGCCACCCCTCAGAGCCTGGTTCCTCTCTAGGTTTCTTCCTAGGTTCTGGCCTTTCTAGAGAGTTTTTCCTAGCTTCTTCATCTGCATTGCTTGCTGTTTGGGGTTTTAGGCTGGATTTCTGTACAGCACTTTGTGACATCGGCGGATGTTAAAAGGGCTTTATAAATACATTTGATTGATTGATTGACAGTGTGCACTAAGGAAGAGAGGCCACGGACAGACAGCTGAAACTTTACTGCTTGACATGTATGATGAAATCCTGGTTGAGAATGAAACGACTGAACAAATGAACAACGAAACAGCATAACAAGTAAGTGAAAGAAAGTATGTATGTCTATATAGGTATGTGTATGTTTATATGTGTATATGTATGCATGCGTGTATGGATATATATATTTACCCCAAAAAATATATGGGGGATTGGAAATGATGCAGACAATTACATTGATGGAAGCAATATTCTTTCCGCAATATTAAGCTGATCCACCCCTTAAAAAAAAAAAAAAAGTAAGTGAAAGAAATAGGTTATGATTACGATCTAATCTAATTGTAAGTCGCTCTGGATAAGAGCGTCTGCTAAATGACTTAAATGTAATGTAAATGTAATCGCAATGGGGACACACGTAAATGCCAACAAAATAACTTTTTGGTCAGTGTGGTGTGGTGTCTGTAACCTTTAACTAGTCAAGTCAATGAAGAACAACTTCTTATTTACAATGACGGCCTACCTCGGCCAAACCCGGACGACGCTGGGCCAATTGTGCGATGCCCTATGGGACTCCCAATCACGGCCGGATGTGATACAGCCTGGATTCGAACCAGGGACTGTAGTGAAGCCTCTTGCACTGAGATCCAGTGCCTTAGACCGCTGCGTCCGTGTGTGTGTGTGTGTGTGTGTAATTATTCAACTGTACTAGAATGCTAGTACAGTTGAATGGCCACATGAGGTTCACAATTAAGAGCAGGAAGGATGATTTGGGACTGTATAATGATCACTTGTAAGTGGAAACAAAGGTTAATGGACTCATAATATAATTTTCCCTCACTGGAGAGGATATTGGCACAACACTGTCAAAAATGAATGTCCATTATTGCTGATTGTTTTCCAGTTTCTAAGGAAATGAACAAGTCACTCCAAACTAAGTTGACCACAACCACAAGCACAAGAGATAGAGGGGGTGCTGACAACTTTAGAATAAAGCAGTTTATTGATTTATTTCCATTTGCAGTCCAAGTGATAACTCTTTCATTGTGGTCACAACTTCATAAAAATCCACAACACCAATCTCCCTTAGAGCGCTCTTTGATTATCATAGTTTAAGACAGGGTTCCCCCCCGGGTCTTCTATAAATAAATACAAAATAAATACATGTTCTATTGTTGGACATAATAGTCTGTACAAATACCAGGAAATCAGATCCAAGTTATTTTAATTTAAGAAATCTGTCCCTAGTATTCCCACGCATAATAGAGTGACACGTGATCGTATACAAATAAAGGTTTGAAATGATTATGTCTCAGTCAAACATTACATTTGTGTGGGCTTCTTGAGGTCAATTTGCAGTCTAAAAATTATTTGTAATTATGTTTACATTTTAGTCATTTAGCAGACGCTTTTTACAAGAGTGACTTACATGAGAAATGAGGGTCAAGTGGCTTGCGCAAGAGCACATCTACAGATTTTTCACTAGCCAGCTCTGGGATTCAAACCAGTGTCCTTTTGGTTACTGGCCCAAAACTCTTAACTGCTAGGCTACCTGCCGACCCTGCTGTTTCCGGCCCCCAGACCATCCGCTGAAGAAAAAATTGATATATATATATTTTTTTTTCTTTAATCGGCCTGCGGCTGAATCTAGTTGATGATCCCTGGTTTAGGATAAAGGAGTTGATGTGTTGTCCTATGCAGTCACACAAGCAATGTGCATTCCCACCAGCGTGATCACAGAGCTAGCTTCCTATGCTAAATGAATGAGCAAACCCCTCAAAATAGAAAATGGGCTGTATTTGTCACACCCTGACCTTAGAGAGCCATTTTATTTCTCTATTTGGTTAGGTCAGGGTGTGATGTGGGGTGGGAATTCTATGTTGTCTGTTTCTTTGTTTTTGGCCGAGTATGGTTCATAATCAGAGACAGCTGTCTATCATTGTCTCTGATTGGGAATCATACTTAGGCAGCCTTTTCCCACCTGTGATTGTGGGATCTTGTTTTTGTGTAGCTGCCTGCGAGCAGTCCAGAACGTCACATTCCATTTCCTTTCTGTATTGTTTTTGGTTTCACTTCGATTAAAGGATGTGGAATTCCATGCACGTTGCGCCTTGGCTTATTTACGACAGGGAGTTTGAAGATAGTGAACGTGACAGTATTAGATTGACAAACTATATATAGGCTCCATGTACAGAGTACATTAGGTTATTTAGTGTTCCTTGAGCAAAAACAAAAGGAGTTCTGATCTAAGGCCTACACTTCTCTCTGAACATCTCTCTGAACATGCTGTTCAGTTTCAGCAGGCACTGATTGTCAAAGTGAATCAAGTCTATCCTAGCTCGCTTTGCAGTGCGACACGGCTAAGAGTCTCACAGAGGCAGGCAGGCCCTTGTTCAGTTTGAGGGACAGCTTCTTTATGTATGGAAAGGAATGAAGCAAGTCCATATTGTCTGACACACAGGCATGGTACCCATCCAGCTCCCCTGTACCTTGTGACCTTTTTGGCATCAGTGATGAGAAGAAATCATCTTCATATGATGAATGCTGCTCTGTCTCGTCCTCTGTCATTGTGCCAAGATGATGTTTATTGTCGACCAAATCTGTATAGTTGTAAATACACAACATACAAATATGGAATATTTCAGCAAATTCTAATTTATGTGGCAACTTAGTTCATCATATCACGGACATTACAATAGCCCAGACAGACTTTCCATACTTATTATTCTCAGATACCGGGACTGTAGTGAGTTCATCACGTTCTCAGACCTAACAAGTTGTCTAATGTTGCGATGAGTCCATGTCTAGCTGTACCTATTGTGTAGACACACAATTATATGCACAGTTAAACTAACTGAGTCTCAGGCTTTTAGACTAACGTTATCCTAATTTACAGTACATAGCAAAAAATCCTAGGTCTCTCTAAATACTGTGTCATGACCAAGCAACCTAACATTCGCTGTTCACTTGCTGAGGTTAGCCTAATGTTAAATCAATGACGAGACCTTCATGCTGCCCATCTCTGCATGATTGAAGAAGGCAATGAGCTCCGTCAGGTCCTTTAAAAATGGTGGGTGGGGAAGCGAAACTTACTTTGTGATGGGGAAAGATAAACCGTGTGGGCAAACACCTTTTTTCACCCAATCTGTCCAACTTATCAACTCTAAAATGTAAATAAAACACTATAATGAGTTTATATAATGTGTCATTACATACATATGTGAAGGTTTGTGTTGAATTTGAATCAGGTTTTTAGGGAGGCACTAAAGTTATCTTCAGAAGTAAACAGCGGCTGTCGCGGCTTTTGAGAGTCATGATGGCTTGCAATGACGACGCAAAAAATGAATGCATTCAGTTGTACAATTGACCCCCTTACCCTGTCCCTTTATTGTTTTTAATCTACAATTGAAGCACTACACCTGGTGGAGGGAGGCTGTACGACACAGAATGAGTTGCATTATGCATGCTGTACGTTACGTCATGACACGTCACAATTTAACCTACAGCGTTAGAGGGGTCCATTTTTTCAACTTTTCTCCAATACCATCGGACCATTACCATGTCAATCAATGCTTGAATAGAAACGTAGTTCACACCCCAGATTTTGATGCCAATACAGTCACTATAGTTCAATTAGTTTTCATTGCAGCCTCGTTTGAATGCAGCGGTTGCGCAAATTTGTACAGAATGGGGTTAGTCAACAGTAGCTAGCCCAGATAAATTGCATGGCTAGGTAGTTAACCAACATCACACATAGTGACACTGGCGTGCTAGCCATAAAAGCTATGCTCATTGGGTGGTGGTTAGCCATGTACCTAGCTAGCTAACTTAGCTGCAAGGATAGCTCGCTAACATTAGCATGCTAGACAATAGGCTAATGCTAACATACATAAGACTACTAGATAGCTATCTATACTAGCTGCTAAAGCCATCCATAGCAACATTTTTGATCATTCATAGGTAGCTAGTTATCTTACCTCTACAATATTTCCTGAAGTTCGAGGCAGAATTTGTGTAGGCTGCCACCTCTGCCATCCTGGGTAAGCAAAGATTGCATTGCATCACCTCTTGTGCTTGAAGGAGAACTGGTCACAGTCTCCTCCGTCTCCATTGTTTTCGCACACACCGCTTTGATATAAAAACGTTCCTCTCTTTCATGACTCGTCTCGAACTAAACTAAGTTATTTTTGCATTTGATAAAATCTCTATTCACTTTGTGCGCACAGCTTGATATGATTAGCTTTTATTGGTGTGATGCGTGACATTTTATTTGATTGGTCACTGACTAAACAACGAATTACCTTTTTTTGGAGGGGCTCAGTCGTAAACTTTCCTTGCCCTCATGATCTACTATTATGGATAGCCTACAAAACATTGTACTCTGTAACGGATGGTTTTAATAAGGTAGAGAAGTACAATACTTCATTCAAAACATACTTAAGTAAAAGTTAAATGATTGTCTTTGACAAATGCTCAAATTACATGGAAAAGCTTCTCAATTACAGTAACAAGAGTATTTGTAATTAGTTACTTCCATCCCTGACAACCAGACACAACCTGACCCTCTTCTGCTCCATCTCCTGTGGGTGTGTCCCTCACTCCCTTCCGTCACTGCATCAGATGCCAAAGCCTTCTGTCTCCCAAAGTCCCCAAAGAGAGAATCATACCGTAGAGAAGAACAAAGATGTTGCATGGATGCAATCATCTGGAGAAATCAAACTAGAGTGTTGTTATTGCAGCTATGAAATGAATAGGCGGGGCCTAAAGGTGTCTTAATGTGAAATGTAATGTGTGATAAAAAGAGTTCACAGGGTTTGTAATGTTTCATAGGTCTGGGAGGGGCGGAGGTTGCCAAAAGAGTGGGTGCCCAAGAATTTCCTTCGCTTGGCGTGTTCTCTGCTGGAGTCTCCTCCGCATCAGGAAATACGATTATTTCTGGAAGTCCCCGACAATGTAGAGACAAAATTCCATTGAACTGATGCTGTGTAAGTCGCTGTGACAGCGCCAGAGAGTTTTCAACACGGGAAATCTACACGAAACAAAAGTACCTTGAGTGCAGTAGAAAATTAAAGGCAAATGCCCCAGCTTTTCACCATCTATTTAATGTCCGCTGTAAAGATAACGCAGATCGGAAAACATCATGTCGTCTTCTTATGTGAGGCATGTTCATTTGCAACTGGTAATTATTTGTGAGGATGTGTGAGGTATGCACTGTTATGTCTAACAAAGACAACAAAGTTCAGTTATAAGAAAGTTGGACACCATTCTTTTTTTTTTTTACTGAGGGCCCTTGGGATGTTGGGAAAAGGTTAGTAGTACCGTAATAAAGGTTTTAAACTGCATTTTGTAACTTGTATTTATGCACAATGGAATAATAAAACTAAGACAAATTCTAATTTCTGGATCATTTTCCTTTTAACGACTTTAGTATTGTTGTTTTAGACTTCCATGCAAACAAATTCTTATTAAATTGGATGGAACCATACTTGAAACTTTACTCCTTTAACTAATGATATCTGGGTGACATAGACCATAAATTCCTGTTCCAGTATAAAATAAAAGAATCACACTGTAGGTAAAGGCAAATCAAATGAAGATATTTTGAATAACTCTTGATGAAGTGTAATACACAAATTACAGCATTTCAGAAGAACCGTCTCCCACCACAGTGGAGAGAAAGATAAGGTAAATTGTTCACAATTCACATTGTTATGTTTAGAAAGGAACCAACATTTTTTTTCCAACATTCACTCAATGCACTCTGGGTTTTTACCATGTGGAGGACAATCCATTCTATCAGAATTTGTTATCAGACAGCTAGATATACCTACTTAGATTTTGGAAGCTAATAGATTGCATTTAG
Source organism: Salmo salar (assembly GCF_965601325.2). Taxonomy (NCBI): domain Eukaryota; kingdom Metazoa; phylum Chordata; class Actinopteri; order Salmoniformes; family Salmonidae; genus Salmo; species Salmo salar. The sequence goes on from NC_138311.1 coordinate 7,934,097, forward strand.
TTAAAAGATGAGTAATTGTAATCAATTACTATTAACAAGACACTATGAACATGTCAATATTATTGGTAACATAATACATAGCAGAAGAATAACTGCAGATTAAATAATGCTACAATTGAACATTGTACACCCAATGTAGGACATTGCCCCTTTAAGAGCTAGAATTGATTTTGTACCCTATAGTGTGATTCTCCCCAAATATGTTGTCTTCTCACACTATTCAAACCCCCAATCAAACAAACCCTTTATGAAGCACTCTTATCCTATAGAGAACATATTACAAAGAAATAATCTGAACAAAAAATTACACACATTTTGGAATTTATGTGCATCCTTGACAGCCGCTAATCAATATCCATAAACGGCACACATTTTTTCTGCGAACCTTCACATCATCATCTTCCCTCTTTTGTGTCACCAATGTGAGAACTTATGGCACTGGCAGGTGAAACGGTATTGTAGTAGTCTAGTGTGTGGTGCAGGAATAACATGTTCAATAATTATGTTCAATTTGCTCTAAAAAATGGAACCGGACCACAGAATTCAAGCGAACCGAACTCAGACCACCTCTCGAGATGGTCTCAGTTCGGTTTGCTACAGGGGCTCTTTTGAGGGTTCTGAGTTCCTTTGGAGTGTTCACACTTCACATAAAATTAAGCGAAACGCACTGAGTTCACCAAAATTGGCTGAAAGGAACCAAGTGTGAAATCCTATGTCTGTTTTCTTCAGTTTGGAGCATACTGAAATAGGCTCAGAGGTTACTGTCGGAAGGAATCACAGTTGAGCTGAGTCACAAGGGATCAACCCTTAACACCATCAAGCAACAGACATTTGCACAGATGCCAAATTAACTACAAAGAAACCCTATGTGAAAAGCACCCAACAAGGACCTGTCTTGAGAATGCTTGTTACATCATGCAGTAACTATTATTGGATGTAATATCTTCTTTGGCCAGAGTCCAAAACATTTTGGGAAGTCGTGATTGTATACCAAGTCTGAGGGGTTCGTGGAGGAATGGTGTGGCAGATATGAACTTGGCATTGAACCTATTCTGAGCAATGAGGAGGTGGCTGTTGAATGACTGGCACTGGAAATGTGTATAATGGACAAGGGCAGTTGGATGCCCATCGACGTGATAACTCGAATGGAAAAACTGGGACAAGAAGCAGAAAATGGTTGAATTGCATGCTTATCGTCTTTCTGGTATCACTTGTAAAGCCCTGTGCACTGAAATCACAGAAAATCTCTGCGTGGGTTTGAAACATCCGCTTCCTCTTGTCCAGTTTACATCCAACCCACCTCTCCTCCACAGCTGCTACCTATTGTGAGCAGAACACTCTTCCATCAAACAGGAAGGTGGGAGGACATCTTTCCACTAACTCTTATGTGGAGAGAAAAGTACTAGACGATCACACATGGGACCTAAAAATGTCAAAAGTCAAAAGAAACCTGAAACATTTTTAAAGGCACTCGTTTATAGGAATACATAGAGTTCATTGAAGATGAATTTGACCCATAAAAAAATGACATAGCATGTGCAAAGAAAGAGACATCAATAGGCTGTAAAGCAGTAGTCTCAATAAACCTCTCCTGGAGTTTGTCACTCAAATTTGTGACAGGAAATTATGACAAAATGGTATAACTGTTCATATGAAGCAGGAGTGATACCAAAGCACTGTCTCCTGACCTGCTTCCCCTTCTTCAGACAATACCTATGTAACACAACCCGAGGAATGACTCGTAAGGCTGCCGTTGTCAATGGGTTAATGAATGGACTTGCCTAATTAAAAACGGCAACAAAATCAATTTATAACATTTTTGACATGCGTTTTTCTGGATTTTTTTGTTGTTATTCTGTCTCTCACTGTTCAAATAAACCTACCATTAAAATTATAGACCGATAATTTCTTTGTCAGTGGGCAAACGTACAAAATCAGCAGGGGATCAAATACTTTTTTCCCCTTACTGTATACAATGACTAGGCCTAAATATAGCTTGTGTGAATCATTTATGGGTATTTGCAACTCTATTTACAACCTCAGACCTAGCTGCCATTCATATATTTGATAAAGCAGAGTGGTGAAAAAATGACATTGAAGTAGACTGGGGACCATAAGACTGCAGCTAGTTCAAAGTGTGCAACATATCTGGATCGATTTCAAGAGGGTGACCCTTAGCGTTGGTGCCTTTTTGACTGCAGGCCAAACAAACAGAACATGGAAATAACTCAGGCAGGTTAGACGGCGACAATAAACCAACATGCAATGAGGGGATCTTTAGTGACACTCCACACACCCAGGGGCCTTTTTGCAGCTCCCCTGGCCCTTGTTGTTCCAGCTAGCGAGGGTCATTGGCCTCTTACTGGAAGTCACCATAAAGACAGGGCAGTGGTGAATAAACAAGCACTGGTGCGTGGACTCCAGACATGGGTGTATCAAATGACACATACTCCTCACTTTACCAACTCACATTCCTATTGAAATTTACACACAAAACACACTTCACTTTTCTGTCATTGACTCATATATACTCCCTCAAGTACACACAGACATATTGTACATACGCATGCACACATACATTACACACAGGCCTCTGCACAACCCCACAACTATATGACTGTCTGTACACATCTTGGTCATATCAACCACAGACCAGAACTAAACACAGAGAACCAGTGTGATACAATCATCAAACCAGTTTACCACAGAAAAGCAAACAAGTCAGCATGACCCTTGAGAAGATGAATTGGAGTAAGCATGGGGGCATTGGATGTTCCTCACTGGAGGTCTGACTGGTCAACCTGTTTCTCTTGCTGTGTCCACATGGGATGGGTCACCCCAAAACAAACGTTTGTCAAAGGTTTTCAAACTTAAAAAGTAGTTAGCCAGTCAGACCACCAGTGAGGAACAGTTTACATCTCAATGCCCCCATGCAGACATGAGTCCATTTTCCACAACATTGTTGTGTATATATATCTGGAATGTCAGCAGGCTTCAATCCCAAATGAATGTGAATGATTTGCACCATCTAATTCCATCTGGGGTCCCATTGTTTCCATTAATTTGGGATCGATGGCTATGGATTTCTCCTGATGCGTATAGTCAAACAATAGATGGCTTGGAGGACTCCGGTCGAATTAAAGTATGAGCCAAGGGTGGAGTATGAGCCAAGGGTACAAATAGGGAGGGTGGTCCAGGTGATTCATAACTGTAATGACTAATGTCTCCTCCTAATCTTGATGTGACTGTTTGCTGATGAGATATCTTACGTCCTTCTGAGAAGGAGACTTGATTGTGGGCAAACATAGCTCTTAGAAAACTTTGTTGAAACATACATCCTTATATTTTTGTGGTCATACACTAATCAGGTGAGCTGATTAATATGATAGCGCTGCAGTAGAAAGCAGCCATTTTGTTTTTTTTGTACATAATGTCTCCGCCATAATCTCCTTTGACCGAAAACAGCTTCTAGAGATCAGAACAGCGATCACTAACATCGTTTTGGATGACAATTTCTAATTCAACTAGTCGGCAACTCTGGACATTCTGCTTACTCTGGACCCAGCTATAATCCCAGTGACTCAAAAGAGGAAGCGACATCGCAAAAGTGGCAAACGAGCTGACATCCTGACTAGACTACGTTGGCCTTCAAATAAACAACCTCTGCCCTCCGTTCTGTTGGCAAATGTACAGTCACTGGAGAACAAACTGGACGAGATCCATTCAAGACTATCCTATCAACGGCACCTGAAGAACTGTAATTTTCGTGGCTGAACAAGGACATGTATAATATACATCCCGCTGGCTTTTCCATGCATTGTCAAGACCGGTCGGCAGACTTGGGTAAGATGGGGGGGGGGGGGGGGTGACTCTTTGTTAACAACAGCTGGTGAACAATCTGTAATGTTAAGGAAGTCTTGAGTTTTAGCTCGCCTGAGTTAGAATAACTCATGATAAACTGTAGACCCTACTACTTACCAAGAGTGTTTCCATATATATTTTTCATAGCTGTCTATTTACCACCACATGCGGATGCGGGCACTAATACTGCACTCAACGAGGTGTATATGGCCATAAGCAAACAAGAAAATGCACACCCAGAGGAAGCACTTTTCCTGGTTTGTGATTTTAATCCAGTGAAACTGAAATCCGTTTTCATCTCATTACCAGCATGTCACCTGTGCAACTAGAGGCGACAAAATTCTAGATCACCTTTACTCCAAACACAGAACTGCATACAATGCTCTCCCTCGCCCTCCTTTTGGAAAATCTGACCATAACTCTATCCTCCAGATTCCAGCTTATAAGCAAAAACTCAAATACGAAGTACCAGTGACGCATTCAATACAGAAGTGGTTCGATGAAGCAAAAGCTAAGCAACAGGACTGTTTTGGTAGCAGACTGGAATACAGTACCAATCTAAAGTTTGGACACACCAGTTCATTCAAGGGTTTTTATTTCTTTTTACTATTTTCTTGTAGAATAATAGCAAAGACATCAAAACTATGAAATAACACATATAGAATAATGTAGTAACCCAAAAAATGTTAAACAAATCAAATTAGATTTGAGATTCTTCAAAGTAGCAACCCTTTGCCTTGATGACAGCATTGCACACTCTTGGCATTCTCTCAACCAACTTCATGCAGTCAACTGGAATGCATTTGATTTAACAGGTGTGCCTTGTTAAAGGTTAATTTGTGGAATTTCTTTCCTTCTTAATGCGTTTGAGCCAATCAGTTGTGTTGTGACAAGGTAGGGGTGGTTTGCAGAAGATAGCCCTATTTGGTAAAAGACCAAGTCCATATTATGGCAAGAACAGTTCAAATAAGCAAAGAGAAACGACAATCCATCATTACTTTAAGATATATCAGTCAATCTGGAACATTTCAAGAACTTTGAAAGTTTCTTCAAGTGCAGTTGCAAAAAACATCAAGAGCTATGATGAAACTGGCTCTCATGAGGACCGCCACAGGAAAGGAAGACCCAGAGTTACTTTGCTGCAGAGGATAAGTTCTTTAGAGAAATTGCAGCCCAAATAAATGCTTCACAGAGTTCAATTAATAGACATCTCAACACCAACTGTTCAGAGGAGAATCAGGCCTTTATGGTCGAATTGCTGCAAAGAAACCATTACTAAAGGACATGAAAAAGAATAAGAGACTTGCTTGGGCTACGAAACACGAGCAATGGACATTAGACCGGTGAAAATCTGTACTTACGACGTCCAAATTAGAAATTTGAGATTTTTGGTTCCAACGGCTGTGTCTTTGTGAGATGCAGAGTAGGTGAACAGATGACGTCCGCATGTGTGTTTCCCACCGTGAAGCTAGGAGGAGGAGGTGTGGGGGTGCTTTGCTGTGATTTATTTAGAATTCAAGGCACACTTAACCAGCATGGCTAACACAGCATTCTGCAGCGATACGCCATCCCATCTGGTTTGCACTTAGTGGACTATAATTTGTTTTTCAACAGGACAATGACCCAACACACCTCCAGGCTGTGTAAGGGCTATTTGACCAAGAAGGAGAGTGATGGAGTGCAGCATCAGATGACCTGGCCTCCACAATCACCCGACCTCAACCCAATTGAGATGGTTAAGGATTAGTTGGACTGCAGAGTCAAGAAAAAGCAGCCAACAACTGCCCAGCATATGCAGGAACTCTTTCGAGACTGTTGGAAAAGTATTCCAGGTGAAGCTAGTTGAGAGAATGAAAAGAGTGTGCAAAGCTGTCATCAAGGCAAAGGATGGCTAGTTTGAAGAATCTCAAATATAAAATATATTTTGATTTGTTTAACACTTTGATTACTACATGATTTCATATGTACTATTTCATAGTTTTGATGTCTTCACTATTATTCTACGATGTAGAAATTGTAAAAATAAAGAAAATCCCTTGAATGAGTAGGTGTGTCCAAACTTTTGACTGGTACTGTTTGTCTGGGATTCATCCAATAACATTGAGGAGTTTACCATACAAGAGACCGGTTTCATTAATAAATGCATCGATGATGTACATATCCCAAGCAGAAGCCATGGATTACAGGCAACATCCGACTGAGCTAAAAACTAGAGCTGCCGCTTTCAAGGAGCGGGACACTAATCCGGACGCTTATATGAAATCCCGGTACGACCTCAAACGAGCTATCAAACAGTCAAAGCAGCAATACAGGACTAAGATTGAATCCTACATTGCCGGATCTGACACTCGTCGGATGTGACAGGGCTTGCAAAGTATCACGAATTACAAAGGGAAACCCAGCCACGAGCTGCCTAAACCTACCAGACGAGCTAAGGCAAGCAAAGGTGAACCATGCATGAGAGCACCAGCTGTTACAGACGACTGCGTGATCTCGCTCTCTGTAGCCAATGTGAGTAAGACCTTTACACAGGTTTACATTCACAAGACTACGGGGCCAGACAGATTACCAGGACGCATACTCAGAGCATGTGCTGACCAGCTGGCAAGTGTCTTCACTGACATTTTCAACCTCTTCCTGACCCAGTCTGTAATCCCTACATGTTTCAAGCAGGCAACCATAGTCCCATGTTACTGTGACCAACAACGCAAAGGTAACCTGTTTAAATGACTAACTCCCCGTAGCACTCACATCTGCAGCCATGAAATGCTTTGAAAGTCATGGCTCACATCACCACCATCCTCCCAGACACACTGGACCCACTCCATTTCGCATGCTGCCCCAACAGATCCACAATCTCTATTACACTCCACACTGTCCTCTCCCCACCTTGACAAGAGAAACACTTATGTGAGAATGTTGTTCATCGACTACAGCTCAGCGTTCAACACCAAAGTGCCCTCCAAGCTCATCACTAAGCTCCTGACTCTGGGACTCAACAAATCCCTACGCAACTGGATTCTGGATTTCCTGATGGGCTGCCCCCAGGTGGTGAGGGTAGGCAACAACACATCCGCCAAGCTGATCCTCAACACGGGTGCCACTCAGGGGTGCGTGCTTAGTCCCCTCCTGTACTCCCTGTTCACCCACAACTGCGTGGCTGCGCAAGACACCAACACCATCATTAAGTTTGCTGACAACACGATAGTGGTAGGCTTGATCAACGACGATTAGACAGCCTATAGGGAGGAGGTCATTGACCTGGCAGTGTGGTGCCAGGACAACAACCTCTCCCTCAATGTCTGAAGACAAAGAAGTTGATCGTGAACTACAGGAAACGGAGGTCCGAGAGGGTTGAGAGCTTCACATTCCTTGGTGTCCACATCACTAAGAAATAAAAATGGTCCACACACACCAACACAGTCGGCACGACAACGCCTCTTCTCCCACAGGAAGTTAAAAAGATTTGGCATGGGCCCTCAAAAAGTGAATCAGTTGCACCTTTGAGACCACCTTACTGGCTGCATCAGTACTTGATATGGCAACTGCTTGGCATCCAACTTCAAGGCTCTACAAAGGGTAGTCTGTACGGCCGAGCTCCCTGCCACCCAGGACTTCTATACCAGGCGGTGTCAGAGGAAGGCCCTAAAAATTGTCAAAGCCTCCAGCCACCTAAGTCATAGACTGTTCTATCTGCTACTGCAGGGCAAGTGATACCGATGCACCAAGTCTGAAACCAAAGGGAGCCTGAACAGCTTCTACCCCCAAGCCATAAAATGGCTAAATAGTTAACCAAATCACTACCTGGACTATCTGCTTTGACCCTTTTTGCACTAACTCTTGACTCATAACATACGCTGCTGCTACTGTTTCTTATCGATCCTGTTGAATAGTGACGTTACCCCTACCTCTATGTACATACAGTGGCTCCAGAAAGAATTCATAATCCTTCAATTATTCCACATTTTGTTTGCCTGAATTCAAAATGAATTCGATTTTTTTTCTCACCCATCTACACACAACACCCCTTAATGACGAAGTGATGAATTGTTTTGCAAATCTATTGGAAATGAAATACAGAAATATCTCATTTAAATAACTTTTCACACTGCTTTGCTATAACACTACAAATTGAGCTCAGGTGCATCCAATTTCCTTTGATCATCCTTGAGATGTCACTACAACTTGATTGGAGTCCACCTGTGGCCAATTCAATAAGTTGGACATGATTTAAAAAGAAACACACCTATATAAGGTCCCACAGTTGACAGTTGTCAGAGCAAAAACTATACCATGCAGTCCAATGAATTTCCGTAGATCTCCGAAATACAAAAGTATCTGGACACCCCTTAAAATGAGAGGATTCTGCTATTTCAGCCACACACGTTGCTGACAGGTGTATAAAATCAAACACACAGCCATGCAATCTCCATTGACAAACATTGGCAGTAGAATGGCCTTACTAAAGAGCTCAGTGACATTCAACATGGCACCGTCATAGAATGCCACCTTTACAACAAGTCGTTTGCCCTGCTAGAGCTGCCCCTGTCAACTGTAAGTGCTATTATTGTGAAGTAGAAACGTCTTTGAGCAACAATGGCTCAGCCGCGAAGTGGTAGGCCACACGAGGGCTGAGTGCTGAAGTGCATAGCGCATAAAAATCGTCTGTCCACAGTTGCAACACTCACCTCCGAGTTCCAAACTGCCTCTGGAAGCAACGTCAGCACAATAACTGTTCGTCGGGAGCTTCCAGAAATGGGAATCCACGGCCTAGCAGCGGCACACAAGCCCAAGATCTCCATGCGCAATGCCAAGAACCGCACGGAGTGGTGTAAAGCTCACCGCCATTGGACTCTGGAGCAGTGGAAATGTGATTTCTGGATTGATGAATCACGCTTCACCATCTGGCTGTCCGACTGACACATCTGGGTTTGGTGGATGCCAGGAGAACGAGAATCTGCCCCAATGCATAGTGCCAACTGTGAACTTTGGTTGAGGAGGAATAATGGTCTGGGGCTGTTTTTAATGGTTCGGGCCCCTTAGTTCCAGTGAAGGGAAATCTTAACACTACAGCATACAATGAAATTTGAGAAGATTCTGTGCTTCCAACTTTGTGGCAACAGTTTGGGGAATGCCCTTTCCTGTTTCAGCATGACAATGCCCCCGTGCACAAAGCGAGGTTCATACAGAAATGGTTTGTTGAGATCGGTGTCGAAGAACTTGACTGGCATACACATAGCCTGACCTCAACCCAGCACTTCACCAACCTGGGCTTTATGGGAGAGTGGCCAGATCCTCCTGAAAAAAAGGCACATGACAGCACACCTGTAGTTTGCAAAAAGGCAGGTGAATGACTCTGAAATCATCAGGAAAAAGATTATGTTGTCTGATAAGACATTTTTTTAACTCTTTGGCCTGAATGCAAAGTGCTATGTCTGGAGAAAACCAGGCATAGCTCATCATCTGTCTAACAACATCCCTACCGTGAAGCATGGTGGTGGCAATATCATGCTATGGGGATGCTTTTCAGCGACAGGGACTGAGAGACTAGTAAGGATAGAGGGAACAATGAATGGAGCTAAATACAAGAAAATCCTTGATGAGAACCTGCTTCAGAGTGCAAATGACAGAATGGTGCGAAGATTTACGTTCCAAAAGGACAATGACACCAAGCATACAGCCAAATCAACGCTGGAATGGCTTCAGAACAATCATGTGAAAGTCCTCGAGTGGCCCAGCCAAAGCCTAGACTTGAATGCCATTTGAAATCTGTGGAAAGACTTGAAGATTGCTGTTCACCGCCACTCCCCATCTTGAGAAAATCTGCAAGGAAGAATGGGAGAACATCCCCAAATCCAGATGTGCAAAGCTGACACAGACATACCCAAGATGACTCAAAGCTGTAATCACCGCCAAAGATGCTTCTACAAAGTATTGACTCAGGGGTGTGAATACTTATGTACTTTTTCTATAAATGTGCAAAAATGTTCAATTTGTCATTATGGGGTATTGTGGGTAGATGCGTGAGAACAAAATTAATGTAATAAATGTTGAATTTAGGCTGTAACGCAGCTGTATCTACTGTACCTCAATTACCTCGTACCCATGCACATCGATTGAGTACTGGAACCCCGTGTGTATATAGACAAATTATTGTTACTCAATGTGTATTTATTACTTTTGTTATTTTTTTTCCATAATTGTTATACTTTTCTTTCTGAATTGTTGGGAAGGGCCTGTAAGTAACCCCATTTCATTGTTAGTCTACACGTGTTGTTTACGAAGCAATTTGAGATAATAAAGTATACATAAAAATAATAGAACGCCTTAAACACACACACACACACACACGTACTTAAGCTTTACACAGTTTCATTCAAATAAAATCGATTTTGCAAGAGACACCTGATTGTCTCAAGAGATAAAGGGTGACATTATAGGACTTAGATTAATTCATTAAAGGTGGTACATTTGAGAGAAATGTATAGTATTATTTTCCTACACCAGGAAACTGTGGAAATGAATTAATATAAGTCCTATAATAATAATAATAATTAAAACCAGTTCAGGAAGTCTAAGACAAGCCAAACATCTCCCACTACTGTCCATGACAAATATCCACAACATAAAATAAGATTGCAGGAGATAGGAGTATCTTGTCCCTGTCCAACAACTTACACCCCTTCAGCTGACAAAAATGTCTAGTAGGCGAGTACTCCCATAAAACATACATTCTGATTGCTACACCGCATAGAGAAAAATAGACAATTCAGGTATAGCTTTCCTCTCAACTCTCCTCATGTCCTGCATGAAAGCCAAGGATGTTACCGTAGCTATGGTGTCATGAAAACATCAGTGGTAACCCATTCCAGCAGATGGCAGCACTCAAAGGAACAACAGGAACATCTCAAAACGCCTTCTAAAAGGAGGTCATCATCCCAGAACTGCTATGCCCATAGCAGTGTTTGTCAATCCATAACTAGGGGACCCACAGAGGGTGCACTTTTGTCTTCTAGCCCAGCACCAACACAAAGAATAAACAAAGTTGAATTGGCTGTGTTCGTGCTGGGCCAGAGCAAAAATGTGCACACCGCAAGGAGCATTCCAGCAATGGATTGAGAAATGCTGTACTCCATCTTCAAAATCAAATCAAAGTTTAGTTGTTGCGTACACAGATTAGCAGATGTGAAATGCTTATGTTTCTAGCTCCAACAGTGCAGTAAGTATCTAACAGTACAGTACAATAATAATATACAAATAATCAACAACAAAAATTAAGAAATATCAGAACTTGCAATGTCAGAGTCTGGAATGTAAATATGTGGTGTGCATAGATTGTATGGAAAATTCTGTGCGTGTGTGTGTGTGCACAAGTTCCCCAGGGCACTATCGCAGCACCTGAAGGAGTGTTTGAAAAGGCTATAACAAGGAGAGACATCACAAAGCCATTTCTGGCAGATAAGGAAGGAGGCCTTTCGCAGATGCTGTTAGAGATGTGTCGCAGCTCAGCTGCATTTATGGAGATAGAGGAGGACAAGGAGGGGTAGAGGGGGCTCCAACCAAGGAGGTCTGCTCTCGGCGGACTCGTTCTTCGTAGACAAACCCAACCTGTACAGACAAACCCAAGAGCCAGCTCAGCCCTACGTGGTCTCATGGTCCTGCTCAGGCAAGCAGAAGCAGCATCCCCCGCCTTCATTGCTACATTCCTGAACAACAGGGGAGAATGTAGCCCATAGTGCTCAGCCCAGTCAAATAGATACAGTACAGAAAAAGATAGAGAGAGGGTGGAGAGAGAGAGAAAGACAGGATGGAGGGGAAGAGAGAGCAAAGAAAAGGATGAGGAAAAAGAGAGGGAAAGAGAGGGATTGGGGAAAAGAGAGGAAGGGAGGGGAGAGAGAAAGAAATAGGGAGAAATAAAGAAAGAGAGGGAGGTTGGCCAACTTTAGAGCTGGGACACTATGTTCCTGCCACCAAGCATTCCGCTCAGTAAATGATGAGCAACTGGATTCTACTTCTAATCCTGGAGGTATCTCAACCAATGGTGGGCACAACACAAACACCTCAGATGTCACTTTCTGACAACTTCTACCATCAAAAGGATGTGCTTTTAGAAAGTGATTAAATTCATATAGAGCAACCCTGAAATTATGAAGTTTTGTACACTATTATTTTGAAACCACAATGGCTAAACTCACTCTCTATGGTTCGAACTAATCCATGTATGGCAGGACCATCACTTGTTGATCCAACAAAGTGAAATGAGGAACTGCTATAACTACTCTATTTATTTACACTAGTAACTAGTTGAATTGTGTTGTAACATGGATACAGTATGATAGCTATAACATATTAATGAATTCACACTTTCTCTACAGTTGCCATTGACACAACCCTGTTCTGACTCGTTCTTAAAACAATGATGGTATTATGAAACCAATAAAAGTGTTAGAAGCTTATAATAATAAATAAATAAATAAATAAATAATAACAAGAACACACGCAGTACAATGTTACACTATTCCTTCCAAAATGCACCCAGGACAGAATCGCTGCTAGAATACTGCCCTGATGTATAGATTTAATTCACACAGCAGTGGATGAAAAGTCAGCTTCATGCAAGTGGCTCCCTGTGCTGCCTAATGTATGACCAAATAACTGTACTCTACAATACATTTTAAGAAAGTGATAACTTTGCCATACTTAATCAAATGAGACCAATGTTAAAATGCGTTATGGCTGATATATTAATCATTTCTATAACTTAATAAGTGGGGCTGACTGTAACCCAACACAAACCACTAGAGATCCGATTGCTTACAAATATTGAAGGATATCTGCATAGAATTGTATTTATGGACCAACAGTTCCTCCAATTGGTGAAAATGTAGGTGTAACCATAATACATACGATTTAGAAGATATATAAATGTAATAGAACATTAGTTTAATTGATTTGAAGTGGTCGTGATGAAAACCCTGACATAATTGGGCCTTGATCCAAATGGATAAAAGAACATGTGCTTACAATATAGAAAGAGAGAGTAGAGAGGGTAGAGAGAGACAGAGAGAGAGAGAGAGACAGAGGTAGAGAGAGCGAGGAGAGAGAGAGCAAGAAAGATAGAGGGAGAGAGACTTTCCCCGAACAAAGAGACACCTGTGGAAACATAAACATGCGCTGTACGTGTATTAATAAGGCTTGTCAACAGTGAACCCGCTGGCACCTCCTGTCAGATAAAGCATGTGATTGTGCAGGTAAACGAACAGAGGGATTGGTAGGTGTGTGCACAACGACAATGCAACTGCTGCCTATCCTGAAGCTCAACGCCTCTTATCCAATGTCAATAAACGGAGTGGAGAGGGGGCTTTCTTCAGGGGAGGGGGTGAACAGAGAAATCCACCAGTAGGCCCATACACAATGTTTACTGAGATAAATTAATTATAAAACTGCTTATTTTCAAAATAAAAGTCTAACAAGTCAGCAGCCAACCCCAGAGCAAAAACCTTTCAACAATTCTGCAATATTGATCTCATAAGCACCAGTCAGACCACAGGAACGTGTTCTTTGTTACAATGTATCCTGAATGACGCGACTGAACAATCATAATGCCTCCTTTTTTTCCCCCTCTTACTGGATCAAAAACTAACATGCTGTGTGCGCCAATATTATGTATGTGTGAGAATTCTGCTTCAAAATGCTGACAAATCTACATAATATTCTTAAATGAGGCCACGAAACATATTTATACAGTGCGAAGATGTTTGATAATTCATCCTATTTTTAAACAGTAGCACATGCCTACTCACCTGAGGTACAAAAACGAATCGTGAACAACAAATTCTATCCAATTCACCAATGCAATGCAATACAGCCCTTCTAACACAAGAGGGAGTCCTCAAATCCGGGAGAGCTCTGCGGGGTGCCACAGCCAGCCACAGAGTCTTCAACCTCATTAGAAGTGGAGAGGCTCAATCACAAGACTATTAGCAGGGCTTAAGGGGCAGCCCGCAGGACGGACCTGTTCACACAGTTCAGACGGAACATGGGCAGGGGCGAGGAGCAGAGGCCACCAAGATCAGGGGTCATGGGACTTCGGGACATGGGCCATGTTCAAATACCTATTTCGTCATGTGGTTGAACTATCCCTTTTAAGAATGCATTCTTCCTTCCTCTGTGAATGGCTGGATCAGTGATCACTTTGAGCAACGGATAAATTAAGGGGATATTCAAACACGGCCATGGACAAGACTGAGCGCAAACCACCATTCCATCCACAGAGGGCAACTGAGCATAGGAGCTCTTGATGGATGTGATTTATAGTTTATTTTACAGCTGCTCAAAGCGCTTTACGATTTGAGGGGGAGGAAGTTCACCTCATCCATGTCACCAATGTGCAGCAACACCCACTTTTGTGATGTCACTGTCGCCAGTAGCCATTTTGTTTCAGAAAGCCAGTGGAGTGTAGAGGTGAGGAGTGAACCAACGACTGCTAATAATTTACCTGCTTCCCAGACCCAGAATGAACAAACTGGCACTCCCCACCAGGAATCCAGATGTCTGCTTGTCTGTGACCGACTGGACAGGGCTGGGCAGGTGGGGTCACAGAGGTAAAGAGGCCCCTGTGGGTTCAGACAGACTGGCTAAATATTTACTGAGAGTGAAGGGTGAGGTGGTTTAAGAATTGGGCTTATTTGGAGCTAGTGTAAAAATAGGGAAGGGCACGGTTAATCGATTCATCTAATATACGAACAAACTTTAATATTTGATAACTTGCAAGAGTATTATAGCCATATTTTAACAATGAAAAGGCTTTGCCGGAATTAAATACAATTATTCATGTGACATCGCTACATACAAGTACTGTTTATACCACAACTTTAACTTTGTTTTTTAAGTTGTTTTTTAAAAGGTGTGCCTAAATAAAGACACCAGTAGCCTGCACATGTTCCATGCCTGTAGCTTGTTGTTATTGTCGGGCAATCAGAGGCACTACAGTCAGAGGCTCCATATATAGCCTAGCAGACGAAGTGGGATATTTCTAATCAACGCAAAATGGAATTCAAATTATGGAATGAAGTTACCTTAATGAAAGGAGTAGACTAAAACGAGTAACCAACAGGTAGGCAATTTTTTTTAATCGGAATGGAGTTGTACAAAAGGATATGAAGAGCAGCAAAATTGCCTCCAATTAGCTTTGCTAGCTAGTTAGTTGGCTAACCTATCTGGCTAGCGTAGATATCAAATCAAATTGTGTTAGTCACATGCGCCGAATACAACAGGTGTAGATCTTACAGTGAAATGCTTACTTACGAGCCCCTAACCAACAGTGCAGTTTAAGAAAATACGGATAAGAATAAGAGATGAATGTAACAAGTAAATAAAGAGCAGCAGTAAAAAAGAACAATATATACAGGGGGGTGCCGGTACAGAGTCAATGTGCGGGGGCACCGGTTAGTTAAGGTAGTATGTACATGTAGAAAGAGTTAATTAAAGTGACTATACATACAGTGAGGGGAAAAAGTATTTGATCCCCTGCTGATTTTGTACGTTTGCCCACTGACAAAGAAATGATCAGCCTATAATTTTAATGGTAGGTTTATTTGAACAGTGAGAGACAGAATAACAACAAAAATATCCAGAAAAACGCATGTCAAAAATGTTATAAATTGATTTGCATTTTAATGTGGGAAATAAGTATTTGACCCCCTGTCAATCAGAAAGATTTCTGGCTCCCAGGTGTCTTTTATACAGGTAACGAGCTGAGATTAGGAGCACACTCTTAAAGGGAGTGCACCTAATCTCAGCTTGTTACCTGTATAAAAGACACCTGTCCACAGAAGCAATCAATCAATCAGATTCCAAACTCTCGACCATGGCCAAGACCAAAGAGCTCTCCAAGGATGTCAGGGACAAGATTGTAGACCTACACAAGGCTGGAATGGGCTACAAGACCATCGCCAAGCAGCTTGGTGAGAAGGTGACTACAGTTGGTGCGATTATTCGCAAAATGGAAGAAACACAAAAGAACTGTTAATTTCCCTCGGCCTGGGGTTCCATGCAAGATCTCACCTGGTGGAGTTGCAATGATCATGAGAACGGTGAGGAATCAGCCCAGAACTACACGGGAGGATCTTGTCAATGATCTCAAGGCAGCTGGGACCATAGTCACCAAGAAAACAATTGGTAACACACTACACAGTGAAGGACTGAAATCCTGCAGTGCCCGCAAGGTCCCCCGCTCAAGAAAGCACATATACATGCCCGTCTGAAGTTTGCCAATGAACATCTGAATGATTCAGAGGACAACTGGGTGAAAGTGTTGTGGTCAGATGAGACCAAAATGGAGCTCTTTGGCATCAACTCAACTCGCCGTGTTTGGAGGAGGAGGAATGCTGCCTATGATCCCAAGAACACCCTCCCCACCGTCAAACATGGAGGTGGAAACATTATGCTTTGGGGGTGTTTTTCTGCTAAGGGGACAGGACAACTTCACCGCATCAAAGGGACGATGGACGGGGCCATGTACCGTCAAATCTTGGGTGAGAACATCCTTCCCTCAGCCTGGGCATTGAAAATGGGTCGTGGATGGTATTCCAGCATGACAATGACCCAAAACACACGGCCAAGGCAACAACGGAGTGGCTCAAGAAGAAGCACATTAAGGTCCTGGAGTGGCCAAGCCAGTCTCCAGACCTTAATCGATTAAAAAATCTGTGGAGGGAGCTGAAGGTTCGACTTGCCAAACGTCAGCCTCGAAACCTTAATGACTTGGAGAAGATCTGCAAAGAGGAGTGGGACAAAATCCCTCCTGAGATGTGTGCAAACCTGGTGGCCAACTACAAGAAACATCTGACCTCTGTGATTGCCAACAAGGGTTTTGCCACCAAGTACTAAGTCATGTTCTGCAGAGGGGTCAAGTACTTATTTCGCTCATTAAAATGCAAAAAAAATTATAACATTTTTGACATGCGTTTTCTGGATTTTTTGTTGTTGTTATTCTGTCTCTCACTGTTCAAATAAACCTGATCAGTTCTTTGTCAGTGGGCAAACATACAAAATCAGCAGGGGATCATATACTTTTTTCCCTCACTGTAGATGACAACAGAGATTGGCAGTGGTGTGGGGGGGGGGGCAATGCAAATAGTCTTTGTAGCCATTTGACTAGATGTTCAGGAGTCTTATGGCTTGGGGGTAGAAGCTGTTTACAATCCTCTTAGACTTGGTCCTCCGGTACTGCTTGCCGTGTGGTAGCAGAGAGAACAGTCTATGACTAGGGTGGCTGGAGTCTTTGACAATTCTTAGGGCCTTCCTCTGACACCGCCTGGTATAGAGCTCCTGGATGGCAGGAAGCTTGGCCCCAGTGATGTACTGGGCCGTTCACACTACCCTATGTAGTGCCTTGTGGTCGGAGGCCGAGCATTTGCCATACCAGGCAATGATGCAACCAGTCAGGATGCTCTCGATGGCGCAGCTGTAGAACCTTTTGAGGATCTGAGGACCCATGCCAAATCCTTTCAGTCTCCTGAGGGGGAATAGGTTTTGTCGTGCCCGCTTCATGACTGTCATGGTGAGCTTGGACCATGTTAGTTTGTTGGTGATGTAGACACCACGGAACTTGAAGCTCTCAACCTGCTCCACTGCAGCCCCGTCAATGAGAATGGGAGCATGGTCTGTCCTCTCATTCCTGGATTCCACAATCATCTCCTTTGTCTTGATCACGTTGAGGGAGAGGTTGTTGTCCTGACACCAGGCGGCCAGGTCTCTGTTGTGTCATCGGCAAATTTAATGATGGTGTTGAAGTCGTGCCTGGCCGTGCAGTCATGAGGGAACAGGGAGTACAGGAGGGGGCTGAGCACGCACCCCTGAGGGTCCCCTGTGTTGAGGATCAGCGTGGCGGATGTGTTGTTACTAGAGGTCGATCGGAATGGCCGAATAATTAGGGCCGATTTCAAGTTTTCATTTTTGGACACCGATTGTGGCCGATTACATTGCACTCCTCGAGGAGACTGCGTGGCAGGCTGACTACCTGTTACGTGAGTGCAGCAAGAAGCCAAGGTAAGTTGCTAGCTATCATTAAACTTATCTTATAAAAAACTATCAATCTTAACATTATCACTAGTTAACTACACATGGTTGATGATATTACTACTTTATCTAGCTTGTCCTGATTTGCATATAATCGATGCGGTGCCTGTTACTTTATTATCAAATCACAGCCTACTTCGCCAAACGGGTGATGAATTAACAAGCGCATTCGCGTAAAAAGCACTGTCATGGCACCAATGTATACCTAACCATAAACGTCAATGCCTTTCTTTAAAATCAATACACAAGTATATATTTTTAAACCTGCATATTTAGTTAATATTCCCTGCTAATATGAATTTCTTTTAACTAGGGAAATTGTGTCACTTCTCTTGAGTTCCGTGCAAGCAGAGTCAGGGTATATGCAGCAGTTTGGGCCGCCTGACTCGTTGCGAACTGTGTGAAGACCATTTCTTCCTAACAAAGACCGTAATTAATTTGCCAGAATTGTACATCATTATGACATAACATTGAAGGTTGTGCAATGTAACAGCAATATTTAGACTTAGGAATGCCACCCGTTAGATAAAATACGGAACGGTTTCATATTTCACTGAAAGAATAAACGTTTTGTTTTCGAAATGATAGTTTCCGGATTTTACCATATTAATGACCTAAGGCTCGTGTGTTACTATGTTATAATTAAGTCTATGGTGGTATGCAGCAGCAGGCTCGTAAGCATTCATTCAAACAGCACTTTCGTGCATTTACCAGCAGCTCTTCGCTGTGCTTCAAGCATTGAGCCGTTTATGACTTCAAGCCTATCAACTCCCGAGATTAGGCTGGTGTAACCGATGTGAAATGGCTAGCTAGTTAGCGGGGTGCGCGCTAATAGCGTTTCAATCGGTGACGTCACTCGCTCTGAGACCTTGAGGTAGTTGTTCCCCTTGCTCTGCAAGGGCCGCGGCTTTTGTGGAGCGATGGGTAACAATGCTTCGAGGGTGGCTGTTGTCGATGTGTCCCTGGTTCGAGCCCAGGTAGGGGCAAGAGGGATGGAAGCTATACTGTTACACTGGCAATACTATAGTGCCTATAAGAACATCCAATAGTCAAAGGTATATGAAATACAAATGGTATAGAGAAATAGTCCTATAATTCCTATAATAACTACAACCTAAAACTTTTTACCTGGGAATATTGAAGACTCATGTTAAAAGGAACCACCAGCTTTCATATGTTCTGAGCAAGGAACTTAAATGTAGCTTTGTTACATGGCACATATTGCACTTTTACTTTGTTCTCCAACACTGCTTTTGCATTATTTAAACCAAATTGAAAAATGTTCATTATTTATTTGAGACTAAATAGATTTTATTGATGTATTATATTAAGTTAAAATAAGTGTTCATTAAGTATTGAATATATATACTGCTCAAAAAAATAAAGGGAACACTTAAACAACACAATGTAACTCCAAGTCAATCACACTTCTGTGAAATCAAACTGTCCACTTAGGAAGCAACACTGATTGACAATACATTTCACATGCTGTTGTGCAAATGGAATAGACAACAGGTGGAAATTATAGGCAATTAGCAAGACACCCCCAATAAAGGAGTGGTTCTGCAGGTGGTGACCACAGACCACTTCTCAGTTCCTATGCTTCCTGGCTGATGTTTTGGTCACTTTTGAATGCTGGCGGTGCTTTCACTCTAGTGGTAGCATGAGACGGAGTCTACAACCCACACAAGTGGCTCAGGTAGTGCAGCTCATCCAGGATGGCACATCAATGCGAGCTGTGGCAAGAAGGTTTGCTGTGTCTGTCAGCGTAGTGTCCAGAGCATGGAGGCGCTACCAGGAGACAGGCCAGTACATCAGGAGACATGGAGGAGGCCGTAGGAGGGCAACAACCCAGCAGCAGGACCGCTACCTCCACCTTTGTGCAAGGAGGAGCAGGAGGAGCACTGCTAGAGCCCTGCAAAATGACCTCCAGCAGGCCACAAATGTGCATGTGTCTGCTCAAATGGTCAGAAACAGACTCCATGAGGGTGGTATGAGGGCCCGATGTCCACAGGTGGGGGTTGTGCTTACAGCCCAACACCGTGCAGGACGTTTGGCATTTGCCAGAGAACACCAAGATTGGCAAATTCGCCACTGGCACCCTGTGCTCTTCACAGATGAAAGCAGGTTCACACTGAGCACATGTGACAGACGTGACAGAGTCTGGAGACGCCGTGGAGAACGTTCTGCTGCCTGCAACATCCTCCAGCATGACCGGTTTGGCGGTGGGTCAGTCATGGTGTGGGGTGGCATTTCTTTGGGGGGCCGCACAGCCCTCCATGTGCTCGCCAGAGGTAGCCTGACTGCCATTAGGTACCGAGATGAGATCCTCAGACCCCTTGTGAGACCATATGCTGGTGCGGTTGGCCCTGGGTTCCTCCTAATGCAAGACATCATGTGGCTGGAGTGTGTCAGCAGTTCCTGGAAGCCATTGATGCTATGGACTGGCCCGCCCGTTCCCCAGACCTGAATCCAATTGAGCACATCTGGGACATCATGTCTCGCTCCATCCACCAACGCCACGTTGCACCACAGACTGTCCAGGAGTTGGCGGATGCTTTAGTCCAGGTCTGGGAGGAGATCCCTCAGGAGGCCATCCGCCCCCTCATCAGGAGCATGCCCAGGCGTTGTAGGGAGGTCATACAGGCACATGGAGGCCACACACACTACTGAGCCTCATTTTGACTTGTTTTAAGGACATTACATCAAAGTTGGATCAGCCTGTAGTGTGGTTTTCCACTTTAATTTTGAGTGTGACTCCAAATCCAGACCTCCATGGGTTGATAAATTGGATTTCCATTGATTATTTTTGTGTGATTTTGTTGTCAGCACATTCAACTATGTAAAGAAAAAAGTATTTAATAAGATTATTTCATTCATTCAGATCTAGGATGTGTTATTTTAGTGTTCCCTTTATTTTTTTGAGCAGTGTATATAAAAATCGGCCGATTAATAGGTATCGGCTTTTTTTGGTCCTCCAATAAATCGGTATCGGCGTTGAAAAATCATAATCGATCGACCTCTAGTTGTTACCTACCTTTACTACCTGGGGGCGGCCCATAAGGAAGTCCACAATCCAGTTGCAGAGGGAGGTGTTTAGTCCCAGGGTCCTTAGCTTATTGATGAGCATTGAGGGCACTATGGTGTTGAACGCTGAGCTGTAGTCAATGAATAGCATTCTCACATAGGTGTTCTTTTTGTCCAGGTGGGAAAGGGCAGTGTGGAGTGCAATAGAGACAGCATCATCTGTGGATCTGTTGGGGCGGTATGCAAATTGGAGTGGGTCTAGGGTTTCTGGGATGATGGTGTTGATGTGAGCCATGACCAGCCTTTCAAAGCACTTCATGGCTACAGACGTGAGTGCTACGGGTCGGTAGTCATTTAGGCAGGTTACCTTAGTGTTCTTGGGCACAGGCACTATGGTGGTCTGCTTAAAACATGTTGGAATTACAGACTCGGACAGGGAGAGGTTGAAAATGTCAGTAAAGACACTTGCTAGTTGGTCAGCGCATGCTCCCAGTACACGTCCTGGTAATCCGTCTGGCCCTGCGGCCTTGTGAATGTTGACCTGTCTAAAGGTCTTACTCACATCAGCTGCGGAGAGTGTGATCACACAGTCTTCCGGTACAGCTGGTGCTCTCATGCAGGTTTCAGTGTTATTTGCCTCGAAGCGAGCATAGAAGTAGTTTAGCTCGTCCGGTAGGCTTGTATCACTGGGCAGCTCTCGGCTGTGCATCCCTTTGTAGTCTGTAATGGTTTTTATAAAAAAAAATAAAAAAAAATGTATTAACCAGGTAGACCAGTTGAGAACAAGTTCTCATTTACAACTGTGACCTGGCCAAGATAAAGCAAAGCAGTGCGACAAAAACAACAACACAGAGTTACACATAAACAAATGTACAGTCAATAACACAAAAGAAAATAAAAATAGACAATCTATGTACAGTGTGTGCAAATGTAGAAGAGTAGGGAGGTAGGCAATAAATAGGCCCTAGAGGCGAAAATAATTACAATTTAGCATTAATACTGGAGTGAAAGACTTATAGATGACCTGGAGCCAGTGGGTTTGGCGACGGATATGTAGTGAGGGCCAGCCAACGAGAGCATACAGGTCACAGTGGTGGGTAGTATATTGGGATTTGGTGATAAAATGGATGGCACGGTGATAAACTACATCCAGTTTGCTGAGTAGAGTGTTGGGGGCTATTTTGTAAATGACATCGCCGAAGTCAAGGATCGATAGGATAGTCAGTTTTACGAGGGTATGTTTGGCAGCATGAGTGAAGGAGGCTTTGTTGCGAAATAGGAAGCCAATTCTAGATTTCATTTTGGATTGGAGATGCTTAATGTGAGTCTGGAAGGAGAGTTTACAGTCTAACCAGGCACCTCATTTTTATAGTTGTCCACATATTCTAGGTCAGAACCGTCCAGAGTAGTGATGCTAGTCGGGCGGGAGGGTGCGGGCAGCAATCGGTTGAAGAGCATTTAGTTTTACTAGCATTTAAAAGCAGTTGGAGGCAACGGCAGGAGTGTTGTATGGCTTTGAAGCTTGTTTGGAGGTTTGTTAGCACAGTGTCCAAAGAAGGGCTAGATGTATACAGAATGATGTCTTCTGCGTAGAGGTGGATCAGAGAATCACCAGCAGCAAGAGCGACATCATTGACATATACATAGAAAATAGTCGGTCCGGTTTGCAGACCGTGCCACATCCAACGAGCGTCAGAGCCGGTGTAGTACGACTCGATCTTAGTCCTGTATTGACGCTTTGCCTGTTTGATGGTTCGTTGGAGGGCATAGCGGGATTTCTTATAAGCTTCCGGGTTAGAGTCTCGCTCCTTGAAAGCAGCAGCTCTAGCCTTTAGCTCAGTGCGGATGCTGCCTGCAATCCATGGTTTCTGGTTGGGGTAAGTTTCCCTGCATTAAAGTCCCCGCTTACTAGGAGCGCTGCCTCTGGGTGAGCGTTTTCTTGTTTACTTATGGCGGAATACAGCTCATTCAATGCTATCTTAGTGCCAGCCTCTGACTGTGGTGGTATGTAAACAGCTACAAAGAATATAGATGAAAACTCTCTCGGTAGATAGTGTGGTCTGCAGTTTATCATGAGAAACTCTACCTCAAGTGAGCAAGAGCTCGAGACTTCCTGCACCAGCTGTTGTTTACAAAAATACATAGACCGCAGCCCCTTGTCTTACCAGACGCTGTTGTTCTAACCTAGATAGCATCTTTACATTTATTTGATACAGTCAAGACAGGCACTATCAGATGGTATGACAGATAACCTATAGCAGCAACAAGTTTGTCTAACTAGCGTGAGTATAGCTACTTTCTCTCTCTCTCCCCCTTTAGAGGTCTTCACGGATGCACCTATATCCAAATACCCGAGAGGGTCCGGGTCCAGAATTCTAAATAATGTCACGGGTCTGGGTCGGATCTAATTGTCACGGGTCTCGGGTATGTGTAATTTTAACTGACTTGTCCGGAAGGGCCCGTATAGATCCAAACGCAACAGCTCTTGCTTTTCACGAGAGTGAAGCGTGGTGAGTGTAGCTTGTTGTTGGCCAATCAAAACTCATCAAGGCAATTGGCTAAAGTCATTGAGCCTTGCTCCGTGAGTGGCAAAAGTTAGGAGATATCTAATCAATGGAAGATGGAATTAAAATGATGGAATTAAAAGTTAAAGGAGAAGGACAGGCTATAATGACCAAGAGCCAACATGCAGGCTGCTACTTTATAATCTGAATGGAGTTGTTGTTATTTGTAAGTGTAGGATGAGAAAGCCGAGCTAGCTATTGTTGGCTAGCTTACAGTAACTAGCGTCTCCCGGTTTGATGCTGTCCAAGACAGGTACTACGTAATCATATTTGATGACAAATAACCTAGCTATGGCAGCTATTAGTCTACTATTGCGCAAGTCGGTTGGTTGGTTGCGCTCTCATCTCTCCCTCCCTATGTCACTCGCTCACAGTACAGCCCCTTCCGCACCTGCTAGAGCAGCACCTCTCTCCTTCCTATTGCGCTTAATAAGCTCCAGTAAATAAAGTAGCTTAAAAAAAATGATTTTCTTCCCTCACTCTGATTGAACCGGAACTGGATCCGTCCAGGTCTATACAGAACAGGTCTAGTTGTCCTCGGTCCATTCAAAACGGGTCTCTATATATAAAAAAAAAAAAATTATGCATATTGGGTCTAGGTGGGAAAGCCCCAGGTCCATTTCGGAACAGGTCCAACTTTTTGGACCCGTGAAGACCTCTACCTCCCTCCCCACACACAAAGGCCCCTGCCCATTCTCCGCCCTGCTGCACAAGCAAAGCGGTACCGACTCGCGCAGCAAACAAGAAAACAAGTCTAGATATATTAAATATTATTATTAAATATAGTCAAAATATTTCAAATGCCTATCTCTAGTGTAAAAGGGTTGAGCACACCTTATATAACTAGCAACTGTCACCAAGAACTACACGACAACTACTGCTTTTACAATTCAATGAAATGACTGACCAATGGCGCATGGGGGCACAGTCAGCGCGCACACACACACACACACACACACACACACACACACACACACACACACACGCACACAAAAAGAACTACACCACAACTACTGCTTTTACAATTCAATGAAATGACTGACCAATGGTGCATGGGGGCACAGTCAGCGCGCACACACACACACACCAAGAACTACACCACAACTACTGCTTTTACAATTCACTGAAATGACTGACCAATGGCGCATGGGGGCACAGTCAGCGCGCGCGCACACACACACACACACACACACACACACACACACACACACACACACACACACACACACACACACCAAGAACTACACCACAACTACTGCTTTTACAATTCAATGAAATTACTGACCAATGGTGCATGGGGGCACAGTCAGCGCGCGCACACACACACACACACACACACACACGCACACGCACACGCACCAAGAACTACACTACAACTACTGCTTTTACAATTCAATGAAATGACTGACCAATGGTGCATGGGGGCACAGTCAGCGCGCACACATACACGCACACACACACACGCACACACACACACACACCAAGAACTACACCACAACTACTGCTTTTACAATTCAATGAAATGACTGACCAATGGTGCATGGGGGCACAGTCAGCGCGCACACATACACGCACACACACACACGCACACACACACACACACCAAGAACTACACCACAACTACTGCTTTTACAATTCAATGAAATGACTGACCAATGGTGCATGGGGGCACAGTCAGCGCACACACACACACACACACACGCACGCACGCACAGTCAGCGCTTGTACACACACAAACACACCAAGAACTACACCACAACTACTGCTTTTACAATTCAATGAAATGACTGACCAATGGCGCATGGGGGCACAGTCAGCACACACACACACACACACACACACACACACACACACACACACACACCAAGAACTACACCACAACTACTGCTTTTACAATTCAATGAAATTACTGACCAATGGTGCATGGGGGCACAGTCAGCGCGCGCACACACACACACACACACACACACACACACGCACACGCACACGCACCAAGAACTACACTACAACTACTGCTTTTACAATTCAATGAAATGACTGACCAATGGTGCATGGGGGCACAGTCAGCGCGCACACATACACGCACACACACACACGCACACACACACACACACCAAGAACTACACCACAACTACTGCTTTTACAATTCAATGAAATGACTGACCAATGGTGCATGGGGGCACAGTCAGCGCGCACACATACACGCACACACACACACGCACACACACACACACACCAAGAACTACACCACAACTACTGCTTTTACAATTCAATGAAATGACTGACCAATGGTGCATGGGGGCACAGTCAGCGCACACACACACACACACACACACGCACGCACGCACAGTCAGCGCTTGTACACACACAAACACACCAAGAACTACACCACAACTACTGCTTTTACAATTCAATGAAATGACTGACCAATGGCGCAAGGGGGCACAGTCAGCACGCACGCACACACACACACGCACAGTCAGCGCGCATGCACACACACACACACCAAGAACTACACCACAACTACTGCTTTTACAATTCAATGAAATGACTGACCAATGGCGCATGGGGCACAGTCAGCGCACACACACGCACACACACGCACGCATGCACGCACACGCACACACACCAAGATGCTGTGCAAAGCTCAGCCACTTGACCCTAACCCAATCCCAATTGGGGTCAGCCTGGTTCGATTCTGATTAGATGGGAGTAACCACCCAAGTAGCTGAGGTGAAAGTCGTCCGTTCCAGTGTGACCCAAACGGAGGGCCCGGGCTTTGTGACCTGCCGTCGACGACCACATCCGCGTTGAACCCTGACCACAAAATCCACCTGTCACTTTGTTTGTGACCAGTCTGTCTTTTAAACCACCATCAATCTTGCAAACTGAAAGAGGGCCTTCCCCTGCTCTAATCTCTATTGAAAAGGAGCAAGGGGAGCGATTGGGGTGGTGGTGGGAGATGGGTGAGGGACATTCCAGACATCAGCGGGTTTGCTGGGAAGGGGGCGTTGGGTACTTTGAGGAACAGTGCAAGGGCAGCTGCCCAACCTGTGCTACATACAAACACTCGGAGGAAGTCGAGACTTCTTTTTGATAACATCAGACACAAAAATGAGGGAGAGAGTCCCCATTCAGAGACCAAATGTCGAGCCCTGTCCTGTCCCCTCAGATAAATGGGTTGGATTCCAGCCAAAGTATTTTCCTTTCGGTGAACTGTAAACTCTAACCTTCTGGCAAAGCTTCACCTCACAATTATTTTGTTCCAAGAATTCTATCGTTTCAGTGAAGGCTCACAAGACACAAGCCAGTGGATTCTGACAATGAACAAATTGTCAAAGCTGAAATATGGACTGTACTCACTGTAGTCTGTCTCGCCCTGAGTCGGACAGGAGAATAGGGCTTTGTGGTTTGATAGCTTAATGAGAAAGGGTGGGGCTGTGCGGTGGGGAGGGGAGAGGTTGGCTAGGTGATGAGCTGTCATTTGGATGTGAATGAACGGAGCTGGCACGCAGGTCATGTCATCTGCCTCACTCTCACCTCAGTGAAGAGCGGACAGATCAGAGGCGGAAGTCAGGAAGTGGAGGTGTTGACTTCTGGGATTATAACATCTGGTTTGGAAGGAGAAGAACTGGAACAAAATCCATAAAGTTCCAAAGACAAAATAAGGGTTAAATAAAAAAAATTAAAGAGTAAAGAACCCATTACCAGTATGGAAAGACAAGACTGCCAGCCTTCAAATTTGGCCTTGGTGTTCTTTTAACAAACGTTCCATTCGCAACAATGACCATTTCTATCACTCATCAAGTGCATCTGACAGACTGTTTGTCCCATCGGGATTTGCAGTGTACATATTTATCTTGGAAAAATTGCCTGTTGCTATTACAGTGCATTTTCCCAGAAAAGACTAACAGAAAAGGAAAGAGAATGTGGGGTGAGGGGGTGGGGGTTGGACGTGCAATTTTGAGGAGAACATAGGAACAAAGGGCCCCCATCAAAATGATGAAAAGGTGGAAAAAATGCAGTCTGTCAGAAACATTGGAGTGGTCACGCCAAAGGAATTTCATGTCAGTTAGCCTGTTGGGGATAGGGGGCAGTATTTGCACGGCTGGATAAAAAACGTACCCGATTTAATCTGGTTACTACTCCTGCCCAGTTACTAGAATATGCATATAATTATTGGCTTTGGATAGAAAACACCCTAAAGTTTCTAAAACTGTTTGAATGTGTCTGTGAGTATAACAGAACTCCTATGGCAGGCCAAAACCTGAGAAGATTTCAAGCAGGAAGTGGCCTGTCTGAGAAGTAGTGTTTCATCTTGGCTCTTTTTATTGAAGACTCAGGATCTGTGCAATAACGTGACACTTCCTACGTCTTCCATATGGTCTCAGAGCCCGGGAAAACGTTGAACGATATCGAGGCAGGCTCTGGCTGAAACACTTCATCGCTTTTGGCAAGTGGCCACTCAGAGTACTATGTGCTTAGGCGCGTGCCCGCTTCGACCGAATGGTTTCTTTTCCTTTGTCTGTTTATCTAAACGCAGATTCCCGGTCGGAATATTATCGCTTTTTTATGAGAAAAATGGCATAAAAATTGATTTTAAACAGCGGTTGACATGCTTCGAAGTACGGTAATGGAGTATTTAGAATTCTTTTGTCACGAATTGCGCCATGCTCGTCACCCTTATTTAGCCTTTAGGATAGTGTCTAGAACGCACGAACAAAACGCCGCTGTTTGGATATAACGATGGATTATTTTGGACCAAACCAACATTTGTTATTGAAGTAGAAGTCCTGGGAGTGCATTCTGACGAAGACAACAAAGGTAAGAACATTTTTCTTATAGTAAATCTGACTTTGATGAGTGCTAAACCTGCTGGGTGTCTAAATAGCTAGCCCTGTGATGCCGGGCTATCTACTGAGAATATTGCAAAATGTGCTTTCACCGAAAAGCTATTTTAAAATCGGACATATCGAGTGCATAGAGGAGTTCTGTATCTATAATTCTTAAAATAATTGTTATGCTTTTTGTGAACGTTTATCGTGAGTAATTTAGTAAATTCACCGGCAGTGTTCGGTTGGAATGCTAGTCACATGCTAGTCACATGCTAATGTAAAAAGCTGGTTTTTGATATAAATATGAACTTGATTGAACAAAACATGCATGTATTGTATAACATAATGTCCTAGGGTTGTCATCTGATGAAGATCATCAAAGGTTAGTGCTACATTTAGCTGTGGTTTGGATTTATGTGACATTATATGCTAGCTTGAAAAATGGGTGTCTGATTATTTCTGGCTGGGTACTCTGCTGACATAATCTAATGTTTTGCTTTCGTGGTAAAGCCTTTTTGAAATCGGACAGTGTGGTTAGATTAACGAGAGTCTTATCTTTAAAATGGTGTAAAATAGTCATATTTTTGAAAAATTGAAGTAATAGCATATCTAAGGATTTGAATAACGCGCCACAGAATTCAACTGGCTGTTGAGTAGGTGGGACGCTTGTTGAGGTTAGCAAGCTAAGCTCCCTCTAGCATGTTAAACTAGCTCTACTTTGACAACAAACATTAATTTACTCATAGACTTATATACTGGGTATTGGTAAAACAAAAGAACACAACGCACACCCAAATTGAAGTGCTGACAAATGGAAGAGAATAAAGCACATTATATTGTAGAGCTGGGACGATCATCCAAAAATTACTGATTTTTTTACACAACATTTCTGTAGATTGTTCTAAAACCATTATTTGGTCAACAACAGTAACATCATATGCATTATGGTAATTCCAGTTATGAAAGTATCTGCCTGTCCCTTTTTCGCTGTCAGCTGCTGCCTCTCACTCCCTTTCACCACTGTGCGCATGGAGGAGGGAAAGAGGCATTCTGAGAAGCAGCACAAAAGCATATGACCGCTGCTCAAAATGTTATTGCAGGAAAAATACAGTTTTCAAAGCAACTACTGTTGTTCTAGTTACAGAAAGGAGAGAGACAGTTTTCTGTAAGTATATAATGTATTTCTCACCTCTTAATATTAAGTTCATGGCACCACTTTACAACCGCAGTAGGCTGTAGTTTTTTTATGCGCCCATGGAACGGAGCGTGTCATTCGCAGTGACTAGGCCTACATCAAGTAGCCTAGGCCTAGTGCTGGAAAGTTTTTGCAGGACATTAGCCTACATTTACTGATGGATGAATCAATTAGCCTATATGGCTATCGTGCAACAATATCATATTTCGAGTTAGCAATCTAGCTTAGTGTTTTGAGTTCCCACTTCCTCAGGTGGTGTATAATACAGCCTATAGGCCAATATGCACAAAGATGTCGGGAAATTTTCTGAAGAACAAAAAGAAATCGGATAATTCTGGATTCTATTTTGACAGGTTGCACATTAAAATATCAATCATGAATTTCTTGGATAGGTTAAATTAAATAGTTTACTTTTTTAATCATAGGCTATTATCTCAGTTGTCTAACTTGGCACTGGAAAACAAAAATATAGAGCCCTGTTGCTAATATAAAGTAACTGGCCATAAATTTGTTTTTCTTATTGTATTTGTTATCGAGCAAAATAATTTTTTGGAGATGTATCGTTATCGCAAAAATGGGTCAATTTATCACAATATGGATTTTTGTCCACATCACCCAGCTCTATTCTACTATACATTTGGAGATAAACATAATTCAACAACAGTGGGGAAGAGACGTCATTTTCACCCTGTTCACCCTCAAGTCTGTGGACTGTCTTCTGTCAACATTTCAGTGGAAGATAGGAAATTAGAAGGCTTCTAAATACAGGTGCAATGAGCCATTCCCACCGTAAGGTCCTCATGAAGGAGCCAATGATTGGCCCTGCATGTTATAGGAAAATGCCCTCATGAAGTGAACAGATATATATAGTGTGTGTACATGTATCCACTTTGTTAACCCTCTGGGTTAACAGATAAGACATTTAAAAAAAATCCAGATTTGGTGCCAAGTCTCCTTTTATGCCGCTTTAACGTTGGTTTTTATAATATTATTACGACTTGGCTTGACCTAAACTGTTGCATTGTGTGTCTTGCCCTCATAGCAAGTGGCGTTTCTTTCCGCTTACACAGAAAGCCTTTCCTTGACTGTTAGTATTTTTAATGGTCCCTGGCTACCATCACAAAATGACCGTTTCACCCCAAGGAATAGATTAAAAAAATAGCTGACACACTATATATACAAAATTATGTGGACATCCCTTCAAATTAGTGGATTCGGCTATTTCAGCCACACCCATTACTAACAGGTGTATACAATCGAGCACACAGCCATGCAATCTCCATAGACAAAAATTGGCATTAGAATGACCTTACTGAAGAGCTCATGGACTTTCAACGTGGCACCATCATTGGATGCCAACTTTTCGACAATTCAGTTCCTCAAATTTCTGCCCTGCTAGAGCTGCCTCGGTCAACTGTAAGTGCTGTTATTGTGAAGTGGAAACATCTAGGATCAACTAGAGGTTGGCCGATTATGATTTTTCAACGCCGATACCGATTATCGGAGAACCAAACAATGCCGATACCGATTAATTGGCCGATTTTTTTTCTCCCCTCCCCCCCCCCCCTTTATTTGTAAGAATGACAATTACAACAATACTAAATGAACACTTATTTTAACTTAATATAATACATCAAGAAAATCTATTTAGACTCAAATAAATAATAAAACATGATCAATTTGGTTTAAATAATGCCATAACAAAGTCTTGGAGAAGAAAGTAAAAGTGCAATATGTGCCATGTAAGAAAGCTAATGTTTAAGTGCCTTGCTCAGAACATGAGCAACCACCAGAACAAGCTGGTGGTTCCTTTTAATATGAGTCTTCAATATTCCCAGTTAAGAAGTTTTAGGTTGTAGTTATTATAGGAATTATAGGACTATTTCTCTCTATACGATTTGTATTTCATATACCTTTGACTATTGGATGTTCTTATAGGCACTTTAGTATTGCCAGTGTAACAGTATAGCTTCCGTCCCTCTCCTCGCTATGACCTGGGCTTGAACCAGGAACACATCGACAACAGCCACCCTCGAACCAGGGTTACCCATGCTGAGCAAGGGGAACAACTACTCCAAGTCTCAGAGCGAGTGACATTTGAAACGCTATTAGCGCGCACCCCGCTAACTAGCTAGCCATTTCACATCGGTTACACCAGCCTAATCTTGGGAGTTGATAGGCTTGAAGTCATAAACAGCTGCTGGCAAAACGCACAAAAGTGCTGTTTGAATGAATGCTTACGAGCCTGCTGGTGCCTACCACCGCTCAGTCAGACTGCTCTATTAAATCATAGACTTAATTATAATAAACACACAGAAATACGAGCCTTAGGTCATTAATATGGTCGAATCCGGAAACTATCATCTCAAAAACAAAACGTTTTTTCTTTCAGTGAAATACGGAACCGTTCCGTATTTTATCTAATGGGTGGCATGCTTAAGTCTAAATATTCCTGTTACATTGCACAACCTTCAATGCTATGTCATAATTACGTAAAATTCTGGCAAATTACTTCGCAACGAGCCAGGCGGCCCAAACTGTTGCATATACCCTGACTCTGTGTGCAATGAACGCAATAGAAGTGACACAATTTCACCTACTTTACATTGCACTCGACGAGGAGCTTGCCTGTTACGTGAAAGCAGTAAGAAGCCAAGGTAAGTTGCTAGCTAGCATTAAACTTATCTTATAAAAAACAATCAATCAATCATAATCACTAGTTAACTACACATGGTTGATGATATTACTAGTTTATCTAGCCTCTCCTGCGTTGCATATAATCGATGCGGTGCGCATTCGCGAAAAAGGACTGTCGTTGCTCCAACGTGAACCTAACCATAAAAATCAATGTCTTTCTTAAAATCAATACACAAGTATATATTTTTAAACCTGCATATTTAGTTAATATTGCCTGCTGACATGAATTTCTTTTAGCTAAATATGCAGGTTTAAAAATATATACTTCTGTGTATTGATTTTAAGAAAGGCATTGATGTTTATGGTTAGGTACAGTCGTGCAACGATTGATCTTTTTTCGCAAATGCGCTTTTGTTAAATCATCCCCGTTTGGCGAAGTTGGCTGTCTTTGTTAGGAAGAAATAGTATTCACACAGTCCGCAACGAGCCAGGCGGCCCAAACTGCTGCATATACCCTGACTCTGTTGCATGAGGTGACACATTTTCCCTAGTTAAAAGAAATTCAAGTCAGCAGGCAATATTAACTAAATATGCAGGTTTAAAAATATATACTTGTGTATTGATTTTAAGAAAGACATTGATGTTTATGGTTAGGTACACGCTGGAGCAATGACAGTCCTTTTTTGCAAATGCGCACCGCATCGATTATATGCAATGCAGGACAGACTAGATAAACTAGTAATATCATCAACCATGTGTAGTTAACTAGTGATTATGATTGATTGTTTTTTATAAGATAAGTTTAATGCTAGCTAGCAACTTACCTTGGCTTCTTACTGCATTCGTGTAACAGGCAAGCTCCTCGTGGAGTGCAATGTAAAGCATGTGGTCAGAGTGTTGGACTAGTTAACCGTAAGGTTGCAAGATTGAATCCCCGAGCTGACAAAGTAAAAATCTGTCGTTCTGCCCCTGAATAAGGCAGTTAACCCACTGTTCCAAGGCCATCATTGAAAATAAGAATGTGTTCTTAACTGACTTGCCTAGTTAAATATAGGCGTAAATTATTTATTTTTTAAATAAAAAAATATATAAATAAAAAATATTTTTTTTAAACAGCAAATCGGTGTCCAAAAATACCGATTACCGATTGTTATGAAAACTTGAAATCGGCCCTAATTAATCGGCCATTCCGATTAATCGGTCGACCTCTAGGATCAACAATGGCTCAGCCATGAAGTGGTAGGCCACATAAGCTCACAGAACGGGACCGCCGAGTGCTGAAGTGCGTAGCACGTAAAAATAGTCTGTCCTCCATTGCAACACTCACTACCGAGTTCCAAACTGCCTCTGGAAGCAACGTCAGCACAATAACTGTTTGTCGGGAGCTTCATGAAATGGGTTTTCATGGCCGAGCAGCCGCACACAAGCCTAAGATCACCATGCGCAATGCCAAGTGTTGAGTGGTGTAAAGCTCACGGCCATTGGGCTCTGGAATAGTGGAAATTAGTTCTCTTGAGTGATGAATCACACTTCACCATCTGGTAGTCCGATGGACGAATCTGGGTTTGGCGGATTCCAGGAAAACGCTACCTGCCCCTATGCATAGTGCCAACTGTAAAGTCTGGTGGAGGAGTAATAATGGCCTGGGGCTGTTTTTCATGATTCGGGCAAGGCCACTTAGTTCCAGTGAAGTGAAATTTTAACCCTACTTTGTGGCAACATCCAATGCAAGGTGAAGTTACACTTTACAGTCAAGTAACAAAGTGCAGTATTTGACAAAGGAGTATAGATATGAGAGAATGA
The DNA here is from genome assembly GCF_965601325.2 of Salmo salar. Lineage (NCBI taxonomy): Eukaryota > Metazoa > Chordata > Actinopteri > Salmoniformes > Salmonidae > Salmo > Salmo salar. Next base: position 7,968,101 of record NC_138311.1, read on the forward strand.
CATGAAATAGAATGACTGGTGTTTGGATATAGGTATAAGTCGCATTAACGACAATTATGGTTCATATGGCATGTGTTGATATCCCACCAAAAATGTTCACAGACTCACAAAAGTAATTCCGACTCATGACTCATGACAAAATAAATAAAGTTCCTCTGCAAGCAAAGCAGTGAGTCAGGACAAGCAGACAGCTGAATCAGAACTCTTCTACCCCCGCTAAGTAAGAGGGGGGAATTCCAGGCGCCTGGGTGGTGCATACATTTCAGAGGACCTCGTTTTCATTTTCCAATGCAAAATGTTTCGCTATCGTGTGCTTAATGAATGCAAATCTGTTGTATCGCCAGGGGTTTCTTGCGTGTGAGAGCCAGCTCTACAAACATTTATACCTTATAGTCTGGACAGTTTACATTGGGACCTCTGTTTTCTCTTTGATTTCTTCAGCTTGAGGGAGGAAACCAGAGACACAAACAAGCTTGGAGTAGGACTATCCTGAAAGCGAATATTACGTGGAACAACAAGCCATCGTCCAATGTGAACCCACACCAAGCTCTTTTTTAATCTCAGACACAGAAGGTGAAAGCCTCCCGGGGTATGTAGGATACCTCGGGTGGCTGTAAGTATCCCTCACATGCATTAAGGATATAACTGGGACACAGCAGTTGATTGTATCTTTTATTTATAACATAGGTAAAACATGGCAACTGTTTAACTAGATAGTTTCCTTCAGTGGTAGGATTTTTCAAGAAGTTGTTACTCAGCCTGTTTTGAGAACACAAGGCAGTGAAGGCATTACTAGGGTCTATCCATCAACCATCCATGCCATCTCTGACCTCTTAATCCTGAAATGAGACTCAACAAATGGTTACTGGTTTGAACATCGAAAGGCCCATGGGACCGTGGCATTTGGGGTGCATTTTTCTGCAACCATGAAATTGAAAGAGAGTCATTTTCAGGAGCTTTATTGCACTTCCAAATGATAAACAACCGATGAATTTGAATATGTCCCTTATTCTGCTGACTGTGCACACATCATCGCTTCTATTCTTAACTAAATGTTCTTACATGGTCCACATCTAAGTCAAACATGCATAGAATGTGCCGAATGGATTGTGACGAATATTCAACTAAACTGACAGTTCAGCAGAAAAGTCCATGACTGCGGTACGTGCATCAGAGTTAAGTTGGACTCCAGTATCCAGAGAAGGATAAGTCAAGATGTGTCAGCTGATCCTGCGGTTCAAGCAGTCTGCGACCTCGCAGCATGACTCACTTTCTTAGTTCATTCAAGGCATTTTCCCTTTGTTTAAGGTTATGGAATGTGTTCCGGAAAGGCTAATAGAGGAAAAAGAGGACATGCTGTAGCTTTTCATGTTCATTGAACTCATTTACATAATCCTCTGTAAACAAAGGAAAGTCATTGTGTTTGTAGAAGAACAGCCTCTACACAAGACCGGACAATAAGCATGCAAAGGCGGCGGTTTAGGAAATGCTAGTGTCTTGATGAGTAACAAAGAGGGGGCTGCAGACTGCTCCACGACCACAAAAAATTCTGGGGGTAAAAAAATTGTAAAGTGGAAGACAATGGCTATAACCGCTGCGACAGTGTTGGAATAAGTGTTGGACAGATAAGACCTTCTCTCTCCCATGCCTGTCTGTCTCCCCCCTCTCTCTTTCCTCTCATCCCCAAACTCAAGCCCCCCTGATGGGAATACATTCCAACTTAATTATCCTGTTGGAACAAAAGAGCCTTTATACAAAAAAATATGTAAAAAATCAATTGAAAAAAGCATTCCAATCATGTTCAGGCTGGGCATTACCAAAGTGCTACATGTGAAAGAGGCTCCCAGGCAGACCGACACAAAAAGCCTGTGTGTAACTAGAAGGTTCCAGCGGTGTAGGGGACACAAAATGCACCTTAACTGGCTAAAGCTATGCTTATGGAAGACAAGGGAGGGGAGGGGTCATTTCATCCCAAACATCAAAGATGTATTTGCAACAAAGGCCCAGAAATACACTTAAAAACGAGAGCACACACACTCAATCCCTGCGCTGAGCCCTGGGTTTAGCCCCTTTTTCTAGTCTCTTCCTCCCTTCTCTGACTGGGCCCAGCTTGGTGGTGAGAGAGGTGAGCCCAGGCTCTATTGTCTACCGGGACATTCCTCGCAGGCCGGGGGATTCCTCACAGGCCAGACCGTTCACTAAGGATACCGCGCTAACGGCCATTGGAATTCAGTGGAGGGGAGCAGAGATGAATCAAAAGCAGAGATAAAGGGGCTGTTACTAAATAGTAGACCGTTTTAGTATGCAAAAAATGTTTTGTTTAATAGTGTGTGACATTTTGAATATCAAGTATACTGGATGTCATACTCATTTCTGCTATTTGTCAATTAGATATGGGAACACGCTACTGAAATCAACCAATTGCGGGAAACAATGCAATCACGCATGACGCATTCCCAGTATTCAAAAATAGAACGTTTTAAATTATGTGAATTTTCAAAAATCGGGTATGCTTTTAATGTCAGAATGTTGTACTCATTTCGGCTTTTCATCTAGCAGAATTCACTAAACACTGCATTGGATGCAGCCACAATGCATTGGAAGAGGGGGGCTGCGAGTTTTGATAGCTAGATCTATTCAAGTAAACAACAAAACAACTTGGAAGATAATGAAAGCTTCAGCGGTGGTGTTCAAATCTGTTTTTGCAACAACAACAAAAAAGCTTTTCCATTGTAAGCTCATTTACTCGTGTGGTTACCAGCCAAATAGTGTTGCAATTCTGTTGTCATCTGATGAAATGAAGCAATTTTCTGCCTGATGTTGCACTAATGTATTTTCTGTTAAGTAGATCTATAGTTGCACGTCCCTGATCATTTTATTGAAGCAAAAAAAACTTGACTTTCAATATAAAACACGACCCCTGTCAATACAAAGCTGGACTCACCTGCTCCCTCTTTTGCTCATTGTGCAATTTACAAACAAACACGTGACTGGCTCAACTGTTCTGGTGAACTACGGTAAGATTCATAATGTAAAATAATGTTACAGGTGAAATGCAAATTTGCTTGATCTAACATAATGCACAAGTTGACTGCAGGTATTTAACTAAAAAGTCTCTACAAATAAACATTTATTGAAAAACTTTAAAGAAATAGTTAACCGTATTGACGCTATTGAAAAACCAACCCGTGGCCATTTCCAAATACCCCGGTATACCGCCCAAGCCTAGTTCATGCCATGCAATATTAGTTTCCGCCTGAATGGGTCTAGTTTCATTGCGCATAACCTATTATGGTGAAAGTAATGGTAAGCTGCAGTTGTTACCGTTTCACCTTGGCACTTCAATTTGGTAAAGTATGTGGCAGTCTAGCTACAGAAAGTTCACAACTCTACTCATGTTTTGGTTAATGTTGTACTTCAGGGAGGCACGCCTTATTGCCACTTTAGAGGCCATGATTAAGAAATAGTTGTATTTATTTATGCATTTATAGGTATTAATTTATTGATTTTCATCTGTTTTTGGTGAAGTACTTTTTCTAAACCCAAAGTGTTTCATCATTGAAAAGTTTATATTTTTTAAATAATACCTGTACATCTACTGTTGGTGTGTTTTACTTTAAACATTAACATAAAAGAAATGGTGCTGTACTTTCATGGCTTGATCAGAGGAAGGTGTTCAGGGAGATGGTTGATGAAGATGGAGTCTGGTGACAATCTTGTAGAGCTAGCCTGAGTAGTGTAGACAATGGACTTCACAATGTATGGAACACACCTGGGTGATGCCTCAGCAGCTCTGGACACCAGAAAGCCCAACACACACATTTCATAGTAGCCGCCAGTCGTCCTCATTATGAACCCTCTGCCTCAGCACTGTATTGCTCTACTGCATCTCCCATTCCTCTCAAGCTTCAGGTGACTCTTCAGTTGATACATGTGTAAGCCTGTGGTACACTCAAGTTTACTCCAAATACATCATTCCAAATACTAGCTACTTAGCTAACATTAGCCCAAAACAACAACACTCAGGCACGCAGTTGTAGTGAAAGGTGGGGCTAAACTCGGTGGGGCTATAGACAATCCTTTCCGGTTCATATGTGGAGCGGTAACTGATGGTACATTCAAGACATCTGGGAACTCGGGAAAAAAATGTGCTCTGACTGGGAAAAATTGTTTTGAACGGTCATCCAACTTGGAATTACAAGTCAAAAACTCTGAGGTCCAACTTCTCTGACCTGAAGATCACCAACGTCACACTATTTCTTGTTTTGTTTCAGAGATCCCAGTTGTCTTGAAAGGAACCATAAGTAATACGTTTCAGCCTTGACATACTGCATACTTTTTATTAAACAGTATGTGCTAAATAGTATGTAGTACGATTACTGCACAATATGCAGTTTAAGGAACTAATAGACAAGCCAGATTTCAGACACGGACCGGGATTGTTCAACATCAGGCTCTCCCGCCACCCCCCAAAGCATTCATATTTGAGTTAACAATTAAACGTAAGGGGAAAAAAATCTAATGTAGTTGTGGGCTACATGCTGACTAATCCTACAAGTGTCAGTTGTGCTTTCAGCAGAGATTATTTGTCTGAATGATGAATAATAAGGGGAAATTAATCTAGTCATACGGAATTATATAGGTTATTGATTTCAATTCTGATTTCAATCAAAATCAAATCAAATGTATTAGTCACATACACATGTTTAGCAGACGTTATTGCGGGTGTAATGAAATGCTTGTGCTTCTATCTCCGACAGTGCAGTAATATCTAACAAGTAATATCTAACAGTTTCACAACACATACCCAAAATACACATACAGTCAGAAGTTTACATACACTTAGGTTGGATTTATTAAAACTTGTTTTTCAACCTATCCACAAATTTCTTGTTAACAAGCTATAGTTTTGTCAAGTCGGTTAGGACATCTACTTTGTGCATGACACAAGTCATTTTTCCAACAATTGTTTACAGATTATTTCACTTATAACTCACTGTATCACAATTCCAGTGGGTCAGAAGTTTACTTACACTAAGTTGACTGTGCTTTTAAACAGCTTGGAAAACTCCAGAAAATGATGTCATGGCCTTAGAAGCTTCTGATAGGCTAATTGACATCATTTGAGTCAATTGGACGTGTAGCTGTGGATGTATTTCAAGGCCTACCTTCAAACTCAGTGCCTCTTTGCTTGACACCATTGAAAAATCAAAAGAAATCCACCAAGACCTCAGAAAAATTGTAGTCCTCCACAAGTCTGGTTCATCCTTGGGAGCAATTTCCAAACACCTGAAGGTACCACGTTCATCTGTACAAACAATAGTACGCAGGTATAAACACCATGGGACCACGCAGCTGTCAAACCACTCAGGAAGGAGACGCGTTCTGTCTCCTAGAGATGAACGTACTTTGATGCGAAAAGTGCAAATCAATCCCAGAACAGCAGCAAAGGACCTTGTGAAGATGCTGGAGGAAACAGGTACAAAAGTATCTATATCCACAGTAAAACGAGTTCTATATCGACATAGCCTGATAGGCCGCTCAGCAAGGAAGAAGCCACTGCTCCACAACAACCATAAAAAAGCCAGACTACGGTTTGCAAATGCACATGGGGACAAAGATTGTACTATTTGGAGAAATGTCCTTTGATCTGATGAAACAAAAAAAGAACTGTTTGGCCATAATGACCATCGTTATGTTTGGAGGAAAAAGGGGAATGCTTGCAAGCCGAAGAACACCATCCCAAATGTGAAGCACGGGGGGTAGCAGCATCATGTTGTGGGGGTGCTTTACTGCAGGAAGGACTGGTGCACTTCACAAAATAGATGGCATCATGAGGCAGGAAAATTATGTGGATATATTGAAGCAACATCTCAAGACATCAGTCAGGAAGTTAAAGCTTGGTCACAAATGGACAGTGACCCCAAGCATACTTCCAAAGTTGTGGAAAAATGGCTTAAGGACAACAAAGTCAAGGTATTGGAGTGGTCATCACAAAGCCCTGACCTTAATCCCATAGAAAATGTGTGGGCAGAACTGAAAAAGGTTGTGCGAGCAAGAAGGCCTACAAACCTAACTCAGTTACACCAGCTCTGTCAGGTGGAATGGGCCAAAATTCACCCAACTTATTGTGGGAAGCTTGTGGAAGGCTACCCGAAACATTTAACCCAAGTTAAACAATATAAAGGCAATGCTACCAAATACTAATTCAGTGTGTATGTAAACTTCTGACCCACTAGGAATGTGATGAAAGAAATAAAAGCTGAAATAAATAAATCATTCTGTCTACTATTATTCTCAATTTTCACATTCTTAAAGTAAAGTGGTGATCCTAACTGACCTAAGACATGGAATTTTCACTAGGATTAAATGTCAGTTATTGTGAAAAACTGAGTTTAAATTTATTTTGCTAAGGTGTATGTAAACTTCCGACTTCAACTGTACGTACGTACATACATACATACATATATACACACACATTATAATGTTTATATATATATATATATATACATATATCGTATGTATGTATACACGTATGTATGTATATCGTATGTATGTATACACGTATGTATGTGTATATATATATATATATATATATACATACATACGATAAATGTGTATATATATATATATATATACATTATAATGTGTGTGTATATATGTATGTATGTACGTACGTACAGTTGAAGTCGGAAGTTATTTTTATTACAATGTTCACCTTTTAAATGGTACCACAAAGATGGTTGGAGGGCTTCACATCAGAGAATGTTGAGTTGAATGGAAATATCTGTTGTGTTAAATTAGGCTGTCAATCCTCCATAGGAAACTGATTTGAAATCATAGAAATGTATATGAAAAATATACTGCTCAAAAAAATAAAGGGAACACTTAAACAACACATCCTAGATCTGAATGAAAGAAATAATCTTATTAAATACTTTTTTCTTTACATAGTTGAATGTGCTGACAACAAAATCACACAAAAATAATCAATGGAAATCCAATTTATCAACCCATGGAGGTCTGGATTTGGAGTCACACTCAAATTTAAAGTGGAAAACCACACTACAGACTGATCCAACTTTGATTTAATGTCCTTAAAACAAGTCAAAATGAGGCTCAGTAGTGTGTGTGGCCTCCACGTGCCTGTATGACCTCCCTACAACGCCTGGGCATGCTCCTGACGAGGTGGCAGATGGTCTCCTGAGGGATCTCCTCCCAGACCTGGACTAAAGCATCCGCCAACTCCTGGACAGTCTGTGGTGCAACGTGGCGTTGGTGGATGGAGCGAGACATGATGTCCCAGATGTGCTCAATTGGATTCAGGTCTGGGGAACGGGCGGGCCAGTCCATAGCATTAATGCCTTCCTCTTGCAGGATCTGCTGACACACTTCTGCCACATGAGGTCTCGCATTGTCTTGCATTAGGAGGAACCCAGGGCCAACCGCACCAGCATATGGTCTCACAAGGGGTCTGAGGATCTCATCTCGGCACCTAATGGCAGTCAGGCTACCTCCCAAAGAAATGCCACCCCACACCATGACTGACCCACCGCCAAACCGGTCATGCTGGAGGATGTTGCAGGCAGCAGAACGTTCTCCACGGCGTCTCCAGACTCTGTCACATGTGCTCAGTGTGAACCTGCTTTCATCTGTGAAGAGCACAGGGTGCCAATGGTGAATTTGCCAATCTTGGTGTTATCTGGCAAATGCCAAACGTCCTGCACGGTGTTGGGCTGTAAGCACAACCCCCACCTGTGGACGTCGGGCCCTCATACCACCCTTATGGAGTCTGTTTCTGACCGTTTGAGCAGACACATGCACATTTGTGGCCTGCTGGAGGTCATTTTGCAGGGCTCTGGCAGTGCTCCTCCTGCTCCTCCTTGCACAAAGGCGGAGGTAGCGGTCCTGCTGCTGGGTTGTTGCCCTCCTACGGCCTCCACCACGTCTCCTGATGTACTGGCCTGTCTCCTGGTAGCGCCTCCATGCTCTGGACACTACGCTGACAGACACAGCAAACCTTGCAATAGCTCGCATTGATGTGCCATCCTGGATGAGCTGCACTACCTGAGCCACTTGTGTGGGTTGTAGACTCCGTCTCATGCTACCACTAGAGTGAAAGCACCGCCAGCATTCAAAAGTGACCAAAACATCAGCCAGGAAGCATAGGAACTGAGAAGTGGTCTGTGGTCCCCACCTGCTGAACCACTCCTTTATTGGGGGTGTCTTGCTAATTGCCTATAATTTCCACCTGTTGTCTATTCCATTTGCACAACAGCATGTGAAATTTATTGTCAATCAGTGTTGCTTCCTAAGTGGACAGTTTGATTTCACAGAAGTGTGATTGACTTGGAGTTACATTGTGTTGTTTAAGTGTTCCCTTTATTTTTTTGAGCAGTGTATATAGATATAGATATGTATATATATATATGTGTATATATATATATATATATATATATATATGTATATATGTGTGTGTATATATGTGTGTGTATATATATATATATATATATATGTGTATATATGTGTGTGTATATATATACACACATATATACTTTACCTCTATTCAACTAGGCAACACTGTAACTAGTATTAGTACTAGTAACTAGAATTACTATAGAATGTCGATTATGTAATTATTACCCCGGCATGTCCGTTTTTCCAGCAGACGATCAGCACGGGTTTTGTTTTATAAAATTGCCCCTGTAACATATTTTATTTCCCTCATTCACAATTGACCATTATGAAGGAAACCTGGAGGCTCTTCTAGGTGTGAAGATATTTCAAATGTCTAGGGATAGCCTGATATTGGCCTAATGCACCTATGCATCCATGTAATTACCTGATGTATTTGACAATTTATCAATTCATTGGCACAATATCATCCACTTCATCTTTTGGCACTTGGAAAGTTGATATATGACAAAACAGATAATTCATCTGTAGGCTACGGGCATAGCACTTTGTTTTAAGCATCAATTTGTTCCATGTTCTTACCCAAACTGGGTGCAGCACATGTTAAACTCTGTAATATCCCTCAAAACACAGGGATGACGATTTGCACAGGATAAGTATTATCAGAGGACATCAGAGTTTGCCGAAAAACAGTAGATTTTTAGGACTGGGATAATAGCCTTCCTACCAAGTAAAAATAACTGACATGGCAGATTCGGACGGGACTAAAATGATGGTGATTTGTGCTTGTGCACATAATTACATTACCTAAGCTCCCCCAGTAAAACTTATCCCGTCCGAATAGGGCTTTAGAGGACAGAAAATCCCAATGTAGGATGATACTGTGACAAATAAACCATCAAATGGACCATCAATTGGAAAAGGGGAACCCTGAACAGGAGAAGGACCATCAACAAGTTTCGCACACTTGAGCTCTCTCCATACACCACTTGACCCACTTTTGCGCAAGTCCTTTACTTAGCATCTGTTCAAATACAAACTCAGCAGGGCCTTGGCAACAAGGTTGATTCAAGTTTGATGCTATTCAAACAGAGAGACTCAGGGGCCTTTCAGAGAGGTAAGCTTACATGTTTATCCTTTCAGATAAGTAAGAGAGTGAGGCTCTATGCTGGTCACAAATTGCTGACTCATTAGTAAATATTATTTTTTTTACTGGGGACAAGAACCTATTATTATTCCCATAAACTGATTCAACTCCAGGACATCGAGGCAAAACTCCTCTTCATAATCACAGTTCATTTCCGTTGACCATGAGTCCCTGCTGCATGGTGGTTTGCGGGATAGAAGAAAAATGGGGGCAATTTTAGATGGGGGCAGTTCAGCTGATCCCCTAAGCAGATAGTGGTGGGAACAGACCCAGCCATTGTCACTTTCAGAAGTGTACTAATTACACTGCTAATCCCTACCTCCTGACAAGGTAAGGCGGCGCTGTGCAACCAGGCCACAGAATTCCACTGTCAGTGAGCAGAAAAAGAGGGTTAGGCATTTATTTCACTGATGTGATGAATGTCAATGAAGTGAAGGGGAGGAACTGAGCTCAGAGAGCGAAAAAGAGCATGAACGAGCCATTGACTTCCTAAATATGTCCTTCCAAATGATTTTAGCCGTCAAAGTCAAAACACTGTAGTGTATAAGAGAGGGACCATCCCAAATTGAGGCTTCATTGACATGTACTGTAGGGCACAAAACAGCTCATGAAGCTTTGCTCCATATGTAAGGATATTTAAAGACAAAATGATCAGTATGATGTTCCACCTGGTATGACTATACACCGAGTAGTGTTGTCACGATACCAGAATTTTTACTTAGATACTAATACCAGGTTTAGTATGACGATATTAAATACCAAAACAGTCCCACAAAATAAAAAATAAAACTAAGGCGTGTTTAGCCAGTCACAGAATGGCACTTGATCCAGACAGATACACCTCAGCTATTGCTCTGTTCAATCATTGGGCATCTTTTGAGTTCAATATCATTACATTTGAACATTTTTATGTCAATTAATTTATAGACAGCCATGTACTAATGAATCAATTATACAATCATACAATCATTTTTACTTTGTTAAGACATATTTTATTAGCAACGGCTAGGAGAACATATGTTATTGTACTGATCAACATAATTTGCATAGAAGAAACCTCCAATGAAAGTGTGCACTCTCTCTTTTAGACAATAATGACGTAATTTGTGAGGCAGAACGTGGCTGTGGAATCTGACTGTGGCTATGGAAACCAGACGGGAAGTGAGGGAGACGAAGAAGTGAATGAGTTTTTGGTGGCGAGGAAGACTGTGAATGAATAATGTTTTTGGTGACAATCAGCTTTGAAACCAGCATATTTTGCATTATTGTAAGCATATTATCACAAACAAAGTAGTAGGGTAGTGAATTGATGTTTGCTTCAGCTGTAAGCTATCAAGGAAAGTTAGCCCACAATTAAAGCTGGAAGCTACCGGTATCTTCTTGCATGGTAAAAGTGTTCTAGCCTGTATGGACATTGTTTTGCGAACAGTAATGGACAGTTTCAACATTTCTACATGCCGTGTTGCATTATTCAAATACGTTAACTTCTGTGCAGCATGAGTGGGGAGCGAACAATGCAGCCCAAACAGCTCTAGCAATGAATGAATAAGTGGAGCAGGCACTTTGCGCTATAAAGGGGCTGCACTGATAGACAGACTTGATCTTCTCAATCACGTGAGACACATTTGAAAGAAGTACATTCTAGTACCGAACAGTGTTTTTTTATAGAAAAAGTAACAGTAGAAGAGATCTCTACTTCCGGTTCTTGTTCTATGATGAATTATAACCCATTTGCCCTCATATATAACTGCAATCAATTCACAGGTATTTTCATGTCTGACAGTTGATAGACATTAGATAGTTGAGAAACTCAACTCAGCTCAAGTATTACATACACATGGAGTGGCTCCCAAGAACTAGAAGACTCATATCAAAATAACTTGAAACATTGAGATTGAGTTACACAAACTCTTTCAGAAACTTTCAAGCTGTTTTTCAAGCCACAGATTCAAATGGATGACATTTTTATGTCTCTAAGTGCAGTATGAAGGATGTTAGAGGTATTTTCACAAGTCAATGCTAACTAGCGTTACCACAATGACTGGAAGTCTACAGGTATGTTAGCAGTATGCTAGCATGTTTTAGCTCTAGTTTGAATTAGATTTTGCAATCTGTATGTCACACTCCCAAAAATCTGAGTTTAGCTGAGAAACAGAAGAGAGAGACATTTCTTGACTTAACAGCTTAACATTGGACCGCTTAACATGATGTATAGGCTATGAATGTCCCACCTACTTCCTGAATCATGTACCATACTATTTCTCAAATGGGCTTCAAGATTATACAATCAAATTCCTGAAAACATGGTCATCTAAAATATGCTAAATGATATACGTATTAATGGTTTAATTTACTTCTACCTGATGCCTTTCATTAAAGGTTTTCGATTTGGTAAATCTATTTGAATTCAATAACTTTTGGACAGCATCCCTTTTGATTTCAACAAACTTTCCATACATGTTTGCCCATGGAAGAAGTGGTCAGAAAGTGACTTATTGGAATTAAATGCCAAAACATTCAGGAGATAAAGGTTCTCAAAGTTTAGCCATTTTGCATACCCCACTACACCATGAGACATCCATGTATTCATCACTGGATAAGATCAACAGTTGAGTTTGATACCATTAAAAAGCTTACAAACAGTGTTGTCAAACTATTTGATTATTTATTGAAAAAAAAAGTATGACTTTTTAAACCTTTCAGGTCAATCATCTAAAAACGCGTAAACTCACAGATTTGTTTTATATTCACATACTTTTGTTGTTTATACCCTTTTTTCACATCATCTGAGGTTTTTGTGTTGTCCCCGCCATCAGTTGAAACGCAACATGCTCTTGAACAGGGTGGGCGTCATTTCAATCATCGAAATAGAATTCATAGAATGGACCGATCCCTTCAGACCACTCAAATTTAGCTGGTATGCCATTTAAATGTTTGTTATTTCTAATTACTACCACAAAGATGACCGCTGGTCCACCCATCGTCGAATGTCAACTTAAATGGTAATGTCTATTCTACTATCGATATTATATACACTGCTCAAAAAAATAAAGGGAACACTTAAACAACACAATGTAACTCCAAGTCAATCACACTTCTGTGAAATCAAACTGTCCACTTAGGAAGCAACACTGATTGACAATACATTTCACATGCTGTTGTGCAAATGAAATAGACAACAGGTGGAAATTATAGGCAATTAGCAAGACACCCCCAATAAAGGAGTGGTTCTGCAGGTGGTGACCACAGACCACTTCTCAGTTCCTATGCTTCCTGGCTGATGTTTTGGTCACTTTTGAATGCTGGCGGTGCTTTCACTCTAGTGGTAGCATGAGACGGAGTCTACAACCCACACAAGTGGCTCAGGTAGTGCAGCTCATCCAGGATGGCACATCAATGCGAGCTGTGGCAAGAAGGTTTGCTGTGTCCATCAGCGTAGTGTCCAGAGCATGGAGGCGCTTCCAGGAGACAGGCCAGTACATCAGGAGACGTGGAGGAGTCCGTAGGAGGGCAACAACCCAGCAGCAGGACCGCTACCTTCACCTTTGTGCAAGGAGGAGCAGGAGGAGCACTGCCAGAGCCCTGCAAAATGACCTCCAGCAGGCCACAAATGTGCATGTGTCTGCTCAAACGGTCAGAAACAGACTCCATGAGGGTGGTATGAGGGCCCGACGTCCACAGGTGGGGGTTGTGCTTACAGCCCAACACCGTGCAGGACTTTTGGCATTTGCCAGATAACACCAAGATTGGCAAATTCGCCATTGGCACCCTGTGCTCTTCACAGATGAAAGCAGGTTCACACTGAGCACATGTGACAGACGTGACAGAGTCTGGAGACGCCGTGGAGAACGTTCTGCTGCCTGCAACATCCTCCAGCATGACCGGTTTGGCGGTGGGTCAGTCATGGTGTGGGGTGGCATTTCTTTGGGGGCCCGCACAGCCCTCCATGTGCTCGCCAGAGGTAGCCTGACTGCCATTAGGTACCGAGATGAGATCCTCAGACCCCTTGTGAGACCATATGCTGGTGCAGTTGGCCCTGGGTTCCTCCTAATGCAAGACAATGCTAGACCTCATGTGGCTGGAGTGTGTCAGCAGTTCCTGCAAGAGAAAGGCATTGATGCTATGGACTGGCCCGCCCGTTCCCCAGACCTGAATCCAATTGAGCACATCTGGGACATCATGTCTCGCTCCATCCACCAACGCCACGTTGCACCACAGACTGTCCAGGAGTTGGCGGATGCTTTAGTCCAGGTCTGGGAGGAGATCCCTCAGGACACCATCCGCCACCTCATCAGGAGCATGCCCAGGCGTTGTAGGGAAGTCATACAGGCACGTGGAGGCCACACACACTACTGAGCCTCATTTTGACTTGTTTTAAGGACATTAAATCAAAGTTGGATCAGTCTGTAGTGTGGTTTTCCACTTTAAATTTGAGTGTGACTCCAAATCCAGACCTCCATGGGTTGATAAATTGGATTTCCATTGATTATTTTTGTGTGATTTTGTTGTCAGCACATTCAACTATGTAAAGAAAAAAGTATTTAATAAGATTATTTCATTCATTCAGATCTAGGATGTGTTATTTTAGTGTTCCCTTTATTTTTTTGAGCAGTATATTTTTCATATACATTTCTATGATTTCAAATCAGTTTCCTATGGAGGATTGACAGCCTAATTTAACACAACAGATATTTCCATTCAACTCAACATTCTCTGATGTGAAGCCCTCCAACCATCTTTGTGGTACCATTTAAAAGGTGAACATTGTAATAAAATTGTAATAAAATTCAATCAGCCAAAACATGACACTCACCCTGTATTCAAGAGTATGTTGTGTCTCAACCGATGGCCGGCACAACAGTGGGATCCGAAATTACTGACACCCTTGTTAAAGATGAGAAAAAATTACTACAAAAATAAATAATTCAAATATGGAAATTATACTATTTTATACTAATACAATTGCTCATTTTCTAAAATTTCTTAAACGTTTAAGCTGTTTGGGGGGGTAATTGTTTAAGAAGGTCATACCATGGATCATTTACTTATTTTATTTTGAATTTTAGGATCCCTTTAGGTATATATTAAATTAGCCCATAGAAATGCATTGAATAACACATTCATAAATGGTCAAAAATACAGAAAATTTAAGAATAAGGTTTAAGTGTCTGTCCTATATCTAGGAGATTTAGACATATTTACCCCTTGTTTTTGTTGCCACAAAACTACCTCCATACTTCCACTAATTTGTATGGGTTACCTTTAGACGAGTTTGGGATGTATCCTGGTCTGACAAATAGAGCTGTAGCTCTGCCACTTTCCACCGCAGATGCGGAAGGGCGACATAGGCGGATGTGGTAGATTGAGCCGAAGCCCATGCAAAAAAAAAAAAAAATAATAATATCGCCATCTTAAATTGACGGATTTTGATGGGGATTATTTTATTATGTTACTTAAATTGATACAATGGTGCAAGTAATATTTTTTTTCTCTCAAAAAGCTACGGGTCAAAATTATTGACACCTGTTTTCAATACCTCACCTTGCGAGGATAACGGCACTGAAATGTTTTATGAGTTGGAGAACACATTGGGAGGAATCTTACACCATTTCTCCATACAGAATCCCTCCAGATCCTTGATATCCTTTGTCTGCGCTTATGGACTACCCTCTTCAATTCAAACCACAGGTTGTCAAATGGGTTTCATGTCAGGAGACTGAGATGGCCATAGCAAAATGTTGTTTTGTGGCCAATTAAGCATTTCTTTGTGTATTTTAATGTGTGCTTGGGTTTATTATTCCATGTAGTACTAGGATGTTTATGCTGAATGCACTTCATTATAGAATACTGTACTAAGAGCAGACAGAATCCATGGAATACCATCACTGGAAACTAACATCATCTCTTGCTCAGTCAAAAGTAAAACTGTACACAAATGAAACATCCACTCTTCCACAATAACCTTTTAAAGTAATAATTGGGAGATGATACAAAAAGCTGAACTGGAATGTTTAGATGAAATGCTGTTACTATAGGTAAAATGAAGAACACACACACACACACACACACACACACACACTAAAGGGTCTGTCTGTCATTTCCAACACCTCTAATTATGACACTCAGATTAGAGCCCTGTTTGCTTAACTTTAAGAATGCTAAAGAAAGTTTCATAGTATACGACATAAAAAAACTTGTATACTTTACATGCCCAGATGTCATACTCATTTCGCTTTTGACAACGGCTGATCAATTAGATATGTGGATGCAGTACCGAAATCAACGAATAGTGGGGAAACAATGCAATCGCTCATGACGCATTCTCAGTATGTGAAAAAAACAGTATACCAAACATTAGGAACAGCTTCCTAATATTGAGTTGCACCATTTGCCCTCAGAACAGTCTCAATTCGTCGGGGCATGGACTCTACAAGGTGTCGAAAGCGTTCCACAGGGATGCCGGCCCATGTTGACTCCAATGCTTCCCGCAGTTGTGTCAAATTGGCTGGATGTCCTTTGGGTGGTTGACCATTCTTGATACACACGGGAAAATGTTGAGCATGAAAAACCCAGCAGTGTTGCAGTTCATGACACATTCAAACTGGTGCGCCTGGCACCTACTATCATACCCCGTTCAAAGGCACTTAACACTTCTGTCTTGACCATTCACCCTCTGAATGGCACACACAATCCATGTCTAGATTGTCTCAAGGCTTTAACCTGCACTGATTGAAGTGGATTTAACAAGTGACATCAATAAGGGATTATAGCATTCACCTGGATTCACCTAGTCAGTCTGTCATGGAAAAAGCAGGTGTTCTTAATACTTCGTATACACAAAAAGTAATAATATGTGTAGAAAGATGTAAACAAAAGCTTTATAACCTCTTACCTACTTTACAAATGACACGTTGTGCTTTGATTATGCCATAAAACAAATTATCAAAAGTATGCACATATTCTACCTGCCTGTGCAAGTCCAACATTTACAAACTGGCTTACAAACGCTAGCAAAATCACACATACATATGCACATCCTCCAACTTTATATATGGATTCAGGGATCCATTTTTCATGCTTGTTGATGCATTTTAATGCATAAATAAATAAGATTCTTCATTGAAGGGGGGAAAGATTAATCAGAAAATAATGTGTATGGAGATCTCATTTTGAGTGCTGCTCAGGTCTGAGCAGAAACAGAGTCCGTTAGATCACTCCATGGTCAGCTCAACTCTTTGTCCTTTTGCAGTGCTTAGAAACAGCAAGGCCCACGCTTGAGTATTGCATTTCAGCTTTGCTCTGCACGTCAAGATCATGTCAATGCATATCTAGACTTTGACAGTAGATTTGACGATGAAAAAATGAGTACTTTTTTTTGTATTTAATAAGGATCCCCCATTTTATCATAGAGCTTCACTTTGTGTGTGAGCAAACCCTAGTTTTTGTGGCCCTTGACACGAGAGGGCTCAGGCCCAACACAGATCCCAAAGTGAGAAACAGACGAAAGAAATTTCAGCTCGTCCACTGGAAATGTATTTGAGAGTGCAAAGAGTCCGTGAACCTGTGGCTGGCTCAAAGTAGCACCACATTCTAGGGCACAGTGAGTTCCATTTCCCATTTCTCTGTGTTAATCCTTGTTGCCTGGGTACTGACTGTCAAGGACATCTTATACTTGTGGATTAATGAGCAGACTGAACTTTTTCTCTGATATTCAAGCAACACAAAAAAGAGCAGACGCTGTCGGTCTCCCTTGAATGCTGATGGAAGACAGTCCCCATGGCGTCAGACGCCCCTTTATAAGAGCCAAAATGAAGATTACTCCTACCTTAAAATTACATTTTAATTCGCAGTAATAAAGAGAGGAAAATAGCTTGGAGGGGATGACGTTCGGCCTGTAGCTACATCAGAGGCCCAGGTACACAGGAGGAAAAGCGAGCAGGACAAAAGGAGCTTTCATCGGGATGACAAGATTAGGCCCTCAATTAGTCTGGCCGAGACTGAAGAAGGGTGCCAGCGTCCATTGTCCCCCAGTGGGCAGTTTAGCACAAAAAGAGTAAAGGCAGGCCATGGCTCTCTTCCTCTGCTTTCCCTAAAACCAAACTAAGGTATGTTAATCCATGAGAGGGGCTTTGAAAATTGTGGCCACTCTTGATCTCAGGGGAGAGAGAACTCAAAGTCTGGCAGTCACTGGCTACATGGAAGTGTTTTGGCAACCCTTAGAAAGTAGGTACAGTGCATTCGGAAAGTATTCAGACCCCTTGACTTTTTCCACATTTTAATAAATTACAGCCTCATTCAAAAAATTTGATTCAATTGTTTTTTTCCCCCTCATCAATCTACACACAATACGTCATAATGACAAAGCAAAAATAGGTTTTTAGACATTTTTGCAAATTACAGCCTTGAGTCTTCTTGGGTATTATGCTGCAAGCTTGGCACACCTGTATTTGGAGAGTTTCTCTCATTCTTCTCTGCAGATCCTCTCAAGCTCTGTCAGGTTGGATGGGGAGCGTCGCTGCACAGCTATTTTTAGGTCTCACCAGAGATGTTCAATTGGGTTCAAGTCCGGGCTCTGTTTGGGCCACTCAAGGACATTCAGAGACTTGTCCCAAATCCACTTTTTTGTCTTGGCTGTGCGCTTAGGGTCGTTGTCCTGTTGGAATTTGAACCTTCGTCCCAGTCTGACGTCCTGAGTGCCCTGGAGCAGGTTTTCATCAAGGATCTCTCTGTACTTCACACTGTTCATCTTTGCCTCATTCCTGACTTGTGGAGTGCAGCAGAGATAGTTGTCCTTCTGGAAGGTTCTCCCATCTTGAGAGAGGAACTCTGGAGCTCTGTCAGAGTGACCATTGGGTTCTTGGTCACCTCCCTGACCAAGGCCCTTCTCCCATGATTGCTTAGTTTGGCCGGGTGGCTCGCTCTAGGAAGAGGCTTGGTGGTTCCAACCTTCTTTCATTTAAGAATGATGGAGGCCACTATGGTCTTGGGGACCTTCAATGTTGCAGAATTTTTTGGTACCCTTCCCCAGATCTGAGCCTCAACACAATCCTGTCTCGGAGCTCTTACGGACAATTCCTTCGACCTCATTGCTTGATTTTGGCTCTGACGTGCACTTTCAACTGTGGGACCTTACATAGACAGCTGTGTGCCTTTTCAAATCATGTCCGACCAATTTAATTTACCACAGGTGGACTCCAATCAAATTGTAGAAACATCTGAAGGATGATTAATCGAAACAGGATGCACCACAGCTCAATTGAGTCTCATAGTAGATAGTTTAAATACTTATGTAAATCTGATATTTCAGTTACTTTGTTTTAATAAATGTGCAACATTTTCTAAAAACCTGTTTTTGCCTTGTCATTATGGGGTATTATGTGTAGATTGATGGGGGAAAAAAACGATTTAATCAATTTTAGAATAAGGCTGTAACATAACAAAATGTGGAAAAAGTCAAGGGGTCTACTTTCAGAATGCACTGTAATTAAAGGGTGTACAGGCGGGGACGTAGAACTGACATCTGCAGCTTGTTTATGACGGCTACACTATTTACACACTTGCTTTGATGTTTGTACAAAGAATGGAAATGTGACTTGAATCACTGAATTATCTTAGCAGCCATAGGTGATGAAGACATTATCCAGCTATAAATGATAAGGAGTATAATATAGCATAACTCAATTGGACTGAAACATCTTGACTGCTCCTTGGTGTTGACATTCTGGGGCAGGCAAAGATTACTTCTGGATTGAGTGTGAGATATTTGCTGTCTGCCACGATAAGACATTACAACTTCATTCGTATAAGCACATGATAACATCGACATTTATTCTCTGTCAGAGGTGTGGTATAACGTTACCG
Organism: Salmo salar; assembly: GCF_965601325.2. NCBI lineage: Eukaryota > Metazoa > Chordata > Actinopteri > Salmoniformes > Salmonidae > Salmo > Salmo salar. The sequence goes on from NC_138311.1 coordinate 7,987,524, forward strand.
GGTATTTATTTCACTCAGTGAGGCAGAAAAAGAAAGACATTGGGAGAAAAGAGAATACAGTAGAGTGGGAGGGAAGTATTACATTAAATAAAGAAATATATCCCTCACACCTTTGAGAGTAATACAAAGACTGTAATATTAGCTGTAGGGTGTGGGTGAACAAACTGATTCTAACCACCCTCCCAGCCCAGTTAACGCCATACTGAGAGGCACAGAATCCACTTGACAAGGTCGTCTCTTTACTTTCACCTTGCTGTGGGCTATTAAGTTGAGACCGACAGCTTCAAGACAGGAAACCCAAGGTAATGAAAATCTGTATGTACCTGACAGCGTGTCGGTTCTATATGAGACAGAAAACAGATTTCTCCAGAAGAAGAGTCCATTTTCCAAACAAGATACTATGGCTGCAAACTGGCAAGGTGAAACCACAGGGCCCGCCTCTGTTAGTTTGTTTCTGACGGTCGCAAAATGGAGCCTCATTGGATATTTCTGCCAACGGGCCAATAATGAGAGGGTAACTGCAGACATGTCAAGACTGCTGGACCTCCCACTCAGCAACTTGGATAATGTCACTGGCTTGGGCCAAAATAATCACCTGCAAATATTTCACTGGCTCTCTAAATGCTTTAACGACCCTACGGTTGGCATAAGTCACCTTCTCCTCTTTGTGTATCTCAATGCATGGCACTGTGCCATCTGGCCACACCGGCCAAAGTGAATATAGGGCTTCCTTCATTGTCCACCCCACTCTCGATTCACGAATGAGACCTTAGCAGCCTCTGAGCTGGGGCATTCAGTTTGGCTCTTTGGCATCAAGCGCTGAAACAGGGTTTTTGTGAAAGGAGCCCCTCTAGTCCCTTCTCTGTGACTCTGAGGCACCTTGCAGCCAATATTGTCCATTGATAATATATTCTAAAGGGAGGTGAATCCTCAACACTTTTTGGTTTTAGTGAACATTTATGAGAATTTTTGTATGCTCTTATATACCATAAGTCATGGCAAGATGACAGTTTCTCAACAATGATCAAAAACTCAACCCAACACAAAAGCAGACAATTCAGTCTTCGGCCTAGAACCAAATTCAAGCAGAGGAGTTATAGCTGTTGGGTGACACAGAGATATTTGTTGAGATATTAGAGGATGCAGTGACCCATGCAGGGAATGCCACCCTGAGAGAACAAACAAGAGCAGTGTCCATGCTTTACAGAGAAGTCAAACTATTGTAATTACTTAATTCTAGGCTTTAGTGGTATCCAGATTTTCATTTCATCATACCGTCCTTGTCTTATCCCAGAATTTATGTTATTACCGGCATAGCACAAGGGGGTGCAAAAAATGCAAGAATAGCTCACTGGTCCTCTAGTACCTGAATGCTAACAAAATTAGCACAAACTAATAGCGAAATCATAGACGCTGTTCGCTAAATTCTAACAAGCAAAAACAAACAAAGTAACTGCAAAGACAAGCAAATCCAGCTCAAAGTTATGCAAGCATAGCTAGTAGCTACTGGATGTCATTTTCGGTGAGTGTGGACATTTACAAGCGAAAGTGAATGAGCGAAATTGTGCAAATGAACAAAGTTGTGATGCATGCTTTTCTGAAGGAAGAGCAGCATCTGTACAGAGCAGAGGGGCGAAGAAAGGAAGGGAAAAAAATGCTAGTAGGAAGCACAGGGAACAAATGGCAACTGTACAGATAACACATCCAGAGTGCTTTGACTTCTGGTAGAAAGCCATTATGAAATAACTGATGGCAAACATTTAGTAGTGAATTACATACAAGTGTAACTTCATCACCTCATGTGCGCCACACAACATAGACTCGCCGATAGATATAGAACACTATGGACTCACCAGCTCCAGTTATCTCCCGTTGTGCTATTTACAAATAAACACATGACTGGCTCAAATGTACCTGGGGAGCTACAGTAAGCTTCATAATGTAAAATAATGTGGCAGGTGAAATGAAGAATGCAATCTACTTTATCTCCTAATGCATTACACAAGTTGACTCCCGGAATTTACATCAAAAAGTAGCTACAAATATTCAAAAATATTGAAAAACTTCAAATATATAATTTGGCTTTTTCCAAATACCCCAGTATACTGCCCAAACCTACTTAATTCCCCCCTCCTGAATTTAGTATTTTTATGCATGTGTACATGTCAAATCAAAATGTCTGTATTGCATTAAAAAAGAAAAATCTACAGACGAGCAACAAAAAAAATGTGCGTTTCAACTTTTGCCATATTCAACCCACAACCCCCATTACCGGCATCCGTCAAGAGACCAGAGGACGAGGTAACGGACTCTTCAAATCCCCTTTTTGTCCCTTTGCACTTGATGTTAATCTCCCCTACCCAGGGGCAAATTTTCTTTCACACCCCCCACGGTGTGAGATTTGTGAGCAAGCGAGACGAGAACTGTCTATGGAGATTGCCACTCCTGAAAGACAGATGAATAGGAGGAATTTTCAGATGTCTTGAAAAGGCTGCCCATCTTGATGGTCAGTCAGGAGATAAGAGGAGGAAGAGGGGTATAGCCATGAGTGAGGTCCAATTAGGTGCAATGGAAACCTTCCAATTAGGGCCTTGAGAAACCTTCTCCCCACTGCATAGCCTGTTAATTAAAGAATAACACACTGTGGAGTCTGAAGGGATATTCAAAATCGGATAAATTAATATTCTGAACATTTAAAAAAAAAAGTTTTAACCTTTAAACTTAATTTTGTTACCTTTATTTAACTAGGCAAGTCAGTTAAGAAGAAATTCCTATTTACAATAAGGGGTTCTCTGGTTTTGTTCTTCCCTGTAAACACTCCTTAAAGCTGAAGCAGGGGACAAAGTACCAGGCTCGAGGATCTAGTTTCTCCCTCTCACTGGGGCCGAACACTGCTTTGTGTCTAACAAATCTGTACCTAGTAGCCATGACAACCATCATTCAGACAGAGGGCTTACGGACTGACTGATATGAATGGAACTAGACGATCATAAAGCAGAAGATTTAGCACTAAGAGAATTACGCCTTAAAATGTTTTCTTAAAACTGTGGCATTTAAAACAACTACTATTATATTTCTGAACTTTTCATTCAGTTAATAAAAGAGTCACAAAACTAACTAGTTGCACAATACTAGGCCTAGCAAGGCTACGTCCTACTTAAGGGATCATGATGCTACAAGTTTCATGAAAGCTGTGGAGACATAGCCTAAATGTTGCTATTATCTCCTGAATCGTCATTAAACTGGGACATGAAACAGCCACCTAACAGCAAAACTCTTCCCAGATTTGCATTTGGATGCCGTGGAAAGGGTTGGGTTCCCATAAAAGCCTCCCCTCCTCCCAATATGTTCCTGCTAATAGAGTACCACATATTATAATGTCGGCGGAGGGGATGGCTGCCGTTTTAAGGGCTTCTGACCAACTGTGCTATTTTGTGTGTGTTTTCGCATTGTTTGTAACGTATTTTGTACTTAATGTTGCTTCTACCGTCTCTTATGACCAAAAAGAGCTTCTGGATATCAGAACAGTGATTACTCACCTCGAACTGGACGAAGAGCTTTTCTTTAATGAGTCCGACGTGAAGGATATACTGAAGAAAAGACGGAAATACAGGGGGCGGAGATCGGGGTGCCTTGTGAGTATTCATTGGCAAGTGGGTAACCCGCCTCTACCATCCATTCTATTGGCCAACGTGCAATCATTGGAGAATAAATTGGATGATCTCTGTTCGAGACTATCCTACCAACGGGACATTAAAAACTGTAATATCTTGTGTTTCACCGAGTCGTGGCTGAATAATGACACAGATAATATACAGTTGGTAGGGTTTCCCGTGCATCAGCAGGACAGAACAGCTACGTCTGGTAAGGCGAGAGGTGTGTAGGGGCTCTATTTGTCAATAACAGCTGGTGCGCGATGTCTAATATTAAAGGAAGTCTCGAGGTATTGCTCGCCTGATGTAGAGTACCTCATGATAAGCTGTAGACAACACCATTTACCAAGAGAGTTTATCTATATTTTTTGTAGCCGTCTATATACTACCACAAACCGATGCTAGCTCTAAGACCGCACTCAACGAGCTGTATAAGGCCATAAGAAAAGAAGAAAATGCTAATCCATAAGCAGCACTTTAATGCTGGCAAACTTAAATCCGTTTTATCTCATTTTTACTAGCATGTCACGTGCAACCAGAGAAAGAAGAAAAAAAACTCTAGACCACTTTTACTCCACACACAGAGATGCATACAACACTCTCCCTCGCCCTCCATTAGGCAAACCTGACCATAATTCTATCCTCCTGATTCCCGCTTACAAGCAAAAACTAAAGCAGGAAGTACCAGGGACTCGCTCAATCCGGAAGTGGTCAGATAATGCGGATGCTAGGATACAGGACTGTTTTTGCTAGCACAGACTGGAATATGTTCCGGAAGCGTTGGATTACAGGCAACATCCGCACCGAGCTAAAGGTTAGAGCTGCCACTTTCAAGGAGCGGGACACTAATCTCGACACTTATCAGAAATCCCGCTATGCCCTCAGACGAACCATCAAACAGGCAACGCCTTCAATACAGGACTAAGATTAAATCCTACTACACCAGATCTGACACTCGTCGGGTGTAGCAGGGCTTGCAAACTATTACAGACTACAAAGGTAAACCCAGCCAAGAGCTGCCCTGTGACGTGAGCCTACCTGATGAGCTAAATGCCTTTTATGCTTGCTTCGAGGCACGCAACAGTCAAGCATGCATGAGAGCACCAGCTGTTCCGGACGACTGTGTGATCACGCTCTCCGTAGCCAATGTGAGCAAGACTACAGCTCAGCGTTCAACACCACAGTGCCCTCAAAGTTCATCACTAAGCTAAGGACCCTGGGACTAAACACATCCCTCTGCAACTGGATACTGGACTTCCTGACGGGCCAATCCCAGGTGGTAAGAGTAGGCAACATCACCTCTGCCACGCTGATCCTCAACACTGGGGCCCCTCAGGGGTGCGTGCTTAGTCCCCTCCTGTACTCCCAGTTCACCCACGACTGCGTGGCCAAGCACGACTTCAACACCATCATTAAGTTTGCTGATGACACAATAGTGGTAGCCCTGATCACCGACAACAATGAGACAGCCTATAGGGAGGAGGTCAGAGACCTGGCAGTGTGGTGCCAGTACAACAAACTCTCCCTCAACATAAGCAAGACAAAGGAGCTGATCGTGGACTACAGGAAAAAAGCGGGCCGAACACGCCCACATTCACATCGTGATGGCTGTAGCGGAGAGGCTCAAGTGTTTCAAGTTGGCCAAATCACCAACAAACTATCATGGTCCAAACACACCAAGACAGTCGTGAAGAGGGCACGACAACACTTTTTCCCCCTCAAGAGACTGAAAAGATTTGGCATGGGTCCCCAGATCCTCAAAAAGTTATACAGCTGCACCAGAGAGCATCCTGACTGGTTGCATCACCGCCTCGTATAGCAACTCCTCAGCATCCAACCATAAGGCACTATAGAGGGTCGTGCGTACGGCCCAGTAGATCACCGGGGCAAAGCTTCCTGCCATCCAAGACCTATATACTAGGCAGAGGAAGGCCACATTTTTTCCCCCAAAGACTCCAGATACCCAAGTCATAGAGTATTCTCTCTGCTACCGCACGGCAAGCGAGACCGGAGGGCCAAGTCTAGGTCCAAAATGCTCCTTAACAGCTTCTACCCCTAAGCCATAAGACTGCTGAAGAATACATCAAATGGCCACCCAGACTATTTACACAGTCCCTTCACCCCTACCAACAGGTACTGTATATAGTCTCATTATTATTTTATTGTGTTACTTTGATTACTTTAGTTTATTTCGTAAATATTTTAACTATTTCTTGAACTGCATTGTTGGTTAATGGGCTTGTAAGTAAGCATTTCACAGTAAGGTTGACACCTGTTATATTCGGAGCACCTGACAAATAAATCAAATTTTTATGTATGAGTCATAATACCCATAAAACCTGGTGGTCAAACAGGGAAATGGTTAGAAGAATTTTTCCAGCATAGATGTTTCCTATAGGGGATTTATGTAAGACTTAAAATAAGTGCTGTGTTTCGTGTAGGCTGATCCTGGTGTTACGTTTTGATAACCGTGGAAATCTCTCTAGGACAAGATGACTTTTATGATCGGAACCATTTCCTTGTTTGACCGCTAGGTTTTATGGTTCCCACTGCCCCTCGACAGAATTATAATTAGCAGAATGGGCTTTTTAACATGCGGGTAAGCGGAAGTTGCCTGTCCACAGCCATTAGCGGCTATAGCTGCCACCGCACCAGCTCTCACCTCTCAATGTAGAGGGGGGCGCTCCACGTAGGAAGAGGGTCATCAATGTTTCATGCCGAGCAAGAGTTTACCAGTTGAGGGGGTTGGAGGAAATCGGATAATGAAAGAAAGTGAACAAGAGAGAAATCACACTTTAATCCTGAACATTATGCGCATACATATTTCATCAACCTTTAGGCTGCGGATTTCTTGGATTACTGGCACTTTAATTATGGAGGTTCTCAGGGCTTCTTTGACCATTGAGAGGGCCTATTGGACATCACTGGGGCCAAGCTTCCTGCCATCCAGGAGCTCTATACCAGGCGGTGTCAGAGGAAGGCCCTAAAAATTGTCAAAGACTCCAGCCACCCTAGTCATAGACTGTTCTCTCTGCTACCACACGGCAAGCAGTAACGGAGGACCAAGTCTAAGAGGCTTCTAAACAACCTCTTGCCACCAAGCCATAACACTCCTGAACATCTAGTCAAAAGGCTACCCAGACTATTTGCATTGCCCCCCCCCCCCACACCATTGCCAATCTCTGTTGTCATCTACAGTGAGGGAAAAAAGTATATGATCCCCTGCTGATTTTGTATGTTTGCCCAATGACAAAGAAATGATCAGTGTATAATTTTAATGGTAGGTTTATTTGAACAGTGAGAGACAGAATAACAACAACAAAAATCCAGAAAAACGCATGTCAAAAATGTTATAAAATGATTTGCATTTTAATGAGGGAAATAAGGATTTGACCCCCTCTCAATCAGAAAGATTTCTGGCTCCCAGGTGTCTTTTATACAGGTAACAAGCTGAGATTAGGAGCACACTCTTAAAGGGAGTGAAGACCTCCATATGTCTGGTTCATCCTTGGGAGCTGAAGGTACCACGTTCATCTGTACAAACAATAGTACGCAAGTATAAACACTATGGGACCACGCAGCCGTCATACCGCTCAGGAAGGAGACGCGTTCTGTCTCCTAGAGATGGACGTACTTTGGTGCGAAAAGTGCAAATCAATCCCAGAACGAGAGCAAAGGACCTTGTGAAGATGCTGGAGGAAATGGTACAAAAGTATCTATATCCACAGTAAAACGAGTCCTATATCGACATAGCCTGAAAGGCCGCTCCACAAGGAAGAAGCCACTGCTCCAAAACCACCATAAAAAAGCCAGACGACGGTTTGACACTGCACATGGGGACAGAGATCGTACTTTTTGAAGAAATGTCCTCTGGTCTGATGAAACAAAAATAGAACCTTTTGGCCATAATGACCATCATTATGTTTGGAAGAAAAAGGGGGAGGTTTGCAAGCCGAGGAACACCATCCCAACCATGAAGCACAGGGGTGGCAGCATCATGTTGTGGGGGTGCTTTGCTGCAGGGGGGACTGGTGCACTTCACAAAATAGATGGCATCATGAGGCATGAAAATTATGTGGATATATTGAAGCAACATCTCAAGACATCAGTCTTGGCCTATTCCTCTATCAGGAGGAATAGGCCAAAATTCACCCAACTTATTGTGGGAAGCTTGTGGAAGGCTACCCAAAACGTTTCACCCAAGTTAAACAATTTAAAGGCAATGCTACCAAATACTAATTGAGTGTATGTAAACTTCTGACCCACTGGGAATGTGATGAAAGGAATAAAAGCTGAAATAATTCATTCTCTCTACTTTTATTCTGACATTTCACATTCTTAAAATAAAGTTGTGATCCTAACTGACAGGGAATTCTTACTAGGATTAAATGACAGGAATTGTGAAAAACTGAGTTTAAATGTATGTGGCTAAGGTGTATTTAAACTTCCAACTTCAACTGTATGTGTTGACTGAATATAAGCAAGTGATGTCTGCCTAATATTCAAGTTAGAATTATTTATATCTGGAGAAACTTAAATAACAAACCGGCTTTATTTACAAATTGGTGAGAATGTCTCACCCCATGTTCAAGAACTGGCTTTTTCTCACTCACTCTTGGTTAAATGAAAACTAAATCTCCAAAATATTGCAACTATTTAAACAAAGTGATTATTATTATGAATTAATTTAGAATTAGATAAAAGCCCCTTAGATATTCTCACAGACTCTAATGGAAAATGCACCTTAGATATTAATATAGAGTCCTCAATCTCTAAATGTAATTATTCGCGGAGTCACATCATTGAAAAAACTATTTGTAGATATACTGTTAAAAATTGTGTAGGTCTTATTCATTTAAAGAGCATATTGAAGTTAGAAGTAAAAGCCTACAACTATTTTAGCACCGTTTCATGCTGCTCTGAGACAAGCGTACTCCTTCCTCCCCGTCGGGGATTTGAACCCCGGTCTTTCGTCCACACGACACAGGGATTCTTTAGCTAAATAGCCCAGTACTGTACTGCCGACCCTCACATTGTACAGCACCATATTGTCCGTTACATCCTAACAGAAGCCCAGAGGGTTTTCATTGAATAGAAACACCATAATATTAATCAAATCAATTAAGCAAGTACCAGTCAATTTTGGACACACCTACTCATTCCAGGATTTTTCTATATTTTTATTATTTTCTACATTGTAGAATAGTGAAGACATCACAACTGTAGCAGGTGTAGCCCATCATTCAAATGTTTCCTATTAGCAGGACAATAGACGTTTAATAACCCGGCTACTGTTGTAAAAATCCCTCACCTTGCAATGTATTCGATGCAAGTACTCTAAAGTGTTACATTTCTAACTAAAAACAGCAGTACAGTATTTCTTCATCAACATCTTTATGCTTTCGTTAATAAAATGAGAAAAAAAAGACATGCGGATGTTTATATTAACTACATTTTAGTCACACATCCACCCAGCTCCACAACCACAGGTAAAGCCTTGCTGAGATGATCAATGTATTTGTTGCATTGTTGTATCGTCAATTTCTCTAGCCAAAACATCTCGATGGCCTTGACCAGTTCATCTTTGCATGTCGGCTTGGCAGAGTTACAGATTAATGTTTTCAGTTGGAGCCGAGCAAGTTCGATCAGGTTTAAAATCAGGAGACCTACATGTAGAGATGAAAAAAAGTATTTTTAGATATACTGTAGGCCTTTTATTTAACCTTTATTTTAATACATAAAAGGTCTACTTACTCTGCTGGCGTCTTGACTCAGTCTATGCCCTCATTTGCATTGCAATCCCGGGCGACAGTGTGTTTTGGATCATTGTCTGCATTTGGAGAACAGCCAAAATTTGGTACAATAGAAATATACATGTAAATAGGCCTAAAACGTAACAAAATATTGCTATAATCCTACCTTGACAAACGATGTGTACCCAGAAACACCTGTCTGACATAGGGTCCAGCATATCTCTTGATTATTTTTCCTCAAAAGGAATCTCGAGCCATGATACCTGAAAAAGGAGGCAAGAGTGAATTATTGTGGTAACCATAACAGCCCCTGAGGTGTAGGCTGCAATATTTTATGTACCTTTTGCTTTGTAAATAGCCAAACTTACCATCAAAAATCAAATACGGGCCTGGTCCCTGGCGAGAAATTGCCCCCCACATATGGAGTTTGAGCGGATGCTTGGGACTCGGCTTGCTTGATCTTCTTCCTTTTTTGTGTAGCAATTTCATCCCGTGATGCAGGCAGATTAAAGATTGCCTTTGCCGATCGCTCATCATCCTCATAAATATATGCAAGTGATGTCTGCTAAATAATCTAGTTTGATTTATTTCTGGAGAAACCTTTCTAAATAACAAACTGGCTTTATTTACAAATTAGTGAGAATGTCTCACCCAATGTTCAAGAGTTGCCTTTTTTCTCACTCACTCTAGGTTAAATGAAAATATCTTTTTTATTTTTACTTTTTAAACAAAGCGATTATTATTATTAATTCATTTCGAATTATATAAAAGCCCCTTAGATATTCTCAGATAATCTCACAGATCCTAACGAAAAACGCCCGTTAGATATTAATTTTGAGTCCTCCAATCCTCTAAATGTAATTATTGGCGGAGAGTCAAGTCATTGATGGGCGAAATGAGTCTCACTGGTGTTGAGTAATGTGCTGTTAAAAATGGTGTAGGTCTTATTTATTTAATGAGCATATAAAAGTTAGAAGCAAAAGCCTACAACTAATTTAGCACCGTTTCGTGCTGCTCTGAGGGAAGCATGGGGACTGGTCTTGATAAATCAATGAGATTTTTATTTTCACTTAATCTCCATTTGGGTATTGGTTAGACAAGAATTAGAAAAGTAGGGTGCAGAAATGTTATGCTCTTAGTGTAACCTTTATTTAACTAGGCAAGTCAGTTAAGAACAAATTATTATTTACAAGGACAGCCTACTCATTCCACGTGCCCTGTGTGGATTCTTTAGCTAAATAGCCCAGTACTGTACTGCCGACCGTCACGTTGTACAGCGCCATAGTTTCCGTTCCAGCAAGTACCAGTCAAAAGTTTGGACACACCTACTCATTCCAGGATTTTTATATATTTTTACATTGTAGAATAATAGCGAAGACATCACAACTATAAAATAAAACATATGGAATCAGTTAACCTCTCTAGGGCAGGCGGGACGAATTCGTCCCACCTACGTAACAGCCAGTTGAATCCTGTGGCGCGATTTTCAAATACCTTAAAAATACTATTACTTCAATTTCTCAAACATATGACTATTTTACAGCTATTTAAAGACAAGACTCTCGTTAATCTAACCACACTGTCCGATTTCAAAAAGGCTTTACAACGAAAGCAAAACATTAGATTATGTCAGCAGAGTACCAAGCCAGAAATAATCAGACACCCATTTTTCAAGCTAGCATATAATGTCACAAAAACCCAGAAGACAGCTAAATGCAGCACTCACCTTTGATGATCTTCATCAGATGACAACCCTAGGACATTATGTTATACAATACATGCATGTTTTGTTCAATCAAGTTCATATTTATATAAAAAAACAGCTTTTTACATTAGCATGTGACATTCAGAACTAGCATACCCCCCGCAAACTTCCGGGGAATTTACTAAAAATTTACTAAATTACTCACGATAAACGTTCACAAAAAGCATAACAATTATTTTAAAAATTATAGATACAGAACTCCTCTATGCACTCGATATGTCCGATTTTAAAATAGCTTTTTGGTGAAAGCACTTTTTGCAATATTCTAAGTACATAGCCCAGCCATCACGGGCTAGCTATTTAGACACCCGGGCAAGTTTAGCCTTCACCAAAATCAGATTTACTATAACAAAAATGTTATTACCTTTGTTGTCTTCGTCAGAATACACTCCCAGGACTTCTACTTCAATAACAAATGTTGGTTTGGTCCCAAATAATCCATCGTTATATCCGAATAGCGGCGTTTTGTTCGTGCGTTCCAGAAACTATCCGAAATGGTAAATCAGGGTCGTGCGCATGGCGCAATTCGTGACAAAAAAAATCTAAATATTCCATTATCGTACTTCGAAGCATGTCAACCGCTGTTTAAAATCAATTTTTATGCAATTTATCTCGTAAAAAAGCGATAATATTCCGACCGGGAATCTCCTTTTCGGCAAACAGAGGAAAAAACACAAAGACAGGGGCGGCCAGTGCACGCGCCTAAGCCCACAGTCCCTTGATCAGCCACTTGAGAAAGGCGATAATGTGTTTCAGCCTGGGGCTGAAATGACGACATTCAGGTTTTTCCCGGGCTCTGAGAGCCTATTGTAGCCGTGGGAAGTGTCACGTTACCGCAGAGATCCTTAGTTTTAGAAAGAGATGTCAAAGAAAGACAATAAATGGTCAGACAGGCCACTTCCTGTAAAGGAATCTCTCAGGTTTTGACCTGCCATTTGAGTTCTGTTATACTCACAGACACCATTCAAACAGTTTTAGAAACTTTGGAGTGTTTTCTATACAAAGCATATAGAATATGCATATTCTAGTTACTGGGCAGGAGTAGTAACCAGATTAAATCGGGTACGTTTTTTATCCAGCCGTGTCAATACTGCCCCCTACCCTCAACAGGTTAAGAACAAATTCTTATTTACAAGGACAGCCTACTCCTTCCTCCACAACATGGATTTGAACCCCGGTCTCCCGTGTGCCCTGTAATTAGGCACTTTCCCATGTTTACTACAGTATGTATTGTAGACTGCACAGTAGCCTAATAAACAAAAACACATTTTGTTAATAAAATAATGATTAAAAAAATACCTTCAAAATGCAGATGTTGATTTACTAATGGAACCATAGTGAATTAATATGGGAATAAATATCACTGATTTACAGACATATTGGAACAAAGTTGTCTAATGAAGGCAAACACTTTTGAATCCTGTAGCCTACTACTGACCATCACGTTGTACAGCGCCATATTTTCCATTCCATCTTAACGGAAACCCTGAGGTTCACAATACAATTTGACATTAATACCGATTGCCTAATATAATGGGCAACTTAAGAATCTCTGGTTATTTTTGCAGATTTTGATATTACCTATAGGGCGCAAAATTGCTGGGCCCATGGCTGGCAAGCGAGTTGCATCACATACACCTAAAATAACATTGCGGGACTGCGGTTGGGTTCGGGACCAGTTCTTGTGGGAGTGAGTCGGACAGAAAGCCAGCGGGCGTATGTGGTATGAAATGCTGCAGGTGCAGTCAGGAGTGGGATGAAAAAAAAATACAAATATCAGTCCCACTCAGACCTCTACTTGGCACCCCGGTCTGAAGTGAATTGCAATTTCAGGGAAACATGGTATCGGGAGACCTGTCATTTGCTGTGTGAAGCATCAAGTTCAGTTAGCTTTCACTTACATTACGGCTGTGAAAGAAGAAGACCAAACAAGTGAGGGTTTCACATTGAACAAGAAAGACTTATGGTGAGCTAAGAAAGTGGCTCAGTGTGCTATTAGCACTGGAGATGGCTAGGTACACAAGAAGTGGAGGTACAAATCCACCATCCTTAAAACATAAGCAGTAATTATTGTTTCCCTCTGTGTTTTGGAAGTGTCAAACCATTTTTTTGACATTGGGCTGGTATGTGTCTGGGCGAGAGCACCTGAAACAGTAAGCGGAGACAGCACATTAAAATACTAATAACAGCTGTCAGTGCGATTCTAAAGGATGTTTTGTAGAATACTTCTCCTGAAAGGGAAGAAGATAGATGATAGCAAACAGCACCGCTTTTGTTGATATTAACCCCCTATTCTGTGCGCACATCAGAAACCAATGTCTGATGGTTCAAAGCAGATATTTGAGAGGGGACTGGTCTAACATCTTTATAGGAGTACAGACTATGTCACATTATTTGGCTTCCTCCTCAAGAAATGCTGGCGGCCATGACAGAAGCCAAACGCGAGTTGGCTTGGGGGTGTTGTTTGATGTGGCTGTTTCTTGGGTATGTCCTTGCAACCACCAAGATACACCCATCTGTCAGAACCTTGACCACAGCTGTTTCACCCCACTCAATCACAACAAACGTACTGCAGGTTGAGTTCAATAACTACAGATGTATGGTGAGATGCCAGAGGAAGCGTTGAATAGGTCAGTAGCCTACAGAGTAATATGAGAATGCAATTGCTGAATTTATGTAGATATTCGAAAGTAAGTGTTTTGATAATAACTTTCAAATGTAGGAACAAATCCATGTAGAATAAATAACCCTTTACATAATACCACAGAAGCATTGTTCCGCTAATATAACAATGTGTACTTTTCATTGTCGTTCCCAGCCGATACAGATACCTATGCCTAGTGGCATTTTGTCTGGTGTGGACATATCAGGTATGTCAGAGTGGACATACCTTCATGTGTGGTGTCCCGTATAGAACAGGAGGTCCCTGATCCTGGTGCACAATACAATTTGACTGATACCACTCAATTCAATAATAAAAAAGACAGTACAAATAAAAGTTGTGTAGTAAAATTTGAATGCCAGGTCAGTATCAGTATCAAGGCCGTCTGTCAGTCTGGACTTTGAAGTCTCCATGTGCTGGTTCAATACATGTTTCTGTGAACACATGCACACATAGTCACTGTTTTATTACCAATGGCAGTTAGGATCGGTAATATCTGACACACAAACAGGTACTATGTTGAAGCTTGAACAGGTCAGATTGAACCTAGCCAGTTATGGTCTCCCCATCAAATGACTGAGGCTGGCAATAGCATCTCCAGTCAATCTGTAGAAATAGGCAGAGTTCATCACTGACACATGGAATGAGAAGGGTGTTGTATTACTGGACATTTTTGATGTACTGTATTATTAGTCATCACTTCATTGTGGATGTGTTGAGTACCAGGTCTCTTTGTACCTCATGTATCTGTGAACACATACACACAGTCACTGTTCTATTACCAATGGCAGTTAGGGAAAAGTAATATCTAACACAAAAACATATACTATGTTCAAGTTTGAACAGGTCCGACTAAACCTACATAATTCTGTTCTCCCCATTGACGAATGTTGGTGAGCAGGCAAGAGGTGAGGCTGGAGGTGAGGTCTTTGACAGAGCCCCATTGATGGGCATTGTAGCAAAGATCAGCTCCTGGCCTTACCAAAAATACTGGTCGGTCACACACAAACAGACACAGCATTGATTACATTATTAATGATGGTTATGATTAGCTTGGTGGAACCAACCTGTTCGCTGCGTTCACCTTTCTATTTCACTTCAGTCATTATAAAATGTAAAGTGAAAAAGAATGAAGACAGCGATCAGGCTGGTTCCACCAAACTAGGTTATGCCCTGGACATTATATGCACCCAAGTAGAAAACAAGCAACAAATAAATGTCAGTTTATATAAATTATGTTTCACAATTGGGTTATCAAATGTATTAAAGTAATGAAGAGGGTTACCTTGTGTATGTGTACAAATAATGAGCCTGTAAAATCTGTTGCTGTTGAAGGTTGCTGGCCGGATACTTGCCAACATGTGGCTGACCGTTCCATTCACAGGAATGCTTACAGCGAGGGCATGTCTGCATGATGCTGATGAGGCCCCCATTGCTGGTCTTCCCTATGCTGCATGTTCGGCTGCAAACTGCAGCAGGCAATCTTATGAGGTGGTGATGACTGGGAGGGCCTGTGACAGGGTGATTTAATAGACAGCCAAGTGGTGAATTGCATTTTGTTCTAAAGAAAGGACAAAGCTTTTTGTTAATGCACTTCACAACCAAAATGACTCTACTAGTTGTAGCTGCTTGACTGGGGAATGAGCCTACTAGTTTATCAAGCAGAGTATTTTTTAATACAACTTTTCACATAACACATTGCCTGTCATTGATGAAGCCGCCTATGTCATCAGGGCAGTAACTCGGGTCACTATCAGAGAGCTCATAATGGTGTGTCCTTTTCATAGGAATCAAGGAAGACTCTGGCAACAGAGGTGGAGTCACAAGGGTACTTGTGTCGCATGACACACTTTTATTCTGAGGACTTGCTTGACAAGCTGTGAAAATAGCAAGTGAACAATTAATTAAATTATTTTTGGAGGTCGCTAAACCACTGCAATCACATTGCTGTATGACATGTTATGTTACCCACCTTTGCTCCTTCTCGTAGTTCCCGGCATCTGTTCATGACCAGGGGATCAGTCTGGTACCCAACTGTGCACTTTGAAAAACAGGGTCAATGATTGTCATCATCTCTCAATTATAAACATAGCTCGGGAAATAGCGCAATTTTGTTTGGAAGATCATTCTATGCTATTTAGATGCAGACTGAATGGCTCCAGATTGGATTAGATTCAGGCCGGTGATGCCGTTACACTATGCAACCAACTTTTACATGTTTTGCTATGGCCCTGGGTTGGATTGAGTTTGTTGCTGCTAGTTAGTACACTGTTGTAGTCAGACATGGGTTAGCTAGTACCACCATAGCTGTATCAAATACTTCGTGCCTTCGGAAAGTATTCAGACCCCTCGACTTTTTCCACATTTTGTTACGTAACAGCCTTATTCTAAACTGGATGAAATAAAACCTCAGCAATCTACACACAATACCCTATAATGACAATGTGAAAACAAGTTTAGAAAAGTTTACAAATGTATTAACAATAAAAACAGAATCCCCTTATTTAGGCACACACCTGTCTATATAAGGTCTCACAGTTGACAGCGCGTGGCAGAGCAAAAACCAAACAATGAGGTCGAATGAATTGTCCGTAGAGCTCCGAGACAGGATTGTGTCGAGGCACAGATCTGGGGAAGGGTACCAGAAAATGTCTGCAGCATTGAAGGTCCCCAGGAGCACAGTGGCCTCCGTCATTCTTAAATGGAAGATGTTTGGAACCACCAAGACTCTTCCTAGAGCTGTCCGCCCACCCAAACTGAGCAATCGGGGGAGAAGGGCCTCGGTCAGGGAGGTGAACAAGATTGTCATGTAGAGATGGTTGTCCTTCTGGAATGTTCTCCCATCTCCACAGGGGAACTTGGACAGAGCGCCAGAGTTCCCCTGTGGAGATGGGAGAACATTCCAGAAGGACAACCATCTCTGCAGCACTCCACCAATCAGCCTTTATGGTAGAGTGGCCCGACTGAAACCACTCAGTAAAAAGGCTCATGAGAGCACTTAGAGTTTTACAAAAAGGCACCTTAAAACTTATGGATCAAATCCCGTTAACGGGATCGAGTTGACAACATCCAGTGAAATGGCAGAGCGCCAAATTCAAATTAAATTATTTGAAATATTTAACTTTCATACATTCAACAGTGCAATACACCAAATTAAAGCTTAACTTCTTGGTAATCTAGCCACCGTGTCAGATTTCAAAAAGGCTTTACGGCGAAAGCAAACCATGTGATTATCTGAAGACAGCACCCCATCAAACAAACACATGACAATCATATTTCAACCCACCCGGCGCGACACAAAACTCAGAAATAATTATATAATTCATGCCTTACCTTTGAAGAGCTTCTTCTGCTGGCACTCCAATATGTCCCATAAACATCACAAATGGTCATTTTGTTTGATTAATTCCATCGTTATATCTCTAAAATGTCAATTTATTTGGAGTGTTTGATTCAGAAAAACACCAGTTCCAACTCACCCAGCATGACTACAAAATATCTAATAAGTTACCTGTAAACGCTGTCCAAACATTTCAAACAACTTTCCTAATCCAACTTTAGGTATTTTAAAACGTAAATAATCGATCAAATTAAAAGAGGGGATAAACTGTGTTCAATACCGGATAAAAACAACGTGAAGTGCGTGACATGGAGCGCGCATCAAAACAGTAGTGTCCACTCGGCTGTACCCTCGTTCTGAATAGCCGTACTTCTTAATTTCTCTAAAGAAAAACATCAACCAATTTCTAAAGACTGTTGACATCTAGCGGAAGCAATAAGAACTGCAACCAAGTGCCACGGAAATCCAGGTTCCCATAGAAAAACCAATTGAAAACAGAGTCACCTCAAAAATTTTTATCCTGGATGGTTTGTCCTCTGGGTTTCTATCCAAATCTACCAATTATATGCATATCCTAGCTTCTGGGCCTGAGTAGGAGGCAATTTACTTTGGGCACACTTTTCATCCATACGTGAAAATACTGCCCCCTATCCCAGAGAGGGTTTAACTTTTTTACATTTACATTTTAGTCATTTAGCAGACGCTCTTATCCAGAGTGACTTACAGTAGTGAATGCATACATTTCATGCATTTTTTTGTACTGGCCCACCGTGGGAATTGAACCCACAACCCTGGCGTTGCACACACCATGCTGGCGTTGCAAACACCATGCTCTACCAACTGAGCCACAGGGAAGACTCTCAGACCATGAGAAAATATTTTCTGGCCTGATGAAACCAAGATTGAACTCTTTGGCCTGAATGCCAAGCGTGACGTCTGGAGGAAACCTGGCACCATCGCTACGGTGAAGCATGGTGGTGGCAGCATCATGCTGTGGTGATGTTTTTCAGTGGCAGGGACACTAGTCAGAATTGAGGGAAAGATGAACGGAGAAAAGTACAGAGAGATCCTTGATGAAAACCTGCTCCGGAGCACTCAGGACCTTGGAAGGTGAACC
This sequence comes from Salmo salar, assembly GCF_965601325.2. NCBI lineage: Eukaryota > Metazoa > Chordata > Actinopteri > Salmoniformes > Salmonidae > Salmo > Salmo salar. The sequence continues at coordinate 8,005,814 of NC_138311.1, forward strand.
TTTGCGCCAGTCTAACAGGATAACAACCCTAAGCACACAGCCAAGACAATGCAGTGGTGGCTTCGGCACAAGTCTCTGAATGTCCTTGAGTGGGCCCAGCCAGAGCTCAGACTTGAACCCGATCAAACATCTCTGGAGAGACTTGAAAATAGCTGTGCAGCAACGCTCCCCATCCAACCAGACAGAGCTTGAGGGGATCTGCAGAGAATAAATGGGGGAAACTCCCCAAATACAGGTGTGCCAAGCGTGTAGCATCATACCCAATAAGACATAAGGCTTTAATCACTGCTAAAGGAGCTTCAACAAAAGTACTGAGTAAAGGGGCTGAAAACATATGTAAATGTGATATTTCAGTTAGCAAACATTTCTAAAAACCTGTTTTTGCTTTGTCATTAGGGGAAAGTGTGTAGACTGATGAGGGGGGGGGGGAAACAAATATAATCAATTTTAGAATAAGGCTGTAATGTAGCAAAATGTGGCAAAAGTCTCGGAGGACATTGTGACTGTCTAAATTACACTAAGAGTGGCTTGGAAATACGATGACATTGCTAAAGTAGGCAAAAAAAATTGTAGGAAATATATATTATGATGTCGTCAAATTTACTTTAGAGAGATGCCAATGTTGCCATTACTGTTACTAGCAAAGTTCTTCAAAAATAGCTACCAATGCTAATGTTAGCTATCTAAAATACGGTGGTCCCTCAATCTTAGTTAGCTGGCTAGCAACTAAAGTCAATCTGGCATCACAATCATGACAAAAGGTTTTCCTAATAATTATTTGCCTTCTTTTGAAATGATAGTGTTTCCAAGCCAAATCCAGGTTGTATTGAGGTAGGCTAACGTTAGCCAGCTTGCTAGTTAGGGTAGCTAGCTTGCTAAATGTCAGCTATGCTAGCGATGACAGTGAAAATGATTATCAAAATACACATAAGCAGATACATAACCAGCAGTCTATGGTCTAGCTACAGGTGTACTCACCACCACTGGGGACCAGCGAACTCCAACCACCTGTTCTGCATGATAGGGTCCTTCGGCAGGGCACGCAAACCAGATGGCTGTGCATCCTGCTTGAAGCAGCCATTGCACGGTCAATCCGTATTGGGCTTTGCAGTCTTAAACGTCTGATCCTTTGAACGCATTGGATGTGATGAAATAACGGCGCCCCATTCAATGAAGGGAAGCGAAGTGGACGGAGGTGTGATTTGAACGTGGAGCTTGGCAAAAGGAGGCATGATTTGTTGACATAATTGTAACCAAACCTTAATTTACTCGTTGTGACCCACCCGTTGTGAACCCCAGCAATTGATCTCTCATGCGATTTAAAAAAGGTACAAACATTAACTTAATTTCACCAGTTCAAAACAAAAATCGGTAGCCAACTAGAAAACACATTCAGCCAAACAAAAAACAAAGTTGCATTTGCCAAGTCCTCCACTACCTCAGTTTACAGCAAGTGTAGGGGCCACACTTTTGACAGGAGATGAAAGCTACAGATTGCACATTTGAATAAAAAACTTCAAGCCCTGGTCACCATGCTATGACACAATTAATTCGGGAGGAGGGGTTTCTGCTCCAGTGCAAACTTTTCACCGATTTTTTTTAATACTGGTCCCCTGTGGGAATTGAACCCACAACCCTGGCGTTGCAAGCGCCATGCTCTACCAACTGAGCCACACGCAACCTTTCCCGACGGCCAACAATTATGCTAGGAGTCAGGCCAAAATCACTCCCAAAGTTCCTCCCACATCTCCAACTAGAACCATGCCGGAATAGTCATCTCACCTCAGAGTGGTCACTGCTTTATGATCTAAGACCAACACTTTTTCTCTGAAGGACATTCAAATGTAAACGCAATAAGAGAGCAGCTGGTTTGAGTGACGACAGAGGTTGCTCCACCTCACCTTCTCAGGGTCAAACATGACATTTCTGGATGGGATACTTTGTGTAATGCATATCATCACGATTCACGATCCGTCTTTGAACTTCAATGTGCTGCTAACCTGATAGACGTTAATGGAAAGCATAGGGACGTAGGGTTTTGATCAAAAACTAATTTCATTTGCCCAAATATATAACATTTTTTACCCATGTTTATTAACATTTACAGTGCATTCGGAAAGTATTCAGACCCCTACCCCTTTTCCAAATATTGTTACGTTACAGCCTTATTCTAAAATCAATTAAATAATTTTATGATTTGGAAAGACACACAGCTGTCTATATAAAGGTCCCACAGTTAACAGCGCATGTCAGAGCAAAAACCAAGCCATGAGGTCGAAGCACAGATCTGGGGAAGGGTATCAAAAAAATTGGTTTGGAACCACCAAGACTCTTCCTAGAGCTGTCCGCCTGCCCAAACTGAGCAATCAGGGGAGAAGGGCCTTGGTCAGGGAGGTGACCAAGATCTCGATGATTACCCTGACAGAGCTACAGAGTTACTCTGTGGAGATGGGAGAACCTTCCAGAAGGACAACCACCTTTGCAGCACTCTACAAATCAGGCCTTTATGGTAGAATGGCCAGAAGGAAGCCACTCCTCAGTAAAAAGGCACAATACAGTCCACTTGGAGTTTGCCAAAACCACCTAAAGGACTCTCAGACCATAAGAAACAAGATTCTTTGGTCTGATGAAACCAAGATTGAACTCTTTGGCCTGAATGCCAAGAGTCACATCTGAAAGAAACCTGGCACCACTCAACACCCGGCCAATACCATCCCTACGGTGAAGCATGGTGTTGGCAGCATCATCATGCTGTGGGGATGTTTTTCAGCAGCAGGGACTGGGAGACTAGTTAGGATCAAGGGAAAGATGAATGGAGCAAAGTACAGAGAGATCCTTGATGAAAACCTGCTCCAGAGTGCTCAGGACTTCAGACTGGGGCGAAGGTTCACCTTCCAACAGGACAACAACCCAAAGCACACAGAAAAGACAACACAGGAGTAGCTTCAGGACAAATCTCAATGTCCTGGAGTGGCCCAGCCAGAGCCCTGAGTTTAATATCTCTGGAGATACTTGAGAATAGCTGTGCAGCGACTCTCCCCATTCAACCTGACAGAGCTTGAGAGGATCTGCAGAAAAGAATGAGAGAAACTCTCTAAATACAGGTGTGCCAAGCTTGTAACGTCATACCCAAGAAATTCCGAGGCAGTAATCGCTGCCAAAGGTGCTTCAAAAAATACTTTGTAAAGGGTCTGAATACTTTTTTCTAAAAACCTGTTTTCGCTTTGTCATTATGGGGTATTGTGAGTAGATTGATGGGGATTTTTTAAATTATTTAATTCAATTTTAGAATAATTGGAAGGGGTCTGAATACTTTCCAAAATGCACCATATGTTGCACCTTCACCAACATGGACAATGCGATAAACCCTGTTGATGTTCTGTGGTGGTCGCTGCAGCAGGGAGGAGAGAGAGACAACGGGTGCTAGTCACAGTCACTCGCTGTACTTTTTTTTTTTCCATTTAATTTTTTTTTACACAGTGCAGCAAGTCTGAGCCCGGCCCGGCACAATCAAATCAATTGCGGTCGGACTCCCTCTAGTAATATGTATGTCTTATTTCATTAAACAGAGTGCTTAAAGCATCAGACAAGCTCAGTGCATATAGTTTATTTGATTAAAACACATAGGATGTGTCAATATACAGTATGGAAAAACACGTTTCAAAATCTTTACCAATCGATTGGTCAAATGAACAGATGACTCTTGGTCGACCAAGATTTTTTTTTGTCAAGGACAGCCCTAATACATATAAACTACACGGACTACATTCCCTTATCACTCTCCGGGAGTAATTATTCACAGCAGCAGAAAAACTATTTTTGATTCAATCATTCGGTGACAGGTATGTTGCATTACATTATGTGTGGTCTCCTCTCTCTTTGTGAGATATTTGGAAAGAACTGCCATTGTTTCAGCAGTGTGGCTTTTTATTCTGTAAGGATTCCTAAGGGATTATTTTACAATGGCACGTCTGGTGTTTTTACAACAGAACACCATATGTGATTTAAAAAAAGGGGAGTTTAGTCCATTACTACTTCTATACCGACTGCGTGGAGACAACCATTGCCTTGAATGATCCTATCCCACCCACTAAATCTTTGAGTGACTGACAAATAAGAGTGTTACACTAATGTGAGCAGAAAGAGTAGGGGCACTAGGGCAAAGTCAATCTCTGTAACCAAGTCTTTGAAAACTAGTGGAGAGAACAGAAAAAGAGACAAAGACCACATCCTTGACGATATTGCACATTCCGAGCAGTGATGCACCGATATGACATTTTTGGCCGATACCGATATCAGATATTTTCCTTGTCAAAAAACCCCGATAACGATAATTTACATTTTAGCAGCCTTTTAAGCATTCTAGTACAGTCAAATAGTTAACACACACACACACACACACACACACACACACACACAGCCTAAGGCACCGCATCTCAGTGAAAGAGGTGTCACTACAGTCCCTGGTTCGAATCCAGGCTGTATCACATCCGGCCATGATTGGGAGTCCCATAGGGCAGCGCACAATTGGCCCTGGGTCGTCATTGCAAATAAGAATTTGTTCTTAACTGACTTGCCTAGTTAAATAAAAAGGTTACACACACAGACACACACACCAAAACGTTATTTTTTTTGGCATTTATGCATGTCCCCATTACCAGTAAAACATAATCTAAACCTATTTATTTCACTTACTTTGTGCTATTTCGTTGTTCATTTGTTCAGACCGTTTCATTCTCAACCAGGATTTCTATAGAACGCCGTTTGGGTCTTTGCGTGTCAAAAAAGATAGGTCAAATAACACTATTTGACGTGTCAGAATAACAGCATAATCTGTTTCAGTAGCTTTGTTAGCTAGCTAACTATATTGCTAGGAGTCATCATCTAAAATAACCCTAATTTATAAAACAGTTCTTATTTGATTAATGGTGGTCAGACACATATGTGAAGCTAGCCACAATAAGGATAAGCCACAATAGTGGACTTTGCAGTTAGCCTTCAAAATAAAAGTTTGGCATAATTCTACGATTTGTATTCATTTGCATCACTGTCAGTGACATACCCCATTTCATGGCTTCACATTCCAACCTTGTTTAACATTATCTAGTCTAAATATGGCATCATTCCACCAATTGTAACCTTTTGCTTCACATTCAAAGAGGTACTTTTATTTTGAAGGCAACCCGCAAATTCCACTATTGTGCCTAATCCTTTGTGGCAAGCTTCACAACACATAATCCGGTCGAGCATCTCTAGCCAGATGAAGCTAGCTGGCTGCTTATAACATTAGGTTTGGGCAACAGGGTTAAGTAGCTGGCTAGCTATTCATTTTCATGAACTGAAGTTCAATTTCAATAGGCGAACAACAAGTGGCTACCTAGCTAATACTTACTCACAAGGATTCCTAAATCATTGCTAAGAATAATGAAAATGACTGCAGTTTCTACTGGTCATTGTTTTCAGGCTGGTTGTATTGGTGCTAGCTAGGTACTAAGCTAAAGCTAGCTAAAGTTGCGGTTGAACAAATGATGCTTTATTACCAACGTGGTATTGTAAACACATAATTTGTTGACGGTATTTGCTTGTTTGCGGACTTTTTTTGTACAGCTTTGATAGTGCTACTGTATCTTTTTTGACACGCAAAGACCCAAACGGCGTTCCATAGTATGTATGCATGTTGTGAAGCTAATAGCAGTGACGCTATTAAGGGATTTCGCCTTTGAGTTGTCTCACTGAAATTGTCTTACTCTTTCAATTGACTGCTCGATCCACACAGCAGACATCGTGTGGCCTAGGTTAGGAATGCCGTGTTGCACGTGTAGCGCAACATTTTACGTGGTGTTATTACGTCATGTACCTACGTTATATAAACTCAACAAAAAAGAAAACGTCCCTTTTTCAGGACCCGGTCTTTCAAAGATAATTCGTAAAAATCCAAATAACTTCACAGATCTTCATTGTAAAGGGTTTAAACACTGTTTCCCATGCTTGTACAATGAACCATAAACAATTAATGAGCGTGCACCTGTGGAACGGTCGTTATGACACTAACAGCTTACAGACGGTAGGCAATTAAGGTCACAGTTATGAAAACGTAGGACACTAAAGAGGCCTTTCTACTGACTCTGAAAAACACCAAAAGAAAGATGCCCAGGGTCCCTGCTGCTCATCTGCGTGAATGTGCCTTAGGCATGCTGCAAGGAGGCATGAGGGCTGCAGATGTGGCCAGGGCAATAAATTGCAATGTCCGTACGGTGAGACGCCTAATACAGCGCTACAGGGAGACAGGACGATCAGCTGTCCGTCCTCGCAGTGGCAGACCACGTGTAACAACACCTGCACAGGATCGGTACATCCGAACATCACACCTGCGGGACAGGTACAGGATGGCAACAAGAACAGCCCTACTTACACCAGGAACGCACAATCCCTCTATCAGTCCTCAGACTGTCCGCAATAGACAGAGAGGCTGGGCTGAGGGCTTGTAGGCCTGTTGTAAGGCAACAACATCGCCTATGGGCTCAAACCCACCATCGCTGGACCAGACAGGACTGGCAATAAGTGCTCATCACCGACAAGTCGCAGTTGTCTCACCAGGGGTGATGGTCGTATTCGCGTTTATCGTCAAAGGAATGAGCGTTACACCGAGGCCTGTACTCTGGAGCGGGATCAATTTGGAGGTGGAGGGTCCGTCAAGGTCTGGGGCGGTGTGTCACAGCATCATCGGACGGAGCTTGTTGTCATTGCAGGTAATCTCAATGCTGTGCGTTACAGGGAAGACATCCTCCTCCCTCGTGGTACCCTTCCTGCAGGCTCATCCTGACATGACCCTCCAGCATGACAATGCCACCAGGCATATTGCTCGTTCTGTGTGTGATTTCCTGCAAGACAGGAATGTCAGTGTTCTGCCATGGCCAGCAAAGAGCCCGGATCTCAATCCCATTGAGCACGTCTGAGACCTGTTGGATCAGAGGGTGAGGGCTAGGGCCATTCTCCCCAGAAATGTCCAGGAACGTGCAGGTGCCTTGGTGGAAGAGTGGGGTAACATCTCACAGCAAGAACTGACAAATCTGGTGCAGTCCATGAGGAGGAGATGCACTGCAGTACTTAATGCAGCTGGTGGCCACAGCAGATACTGACTTACTTTTGATTTTGACCCCCCCTTTGTTCAGGTACCCATTATTCCATTTCTGTTAGTCACATGTCTATGGAACTTGTTCAGTTTATGTCTCAGTTGTTGAATCTTGTTATGTTCATTCAAATATTTACACATGTTAAGTTTGCTGAAAATAAAACGCAGTTGACAGTGAGAGGACGTTTCTTTTTTTGTTGAGTTTAGGTATGCACGGTAGCTTTGAGATCAGTTTTAACATCGGCATTAAACTAGACAGACATCGGGCCGATACCGATGTTGGCATTTTTAGCTAATATCGGACGATTCCGATATGTTCACCGATATATAGTGCATCCCTAATTCTGAGTAATGGAATATGTGAGTACTAGCAAGTATTTACAATTAATAATAAAATGTAGAACCCAAACACAGCAAGACTTTAGCTTGCAGAGCCCTGCCTGCAACACACACACGTAAACCCCCATATCAGTCAAGTGGGTTTAACTATTGGCCACACACACACACAACCTTTCAACCCCCAGCCATTCCCAGTTCCCACAACAGTCAAGTGGGTTAAATTATTGGCCAGGCTACAGTGATAACTGTGGCACTTTGCATAGAGTGGGCAAGAAACTCTACTACACCATGACTCATGTCCTAGCAACAACATTCCCAGCCATGACAATGGGCACGCTTAGAGACTTCAACCATGGGTAAGTCAGTTTATTGACCGGAAAATCTATGGATTAGACACCATAGCCTTGGGCTGGGAGACATGGCCTAAAAATAATATATATCAGTTATTTTAAAATTATGGATGATTCACGATCTATAGCTAAATGTTTTCTCTGCAAAAAAGCTGTTGTAGTATAATAAAAGGTCAAATACACTGCATTTGAAAACACTCAGTAATAATATAAATGGAATTCAAGGCTTGTGAATGTATACCTAGGCTAAATATAAACCTTCCACAATCATAAGACACACTAATCACTTGTTCAAAATATTTTTACCAGTTTTTTTGCAATAATCACTGATCTGGCTTTCAAGTCAGTCTATGACAATCTATTTGTTACAAATTTAACCAGAATCATGCATAATTCACATTCACTAACAATTATTAACTTTGTAGCAGGCATTATAGAAAAAGAACACAGCTCTCAAACAATCTCTCAACCACAAGCCCACGTGCTAGTGAGTAGCCAGCTAATCTCTATATTTCAAGTTTAGCCAACTTGGATCTGTTTGCTAGCCAACAAGGCAGAACAGTTTAACTGTTGTGAACATGCTCTTCAGTCCGTCTCCAGCTGTTTGAACAGCAAGCTAGCCTGTCCACTTTTTGAAATCAAGTGGCCTACCTTCTCAGAATGAGAACGAGTTGCCAAATCCATATATCAGGGATGGGCAACTGGCGGCCCGACTAAAGGCCCTCGGATCAATTTCCCCACAAAAAAAATGTATCCGATTAATTTAGGAACTCAGTCGACATTGCGAGATAGAATAGTAGAATACACAAGGTGCAATTTCGAAATTGTGTTGTGCATCAGCCGTTTCTCTTATATGTCAATTTATTATTCTTATTATTTTTTTATCCCAGCCCCCGTCCCCGCAGGAGGCCTTTTGCTTTCTGGTAGGCCATCATTGTAAATAAGAATTTGTTCTTTACTGACTTGCCTAGTTAAATAAAAGGTTAAATATTTGTTTTAATAAAATTTGCCCATGTCAGCTACCAGCTACCAAGCTTCTACCCCCAAGCAATTTCGCTCCGCCACCGGGAACATTTGTAGAATTGCAGCAGACTTGCTTTAAAACTGCAACATTTGCTCTACACCCCATGGCAAAATTGAATTTATCAAAATTAACTCTAAAAACAAAAATTGTTGGATGTGGGTATGCGAGCAACTGCAGCCCCTCATGAGTTCAGATGTTGTGGCCCCCACCTCCATCAAGTTTGCCCATCCCTACCTTATATAATTGTGTTTTATGCTTATTGCACATTTATAAACTGAAGACTAGACATTTTGTATAATAGTCTTTGGCTAAAATGCTGCTAGTGGTAGGTGGTACTGGAATGCCACGCACGACAAACTAAGCATTAATTTCCACAATAAATGTTAATTAATTCTCCCATTTTAGTAGTGTCTGCTCTGCGCAATTTGAGTAGTTGAGACATAAAAGGGTATCGTTAGAAAGGTTGGATCAAACCTCAAATGCATAGCTAGTTGAAAACCCTTCTCAGAGGAAGAAGTGATCTCATCTTTGTTGTTGTGGCAGGGGGAGCTACTTGTGTGTGCGTGCGTGTGTGTGTAAACAGAGAGGAAGAGGTGAAGCGAGAGGTATCACTCTCGCCAAAATCTGTCCAATATAAGGCCAATGCGTTTCTCTGGGCTTATTTTGGACCTAAGCTTGGTCGCCTGAGACAGCCTATAGGGAGGAGGTCAGAGACCTGGAAGTGTGGTGCCAGGACAACAAACCCTCCCTCAACGTGATCAAGATAAAGGAGATGATGTGGACTACAAGTAAAGGAGGGCAGAGCACGCCCCAAATCTCATCGACAGGGCTGTAATGGAGCAGGTCGAGAGCTTCAAGTTCCTTGGTGTCCACATCAATATACTATCATGGTCCAAACACACCAAGACAGTCGTGAAGAGGGCACAACAACACCTATTCCCCCTGAGGAGACTGAAAAGATTTGGCATGGGTCCTCAGATCCTGAAAAAGTTCTACAGCTGCACCAGAGAGCATCCTGGCTGGTTGCATCATTGCCTAGTATGGCAACTGCTCGGCCATCAGCCGCAAGGCGCTACAGAGGGTAGTGTGTACAGCCCAGTACATCACTAGGGCCAAGATTCCTGCCATCCAGGACCTCTAAACCAGGTGGTGTCACAGGAAGGCCCTAAAAATTGCCAAAGTATCGAGTCACCCTAGTCATTGAATGTTCGCTCTGCTAATGCACGGCAAGTGGTACCGGAATGCCAAGTCTAGGTCCAAAAGGCTTCTTAACAGCTTTTACCCCTAAGCCATAAGACTGCTGAACAGCTAATCAAATGGCTACCCTGGACGATCCCCCCCTTTGTCCCCATGTGCAGTTGCAAACCGTAGTCTGGCTTTTTTATGGCCGTTTTGGAGCAGTGGCATCTTCCTTGCTGAGCAGCCTTTCAGGTTATGTCGACATAGGACTCATTTTACTGTGGATATAGATACTTGTGTACCCATTTCCTCCAGAAGATCCTTTGCTGTTGTTCTGGGACTGATTTGCACTTCTCGCACCAAAGTACGTTCATCTCTAAGAGACAGAATGTGTCTCCTTCCTGAGCGGTATGATGGCTGCGTGGTCTCATGATGTTTATACTTGCATACTATTGTTTGTACAGATGAACGTGGTACCTTCAGGCGTTTGGAAATTGCTCCCAAGGATGAATCAGGCTTGTGGAAGTCTACAATTGTTTTTCTGAGGTCTTGGCTGATTTATTTTTATTTTCCCATGATGTCAAGCAAAGCAGCACTGAGTTTGAAGGTAGGCCTTGAAATACATCCACAGGTACACCTCCGATTGACTCAAATGATGTCAATTAGCCTATCAGAAGCTTCTAAAGTCATGCCATAATTTTCTGGAATTTTCCAAGCTGTTTAAAGGCACAGTCAACTTAGTGTATGTAAACTTCTGACCCACTGGAATTGTGATATAGTGAATTATAAGTGAAATAATCTGTTTGTAAACAATTGTTGGAAAAATGACTTGTGTCATGCACAAAGTAGATGTCCTAACTGACTAGCCAAAATTATAGTTTGTTAAATTTGTGGAGTGGTTGAAAAATGAGTATTATTGACTCCAACCTAAGTGTATGTAAACTTACGAATTCAACTGTATATCGAAAATACAGTATATAAATACACAGTACAAAGCCCCATAGAAAATTGGATAGAATTGCAGGAAATTAGCTTCAGGTGTCCGGAATATATACATACATATATACATACATATATACATATACATATATACATACATACATACGTACGTATGTATGTATGTATGTATGCATGCATGTATGTATGTTGTGTATAGACCGTATAGACAGTATTTGAATATAATAGGGGTGTATAGCAGTAGTTATATAGGATGAGCCATGACTAGAATATAGTATATACATATAAAGTGGGTAAAACAGTACGCAAACATTATTAAAGTGACCAGTGTGCAATGACTATGTACATAGGGCAGCGGTCTCTAAGGTGAATGGTAGAGTACCGGGTGGTAGCCGGCTAGCGACAGTGTATGAGGTTCAGAGCAGGGTACTGGGCAGATGCCGGGTAGTGCTGACTGATGGCCTGGAGATAGATGTTTATCGGTCTCTCAGTACCAGCTTTGATGCACCTGTACTGTCTCCGCCTTCTAGATGGTAGCTTTGTGAACAGGCCGTGGATCAGGTGGCCGCGGTCCTTGATGATCTTCTTGCCCTTCCTGTGACACAGGGTGCTGTAGATGTCATGGAAGGCAGGGAGTGTGCCCCGATGATGCGTTGGGCTGACCGCACCACCCTCCGGAGAGCCATGCGGTTGTGGACAGAGAGTGCAATTGTCATACCAGGCGGTGATACAGCCCGACAGGATGCTCTCAATGGTGCATCTGTAAAGGTTTGTGAGGGTCTTAGGGGCCAAGCCAAATTTCTTAAGCCTCCTGAGGTTGAAGAGGCACTGTTGTGCCTTCTTCACCACACTGTCTGAGCTGAGTGAGAAGCTTGGAGGGCACTGTGATGTTGAAGGCTGAGCTGTAGTCGATGAACAGCATTCTTACATAAGTATTCCTCTTATCCAGGTGGGATAGGGCAGTGTACAGTGCAATGGCGATTGCGTCGTCCATGGATCTGTTGGGGTGGTAGCAACCTGTAGTGGGTTTAGGGAGTCAGGTAAGATGGAGGAGATATGGTCCTTAACATCTTGAAGCAAGTGGGGACAACAGACTGTGATAGTGATGGATTGAATATATCCGTAAACACTCCAGCCAGCTGGTCTGTGCATGCTCTGAGGATGCGGCTTGTGATGCAGTCTGGGCCGGCAGCCTTGAGAGGGTTAACAGACTTAAATGTCTTACTCACGTCAGCCACGAAGATCGGGCACACACTGTCCTCGTGAGCGGCGGGGGCCCAGATCAGCGGCTCGATGTTGTTTTCCTTGAAGTGGGCGAAGAAGTTGTTTAGCTTGTCCGGAAGCAAGGCGTCGGTGCCCACAATGTGGCTGGCTTTTATAATCCGTGATTGTCTGGAGATTCCGCATTCCTGTCCCAGCCTATGAGACATGCCCATTTAACTCTCATTTCCAACCAGAGCCAAAGACGTGCAGGAATCACCAAACTAATGGCACCATAAGCTCCACGGCATTGTCACTAACATTTTCAACTGGAATTAGAGTGTTTCTGAAGTATTTGCTGCCAACATGGCACTTTGTAAAAGTCTGAAGGCTATATCAGAGGCACTGGTCTCAACAATACACTGTTTAAAATTGAGAAATGCATCCCAATGAGCTAGATAAAGTGAACATGATTCAATTCTAGTTTGATTTGGTTCTTATATAGCAACAGTTTCTACATTTGGACCAAATTATACAGGTGTAAAATATCCCAGCTCTTTGGGCATAACACCTACTCACAGTATTACACTACTAAGCTTTCCCTTGTGAGTTCTTACTACTATTAACACAATAAAAAGCGTCATTAATGATTGCAAAACATTTATTCCAGTGGCTATGTAGATAATGCTCCCCAATCTATCAATTTCGACTACAGCTTCTATGAGGTAAGTGAGTAAAGTGTCGAACTCCTCCCTGTATTCAATCTGACAGCTGCACAATCCAATGGACAGAACTTTGACATAAATTAAATAATGGGCTGCAGTGAGATTCAGAGATAAATAATTTAGTATGGAATAGTTCCATTCTGAAACTCCACTTTCTCAAGACTAGTGTGCACTGCAGAGCTTAGTACACTCCAGAGAAGAGCTGTGCGATATGAACAAAAATACATACTGATAAATAAAAATAAAAAAAAATACCATAACTACGCTCTCTTGATGTAGGCATATTCACTGCAAATGGCACGCACTGCGGGCGCATCAAAACCATACTAACTAGATCCTAATCCGGTTGTGAAGTGGTGCCATGAACTCAATATTAATAGGTGAGAAATACATTATATACTTATAGAAAGCTGTGACACTCCTCTCTGTAACTAGAATAGTAGCTGCTTTGAAAAATGTATTTTCTACGGTCATGCTTGTGCTTCTCAGTCCCTCTGTGCGCACAGTTGGGAGAGGGAGTGAGAGTCAGCAGTCCACAGTGAAACAGGGACAGGCAGATATAAACTCTCATAGCAAGAATTAAGATAATGCATAGGCTATTAGTGTTGACCAAATAATGGTTTTATAACAACCTACAGGAACAGTTGTGTAGAAAATGACCAACGTAATTTTCATTTTATCATCCCAGCTCTACTGAAAGGTCCCTATCCCAACCTCTGGTTAGATATGAAGCAAGACACTGGACAAACAGTGAAGGAATGTGAGTTCTGAGGGCAGACTTTGGACTTGAGGAAGCCCCTGTCAACAGACCAAAGCCATTCTGTGCACATCAAAGTGGAATTATAAATTCAGATGAAAGATATCGTTCTCGACATTCAATAGACTAGGTCTCAATCACAACTAAAATTTTTACTGGGTATACAATGTCAATCCAGCACATAGTGTTTGCTTGTGGAACTATGCTATCCATGGGACTATGCTATGGAACACACTTTCACTGAGCAACTATCACTGAATCTACCAAAATCTTAAACACAGTTCAACATAATTCACAAAATACCAATGAAAACTAATTGCATCATTACTTTCACCAATATGTTTGCCTTAGAGCAGGGGTTCTGAAACTTTTTTGGGCTGGGGACCCCTCTGGTGATAGCAAATTCATCAGGGACCCATCATAATCAGAAAACAACTAGTGGGATAAAAATAGCATACAAGGAATTTTACTACGACTTCTGCAGTGCATGGCCGGACTAACCAAATCTCCAGCAATGGCTAGGAACATTTTAAAGAACTGGCTCTTGTCATCAAAGAGAACATTTTGCAGTTTTCAAGCAACTTTCCTGCAAATCTACACATTTTGTCATTGGGCAGAGAGATTTTTTGTGGATACAGCTTTAAAGGTCCAATGCAGGAAAACTGAACATTTGCCCTTATTGGCCAAGAGGTTTGGAACTATGTTATTGGTCTATAAGATCATATGGAATTAAATATATCAATCACTCAGTCCATTTACACTTATTTTCAGAAAAAAAAACGTGCAGGGATGATCAAATGAAATAATTCAGAAAGCCTTGCAAATTGAAATACAGCCTGAGGTTGTTTATGAACCAGTACACCTGCAACTCTTTTCTCCCCTGATGGTTCCTTATCAGCAGTGCCAATTTAAAATAACTCATACAATAAATATTGACTCGAAGAAAGTAATCTACCGTCCACAATCAGAAACGTCACAGACACGGGCAATGTTTATAATAGTTGACGCTGGTTACATTATAGCACAGTTACATCATCGCAAAAAGCATTTCCCAAATAACTGTAGATTATTTTCAAGACAAAAAGTAATCTAGCATAGACAGGCCTACTGACAGACAGCCCCCACCTTACATTAGCCTACAGGTGTCAACCTTCCAATAGCTTTGGTCAATGAAAGTTGTAAAACCATTGTCTAAGTGTATTTCAATATTTTACTGGTTTATTAAAACTGTGTCCCTACATTACCAACAAGGTTCACAAACGTTTCTGTCAACGATAACATTACGACGGTTCGAGAGACAAAGACCCAACAAGTTGAAGACATCTGAGCAGCTACATTTCCTAATAGTTTATAGTTTTTCTTAGGGCTTACCTGGCCATTGCGATGCTACGGGTGTCAGAAGAACCAGGACAAAGCAAAGTAGTGGCCACGAGCAACACCTGCAACGAGGTAGCACATCGTGTATTAAATTAATAATCATATCTTTCGATTTCTTTACATCCCCCATGAGCGTAAATGAATGAAAAATACCTCATTTCCATCTCTGTTTTGGTAGTGACCAAGTTCAAAGGCTACATGTGATTTCAGGGCAAATAAATGTAAAACTTTTCGCAATTTCCCTCGTCCACCACGATTGATTCCAAGCCGGTTGAACAGCTGATGCTCGGCTGTCGGCTCTGCTGGTTACAGAGAGAAATTGTGGGAGAGAAAAGTGACCCACATAATCTGACAAAGGAGAATCCTTCTGGGTCCTAAAGAGTGTTTTTTTTATTTCCGACTGTACGGGCCTTCTGCGTCTTCTTCTTCTTCAATGAGGTTTAGTGGCGGTTGGCATCCAATAAATGTTGCATTACCGCCACCTATTACACTGTAGTATAACTCCCTTACACCACCTAACACACCCTGTAACTCTTCTGAGGAAAAGTCTCGCACACCCAAATACCTATTCTGCAGCGGTGACAAATACCTACATTTTCTGCAATTTACGTTCCATCCCTGCAGTACAATTGATAACCATTGCTATAAATGCTAAAAATCCAATTTTACTGAAACATATATCACTTGTTGGTTTATCCCTCTGTACTGGTACAGATCTACTACTCACACCACTCCTCTCAGGATCCCTCCCCCTTGACCAGCGGCGATTTTAGTATGTAAATCTTTGTGGGTTTAAAAAATTGTGGGATGCATGCCAGCAAAGCCACTACACAACACTAAACAATACATTAATTGCACTATAACGGTGACAAACGGTGCCCACAAACTGTTAGGGCCTACATAAAGCTGTCCCAACAGCAGAGTCCTTACCACTGCTACACCTGGCTTTCAGCGGAGCCTTGTCTGGCATCGAAACAGTTCATTCAGCCTCATTGACTTCCCTTTAAAAAAACATAGCTGATATTGCTGACTTGCTTAATTAAACAAATGTGATTTCTACTGACAGTTGAGATGTACAAACTATGGCATAAGGATGACCAGCGGATAAGAGGCAATCCGTCATTTCGATGAAGACATTAATGAGTGAGCAACGACGGATGTAGTCAATATAACTATTTGTTCAGCAATTTTGAAAACTACAGAAACAGAATTCAGAACATGGGTCATTCTTAGAGTGTACTCCCTGAACAACAAGTCCGAACTGTAGGATAAATAAAGGGGGTATATAATAAAAAAATTAAAACTCTTACAATATTCGATATTTACATTTCTCTAAAACAGGTTATAGGCTACATGTGCACCACCAAGTCAGAACAGTGGGCAAAATTAAGAGGTGAAAATAGACCAAATTATTAGGGTGAGGCACATTGAAAGAGTTTGGGTCTTTGCGTGTCAAAAAAGATACACGTCATATAACACTATATGATGTGTTAAATAATCATTTAATTTGACACGTCAAATAACACAATTCTATTATATAATGTTGTGTGTGCTGAATTTGCATGTGCAAGCCAAGTCCCACCGCTACTATCAGTAGCACTGTCAAAGCTGTACAAAAAAGTCTGCAAACAAGCACACACCAGGCCACGAACGATGTGTTTACAATACAGCATTGGTGAAAATAGACCAAATTATTAGGGTGAGGCATGTGGGCTACTATCAGCTTACTACACATCATGCAGTTTTTATTACTTTCTAGCTACAGTATACATATCTTCCTTGCATATTACATCATTTATGCAGCAGCATACAACACATTTTTGGACTCACCTTGCGAAGGTGACACAGAGGTCCTTTGTGGGCAAATTTTGTCATCAAAGTCTGACATTCTCTGGATTTATGGTGGGAATTCGGGAAAAAAACACACACAGCCACTCCATTGAATAGCAGGTTAACATTAGTGGTTGCTTTGTAATGCTTGCAGTTAGCCACTGATTCCTTTCAAATGACTCACTGTTGAATTTGCGATTTCCAACATGGTCTTTATGTCCAATGGTCGATGAGCACCGATACATTTTATCTATAATTTCTCTTTATTATTTCTCTTCATATGACAAGGATTAAAAAGGATTTGCCAGTAGATTGTCGACTTGATTCATGATGATGACTGCTAGCTAAGACTTTGAAAGTAAGATGTTGACATGATCAGTCCAATCAAAGCTACTGTGCATATAAAGTGATTTGACGTAATTTTATCTGTGGCCAATGACCTTGAGCCTTCTTGGAAGAGTACTTGCAATATATCTCTATGGAAGGAACCAAAGGGCTGAAATTTTGGATGTCTACCCTTAGTAAAGACTTAAACTTGACGATGACGTACTGCTCCCATGAGTGACAGAACACTGAGCCAATCATGGCACAATGCTCCTGTTTTCTGCTGGCTCCCCCCACCACCACAGAAAGCGCTGAGCTAGGCTGAAACACCTACATTTTGGAGCTGCCTTACTCAAGAAAACAAAAAAGAGACAATTTTTTACATTGTTTGCAAACTGATATGTGACACATATTAATGCCAAAATAACATGCAAAACAGACAAGCCCCCCCCCCCATTTATATATATATTTATATATATATTTATATATATATACTGCTCAAAAAAATAAAGGGAACACTTAAACAACACAATGTAACTCCAAGTCAATCACACTTCTGTGAAATCAAACTGTCCACTTAGGAAGCAACACTGATTGACAATACATTTCACATGCTGTTGTGCAAATGGAATAGACAACAGGTGGAAATTATAGGCAATTAGCAAGACACCCCCAATAAAGGAGTGGTTCTGCAGGTGGTGACCACAGACCACTTCTCAGTTCCTATGCTTCCTGGCTGATGTTTTGGTCATTTTTGAATGCTGGCGGTGCTTTCACTCTAGTGGTAGCATGAGACGGAGTCTACAACCCACACAAGTGGCGCAGGTAGTGCAGCTCATCCAGGATGGCACATCAATGCGAGCTGTGGCAAGAAGGTTTGCTGTGTCTGTCAGCGTAGTGTCAAGAGCATGGAGGCGCTACCAGGAGACAGGCCAGTACATCAGGAGACGTGGAGGAGGCCGTAGGAGGGCAACAACCCAGCAGCAGGACCGCTACCTCCGCCTTTGTGCAAGGAGGAGCAGAAGGAGCACTGCCAGAGCCCTGCAAAATGACCTCCAGCAAGCCACAAATGTGCATGTGTCTGCTCACACGGTCAGAAACAGACTCCATGAGGGTGGTATGAGGGCCCGACGTCCACAGGTGGGGGTTGTGCTTACAGCCCAACACCGTGCAGGACGTTTGGCATTTGCCAGATAACACCAAGATTGGCAAATTCGCCACTGGCGCCCTGTGCTCTTCACAGATGAAAGCAGGTTCACACTGAGCACATGTGACAGACGTGACAGAGTCTGGAGACGCCGTGGAGAACGTTCTGCTGCCTGCAACATCCTCCAGCATGACCAGTTTGGCGGTGGGTCAGTCATGATGTGGGGTGGCATTTATTTGGGGGGCCGCACAGCCCTCCATGTGCTCGCCAGAGGTAGCCTGACTGCCATTAGGTACCGAGATGAGATCCTCAGACCCCTTGTGAGACCATATGCTGGTGCGGTTGGCCCTGGGTTCCTCCTAATGCAAGACAATGCTAGACCTCATGTGGCTGGAGTGTGTCAGCAGTTCCTGCAAGAGGAAGGCATTGATGCTATGGACTGGCCCGCCCGTTCCCCAGACCTGAATCCAATTGAGCACATCTGGGACATCATGTCTCGCTCCATCCACCAATGCCAC
This sequence comes from Salmo salar, assembly GCF_965601325.2. Lineage (NCBI taxonomy): Eukaryota > Metazoa > Chordata > Actinopteri > Salmoniformes > Salmonidae > Salmo > Salmo salar. Next base: position 8,024,673 of record NC_138311.1, read on the forward strand.
GTTGCACCACAGACTGTCCAGGAGTTGGCGGATGCTTTAGTCCAGGTCTAGGAGGAGATCCCTCAGGAGGCCATCCGCCACCTCATCAGGAGCATGCCCAGGCGTTGTAGGCAGGTCATACAGGCACGTGGCGGCCACACACACTACTGAGCCTCATTTTGACTTGTTTTAAGGACATTACATCAAAGTTGGATCAGCCTGTAGTGTGGTTTTCCACTTTAATTTTGAGTGTGACTCCAAATCCAGACCTCCATGGGTTGATAAATTGGATTTCCATTGATTATTTTTGTGTGATTTTGTTGTCAGCACATTCAACTATGTAAAGAAAAAAGTATTTAATAAGATTATTTTTTCATTCAGATCTAGGATGTGTTGTTTAAGTGTTCCCTTTATTTTTTTGAGCAGTATATATATATATATATATATATATATATATATATATATATATATATATATATATATATATATATATATATATACATATATATATATATATTTGGGGGGGGGTATAAATCAGCTTTAATATTGCAGATAGATTGTGACATATCAATGTTGTAAATATATATATATATATATATATATATATATATATATTACTTAAAATATACACTACCGTTCAAAAGTTTGGGGTCACTTAGAAATGTCCTTGTTTTTTAAAGAAAAGCAAATGTTTTGTCCATTAAAATAACATACAATTGATCAGAAATACAGTGTAGAAATTGTTAATGTTGTAAATGACTATTGTAGCTGGAAACGGCAGAATTTTTATGGAATATCTACATAGGCGTACAGAGGCCCATTATCAGCAACCATCACTCTTGTGTTCCAATGGCCCGTTTTCTTAGCTAATCCAAGTTTATTATTTTAAAAGGCTAATTGATCATTAGAAAACCCTTTTGCAATTATGTTAGCACAGCTGAAAACTGTTGTTCTGATTAAAGAAGCAATAAAACTGACGTTCTTTAGACTAGTTGAGTATCTGGAGCATCAGCATTTGTGGGTTGGATTACAGGCTCAAAATGGCCAGAAACAAAGAATTTTCTTCTGAAACTCATCAGTCTATTACTGTTCTGAGAAATTAAGGTTATTCCATTCCAGAAATTGCCAAGAAACTGAAAATCTTGTACAACGCTGTGTACTACTCCCTTCACAGAACAGCGCAAACGGGCTCTAACCAGAATAGAAAGAGGAGTGGGAGACCCCGGTGCACAACTGAGCAAGAGGACAAGTACATTAGAGTGTCTAGTTTGAGAAACAGACGCCTCACAAGTCCTCAACTGTCAGCTTCATTAAATAGTACCTGCAAAACACCAGTCTCAACATCAACAGTGAAGAGGTGACTCCGGGATCCTGGCCTACTAGGCAGCATGACTTTAACCCATTTCATAAGATATTCTCCAAAATGTATATGTTTCAGGCATTTAAATATAAACTCCAGTCGTACTTTATCATAAGCCTTTTCAAAGTCAACTATGAACAGCAGGCCTGGTTTCCCAGATTTTTCATAGTGTTCTATTGTTTCCAGTACTTGTCTTATATTATCTCCAATGTATCATCTGATTAGAATGAGTAATATCCAACAATATATTTTTTAATGCTATGCGCCATACATTTTGCTCAAATTTTTGCATTACAACACTGAAGTGTAAGGGAACTCAAATTTCTTTAATGGACTGGATCTTTATATTTACCACTTGTATCCTGTTTCAGTAATAATGAAGTCAGAGCTTCTTTTTTAGTGTCTGATAATCTACCATTTACATAGGAGTGGTTAAAACATGCTAATAACGGTCCTCTGAGAATATAAAAAAAGTTTGGTATACCTCAACTAGTATGCCATCTAGCCCTGGAGTTTTCTCGGACGAAGTTCCTCCTCTGTAATGTGGCCTTCACATGAGTCTTTCTCTACAGCTGTTCATTTTACATTTTTGCTTGAAAAAAATCCATACAATTACCTTCGGTTAGAGGAGATGGAGGAGACTGAAATGGAAACAAGTACTTTGCTTCCTATTTCAAAACTTCATTTGGTGAATCATGAGTAACTCCGCCATTTGTAACAAGTTTCAGTAAATTCTTTTTGGTAGCATTTCTATGTTGAAGATTTAAAAAATAATTTGGTGCATTTTTCCCCATATTCCATCAAGTTTGCTTTATTTTTATAATATATTACACTTGATCTTTCTTTAATAAGTTCCTCAATTTCTTTTTGTTTTTCCTCTAACTTATTCTGAGGCTCTATGGTACAGTTTTTATTGCTATCTATCTGTTCTGTTACACCTGTCCTTTGTTAATATGGACTATTTTGACTTAAATTGCTTTTGCTTCAGAGATGAGTACTGAAAGGCACATTTAAAATGTCCCATACAATAAGGGGATATGCTGTACCTATGTTAACTCGAAAAAATGCAGTTATACATTCCTCTGTCCTAGTTAAAAACAAGTTAACATCCAATAGGCTTTGATTACATTTCCAATATCCTCGCTCACGTGGAAATTCAGTAAGAGTAATGTATATCCCAATTATCTGATGGTCCTACCGCATTATATCCCCTATCAACACTTTTTAAACTTTTGGTGCCAATGAGAATGACACATAAGAAAGAAGTCAAGACGACTAGCTTGATTGAGCCTCCACCATGTATATCTAACTTGGTCAGGATATTTAAGCCTCTATTTATCCACTAGTTCCAATATATCCATGACATTCATGATTTCCTTAAGAGCATGAGGGTGATAGTTTGAAGTGTAATTTCCTTTAATCAATCAATCAAATGTATTTATAAAACCCTTGTTACATCAGCCAATGTCACAAAGTGCTATACAGAAACCCAGCCTAAAACCTCAAACAATGCAGATGTAGAAGCACGGTGGCTAGGAAAAACTCCCTAGAAAGGCAGGAACCTAGAAAGAAACCTAGAGAGGAACCAGGCTCTGAGGGGAGGCCAGTCCACTTCTGGCTGTGCCGGGTTGAGATTATAACAGTACATGGCCAAGTTATTCAAGCGTTCATAGATGACCAGCAGGGTCAAATATTAATAATAATCACAGTGGTTGTAGAGGGTGCAACAGGTCAGCACCTCAGGAGTAAATATCAGTTGGCTTTTCTAGCTGAGCATTCAGAGTTAGAGACTGCAGGTGCAGTAGAGAGAGAGAGTCGAAAACAGCATGTCCGGGACAAGGTAGCACATCCGGTGAAGAGGTCAGGGTTCCATAGCCGCAGAACAGTTGAAACTGGAGCAGCAGCATTACCAGGTGGACTGGGAACAGCAAGGAGTCATCAAGCCAGGTAGTCCTGAGGCATGGTCCCAGGGCTCAGGTCCTCCCGGAGGGAAGGGAGAAGGAGAAGGAGAGAAAGAATTAGAGGGAGCATAATTAAATTCACACAGGACACCGGATAAGACAGGAGAAATACTGCAGACATAACAGACTGAGCCTAGCCCCCCGACACATAAACTATTGCAGCATAAATACTGGAGGCTGAGACAGGAGGGGTTGGAAGTCACTATGGCCCCGTCCGATGATACCCCCGGACAGGGCCAACCAGGCAGGATATAACCCCACCCACTTTGCCAAAGCACAGCCCCCACACCACTAGAGGGATATTTAAAATAGTATTACAATCTCCCACCATAATAATATGATCTTGTATTGCTTGTAGGGTTGATAATTTATTATATATATTTTCAAAGAAATGTTGATCATCATTATTTGGTCTGTAAAGGTTAATCAGCCATATCTGTTTATGGTCCAATTACATATTTAACCCTTGTGTAGTCTTAACATTCTGTATGCTCCGCTTGTCCTAAGTGTAAAAAATGACCCGCCTTCACTAAACCCCTACAATTAAGCAGCTTAATTGAATTTTAAACCCCAAATCTATTTTTCATGAAGAAACAACCTGTCATTCATCACAAACTTTGTGAATATCTGGGTTTTCCCTCTTCACAATGCAGAAATACTGCATTTAATCATTGGACACCACTCGTTTTTATTACAACACAGCTGTCATAATTGTTTTATTTGCTAAAGTAGAGGTTTATTATTATTATTATTAGAGGTCGACCGATTAATCGGAATGGCCGATTAATTAGGGCCGATTTCAAGCTTTCATAACAATCGGTAATCGGTATTTTTGGCCACCGATTTGCCGATGTATTTTTAAAATATTTTTTTTGTATGTTATTATTTTTTTTTTAAATTTAATTTTTAACCTTTATTTAACTAGGCAAGTCAGTTAAAGAACACATTCTTATTTTCAATGACGGCCTAGGAATGGTGGGTTAACTGCCTTGTTCAGGGGCAGAACGACAGATTTTTACCTTGTCAGCTTGGGGATGCAACCTTACGTTAACTAGTCCAACGCTCTAACCACCTCCTTTACGTTGCCAAGGTAAGTTGCTAGCTAGCATTAAACTTATAAAAAAACAATCAATCAATCATAAACACTAGTTAACTACACATGGTTGATGATATTAATAGTTTATCTAGACTGTCCTGCTTTGCATATAATCGATGTGGTGCGCATTCGCGAAAAAGGACTGTCTTTGCTCCGGCGTGTACCTAACCATAAACATCAATGTCTTTCTTAAAATCAATACACAAGTATATATTTTTAAACCTGCATATTTAGTTAATATTGCCTGCTAACATGAATTTCTTTTAACTAGGGAAAATGTGTCAGTTCTCTTGCAAACAGAGTCAGGATATATGCAGCAGTTTGGGTCACCTGGCTTGTTGCGAACTGTGAAGACTATTTCTTCCTAACAAAGACAGCAGACTTCGCCAAACGGGGATGATTTAACAAAAGCGCATTTGCGAAAAAAAGCACAATCGTTGCACAACTGTACCTAACCATAAACATCAATGCCTTTCTTAAAATCAATACACAGAAGTATATATTTTTAAACCTGCATATTTAGCTGAAAGAAATCCAGGTTAGCAGGCAATATTAACCAGGTGAAATTGTGTCAGTTCTCTTGAGTTCGTTGCACGCAGAATCAGGGTATACAGAATCTGTCTCGTTGCGAACTAATTTGCCAGAATTTTACAGAACTATGAAATAACATTGTAGGTTGTGCGATGTAACAGGAATATTTAGACTTATGGATGCCACCTGTTAAATAAAATACGGAACGGTTCCGTATGTCACTGAAAGAATAATGTTTTCGAGATGATAGTTTCTGGATTTGACCATATTAATGACCTAAGGTTTATTATATTATAGTTAATTCTATGATTTGATATTTGATAAAGCAGTCTGACTGAGCGGTGGTAGGCAGCAGCAGGCTCGTAATAGTCAAAGGTATATGGTTTAGAGAGAAATAGTCGACTCGTCATAATTCCTGTAATAACTTGCGACTGAACTTGAAAGGGGTTCCTTCGTTATTTTACCGTTCATGTCTTCCATAGAGAATGTCTTGATCTACTTCAAATAAGGTCTGTGTTTTGTGCTTGAACCGCCTTGGCGTTTTGATACCCGTGTAAATCTCACTAGGTAACGTTTGTCAACATATTTTCATAAATCAACTCTACAAAAAAAAGTATATTCGCTTATATTGATCAGAGTTATATCCTATGGATATCTACACAGTTATAAAATTGGCAAGGTGGTGTAAGCCTAAACCAAACACAGACCTTATTTTAAGTTAATCTAAAAATATCCTATGGAATAAATGAAGGAACCGCTTTTCAGATTTTGCTAGAAGGTGTCATGGGAATTATGACTCGCACTTTGGTAGTCAATTCTTACCATGCCCATTATTAAAATAGGATTTCCTGCATATAGAAATTACAGTTTTTGTTTTCAGCATTCATCACAGGTAACTTAAACTCTATTTTTATTATTCAAATAGTTGATAGTATTTCTCTCCTAAGCAGACTCTTCAGTATTGTTGTCACTTCAGAGCTGTGTGTGTGTGTGTGTGTGTGTGTGTGTGTGTGTGTGTGTGTGTGTGTGTGTGTGTGTGTGTGTGTGTGTGTGTGTGTGTGTGTGTGTGTGTGTGTGTGTGTGTGTGTGTGTGTGTGTGTGTAAATTATTTTATAACTGCCGGGCCAAAAATGTCCCTAAGACAATCTTTGCACCCTGGTGGTGTACAGCTTTCATGGAAATATGAACAAAGGCAATGTTTAACTTTTTCTAATGTTGGGGTCACTCTAGGAAAAGTTATCAATTTTCAAGTTGAAAAAACATAATCTAGTGAGTTTTCTCTGCTGTTAAACATAGTGGCGGGTCATTTCTGACCCTTAAGACAACACAAGGGTTAAAATCCTCCATCTACCTTGTAGATCTGTTTGGACAATTTGCACATTGTGATCAAAATTACTATTAATTAATACCATCATGCCTTTTGAGTTTCTTTGCCCATGGGAGAAGTATATTTCACCCCCCAGTCCTTTTTCCACACTTCATCTAAAATTGGTGAATGAATTTCCTGTAAACAATAGATATTCTATTCCTTCTCTTTAAGCCAGGTAAATATTGTTAGTCTTTTCTTAATATCTGCTGAGCCATTACAATTATAACTGGCTATACTTATTTCACCAATTACCATAATGAGATACAAGTTTCAAATCTATTTATCATAATATATGTTTGTAAATTCATCATTAATTTAAAATGTACCATAGTGATTGAGTGTCCATATAGCTGTACCATGATATTTGCATTGCTACTAAGTAACCCTCCAATTGTTCTTCACTATTCTACCCACTAAAGCCCCCAAGTTGGGTTTTCATCCCTGTGACCGCAGGCCACCCACGTCCCCCCGGATCCCTAGGCCCCTCGAGAGGCGAGGACCCATTCTTTGAAAAGAACACACAGTGCCACCCACAGAACAGAAGCAGATCAACCGCTAAAATAATTTCCAATGCTCTCACCTCAATTTGCTTTATATACTGTATATCATGTTATTTCAAGGTATCCCTTTAGAGCACATGCAGAAGAGATTTGTAGTTGTTGAACGGGAGTAACAAAATGTATTACAATTGAATTTGAATTAACTGAATGATGAGGATGAAGAAGAAGAGTGATTGAATTCAGAACAATAGTGTTAGAATTGTTCTTCCTTTGTCCTGCGCGCACACAAAAAAAAAAGTTTTTTTGGTTTCTACTTCGTCAGAAGAAGCTGTAACTGGACCAGAGCGTATTGCTTACTAAAACTGTTGTTACACTGCAAGGTTTTTATTCTAAGAGAAACTCAAATGGTCTGTTATATTCCATTATATTCTTAAAATATATGTGTTGACTGAATATACGCAAGTGATGCCTGCTAAATTAACAGTTGATGGTAAAGCCATAAAGCCTCCTAAGCACAAACAAAAGGTTTCCCATATTTTCAAGACCTGAGCTATTTAATGTAGGTGTTCTATTTATTACATTTACTTGTGGAATATTACCGAATAGATAACAAAAATAGAAAGAATAATCTGGTGGCATTGGTAGAGAGTCAGGCGGAGAATGGAGTGAAAGTGCATTGTACTGTAAGTACGCAACAATGCTGTGGGCCAGGTGTAATTGGTTTAGCAGCCTTTCCAATAAATTGGAATACAAAAGAAGTCGTCCACCCTTGATGGGCTATCAGCAGGACAAAAAACTCTTGCTGAGTTCTCTAACAGTCGCCCCAGCGTGAGTTTTTTTATGTACGTGATGTTAGAATGTTCTCTCCATTCCAGAATGTGATTGTTATGCAACATTAAATTGAATCCACGCTGCCCTCAAACCAAGGCACGCAGCCTGTTTTTATTTATAGGCTGTTTTTAACTTAGCATTTTCTAACAAGTTTTTTATTTATTTTCTAAGAACAGTTTGAATTGAGGTGTGTTCCGCCTCCTCATTCATTCACATAAAAGTCGTCACTTTTACTTTTGCGGACCAATTTTTTTGTTGTTGACATTTCTGACCCTGACAAAATTCCTGCAGCACTTCCCAATTGTTTGTGCAGTTCAAGTCTGCAGACATTTGCACATCTCCCATCCTGCACACACGTGTTCCACATTTTCTGTCTGTCGCCCGCATCACAGTTATTGTTGTTTTCTTTACCAACAATAACTTTGGAAATGTGTGCGTTTCTTTCAAAGTAAGTGCCTTAATACGTCATAATAGTTTCTGTATGCCGTGTTATGTCGTTTCTACTGTAGCATAATATATTTGTGCTCATTCCTTATAACCACGGACACGCGAGGTAACTTTACTCCTTTCATAACCTTTATGATGTTATATTCAATCGTGCTTATGTAGCTAGCTACATTATTCTATTAGCTATGTAAAACAATGCTAATTAGGTCAGAGAGGTATTAGCTTGTGTTGTATTTTCAAGATACCCTGGCCTAAAGACATCTCAGTGCTAGAGGCATCACTACAGACACCCTGGTTCAAATCCAGGCTGTGTTTCTGTCAAAGTAAGTGCTGTATTACATTAAGCTCTCTAGGGTAGGTGGCACCAAATTGTCCCACCGACGTAACAGCCAGTGTAATTCCGTGGCGCGTTATTCAAAAACCTCAAAAATGCAAAAACTTCAATTTTTCAAACATATGACTATTTTACACCATTTTAAAGACAAGACTCTCGTTAATCTAACCACACTGTCCAATTTCAAAAAGGCTTTACAACGAAAGCAAAACATTAGATTATGTCAGCAGAATACCCAGCCAGAAATAATCAGACACCCATTTTTCAAGCTAGCATATAATGTCACATAAACCCAAACCACAGCTAAATGCAGCTTTAACCTTTGATGATCTTCATCAGATGACAACCCTAGGACATTATGTTATACAATACATGCATGTTTTGTTCAATCAAGTTCATATTTATATCAAAAAACAGCTTTTTACATTAGCATGTGACTAGCATGTGACTAGCATTCCCACTGAACACTGCCGGTGAATTTACTAAATTACTCACGATAAACGTTCACAAAAAGGATAACAATTATTTTAAGAATTATAGATACAGAACTCCTCTATGCACTCGATATGTCCGATTTTAAAATAGCTTTTCGGTGAAAGCACATTTTGCAATATTCTCAGTAGATAGCCCGGCATCACAGGGCTAGCTATTTAGACACCCAGCAAGTTTAGCACTCACCAAAGTCAGATTTACTATAAGAAAAATGTTATTACCTTTGCTGTCTTCGTCAGAATGCACTCCCAGGACTTCTACTTCAATAACAAATGTTGGTTTGGTTCAAAATAATCCATAGTTATATCCAAACAGCGGCATTTTGTTCGTTCGTTCAAGACACTATCCGAAAGGGTAAATAAGGGTGACGAGCATTGCGCAATTCGTGACAAAAAAATTCTAAATATTCCATTACCGTACTTCGAAGCATGTCAACCGCTGTTTAAAATCAATTTTTATGACATTTTTCTCATAAAAAAGCGATAATATTCCGACCGGGAATCTGCGTTTAGGTAAGCAGACGAAAGAAAATAAAGCATGGGGTCGACTCGGGCACGCGCCTAAGCCCATAGTACTCTGATCGGCCACTTGCCAAAAGCGATAATGTGTTTCAGCCAGAGGCTGCCTCGATATCGTTCAGCTTTTTCCCGGGCTCTGAGAGCCTATGGGAGCCGGAGGAAGTGTCACGTTAGAGTAAAGATCCTCAGTCTTCAATTAAAAGAGCCAAGATGAAACACAACTTGTCAGACAGGCCACTTCCTGCATGGAATCTTCTCAAGGTTTTGGCCTGCCATTTGAGTTCTGTTATACTCACAGACACCATTCAAACAGTTTTAGAAACGTTAGGGTGTTTTCTATCCAAAGCCAATAATTATATGCATATTCTAGTTATTGGGCAGGAGTAGTAACCAGATTAAATCGGGTACGTTTTTTATCCGGCCGTGTCAATACTGCCCCCTAGCCCTAACAGGTTAATAGTTTCTGTATGTGAACTTTATGACCAATTACAAAAGATATCTTGTTCAGTATCATCTCACCTGTTAGTTGGCGGTAAACTATGTGGCCATTGAGGGCAGCGTCGATCAGATGGAAAAAATTATTCTTATAACACTTGATCGTTTTCCGAGTGGATTCCACAAAGCTGTTTATCATGTCCGCCTTATCCACTGCCCCCATTTTGAGGTTATAGTCAAGCACACAGTCTGGTTTGATCTTTCTCTCTCCCATCAGGTGGTCCACCTTACCTGTGGCCGACATGGTTGCTGTATGGACAGTGGAAAGGACATGGACGTCTCATTTGTCATGTCACTTTACTGCCAGCTGTTGACCATTCTCCTTGAACTCCACCTACCCTCTCTGCATCTTCCTGCATCCGAATGCTGGCATCCCCTTCCTGATTGACCTGACTGTGCCACAGGCCCCTGTGCTGTTGGAGAGTAGATGCTGGAAGGGTGTGGGACTGCTATAACAATTGTCCACAAACAAAGTGTGTCCCTTGCTGAGATGAGGAGCCAACATGGTCATCACCACGGACCCGGACAACCCCAAGCCCCTCATACTCATCAATGCTATTCTGTTTGCGCGCTAACCGCTAATTCTCCTCAGCCTTTTCACTCATGTTTTAGCATCCCCTTTAATCACTGTGTCGCTAATTTAACAGAGCTTTTCAGTATACCGAAGTTATGCTAACTTATTAGCGCATATTAGCATCAGAGACAGAGTAGCTCCAAATGCTATTGTCAGGCTGGTAAGAACATTTCTTATTTTGTATAACGGGTCATTTAGGATGGCAGTAGCATTGTTAACGAAATGCAGGCATCGCAGCAGAACTAGGAAGCGGTCTTGGGAAAAGAGGGTGGCAAAGAAGGAAGTTGCAAACAGGATCTGTGCTCCAGTATTCTCCTAGGGAGTTCTTCTTTACTATCCCTGTGAGAAGGACTGTCACCAGGAAGGTATACATTTCACTAATTGTGGTTGTACCCCCCCCCCCCACTCCTGGCTCTCTCTTCTCCTGTAGCTCCAAGGCATGGTGATTGGTCTCTACGATGTCTCCCACCAGCTCCTTGTCAGAAACAACTTGAAGCACTCTGCCTCAGATGGAAAAGGCAAGAGTCGTTGCACTCCAGACTGGGACTCATCAAAGCAAACAGCAGGGCCAGGAGGGGTGAAATGGCTGGCAGCCTTCCAACTACCACAGAGCTCCTGTACTTCATCCACTGTTGGTCTGCCTCCATCACCACCAGCATCTTCAAAGGGACCTGTGACTTTGTCGGTGGACAAGGGGTCCTCAGATTCAGGGTTCTCAATAGCTGGGGGCCAACTCCCCACTGTCACTGTCAGAATCTGATTGCTGACTTTCATACTCAGACTCATTGTCCGAATTTGTAATTTTTTTTAAAATCCGCATTTGTGTGTTGTCTCCTTTTGAAAGACATTGCTAATGCTGCAGCTTAGCTCACTAGCTACATACATAAACAACAACACTGAATGGCTCAGAGTGGGAGTGAGAGGTTATGTGATTGACTGCCGGCACGCGCCACTTGTATCAATAAATAACTATCAGAAAATGTTTTGTGTGGTAATTATTTATATATTTACTGTTTTATTCACATGTTTTCAAGTACCGGTGATAAATCATGCATTCTGATTCTTGCATAGATTGTAATGGGCACATTATGTGTGTTAACCTCTATGGGCTAGGCGGGACGAATTCGTCCCACCTACGTAACAGCCACTTGAAGCCTGTGGCGCGATTTTCAAAACCTTAAAAATCCTATTACTTCAATTTCTCAAACATATGACTATTTTACAGCTATTTAAAGACAAGACTCTCGTTAATCTAACCACACTGTCCGATTTCAAAAAGGCTTTACAACGAAAGCAAAACATTAGATTATGTCAGCAGAGTACCAAGCCAGAAATAATCAGACACCCATTTTTCAAGCTAGCATATAATGTCACCAAAACCCAGAAGACAGCTAAATGCAGCACTCACCTTTGATGATCTTCATCAGATGACAACCCTAGGACATTATGTTATACAATACATGCATGTTTTGTTCAATCAAGTTCATATTTATATCAAAAACCAGCTTTTTACATTAGCATGTGACGTTCAGAACTAGCATACCCCCCGCAAACTTCCGGGGAATTCGCTAACATTTTACTAAATTACTCACGATAAACGTTCACAAAAAGCATAACAATTATTTTAAGAATTATAGATACAGACCTCCTCTATGCACTCGATATGTCCGATTTTAAAATAGCTTTTTGGTGAAAGCACATTTTGCAATATTCTAAGTACATAGCCCAGGCATCACGGGCTCGCTATTTAGACACCCGGCAAGTTTAGCACTCACCATAATCATATTTACTATTATAAAAGTTTGATTACCTTTTGTTGTCTTCATCAGAATGCACTCCCAGGACTGCTACTTCAATAACAAATGTTGGTTTGGTCCGAAATAATCCATCGTTATATCCGAATAGCGGCGTTTTGTTCGTGCGTTCCAGACACTATCCGAAATGGTAAAGAAGGGTCGTGCGCATGGCGCAATTCGTGACAATAAAATTCTAAATATTCCATTACCGTACTTCGAAGCATGTCAACCGCTGTTTAAAATAAATTTTTATGCCATTTTTCTCGTAGAAAAGCGATAATATTCCAACAGGGAATCTCCTTTTCGGCAAACAGAGGAAAAAATCACAAAGGCGGGGGCAATCGGGTCACGCGCCTAAGCCCAGAGTCCCTTGATCGGCCACTTGAGAAAGGCGATAATGTGTTTCAGCCTGGGGCTGGGATGACGACATTCTGTTTTTTCCCGGGCTCTGAGCGCCTATGGACGACGTAGGAAGTGTCACGTTAGAGCAGAGATCCTTAGTAAAAGATAGAGATGGAAAAGAAGTTCAAGAAATGGTCAGACAGGCCACTTCCTGTAAAGGAATCTCTCAGGTTTTGACCTGCCATTTGAGTTCTGTTATACTCACAGACACCATTCAAACAGTTTTAGAAACTTTAGGGTGTTTTCTATCCATATGTAATAAGTATATGCATATTCTAGTTACTGGGTAGGATTGGTAACCAGATTAAATCGGGTATGTTTTTTATCCAGCCGTGTCAATACTGCCCCCTAGCCCTAACAGGTTAAATACTTTTTTGAAGGCTGTACTGATTATGATAAGCTAAGCTAATTCCAGCTATATGTGGAGCAATGTTTGTTGACATACAATGCATTCTGAGTTTCACGTAATTGTCTGTCGACCAAAGATGTTATAACAAAATGAGGTGAGTAAGGGTTCACAATTTTTTTGAGAACTTTAGGAAGTGAATGGTGGGATGTGAACGGTGGTAGACGAAACACCCCTACAACATGCATACTATAAACAGATCAAACTCATCTTGTCTTCTCTTATTATCTTTGGTTTCTATGAGAGAAAAAAAGCATGGCGGCGCCCTGAAACTACCCATCTTCGGGTTACTATCGATTTCTAGAAAGTGTTTACTTAATTATTTCGATCAATGGTGAGCTCACCCATGATGCGATTAATTACAAATAGTAATTGCTATTAGCTAATTCATATTGTAGTTTATGTCAGCCGAGAGTTATAAAATATGACTGCTTGTGTTGCGTCAATCTTTCCTCAGTTAGCGCTAGGACAAATGTAGCCTACATTTTTCCAGTTTGGATGATTGTGTTATACTATAGATACTTCTGTGAATATCTTAACATTGCATCCAAAAATAGACTGCTCACATTCTGGACATACCTTTGTAAGGATTGTGTTTGTGTAAATAGTCTCTGAAAAAACACTGTGGCCAGCTCAAATGCTGATTGTTGCGTCATTAGAAACTGGCTGTTCTAAATAAGCGTTCTAAATAAGCATTCTTTATCACACGAGTGTGATCGTACACTACAGGGACCACTGTGGAATGATCACACCCGTGTGATGGTATGTGTGTGGTGGCTAATTTCTGCATTACCAAATGAGGAGAGTTACAAACTTCACACACCAGTCAGAGTTATACTTAAACTACATCTTTAATCATTAAGAGCTTTTGCAAAAGCCCTTGACTTTCAATGAGGCGCTATCTCTAATGAACCATTGAAAAGTGATTACACAAAAGTACAAAGATATTTTATAGCCAAGATACACCCCTCTCAACGTACATGATGAACCACAGAAACATAGAATGGGTCACAAAGGTTAAGTTTTGTATGAAAGATATCTATAAAACATAGCAGACAGCAACTGCGGTGTCAACAGTTTTCATTGTATAGACCAGTGTCTGGTCCTCCTACTCCAAACTGGAACCGTCTCTCCCTGGTATGGTATAGAACCGAACCATTAGCTCATCCACTGGCATAAATCAATTGACAACTCTAGATACTCCCATCTCAAGTAAACCCCCTCTTGACTCCACTCCTGGACAAGCTCACTGAGGGGAGTGAGCCTCTAGGTCATACACTATCCCAAGATAAGTGCAACATCAGAGGGGACATACAATGGTCCAGACACTGTCATACACCATCCCCCAATGCCAAAGGAGGGAGTGACTTGCGCACAGACATTGTGGAGACAAGTAATTGGTTCCCCATTAATCACGCCATCCGTTCACATGGTTTAACAGATACATTCACATATGAAGACAATGTTCCATCCTGTCCTCTTCCCTTTCTGATATTCTGCATAGCACCAGGGATATGTGAAAGACAAGTCTGACCTCTCCACTCTCTGGGCCCCAAGTGACTGAGTCCCAGCTAAGGGAAAAGTGCAACTGAAAGACACAAGAGTCCAAAGGAATGCATTCTAATGACAATTATCTCACATAAGCATATTATGCAAATAAAACATCTTAATTATCTATGTTACCCAACTAATTTTGATTCATGTGTGAAAAGGTTAACCTCTATGGGCTAGGTGGGACGCTAGCGTCCCACCCGTGGTGCACTCCATCAACAGCAGGTGCATTTCAAGAGCGGCAAATTTGAATCCAAATAAATGTCAAAATTCAAATTTTTCAAACATACAACTATTTTACACCCTTTGAAAGATAAACATCTCCTTAATCTAACCACGTTTTACGATTTCAAAAAGGTTTTACGGCGAAAGCATAAATTTAGAGTATGTTAGGACAGTACATTTACAAGAGTTGTGTGTAATGTTTTGTCAATTCAAAGACAGGGTCACCAAAACCATAAAACCAGCTAAAATGATGCACTAACCTTTTACAATCTCCATCAGATGACACTCCTAGGATATTATGTTAGACAATGCATGCATTTTTAGTTCTATCAAGTTCATATTTATATCCAAAAACAGCGTTTTACTATGGCATTGATGTTGAGGAAATCGTTTCCCTCCAATAACCGGCAGTCAAGTCAACACCACAAATTAAATAATTAAAATGAGAAAACATTGGTAAAATATTATATTGTCATTTAAAGAATTATAGATTTACATCTCTTGAACGCAATCAACTTGCCAGATTTAAAAATAACCTTACTGGGAAATCACACTTTGCAATAATCTGAGCACTGCGCCCAGAAAAATACGCGTTGCGATACAGACTAGACGTCATGTTGGGGAGATCTAAAATCGAAAATACTATGTAAATAATCCATTACCTTTGATTCTCTTCATCAGATGTCACTTCCAGGTATCACAGGTCCATAACGAATGTAGTTTTGTTCAAAAAAGCTCATCATTTATGTCCAAAAATCTCCGTCTTGTTAGCACATGATCTAAGCCAGCCGGACTTCTCGTCATGAACGAGGGGAAAAAATATATTTCCGTTCGTTCAAACATGTCAAACGTTGTATAGCATAAATCATTAGGGCCTTTTTTAACCAGAACATGAAAAATATTCAAGGTGGACGAATGCATACTCTTTTATAACGTATTGGAACGAGGGTACCCAACATGAACTCGCGCGCCAGGTGTCTAATGGGCCATCATCGTTCCATGGCTCTTGTTCGGTCAGATCTCCCTCCAGAAGACTCAAAACACTTTGTAAAGGCTGGTGACATCTAGTGGAAGCAATAGGAAGTGCCAAAATATTCCTCAGCCCCTGTGTTTTTCAATGGGATAGGTTTAAAGGTAATACAACACATCAGGTATCCACTTCCTGTCAGAAAATGTCTCAGGGTTTTGCCTGCCAAATGAGTTCTGTTATACTCACAGACACCATTCAAACAGTTTTAGAAACTTTAGAGTGTTTTCTATCCATATATAATAAGTATATGCATATTCTAGTTACTGGGTAGGATTAGTAACCAGATTAAATCGGGTACATTTTTTTTATCCAGCCGTGCAAATACTGCCCCCTAGCCCTAACAGGTTAAAATGCATTAATGGATGTCATCCAATTGTTATAATAGGATTTGAAGCAATAGCCTACCCGCGTGTGGTCAACTTTTTCAGCACCATTTCGCGCTGCTTGGAAACCAGCATGGGGACTGGTCTTGATAAATCAATCAGATTTTTATTTTCACTGAATCTACATTTGGGTATTGGTTAGCTTACAATTAGGGTGTGGAAATGTTAGGAATATTTTGATCTTCACTGGCAGTCGCTTAGTAGCCTAGGACTACTCCCGACCGGTCAAGTTGTACAGCGCCATATTTTCCAAACGGAAACCCTGAGGCCTACATAGGCTATTGTAAAATGCATTTTAGTTTCTCTTGGAATAGAAACACCATAATATTAATCAGTTTAATGAAGCTACATTTCTAACAGTATAAACAACACAACAAATACAATAATAATTTACAAATTATAATCAATCCCATATAGTCTGTTCCAACAAAAAAATATTTTAGTCTCTAGTACAACCAATATAAAAAACTGTCAAATGCATTGTGAATTCAATCGCTTTAGCTGACATGTTGTGGTTTATTCATTGTTTAATTACTCAAAGCTCCCTTTGTTATTTACTTTTATAACTAAAATGCTTGACTGTATTTAACCTCTATGGGCTAGGTGGGACGCTAGCGTGCCACCCGTGGTGCACTCCATCAACAGCAGGTGCATTTCAAGAGCGGCAAATTTGAATCCAAATAAATGTCAAAATTCAAATTTTTCAAACATACAACTATTTTACACCCTTTGAAGGATAAACATCTCCTTAATCTAACCACGTTTTACGATTTCAAAAAGGTTTTACGGCGAAAGCATAAATTTAGAGTATGTTAGGACAGTACATTTACAAGAGTTGTGTGTAATGTTTTGTCGATTCAAAGACAGGGTCACCAAAACCATAAAACCAGCTAAAATGATGCACTAACCTTTTACAATCTCCATCAGATGACACTCCTAGGACATTATGTTAGACAATGCATGCATTTTTAGTTCTATCAAGTTCATATTTATATCCAAAAACAGCGTTTTACTATGGCATTGATGTTGAGGAAATCGTTTCCCTCCAATAACCGGCAGTCAAGTCAGCGTCACAAATTAAATAATTAAAATTAGAAAACATTGGTAAAATATTATATTGTCATTTAAAGAATTATAGATTTACATCTCTTGAACGCAATCAACTTGCCAGATTTAAAAATAACCTTACTGGGAAATCACACTTTGCAATAATCTGAGCACTGCGCCCAGAAAAATACGCGTTGCGATACAGACTAGACGTCATGTTGGGGAGATCTAAAATCGAAAATACTATGTAAATAATCCATTACCTTTGATTCTCTTCATCAGATGTCACTTCCAGGTATCACAGGTCCACAACGAATGTAGTTTTGTTCAAAAAAGCTCATCATTTATGTCCAAAAATCTCCGTCTTGTTAGCACATGATCTAAGCCAGCCGGACTTCTCGTCATGAACGAGGGGAAAAAATATATTTACGTTCGTTCAAACATGTCAAACGTTGTATAGCATAAATCATTAGGGCCTTTTTTAACCAGAACATGAATAATATTCAAGGTGGACGAATGCATACTATTTTATAACGTATTGGAACGAGGGTACCCAACATGAACTCGCGCGCCAGGTGTCTAATGGGACATCATCGTTCCATGGCTCTTGTTCGGTCAGATCTCCCTCCAGAAGACTCAAAACACTTTGTAAAGGCTGGTGACATCTAGTGGAAGCAATAGGAAGTGCCAAAATATTCCTCAGCCCCTGTGCTTTTCAATGGGATAGGTTTAAAGGTAATACAACACATCAGGTATCCACTTCCTGTCAGAAAATGTCTCAGGGTTTTGCCTGCCAAATGAGTTCTGTTATACTCACAGACACCATTCAAACAGTTTTAGAAATTTTAGAGTGTTTTCTATCCATATATAATAAGTATATGCATATTCTAGTTACTGGGTAGGATTAGTAACCAGATTAAATCGGGTAAAAAAAATTCATCCAGACGTGCAAATGCTGCCCCCTAGCCCTAACAGGTTAAAGACATGGATGCCTTGTACGCTGTCTGATGACATGCACAAATGGCTGAATGATTGATTGATATACTGTATCTTGAAGTAGGCCTTTATGCCAATAAGTAAGATACGCTAAAACAGCTACAGTAAACAGGACTCTTAGCCCTACAGCTCCATGTCATTTCAATAACTTAGCTTCTCAAAGATGCCCTCTGGTGGTCGGACTAGCATTAATGGCTTACAGTAGAATACTATGACATCAAGCACCCCAACATGCCATCCATTCTGCAGCAATCCACAAGCTGTGCTGCAGTATGATGCAACTTTTAAAGGAAGAACCACTGTAGTTGCTCTAAATCTTTGAACACAAAACTGCAGCTACACATGTCCTAACTAATGCTGCACACAGTTGTCCAACTCCAGTAAAAGAGCACGTTCTCATTTTTAAATGAGAGTATAAATATGAAAACAGGTGGGAGTACTCACAGATTTGGAACAGAACATACATTTTAAGTATTGATAGTGTGCGATGTACTGCGTACATTTGAATCTGCTTAAGTTTTTTGTCAGCTCCACATGGGCCAGCCTGACAAATTTCTTAGCTTCTCAAATGACAGAAAATGGTGCCTGGAAATGAGAAACATGAAACTGACAAGGAGAAACATTTGCAACATGATTAACTGCAATCTACGCTTCTGATTTTGTCAATTTAATGTAAAACGGATCAAACATAATTTCTGACTGCATGACAGCTAACGTGCTTTGTTAATAGCATAGGCTAAAGTTTTTGTCACTCACAATGCTCATTATCAGTCACTCAAAACTGTTCTGTTTGCATATTAGTCGGCTGTCTAGGCCTAACTGGTGAGACTGACACATACTAGCCTACTACTAACATATATCTACCATCTGTGTTTAATTTACTTATAAAGGCTCAGCTAGGTCACACAATGTTCTTCTTCAATAAGATGATTCTGGCCTGTAAAAAATAAATCAGATAGACCTACTAGGCCCAGATATAGGCTAGCTGCTAGCTAGTAGCCTATGCCAAATCAATTCAGACTGCTAATTATTTAAACAAATTTGAAAATACAATGCAAAAAATATGGATAAATATAGCCAGAATTTTCTTGTATGGTGATGATTAAGCGTTTTATGAGTCGTTGTTGGAGAGTGAGATAAGAAGGGAGAGAGGGAAAGTCTGACAGGAGATCCTCTCAGAGCAGAGATAATGCCTTTTGCTCAAGCACATACAAATACAACAGGTAGAACAGATTGGACTTGGTGTTTCAATGGAAATGGTGGCTAGAAAAACGAGAAACACAGAAAATGGTTTATTATCCTTGCAAAAGTCTAAATTATAAATTTAAAGCTGCCCTGTAATGGGGGGAAGAAAGGAATCTGCATATGATCTTTTTCAGTGGTATAAAAATACTTTAAAGTACTACGTAAGTCATTTTTTTGGGTATCTGTACTTTAGTTTACTATTTATATTTTTGTCAACTTTTACTTTTACTCTGCTACATTCCTAAAGAAAATAATGTACTTTCTACTCCATACATTTTACCTGACACCCAAAAGTACTCGTTACATTTTGAATGCTTAGCTGGACAGGGAAATGGTTTGATTCACGTACTTAAAGAGAAAATCCCTGGTCATCCCTACTGCATCTGATCTGGCAAACTCACTAAACACAAATGCTTTGTTTGTAAATTATGTCTGAGTGTTGGAGTGTGCCCCTGGCTATCTGTAAATTTAAAAAACAAGAAAATTGTGCCATCTGGTTTTTGATACTTGAGTATATTTTAGCAATTACATTTACTTTTGATACTTAAGTATATTTAAAACCAAATACTTCTTAACTTTTACTCAAGTACAACCTGTAACTTAAATGGATTTTTATTTGGATTTCATGTAATGGACATACACAAAATAGTCCAAATTGGTGAAGTGAAATGAAAAAAATAACTTCAAAAACATTCAAACTGAAAAGTGGTGCGTGCATATTTATCCACCCCTTTGCTATCCTCTCTGGGCTAGGCGGGACGAATTCATCCCACCTACGTAACAGCCACTTGAATCCTGTGGCGCGATTTTCAAAACCTTTGAAATGCTATTACTTCAATTTCTCAAACATATGACTATTTTACAGCTATTTAAAGACAAGACTCTCGTTAATCTAACCACACTGTCCGATTTCAAAAAGGCTTTACAACGAAAACAAAACATTAGATTATGTCAGCAGAGTACCAAGCCAGAAATAATCAGACACCCATTTTTCAAGCTAGCATATAATGTCACAAAAACCCAGAAGACAGCTAAATGCAGCACTAACCTTTGATGATCTTCATCAGATGACAACCCTAGGACATTATGTTATACAATACATGCATGTTTTGTTCAATCAAGTTCATATTTATATCAGAAACCAGCTTTTTACATTAGCATGTGACGTTCAGAACTAGCATACCCCCCGCAAACTTCCGGCGAATTCACTAACAATTTATTAAATTACTCACGATAAACGTTCACAAAAAGCATAACAATTATTTTAACCTGTTTAGGATAGGGGGCAGTATTGACACGGCTGGATAAAAAATGTACCCGATTTAATCTGGTTACCACTCCTACCCAGTAACAAGAATATGCATATACTTATTACATATGGATAGAAAACACCCTAAAGTTTCTAAAACTGTTTGAATGGTGTCTGTGAGTATAACAGAACTCATTTGGCAGGCAAAAACCTGACAAGGTTTCAGGCAGGAAGTGGCCTGTCTGAAAAGGTGTCGTTCTTCTTGTCTCTGTTTATTGAAGAGTGAGGATCTTAGCTGTCCCGTGACACTTCCTACGGCTGCCATAGGGTCTCAGAAGGCGGCAAAAAGCTGAATCGTGGCTTTGCAGGCTCTGGCTGAAACAAAGTAGCGCGTTTGGGTAGTGGCTGGTTACAGTACTGTGAGACTCAGGCGCGTGCCCGCGTCGACCGAAAGCTTTGTTTACTTTCCTCAGTTTAGCTAAATGGACATTCCCGGTCGGAATATTATCGCTTTTTTACGAGAAAAATGGCATAAAAATGGATTTTAAACAGCGGTTGACATGCTTCGAAGTACGGTAATGGAATATTTAGATTTTTTTTGTCACGAATTGCGCCATGCGCGCGACCCTGATTTACCATTTCAGATAGTGTCTGGGACGCACGAACAAAACGCCGCTATTCGGATATAACGATGGATTATTTTGGACCAAACCAACATTTGTTATTGAAGTAGCAGTCCTGGGAGTGCATTCTGACGAAGACAACAAAAGGTAATCAAACTTTTATAATAGTAAATATGATTATGGTGAGTGCTAAACTTGCCGGGTGTCTAAATAGCTAGCCCGTGATGCCTGGGCTATGTACTTAGAATATTGCAAAATGTGCTTTCACCAAAAAGCTATTTTAAAATCGGACATATCGAGTGCATAGAGGAGTTCTGTATCTATAATTCTTAAAATAATTGTTATGCTTTTTGTGAACGTTTATCGTGAGTAATTTAGTAAAATGTTAGCGAATTCCTCCGGAAGTTTGCGGGGGGTATGCTAGTTCTGAACGTCACATGCTAATGTAAAAAGCTGGTTTTTGATATAAATATGAACTTGATTGAACAAAACATGCATGTATTGTATAACATAATGTCCTAGGGTTGTCATCTGATGAAGATCATCAAAGGTTAGTACTGCATTTAGCTGTCTTCTGGGTTTATGTGACATTATATGCTAGCTTGAAAAATGGGTGTCTGATTATTTCTGGCTTGGTACTCTGCTGACATAATCTAATGTTTTGCTTTCGTTGTAAAGCCTTTTTGAAATCGGACAGTGTGGTTAGATTAACGAGAGTCTTGTCTTTAAATAGCTGTAAAATAGTCATATGTTTGAGAAATTGAAGTAATAGGATTTTTAAGGTATTTGAAAATCGCGCCACAGGCTTCAAGTGGCTGTTACGTAGGTGGGACGAATTCGTCCCGCCTAGCCCATAGAGGTTAAGAATTATAGATACAGACCTCCTCTATGCACTCGATATGTCCGATTTTAAAATAGCTTTTTGGTGAAAGCACATTTTGCAATATTCTAAGTACATAGCCCAGGCATCACGGGCTAGCTATTTAGACACCCGGCAAGTTTAGCACTCACCATAATCATATTTACTATTATAAAAGTTTGATTACCTTTTGTTGTCTTCGTCAGAATGCACTCCCAGGACTGCTACTTCAATAACAAATGTTGGTTTGGTCCAAAATAATCCATCGTTATATCCGAATAGCGGCGTTTTGTTCGTGCGTTCCAGACACTATCCGAAATGGTAAAGAAGGGTCGCGCGCATGGCGCAATTCGTGACAAAAAAATTCTAAATATTCCATTACTGTACTTCGAAGCATGTCAACCGCTGTTTAAAATCAATTTTTATGCCATTTTCTCGTAGAAAAGCGATAATATTCCGACCGGGAATCTCCTTTTCGGCAAACAGAGGAAAAAATCACAAAGACGGGGGCGGTCAGGTCACGCGCCTAAGCCCAGAGTCCCTTGATCGGCCACTTGAGAAAGCGATAATGTGTTTCAGCCTGGGGCTGGGATGACGACATTCAGGTTATTCCCGGGCTCTGAGCGCCTATGGACGACGTAGGAAGTGTCACGTTAGAGCAGAGATCCTTAGTAAAAGATAGAGATGGCAAAGAAGTTCCAGAAATGGTCAGACAGGCCACTTCCTGTAAAGGAATCTCTCAGGTTTTGACCTGCCATTTGAGTTCTGTTATACTCACAGACACCATTCAAACAGTTTTAGAAACTTTAGGGTGTTTTCTATCCATATGTAATAAGTATATGCATATTCTAGTTACTGGGTAGGAGTGGTAACCAGATTAAATCGGGTACGTTTTTTATCCAGCCGTGTCAATACTGCCCCCTAGCCCTAACAGGTTAAACGTAATTTAAAGCGGGACCAAAATCTTTATCTTTACCTCTTTTCTAACTGCCACCCGAACAGGGACCCTGGGGACCTATTGAGAAAAGCACCCATGAACACACCACACACACAGTTGTTGAATCATGTATTTTTTTGGAACCCCATACTGTGTCAATGTGGACATGCCTAATGGAAATTATGACCGGGATTCTGTCATTGTGGAAGGACTCGATTGTGTAAAGCCCCAACTTTTGGCAGCCCAGAAGAGGATGCTGATCCTCTGCTCTTCCGATTTAAAAGGATTTATTTTCTAACAGACACCTTACTGCTTACTGACTTGGGGGTTCTTGCCACCCTCCGACAGTGTTCTCCTTGGTACAGCAAGATACTGGTAGCCCGTGAACAGGTGTCAACCTGGGAGGAGTTTCAGGAACCATTCCTCTCAGCCCTCCTCTCAGAGCACTCTGAACTGGCGGAACGGGTTTGTAACACAGTCCAGGGTGAAGTGGAGCCAGTACCGAACTTTGCCTTCTCCTATCTAGTTCTATGTAGGAGATGGAAGGCTGACATTACTGAGCAGGAGGTGGTCAAGCTGATTCTTAAAATGTTCTTTCCCACCTTGCCAGGGGAACAAAACCATCTCAGCAGTTCTTTCCCAAGAACCAAGAAAAAAGTAAAGTGATGTGATGGAGATGTAAGTTCCAACATCCTCCAGGTTCCTGCCCTCTCTATGACCAGTGTCAGGATTTTTTAAAAAAGGTCAGAAATGACAGAAGACAGACAGTCTAGATAGGCCTGGTGGCTTGCATTCAATTGGGTCGGCCTCAATGCCAACTATGAAGCCTTCAGACAGCTCACCTAGCTGTCTTTTTCCTTTTTCCTGTGTGTTCCCATGACTGTTAGGAACTGGAAAGGGAAGTCTATAATAGACACAAGAGCAACTTACACCTTGATGCAGGAGTACCTGTGGAGAAAGATGGCATTACCACATGAAGAGCTTCGAACCTGGGAGGAAGGACCATTGTACTTGGCCAATGGAGAACCGACCAATCCCTTGGGCTGGGCTGATATGGAGATAAAGCTGCATGATGAGATTATCACCTGTCCTGTGGCTATTCTTCCAGATCCGTGCCTTACATTTGCTGTGGTCATTGGCCTGGACATCATGTCCTTCAGTGGACTGACCATCTCTATCGGCTGGGTTTTGACCCTTCCCGGTCATCAGCAAACCTGATGCTGATTTCCACATCAAACAAGCAGTGGAACAGGCATGTCAGTCAGATGACGAGAGGTGGCAGCTCTCCCAGATGTTGGAGATGAATGATGAGGTCTATAGTCTTACACCCAGCTGAAAAACGGTCTTCAAACACAAAATCTCTACCTCGCAGTCCCCATTAAGCAGCATCCTACAGGCTGTCCCCTGCCAAACTGGCAATTCTGAAATTTACAGCTCGAGAGCATGTTGGCTAATGGAGTTGTGAGACCTTCCTTTTCCAGAAGGGCTTCTCAGGTTGTCCTGATTCCAAAGAAAGATGGTGGAGATTGATTCTGTTTAGGCTACAGGAAGCCGAATGCCATAACAGAAAGCGATGCCTAACCTCTACTGAACATCTGATCGGGCAACCATCTTCAGTAATCTAGATCTGAACAGTTGATATTGACAGGTGGCAATGGATCCCGCTAGTCAGGACAAGACTGCCTTCGTCACTCCTGCTGGTTTGTACTCCTTCACAGTCATGCATTTTGGTTTGAAGAATGCTCCAGCAACAAAAAATGTTCTGGTGTATCTGAGCACATCAATT
Organism: Salmo salar; assembly: GCF_965601325.2. Taxonomy (NCBI): domain Eukaryota; kingdom Metazoa; phylum Chordata; class Actinopteri; order Salmoniformes; family Salmonidae; genus Salmo; species Salmo salar. The sequence continues at coordinate 8,049,695 of NC_138311.1, forward strand.
TACAGAAATACTCATCATAAACATTGATAAAATATTAAACTGTTATTCAAAGAATTATAAATACACTTCTCCTTAATGCAACCGCTGTGTCAGATTTCAAAAAAACTTTACAGCGAAAGCACACTTTGCAATAATCTGAGTACAGCGCTCAGAGACGAAACCAAACCCGCCATTTTGTGGAGTCAACAAAACTCAGAAATAACATTATAAATATTCACTTTCCTTTGATGATCTTCATCAGAATGCCTCCCAGGAATCCCAGGTTCACAATAAATGTTTGTGTTGTTCGATAAAGCCCATCATTTATGTCCAAATACCTCCTTTAGTTCACGCGTTCATTCCACTACTCAAAAAAAGTTATATTTAAGTTCGTAGAAATATGTCAAACGATGTATAGCATCAATCTTTAGGACGTTTTTAACATAAATCTTCAGTAATATTCCAACCGGACAATTCCAATGTCTTCAGAAAAGAAAAGGAACACAGCTAACTCTCATGTGAGCCCTGCCTCTGAGCTCATGTCATTTTCTCAGTCATCAACTTCCAGGCCCTCTTGTTCGCTCCATATTCACAGTAGAAGCATGAAACAACATTCTAAAGACATCTAGTGGAAGCCTTAGAAAGTGCAAAATGAACCCTAAGTCACTGTACACTGGATAGGGAATCACTTGAAAAACTACAACCCTCAGATTTCCACACTCCCCTGTTGGATTTGTCTCAGGTTTTTGCCAGCCATATGAGTTCTGTTATACTCACAGACATCATTCAAACAGTTTTAGAAACTTCAGAGTGTTTTCAATCCAAATCAACTAATTATATGCATATTCTAGCTTTTGGGCCTGAGTAGCAGGCAGTTTAATTTGGGCACGCCTTTCATCCGGACATCAAAATACTGCCCCCTACCCTAGAGAATTTAACAAACTATAGTTTTGGCAAATTGGTTAGGACATCTACATTGTGCATGACACAAGTAATTTTTCCAACAATTGTTTACAGACAGATTATTTCACTTATAATTCACTGTATCACAATTCCAGTGGGTCAGAAGTTTACATACACTTAGTTGACTGTGCCTTTAAACAGCTTGGAAAATTCCAGAAAATGATGTCATGGCTTTAGATGCTTCTGATAGGCTAATTGACATCATTTCAGTCAATTGGAGGTGTACCTGTGGAAGTATTTCAAGGCCTACCTTCAAACTCAGTGCCTCTTTGCTTGACATCATAGGAAAATCAAAAGAAATCAGCCAGACCTCAGAAATAGAATTGTAGACCTCCACAAGTCTGGTTCGTCCTTGGGAGCAATTTCCAAATGCCTGAAGGTACCACGTTCATCTGTACAAACAATAGTACACAAGTATAAACACCGCAGCCGTCATACCGCTCAGGAAGGAGACGCGTTCTGTCTCCTAGAGATGAACGTACCGGGGTGCGAAAAGTGCAAATCAATCCCAGAACAATAGCAAAGGACCTTGTGAAGAGGCTGGAGGAAACAGGTACAAAAGTATCTATATCCACAGTAAAACGAGTCCTATATCAACATAACCTGAAAGGCCGCTCATCAAGGAAGATGCCACTCCTCCAAAACCACCATAAAAAAGCCAGACTACGGTTTGCAACTGCACATGGGGACAAAGATTGTACTTTTTGAAGAAATGTCTTCTGGTCTGAAGAAACAAAAATAGAACTGGTTGGCCATAATGACCATCGTTATGTTTGGAGGAAAAAGGGGTAGGCTTGCAAGCTGAAAGTCACCATCCCAACCGTGAAGCACGGGGGTGGCAGCATCATGTTATTGGGGTGTTTTGCTGCAGGAGGGACTGGTGCACTTCACAAACTTGACGGCATCATGAGGATGGGAAATTATGTGGATATGTTGAAGCAACATCAAAACATCAGTCAGGAAGTTAAAGCTTGGTCGCAAATGGGTCTTCCAAATGGACAATGACCCCAAGCATACTTCCAAAGTTGTGGCAAAATGGCTTAAGGACAACAAAGTCAAGGTATTGGAGTGGCCATCACAAAGTCCTGACCTCAATCCTATAGAAAATGTGTGGACAGAACTGATAAAGCATGTGCGAGCAAGGAGGCCTACAAGCCTGACTCAGTTACACCAGCTCTGTCAGGAGGAATGAGCCAAAATTCACCCAACTTATTGTGGGAAGCTTGTGGAAGGCTACCCGAAACGTTTGACCCAAGTTAAACAATTTAACGACAATGCTACCAAATACTAATTCAGTGTATGTAAGCTTCTGACCCAGTGGGAATGTGATAAAATAAATAAAAGCTGAAATAAATCGTTCTCTCTACTATTATTCTGACATTCCACATTCTTAAAATAAAGTGGTGATCCTAACTGACCTCATTTTTACTTGGAATAAATGTCAGGAATTGTGAAAAACTGAGTTTAAATGTATTTGGCTAAGGTGTATGTAAACTGCCGACTTCAACTGTAAATACCACTTGAAGCTTGATGATGACTTGATCATTTGAATCTGCTGTGTAGTACTAAGGCAAAACAAAAATGTGCACAGTTGTTTGGAGCATTCTGATATGCCACAGCTGGTGAGGTGTCAGGTTCGCCTCTGTACTTAAAGAGTGATTATTCCAACTCTCTGTGAAATGCTGCAGATCTGCCCGCAGACGAGGTAGGAACACATATTCCACACAGAAGAGTTTGATAGAATTCGACAGGTCAAGGTATCCTTCTTCCTCCAAACTGCATGTGAGACAGGTTCCATTTACAACAAGACAGGCAGAGAGGAAGAGAGAAAAAGAACACAGAACAGTTTAATTACCTCTGGTTATGGACACTTTTGTCAGCAATAAAGCTTCCATGGCCTGTTCCTTGGACAGTGAACATCTGGCAATATCTACATTTTCGACCCCTTGATCAGCTCACACTCTGAAAGTAAATAAAATAGCCTATTTTTTGTAGATACAATAACTGAGATATGACCGTTCAATCTAAAGCAGCAGATGTCATTTTCAGGATACGTCAATACAGCCCAGAAAGCTTAACACCAGACTGGCATTGTGGTTGTTCATTAGGTGATGGGAAATATGCAATATGTATACAAAATAATATACTTACCTGTTGTATCTTGAAAAAAAGAATTGGAATTAAAAGTGAAATGTTTAACCTATTAACCTGCTTCATTATTTATGTATTACCAGTTGATGAAGAACAACTCCAATTTCATACATCATAGAACATTTGTCTACGCGTAAGTAAGAATTAAAAAGTTAAAATAACTTCTTATATTTGATGGAGACATTACACATCTTCGTACCTTATCAATTTATGATTTGAATCAATGTGGACGAGAGACAGGGGAGCAGGAAAAGAGTATTTTTGCCGAGCAATGCAACGAAGCTGGATCATTCTGGCAATGATACCTGCACCATCTACACGCTGCAAAGACTCCCTAACTCTTCTCCATTGTACACGATGGCCCATTGCTCTGAGACTTCCTTTGACCATTCTAAAGCCCGCATGGGGCATCCTTGCCTTAATGGTGCTGACTTTCTGGTCTACCTCTTCATCTGACATATCAGAATAGCATTCCCTGACAGGCATATTGTGTTCTTTCATCCTTCTGTAAAAAAAATCTAATCGTTACACTGTCATGAAATATGATTATATACTGTATCGACTATGAAACAAAGAGGACATGGCCTGCTTATGAGTTGCCATGAAAGACAGTTAAATGCTAAATGCTTTTGGTTAGCTAAATGCTTTAGGTTAGCTTGAGAATAATAACAATAATAATTGCAGGATTTATCATTCTACAGTATGTATTTATGTAATATAGTAGAATGTTATGAACTGACACTGAATCTTAGGAGCTAACTACTAGCTATGTAAAAGTTGGACGGAAGAACGCCCAGTTCTGCTTACCTGAGATGCCATCATCACACAGTCCTTCTTTGTAGGTGTCCACTATAACTTCCTTTGTGTCAGAAAGAAAGGCTGAACAGTCTTGGTTATAGCCAAACTGACACTCAAATAATGACCAAAATCGAGGGTGATGGTAGCGAAATTAAATTGGAATTTTGTATTCAAATACATGTTTTGTTCTCAAAATATTTTTGTGGAATAAAATGCATAAAGATTTGCGCTCTATTACAAAATATTTGATTGCAACATTTTTTTTTACTTTGAAGCCTTGTTTATGCTTTCAGAACAATTATTTTTGATTGAAAATAAAAATGTTGCTTCAGAAAAATTATTTTTGATTGAAAAAAAAAAATATGCCCTCGACAAAAAGACATCCATTCGTTGCAAGTTAGCGAGGGGTGCTAATAGCTGAACAATAGACTATTGAACCGTTGCTAAAGAATAGTCTCAATAGCCGAGCTAGGTGTGGAAAAAAAAGTCCTATCACAGACCAGATTTGCCCTAATGACCAAGGGGGAGAGAGCACTGATTATGCTTTTGGGTACCAACGCACTACTGTGTCTCTAACTGACAATGAATGGGCAATATAAACCAAATAATAAACTGATAATTGTGCACGACTTCAAATGAAACAATCAGGGAGCAGGTTTTGAACCCTCAACCTTCTTGCCTGAAGTCCAGTGCGCTATCGACTGTGCACCAAAAGCATGCTCAAGCTACAGAGTCGATTGAGCGCGGTAGCTTGCTACTCAATGTAATAAAGTAATGATTTTTCAAATAAGTTACCTTACATGTTATGTTGGCTGACAATTTGTTAGCTATGCTGTCCTTACGAACCACATAGCATACCATTTCAGGAGCATGTACCGGTATGTTAGCTATCTGCCTAACGTTAGTAGTTATACATCAAACTTACAGTATATTAACTACAGGCTATCTAACTACCCAAGGTTTATTGACTTGATTATTCCTGTCATTCTTAGCTTAGCTAAATGGTATAGTCATTGTGTGTTCTCAATGGACATTCGGGTGCTTTAGTAAATATGCTCTGGCTATCTACACACGAGTGCTTAACACCCGTTGAATATGGCCGGGGTCAGTAAAAGTCGGCAAAATAAGCGTAATTAAATTGTTTCCAGTAGCACAGTTACAGTCACCAACGCTCTGGTTAACACGAAAACTGCCTAACCAGCTCTGCTAGGGCGAGTAAAATGGTCAGAGGGGACTCATTTGTGTCTGGAAGTAGCTAGCAAGCTAGCGAATGTTAGCTTGGGTGCTTGACTGCCGTTGTAAGGCCAGAACGCTCAAATCAATCCTACAACGTGAGAGCGAAATAGTCTGAATTTACAAACTGACAACGCTCTGAATTTATGAGTGTCACGTTGTACAGCGTCATAGTTTCTGTTCCATCATAACAGAAACCCAGCGAGTTTTTCATTTTTCATGGAATAGAAACACCATAATATTAATCAAATTAATTAAGTAAGTACCAGTCAAATATTTATTTTCTACATGTAGAATAATAGTGAAGACATCACAACTATGAAATAACACATGGAATCAGTTAAGAACAAATTGTTATTTACAACGACAGCCTAATCATTCCCCCCCGTTGGGGAATTGACCCCAGTCTCCCGCGTGCCCTCCCCATCTCAGGTAATGCCAATATGGAAGACTATCAAATGCTTCTCAAGGATGCCCTCTGGTTGTCAAACTAGCACTAACTTGCAGCAACAGAAAAAATGGCTGACAATTAAATGACACGCTACAGAATGCTGCGGCAGCACGCAAGGTGTGCCGCAGTATGACACAACTTTTAAAGGAGGAACCACTGTAAGTGAGTCTCAGAAATGGCTAATATATGAATGTTATCTGATGTTATCAAGTTATTGATTTCATGAACCTTATTTCTAAGGCTACATATAGTATTAATATGGGCTATCTTCAACCCTTTCCTGGGTAGCTTATCAGAGATAGACCTAATACTGAAAAGAGCAAACAAAGCAAGAGAGAAAAATATACATTCAGCAGTCCAATAATCAACTGATGTGTGTGTGCAATTAATCGTATTGTGTTGTGTTGTGTTGTGTGGTGGCTTATCTGGCATGCATCTAAAAAAAATGTTGGGGAGTTTGCCCCGTCAAGATTTACATGCTAAAATCGCCACTGCCAAAGTCAACCTTTAAAGATCATAAAAGTATATGCCAGGGATGGTCTTTAAACTGATACATATCTTCATTTATTTGAGAAGAACAATTTACTGCCTCATTTTCAAATTCTAGCATAGAAACACACACACGCAAAACAAAGTTATTTGTCTGTCTGGATCCATTAGAAATTATCTGATAAATTGACTTGGAGATAGGGTCATTCAAGTTTGAAATCTATCTCCATGACCAAAATATTCTCCTATCTAATCTGGAGAATATAGAGACAAAAGTTGTTACTCCTGGAATAGCGGCGATAATGGTAGCTATCTTGTGTAAACACATGGCTTTTGAGAGGCATGTGGATGTGCTCTGGGGCAGGACTACAGCCAAGCAGGGATGGTTGGGACATGCCTGGACTGGCCAGGGAGCACGTCGCTCATTTGAGGTGATGGCCCGTCACTCTGTGTGGGCAGTCCGATTTGTTCAAAAGTGTCTTAGAGGCTTTGGACAGGTTAAGCACATTCAGCAATATCAAGGAAACTAATGGTCAAATAACAAGGGATCAACAAGGGATCATGCTTTTTTCTTCTGGACAATTGAATGTTACGAAATGTCCCATATTACTACGCTAAACCGACTGTGTGACATCATGCACCTATTTTTTGTGATAAATTGATAGTGATATCAGCCACAGTATTATTATCTCCTTCAATGATAGACAGTGATGTTTTGGGTTTCCTCCCAGCAGAGTGAGGGATGTACTGTGAAGGTTAGCAGGGTTTGAGTCAACTTGTATTCCAACAACCCTAAATGTTTTCCTGTCCTTGTGACATCTCCGATTCGACCACAAAATAAACAAGAGATGAATGCTACTGTCACCTATGTGGGTACTTTCCAGATATAATAGAGGATATAAATAAATGTACTGGCATACCACACACCCCCGCAGCCCCCTCACCAGATAGCATATGAACACACCATAGGCAATGACAAAAATGTTTAGAATTATAGGAAATTAGCTGTAAAACTGCATAATTTACTCTCAGCTTCATGGAAAAATGTGTAGAATTGCAAGAAATTTGCTTTAAAAACAGCAACATTTTATTTCAGCATCGTGGAAAAATGTGCAGAATAGCAGGACAACTAGTTATGTTATTAGGGTTACTCTGTGTTAGTAACTTGAGCAGTTACAGTATACACTGCTCAAATCCAGTTAGCATCTCCTATGTATTTGACCCCAGACAAAAATTTATAAGGCAATTCCTTCCCGGTCAAATGACCTATCAAATCCTACTGATGTCAGGAGAGTATTTATAAGGTATGACTGCATCCTCTGTAGTATGTCATACAGCACATCTTGCCACGCTAATGCACTTTATTATCTGACTTAACTGAGTTCAAGGGAATTGACCACAACCCTGGTCAATAGATTTATTTAATGGCCTGATTGGTACACCCAACAGAATATCCTAAGCTTCGATCAGAGTATGGTGGGCATGAATGGTGGGCACCATATTTCTACAAGCTAGTTTTACCTCTAACCTATACTAGTGAGTGGTGTCAACTTACTTACATCATACGTCAAAAGTTGAATACATTGCATTACCTCCAGGCACATTTCTCAAGTTATAAAGGCCATCTGGGCCTCTTGAGGTCGCACTTTCATGTTAATGTGGGGAAAACTAAAGGGACATAAACTGACCAGCAAAACCATGCCAACCCATAGCACTAACCGATGAAGGACCTCATTGGTTAAGGTTAGGGGTTGGCTTCTGGTTAAGGTTAGGGTTAGAGTTATGGTTTGCCATGCCATTCATGACCCTTTAGTTGCACCCTGTCAATGTGAATGCAAAATATTTTAATCTAATTAAAGTCAAACTCATGACTCTTTCATTGAAATAAATTTAACCAAACAATGTTGAATTTAGCTCAAGCCTGCTAGACACAGCCCACTGGACACAACACGTAATTTCAACATTAATAATGGGGAAATATTTGTGTGAGACATTTATCAATTACAACATACTCACAGCCAAAAGTTAGTTGAATTTCCAATGTGTCATCAATATGCTTTCAACCATTTAGAAGTACAACCAAATTCCAATGAAAAAACAATGTCTTATTTTTGGTTTAGATGTCACCCAAATGTCTATCACCATTCAAAGCACAGCAAAGTCCCAATGGGAATACAATGTCAGATATTTTGTTTATTTATTCAACATATTAATGTGTTATCACTGTGCTTCATCTGATAGCAGAACCAAATGACCTGGATTGCAGTTGAGATGACATTAAAAGTACATGGTGTAAGAGATTCTGCAACAATTGTGAAGATCTCCCCTGACTTGTGATATCGTATGCATGTTATCTTGAACATGCACACTTTACATAAGAAGAAATGTATAGCTACAGTATCCTCAATTTGGCCATGAATGTGTTACTCATTTTAAGTTTGAATTTTAAATTAAAATCTCACTACCATCAAATCTTTTGTTATTGTCAATTTTTGTCTGATATTGTAACGTCTGCTTCCAACTCACACTCTCAAACACATAGATCCCCTGAATGCAGCTCACTTTCCAGCTCACTTTCCAGCCCACTTTCCAGCTCACAAAGACATAGAACGCCTGAACGCAGCTCACTCTCCAGATCCCAATCACCGGAATTCTGATCACCTGTTCACACACCTGTAGGTCATTTACACACACAATTTAGTTCTTTGCACCCCATCATTGTGAGGTATTGTTTGTTTTGTTACACCTTCTATTCGGAGCTCTGTTCATTTTTTCCATATTAGTCCTCCTGTGTGTCATAGTTTTTGGCCATCCTCACCTATGATGCCTTTTTGCCTATTCCCTGCCTGTACTTCTGCCTATCTGATTTCCTGTCATCAACCTCTTGCCTGATCTCCCAGACTACGTCATTAGCCTTTACCCTGCCTGTACCGTTACCTGTTTGGACTCCCTGTCTATGATCTTCTGCCTGTCCCTGGACCAAGCTACCTGCCTCCTCCTGTGGTCCTTTCCTAATCAACACCTGCTGCTCTCTGCGCTTGAAACCAGTGTCTGTCTCCCATCGTATTCATTACAGACATGGACACCATTTATCTTCAACCCTGTCACAGACAATATGAAAGTTGTCTGAATATGATTAGAAAAGATACTTGTTATAAATTAATATTTACCTAATGCTCATGTGTCCCCAAACCAATTAAATTATTATAAATATAAAATGTATGTCAAATCTCAAAATTTTACTATATCAAACCCTGAAATAGACACGTGTCAGCGGGTTCACCATTTAAATAAAAAAAATGGTTTCAATTCAGAATTTTAACATACATCTAATCTTCCTGGGATTGTCTTTAACATTTCAGACTGAGCTCAGAAAACATAAAATTCTTATTTATTCATCTTTGCCATTTTATTTAACAAATATTGTCATGTGACAGGGTTGAGACTAGAGTAACAGATCTTTGCCCATTCTTCAAGGCAAAACTACTTCAGCTCCATCAAGTTGGATGTTTCCCCTTAAACCACTCGAGTGTTGCTTAGCAGTAGGGTCATTGTCCTGCTGGAAGATGAACCTCCGTCCCAGTCTCAAATCTCTGGAAGACTGAAACATGTTTCCCTCAAGAATTTCCCTGTATTTAGCACCATCCATCATTCCTTCAATTTTTACAAGTTTCCCGAGTCCCTGCCGATGAAAAACACCCCCACAGCATGATGCTGCCACCACCATGGTTCACTGTGGGGATGGTGTGCTCGGGGTGATGAAAGGTGTTGGGTTTGCGCCAGACATAGCGTTTTCCTTGATGGCCAAAAATATCAATTTTATTCTCATCTGACCAGAGTACCTTCTTCCATATGTTTGGGGAGTCTCCCACATGCCTTTTGGCGAACACCAAATGTGTTTTCTTATTTTTTTCTTTAAGCAATGGCTTTTTTCTGGCCACTCTTCCGTAAAGCCCAGCTCTGTGGAGTGTTTGTCTTAAAGTGATCCTATGGACAGATACTCCAATCTCCGCTGTGGAGCTTTGCAGCTCCTTCAGGGTTAACTTTGGTCTCTTTGTTGCCTCTCTGATTAATGCCCTCCTTGCCTGTTCCGTGAGTTTTGGTGGGTGGCCCTCTCTTGGCAGGTTTGTTGTTTAATAATGGATTTGATGGTGCTCTGTGGGATGTTCAACGTTTTGGATATTTTTTTATAACCCAACCCTGATCTGTACTTCTCCACAACTTTGTCCCTGACCTGTTTAGAGTGCTCCTTGGTTTTCATGGTGCCGCTTGCTTGGTGGTGCCCCTTGCTTAGTGGTGTTGCAGACTCTGTGGCCTTTCAGAACAGATGTATATATACTGAGATTATGTGATAGATCATGTGATACTTAGATTGCACACATGTGGACTTTATTTAACAAATTATGTGACTTCTGAAAGGTAATTGGTTGCACCAGATCTTATTTACGGGCTTCATAGCCTGTTAGGGCTAGGGGGCAGTATTGACACCGCCGGATAAAAAACGTACCCGATTTAATCTGGTTACCACTCCTACCCAGTAACTAGAATATGCATATACTTATTACATATGGATAGAAAACACCCTAAAGTTTCTAAAACTGTTTGAATGGTGTCTGTGAGTATAACAGAACTCAAATGGCAGGTCAAAACCTGAGAGATTCCTTTACAGGAAGTGGCCTGTCTGACAATTTCTGGAACTTCTTTGCCATCTCTATCTTTTACTAAGGATCTCTGCTCTAACGTGACACTTCCTACGTCGTCCATAGGCGCTCAGAGCCCGGGAAAAACCTGAATGTCGTCATCCCAGCCCCAGGCTGAAACACATTATCGCCTTTCTCAAGTGGCCGATCAAGGGACTCTGGGCTTAGGCGCGTGACCTGACCGCCCCCGTCTTTGTGATTTCTTTCCTCTGTTTGCCGAAAAGGAGATTCCCGGTCGGAATATTATCGCTTTTCTACGAGAAAATGGCATAAAAATTGATTTTAAACAGCGGTTGACATGCTTCAAAGTACGGTAATGGAATATTTAGAATTTTTTTGTCACGAATTGCGCCATGCGCACGACCCTTCTTTACCATTTCGGATAGTGTCTGGAACGCACGAACAAAACGCCGCTATTCGGATATAACGATGGATTATTTTGAACCAAACCAACATTTGTTATTGAAGTAGCAGTCCTGGGAGTGCATTCTGACGAAGACAACAAAAGGTAATCAAACTTTTATAATAGTAAATATGATTATGGTGAGTGCTAAACTTGCCGGGTGTCTAAATAGCTAGCCCGTGATGCCTGGGCTATGTACTTAGAATATTGCAAAATGTGCTTTCACCAAAAAGCTATTTTAAAATCGGACATATCGAGTGCCTCGAGGAGTTCTGTATCTATAATTCTTAAAATAATTGTTATGCTTTTTGTGAACGTTTATCGTGAGTAATTTAGTAAAATGTTAGCGAATTCCCCGGAAGTTTGCGGGGGGTATGCTAGTTCTGAACGTCACATGCTAATGTAAAAAGCTGGTTTTTGATATAAATATGAACTTGATTGAACAAAACATGCATGTATTGTATAACATAATGTCCTAGGGTTGTCATCTGATGAAGATCATCAAAGGTTAGTGCTGCATTTAGCTGTCTTCTGGGTTTTTGTGACATTATATGCTAGCTTGAAAAATGGGTGTCTGATTATTTCTGGCTTGGTACTCTGCTGACATAATCTAATGTTTTGCTTTCGTTGTAAAGCCTTTTTGAAATCGGACAGTGTGGTTAGATTAACGAGAGTCTTGTCTTTAAATAGCTGTAAAATAGTCATATGTTTGAGAAATTGAAGTAATAGGATTTTTAAGGTTTTGAAAATCGCGCCACAGGCTTCAAGTGGCTGTTACGTAGGTGGGACGAATTCGTCCCGCCTAGCCCATAGAGGTTAACAAATAGGGTTTATAAATGTGACATAACTGTGACATAATCACCAATGTCAAATGCGACATAACCCACTATGTAGAATATGATATAAACATTTGCTTCATGAAGGGTGACATTGTGCTGAAGGATGGCATACACTCTAAAGTGATGTCATGTTAGTCACATTACACCTAATCTTGTTCCCAGACACATCCACCAAAATGTGCGGAAGGTCTGGTTGACCAACGCATCAAACATGGACTTCATTAGTTAGGGTTAGGTTTAAAATCACATTTTAGGAAGATAAATTGTGGAAAGTGGTAGGGTTTAGCAATAATTGTGACTTTTTGACTGTGTTAAGTAGTGACGATGACAAATATTTTACTCAGTAAGGTCACTCCTATATAATTCTATGGTCACTCCCACTAAGGCCAACTTTGAAATGTTGATATCCCAGGCTTATATATGCTGTGTGTGCAATAGCCTGGGGACGACGTTACATCAAGAAACACTAACCTTGACGAAAGCCCCAAGCTAAAGAAATTGAAAGTGTCTTTCTTCTGGAACCAAGTTACATGTTCCTCATTACACAAACACCCACACAACATGAACGAGCCATACCGTGCGGTGCTGGGCCCAGTTAGGTCTTTGACACATTCACCCACTCCCCTGCTGAAAGATCAGCTACAAAATGTTGGCACCATTGTAACAGGTTGTAATCAAGCGCTGGTCTCCAGCATGGGAACAGAAGTTGAATACCTGGTGCGACAGTCTCAGGTTGGACTACTAATCAGCAGAACGTTAATAATCTATTTATTGACACTTTATGTAGTTTCCTGTAATACTTAGTTTGAAGTGAGACACCTTCGGTCATTCATAACACATCCATAAAGACTCTATATCTCATGACGCTGTACTTACTATAAAGTCAGATACCATTGGTCATTCATGACACATACATAAATGCATTCTATCATATGACGCTGAACTTACCATAATGTCATACCCATTTGGTCATTCATAACACATACATAAAGGCTTAATGATGTAATCACAAATGTATCAAGACTTAGGGAATTATCACTAAAAGCTAAAACAATTAAACATTAAAGACATGTTTAATCCATACATTGCCTTTTATCAAATCAAATCAAATTTTACTGGTCACATACACATGGTTAGCAGATGTTAATGCAAGTGTAGCGAAATGCTTATTTGTACATGTGTAAAACAAGACAAATACCTGAAGTTTCAAAAAGTCCAGCAACATTGTAGAGGGCTGTGAATAGTGTAGCTTGTCCCTGAGCTGCCAGACAAATGGTTCTTGCCTCTCTTCCTGTTGGAGGTACTTACTGCATGTTGGTTCCAACCTTAAAAGTAACAACAAAGAAAGGTAGTAGGTCTGATAGTAAATGCCTTTGTCACACCATCTAGATAAGGCCATTTCTGTGCTGCGCCAGTAACACTAAATGGGAAGATTGATAAACTACATTCAATTTGTATTATTATATTCCTCTTTAATTTACAAATGTCATGACGTGACTATGAGATATGGCTGTATCTTGGAGAATTTGTATTAAGCTGAGCCTGCTAGCTAGCTAAATTCTGTGTAGTTAGCAATTGCTGTGAATTTCAGAAATGTTTAAATTAAAGTCCCCCACGTAATTGTACAAAAATGTCAATAACCATTCATTGTATATTGTTTGAAGAACAATTGTCTAAACATTAACAATGATTACTATTTGTTCATATTTAAGTGACATTTGCATTAAGTCTGGGTTTTAAAACATGTTCCAAGGTCAAATAAATGCCCACAATGTGAATCACTGTCAATGGAATATAATGGTTTAGAGCAAGAACTATTCTGGTTGTGTCAGGGAACTCAAAGCAGCAGGAGGGGTGAAGTCAGGCGCAAGAGACCAAGGTCCGTGAACACACCTTTTAATAGGCAACAGTCCAAAACTGCCAACAACATGTAAGGCAGGGTGAAAATACAATAACAGTAAGAACTCGAAAACAGATTAGGGGCACAGCCCAGAAAAACTCGTATGCCTTACTACAAAAATGCAGAGGGAATGCCTAAACCCCAACCTAACCAAACCAGACAAAAACAATCCCACACAATCCCCAAACCTAAACAGAGAGACTAAATAACCCCCACACTAACGATCTAACCCAATACAGGTGAAAACATAAACTAGACCTAACCAAAATAAAATAAAAAGAGGATCGGTGGCAGCTAGTAGGCCGGCGACGACGAACGCCGAGTGCCGCCCGAACGAGGAGACGTTCAGTCGACGTTGTGACAGGTTGCCACAGTAAAAGTATTGTTGGGTCTGTAGAATGTATATAAAATCAAATCAAATGTTATTTGTCACATTCGCCATGAATACAACAATACCGTGAAATGCTTACTTACAAGTCCTTAACCAACAATGTAGTTTTTTGAAAATAGAGTTAAGAAAATATTTACTAAATAAACTTATGTAAATTAAAAAATAAATAAATAACACAATACAATAACAATAATTAGGCTATATACAGGGGGTACCAGTACTGAGTCAATGTGCGGGAATACAGGTTAGTTGAGGTAATTTGTACATGTAGGTAGGGTTTAAAGTGACTATGCATAGATAATAAACAGTGAATAGCAGCAATGCAAATAGTCCGGCTGGCCATTTTATTAATTGTTCAGCAGTCTTATGGCTTGGGGGTAGAAGCTGTTAAGGAGCCTTTTGGACCTAGACTTGACACTCCTGTACCGCTTTCCATGCGGTAGCAGAGAGATCCGTCTATGACTTGTGTGACTGGAGTCTTTGACAATATTTTGGGCCTAACTCTGGCTCGCAGGAAGCTTGACCCCAGTGATGTACTGGGCTGTACACACTACCCTCTGTAGCGCCTTACAGTCGGATGCTGAGCAGTTGCCATACCAGGCGGTGATACAACTGGTCAGGATGCTCTCGATGGTGCAGCTGTAGAACTTTTTGATGATCTGAGGACCCATACCTAATCTTTTCAGTCTTCTGAGGGGGGAAAAGGTGTTACTGTGCTCTATTCACAACTTTTTTGGTGTGTTTGGACCATGATAATTTGTTGATGATGTGGACACCAAGGAACTTGAAACTCTCGACCCGCTCCACGACAGCCTTGTTGATGTGTAAGGGGGCTTGTCCGGCCCTCCTTTTCCTGTAGTCCCTGACCATCTCCTTTGTCTTGCTCAAGTTGAGGGAGAGGTTGTTGTCCTGGCACCACACTGCCAAGTATCTGACCTCCTCCCTATAGGCAGTCTCATCATTGTCGGTGATCAGGCATACCACCGATGTGTAGTCAGCAAACATAATGAGGGTGCTGGAGTTGTGCTTGGCCACGCAGTCATGGGTGAACAATGAGTACAGGAGGGGACTAAGCACGCACCCCTGAGGGACCCCATGTTGAGAATCAGTGTTGCAGATGTGTTGTTGCCTACCCTTACCACCTGGGGGCAGCCCATCGGGAATCAAATCAAATCAAATCAAATTTATTTTTATATAGCCCTTCGTACATCAGCTGATATTCTCAAAGTGCTGTACAGAAACCCAGCCTAAAACCCCAAACAGCAAGCAAAGCATGTGAAAGAAGCACGGTGGCTAGGAAAAACTCCCTAGGAAAAACTCCCTAGAAAGGCCAAAAACCTAGGAAGAAACCTAGAGAGGAACCAGGCTATGAGGGGTGGCCAGTCCTCTTCTGGCTGTGCAGGGTGGATATTATAACAGAACATGGTCAAAATGTTAAAATGTTAAAATGTTCATAAATGACCAGCATGGTCAAATAATAATAATCATAGTAGTTGTCGAGGGTGCAACAAGCACGTCCGGTGAACAGGTCAGGGTTCCATAGCCGCAGGCAGAACAGTTGAAACTGGAGCAGCAGCACGGCCAGGTGGACTGGGGACAGCAAGGAGTCATCATACCAGGTAGTCCTGAGGCATGGTCCTAGGGCTCAGGTCCTCCGAGAGAAAGACAGAAAGAGAGAAAGAGAGAATTAGAGAGAGCATATTTAAATACACACAGGACACCGGATAAGACAAGAGAAATACTCCAGATGTAACAGACTGACCCTAGCCCCCCGACACATAAACTACTGCAGCATAAATACTGGAGGCTGAGACAGGAGGGATCAGAAGACACTGTGGCCCCATCCGATGATACCCCCGGACAGGGCCAAACAGGCAGGATATAACCCCACCCACTTTGCCAAAGCACAGCCCCCACACCACTAGAGGGATGTCTCCAACCACCAACTTACCGTCCTAAGACAAGGCCGAGTATAGCCCACAACGATCTCCGCCATGGCACAACCCAAGGGAGGGGGGGGGGGGGGGGGCGCCAACCCAGACAGGAAGACCACGTCAGTGACTCAACCCACTCAAGTGACACACCCCTCCCATGGACGGCATGGAAGAACACCAGTAGGCCAGTGACTCAGCCTCTGTAAAAGGGTTAGAGGCAGAGAATCCCAGTGGAAAGAGGGGAACCGGCAAGGCAGAGACAGCAAGGGCGGTTCGTTGCTCCAGCCTTTCCGTTCACCTTCACACTCCTGGGCCAGACTATACTTAATCATAGGACCTACTGAAGAGATAAGTCTTCAGTAAAGACTTAAAGGTTGAGACTGAGTCTGCGTCTCTCACATTGGTAGGCAGACCATTCCATAAAAATGGAGCTCTATAGGAGAAAGCCCTACCTCCAGCCGTTTGCTTAGAAATTCTAGGGACAATTAGGAGGCCTGCGTCTTGTGACCGTAGCGTACGTGTAGGTATGTACGGCAGGACCAAATCGGAAAGATAGGTAGGAGCAAGCCCATGTAATGCTTTGTAGGTTAGCAGTAAAACCTTGAAATCAGCCCTTGCCTTAACAGGAAGCCAGTGTAGGGAGGCTAACACTGGAGTAATATGATCAAATTTTTTGGTTCTAGTCAGGATTCTAGCAGCCGTATTTAGCACTAACTGAAGTTTATTTAGTGCTTTATCCGGGTAGCCGGAAAGTAGAGCATTGCAGTAGTCCAGCCTAGAAGTAACAAAAGCATGGATTAATTTTTCTGCGTAATTTTTGGACAGAAAATTTCTGATTTTTGCAATGTTACGTAGATGGAAAAAAGCTGTCCTTGAAACAGTCTTGATATGTTCTTCAAAAGAGAGATCAGGGTCCAGAGTAACGCCGAGGTCCTTCACAGTTTTATTTGAGACGACTGTACAACCATCCAGATTAATTGTCAGATTCAACAGAAGATCTCTTTGTTTCTTGGGACCTAGAACAAGCATCTCTGTTTTGTCCGAGTTTAAAAGTAGAAAGTTTGCAGCCATCCACTTCTTTATGTCTGAAACACAGGCTTCTAGCGAGGGCAATTTTGGGGCTTCACCATGTTTCATTGAAATGTACAGCTGTGTGTCGTCCGCATAGCAGTGAAATTTAACATTATGTTTTCGAATGACATCCCCAAGAGGTAAAATATATAGTGAAAACAATAGTGGTCCTAAAACGGAACCTTGAGGAACACCGAAATTTACAATTGATTTGTCAGAGGACAAACCATTCACAGAGACAAACTGATATCTTTCCGACAGATAAGATCTAAACCAGGCCAGAACTTGTCCATGTAGACCAATTTGGGTTTCCAATCTCTCCAAAAGAATGTGGTGATCGATGGTATCAAAAGCGGCACTAAGATCTAGGAGCACGAGGACAGATGCAGAGCCTCGGTCTGACGTCATTAAAAGGTCATTTACCACCTTCACAAGTGCAGTCTCAGTGCTATGATGGGGTCTAAAACCAGACTGAAGCGTTTCGTATACATTGTTTGTCTTCAGGAAGGCAGTCAGTTGCTGTGCAACAGCTTTTTCTAAAATTTTGGAGAGGAATGGAAGATTCGATATAGGCCGATAGTTTTTTATAATTTCTGGATCAAGATTCGGCTTTTTCAAGAGAGGCTTTATTACTGCCACTTTTAGTGAGCTTGGTACACATCCGGTGGATAGAGAGCCGTTTATTATGTTCAACATAGGAGGGCCAAGCACAGGAAGCAGCTCTTTCAGTAGTTTATTTGGAATAGGGTCCAGTATGCAGCTTGAGGGTTTGGAGGCCATGATTATTTTCATCATTGCGTCAAGAGATATAGTACTAAAACACTTTAGTATCTCCCTTGATCCTAGGTCCTGGCAGAGTTGTGCAGACTCAGGACAATGGAGCTTTGGAGGAATACCCAGATTTAAAGAGGAGTCTGTAATTTGCTTTCTAATGATCATGATCTTTTCCTCAAAGAAGTTCATAAATGTATTACTGCTGAAGTGAAAGCCATCCTCCATTTGCGAAGGCTGCTTTTTAGTTAGCTTTGCGACAGTATCAAAAATAAATTTCGGATTGTTCTTATTTTCCTCAATTAAGTTGGAAAAATAGGATGATCGAGCAGCAGTAAGGGCTCTTCGATACTGCACGGTACTGTCTTTCCAAGCTAGTCGGAAGACTTCCAGTTTGGTGTGGCGCCATTTCCGTTCCAATTTTCTGGAAGCTTGCTTCAGAGCTCGTGTATTTTCTGTATACCAGGGAGCTAGTTTCTTATGACAGATGTTTTTAGTTTTTAGGGGTGCAACTGCATCTAGGGTATTGCGCAAGGTTAAATTGAGTTCCTCGGTTAGGTGGTTAACTGATTTTTGTCCTCTGACGTCCTTGGGTAGGCAGAGGCAGTCTGGAAGGGCATCAAGGAATCTTTGGGTTGTCTGAGAATTTATAGCACGACTTTTAATGCTCCTTGGTTGGGGTCTGAGCAGATTATTTGTTACAATTGCAAACGTAATAAAATGGTGGTCCGATAGTCCAGGATTATGAGGAAAAACATTTAGATCCACAACATTTATTCCATGGGACAAAACTAGGTCTAGAGTATGACTGTGGCAGTGAGTAGGTCCAGAGACATGTTGGACAAAACCCACTGAGTCGATGATGGCTCCGAAAGCCTTTTGGAGTGGGTCTGTGGACTTTTCCATGTGAATGTTAAAGTCACCAAAAATTAGAATATTATCTGCTATGACTACAAGATCCGATAGGAATTCAGGGAACTCAGTGAGGAACACTGCATATGGCCCAGGAGGCCTATAAACAGTAGCTATAAAAAGTGAGTGAGTAGGCTGCATAGATTTCATGACTAGAAGCTCAAAAGACGAAAACGTCATTGTTGTTTTTTTTTTTGTAAATTGAAATTTGCTATCGTAAATGTTAGCAACACCTCCGCCTTTGCCGGATGCACGGGGGGTATGGTCACTAATGTAACCAGGGGGTGAGGCCTCATTTAACACAGTAAATTCATCAGGCTTAAGCCATGTTTCAGTCAGGCCAATCACATCAAGATTATTATCAGTGATTAGTTCATTGACTATAACTGCCTTGGAAGTGAGGGATCTAACATTAAGTAACCCAATTTTGAGATGTGAGGTATCACAATCTCTTTCAATAATGGCAGGAATGGAGGAGGTCTTTATACTAGTGAGATTGCTAAAGCGAACACCGCCATTTTTAATTTTGCCCAACCTAGATCGAGGCACAGACACGGTCTCAATGGGGAAAGCTGAGCTGACTACGCTGACTGTGCTAGTGGCAGACTCCACTAAGCTGGCAGGCTGGCTAACAGCCTGCTGCCTGGCCTGCACCCTATTTCATTGTGGAGCTAGAGGAGTTAGAGCCCTGTCTATGTTCGTAGATAAGATGAGAGCACCCCTCCAGCTAGGATGGAGTCCGTCACTCCTCAACAGGCCAGGCTTGGTCCTGTTTGTGGGTGAGTCCCAGAAAGAGGGCCAATTATCTACAAATTCTATCTTTTGGGAGGGGCAGAAAACAGTTTTCAACCAGCGATTGAGTTGTGAGACTCTGCTGTAGAGCTCATCACTCCCCCTAACTGGGAGGGGGCCAGAGACAATTAATCGATGCCGACACATCTTTCTAGCTGATTTACACGCTGAAGCTATGTTGCGCTTGGTGACCTCTGACTGTTTCATCCTAACATCGTTGGTGCCGACGTGGATAACAATATCTCTATACTCTCTACACTCGCCAGTTTTAGCTTTAGCCAGCACCGTCTTTAGATTAGCCTTAACGTCGGTAGCCCTGCCCCCTGGTAAACAGTGTATGATCGCTGGATGATTAGTTTTAAGTCTAATACTGCGGGTAATGGAGTCGCCAATGACTAGGGTTTTCAATTTGTCAGAGCTAATGGTGGGAGCCGTCGGCGTCTCAGACCCCACAACGGGAGGAGTAGAGACCAGAGAAGTCTCGGCCTCCGACTCCGACTCGCTTAATGGGGAGAACCGGTTGAAAGTTTCTGTCGGCTGAATAAGCGACACCGGTTGAGCATTCCTACAGCGTTTCCCTCCAGAAGCCATGAGAAAGATGTCCGGCTGCGGGGACCGTGCGAGGGGGTTTATACTAACGTTACTATCTGTACTTACTGGTGGCACAGACGCTGTTTCATCCTTTCCTACACTGAAATTACCCTTGCCTAACGATCGCGTCTGAAGCTGGGCTTGCAGCACAGCTATCCTTGCCGTAAGGCGATCGTTCTCCTGTATATTATAAGTACAACGACTGCAATTAGAAGGCATCATGTTAATGTTACTTAGCTTCGGCTGTTTGAAGTCCTGACGAACCATGTCCAGATAAAACCTCCGGGGTGAAAAAGTTGAATGAAAAAAGTTGAGTGAGGGAAAAAGTAAAAATATACGGTAATGAAAAAGTAAAAAACCGTCAGGTATCAAAGTAAGATCGGCAACAAAAACGCACAGCAGCGTAAACAAGTCTGCAAGTTGTCCAGGAAGTCCAGGATCCAGTTGAGGAGGGAGGTGTTTAGTCCCAGGGTCCTTAGCTTAGTGATGAGCTTTGTGGGCACTATGGTGTTGAATGCTGAGCTGTAGTCAGTGAACAGCATTCTCACATAGGTGTTCCTTTTGTTCAGGTGGGAAAGGGCAGTGTGGAGTGTGATTGAGATTGCGTCATCTGTGGATATGTTGAGGCAGGATGCAAATTGGAGTGGGTATAGTGTTTCCGGGATGATGGTGTTGATGTGAGTCATGACCAGCCTTTCAAAGCACTTCATGGCTACCAACATGAGTGCTACGGGTCGGTTGTCTTTTAGGCAGGTTACTGTCACTTTCTTGGGCACAGGGACTATGGTGGTCTGCTTGAAACATGTAGGTATTACAGACTCGGTCAGGGAGAGGTTGAAAGTGTAAGTGAAGACACTTGCCAGTTGGTCAGCCCTGAGTACATGTCCTGGTAATTCGTCTGGCCTTGTGAATTTTGACCTGTTTAAAACCTCTTACATCTAGACGTTCCGCTAGCGGAACACCTGCTCCAATATCCAATGATAGGCGTAGCGCGAATAACACATTTCTCAAAAATACAAAAACTTCCATTTTTCAAACATATGACTATTTCACAGCATTTTAAAGACAAGACTCTCCTTTATCTAACCACACTGTCCGATTTCAAAAAGGCTTTACAGCGAAAGCAAAACATTAGATTATGTCAGCAGAGTACCTAGCCAGAAATAATCAGACACCCATTTTTCAAGCTAGCATATAATGTCACAAAAAACAAAACCACAGCTAAATGCAGCACTAACCTTTGATGATCTTCATCAGATGACACACCTAGGACATTATGTTATACAATACATGCATATTTTGTTCAATCAAGTTCATATTTATATCAAAAACCAGCTTTTTACATTAGCATGTGACGTTCAGAACTAGCATACCCCCCGCAAACCTCCGGTAAATTTACTAAATTACTCACGATAAACGTTCACAAAAAACATAACATTATTTTAAGAATTATAGATACAGAACTCCTTTGTGCAATCGAGGTGTCCGATTTTAAAATAGCTTTTCAGTGAAAGCACATTTTGCAATATTCTGAGTAGATAGCCCAGCCATCACGGCTAGCTATTTAGACACCCACCAAGTTTAGCCCTGACCAAACTCCGATTTACTATTACAAAAGTTTGATTACCTTTGGTGTTCTTCATCAGAATGCACTCCCAGGACTGCTACTTCAATAACAAATGTTGGTTTGGTTCAAAATAATCCATCGTTATATCCAAATAGCGGCGTTTTGTTCGTGCGTTCAAGACACTATCCGAAGTGTAAATCAGGGTTACGAGCATGGCGCAATTCGTGACAAAAAAATTCTAAATATTCCATTACCGTACTTCGAAGCATGTCAACCGCTGTTTAAAATCCATTTTTATGCCATTTTTCTCGTAAAAAAGCGATAATATTCCGACCGGGAATCTGCGTTTAGGTAAACAGAGGAAAGAAAACAAAGCTTTCGGTCGACGCGGGCACGAGCCTGAGTCTCACAGTACTGTAACCAGCCACTACCCAAACGCGCTACTTTTTTTCAGCCAGAGCCTGCAAAGCCACGATTCAGCTTTTTGCCGCCTTCTGAGAGCCTATGGCAGCCGTAGGAAGTGTCACGTAACAGCAGAGATCCTTTGTAATGGATAGAGATGGCAAAGAAGGCCAAGAAATGGTCAGACAGGGTACTTCCTGTACAGAATCTTCTCAGGTTTTGACCTGCCATTTGAGTTCTGTTATACTCACAGACACCATTCAAACAGTTTTAGAAACTTTGGAATGTTTTCTATCCAAAGCCAATAATTATATGCATATTCTAGTTACTGGGCAGGAGTAGTAACCAGATTACATCGGGTACGTTTTTTATCCAGCCGTGTCAATACTGCCCCCTAGCCCTAACAGGTTAACATCTGCTTCCGTGCCTTGCTCTTCTTCTCCGACTGCATCCCAACCCCAGGCATGTTCTATGCCTGAACCCATGCAGCTCGGGCGGACCCGTCTATCTCCAGAGGAGAAACAGCGGCGTATCGATACTAGGAGCTTTCTGTACTGTGGCCAGGTTAGCCACCTGGTCTCCACTTGTTCCCTGTGTCCAGTAAGAGGAGGCCCGGCCGTTATGGGGGAAATACTGTTGAGTCAAATCGCCGGCCCAAGTTCCCCCAGACCACTGTTTGAGGCCAACCTTGTGTGTCAGAGCCAGGCTTTTCCTCTCTGTTCTGATAGATTCAGCTACTAATGAGAGCTTTCTGGATCGAAGTGTTGTTAACCCCTGGTCGGGCTCCGTCCCCTATGCGGGACGGACATCCAGAGAAAAATCCTATCGCCATTAGCATAACAAAATTTAATATATATCTTTTTTTCAAATATAGGACTATGTTATATCGTTTTATAGATACACCTCTCCTGAATCGAACCACGTTGTCCGATTTTAAAAAGGCTTTACAGCAAAAGCAAAACATTAGATTATGTTAGAGGAGTATATCGTAAAAGTAGCCACATAGCCATTTTCCGACCAACCACATGCATCACAACCATAACCATCACAATCATAACCAAAAAACAGCTAAATGCAGCACTAACCTTTGACAATCTTCATCAGATGACACTCCTAGGACATCATGTTACACAATACATGCATTCTTTTGTTCGATAAAGTTCATATTTATATATAAAAACAGCATTTTACATCGGCGCGTAACGTTGACTAACTATTTTCCCTCAAATGCATCCGGTGAAAAAG
This sequence comes from Salmo salar, assembly GCF_965601325.2. Classification (NCBI taxonomy): domain Eukaryota; kingdom Metazoa; phylum Chordata; class Actinopteri; order Salmoniformes; family Salmonidae; genus Salmo; species Salmo salar. The sequence continues at coordinate 8,073,277 of NC_138311.1, forward strand.
CGCTACAATTTACTAAATTACTATTCGAAAACATTTTTAAAATGTAATATTGTCATTCTAAGATTTATAGATGAATATCTCTTGAAAGCACCTGTAATGCCAGATTTAAAAATAACTTTACTGGGTAATCACACTTTGCGATAAAAGGGGATGCGATACTCAGAAAAATAGGCTACCATTACAGGTCAGCGCCATCTTGGAACAATCACATATCAAATCTACTCTTCTATACTATTGTCAATAATCCCTTACCTTTGATTATCTTCATCAGAAAGCACTTCCAGGAATCCCAGGTCCACAACAAATGTATTTTCGTTCAAAAAAGTTAATCCTTTACGTCCCAATAGCTTCTTCTTGTTAGCGCGTTCTGAAGGCTGCTCCAAAACTTCCGTCGGCTGCGGGACTCCTCTTTCAATAAAATGCATTTTTTTTTTAAATGTAGGTTCGTTCAAACATGTCAAACGTTGTATAACATAATTCTTTAGGGACTTTTTCAACCAGAACTCCAATAAGATTCAAGGGGGACGATTGCATTGTCTTTCAAAACGTTTCGAAAGGGGAGGGTAGCCAGGGGCACCGGCGTCATAATGGTGATGGCCCTCCTCATGTGACCACTTTCCACAGCGTCTCATTCAGTCAGTTTTCACAGTAGGAGACTCAAACCACTTTGTAAAGACTGGAGACATCTAGTGGAAGCAATAGGAAGTGCTCAATGAACCATTGCTCACGGTGTGATTTATAGGCAAAGTGATGAAGTTGAGTCCGCAATTCAGAATTCCACATCCAGTTACGATCGGTCTCGGGGTTTTGACTGCCATATGAGTTCTGTTATACTCACAGACACCATTCAAACAGTTTTAGAAACTTTAGGGTGTTTTCTATCCACAAGTATTAATTATATGCATATCCTAGCTTCTGAGTTTGAGTAGGAGGCCGTTTAAAATGGGCACACATTTTTTTCAAAAATCGCTGTAGCGCCCCCTATCCTAGGCGACCGTCAAGAGGTCAACCAGTGGGGCCTGGACACCGTTCCACTTAACGCACCTCTCGATGCCAACGCTCTCAATGGTAAGCTTCTCTTCCGTGTCTGTGAGAACCATTCCAGTCATCCTGTGTCTCTCTGGTAATCACCTTGAAAAGATCAGTTTCCACATAATCAACAGTCCCAACTCTCCTCTGGTTCTGGGCCATCCATGGTTAAAACTACACAACCCACAGATTGACTGGACTACCGGGAGGATAACTACTTGGAGTACCTTTTGTCATTCCAATTGCCTACATTCTTCCCTTCCACCTGCCTTGTCTGTACCCCAGTCCATTCCAGTCTGTACCCCAGTCCATTCCTGTCTTCTGTTTCTCCTGAGTATCATGGTCTAGCCCCTGTGTTCAGTAAGCACCACACCCCATCTCTGCCGCCTCATCGGCCGTACGACTGCGCTTTCGAGCTTCAGCCTGGAGCTCCTCTCCCCAGTAGCAGGTTGTATAACCTCTCTTGCCCCGAGCAAGAGGCTATGGAGGAATACATCCAGAATTCCCTGGCTCTCGGACATGTCAGGCCTTCTTCCTCTCCGGGGGGAGCTGGATTTTTCTTTCTCAAGAAAAAGGATGGGTCATTGAGGCCGTGCATACACTTCCGTGGGTTGAATAGTATCAATGTCAGGAACAAGTATCCCTTGCCACTCATCAGTTCTGCTTTTGTCTAGCTCCATGGTGCCATGGTGTTCACTAAACTCGACCTCCGGAATGCCTTCCACCTTGTCCACATCAGAGAGGGGGATGAGTGGAAAACGGCATTCAACACACCCCTTGGACACTGAGTATTTGGTCATGCCGTTTGGTCTCACTAATGTTTTTCAGAGCCTGGTGAATGATGTTTTGAGGGATGTTATTGGATGCTTTGTTTTTGTCTGTGGATGACATTCGTATTTTTTTAAAGAACCTTGATGCACACAAGCAACACGTTCACCAAGTCCTCCAATGGCTGTTGGATAACTTTTTGTTAAGGCTGAGAAATGTGAGTTTCATGTTTCCTCTGAGTCCTTTTTGGGTTACATTATTGCACAAGGACAGCTACAAATGGACCCTGCCAAGGTTAGAGAAGTCACAGAGTGGCCTGTATCCGCTAATCTGAAGCAGCTACAGCGTGTTCTGGGGTTTGCCAATTTTTACAGACATTTCATCTGTAACTACAGTTGTTGTGCAGCTACTCTCACCACCACCTCCACTCCGTTCCACTGGTCCCCCAAGGCAGAGGCACCGTTCCAGAAACTCAAGCATCGCTTCACTTCCGCTCCAATCCTTACCCAGCCAGACCCAGAACTCCAGTTCGTCCTCGAGGTGGACACTTTCGACACCAGGATAGGTGCTGTCCTGTCTCAATGTTCACCCTCTGATCAGAAGCTCCATCCATGTGCCTTGTCCCGCAAGCTCTCACCTGCAGAGACATTTTGACATAGGTAACCGGGAACTTCTGGCCTTGAAGCTGGCTCTTGAGGAGTGGCGTCACTGGTTAGAGGGCTCGGTTCTCCCCTTCAATGTATGGATGGATCATAAAAACCTATCCTTCATCCAGACCGCCAAAAGTCTGAACTCTCGGCAGGCCAGGTGGACATTGTTTTTCGGAAGATTTAACTTCACACTCACTTATCACCCCGGATCTAAGAATACTAAGCCTGACGCCCTCTCCCATCAGTTCACCGCAGACAACACCGGTTCCGAGCCAGAAACCATTATGCCATCCTCCTACATTGTTGCCGCTGTCACCTGGGAGATCGAGTCTCGTGTTCTCCAGGCTCAGCAGAACCATCCTGACCCAGGTAACGGTCCTAGTAAGGCTCTGTTTGTGCCAGATTCAGTTCGCTCTGAAGTTCTTCAGTGGCCCATTCTACTCACCTCACCTGTCACCCTGGCATGAACCGGACTGTCGTCTTCCTGCGTCAGCGATTTTGGTGGCCCACCATGGAGAAAGACGTTCGGGAATTCATCTCAACCTGCTCGGTCTGTGTCCGGAATAAAACATCCACCAAACCTATGTCCGGTCTGCTTTGTCCTCTTCCCATACCCAGTAGCCCCGGTCACCCATAGCTCTTGACTTCGTTACTGGCCGTCCTCAATCTAATGGTAACTCAGTCACCCTCACTATTATTGACAGATTTTCCAAAGCAGCTCACTTCATTCCCCTCTCCAAGCTTCCTTCCTCCACTGCATGGCATCCGTATTGACATTGTTTCTGACAGGGAACCCCAGTTTACTTACATTTACATTTTAGTCATTTAGCAGATGCTCTTATCCAGAGCGACTTACAGTAGTGAATGCATACATTTCATACATTTATTTCTCCGTACTGGTCCCCTGTGGGAATCGAACCCACAACCCTGGTGTTGCAAACACCATGCTCTACCAACTGAGCCACACGGGACCACACATCAGTTGGTCCCGTGTATGGAGGTATGGAGAGCCTTCTGCACAGCACTTGGTATTAATGTTAGCCTTTCATCTGGATATCACCCCCAGACCAACGGCCAGACCGAGCGGGCCAACCAGGAGTTGGAGACTGCCCTACACTGTGTGACTTCAGCTAACCCTTCCTCCTGGAGTGCCCAGTTACCCTGGGTGGAATATGCCCACAATACCCTCATCAATGCCTCGTCAGTTATGTCACCCTTTGAGTGTTCCCTGGGTTACCAACCCCCCTTGTTCCCTGCCCAAGAGGTCAAGGTAGCGGTGCCCTCGGTCCAGGACCACATGCGCCATTGTCATCGCACCTGGAGGAGGGCCCGGGCTGCTCTTCGTGCCTCCACCAGGACCCAATCTCAAGCTAACCGTCGCCGTGCTTCAGCTCCAGTCTATACATCAGGCCAAAGGGTATGGCTCTCGTCTAAGGACTTGTCCTTGAAAATGGCTTCCAGAAAACTAGTTCCCCGATTCATTGGTCCATTTGCGATTGATCATGTCATTAACCAATCTTCTGTGCATCTGAAACTCCAAGACTCTCTGAAAATCCACCCTACTCCATGTTTCTTTGATTAATAACCCAGTCTGCTCCTGTCCCCCCCTGCAGCTGCTCCTCCACCCCCTCGGCTCATTGATGACCATCCTGCCTATACCGTCCGGCGGCTTTTGGATGTACGCCGTCAGGGTCGCGGTTGGCAGTATCTAGTGGACTGGGAGGGACACAGGCCAAAGGAGCACAGCTGGGTGCCCCGTCACATTCTGGACCCATCCCTCCTACAGGATTTCCATACCTCACACCCTGACAAGCCGGGTCGTGTGCGAGGTGGCACCCGTAGTCCTGTCACTTCCACTCTGCCGGATCGTAATCTCTGTTCAGTCAGTCATGCTTCCAGCTATTTATTATTTAATCTTACATCTAGACGTTCCGCTAGCGGAACACCACTCCAATATCCAATGATAGGTGTGGCGCGAATTACAAATTCCTCAAAAATCCCAAAACGTCAATTTTTCAAACATATGACTATTTTACACCATTTTAAAGACAAGACTCTCCTTTATCTAACCACACTGTCCGATATCAAAAAGGCTTTACAGCGAAAGCAAAACATTAGATTATGTCAGCAGAGTACCCAGCCAGAAATAATCAGACACCCATTTTTCAAGCTAGCATATAATGTCACAAAAAACAAAACCACAGCTAAATGCAGCACTAACCTTTGATGATCTTCATCAGATGACACTCCTAGGACATTATGTTATACAATACATGCATGTTTTGTTCAATCAAGTTCATATTTATATCAAAAAACAGCTTTTTACATTAGCATGTGACGTTCAGAACTAGCATTCCCACCGAACACTTCCGGTAAATTTACTAAATTACTCACGATAAACGTTCACAAAAAACATAACAATTATTTTAAGAATTATAGATACAGAACTCCTTTATGCAATCGCTATGTCCGATTTTAAAATAGCTTTTCGGTGAAAGCACATTTTGCAATATTCTGAGTAGATAGCCTGGCCATCATGGTTAGCTATTTTGACACCCACCAAGTTTGGTACTCTCCAAACTCCGATTTACTATAAGAAAAATTGGATTACCTTTGCTGTTCTTCGTCAGAATGCACTCCCAGGACTTCTACTTCAATAACAAATGTTGGTTTGGTTCAAAATAATCCATAGTTATATCAAAATAGCGGCGTTTTGTTCGTGTTACCGTACTTCGAAGCATGTCAACCGCTGTTTAAAATCCATTTTTATGCCATTTTTCTCGTAAAAAAGCGATAATATCCCGACCGGGAATCTGCGTTTAGGTAAACAGAGGAAAGAAAACAAAGCATTCGGTCGACGCGGGCACACGCCTGAGTCTCACAGTACTGTAACAAGCCACTACCCAAACGCGCTACTTTTTTTCAGCCAGAGCCTGCAATGCCACAATTCAGCTTTTTGCCGCCTTCTGAGAGCCCATGGGAGCCGTAGGAAGTGTCACGTAACAGCAGAGATCATTTGTAATGGATAGAGATAATCAAGAAGGGGAAGAAATTGTCAGACAGGCCACTTCCTGCATGGAATCTTCTCAGGTTTTGGCCTGCCATATGAGTTCTGTTATACTCACAGACACCATTCAAACAGTTTTAGAAACTTTAGGGTGTTTTCTATCCAAAGCCAATAATTATATGCATATTCTAGTTACTGGGCAGGAGTAGTAACCAGATTAAATCGGGTATGTTTTTTATCCAGCCGTGTCAATACTGCCCCCTAGCCCTAACAGGTTAACATCTGCTTCCGTGCCTTGCTCTTCTTCTCCGACTGCATCCCAACCCCAGGCATGTTCTAAGCCTGAACCCATGCAATGGATCAATGGAAACAGGATGCACCTGAGCTCAGTTTCAAGTATAATAGCAAAGGCTCTGAATACTTATGTAAAAAACATATTATTTTAATACATTTTCATATATTTCTAAAAATCTGTTTTCGCTTTGTCATTATTGGGTATTGTGTGTAGATTGTTGAGGATTTTTTTAAATCAATTTTAGAATAAGGCTGTACGTAACAAAATGTTGAAAAAGTCAAGGGGCCTGAATACTTTCCGAAGGCATTGTATGTGTCCAAAAAAACACGAATATCTGTGGAGCTTTCTTTTATCTCCTAGATATAGGACAGATACTTCAAAACCGTATTCCTTATAATTTATTGTTTGCTATGTATGAAGGTGTTATGAAAAGATGATCCAGTTCTAGTCTCTAGAGAGGAAAACTATGAAGACAGACACATATATAATAGTCAGTTCTGTCAAATTGTAATATAATATAGCCTGTTTATTTGTGATGTTGTCTGTCCTCAGATATGGAGAGCTGTGAAAGCCTGTCTGCAGATGACGAGGTCCCAGTGAATGTCCCAAGAGTCTGTTGGCACATCCTTGTATGCCATGGGTTGTATGTGTACTTATGTTAGCAAATTTTGTATATAACAATACAGTTGAAAGTCAAACAATGTAGGCTACAAACGTATTACAACTGGAGCAGGCCAATCCTGCTCCTGCAGGCATGCTGGATGTGTAGGCTTCTGTTCCAGCCCAGCACTAACACACCAGCCCAGCAGTCAATGTATCAAACCTAATGAGTTGATAATAATGTGTATAATTGCATGGCTGGAATAGAAGTCTGCTCACCAAGTATGTCAGGGAGTGGAGCAAGGTTGGCCACCTCTGGTATGGACAATTATTTGTTGACCAGAAATGATGCTTTAGTAATAATAGCCTACTTACTAATATGTCTAACATTTTCAAGCGAGTTAGCTTATTTGTACATTTAGAAATTACACTGAGTGTACGTCGGGGCATGGACATAGTTGTGTCAAGTTGGCTGGATGTCATTTGGGTAGTGAATCATTCTTGAAACACACAGGAAACTGTTGAGCGTGAAAAACCCAACAGCATTACAGTTCTTGACACATTCAAACCGATGCACCTGGCACCTAATACCATTACCCATTCAAAGGCACTTAAATCTTTTGTCTTGGCCATTCACCCTCTGAATAGCACACACACAACCCATGTCTCAATTGTCTCAAGGCTTACAAATCCTTCTTTAACCTGTCTCCTCCCCTTCATCACCCCTTCACACTGATTGAAGTGGATTTAACAGGTGACATCAATACGGGATCATAGCTTTCACCTGGACTCACCTAGTCAGTCTGTCATGGAAAGAGCAGATGTTCCTAATGTTTTGTACACTCAGTGTATATGTTGATTCATACAATAGAGATTTATTGAAGTGAAGTGCTTCAACTTCTTTGAATAGTTAACCTCTCTGGGCTAGGCGGGACGAATTCGTCCCACCTACGTAACAGCCACTGGCAGCCTGTGGCGCGATTTTCAAAACCTTAAAAATCCTATTACTTCAATTTCTCAAACATATGACTATTTTACAGCTATTTAAAGACAAGACTCTCGTTAATCTAACCACACTGTCCGATTTCAAAAAGGCATATAATGTCACCAAAACCCAGAAGACAGCTAAATGCAGCACTCACCTTTGATGATCTTCATCAGATGACAACCCTAGGACATTATGTTATACAATACATGCATGTTTTGTTCAATCAAGTTCATATATATATCAAAAACCAGCTTTTTACATTAGCATGTGACGTTCAGAACTAGCATACCCCCCGCAAACTTCTGGGGAATTCGCTAACATTTTACTAAATTACTCACGATAAACGTTCACAAAAAGCATAACAATTATTTTAAGAATTATAGATACAGACCTCCTCTATGCACTCGATATGTCCGATTTTAAAATAGCTTTTTGGTGAAAGCACATTTTGCAATATTCTAAGTACATAGCCCAGGCATCACGGGCTCGCTATTTAGACACCCGGCAAGTTTAGCACTCACCATAATCATATTTACTATTATAAAAGTTTGATTACCTTTTGTTGTCTTCGTCAGGATGCACACCCAGGACTGCTACTTCAATAACAAATGTTGGTTTGGTCCAAAATAATCCATCGTTATATCCGAATAGCGGCGTTTTGTTCGTGCGTTCCAGACACTATCCGAAATAGTAAAGAAGTGTCGCGCGCATGGCGCAATTCGTGACAATAAAATTCTAAATATTCCATTACCGTACTTCGAAGCATGTCAACCGCTGTTTAAAATCAATTTTTACGACATTTTTCTCGTAGAAAAGCGATAATATTCCGACAGGGAATCTCCTTTTCGGCAAACAGAGGAAAAAATCCCAAAGGCGGGGGCGGTCGGGTCACGAGCATAAGCCCAGTGTCCCTTGATCGGCCACTTGAGAAAGGGGATAATGTGTTTCAGCCTGGGGCTGGAATGACGACATTCTGTTTTTTCCCGGGCTCTGAGCGCCTATGGACGACGTGGGAAGTGTCACGTTAGAGCAGAGATCCTTAGTAAATGATAGAGATGGAAAAGAAGTTCAAGAAATGGTCAGACAGGCCACTTCCTGTAAAGGAATCTCTCAGGTTTTGACCTGCCATTTGAGTTCTGTTATACTCACAGACACCATTCAAACAGTTTTAGAAAATTTAGGGTGTTTTCTATCCATATGTAATAAGTATATGCATATTCTAGTTACTGGGTAGGAGTGGTAACCAGATTAAATCGGGTATGTTTTTTATCCAGCCGTGTCAATACTGCCCCCTATCCTAAACAGGTTAACTTAAAAATATGATTCAAGATGAACTAGTCTCAATGTTCATTAACCCATAAGAGTCTAAGCCCTGTCTAAGCTGGGGGGGGTTCTCCTGAATTATATGTACTTTTTTAAAGAAGGTTATACCAAGGATCATTTAGCTATTTGATTTTGAATGTTAAGACCCCGTGATGTATCGAAAAAATCTATTAACAATTATTTGCTGAAAAAACATTTTTGACCTTATTGTTACCCATACAAACGCATTGAATAACATATTGACTACATGGAACAACAGATAGTCTCCCCAAAAAGTCTAAAGGAAGTTTGTTCTATTAAAGTGTCTGTCCTATATCAGAGCGTTTTAAGAAAGATCAGGAAACATTTGTTATTTCTTTTTACATGAATTTAACCCTTTTTTGCCACTAAACTGTCCATATATAGTGTATCTTCCCTTCACTTCCCTTGAGTGCTTTCCGTCATCATATTGGATGACGTTGTGGCCGTCATGGTACTGTAGGCCTACACTTGTTTTCAGCCAGGATCAGGAGGTTATTCCAGTCTTTACTGTCCACGTCTTGAGTGACAGATGCCAATAGCTTTGGAGTGAACTCTTGCATCAGTGCCCACTGACTAGCATTATCTCCCTCGCCTCCTAACCTGTATTAGCACATTTCTGCACAGGGGTGGTCCTCATGCTGTGGTTTGGGAATATAGTCGTTCCTGCTGTCTTGCAAATGCGTGGCAACATTGTGACAACATAGTCTGCAGTGTACCATTGGGTGAAGGTAAAAGGCAGTGGCATTCTCTGGGCATTTTGTGAGGTACATGTACTTCTTCAGGGATGACACTGGGCAGAGTAGTTACTCTGGTGATTTTCCACTGAACTATCCAATTAAGGTAGCCCAAAAATGCATAATCAGAGGTTGTAGTAATATAATGAATGCCATTTAGCAGATGCTTTTATCCCAAACGAATTACAGTCAAGCATACATTGTTTGTATGGATGGCCCCAGCGGGAATCAATTCCATGATCCTGGCATTGCAAGCACCATGATCTACCAACTGTAAATGCAGTAGCTTGCATCAGGAATCAGTTGAGACGGATGGGTCATTGATTAACCTGTTGAGCCCAGCCCAGAGCCCAAGGTAGCTGCTCACACTTTGTTATGCACACTGCCATAAAACTCTCAGAGAACAAGGTTTAACTCATCCTTGGTGATGCTTTCGAAGTCGACTGTTTTGAAGTGCAGTCGACGTCATCATGTAAGTCTTGTTCACCTTATTGTGACTCCTTTCCAAATTGTCCAGTTCGTGTTATCATTAGAACTTTTCTTCCAAACCTTAAAATGTGGGTAATATTGTGGGTAAGACAGACACTTGTAAATGCTCTTGAAGCATTTACAACAGGCCTGCCCAAACCTCTTCCTGGAGATCTACTGTCCTGTAGGTTTTCAGTCCAACCCTAATTTAGCATATCTGATTCAGCTAGTTAAGGTCTTGTTGAGCAGCTAATTAGTAGAATCAGGTGTGTTAAATTAGGTTTGAACTGAAAACCCACAGGACGGTAGATCTCCAGGAAGAGGGTTGGGCAGCCCTGATTTACAAGATATATTCTTCAAGAGTCAATTGGTATGTATCATTTTTTAAATTATCATTGAACATCAGTACTTGTTTAGATTGTTCATTGTTTTGACACCTAAGATTTTGGAATTATCCCACACCTATGCATGGTCCTTGTGAGTGTGGTCAACCCCTGCTACACCACACAATAATCTAAATTGAACGTAAAACTCACTCTTCACTTCACACGGAGAGCATTTACAGTGGCAGCCACTTATTCTGCATATCTACAATGATGATTATTATCAGTATCTCTAATCTCCTCTTTTCTAGATTTTGGTGAATTACAAGAAAACATAAAGAAGCTTCAACATGGAGGTGTCTTAAAGATTTTTTTAGAGCCCAGAGAAGACTGTCCTTCTCCTTAGGTTTTATTGCAAGGTCTCAAGTAAGCTAAGCAGTCTGCCCTGAACCAGCCATCTAAAGCTATCTTTAGCCCATGCAAGCAAGTGAATGGAAGAGCCCAACTTATCTTCACTGCTGTCATCAAGGCTGATGGTATTTTTAGGGGACAGCAGCAGCTGCAAAAGCATTTAACGTTCTTCCACGAACAATGACACTCGGGGTGTCTCAGGGTTGAACGCCACAGAGATTGGGGGACCGTTCTGGAGTGTAGAAAGTGCGCTGAGGGGGAAATACTCAAATTCTCTTTACCTTTCTTGGATGGGTCTGGCACAGGCCCGTCAATATGTACTAAAAGATCACTTGGAAACTGTGAAAACAAAGCTCCACATTGGTTGATATTTGAGAGAAAGAACCCCAACCGGATTACAGTTGGTGTCGGGGAAAGAATCGACCAGTAAGTGACATTACTCAGCAGTTTGGAGGCGGAGAATATAGCCTCGGTGGCTTGAAGAAGAGTGCCAGTGCGGAATGTATGTTGACGGTCGCTCCTTGGGACCAAAGAGAGGTAGGTCATGTGAGGAGTACGTAGTGCAGATTCACTGGGGGCAAGGGTCCTTCCAATTAAACCAGATGAGTAAACACAAAGGTTAATCTCCTCTTAAACCCCCAGGGGGAATATTGAGACCACTTTAAATGTATTGTCCTCAATCATTTTTGTGGAACAGGTGGCTAACAGGGAAATAATTACTAGCACCTGCCATTTGAGGTGATAGAGTGGATATTACGAGTTCTAACTGATAAAAAGGGTTTTCAGCATATTGACGTGGCACAGGTTCGGGAAGAGAGAAAGGGTTGAAAGAGTGACAGAATAGCTCTTATTTTAGAGGTAAACCAGACTACTAAACATTGTCAAATTGGTTTCTAGTTATAAGATTTAAGATTCAGTACATGTATCACCATATACTACTCTTATTATATGTGCTTATGACTGTGTGTGTGTTACATGTGTGTGTGCGCACTGTGGCCCATGCAGTAAACTGGTGGACGCATGACAAACATGGCTCGGAAGCATTCTAGATTTGGCTCACCTTCCTTGAGACCCTATCCATGCATCAGAGTGGACAGAAAGCAAACATACACATTGAGCTTAAAGTGAATAAAGTCATAGCCTGATGGCTCCAATGTCTATCAGGGCAAACCATCAACTGCTTCTACCAAAATTGAGAAGCCAAAAAGATGTACAATTGAGAGGACCAAGATGGTCAATGTGCCATAACACTGTGAAGATAATTTATTTATGCTAGGGAATTGTTAATCCCTGCATTCTATTTATTTTGGAAAATGACAGAGAAAACCAATTTTAACAATGATATTTGGAGTATGAATTCTTGAATAAGAGTGCCAACAATGGGTGTGATGAAGGCTTAGCATATTTTGACTGTAAGTTCTCTAGGGGTGTGAGCACTGTGAGTTAGATCTGCGTTTGTGTGAGCACACGGGTTCCAGGGTGTGCTTTGTGATACCTGACACAGGCTCTCTCATAGGTCTTTATTTAGGGCATACTATATTAAGCACTTTCCCATTGAAATACAGCACCAGCTGTGCTGGCTATATGTTGTGGTGGCTGCTGTTGCAATAGGACTAAAGTAAAGGCTGTTCACCCCTGAATGGCTAACTTGCGCTTCTGTATCACACACCCCCCTGTAATTCAATTAACACTAATAGTAATGCCACCTAATCACCCAAAACACATCATGGATACTAAATGGTGCAATGTTTTAATGATAAGTATTTTCTACACACACATTTTAGTGCTATAAGCTGTTATGCAGTCTCCATGCAGTACCCTGAGACAATATATTCTATTCTGAACTAGAGTAGTTGTCCAAGTTCTTACGCTGTATTGTCCTTTTAGTAACATTTTACGTAAAAAACTAAAATTGATTAAATAAATAAAAATCCTCAGCAATCTACACACAATACCCCATAATGACAAAGTGAAAACAGTTTTTTAGAAATGTTTGCAAACGTATTTACATAAGTATTCAGCCCCTTTGCTATGAGACTCAAAATTGAGCTCAGGTGCATCCTGTTTCCATTGATCATCCTTGATGTTTCTACAACTTGATTGGAGTCCACCTGTGGTAAATTCAATTCATTGGAGATCACTTGGAAAGGCACACACCAGTCTATATAAGGTCCCACAGTTGACAGTACATGTCAAAACAAAAACCAAGCCATGAAGTCGAAGGAATTGTCCGTAGAGCTCCGAGACAGGATTGTGTCGAGGCACAGATCTTGGGAAGGGTACCAAAAAATGTCTGCAGCATTGAAGGTCCCCAAGAACACAGTGGCCTCCATCATTTTTAAATGGAAGACGTTTGGAACCACCAAGACCTTTCCTAGAGCTGGCTGCCCGGCTAAACTGAGCAATCGTGGGAGAAGGACCTTGCTCAGGGGGGTGACCAAGAACCTAATGGTCACTCTGACAGAGCTCTAGAGATCCTCTGTAAAGATGGAAGAACCTTCCAGAAGGACAACCATCTCTACAGCACTCCACCAATCAGGAATTTACGGTTGAGTGGCCAGATGGAAGCCACTCCTCAGTTAAAGGCACATGATAGCCCACTTGGAGTTTGCCAAAAGGAACCTAAAGACTCTCAGAGCATGAGAAACAAGATTATCTGGTCTGATGAAACCAAGATTGAACTCTTTGGCCTGAATGCCAAGCGTCATGTCTGGAGGAAACCTGGCATCATCCCTACGGTGAAGCATGGTGGTGGCAGCATCATGCTGTGGAGATGTTTTTCAGCGGCACGGACTGCAAGACTAGTCAGGATCGAGGCAAAGTACAGAGAGATCCTTAATGAAAACCTGCTCCAGAGCGCTCAGTACCTCAGACTGGAGCGAAGGTTCACCTTCCAACAGGACAACGACCCTAAGCACACAGCCAAAACAGCGTAGGAGTGGCTTCAGGACAAGTCTCTGAATGTCCTTGAGTGGCCCAGCCAGAGCCTGGACTTGAACCCGATCGAACATCTCTGGAGAGACCTGAAAATAGCTGTGCAGCAACCGGTTTTTGCTTTGTCATTATGAAGTGTTGTGTGTAGATTGATTATGAAAAAAAACTATTCCTCTTCAGCATCTGATCCCGTTTGCGGGATCAAAATCCAGCGAAAAATCATATCGCCAATTAGCATTAAAAAAATATCATTTTTTTTTTTTTTTAAATATATATATATTTTTTTTTTATAGATACACCTCTCCTGAATCGACCCACGTCGTCCGATTTCAAAAAGGTTTTACAGGAAAAGCAAATCATTAGATTATATTAGATGAGTCCATCGTAAAAAGCAGCTTCATAGCCATTTTCCGACCAACCACTTGCATCACATATAATCAATAAACAGCTAAATGCAGCACTAACCTTTTACAAACTTCATCAGATGGCACCCCTAGGACATCATGTTATACAATGCATGCATTCTTTTGTTCAATAAAGGTCATATTTATATATAAAAACAGCATTTTACATCTCTGTCTGACGTTGACTACCTAATTTCCCCTCAAAAGCGTCCCGGTAAACAATGCTACATTTCAATAAATTGCTATACTATAACGATTTTTTAAATGTATATTGTCAATCTAACATTTATAGATGAATATCTCTTGAGAACACCCGTCATACCAGATTTTAAATTAACTTTACTGGGTAATCACACTTTGCGATAAAAGGAGATGCGATACTCAGAAAATGAGCTAATATACAGAGCTCGGCGCCATCTTGGACGCAACAGCATGAACCATCTCATCTTCTATAATATTGTCAATAATCGCCTACCTTTAGTTGTCTTCATCAGAAAGCATCCCAGGTCCACAACAGATGTATTTTCGGTCAAAAAGTCCATACTTCACGTTCCATTAGCCTGATGTTGGTAGCGCGTCCTATGGCTCTCTCCAAGCGCAGCTCTGAAGTTCATAATAAAAGCAATCCTCGCGCATGTAGGTTCGTTCAAACATGTCAAACGTTGTATAAAATAAATCTTCAGGGCCTCTAACACCAAGAGAGCCAATAAGATTCGAGGGGGATGATGTCATGGCCTTTAAAACCGTTTCCAAAGGTGGGGGCAGACATGGCCGCCGGCGTCATAATGGTGATGGCCCATCCCCTGTGACCAATTTCAAACTCGTGTCATTCACTGAGTTTTGACTCTATAAGGCTCAAACCACTGTGAAAGGACTGGCGACATCTAGTGGAAGCAATAGGAAGTGCTCACTGAACCATGGTTAACGGTGTGATTAATAAGGAAAGATGAGAAGTCAAGTCCACAATTCAGAATTCCACTTCTTGTTTCAATCGGTCTCGGGGTTTTGACTGCCATTTGAGTTCTGTTATACTCACAGACACCATTCAAACAGTTTTAGAAACTTTAGAGTGTTTTCTATCCATATATAATAAGTATATGCATGCCCTATCTTCTGAGTTTGATTAGTAGGCCGTTGAAAATGGGAACGATTTTTTTTCAAAATGCGCTGTGGCGCCCCCTATCCTAGGGTATCCTCAAGAGTTAATCAATTTTAGAACAAGGCTGTAATGTAACAAAATTTGGAAAAAGTGAAGGGGTCTGAATACTTTCCGAATGCACTGTATATTCTTTTATTACCTGTTATAACATTGAGCCATTATACTTTCTTATAATTTTATTGTCTTACTATGTAATGTATAATCATGTAGTTGTATAGTCACAATCATATAGGAAGTAAGGCATAAGTAGTTCATATGCTTATGACACATCTTACAATGCATTTTTACTGCAGTATTATGGCAAATAGCTACCATACTGTCCTTTCTGTCATATTTTGTCACCCACTGAAATGCCATAATACAGATAATTGATCCTACAACGCCTGTGAGCAGCTAAATGTTTACAAATGCATAATTATCAGTGGCCTAGGGTGGTCTAGTGGTCTAAGCCCCTGCCTCTGGAACACGTATATACTGCTGCAGCACGGGTTTGAATTAGGCCAACTACTATTTCAGCAACTCTCTCTTCTAAATTTCTTCTCTATTCAATAAACTATATATATATATATATATAGTATATATATATATATATATATATATATATATATATATATATATATATATATATATATATATATATATATATATATATATATATATATATATATATATATATATATATATATATATATATAGTTGAGGAATGGGTCTGCCTCACTCCTTATAAATGCGTAATTATTAGAATAGTTCAATGTTCCTGATTTAGCCTTCATATTTGAATAAATTCCAAGGCGCTCTTAACATTTTTGAAAATGAAAATTACTTTATTAACATGGGCATACCCAGAGAATGAATCAAAACACATTTGAAGAGTCAATTCCTCGTTATTTCTTTGTTCATTCCAGCTCCATTCCATCTTCAAAAGCAAATGATCAGATTGCAGCAACACACATAGACACAGGATGTAGGGGTGCTGAAGTTGCTGCAGCCCCCCCTGAAATATTTGAATAAAAACAAATCTTAATAAATAAAAAAGTGCACTGGTCCTGTATTAGCGGACCGATATAGCTGTCTGTAACGAGGGCAAAAACATATTTCTGCAGGTATGTCAACACATTGTCTGCCAGGTATTGCACAATGTATCTTTCTGTTTGTTTTATTTTAGAACCTTATACAGTTCAGAAGTGGGCAGCCCGACTCCTGTGAGGGAGCAACTGCATGCTGGTGGCCTGCCTATGGTGAGGTGAGGCTGGCAAACTAGCAGAGATGGATGTGTTTGGTGGTGCCCCACGTTTCCTGGCCTACCCTCGCCCCGTAGTAGTGCAGAGTGGCACTGACGCCGTCCTGAAGTGTCAGATCGGCGGGGACCCCAGGCCAGCGGTCATCTGGGAGCGAAACAACGAACAGATCCACCCAGAGGGTCGCTACCGTTTCTTCGAGGATGGAAATGTCTACAATCTCATAATTTCATCGGTGACCACAGAGGATAGCGGCCAGTACACATGCAAGGCCAAGAACAGCATCGGGGAAACATATGCCGCGGCGACCCTGAAGGTGGAGGGCGAGGCCCAAGAGATGGAGCTCCGGGAGGAGAACAAGCCTCGTTTCCTGATCAAGCCCCTCTCCACCCGGGTGGGCCGCGGCGAAGACGCCGTCTTCTCCTGTAAGCTGTGGGGAAACCCGCGGCCAGAGGTGGTCTGGGAAAAGGACGGGAGAAAACTCAACGAGATCTTTGAGAGTACACATTTCAATGTGGGCTACCAGGACGGGGGATGGTTCCAGCTTAAAATCTTCAAGACTCGTGCACCTGACGGTGGAGTGTACACATGCAAGGCCAGAAATGAGTTTGGAGAGGGGTTGGCTGGAGCCGTTTTGCTCGTCGATGCAGGCCCGGGTCACGAGGAAGAGGGAAACCGCAACGGTTACACAAACGGCCACTGGAAAGGTCATCAAGGCAAACAGAGGAGTGGTAGGCAGCTGACCACACGGCTCAAAGACGACCCAGTGACCCACCAAGCCAAGCAAGTGAAAATGTTTGCCGTGACAGAGGGCAAGCATGCCAAATTCCGCTGCTTTGTGACTGGGAAGCCCAAACCAGAAATAATATGGAGGAAAGACGGCAGGCTGATCATGTCCGGAAGACGGTACCTGTTATATGAAGACAGGGAGGGTTACTTCACACTTAAAGTGCTGTATTGTAAGCAACAGGACAACGGGGTTTATGTTTGCGCTGCATCCAACACTGCAGGTCAAACCCTCAGTGCTGTACATCTCTCTGTGAAAGGTAAGTCAAACTGGTATTTGTCCATTGCTACAGAGTTGGCTGTTAACATACTTCAGTAGAGAACTAGAATGACTTTCATGGAACAATATAACATGTATAAAAACATAACTCCATCCAGGTGTGTACATCTCCCCTTGACTTAATACCATATATAAGCCTTTTAACAGGTAATCAGCATTGCTAAATGAATACGTTAACAAGTCAATTAGCTGCATATGGCAGTGTAATCAGTAGCCAAATGATTTGGCTCCTGCAAAGCAATTCAAACCCTAATCCACCAGAGGATTAATGATACGTCTTAATTATCTGAAATTTGAACAGAGATATTTCAAAGTACCTGACCTGGCCAAGCTCATCGACATGAAGTGGATTCCAACCGGTCCAATGTCTGCAAAGTCACTTAGGTTTTTAAAGGTCTGGGGGGGGGGTCCATGTGATCGAAGTCTCTAGAGGTGGGATCATGTTTCGCACATGGCGCAGAGAAAAGCACTGGTGGCAACATTGTATTGGAGCTAGGGCAGGCTAGAAAGCAACATTGTGTTAGAGCTATGGCAGGCTAGAAAGCAACATTGTGTTAGAGCTATGGCAGGCTAGAAAGTATATGTTTACACAATGCTATCCTGGTAATGCAGATGGGAGTTTAAATAGGTGAATTTGTTAAGAGTCTTTCCTCAATTATTGGATCATCAAGCTTTTTATGGGTTGGATAAGTATATAGTCAGCTAAATACACACATAATTCAAAGAGCAGTTCACATTCTTTCATTTATAACTGGTACTGTCTGATGGTGTCAGTTACAAACAGTTTATTGCCAATCCAACGCCCCAATGTGTTAATGGTCTTTCCACATCAACTGAATGAAGCCACTTGTCTCATATGATTCTTCTTAACTTGTTTGCTATATTGGTATTTACTATGAAATATATTTCAATTTACAGATTATAACATAGTTCTAGACCAAGGACACAGATCAAGTGCAGTTGCCAGCTATTTTTGGAATTTCACATGGACAGTATTTACACGAACAGTAGTGAGTGTTGTCTGAATTGAACAGGAGTTATTCCTAGTGTAAACCAGCACTGTATAAAGTAACATCTTTACCATGTTTTAAAACTGCAATTCAAAGATTTAAACCAATAGAATAAATACAAATGAACATGATTTTCCACTGGCTATAGTCAAGACGGTTTTGGGGTAACATGTCTAAAACACCACATTATTGTGCAATAAAGTGATTTATCAAAAAATAACTAGTCTTGCTAAGTCAGTAGACTTTGTTCTGTCACAGCTACCTCTTTACAATGTTATACTGCTGTATTAGCTTTGAGGCCAGACATCTCTGATAAAAGGAACATATGAATTCCTTGTATGAGTAATTTTTTTATTTTACCATGTCCTTCGAATGAGTCCTACGTAGGTGGCCATTAACCCATTTAATGGTATCCCTCCGTCTCCTTAATGTCAGAGCCGCCTGTGCGGTTTAAGCAGCCCCTCATTGATCTGGAGGTGTGGGAACGGGACCTGGCTGTTCTGGAGTGTGAGGTTCCTGAGGACTCTGTTCCCATCACATGGTATTTGGAGGACAGGCGGCTACAGCCAGGGGCCAAATATGGGATGGAAGAGTGGGGAACAAAACGACGACTAACTATTCGTGACATCGGAGTCGACGACGATGGGATTTATCTTTGCGAGATGGCGGATGGGGGGAGGAGCATTGCTGAGGTGGCAGTTAAAGGTAAATTCTCTACATCTACTGTATTTATATATAATATACACAGTATCTGGACTGATACACACAGCTATTGATGTCCTTACAATTTACTCTGTCCCCTTGTAGGCACAATCGTGCGTAAGCTTCCACGTAAGGTGGATGTTTTGGAGGGGGAAAATGCTGCCTTCTGTGTTGAAGTGGAGGAGGAGGAAATGGACATACACTGGTACAAAGAGGGGACGGAGCTGCGTGAGACTCATCAGACCATCCTGAAGTCCTTTGGAAAAACTCACATTCTGGTTTTTGTCAACACAACACCCCAGGATTCTGGCCTTGTGACCTTCTTTGTGGGAAGATCCAAAACTTCTTCTCAGCTGAGGGTAAAAGGTACAATACTTGTGGCATCTGTTTGGGATAAAATTTTGTAAGTGGTGAATTTGTCAGACAAATGGGATAGAAATTGTGTTCCTAAGGTGGTCAAGCCTAATTCTACTGAATTAATATCCAATTTTACTAAAATGAATCTATATCAAAATATAAGAACATGGGATAGCGTTTTAGTATAGTATATTTTGCTTTCAGCGGCCAGGCATAGCCCACCCAGCTGCCCAGTGGGTGTGCAGATCAACACAGAGCGTGCCAACGCTGCCCTCCTCTCCTGGGTTCCGGCGCAGGACACCCGGAAGAACCCCCCATCGGGTTACGTGTTGGAGAGGCAAGAGGTGGGCACCGGCTCTCAGGAGTGGCTGCAATGCTTGACCACCGACTCTGCCACCTCAGTGGAGATTCTTGGCGACAGCGTTCCCTGCGAGGCAGATTATCGCTTTCGCATATGCAGTGTCAACAAGTATGGCAGGAGCAACAATTTGGAGTTCCCAAGGGCAGTTCACCTGGGTAAGCAGAAGCCCTCCCAACTGAAAATCTGCTACATATACCTTTCGATTGGCACATTAGCGCTAAGCTGGATTCAAGCCAATCTGGTCTAGATGGCAAAGCTTAATTTGTATTTCCATTGCTACTAGAATGTTTTTTTTTTACATTGCTAGCTAGCTAATGTAACACTTTAGCTAGCTAGGTATGCTAATGTAAATGGTGTAACATGATAGCCATTGCTAGACAACTAGCTAGAGCTAGTGTGATGTCTGTCAAAAGAATTCACTACTGTAACTACTCCCATTCTGCTAGCTAGCCAAATGTTTAGCCAGCAAAACATTGGTTAGCATTATCATCTGCTAGCATAATATTAAGCTAGTATTGGCAACTATCATTCTTACCATGCTAGCCATTCGGCAACTAGCTAATGATCCAAACCTGATCCCTAAAAGCTAGCTAGCTAGCTACTCTGAGTTGAAATGACTGAACTGTGAGAGAGTTTGAATTCTGTGCTCAGCAAACACCATTAGAACAAGTGGAGACAATCAGAAATCAAGCCAGCTTGAATGTGGAGCAGCTCTTAGCGGAAACAAAATCATAGAGATACTTAACATTATAACCCTTTTGAAACCTGCTTTGCATAAGGTGTTACCGAATTTCAGTTTGAAGTAGAATTCAGAGCGTAATTGAGGTGTACTATTGCTATGTTTTTCAGTCCCTGTGACCAGAATACAAGCCCCCCTACAGGATGCCTTGGTGCCAGAAGGCCAGGATGCCTGCTTCTCAATTGAGCTCACTGCCTCAGTTATTGGCTCATGGTTCTTGAATGGCACTCAGCTTCTGGAGGACGACCGTTACTCCATGCGGCGGTCTCGAACGCACCAATCCCTACGCATACAAGGGGTACGAGACACAGACAATGGGGCTGAGATCACATTCATTGCCTATGGAATACGAGATTCAGCAGCACTCTATATTCAAGGTACATATTAATTACTGCCAAAAATTAAAGGTGTATGAGAAAAATGTCGTTTCTTACTGTATTGTACCAATTGAATTTTGGTCAAAGTGTTAAAATTGTGATGAGAAAAAATGCTCATGATTTCTCTGAAATTTGCAGCTCCTCTAGTGAAGTTCACACCACTGTCAGAGATGGATCGTAATAAATTTGTTGAACTTGGCAACCCCATTGTACTCTACTGCGAGTTGTCAGACCCCGCAGTTCCAGTACACTGGTACAAGAATGGGGTGGAGGTACACACAGTCGAGGGTCTTCATATTCAGTCAGAAGGCACAATGAGGAGAATTGTCATCCAATCGTCAGAGTTCTCCCACTCCGGAGTGTATTGCTGTGATGCCATTGATGATGTCATAAGGTTCAACGTGGAAGTTGAGGGTGAGTGGCAAGTGGTTTCTGTTGAACTAATTTCTTCTGGCAAGGTTACTAACACATTTCTTGTGACCTTCTGACCTGATAGACATCTGTTCCACAAGTATGTATTAAGTTTGATGATTGCACTTGAACATCACAAATCAAACATAAGATGAATGTAACGCACAGACATAAAAAAACATAACATCTAAACACCCATAGCTCCACCTGTGAGGTTTTCAGCACTTCCAGAAGCTGAGAGGAACAAGTCCGTTGAAGCAGGCTGCCCCATTGTACTACAATGTGAGCTCTCAGATCCAACTGCCCAGGTGTACTGGTACAAGGATGGAACAAAGCTCCTACCTCAAAGTGGAATAGAAATCCAGTCAGATGGCATCACAAGGACACTAGTTGTCCAGTCAGCAGAGATATTCTACTCTGGGTCGTACAGCTGCAAGACAAAGGGTGATGCCATCAAGTTCAATGTGGACGTCAAAGGTGAAATCTTTTTATTTTGGGCTCTACAAAAAATTAACAAGCTCCCTCTTAACAAAGCTACTAACAATGATGGTCTTGTACTGTATGTTTTCTGTCGCTCTTTTTCTTGCTGCCTATTAACAATGAGCTTTATGATCATTCCTTCTTTTATTACAATACAATGCTTAACCTGCTTGATCTTTGATTATATATTTTTTTTAAACTGCCATTTTACACTGACAAGTCATGAAATCATGATTTGTCTAATCAAACCAATAATATCATGATATCTCTAATCAAACCAACAATGTAATTATGGATTACCATTATCTAAGACTTAAACATATCTATAGTTCAGCCTGTGAGGTTCTCAGTACTTCCAGAAGCTGAGAGGAACAAGTCCATTGAAGCAGGCTGCCCCATTGTACTGAAATGTGAGCTCTCAGATCCAACTGCCCAAGTCTACTGGTACAAGGATGGAACAAAGCTCTTTTCAAACCATGAACTAGACATCCAATCAGAAGGCAACATGAGGATGTTGGTTGTTCAGTCAGCAGAACTGACTCACTCTGGCACTTACAGTTGTACCACAGTGGATGATACCATGGAGTTCCATGTGGATATCAAAGGTGATTTTGCCCTTTCTGCCTTTGCTTTACATCCTTTAACAGTCGTGTCCTTTTCCAAATGCAACTAATAATCCCTGCCTTCTGTGTTCATGAACAAATAACTTTACAGAACAGAATACTGTATATAGCCTTGCTACCTGTGCTCGATTGATTTGCAATGCTGTGGCTATCTATTTACACATACTTCATGAACACTTTACTTATTTTGTATTTTCAAATAATTTGAAGCCACATAAAAGTGTATATACTGTATGACATACATTTAAATATTTATCTCTATAATATGGTATTTCATTCATCCTCATTGCTAGCTGTGCCAGTGACCTTCTCAGCTATCTTTGATGTTGAGAAGACCAAGTCGGTTGAAGCAGGCTGCCCTTTTCAACTGCAATGTGAGGTTACAGATCCCACTGCCCAGGTCTACTGGTGCAAGGATGGGGAAAAGCTCCTCCCACAGACTGGAATGGACATCCAATCTAATGGCACCATGAGGAGGCTCATTGTCCAATCAGCAGAGGTCTTTCACTCAGGGCTGTACAACTGTGAAACTTCTGACGACACTCTCCAGTTTACTGTGGATATCAAAGGTGATTTGTGGCTTTTTGGTTCAAATCTCATACAGAGTAACCCTAGACAGTTGTGTGGAGATTAGATGCAACTAACATTGGTGGCTATTTGTGTTGTCTGTCTGTGGGGACTTACTTCTTCTTCTTAAGTTAATTGAAGCACTTGCTTTTCATCTCATTAAATAAGGAAATATGTATTTATTGTTTACTGTTTGAAGCAATAGGTTTGCCTCTTTGAAACTGGTTTGAGAGATGACAGATTAGTCAGTTGGGGAAGCTTTACTGTAAGCCCCCTCCCTCCCCCAAATTATTGTTATCTGCTGTAAATTCCACAATTATAACATGGATAATGATCTTTAGCTCCACCAGTGAAGTTCTTACCTTCACCAGAGGTTGTGAAGAGCCAGCTGCTTGAAGCAACCTGCCCCATTGAACTACCCTGTGAGATCTCAGACCCCATTGCCCAGGTGTCACGGCAGAAGGACAAAGTAGAGCTCATCTCTGACACTGGACCTTTCGAAATGGAGGGCATCAGGAGGAACCTGGTTGTCGAACCGGCACACCCCTCCAACTCTGGGGCGTATTATTGTGCGACAGCGGAAGATGTTGCCCCGTTAATTGTACAGAACCAAGGTGATTTTTGTCAAATGTTTGTTTTTCTCTAGTTTCAGTTGCGACTAACTCTCTTTCTGTAGCTTTTGGATTAATTGTCTTCTTACATGTTCTGAGCTAATACTTAAAAAGCTAGATTCTTTAGTGTTGATATTGTCTCTTTACATTAGCCATTTTATAACCACTCCAAATAATTCACACTGAATTATCCCTCAATAATTACCTATAGCTCCGCCGATGACATACTTGGTTGCCCCTGAAGTTGAGAAGAACAAGTCCATAGAAGCAGGCCTCTCAATTGTACAACAGTTTGAGATTTCAGACCCCATTGCCCAGGTCTGCTGGCACAAAGATGGAACACAGATCTACCCATATAGTGGACTTGACAGACAATCAAAGGGCAGCATAAGGACTTTGTTCATCCAACCAGATGACATGTCCTGTGGTGGGAGGTTTGACTGCCAAACAACTGGCGATACCACACAATTTAATGTGGCCATCAAAGGTGGTGCTCCACATAAACCCTTTTCTACTCCATATCAAAATCTGACAGAAGCATTTACATGGTTGAAGCTATCATCCAGCTTACTGTTTTCTCTGTGGCTTTGTTCAAACAGCAGAGCTGTCTCACCCTGGCAGTGAGAAGGGTGAGATATCTGATGAGTCTTCCCAATACACTATGGATATCAAAGGTGATATAATGCTATTTCAACATTAGCACTCTCCATTTTAACCCAGCATATACATGCCACTAACAATGGTGGTGTATTAGCTAGTGTATTCCATCCTTCAAAGCATATAAAGACAGTAGTTTAAATGTGTTTCTTTTTGTGATCCTTTCACCCCTCAATCTCATCTGATCCCCTGCTATTTTTGCTTTTAATCAAACATCTGAATGGTCTGTGAGCGGCTGAATTTCTTCATACTAATTCATGTTAATTGTTTAGTATATAATATCGTCATTCTTAACAGAGTCAAACAACAACGACGCTTGTAACAAGCAGCTTTGCCATTCCTGAAGCACATCTTATGTCTTGCTCAGCATCCAATCTTCACATTCCCTTTGCTGCCCAGAATCTGTCCCTGTCGCAATGAGCCTTTATCACAATAAGTGAAAATGTATGTACGAGTGGCTAAACAGGAATGAGTGATGTAGTGAACTAAGTTCTGTGTTAGGAAATGTACTGTTAGGTCTTATTTATCTTGTCTTTAGACCAGCTCTTAATCTGGTCGCCTCTCTTAATTGTTAACCTTTGCCATCGGTTTTCTCTTAACTCATCCATGCTAACACACAATGATGTGCAGTACCTTTAGAAAAGGATTTTTAAATAAGAGAAGGCACACAGAACATCAATTGAAAACCTTTCTCTGTGTGCACCACAATGCATATAGCTACACCTGTGAGGGTCTCAGCTGACCAAGCGATTGAGAAGAACAAGTCCATTGAAGAGGTCTGCCCCGTTGAGGTTCACTGTGAGCCCTTAGACTCTACTGTCCAGATCCTCCACTACAAGGACGGTCAACATCTTCAAACATATGAAATATATTCCATGGAGATGCCAAGACTCCAATCTGTGGAGCACTTTTCCATAGAGACACCAACTGTCCAACCAGCAGAACACTATTCAATGGAGACAGCAACTCTCCATTCACCAGAGCTCTATGGCTCCATGGAGACAGCACCCTTCCAATCAGCAGAGCTATATGGCTCCATGCAGACACCAACTATCCAATCAGCAGAACTCTATGGCTCCATGCAGACACCAACTGTCCAATCAGCAGAGCTCTATGGCACCATGCATACACCAACTCACCAATCAGCAGAGGTCTGTGGCTCCATGCAGACACTAACTCTCCAGTCTGCAGAGCTCTATGATTCTATGCAGACACAAACTCTTCAATCAGCAGAGCTCTATGGCTCCATACATACACCAACTCACCAATCAACAGAGGTATGTGGTTCCATGCAAACACCAACTTTCCACTCACCAGAGGTCTGTGGCTCAATACAGACACCAACTCTCCAATCAGCAGAGCTCTGCTGCTCAATGAAGACACCAACTCTCCAATCAGCAGAGCTCTGTACCTCCATGAAGACACCAACTCTTCAATCAGCAGAGCTCTATCAATTAGGAGAATGTGACAGTCAATTGGATGACGATGACATTGCATTTAAGGTGGATGTTGAAGGTGATTAAATATGGTTAGCTTTATCAAACAAAACAAACTGACAGGCACAATGTTGGCATTGTGTAAAAATCAACTGATTGCTATAAGTAATCTTTTACACTTGACAATTGCTACATTTACTCTTGTTCAATTTAGCTCATACTAAAATAATACTGAAAATTAGTCATTGTGATACTTTGAGCTTGGGTGCTTTATAACGATTTGTCTGATTATTCTATATGTAAGATTCAAAGTCACATTAACTTGTATTCATAGGTATCTCAGTCTAACCAAAAATGTCCTCCCCTTAAATGTTATACATCAACTCTAATAAAACAGTTACGTTATACTTATATGGTAAGCGTGACAGAATTAGTCGTATTTGCTTATTCATTTGAGATTCTTGAGAGGTATTGGCATGACTAATCTCGGTAGTGATATTTGCTCTTCAAGATACTGGAACCATTTTATTGTAGCAAATATTTCTTAATGGTGATGTGATTCTCTCTTAATACTACTTCACACACCCCCAGCACCTCCTGTGAGGATCACAACACCTTGTGAAGCTGAGAGGAACAAGTCCGTTGCAGCAGGCAGTCCCATTGTCCTGCGTTGTGAGATATCAGACCCAAATGCACATGTTTCCTGGTACAAGGACGGAACACTGCTACATGAAGAGAATGGACTAGAAATGCAATCGAAAGGTTCCATAAGGACATTGGATGTGGAATCTGCAAGGCTGTCTGATGCAGGGAGCTACAGCTGTAAGACAACAGATGATGCAATGCAGTTTCATGTGGATGTGAAAGGTAATTATTTTTTCAGGTTTTTTTGGACTGTTTAATAATTTACTAATAAAAGGATACATTAAGTAGACCTTTAGATATGTTAGGTCCAAAGCTAATGGCTAGGCTTTAGTTTATCCCTGTGGTGTGCAAGAGACCTGGAATCTGTCACTACAGTGACATATGAAATCGTCTTCCTCAATTGTCTTTACTAAGGCCTTGCTCCCGAGTGGCGCAGCTGTCTACGGCACTGCATTTCAGTGCAAGAGGCGTCACTATAGTCCCTGGTTCGAATCCAGGCTGTGTCACATCCAGCCGTGATTGGGAGTCCCATAGGGCAGCGCACAATTGGCCCAGTGTCGTCTGGATTTGGCCGGGGTAGGCCGTTATTGTAAATAAGAATTTGTTCTTTACTGACTTACCTAGTTAAATAAAGGTAAAATAAAATTAAACATAGAAAGTTAATGGACAGATGTAAACGTACGTAGAAGAGCACCATTTCAGACCTCAAATTGTAACCATGACAGCACCAGTGTTAAATGCATAGTTTTCTGTTTTTACCCCAATATGTTTTCTCAAATGGAGAGAAGTCCTTTGACGACTTCAGAGCAATCCACCAACGGTATGTTATAGTGCTCATGTTAGCATATTGCTACTATTGGTATCCAATTTATTTGCATTGATTCTATAGCTTTCTCTAAAAACATCCTAAAATAGCTCTTTCTTTATTCCAATTTATATCGGGATTATCACTCCAGAAGAAATAAAGTTATTTGAACAGAACTGTTTCAAACCAAGATTTTATACTTACATTCCATGCCTTATATGATAATCATTGGAACAATTTCTATTCCAAAATCTTTAATTCCAAGTCAAAGCTGGATCTCGCGGTATAAATTAGATTGAAGTATGTGTGATCTATTTTAAGAATTTTTTTTGAGAAGTACGAACCTGTGAAAGCCAATTCAATGCTAGCATTAGCACAACATAGTAATATGCTAAGATACATTGCATGTACAAATGGTGGATTGATGTTGTCAAATAACTTCTCTTCTTTTTTTGGTGACCAACATTTTATTTGTTTTGCATTTTTTTGTTGGGGGGTATAAACAACCTCCCATCCCCGTAATCTCACATGTCTCATCGTGTCCCATCCCCCCCGTGTCCCATCCTTGGTGTTACAGTCTGTGAATTAACTTAAATTGTATAAATTGATGATTCAGATTATGGGACGCCATGGTCATATTTTTCCATATCCTGTTCGAGTTAAAGGATTGTTTAGATTCAATTAGATCTGTAGACCATACTTTCTTAATGGCTAGCACATGAACATGACCAAAAGTTGTTTATATATTACAGAGATCAGTCCGTTCAGGAGCCCAGATCATTTATTTATAAATCCCATCATTGGTTTCCCAAGGGACTCCATAGCCAGCATAGCTGACCTAAATTGTAAATATAGAAAAAAAGAATAGCCTGGTAATGTGTGTCTTTCAAATATTGGAGTATTCTCAAACCATTACTGTCCATGATATCAACAAGGGAACAGATTCCACATTTGGATCATTGGGGGGACGCAAAAGGCCACCCTTCAGATCGCAAGGCATTGTTGTGAAATATTGGAGAATGGGCAAGCCATTTTGATTCCCAGTTACATTGTTTTAAAATGTTGTGCCAAATAGAAATTGTGCGCACAATAATATAACCAAAGCATAGTTTACATTGTTTAAAGGATATATCAGTGAAGACCACCTCTTCCAAGGCAATAGGAGACACCATATATCTCTCTATACTCAGCCAGGGGGGCGGAAGAATCATGTCTAAACGAATTTAGGATGGGACTAAATGCAATTTATAATTTGGTACAGATAGTACAACTACGTCTTTCCCTCTTTGCAAGTTTGTTAATTTTATCCGGCCCGATTACCTTGCAATATACATTTTTTAACCGCACTATGGATTTTATCCCAATAGCCAGAAGGGGGAGACAAGGGAAGCATTCAAATACAGAAATGTTGATGTCGCAATATATTATATTTCACAATAGATATTAGTCCATCTACTGAAGATTAATTTAATTGATTTGAGCGTTCTGTTAAAGTTTCTGCCAATGGTTTTATTGAAGGAAGGAAATATATATATTCTCAAATATCTAAAATGGGAAACGATTTGGGATTCCATAAGTAGAGATGGAGTCCTCCATCGGGGTCTCGAGAGGCAGTCAGGCAGATTTCATTATATTTATTTTAAAAGTTGACATAGAACTGAATTTGTCTATGGTCTTCAGAGCTTTTGGGAGGGATTGAGATACATTGTCTAGATAAAGCAAGATATTGCCGGCATATAATGAGATGATGTGATCCATGGAATTGAGAGATGATGGTGTAATTTCTTTCAGTTGTCGAATTGCCTTGGCCAGGGGTTCCATAGACAATAAAAATAGCAGAGGTGAGATGGGATCACCTTGCCTACGACTTCTAGTTATTCTGAACGGAACAGAGCATTTATTGCCTGTTATGATTAGGGCTGAGGGATTGGCATATAGTACACTGCTCAAAAAAAAGGGAACACCTCTTACATCTAGATGTTCCGCTAGCGGAACACCTGCTCCAATATCCAATGATAGGCGTGGCGCGAATTACAAATTCCTCAAAAATACAAAAACTTCCATTTTTCAAACATATGACTATTTCACAGCATTTTAAAGACAAGACTCTCCTTTATCTAACCACACTGTCCAATTTCAAAAAGGCTTTACAGCGAAAGCAAAACATTAGATTATGTCAGCAGAGTACCAAGCCAGAAATAATCAGACACCCATTTTTCAAGCTAGCATATAATGTCACAAAAAACAAAACCACAGCTAAATGCAGCACTAACCTTTGATGATCTTCATCAGATGACAACCCTAGGACATTATGTTATACAATGCATGCATGTTTTGTTCAATCAAGTTCATATTTATATCAAAAACCAGCTTTTTACATTAGCTTGTGACGTTCAGAACTAGCATACCCCCCGCAAACATCCGGTGAATTTACTAAATTACTCACGATAAACGTTCACAAAAAACATAACAATTATTTTAAGAATTATAGATACAGAACTCCTCTATGCACTCGATATGTCCGATTTTAAAATAGCTTTTCGGTGAAAGCACATTTTGCAATATTCTCAGTAGATAGCCCAGCCATCACGGCTAGCCATTTAGACACCGACCAAGTTTAGCCCTGATCAAACTCCGATTTACTATTACAAAAGTTTCATTACCTTTGTTGGCTTCGTTAGAATGCACTCCCAGGACTGCTACTTCATTAACAAATGTTGGTTTGGTCCAAAATAATCCATCGTTATATCCGAATAGCGGCGTTTTGTTCGTGCGTTCCAGACACT
Organism: Salmo salar; assembly: GCF_965601325.2. Taxonomy (NCBI): domain Eukaryota; kingdom Metazoa; phylum Chordata; class Actinopteri; order Salmoniformes; family Salmonidae; genus Salmo; species Salmo salar. The sequence goes on from NC_138311.1 coordinate 8,103,262, forward strand.
ATCCGAAATGATAAAGAAGGGTCGTGCGCATGGCGCAATTCGTGACAAAAAAATTCTAAATATTCCATTACCGTACGTTGAAGCATGTCATCCGCTGTTTAAAATCAATTTTTATGCCATTTTTCTCGTAGAAAAGCGATAATATTCCGACCGGGAATCTCCTTTTCGGCAAACAGAGGAAAAAATCACAAAGACGGGGGCGGCCAGGTCACGCGCCTAAGCCCAGAGTCCCTTGATCGGCCACTTGAGAAAGGCGATAATGTGTTTCAGCCTGGGGCTGGGATGACGACATTCTGTTTTTTCCCGGGCTCTGAGCGCCTATGGACGACGTAGGAAGTGTCACGTTAGAGCAGAGATCCTTAGTAAAAGATAGAGATGGAAAAGAAGTTCAAGAAATGGTCAGACAGGCCACTTCCTGTAAAGGAATCTCTCAGGTTTTGACCTGCCATTTGAGTTCTGTTATACTCACAGACACCATTCAAACAGTTTTAGAAACTTTAGGGTGTTTTCTATCCATATGTAATAAGTATATGCATATTCTAGTTACTGGGTAGGATTGGTAACCAGATTAAATCGGGTATGTTTTTTATCCTGCCGTGTCAATACTGCCCCCTAGCCCTAACAGGTTAAATACTTTTTTGAAGGCTGTACTGATTATGATAAGCTAAGCTAATTCCAGCTATATGTGGAGCAATGTTTGTTGACATACAATGCATTCTGAGTTTCACGTAATTGTCTGTCGACCAAAGATGTTATAACAAAATGAGGTGAGTAAGGGTTCACAATTTTTTTGAGAACTTTAGGAAGTGAATAAGTATATGCATATTCTAGTTACTGGGTAGGATTAGTAACCAGATTAAATCGGGTACGTTTTTTATCCAGCCGTGAAAATACTGCCCCCTAGCCATAAGAGGTTAAACAACGCAATGTAACTCCAAGTCAATCACACTTCTGTGAAATCAAACTGTCCACTTAGGAAGCAACACTGATTGACAATAAATTTCACATGCTGTTGTGCAAATGGAATAGACAACCGTGGAAATGATAGGCAATTAGCAAGACACCCCCAATAAAGGAGTGGTTCTGCAGGTGGGGACCACAGACTACTTCTCAGTTCCTATGCTTCCTGGCTGATGTTTTGGTCACTTTTGAATGCTGGCAGTGCTTTCACTCTAGTGGTAGCATGAGACGGAGTCTACAACCCACACAAGTGGCTCAGGTAGTGCAGCTCATCCAGGATGGCACATCAATGCGAGCTGTGGCAAGAAGGTTTGCTGTGTCTGTCAGCGTAGTGTCCAGAGCATGGAGGCGCTACCAGGAGACAGGCCAGTACATCAGGAGACGTGGAGGAGGCCGTAGGAGGGCAACAACCCAGCAGCAGGACCGCTACCTCCGCCTTTGTGCAAGGAGGAGCAGGAGAAACACTGCCAGAGCCCTGCAAAATGACCTCCAGCAGGCCACAAATGTGCATGTGTCTGCTCAAACGGTCAGAAACAGAATCCATGACGGTGGTATGAGGGCCCGACGTCCACAGGTGGGGGTTGTGCTTACAGCCCAACACCGTGCAGGACGTTTGGCATTTGCCAGAGAACACCAAGATTGGCAAATTCGCCACTGGCGCCCTGTGCTCTTCACAGATGAAAGCAGGTTCACACTGAGCACATGTGACAGACGTGACAGAGTCTGGAGACGCCGTGGAGAACGTTCTGCTGCCTGCAACATCCTCCAGCATGACGGGTTTGGCGGTGGGTCATTCATGGTGTGGGGTGGCATTTCTTTGGGGGGCCGCACAGCCCTCCATGTGCTCGCCAGAGGTAGCCTGACTGCCATTAGGTACCGAGATGAGATCCTCAGACCCCTTGTGAGACCATATGCTGATGCGGTTGGCCCTGGGTTCCTCTCAATGCAAGACAATGCTAGACCTCATGTGGCTGGAGTGTGTCAGCAGTTCCTGCAAGAGGAAGGCATTGATGTTATGGACTGGCCCACCCGTTCCCCAGACCTGAATCCAATTGAGCACATCTGGGACCTCATGTCTCGCTCTATCCACCAACACCACGGTACACCACAGACTGTCCAGGAGTTGGCGGATGCTTTAGTCCAGGTCTGGGAGGAGATACCTCAGGAGACCATCCACCACCTCATCAGGAGCATGCCCAGGCGTTGTAGGGAGGTCATACAGGCACGTGGAGGCCACATACACTACTGAGCCTCATTTTGACTTGTTTTAAGGACATTACATCAAAGTTGGATCAGCCTGTAGTGTGGTTTTCCACTTTAATTTTGAGTGTGACTCCAAATCCAGACCTCCATGGGTTGATAAATTGGATTTCCATTGATTATTTTTGTGTGATTTTGTTGTCAGCACATTCAACTATGTAAAGAAAAAAGTATTTAATAAGATTATTTCTTTCATTCAGATCTAGGATGTGTTGTTTAAGTGTTCCCTTTATTTTTTGAGCAGTATATTTTAAATATATGACTGAAATTGGAGCCAATACCCGTATGTTCCAAAACCAACCGGATATATGACATTTTAGTCTATCAAAATCTTTTTCTGCGTTGAGAGATAGAACTGCCCAAGGAGCTTTCATTTCTGATGAAGCATGTAAGATATGTAATAAGCAACAGAGGTTATCTGAGGATAATATTTTTTTAACAAACCTGCTTTGGTCCAGATGTTTTTTTCTATAAAAACAAACATTTGTGCTGTATTTACATCCCTTCCAAATGAACCTTTGTGAATAGCTGTGTAAATAATTTCAATTAATAGTGGACCTAATTGGTTCCAACATGTTAAATAGACCTCAGGAGTAATACCAGCACAACCAGGTGATTTGCCTGTATTCATGTTACCCAATGCCCTTTTGAGTTCATGGAGAGAGATGTGGGCTCCCACTAAGCCAGCTTCCTCAGTTGAAAGAAGAGGATTACTTATTCTTTTTTAAATTATTCAATCAATTACTCAATCAATTGATTTACAATACGAGGTGTACAATTCAATATAGTAGCGGGATAATCTTTGATGAATTTTGGTTGTACATTTAAATTGGTTGATTCATTTTGGTTCTACATTTACATTTGACATTTTAGACATTTAGCAGACGCTCTTATACAGAGTGACTTACAGTTAATGCATTCATCTTAAGATAGCTACTGTAGGTGGGACAACCATGTATCACAGGCATAGTAAGTACACTTTTCCTCAATAAAGTAGCTATCAGCAAAGTCAGAGCTAGAAGGGAGTGGGATGGGGGAGTCAAGTGCAAGTGTTGGTTCAGGATTAAAAAAAAATAGTTATTATACATTTTTTTGTTTTGATAGTAATTCACCTGATTCAGATTCAATACTTGCAATAGTCCCATAAAATCTGGATCATTGAGGATCATTGACTGAATTTTTGCTAATCATTGTGATTTCATTCAATTCAGTTTCATTGGTCATCCCCTCCATTCCCTTCACTAGCCCCCCCAAAGAACTTCTCTTGAGGTTTCTTCTCTCCCTTTAAATCAGGGTTTTGCTCAATTAAGAATTTTGGAATTGACTACTATACAACTCATGAGTTGAAATTGTAATTGAATTGGACACCTTAATGGATGTAGAATTTGAGTTTGATTGACAGGAATGTAAAATGTAATTCGGTGCAATCGGAGATACTGGATATAATGACGAGATGCCTATGTCGTTGTCCTCAGAGTGGAACGGCGGGCTGTCAAGCTCCTGTCCTCTCTTTGGATTGGTGGGTACATCTCGTTATTTGAATACTTTTTCAATATTCAATAAGGGGTGTTGACATGTTGATGTCATGTGCCTCCCACTTATATCACTACACTCGTAACAACCTAATCATTACGAAACTTCTATTGCATATCAAATAAGCCTTACATATCCGAATAACAATTTGATTTTATCTTGACTCCGCCATACAAAAACTACTCACTTGCTTATTAATTAATGATCTGCTTCATGTGGACAGATTTTAGGTGGATTAAACCCTCTCTCTTTTTACTCTTTTCCTCTCTGGTGCAATTCAAATAAATTCCACTCAGTCATATAACATTAGTTTATTGAATCTGACAGGTCCCACTTCCAGATGCCAAAGAATATAACTTTTCTCTGGAAACAATGTTCAAATACTCTTTTAACCTTAGTGCTTAAAATAACCAATTATTTTTCCACCAACAATTTTATTTGTTTGGCTTATTTTTGAAGGCCTCAGGGTCAACTTGATGGTTAAAATAATGCATTCTGAATTGAGCCCAATCCTGCTTTAAATCAGATATAATTGGTGGTGGAATGTTACAACAGGTATTAAGTCTGTCATGCTTGTGACAGTGTTTTGTAGGTGTTATATCACACATTTCAGTTTTTCCTTCAGATTTCTCGATATATGAAACAAGTCAATGAATATTCAGTAGAGAATGTTGCAGATGATTTCAGGTGATAAGCCTACATTACCTGTTCAATAACCCAAATGTTCTTCATATTAAACCCTGTAGCTCCACCTCCGAAGTTTTCAGCAATTTCTGAAGCTGACAAGAAAAAGTACATCAAATCAGGCTACCCCATTGTACTGCAATGTGAGCTCTCAGATCCTACAACCAAGGTGAACTGGTACAAGAATGGAACAAAGCTCCTAACCCAAAGTGGAGTAGACATCCAATCAGATGGAACTATGAGAACTCTAGTTATCCAATCAGCAGAGCTGTCTCACTCTGGAGTGTACCGTTGCGAGACAATGGAGGATGGCCTCCAATTCACTGTGGAAGTAAAAGGTGATGTTAAAACTGTCTATAAATTAAAAATCAACCAATCATGTTCTGCAGTGGTAACTAACTGATGGCCGGTGGTGTTTGGTGTTGCTTGGCAGAGTATCTAACAGAAAAGATATCACATGTCTGTTTCCATTGTTTGTTGAGCTTATACAGTAGATACTCACACCTGAGATCTGCACGCATAACTCACAATTAATAATTAACATGAAAGTTAAGTGCACAGATCTCTAGTCTGTATACTGCCCTAACTGGTCGAAGCCAAACTTAATAATGTTACAGATAGCCTTGATGATGGGGCACTTATTTCAGCCACACAATTAGTGGATAGTCTTCTATGAAGGCTAAACAATCACATGAAAACACAACCATTACTAAGATGACAATATGTTCAAGTAATATGGTGACCGAATATGCAGATATAAATAAGGTAGTGATGACCCAATGGACAACATTTGAGAAGAATTTATTTATACCTATTTGTCTATTGAGATTAGTGTACTGGTTCATAACTTACAATTTGGTGTAAAGGAGATATTGCAAATGCCAAACCATGCTATAAGTACCCATTGATATGAATGTGAATTATGCCCTGGTGCCTACTTACTACATCTTGACTCATCTTTTATTTAAACAATTACCTTTATCTTTTGTTTAACAAATTACCTTTATCCTCCTTCATTCTTATGAAGACACCTCTTTGTCATTTGTTCCCTCACTTGCCTGTCTCTTGTCCTTCATGTTATTCTGTGTAAACCTTTAGCGGTTTTGAGATTGCACAATCCTTGACTCTTGCACTCTCTGCTATTCTGTTCTTGTTTGTTCCTGCTTTGTGTCTTATCTTTGTTAACTCTGTCTGGCATCTAGTTTTAATGTTTTTCTGTCATTTGAGCCAGGTCTCAATCAGTTTGGTGTGTTTGCAGTTTCTTCCTTCATAATGAAATACATGTATTGCATATCTTGAAAATCTTTGAATCATTTAAAAACATGTAAGAAAATTAACATTGCGATCCCCTTTATGATCATTGACACCCATAGCTCCACCTGTGAGGTTCTCAGCACTTCCAGAAGCTGAAAGGAACAAGTTCATTGAAGATGGCTGCCCCATTATACTGCAATGTGAGCTCTCAGATCCAACTGCCCAGGTGTACTGGTACAAGGATGGAACAAAGCTCCTATCTCAAAGTGGAATGGACATCCAGTCAGATGGCATCAAAAGGACACTACTCATCCAATCAGCTGAAATATCACATGGTGGAACATATGAGTGCTCAACAGCCGGTGATATCATCACATTTAAAGTGGAGATCAAAGGTGATTTGCAGCTATTTTTTATCTACACAACACATAACAGGAGCTTATGTTTATATCCTCATTGGTGTAGCCACTGTTTGTTTATTGCAATATTTTCCTTAACTCTTACAGTATCTAATGTGTGCTTATATTTGATGGTCTGGGAGGACATTAACTACTACTTTCCTTCCACAACTACTTGAACTTTAGCACCGCTAGATCAATATGTGTTTTTTAATCAATGAAGTAGCCTAACGTCACGTGCACACAGGTTGCATCATTACATTGCCGTACAGTACATTTTACGTAGTCTTCTCAGTCCATGCGCCACAACATAACAAAAAGAATCGGTGGTTTATCTACTTACGTGTCTGATACCGTACCGCAAAGCAAGTTGGTAAAATCCTCTGTGTGCGACACACTGCACACAGAGCTATGCACCGCAAACTTGTCCGGCAGATGAGTCGGAGCAGTTGCGGATTGCCTTCCATTTAAATAAATGGACTTCCGCCAGAACACATACAGTTTGACGCAACCGGTGTGCACAAGACTTAATACAATTGTCTTGCAACTTCAAAGCAATACCATTTTCTCCCCACACATATTCATACCCTTTAGCTCCATCACAGAAGATCATGCCACTTTCACCAATGGAGAGGAACAAGTCCGTAGAAATTGGCACTCCCATTGTACTGCAGTGTGAGCTCTCAGATCCTCTAGCCCAGGTCTGCTGGTCTAAAGATGAAATGAAACTATTTCCCAAAACTGGCCTCGATATCCAAAGTGAAGCCAATGTGAAGAGACTAGTAATTCACTCTGCGGAGCTCTCTGACTCTGGGCTCTACTGCTGTAGTCTTGCTGACGATGCCATGACATTCAAGGTGGATGTTCAAGGTGATTTTCCTCTCTATAACTCCCTTTTTAACAGCTTTTTAGGGGTGTAGCACATGTTCTATATGACTTACAAAGAACCAATAGTAATATCCATTTCATTCCATTTTTGTATTGTAACTAATAGTTGTGATATAGTATATATCTTTGTAATAATGAGTGTATCCCTGAAAAACTGGGATCTACAGTAGGTTTTAAAGGTACCCATAGCTTTTTAATATAACATAGAACAAGAATCAGCACTTTGAAACAGGTGCATTTTGTGTTTGGTTAAATATTTTTCCTAAATGCTTTGAAAACCCCATAGCTCTTCCCGTGAGGTTTTCAGCACTTCCAGAAGTTGTGAGGAACAAGTTCATTGAAGCAGGCTGCCCCATTGTTCTACAATGTGAGCTCTCAGATCCAACTGCCCAGGTGTTCTGGTACAAGGATGGAACAAAGCTCCTCCCAGAGAATGGAGTCGACATCCAATCAGAAGGCGCTTTGAGGGCTGTGATCCTCCAATCAGCGGAGCTCAGTCACTCTGGGGTGTACAGCTGTGAGGCTTTAGATGACTGCATAGCATTCAAGGTGGATGTTGCAGGTGATCTAAGAATTTTGAGTTTGGTCAAAATCACTAACTAATATGTTGATTAATGCTTCGTAATGCGTGCAAGCTGTCGGTTTGTATTGAACATCATATCTTCTTTTAAATTCCATCAGTCATTAGTAGGCCTAAGCGTCCTTTGGAAGAGTTAGTTATGTGATATACACAGTAGAAAAGTGGATGCTTGATACTATTTCTAGTAGCAGATTCGATTAAGAGAAATGCTAATTTTGATTGCATGGAATTAAATTAATTAATTTAATTCAAAGGATCTGTGAGATTTACCACTAAATACTCTCGGAAAAGCAATATCTTTCCAGCAGCTATGCTCAAAGCAGTGCATCTAATAGCTTCAGCTTTCAAGTGTCTAACCTCCTGTGATGAGTGAAGTACCCCTATCTCCTTCAAATCATCTCATGATATTTACAAAATAGAAATTTGTTAAAGCAATAACTTCAACTCTGGTGACTCTAGACACAACAATTAATCAATTGTGCCCTCTTTTTAGTATCTAGACAACCCTTAACAAGTAGCCAGGATGGTAGCCACATAATATCATACATCTTCAGATGTACTTATTCAAATTGCTTTTGTATGTACATGCTAATGTTAGAATGATACCTCCATTGAATATATTTCTTTAAATTAATTAAAGCACCTATAGCTCCACCAGTGAGGTTCTCAGCTGCCCCAGAGGTTGAGAGGAACACGTCCATTGAAGCAGGCTGTCCTATTGTACTGAAATGTGAGCTCTCAGACCCCAGTGGACAGATCTGCTGGTACAAGGATGGAATAAAGCTCCTCCCACAATATGGAATACACATCCAATCAGAGGGCACCATGAGGACCCTGGTTATCCAATCAGCCACATTTTCAAGCTCTGGGGTGTACAGTTGTAAAACAGCAGATGATATCAGCGAATTCTATGTGGATGTGAAAGGTGACATGTAAAGCTTTTCCGTTAATGTCAAGTTCGGCGTGACTAATAAATTCATGTTGCAGATAAAAATTTCCTTTTCAGAGCACGCAATCATTGGACATTGGACATGTTCATTGAGTTTTGCTTTTAGGAGTTACTTATGCATCTACCCTTATAAACACATAACGTAGGAGCCATTTGTGTTCTTAAACTGAGCTATGGTCATCATAATAGTTTTTTCCCTTTTGTCATCTCTTGTTGCCATTCATGAGATATTTTGATACTTTTCATTAAAGGCTAAACACCTGAAGAGGCCATCGGAGGAGAAAAAAAGCATGTACCGTGATCTGCCATTTCCCCAATGACTTAATTGCACTACAGTACATCCTTGCACAGCTTTAATTAACCATTTATCTTTGCTTCAACAGTGGATGCAGACTTCTCTAGAACTATCCAGGCAATCCTCGGCAATGCTTGAAGTCAATGCATCATCGTCAGTGCTTGAAGTCAATGCATGTTTAACCTGCACAAAGCAGGCCTTTTACATCTAATAAGACTTCTCTTGTTATTTCACTCCACTGAACCATTTGTATTGTTTTCTGCAGCACCTCCGGTGACGTTTGTTGATATCCCTGAGGAAGACCTCTTCAAAAGTGTTGTGGAACAAGATAGTCTTGTTATGTCCTGTGAGGTTTCCAGGGTTGACGCCATTGTCCAGTGGTACAAAGATGGGGTTGAAACGCAGTCTAGTGACAACGTTTCTGTACAAGCAGATTGCACTGTTAGGATGCTGACCATCCAGTCAGCTCAGCTGTCAGACTCTGGGACATACACATGTCGTGCCGGAGACAGAGCTTTAATGTTCAAGGTTAACATACGAGGTAATGACTTAGCAAGGACAGTTCATTCTTACTTTGAATGAAGTACAACATCAAATCAAGTCTACAGAATATCATTTTTGTAAATGATTCATAATCTAGTGGCATACTGCATTCATAAGCTATGTGACAAACCGTAAAACAAGCATTTGGCAATTGTGAATTGCACTTTGAAGACTATGCTATGACTTGTGATACTGAGATGCCATGCTTGCTGTGATGTTCTCACTCAAATAACTCTGTGTCATCTACAGAGCCACCAGTGATGATTGTATACCCTAAAGAAGATGTCCACCTTGATCGGCATGTGCCGGAGGAGATCATTCTCAGCTGTGAACTCTCACGTCTAAATGGTGTCGTAAACTGGTTCAAGGATGGGCAAAAGTTGCAAGAAAGCGAAAACATTAAACTTAAGATTGAGGGCCCTTACAGGCGACTGAAGATTCTTTGTAGTGGAGTTGAAGACTCTGGCGAATATGTCTGTGACACGGCTGATGATTCAATATTCTTTAATCTCAGCATAACAGGTAAGGGGAGCAATCAAGAGCATAACATCTTGTTTTCATGCAGGTTCACAATGCTTGCTGTAGTAACTGGCTTTCTCTGTCACATGAGATCACTATTTATTCAAACAATAAGTGTTTTGGTCATACTGCATGTCTTGATGGATTGTTGGTGCTGTCTTTTTCTAGAGCCTCCAGTACAAATTATATCTCCAAGCCAGTCGCAAATGGAGCTCTGCCAGCAAACATCTGAGAGGATGGTGTTGAGCTGTGAGATCTCAAGGCCCAATGCTGTGGTGCGCTGGTATAGGGATGGGCTTGAGGTGGAGGAAAATGACAACCTCATCTTAGAGGTGGATGGGGTCTACAGGAGACTCATTATACCTGAGACCACAGTCAAAGATTCAGCCGAATATGTGTGCGATACGGCTGATGACAACATGACGTTCTTTGTCAACATTGCAGGTACAGATGTCTACTATTATATACTTTTTTCAAGGGCACTTGATATCCAAAGTAGAAACAGACAGATTACTTATGAGTGTTGAATGATTAATGGTGCCTTAGTGATCTGTTGCTGGTGCAGAGTGCATAATATGTCACAAGAAGAAACCCCTTTACTGCTGAAGAGATGCTTAATTTTTAAGTGATTATTTTTTATGCACAGATCCTCCTGTCCGTTTTGTGCGCCCAAGAAAGATGGCAAGTCGGGTCGAGATGTTTGTTGGAGATTCTTTGGTTCTTGACTGTGAGGTGTCCAGATCAAATGCTGCGGTAAGCTGGAAGAAGAATGGGGAGGAAATGGAAGAGAGCAGCAATGTCACCGTTATTGAGGATGGTGTCATGCGGCAATTAACCATCCACTCCATGACATTGGAGGATGCTGGGCAATATGTCTGTGACGCCAAGGATGATGTGATGGACTTCCAGGTCAAGATAAAAGGTAGATATATAAATTGAATCACATATTCATGTTAGTCCATACAGTAGCTTTCACTTGCTTTGTCACTGTTCATGTTACTCTTATACAGATGCCCATTAAAGTACCTTTCACTTGCTTTCTTGCTGTTTTCATTCTCAGAGACACCTGTAAAGATCCTGGGCAAAAATGATGTGAATACTCAAAAGCAGTTCTTCACATCAGATGACATTGTCTTAGGGTGTGAGCTTTCAAGAGCCAACTGCATGGTCGTCTGGTACAAAGACAACAAAAAAATTGATGACAATGAGCGCTACTGTAGTGAGGAGCAGGGTGTTTTCCGTTCACTGGTGGTTTTAAATGCTGAGATCGACGACTCTGGAGAGTACACCTGTGATGCCGGAGATGATAAGATGGTGTTCTGTATCACCGTGAAAGGTACGCATTCTTGTTTCGTAGGTTCATGCTATCTTGTTTATGTAACGTCACATTCTAAATCATTTCTGAAGTGTCTATATAGTCCTTACGAAAGGTTAATGAAGGCTTCATGAAGCATTGCATGTTGGTGTTAGTTAACAGAGAAATAAAAAAACATGTAAACTTCATATTCATCATCTCCAGCACCAATCCAACATCAACATATGTGAAAACAGCACATTTCTATGTTTTGTAGTGAAAAAGATAGAGGAAGACAAGTATTATTGCCATCATCTGGTGTGCATCATTTTTACTAACTATAAGAAAGCAAGGGGGACTTTACTAACTTTTGCCTGCTCATAGTGGGTTAAAAGAGTAAAGTCCCAGATCTGTTTATTTGAATTGTTTTATCAAGGCAATTTGCTTAATGAATCAGTCCTTGTAAAGCCTATTAACTTCCTGACGGTTTTGTCTGAGAGCCGTGGTTATTTATTTTTTCATTAAATCTTTTAATTTAGGGGGTAGATCAGCTTTAATATTACAGATAGATTGTAGCTTCGATCAATGTAATTGCCTGCATCATTTCCAATCCCCCATATACAGTTGAAGTCGGAGGTTTACATACACCTTAGCCAAATACATTTAAGTTAAATGTCAGTTTTTCACAATTCCTGACATTTAATCCTATAAAAATGCCCTGTTTAAGGTCAGCTAGGATCACCACTTTATTTTAAGAATGTGAAATGTCAGAATAAAAGTAGAGAGATTGATTTATTTCAGCTTTTATTTCTTTCATCACATTCCCATTGGGTCAGAAGTTTACATACACTCAATTAGTATTTGGTAGCATTGCCTTTAAATTGTTTAACTTGGGCCAAACGTTTCGGGTAGCCTTCCACAAGCTTCCCACAATAAGTTGGGTGAATTTTGGCCCATTGCTCCTGACAGAGCTGGTGTAACTGAGTCAGGTGTGCTTTTTAAGTTCTGCCCACAAATGTTCTATAGGATTGAGGTCAGGGCTTTGTGATGGCCACTCCAATGCCTTGAATTTGTTGTCCTTAAGCCATTTTGCCACAACTTTGGAAGTATGCTTGGGGTCATTGTCCATTTGGAAGACCCATTTGCGACCAAGCTTTAACTTCCTGACTGATGTCTTGAGATGTTGCTTCAATACATCCACATAATTTTCCTACCTCATTATGCCATCTATTTTGTGAAGTGCACCAGTCCTTCCTGCAGCAAAGCATCCCCACAAGATGATGCTTCCACCCGCGTGCTTCACGGTTGGGATGGTGTTCTTTGGCTTGCAAGCCTCCCCCTTTTTCCTCCAAACATAATGATGGTCATTATGGCCAAACAGTTATATTATTGTTTCATCAGACCAGAGGACATTTCTCCAAAAAGTACGATCTTTGTCCCCATGTGCAGTTGCAAACCGTAGTCTGGCTTTTTTATGGCGGTTTTGGAGCAGTGACTTCTTCCTTTCTGAGTGGCCTATCAGGTTATGTTGATATAGGACTCGTTTTACTGTGGATATAGATACTTTTGTACCTGTTTCCTCCAGCATCTTCACAAGGTCCTTTGCTGTTGTTCTGGGATTGATTTGCACTTTTTGCACCAAAGTACGTTCATCTCTAGGAGACAGAACGCATCTCCTTCCTGAGCTGTATGACGGCTGCATTGTCCCATGGTGTTTATACTTGCGTACTTTTGTTTGTACACATGAGCGTGGTACCGTCAGGCGTTTGGATTGCTCCCAAGGATGAACCAGACTTGTGGAGGTCTACAATTTTTTTTTGAGGTCTTGGCTGATTTCTTTTGATTTTCTCTGATGTCAAGCAAAGAGGCACTGAGTTTGAAGATAGGCCTTGAAATACATCCACAGGTACACCTCCAATTGACTCAAATTAAGTCAATTAGCATATCAGATTTTTCCAAACTGTTTAAAGGCACTGTCAACTTAGTGTATGTAAGCTTCTGACCCACTGGAATTGTGATACGTTGAATTATAAGTGATATAATCTGTCTGTAAACAATTGTTGGAGAAATTACTTATGTCATGCATAAAGTAGATACCTTTGTAAGTCCTAACCGACATGCCAAAACTATAGTTTGTTAACAAGACATTTTGGGAGTGGTTGAAAAACGTGTTTTAATGACTCCAACCTAAGTGCATGTAAACTTCCGACTTCAAATGTATATATGTATGTATGTATGTATGTATGTATGTATGTATGTATGTATGTATGTATGTACAGTATGTACAAAAATATGTGGAAACCCCTTAAAATGAGTGGATTCGGTTATTTCGAGCACACAGCCATGCAATCTCCATGAACAAATATTGTGAGTAGAATGGCCTTACTGAAGTGACTTTCAACATGGTACCATTATAGGATGCCACCTTTCCAACAAGTCAGTTCATCAAATTTCTGCCCTGGTCAACTGTAAGTACTGTTATTGTGAAGTGGAAACATCTAGGAGCACAACGGAACGGGACCGCCGAGTGCTGAAGCGCATAGCGCGTAAAAATCGCCTGTCCTCGGTTGGAGCACTCACTACCGAGTTCCAAACTGCCTCTGGAAGCAACTTCAGCACAAGAACTGTTCATCTTTGAGTCAAACTTGTTCCTTCAAATTCGGGGTGTAGCCATGAGCTCCCCTTTTGTCCCCAACTATGTGAACCTGTATGTTGGACAATTTGAGGAAGCACTCATTTACAAAACAGAGACACACCACCTACTTTCTAAAATCATCCTATGGAAGAGAAACATAGATGATGTCTTTGTGCTCTGGGAAGGAAGTCAGCAGCAACTAAATGAATTCCAAACTCTGGTGAACGAGTGCTGTGAATATCTCAAATTCACCATGCGGACTGATGACATAAAAATAAATTACCTGGACTTATTGATCATCAAAGGTAATGATGCATTACATACAGATTCATACACAAAACCCACAGACCGCAATACCCTGCTACGTGCGGATTGTATGCATCCCCTTCCCCTCAAGAATGGTCTACCATATAACCAGTTATGCAGGGTTAAACGAATCTGTGGCCACCAGTCAGATTTTGACAGCAATAATAAGAAAATGAAAGATACATTCAAAATGAGAGGCTACGAAGACAAAACTCTAAAATGCTGCAATGATGAAAATATCTCAAAAACCAAGAGAGGAATTGCTCAAAATTAAACCAAAGAAGAAAAACAACACAACAGTGTTTTGCACTAAGTACACCAAGTGTTTAGAGAAAATGAAAGCAATCCTGAAAAAGCACTGGCATATTCTGCAATCAGACAAAAAAATTCATACCTCTTCAAGGAGCCCCCACTGGTGGTCTATAAGCGTGGTTGCAATATTGGGGATAGATTGGGTAGGTCTGACATGCCCACTCAGACACTCTTGACACCCATTCCAAATGGGAACTACAAATGTAGCTCATGCACACAGTGCAATAGCACTACAAAAATATCCTTCTTCAGACACCCACATACGGGTCGAAAAATCCCTGTTAGGGATATCATTTCATGCAAGACAAAGGGAGTAATCTATCTCATCACCTGTACATGTGGGAAAGCCTACATAGTACAAACAAAAAGACAATTAAACAACGCATAGCTGAACACTGCTGCTCAATCAGGTGTAAGATCACTGACTATCCAGTAGCAGCTCACTTTGTTGAAGCTAACCATCCCATCTCCTTCTCAAATACACAATAACATTGAGATCCTAATACTACAGAGGGAGGCCTACTTGATATCCTATTTAAAAACATTGACCCCTAGTGGTCTGAATATTGACTTTGATCTCTGGCCCTTTGTATGACCAATTGTATTTTCTGTGATCAGGTCTTGTAAATTAATGTATTCTTTCTACAGCTCATCAGAGTACACCCATATGTTCACCCTGTTGATGATGCTTATTATGCATTATGGTTGAACCAAAAGATTACATGTAAGATTTTTTTGGAATGAAATTGGAAAAATGTAATAAGTGAAATTAAATGAAACAATAATGTATGTTGATGCTAATGCTAATGATAACAATGGCATAATATATTCAATATACTGTGGGCTATTGTCTTTTAACAATTTAGCTCAAATAATTCTGATCAATATAGCAATTATGACACACCCCTTACCTATTGTCATTGCTTGCACTAATTGCACTGTTTGGCTACATAACCTGATTCAAGCATTCATGACAATACCCTGAAGAAGGCACAAGGATGCCTAAATATTGGTGTTTTTTTTACCCAATAAATTACTGGGAGGTTATAAATATGGAGTGTGCGACTCTCTTTGATTTTTATAGTCGGGAGCATCATGAAATGGGTTTCCATGGCTGAGCAGCTGCACACAAGCCTAAGATCACCATACGCAATGCCAAGCGTCGGCTGGAGTGGTGTAAAGATTGGCGCCATTGGACTCTGGAGCAGTGGAAACACGTTCTCTGCAGTGATGAATCACGCTTCACCATCTGGACGAATCTGGATGTGGTGGATGCCAGAAATACGCTACCTGCCCCAATGCATAGTGCCAACTGTAAAGTTTGGTGGAGGAGCAATAATGGTCTGGGGCTCATTTTCATGGTTCGGGCTAGGCCCCATAGTTCCGGTGAAGGGAAATCTTAACGCTACAGCATACAATGACATTCTAGATGATTCTGTGCTTCCAATTTGTGGCAACAAAGCACAAAGCGAAGTCCATACAGAAATAGTTTGTCGAGATCTGTGTGGAAGAAATTGACTGGCCTGCACAGAGCCCTGACCTCATCCCCATTGGAGACCTTTGGGATGAATTGGAACGCCGACTGCGAGCCAGGCCTAATCGCCCAATATCAGTGCCTGACCTCACTTATGCTCTTGTGTCTGAATGGAAACAAATCCCTGCAGCAATGTTCCAACATCTAGTGGAAAGCCTTCCCAGAAGAGTGGAGGCTGTAATAGCAGCAAAGGGGGGACCAACTCCATATTAATGCCCATGATTTTGAAATGAGATGTTCGAAGAGCAGGTGTCCACATACTTTTGGTAATGCAGTGTACTTACATGATTTATAAAATGTTTAAGACCCTATTCAGCCTTTTTTTCATGAATAGGCTGTTCATAGCATATGAAATCATCATATTTTCATACTTTATCATATTTGTACTATTTGCTAGTAAAGTGAATATATCTCATAAATACATTTACGTGAAATGTGAAGATCAGATCAGAGCTAGGTATTGTTCATGGCCCTCTTTGGAAATGATCTTATCCAGGCATAGCCAAACAGGTTTGAACCTTTATTCTGAACAGGTTAAAATCACTTGATGCTGACCAGACGAGAAGTGTTTCCGACATCATCCAGAAACACTTTTGTTTCATCTGGTCTCTATCTTTTTTTATTACAAAACATAGAGTGCAGTCGTTTTCACGTGTTGATGTTGGGGTGGTGCTGGAGATGATGAATATGAAGTAGTAAAATTGGAAAATTTCAATTGAATTAAAGTGAGAATAAAATAAGACTGTTGTTTTTCTCCTTAGAACCCCTTGTGACCATCATAGGCAACTCGGGTAACCCAGAACATCATAGCCTGGTAGCAGGCGACAAACTCATCTTGGAGTGTGAGATATCTTGTCCAAATGCCACTGTCCAGTGGCTCTGGAATGGAAAGTTACTGAGTTCAGACGCTCGCACCCACATAGACAGTGACGGTGCCACCAGGAAACTTGTTTTGTCAGAACTTCAGCCCTCGGACTCTGGAGAGTACATATTGGATGCCATCAATGACAAAATGGTAACCATAGTTGAGGTCCAAGGTAAAAGTGTTTACATTTTCAATGCATGTAATAAATTACAAAAGCATACCTATTTTATTGACATGACATAAACATAAAAGTCACAAGAGGCCATGTTCAAATTATGTTTTACTCCTCAGAGCCCCCAGTCAAGTTTGTGAATAAACAAGCCAGAACCAACATCTCTGGCTACGAAAATGAAAGTGTGACACTGTGTGCCATGGTGAACCGGGAGCAAGCCTATGTGCGATGGCTTAAAGATGGTGAACTATTGAATGGGGATAATATTCACATCTCCAGTGCGGGTAAAATGCACACCCTCACCATCAACCCCCTGAAACTATCAGATAGTGGTGGGTTTGTCTGTAACATCAACACGGATGAAATGTATTTCATTGTCCAGGTCAAAGGTAAGAGCAGGATTTTTTTGACAAAATGCCTAAGAATAAGGTTTAACATAGTTAAACACAGTATTTATGCTGCCATAACTGGAAAACTGATTATTAAGCTTGTTTTCCTAGAAATGAAAGTGAAATTCTCCAGACCTCTGGAGAATATCGTTGCCCTGAAGGACAGTACCCTTACCCTGAGGTGTGAGGTCAACAAACCTAAAGGAGATGTTCAGTGGCTCAAAGATGGCCAGGAGATTAAGCCCAGCCGTCAACATACGATAAGGGCACAGGGTCGGGAGCGAAGCATCACTATCCACCAGCTAATGCTAGACAATGCTGGGGAATATGCCTGTGAATCCACAGATGATAGGACTTTTGCCACCGTTGGTGTAGAAAGTAAGGATATGGGCAGTTATGTTTATGCTAATATTTGAAATAACTAAATTAACATTATTGGGGGATAATCATATCAATCACATTTTATTTTTAATGTTAGCGCATGTCTAATGCCATGCTCATGTGCTATCGGAATTATCAGATGCTCCTAGTTCCCAGTGCGAAATTTCACTTGAATGACCCTCCAAGTTGAAATTACAAGTGGGAAACTGAGAAAATGTTGTTACCCAACATTTCACCACTGACCTTTTTTTTACCTATTCAACCAAAAGATTACCACAAATCCGTTTTTGACAATTACAACCTCATCAATATGGATAATGTAGCTAGTCTGAACATATTGTCAATGTTAAGCAAGCTAGCTAACTTTATTATAAGCAATGTTAGCAAGCTTATCAAGCTAGCTAAAATGTTAGTGGTTGAAGATTTGTTGCGACTCCAAAAGCACTTGAACACGATCATGTCGGACTAACCGCTTTCCAGTTTCCTATATCCAACGAGCACGTGAAGCCAGCATGACTCACATTATGTAAAAGGCTCAGTGAAGTTAAAAAGCGTGATTGTCCTATGTTTTATACACAGTACCAGTCAAAAGTTTGGACACACCTACTCATTCAAGGGTTTTTCTTTATTTGTACTATTTCCAACATTGTATTATAATAGTGAAGACATGAAAACTATGAAATAACATATATGGAATCAGGTAGTAACCAAAAAAGGGTTAAACAAATCAAAATATATTTTATATTTGAGATTCTTCAAAGTAGCCAGCCTTTGCCTTGATGACAGGGTTGCAGACTCTTGGCATTCTCTCAACCAGCTTCACCTGGAATGCTTTTCCAACAGTCTTGAAGGAGTTCGCACATATGCTGAGCACTTGTTGGCTGCTTTTCCTTCTCTCTGCGGTCCTACTCATCCCAAACCATCTCAATTGGGTTGAGGTCGGGTGATTGTGGAGGCCAGGTCATCTGATGCAGCTCTCCATCACTCTCTTTCTTGGTCAAATAGCCCTTAAACAGCCCGGAGGTGTGTTGGGTCATTGTCCTGTTGAAAAACAAATGATATTCCCACTAAATACAAACCAGATGGGATGGCGTATTGCTGCAGAATGCTATGGTAGCCATGCTGCTTAACCTCTCTAGGGTAGGTGGCACCAAATCGTCCCACCTACGTAACAGCCAGTGTAATCCCGTGGCGCGTTATTCAAAAACCTTAGAAATGCAAAAACTTCAATTTTTCAAACATATGACTATTTTACACCATTTTAAAGACAAGACTCTCGTTAATCTAACCACACTGTCCGATTTCAAAAAGGCTTTACAACGAAAGCAAAACCCAAACCACAGCTAAATGCAGCAATAACCTTTGATCTTCATCAGATGACAACCCT
This sequence comes from Salmo salar, assembly GCF_965601325.2. Classification (NCBI taxonomy): domain Eukaryota; kingdom Metazoa; phylum Chordata; class Actinopteri; order Salmoniformes; family Salmonidae; genus Salmo; species Salmo salar. The sequence continues at coordinate 8,122,400 of NC_138311.1, forward strand.
AGGACATTATGTTATACAATACATGCATGTTTTGTTCAATCAAGTTCATATTTATATCAAAAAACAGCTTTTTACATTAGCATGTGACTAGCATGTGACTAGCATTCCCACCGAACACTGCCGGTGAATTTACTAAATTACTCACGATAAACGTTCACAAAAAGCATAACAATTATTTTAAGAATTATAGATACAGAACTCCTCTATGCACTCGATATGTCCGATTTTAAAATAGCTTTTCGGTGAAAGCACATTTTGCAATATTCTCAGTAGATAGCCCGGCATCACAGGGCTAGCTATTTAGACACCCAGCAAATGTAGCACTCATCAAAGTCCGATTTACTATAAGAAAAATGTTATTACCTTTGCTGTCTTCGTCAGAATGCACTCCCAGGACTTCTACTTCAATAACAAATGTTGGTTTGGTTCAAAATAATCCATAGTTATATCCAAACAGCGGCATTTTGTTCGTGCGTTCAAGACACTTTCCGAAAGGGTAAATAAGGGTGACGAGCATGGCGCAATTCGTGACCAAAAAATTCTAAATATTCCATTACCGTACTTCGAAGCATGTCAACTGCTGTTTAAAATCAATTTTTATGCCATTTTTCTCATAAAAATGCGATAACATTCCGACCGGGAATCTGCGTTTAGGTAAACAGACGAAAGAAAATAAAGCATTCGGTCGACTCGGGCACGTGCCTAAGCCCATAGTTCTCTGATCGGCCACTTGCCAAACGCGATAAAGTGTTTCAGCCAGAGCCTGCCTCGATATCGTTCAGCTTTTTCCCAGGCTCTGAGAGCCTATGGGAGCCGTAGGAAGTGTCACGTTATTGCAAAGATCCTCAGTCTTCAATAAAAAGAGCCAAGATGAAACACAACTTCTCAGACAGGCCACTTCCTGCATGGAATCTTCTCAGGTTTTGGCCTGCCATTTGAGTTCTGTTATACTCACAGACACCATTCAAACAGTTTTAGAAACTTTGGAATGTTTTCTATCCAAAGCCAATAATTATATGCATATTCTAGTTACTGGGCAGGAGTAGTAACCAGATTAAATCGGGTACGTTTTTTATCCAGCCGTGAAAATACTGCCCCCTAGCCATAACAGGTTAATTGAAATGCATTCCAGGTGACTACCTCATGAAGCTGGTTGAGAGAATGACAAGAGTGTGCAATGCTGTCATCAACGCTACTTTGAAGAATCTCAAATATAAAATATATTTTGATTTGTTTAACCCTTTTTTGGTTACTACATGATTCCGTATGTGCTATTTCATAGTGTTGATGTCTATTATTCTACAATGTAGAAAATAGTAAAAATAAAGAAAAACCTTTTAAAGAGTAGGTGTGTCTAAACTTTTGACTGGTACTGTATATATATATTTTCACACTATGAGGTTGGAATAATACTGTGAAATTGTGAACATTTTGACAATGCCCCTTTAGTGTAAGAGCTGTTTAAAAAGGCTGCCTGAAATGTTTTTGTGGGATGTAGTTTTGGCCTTCCACAGTGATTATTTTTGTAATTTTACATTTGTTTATTAAGGTCCCCATTAGCTAACTCCATCACGCTAACTAATCTTCCTGGGGTCCAACACCAATTAACAAGACATTACAAACAACTACAATCAAGACTTCACAAACACTCAACATTTAGACAATACATATAATTAAAATACAGTAAATTAGGTCATAGATCAATAAGAAAGAGCGTTCCAAACTTCTCTGCCAATAACAGCTAATTTTCAGTTTTCCCCTCCCCACTCAGACTACTCCCAGACAGTACTAGCAACATTTTTGCTTGAGAAATTGCCATTTGCTAAGAAGATATTTTTGTTTATTTTTTCACCTTTTTAATTGTAAACAATCGCAGTAAATTACTTAATTGTTACCCAGAAATGATTTGATATTGAGATTTAAAAAAAAGGTGCATTGAACCTTTAACTCTCAATAGGACAAATCCTTTGAGAGTAAACACGTTTCCAAGCAAAGCTTTGCAACAAATTACGTTTTGTACAGTTTTCATACCACCCATTGACCTCTCATTGCATGATTTACGCAAAAGTTGTGTGAGTTAAGCACATGGATCTCGTGTTAGGATTTGGAACAATGATACAGTGTCTCAATGATATTCATTGCAAATCAACCCTGTGTGTTGTTGTCGGTGTTATTATTCTAATACATTTTCATGTTCTATCCCTTAGTGCCTCCACCTATTGTCGAGTTTATTGCAGAGCTACACAATATCACTGTACTGGAGGGGGAAGATGCTACATTTAAGTGTGTGGTTTCGCCAGAGGACACACTGCTAGTGTGGAGCCTCAACGGCCGGCCTATAGCTCCAAATGAGAGGTTTGTCATTTCAAGTAATGGACTGTGCCACATGCTGTGCATTTACAACTGCCAGGTCTCAGACTGTGCCACGGTGACTGCCGAGGCAGAAGGGCTGGTGTCTGAGGCAAACCTCCAGGTTCAAGGTGAGATACCATTGGTAAACATTGTGCTAGCTTGGTACTCAAGATATTCTGGTCTAGTTTTAAATGTGCTATATGCTAAAATTCCACCTACAAATAGACCTAAATGTCAATGATATATTTGTAGTAGTAAAGAAAAAAAAATCCCACGGGATAAAAATATAATTTAGAATGGCATTTGAAGCTAGTAAAGTTGCTTGTTTTTCCGGGACTGTCAACCTTCAAACAGCAGCATCTTCCTGATTCTCGTCCTTGGAGGTTGAAAACAATGGATATCTTATTTAAATTATGATGAGATAAGAAAGTATTGCTAAGCTATTTCAGGTTTTTCTAAGCTAACCAGGATATAAATATCATACAACAAACAGAGCACCTTTAAATTGATAAGTAGCCCATTGACTGTGCTCTTATGATTATATAGTTACAGTGTGACAAGATGTTATTTTCCCTGATTAATTAGGAAATTGATATTTCCCCCCAAACCTTTTATTAATTGTATTAACTTCCCTTGATTTTCATAGTTGCGCTGTTGACACCGTTGAACAACAGTGTATGTCAATGTTTTAGAGACATTTAATTGTAATCGTCATTCCACATTTGCAATTGTTGATTCCTTGAAGTTTAAGAGATCATTTTGAAGTAAGCTTTGGCAACATGACTTTCATCATCCTTGCCTCCCCTTTAAATCTCTTTATAACTTTTGGGGGAATGAGTGCAACAGTGTGCTCTTGGAAAGCCTCTTTAATGCCACAACATATTTTCAATAAATAATGACCTCTTCAGACAAGCTCAAATTGTTGAAGGGGCGCCTTTGACGGCTAGCGCTTAGCAGCGTCTCCTGTTAGAATTCCTTGGGTTACTGACAGAGACAAATGGTGCCGGAGACATGCTACAACACTTAGGGAAGCAGACTATTAAGAGAATTGAATCATTAGCAGAACTTGTGCTACATTTCTGTTTGTTTATCATATCATTTTATTATAATCTTTATATAGTTATAATGTAGCTGACAAAGCTCTCTTTTTTCACTTTGTGTATGGCAGTCTGGATATGTAGTTTAATGTTAATTAGAGTTCATATCTAATACTTGTGTGATACCAGTTGCTTTACCCACACACAGTAATTGTGGGTATATCTGTTCAGAACAACAAGTGTTGTTCACCAAAAACATGGTGCCCGTTGTGGCTGAGCAATTCGGGGAGGCTACCCTGGAGGTGGAGGTGGGTCTTGACTCTGGAGAGGTGCAATGGATGAGGCAGGGTGTAGTCATCCACCCGGGGCCAAAGTTCACCTTGAAGCAAAAGAGCCGGAGACGGAGCCTCACCATCCACAAGCTTGCCCTTTCTGACCGGGGCACCTACAGTTGCGAAACTCTTCACGACCGCACACAAGCCCAACTCATCGTGGAACGTGAGTGCGCACGTGTTGTCACTATGCGCTGTTGTTTGTTTACCTCCGTTGCCGGCAACATCGCTTTCGCACGCTGCCCCTGTTGTTGCCGTTGTTGCTTTTGGAGCAAAGTCAATAACTGAGTAAGAGTAATTTGAACGATTGGGACCGGGGTGGCACTTGTTCCTCCATGGTGATGGCTGCAAACAGGTGACGTACAGACAGACAGCTAGCCCACCCTCTGGTTCTCATGGAGCAGATTTCTGTATTGACACAGGATCACTGGAGCCATAATGATTTCATTAAGCGTGTCAAAGGGGAATCAGATTGGAGGCTAGAAGGAAGTACTCGTGAGGAACTATTTAAGCCCCTTTTGCTTGGCTGTGAAGATATAGATGTTATCAGACGAGCGCTAGGATTACATTCACACAAGCACTGCTCTCTGAGAGCATTCTCTTCGCTTACTTTTGCAGAGTCGAGCTATGACTAATGGCTGCTTTAACCCCAAAGGGTCTAATAGTTAAGATGTACTGTAGCTCTTTTCTTCTTACTTGTTTTGTGGGTGAGTTAGTGCTGTGAGGTGCGGGTGAGATAGAGCTTGTCTTTTCAGCAACAGCTTGGTTGGGAAGGGGAAAGTCTGGACTTCGGCTGCTGTTGGCACCGCTTATGAATTTGGATCTCCTCTCATTGCATCTAAATTTATGCACTGGCCTTCAAAATCGAGTTTGTTGTCATCAAGTCTAAGAAATGAATGCTTCTTCTCCTTGGGGAATGCATATCTGTGTTAGAATGAGTCAAAATGTTGGCAGATTCGAAACAGGCTTTGGTGTAAAGTACTGTTTTTGAATGATAAAAAATACTTGCCTCTTTCCTTCCAACTGGCTACATGTTTTATTTGTCTGTCTGTATCACACATACTGTAACATGACTTCTGTTATTGTGACGTTCTATATGAAAATGGAAGAAACATGAAAATAAATGCTAAGAAATAGTCTTTGGATTTGGTATTTGTAGTATTTGCAGAGGGATCATATTGTATGGAATGCTTCTAGAGATGAAATAATACATGAAATAACAGATGATTGAATAAAACAATTCTATAAGGGAAATTAAAATGATATATTTAAAAAAAGGTATATCTCGAGTCCCCTTTTTGCCAAGTTCCTCTCCAGGTTTCTTCCTTCTAGAGTTTTTCCTAGCCAATGTGCTACTGCTTCTGCTTCTGCTTGCTCTTTGGGGTCTAGGCCGGGCTACGGTAAAAGCAACTGCTGATATAAAAATGGCATCATACACATGATTTCTTTGTTTGTCCCTGTCAAACATGCAACATGTAAATCTGTTGATTTAATTATTGATCAGGGGTAGGCAACCATGTTCCTGGAGTACCGCAGGTACTGCTGGATTTTATTCCAACTAGACACCACACCTGACCAACTGAGCTAATTGATCAGTTCAGTGAGTTCCTGAGGCACTCCAGGACAAGTGTTGCCTACCCCTGTTATAGATGATTTACATGATTTATATGATTAACTTACTAATTAAATTATTATTGTTGTTGTTATTATTGCCTTTAGCTACAATACCATTTTTTCCCCACAGCCAGAAAAATTACAATTCGGAGAGGACTCACTGACATCCAAACCATTCAACGTGAAACAGCATCCTTCGAGGTGGAGCTGTCGCACAGCAATGTAGAAGCCACTTGGCTAAAGGATGGGAACCAGCTAAAGCCCAACAACCACTGGCGCATGAGTGCCAAAGGGTGTGTCCACAGCCTCACCATCTCCAACCTCACCTTGGACGACACAGGCACATTTGTGTTATCTGCGGAAAATGTGAAATCATCTGCAAGGCTCATTGTTAAAGGTAGGGCACGGATATAGATGGTCAGACAGCAACAGTACTTGTTGTCAGAGTGGGCAGCCTGGCCACATTCAGTGTACACAAACAGCAGCGTCTTTTTGATTCAGCATCGGTTCTCAAAATAACAATATTTTATGTCATTACGCTTTTTCTACATCAAATGCAATTATTGCAAAAGATTTACAGACAACACTTTTATATAGTAGTGTTATAAGCAGAGTGTGAGGGAGTGTATGAAATACAGAATGAGAATATATATTTGACACCTCAGCTTTTGATGCCGAGGTGTCATATACAATTCTAGGAAAGCCTGGTTTCTCGTGTTGTCTACCCTACTGGGGTCTACCAGCCATGGGTTGTAAGGCTTAATGACAAGTTTTTTTTCTGTCAATGTCAGAATAAGCGATGGCTTATTCTGTGACTGCTCTGCTACCGTTCTTACTGTGCCTCACGTTACAAATAGAAAATAGCCACGTAGTATACATCGCAAGTAGGTTAGTTGGTCTTTTCAGTCACTCCCTAATGTAACCTCACACTGTAAAGTAATCTCTCCCTTATACAGAGTCACTCAATACGTCTCATCCCGTTGAGCCAGGGTTCTGAAATCAAGGATGACAATTGGATTAAAATGTCATCCCAGTAAATAGTTCAGTTGCATTACCAAACATGTCTTAACACTAAAATACAGGCTATTGTACTGATGATGTCATGGTGCAGAGCGTGTGTACTGTAAGTATAGTGCTCCCAAATTTGTGTCAGGCGTTCAGTTTGGCTTAAGTGTCAGAGGACATTGTAGTTGAGATTTAACAGGAGAGCGCTTTCACTTTTCAAATGATTCATACTGGTAAAACAGCACTGTATGAATCAGCTTGTATCTCAAACAAATAAGTTACAATTTAAAGGTTTGAGGAAATACTTTCAGTATGAGAGCAACAAAAGCAAAGTAACTGTCCAGTGAAAATCTCACTGTTAAAATATTCTGTTAACTCAGGGGCTCCTGAGTGGCGCAGCGGTAAAAGTCACTGCATCTCAGTGCTAGAGGCATCACTACAGACCCTGGTTCAATTCCAGGCTGTATCACAACTGGTTGTGATTGGGAGTCACATATGGCGACGCACAATTGGCCCAGTGACGTCTGGGTTAGGGTTTGGCTGGGGTAAACCATCAATGTAAATAAGAATTTGTTCTTCTTAACTTACTTGCCTAGTTAAATAAAGGTTAAATAAATTAAATAAAAACTCATACCAGTATTGTAGTACTCAAGACCGGTTTTGTCTTGGTGTTGTGTAGGATACATTTGTAATCGGTCTTGACTCGGTCTCGGACAGTGAGGCCTCCTAATTTCTTCCCGAGACCAGCCGAGATGAGTGAAAAAACTCATAATGATCACCTTCCATTCATTCAGCACATAAAACCACTTCGCCAGGCCAAATATATACACTCCTTTCTTGAAACATTATCAGCTTTTATATCGATTATAGGCATGTTTGCACAGTGGCGAACCTATAGGCCTTCAGTGTGTGACAGGTTCGTGATTCTGAAAGGACAGCAACCATAATCAAATCAAATGTTCTTTGTCACATGTGCCGAATACATGTGCCGACCTTACAGTGAAATGCTTACTTACAAGCCCTTAACCAACAATGCAGTTAAAAAAATTCAAATAACAAATAATTAAAGAGCAGCAGTAAAATAACAGTAGCGAGGCTATATATAGGAGGTAACGGTACAGAGTCAATGTGCGGGGGCACAGGTTAGTCAAGGTAATATGTACATTTAGGTAGAGTTAAAGTGACTGCATAGATAATAAACAGAGTAGCAGCAGCGTAAAAGAGGGGGGAGGGGACAATGCAAATAGTCTCGGTTGCCATTTTATTAGCTGTTCAGGAGTCTTATGGCTTGGGGGTAGAAGCTGTTAAGAAGCCTTTTTGACCTAGACTTGGCGCTCCGGTACCGCTTGCCGTGTGGTAGCAGAGAGAACAGTCTATGACTAGGGTGGCTGGAGTCCTTGACAATTTTTACAGCCTTCCTCTGACACCGCCTGGTATAGAGGTCCTGGATGGCAGGAAGCTTGGCCGCAGTGATGCACTGTGCTGTACACACTACCCTCTGTAGTGCCTTGCGGTCAGAGGCCGAGCAATTGCCATACCAGGCAGTGATGCAACCAGTCAGGATACTCTCGATGGTGCAGTTGTAGAACTTTCTGAGGATCTGAGGACCCATGCCAAATCTTTTCAGTCTCCTGAGGGGGAATAGGCTTTGTCGTGCCCTCTTCACGACTGTCTTGGTGTGTTTGGACCATGATAATTTGTTGGTGATGTGGACACCAAGGATCTTGAAGCTCTCACCCTCCTCCACTGCAGCCCCATCGATGAGAATGGGGGTATGCTTGGTCCTTCCTTTCCTGTAGTCCACAATCATCTCCTGTGTCTTGATCACGTGTCTTGGAGAGGTTGTTATCCTGACACTACACAGCCAGGTCTCTGACCTCCTCCCTATAGGCTGTCTCATTGTTGTCGGTGATCAGGCCTATCACTGTTGTGTCGTCGGCAAACTTAATGATGGTGTTGGAGTCGTGCCTGGCCATGCAGTCATAAGTGAACGGAGTATAGGAGGGGACTGAGCACGCACCCCTGAGGGGGCCCTGTGTTGAGGATCATTGTGGCAGATGTGTTGTTACCTAACCTTGCCACCTGGGGATGTCGGCCCGTCAGAAAGTCCTGGATCCAGTTGCAGAGGGAGGTGTTTACTCCCAGGGTCCTTAGCTTAGTGATGAGCTATGAGGGCACTATGGTGTTGAACACTGAGCTATAGTCAATGAATAGCATTCTCATAATACCAGCCCACTCATTTAGGAGAGTGCACTTTTTGTAACAAAGGGCCCCCCCTACAAAAAAAAGATTGTAGTCAGAGTGTAGTACAACTGCAGTATGCTGCAAATACTGCATACAAAATAACACTTTTTTTACTTTAGTAATTTTGCAGTGTGGCACCGAGAAGCCGGTGTTTGTAGGATATATTGGCATGGGTATTGTTAGGCCCAAGAGAAAGTTGAGGACCGGAAAACCATGCCAATACATCCACCAAACACCAACATAGTCAAATAATGATTGAGATATTTACATTAAAATACTATTTCATCCTTCTACAAGATATAGTCCCAACACAAACCCAAGTTGGCTGGTCGTTTTTCAGTTGCCAGAGACGCGACCCAGTCATTCAGTCTTTGTTCTGCATATGGACACAACCCAGTCGTTTGTTCTAAGTGTTCCGTTGTCTTACTGGCTGGCAACGTCCTTATCCCTTGCTTGCTAGCTAGCCAACTAAAGCTAATTTACAGTCACGGCAAACAGTGCAGCCAGAATAACAACAGTATTTGCATAAGCTGGTTTCTAGTGACATTTATTTGGACATTCATAACAATGAGCTAATGAGGCGCAATATCACCTGGCATAGAACATGTCCTCTTGCAGGACACTGTTGTTTAGAGGAGCTAGCCCACAACACAGCTAACACAATCACTTCAAACTGAAGCTGGAAAGACTGCCAACTAGCTGCACTTTGTTTCGTTTTAACTGTTTCTTTGTATATATCCATAAAATGATGCCAGCTGATTCATGATTTCGACTGGCTAAGAAACGATGACTACCTTTCTGTCTCTTCGCGACACGTTCATTATTATGGGAGAGCAGGAGATCGAATTTGAATATTGAAACAATGTTGCAAATGTCAGAGAGACAGATAGCTAGGTTTACACACATGCCCGCTGTTGAAAACTAAACGTTAGTCTAAAAGAATGTTAGATAATGTCTAGATGCCTTTCATAGTGGAGATCAAGTTTATAAAGTGCCTGGCTGGGCTGTTGAGAGAGTGGATTGCGCAGTCAGATGGAACAGAGCAAATATGCATTTTAACATCTTAAATTTAGCCGGTGGTAACTTATGAAAGAGACGCCTGCTGGAATGCGGTTTTAACCAATCAGCATTCAAGATTAGACCCACCCGTTGTATAATTTATGATATCTACCAATGTTACGCACGCCTCTTGTAGGAGGGATCGCAACACCCTGCTACTCTCAACTTCCCGTGGAGTGAAAGAGGTATGTGACTGCAGGTGCGGGTAAGGATGACAGAGGCAGAACATTTTACCCTTGACAGGGAATTTATTTCCTTCACATTTCCTTCACACGGTAATTTGGGGAAAAGTGGCTGGACGGAACCAAAGCAAAGAATGTAGAAGTTAGTCCTCACTCCTACCTTACCTGCCTACCTTAACACCACCTGGTGTGATAACCAAAATACGGGGGTGGTCCGACCAGGTCTTACCTAGTGTGCATACCTAGTGTGCATAGACAGAGTACATACTAGGGGTATATGTATGCCCGCAGGCCTCTTGTCTAAGCACACCCAAGTTGTCTTCCCCTTCCCCCCGGGAACAAAAACAAAATAATACAAACTTAAAGTGAACAATTTAAATAATCTAAAACACTGAGTCCTATTGGCACACATATGCCTCAGAAGTAGCGGCTACAAAATACTTAACAAAACCTGTCTCTGAGCAACAACCAACACAGGACATCCAAGAAGCTCTCTCTCCTAACAAAGGAACACTAGCTTTTCAAGCTGCCGCAGGAGTCAGGAATTGCCGACAGCTGTATCCCCTGGCTCAGTTGGTAGAGCACGGTGTTTGCAATGGTGTTTGCAACGCCAGGTTTGTGGGTTCGATTCCCACGGGGGGCCAGTATGAAAAAAAAAATACAAAATAATAATAATAATAATGTATGAAATGAATTGAAATGTATGCATTCACTACTGTAAGTTGCTCTGGATAAGAGCGTCTGCTAAATGACTAAAATGTAAATGTAAATGTCTAACAAAAGGGGGGATGAGAGCTCCAATCTGCAATGGGGCCGACCAAGCAGCTGCTTGGGGGAATCCAGGAAGCCATTTCCGGAAATACACACATACATTCACAAACCCACAACACAGAAATTGGGTAACGTAACGCGCCCAGCCCAAAACCTGCAAACATCCAGTTTGCAATAACAAAAACCAACACGCATCCCCAGTTATTAAACCTGTGATAACGCTTCGGCGATCACATTCGCCGAACCATTCACATAGTTAATCTGTATGTTGTATCCTTGTACAATCAGAGCCCAACGCATAAGGTGGCGGTTCTGATTGTACATTTGCTTCAAATAACCAAAGGATTATGGTCCGTGAAGACCAGTACAGGCAAGGCACTGGAGTCCACATATACCTCAAAAAAACTGTAAGGCTAGCAATAAAGCCAGCGTCTCTTGTTCAATGGTGGAGTACCTTGACTGACACGAGTTGAACTTACGGGAGAAGAAACTGACGGGCCGATCCACTCCCTCTTCATCTTCCTGCATGAGCACCGCACCCACCCCCACTATACTAGCGTCTACCTCCAACTTAACCTCTATGGGCTAGGTGGGACGCAAGCGTCCCACCCGTGGTGCACTCCATCAACAGCAGGTGCATTTCAAGAGCGGCAAATTTGAATCCAAATAAATGTCAAAATTCAAATTTTTCAAACATACAACTATTTTGCACCCTTTGAAAGATAAACATCTCCTTAACCTGTTAGGGCTAGGGGGGCAGTATTTGCACGGCTGGATAAAAAAACGTACCCGATTTCATCTGGTTACTAATCCTACCCAGTAACTAGAATATGCATATACTTATTATATATGGATAGAAAACACTCTAAAGTTTCTAAAACTGTTTGAATGGTGTCTGTGAGTATAACAGAACTCATTTGGCAGGCAAAACCCTGAGACATTTTCTGACAGGAAGTGGATACCTGATGTGTTGTATTACCTTTAAACCTATGCCATTGAAAAACACAGGGGCTGAGGAATATTTTGGCACTTCCTATTGCTTCCACTAGATGTCACCAGCCTTTACAAAGTGTTTTGAGTCTTCTGGAGGGAGATCTGACCGAACAAGAGCCATGGAACGATGATGGCCCATTAGACACCTGGCGCGCGAGTTCATGCTGGGTACCCTCGTTCCAATACGTTATAAAAGAGAATGCATTCGTCCACCTTGAATATTATTCATGTTCTGGTTAAAAAAGGCCCTAATGATTTATGCTATACAACGTTTGACATGTTTGAACGAACGGAAATATATTTTTTCCCCTCGTTCATGAAGTGAAGTCCGGCGGGCTTAGATCATGTGCTAACAAGACGGAGATTTTTGGACATAAATGATGAGCTTTTTTGAACAAAACTACATTCGTTATGGACCTGTGATACCTGGAAGTGACATCTGATGAAGAGAATCAAAGGTAATGGATTATTTACATAGTATTTTCGGTTTTAGATCTCCCCAACATGACGGCTTGTCTGTATCGCAACGCGTATTTTTCTGGGCGTAGTGCTCAGATTATTGCAAAGTGTGATTTCCCAGTAAGGTTATTTTTAAATCTGGCAAGTTGATTGCGTTCAAGAGATGTAAATCTATAATTCTTTAAATGACAATATAATATTTTACCAATGTTTTCTAATTTTAATTATTTAATTTGTGTTGCTGACTTGACTGCCGGTTATTGGAGGGAAACGATTTCCTCAACATCAATGCCATAGTAAAACGCTGTTTTTGGATATAAATATGAACTTGATAGAACTAAAAATGCATACATTGTCTAACATAATGTCCTAGGAGTGTCATCTGATGGAGATTGTAAAAGGTTAGTGCATCATTTTAGCTGGTTTTATGGTTTTGGTGACCCTGTCTTTGAATTGACAAAACATTACACACAACTCTTGTAAATGTACTGTCCTAACATACTCTAAATTTATGCTTTCGCCGTAAAACCTTTTTGAAATCGTAAAACGTGGTTAGATTAAGGAGATGTTTATCTTTCAAAGGGTGTAAAATAGTTGTATGTTTGAAAAATTAGAATTTTGACATTTATTTGGATTCAAATTTGCCGCTCTTGAAATGCACCTGCTGTTGATGGAGTGCACCACGGGTGGGACGCTAGCATCCCACCTAGCCCATAGAGGTTAATCTAACCACGTTTTCCGATTTCAAAAAGGTTTTACGGCGAAAGCATAAATTTAGAGTATGTTAGGACAGTACATTTACAAGAGTTGTGTGTAATGTTTTGTCAATTCAAAGACAGGGTCACCAAAACCATAAAACCAGCTAAAATGATGCACTAACCTTTTACAATCTCCATCAGATGACACTCCTAGGACATTATGTTAGACAATGTATGCATTTTTAGTTCTATCAAGTTCATATTTATATCCAAAAACAGCGTTTTACTATGGCATTGATGTTGAGGAAATCGTTTCCCTCCAATAACCGGCAGTCAAGTCAGCAACACAAATTAAATAATTAAAATTAGAAAACATTGGTAAAATATTATATTGTCATTTAAAGAATTATAGATTTACATCTCTTGAACGCAATCAACTTGCCAGATTTAAAAATAACCTTACTGGGAAATCACACTTTGCAATAATCTGAGCACTACGCCCAGAAAAATACGCGTTGCGATACAGACTAGCCGCCATGTTGGGGAGATCTAAAATCAAAAATACTATGTAAATAATCCATTACCTTTGATTCTCTTCATCAGATGTCACTTCCAGGTATCACAGGTCCATAACGAATGTAGTTTTGTTCAAAAAAGCTCATCATTTATGTCCAAAAATCTCCGTCTTGTTAGCACATGATCTAAGCCCGCCGGACTTCACTTCATGAACGAGGGGAAAAAATATATTTACGTTCGTTCAAACATGTCAAACATTGTATAGCATAAATCATTAGGGCCTTTTTTAACCAGAACATGAATAAAATTCAAGGCGGACGAATGCAAAATCTTTTAAAACGTATTGGAACGAGGGTACCCAGCATGACCTAGCGCGCCAGGTGTCTAATGGGCCATCATCGTTCCATGGCTCTTGTTCGGTCAGATCTCCCTCCAGAAGACTCAAAACACTTTGTAAAGGCTGGTGACATCTAGTGGAAGCAATAGGAAGTGCCAAAATATTCCTCAGCCCCTGTGTTTTTCAATGGCATAGGTTTAAAGGTAATACAACACATCAGGTATCCACTTCCTGTCAGAATCTGCCTCAGGGTTTTGCCTGCCAAATGAGTTCTGTTATACTCACAGACACCATTCAAACAGTTTTAGAAACTTTATGGTGTTTTCTATCCATATATAACAAGTATATGCATATTCTAGTTACTGGGTAGGATTAGTAACCAGATTAAATCGGGTACATTTTTTTATCCAGCCGTGCAAATACTGCCCCCTAGCCCTAACAGGTTAAAAGGTTTTTCAAAGTTGGGGGCGTCAAGCACTGGGGCACTACAAAGTAGCACTTTGGCGGACTCAAAAGCATAGTTACAGTCCTGGGACCACTTAAATGGTACTTTGGGACTGAGCAGAGATGTAAGGGGAGCTACTACCGTCGAAAACTTCTTACAGAACGTACGATAGTACCCTACCATCCCCAGGAATCTGCGCAACTGGCGGCGAGTCGTGGGAGCAAGAAAAGCAACAATTGCTTCCACTTTGCCAGTTACTGGGTGCACTTGACCTCGTCCCTCTTGCTTCCCTAAGTAAGTCACAGTAACCTTCCCAAACTCACACTTGGCCAAATTAAGGGTTTAAGGAAGCATTCTCCAACCGCTGAAACACACTTCAAGGTGGCGAGATGTTCAGACCAAGTGTAATGAAGGTCGTATAAAGGGGACCAAGGCGCGGCGTGTAGAGTGCTCATCTTTACTTTTATGATAACACTTAAACAAAAACAACAAAACGACAGCCAACAGTTCCGCTAGGTGATACTCACAAAACGGAAAACAGCTACCCACAAAACCCCAACTTAAATATGATCTCCAATTAGAAACAACACGAACCAGCTGCCTCTAATTGGAGATCATCCAAAACTCAACCTAGAAATAGAAAAACAAGAACAAAACATAGAAACAAAAAACATAGACTGCCCACCCATATCACACCCTGACCTAACTAACCAGAGAAAAAACAGCTCTCCTAGGTCAGAGCGTAACTGTACCCCCCCCAAGTTGCGGACTCCCGGCTGCAAACCTGAACCTATAGGGGAGGGTCCGGGTCGGCATCTGTACTCGGCGGCGGCTCTGGTTCGGGGCGTAGCAGCTTCTGTATGTCTGGAGGAACCAGACCGTGGGTCATCGCCGGAGGCCTTCGAAATGCCAACCATCGCTGAAGAGTCTGAGCTGAAGGCCGCCTCTGAAGACTCTGGGCTGCAGACCACCGCTGAAGGCTCTGGGCTGCGGACTGCCACTGAAGGTTCTGGGTTGCGGCCCGCCGCTGGAGGTTCCGTACTGGGGAGCGTCGTTGGAGGCTCCGTACTGGGGAGCGTCGTTGGAGGCTCCGTACTGGTGAGCGTCGTTGGAGGCTCCGTACTGGTGAGCGTCGTTGGAGGCTCCGTACTGGTGAGCGTCGTTGGAGGCTTCGTACTGGTGAGCGTCGTTGGAGGCTCCGTCCTGGTGAGCGTCGTTGGACGCTCCGTACTGCTGAGCGTCGTTGGAGGCTCCGGACTGAGGAGCGTCGTTGGAGGCTCCGTCCTGGTGAACGTCGCTGGAGGCTCCGGACGGAGGACCGTCGCCGGAGGCTCCAGACTGGGAAGCGCCATAATAGGTTCCTGACTAGTGACCGCTGCTGCTGGCTCCATGCCATGGATAATCTCTACAGGATCTGCGCCATGGATCATCACAGGAGGCTTCGTACCATGGGTGATCTCAACAGGTGCCGGGCCATGGATTATTCCTACAGGCTTCGTGCCAGTGTTTATCCCTACAGGCACCGGACCATTTATAATCCCTTCAGGCTTTTTGCCAAGGATTATTTCTACAGGCTCCGGGCCATGGATTACCTCTCGAGGCTTCGTGCCATGGAACATCCCTACAGGCTCCGGGCCATGGATCATCACTAGAGGCTTTGTGCCATGGATCATCTCTATAGGCTTCGGACCATCACTTATCACTGGAGGCTTAGATCGTGGAGCTGAAACAGGTCTCACCGGACTAGGAAGACGCACTGAGGACCGAGTGCTCAAAGCAGGCACCGGCTGTACTGGGCTATGGAGGCGAACTGGAGGGAGAGTGCGAGGAGTAGTCACAGGACGTACTGGATTATGAAGGCGCACTGGAGGGAGAGCGCGATGAGCAGGCACAGAACGTACTGGGCTACGGAGGCGCACTGGAGAGAGAGCGTGGGAGGCAGGCACATGCTCACCACAATAAGCACGGGGAGTTGGCTCAGGTCTCAGTCCTGGCCCAGCCAAACTACCCGTGTGCCCCCCCCAAAACATTTTTTTGGGGGTGCCTCCCATTCTTCCCCGGTAGGCTCCGATATCTCTCTATCACTTGCCCCCATGTCCAGTTTCTCCTTTCTATCCACTCCTCATGTCCATTTCTGCCTGGGCACGCTGCTTTATCCAATCATGGTGGGTAGTTCTGTAATGAAGGTCGTATAAAGGGGACCAAGGCGCGGCGTGTAGAGTGCTCATATTTACTTTTATGATAACACTTAACCTCTCTTGGGCAGGTGGGACGCTTCACACTATTCAACAGCCAGTGAAAAATCAGAGCGCCAAATTCAAAACCACAAAATGTTATAATTCAAACTTCTCAAACAAAGGACTATTTTACACCATTTTAAAGGTACACGTCTCCTTAATGTAACCACATTGTCCGATTTCAGAAAGGCTTTATGGGGAAAGCATAAAGTTAGATTATGTTAGGACAGTTCCAACACAAGAAAAAGCACATAGCCATTTTCCTAGCAAGGACAGGCGTCACAAAAACCAGCAAACCAGCTAAAATGATGCACTAACCTTTGACGATCTTCATCAGATGACACTCCTAGGACATCCTGTTACACAATACATGCATTTCTTGTTCGATAAAGTTCATATTTATATCCATAAACCCCATTTTACATTGGCGCATGATGTTCAGAAAATATTTTGCCTCCAATACTGCCGGTGAATCAGCACAACTAATTACAAAAATCATCACCATAAACGTTGATAAAATATTAAACTGTTATTCAAAGAATTATAGATGAACACCTCCTTTATGCAAATGCTGTGACAGATTTCAAAAAAGCTTCACGAGGAAAGCACACTGCAATAATCTGAGTACTGCTCTCAGAAAAATACACTAGGCAATACAAATACCCGCCATTTTGGAGTCATCTAAAATCATAAATAGCATTAGAAATATTCACTTAACTTTGATTATCTTCATCAGAAGGCACTTCCTGGAATCCCAGGTCCACAATAAATGTTGCTTTGTTCGATAAAGTCCATCATTTATGTCCAAATAGCTCCTTGTTGTTAGCTACTCCAAATGTAGGAAGCGCACAGAAAATGTCATGACGAAAAGTTAAAAAAGTTATATTTATGTCCATTCAAACATGTCAAACGTTGTATAGCATCAATCTTTAGGGCCTTTATCACTTAGAACTTCAATAATATTCCAACCGGACAATTCCATTGTCTTGAAAAATATTTTGGAACACAGCTAACTCTCACATGAATTCGCGCCAATGAATGCCAGTGCCTCCCTGAGTCAACAACTTCCAACTTCCTCTGTTCGCTCTCTGTTCATCATAGACGCCTCAAACAAATTTCTAAAGACTGTTGACATCAAGTGGAAGCCTTAGGAAGTGCAAAATGAACCCTAAGTCACTGTGTGTTCGATAGGCAATGACTTGAAAGGACTACAAGCACCACAATTCTCACTTCCTGTTTAGATTTTTCTGTGCCATATTGTACTGCTTACCTTGACGATGTGGTGATTCATTCGTCTACTTGGTGTCACGCTCTGACCTATGAGAGCTGTTTTTTCTCTGGTTAGTTAGGTCAGGGTGTGATATGGGTGGGCACTCTCTGTTTTTTGTTTCTATGTTTTGTTCTTGTTTTTCTATTTCTAGGTTGAGTTTTGGATGATCTCCAATTAGAGGCAGCTGGTTCGTGTTGTCTCTAATTGGAGATCATATTTAAGTTGGGGTTTGTCTATGGGGTTTTGTGGGTAGTTGTTTTCCATTTTCTGAGTATCACCTGGCGGAACTGTTGGCTGTCGTTTTGTTGTTTTTGTTTAACCTCTCTAGGGTAGGGGGCAGTATTTTCACGGCTGGATGAAAAACGTGCCCAAATTAAACTGCCTGCTTCTCGGGCCCGGAAGGTAAGATATGCATATTATTAGTAGATTTGGATAGAAAACACTCTGAAGGTTCTGAAACTGTTTGAATGATGTCTGTGAGTATAACAGAACTCATATGGCAGGCAAAAACCTGAGAAAAAAATCCAACCAGGAAGTGACTTGCAGTTCTTCTATCTAATCCCTGTTCAAACTACAGTGTCAATGGGGTTATTTTGCACTTCCTAAGGCTTCCACTGGCTGTCAACAGCCTTTAGAAACTTGTTTAATCTGTTTACTGTTACTGGGCAGAGAATAGGAGCTCGTCAATCAGTGGACTGCCTGGGACCAGTGAGTTGTTTACTGCGCAGGAACGTTGGCGCACCTCTCCTTCTTTTTCCTCTGTAATGAATACGCTATTGTCCGGTTGGAATATTATCGACGTTTTATGTTAAAAAGACCCTAAGGATTGATTGTAAACATCGTTTGACATGTTTCTATGAATGGTAATGGAACTATTTGACTTTTCATCTCTGGTTCTGCTCTCTCGCGTTATGTCTTTGGATTAGTGACCTGAACGTGCAAACAAAAGGAGGTATTTGGACATAAATATGGAGTATTTCGAACAAAAATAACATTTCTTGTGGAAGTGGGAGTCCTGAGAGTGCATTCTGACGAAGATCAGCAAAGGTAAGGGAAGATTTATAATACTAATTCTGAGTTTAGTTAACTCCAGAACTTGGCGGGTAACTGTATAGCTTGCTTTGATGGCTGAGCTCTGTACTCAGAACATTGAAAAATGTGCTTTCGCCGAAAAGCTATTTTAAAATCTGACACAGCGGTTGCATTAACTTCCCTGGGTTAGGTGGGAAGCTTGCGTCCCACCCTAGTCAACAGCCAGTGGAATCGCATGGCGCGAAATACAAATACCTCAAAAATGCTATAACTTCAATTACTCAAACATATGACTATTTTACACCATTTTAAAGACAAGACTCTCGTTAATCTAACCACATTGTCCGATTTCAAAAAGGCTTTACAGCGAAAGAAAAACATTAGATTATGTCAGGAGAGTACCCTGCCAAAAAAAATCACACAGCCATTTTCAAAGCAAGCATATATGTCACAAAAAACAAAACCACAGCTAAATGCAGCACTAACCTTTGATGATCTTCATCAGATGACACTCCTAGAACATTATGTTATACAATACATGCATGTTTTGTTCAATCAAGTTCATATTTATATCAAAAACCAGCTTTTTACATTAGCATGTGATATTCAGAACTAGCATACCCACCGAAAACTTCCGGTGAATTTACTAAATGACTCACGATAAACGTTCACAAAATACATAACAATTATTTTAAGAATAATAGATACAGAACTCCTTTATGCAATCGCGGTGTCAGATTTTAAAATAGCTTTTCGGCGAAAGCACATTTTGCAATATTCTGAGTAGATAGCTCGGCCATCACAGGCTAGCTAATTTGACACCCACCAAGTTTGGTGCTCACTAAACTCAGAATTACTATTAGAAAAAGTGGATTACCTTTGCTGTTCTTCGTCAGAATGCACTCCCAGGAATTCTACTTCAACAACAAATGTTTTGGTTCCAAATAATACATAATTATATTCAAATAGCTCCGTTTTGTTTGTGCGTTCAGGTCACTATCTAATCGGCGAGCGCATTTCGTGACAAAACATTTCAAAATATTCCATTACCGTACTTAGAAGCATGTCAAACGCTGTTTAAAATATTTTTTATGCTATTTTTCTCGTAAAATAGCGATAATATACCAACCGGGCGACGTTGTATTCATTCAAAGGCTGAAAGAAAAAAATTGAGAATTCTCATGAACGTGCATCTCCAGTGTCACTGTCCCCAGCCTGACCACTCACAAAATCTCCTGCTGTTCTTCGCCCAGAGACAGGAGACACGTCATTCCACTTTCTGGCGCCTTCTGAGAGCCAATGGAAGCCTTAGAAAATGTCATGTTACAGCAGAGATGCTGTATTTTCGATAGAGATGCAACAGAAGGATAACAAATTGTCAGACAGGGCACTTCCTGTATGGAATCTTCTCAGGTTTTGGCCTGCCATATGAGTTCTGTTATACTCACAGACACCATTCAAACAGTTTTAGAAACTTTAGGGTGTTTTCTATCCAAATCTAATAATTATATGCATATTCTCGTTTCTGGGCAAGAGTAGTAACCAGTTTAAATCAGGTACGTTTTTTTATCCGGTCGTGCAAATACTGCCCCCTAGCCCTAGATGTGCCGCTAGTGGAACGCCTCGCCAATATGCAATGATAGAGCGTGGTGCAAATTACAAACACCTCAGAAATCCAAAAACTTCCATTTTTCAAACATATGACTATTTTACACCATTTTAAAGACAAGACTCTCTTTTATCTAACCACATTGTCCGATTTCAAAAAGGCTTTACAACGAAAGCAAAACATTAGATTATGTCAGGAGAGTACCCAGCCAGAAATAATCACACACCCATTTTTCAAGCTAGCATATAATGTCACAAAAACCAAAATCACAGCTAAATGCAGCACTAACCTTTGATGATCTTCATCAGATGACACTCCAAGGACATTATGTTATACAATACATGCATGTTTTGTTCAATCAAGTTCATATTTATATCAAAAACCATCTTTTTATGTGACGTTCAGAACTAGCATACCCACCGAAAACTTCCGGTGAATTTGCTAAATTACTCACGATAAACGTTCACAAAAAACACAACTATTATTTTAAGAATTATAGATACAGAACTCCTTTATGCAATCGCGGTGTCCGATTTTAAAATAGCTTTTTGGTGAAAGCACATTTTGCAATATTCTGAGTAAATAGCCCAGTCATCATGGCTAGCTATTTTGACACCCACCAAGTTTGGCACTCACCAAACTCAGATTTACTATAAGAAAAATTTGATTACCTTTGCTGTTCTTCGTCAGAATGCACTCCCAGGACTTCTACTTCAACACCCAATGTTGTTTTGGTTCCAAATAATCCATAGTTATATCCAAATAGCTGCGTTTTGTTTGTGCGTTCAAGACACTATCCGAAGGTTGACGCGCCGGCGCGTATCGTGACAAATAATTTCAAAATATTTCATTACCGTACTTCAAAGCATGACAAACGCTGTTTAAAATCAATTTATGCGATTTTTCTCATAAAATAGCGATAATATTCCGACCGGGAGACCTTGTTTTCGTGCAAACACTGAAAATAGAAAATGGAGTCTTCACATGCACGCGCGCACCCGTGTCATTGTTCTCAGAACGACCACTTTCCAAAAGCCCTACTGTTTTTCGCCCAGGGACTGCAGAGTCATCACTCCCCGTTCTGGCGTCTTCTGAGAGCCTATGGGAGCCTTAGAAAATGTCACGTTACAGCAGAGATCCTCTATTTTCGATAAAGAGGCTATAGAAGGCTATAGAAGGCCAAGAAATGGTCAGAGAAGGCACTTCCTGTATGGAATCTTCTCAGGTTTTGGCTTGCCATATGAGTTCTGTTATACTCACAGACACCATTCAAACAGTTTTAGAAACTTTAGGGTGTTTTCTATCCAAATCAAATAATTATATGCATATTCTAGTTTCTGGGCAGGAGTAATAACCAGATTAAATCGGGTACGTTTTTTATCCGGCCGTGAAAATACTGACCCCTATCCTAAACAGGTTAAATGAACTACAATTCTATCAGCCAGGTTGCTTTTAAAGTACTCCAACAGCATCAACTCCTGAATATCAGCAAAGGTGTTGGCTGTTTTTTGACAGTTTTTGTAAAAACGGTCCCACCCATTAAGTCAAAATGTGATTGGTTGATTCCACTGTCACTACAACATTTTGCCCTAATACAGTTGAATGGCAGATGCCTTTATCTAGCTTCTGTTGGCCTAGCCAATGGCTGACTTAGCTAGCTCGATGTATCCCGCCAGAGACCAGCAAAGTCGTGACCAACAAAGTCCTGATTGGATATTTTTTCTCTTCAGTGTTAACTCTTTCCTTTCCAACGAAAACTTAAGAGATTAAATCAGAACATCATTGAAAACAATAATAGAATTATTATTATTATTTTATAAATCCTTAGCTCTTCTCTGAAGGCGTAGAATGCCCATTGTTCACCACTGTGTTTGGGTTAGTAATAATTGGTAGAGTGTCTCTCTATTTTCCATCAGCATGCATTTATTCTATCTGAATGTCTAAAGAATCCATATGTTGTTCTGAAATATGAACACAGAAATACTGGACATTTTGAACTCTTATTATGGTGGTAATTTGGTAAAATTACAATCATTGTCTTGAATTGGACTCGCATTTTTCTGGTCTCAATCTTGACTCGATCTATCATATTACTGCCACAACGGCGGTCACGAGACATGACGGCAGTCAAATTCCATGTGATCATTTAGTCACGGTGATTAGGCTTCTCCAAGCTCTGATGCTGCTGATTGTCGTTTGTAGCCTACCAGACTTGCTAACTGCCTGGTACTCAGCACTCTATTGTCCCTCTAATCACTCTGACATCAATGCAAATGTAATTGAAAATCTAATCAAAACTTCATGATAGCCCATGAGCTCATTTTGCTCAACATTTCTATAGGCTATGCAATTGCGTGAGAAAACAGTGATTGCCTCTATTAAAAAGAGGAGGATCCCATCAGCTTTCTATACGCTAGGCCTACTATATTTATTTCTCAACTTTCCTAATATTAAGCACATTGCTTGTCTTTAAACAGGAGTATAGTATACCTGGCTGGCATGAAAAATAACCACGGGAAATTCGCTGTTAACGTGCATCGATGACATGTATTTTCTTCCCCGCTGCCCCTGTTTCGATACAGGTGCATGATAATGGTCCATTCTAAATCAAAACAAATTTCACACATATATGTAAAGATTAAATCGAGAATAGTGTGATGGGTGACAATATTAGCCTATCACTTGAATGATGCCCAGCTTAAGGCAAACAGCACGTGCTTTTTTTTTTTACTTCTTCAAATCATAGTCGCACACGTCATGTAGCCTACCCCATAAGCCTATATGCTTTGATAAGGTTTGTATCACAATTAAAGAGGCCATATAACTTCTTAAAATGATGCACAGAAATAGCCTAATCTTTTAGCTTAAAATGTTGATAAACTTTCTCATCTGTTGCGTCAAGCTCCTTACTTTAAACAGTTTTTTTGATGCTCGTGGTTGTATTAATTTGGGATCTATTGCATCCCACAACTGTCCCAGGCTATGTTTGGAGTATTTATTTTCATCTGCACTGTTCCTAATGTAAATGTGTTTTATTAAAAGTTTCAGAGGCAATTGTAAAAAGTAGATTTCTGCATATAGGTGTATGGTTTGTTGAACGTTGCAATCAATGGTTTTTGCTTGGCATACATTTAAAAGTTTAAAAGTGAGTCTTGGCGTCAATCTGTTACCGTGTAATTGCCCAGTAGCAAGGGAAATCCGACCTTCTAAAGACTTCCTCGGAATGGTATTCTCAAAACCAACAAAAACCTTACTGTCATACGCATCGATGAAAGGGGACCAAAACGCAGCGGGTATAGTGCTCCTCTTCGTATATTTATTAAAGAGAGTGAACACTTAAACAAAAATAACAAACCGACAATCAACAGTTCTGTAAGGTACACAGACTATACAGAAAGCAACCACCCACAAACCCAAAGGAAAAAACAAGCTGCCTAGGTATGGCTTCCAATCAGAGACAACGAAAGATACCTGCCTCTGATTGGAAACCATACTCGGCCACACATAGAAAATGAACATAGAAAAAGAAAACTAGAATATATCCCCTGGAAACAAACAAACCCCAAAACCACAGAAACCACACCCCCTGCCACGCCCTGACCATACTACAATGACAAATGACACCTTTACTGGTCAGGACGTGACACTTACTCCTTTGAAGGGTGAGTAAAGTCCACAAATATGAGCAGTTTATAGACTTAAATAATGGCTATTTCGAGGCTTTTTAAGCCAATAAATTCTCAGCCCCAAGAACACCAAACATTTCCCCAAATGCTACTTTTTCTTAACGGGACACATCCACATACCCTTTTAAATAAAGGGACGTGCAACATAAATGGTATATGCTAAGTTGCTTAGAGGAATCCTTGGGACGACCCCACCCTAACCCTAACTTTAACCCTTACATCTACCCAAACCTTAACCCTTACCTAACCCTAACTTTAACCCTTACCTTAAACATTTTAAATGTCAAATTCAATGGGGTGACATCAGAGTTGGACGTCCCAAGGATCACACTTAGACTTTTCCCAACAGAAATGGATTTTGCCAGTCTTGGATTTTGCCTGTCCAAATAATGCAGTCAGAACTGGCAGATACTTTACATAAACATGAAAATGAAAAGACACAAAGGTTTTATAACTTTAAGCTAGTGAAATATGTATGTGCTCATGTCACCTCACACTCGAGGCAGTGTCACAGTACAGGAAGCTTTTCACACTCATTTCACACTCACACTAATTATACAGTTTCATCTCTACTCTTTCTCTCAACTTGATTTTGTTCTCATTTTGTTCTCAGAGCCACCAGTGACAGTCATTAAAAAACTGGAGGACTTGCGCTTTCCAGAAGCAGCTGTGGCATCAATGGATTGTGAGCTATCAAGGCCTCATGTTGAAGTGAAATGGATGAAGGTAAACAATTCATACCCTTTCCACCCAATAATTACACTATTTTGTTAGCAACCTTTCACTCAATAATACTATGGTGCATAATGCATCACATGAAGTCATATTCATGGATTGCAAGTTTCGTCACAATATTGTTTTAAACGGTAGTTTTTGGACTGATACCCAACTAAGCATTCTATTCAGTGCAGTCTCAATAGGAGTTAATTAAGATTGAGTCTAAAGTGCATTACTGTGGCTTGGAAACATGATGACATTTTAAAATGAGGTATATCTTTTTTTATTAACCTGGTCAGTCTGTTATTGAAAGCAGTGGTCCTTAATGTTTTGTACACTAAGTGTACATACATACATACATACATACATACATACATACATACATACATACATACATACATACATACATACATACATACATACATACATACATACATACATACATACATACATACAGTGCATCTGGAAAGTATTCAGACCTCTTGACTTTTTCAAAAAATTTCTACGTTACAGCCTTCTTCTAAAATGGATGTAATTGTTTTTTTCCCCTCATCAATCTACAAACAATACTACCATATCACATTTACATAAGTATTCAGACCCTTTACTCAGTACTTTCTTGAAGCAACTTTGGCAGTGATTACAGCCTCAAGTCTCCTTGGATATGACGCTACAAGCTTCGCACACCTGTATTCGGGGAGTTTCTCCCATTCTTACCTGGATGGGGAGCGTCGCTGCACAGCTATTTTCAGGTCTCTCCAAAGATGTTTGATGTTCAGGTTCAAGTCCGGACTCTGGCTGGGCCACTCAAGGACATTCAGAGACTTGTCCCGAAGACACTCCTGCATTGTCTTGGCTGGGTGCTTAGGGTTGTTGTTCTGTTGAAGTTGAACCTTCGGCCCAGTCTGAGGTCCTGAGCGCTCTGGAGCATGTTATCATCAAGGATCTCTCTGTACTTTGCTCCGTTCATCATTCCCTCGATCCTGACTAGTCTTCCAGTCCCTGCCGCTGAATAACATCCCCACAGCATGATGTTGCCCCCACTATGCTTCGGCGTAGGGATGGTGCCAGGTTTCCTCCAGACGTGACGCTTGGCATTCAGGCCAAAGAGTTCAATCTTGGTTTCATCAGACCAGAGAATCTTGTTTCTCATGGTCTGAGAGTCTTTAGGTTACCTTTGGCAAACTCCAAGCGGGCTGTCATGTGCCTTACTGAGGAGTGGCTTCCGTCTGGCCACTCTACCATTAAGGCCTGATTAGTGGAGTGCTGCAGAGATGGTTGTCCTTCTTGAAGGTTCTTCCATCCCCACAGAGAAACTCTAGAGCTCTGTCAGAGCGACCATTGGGTTCTTTGTCACCTCCCTGACCAACACCCTTCTCCCCAATTGCTCAGTTTGGCCAGGCGGCCAGCTCTAGGATGAGTCTTGGTGGTTCCAAACTTCTTCCATTTAAGAATTATGGCAGCCACTGTGTTCTTGGGGACCTTCAATGCTGCAGACATTTTTGGTACCTTTCCCCAGATCTGTGCCTCGACACAATTCTGTCTCGGAGCTCTACAGACAATTCCTTCAACCTCATGGCTTGGTTTTTGCCCTGACATGCACTGTCAACTGTGGAACCTTATATAAACAGGTGCGTGCCTTTCCAAGTCATGTTCAATTAATTGAATTTACCACAGGTGGACTCCAATCAAGTTGTAGAAACATCTCAAGGATGATCAATGGAAACAGGATGCCCCTGAGCTCAGTTTTGAGTCTCATAGCAAAGGGTCTAAATACTTATGTAAATAAGGTATTTCAGTATTTTATTTTTTATAAATGTGTAAACATTTCATTATTGGGTATTCTGTGTAGATTGATGAGAAAAAAAACACATTTTGAATCCATTTTAGAATAAGGCTTAACAAAAAAAATCAAGGGGTCTGAATACTTTCCAAATGCACTGTACATACATAAATATACTGAACAAAAATTTCACGCACCATGCAACAATTTCAAAGATTTTACTGAGTTACAGTTCATATGAGGAAATCAGTGAATTTAAATAAATTAATTCAGCCCTAATCTATGGATTTTACATTACTGAGAATACAGATATGCATCTGTTGGTCACAGATAAGTCGCTCTGGATAAGAGCGTCTGCTAAATGACTTAAATGTAAATGTAAATGAGATAGCTAAAAAAAATGGGCCTCAGAATAGGCCTTAGGATTTCATCATGTTTTTTTTTTGTGCATTCAAATTGCCATCGATAAAATGGAGTTGTGTTTGTTGTCCGTAGCTTATGCCTGCCCATACCATAACCCAGTGCTTCTCAATTATTTTCTGTTACGCCCCCCCAGGAAGAAGTAAATATTTCGCGCCCTCCAACTCTCCGCCGCGACTGTAAATAGTATAATTTGTCAATAAAATTGTTATAAGTACACCTCTGCATAACATTGTATCCTTATTAACATTAAAGAAAAGAAAAACAGAAAAAAGAAAGAAATATAGATCAACTTACAACAAAGAATAACTTTATTAACATTGTTTTTTAGTCTGTAACAGAAAAGACTTAAAGTGCATCAATCAATTTGCCTGAAATTCCCCCAAAAAATTCAAGCCTTATTTAAACTGTAATTTTTTTTGGACCATTTGATACTGAAAAATAAAATTTAATATAATCAATAAATAATAATAAATTCAAATTGATTAGCAACATTAACTCAGGAGCACAATATATGAAACACTTTGACCTATAAAACAAAAATGAATAAAACAATTTGTGCTGATTTTTTTAAAAATCTAAATGAAGAAGTCAGGATTAATGGCTACAATGAGCACGTTTTGCAGAGCACAGCTTTTCGAAGCGGTGTTTGAAGCATGATACTGCAACTCTCAGCTCCTGCTCAATGTTTAGCTGGGACCTATACTTGGTCTTTAGTGCAGCAACAGCAGAGAAGCCAGTCTCACAAAGATAAGATGTTGCAAAAGGAAGAAGAATGCCCATGGCCCTCTAAGCTAAGAGTGGATACTGCCTCTCTACACTCAGCCAGAATTCACTCAGTGTCTGTGATGTGAACCTCAGTCTCAATGTGGAGTCAGATGTCATATCAATGAACTGGTCCTCCTCTGCAGAGCTGAAACCAGTTGGAGCTGGTGCATTGAAAGGATCTCTCACCCAGTCATATTGGGAACTGTTTTCAGGGAAGTACTTTTTAAAGAATCCCATCAGTGATGAAATATGCTCCTTAATATATGGAATCACAGAGGTGGCATCATAGTCAGTAGTGTCAACAAATTCATGCAGGTTCTAGAATGAATCAGTAATTCCTTCATCAAGTCACCTGCCCCACATTGCAAGCTTTCGAGTGAAAGAGCTGATCTTGTCTGTGACCCGAGGGAGCTGTTTATCTTTCCCTTGAAGCTGTAGATTTAGTTCATTTAGTTTTCCAAATATGTCACTCAGGTAGGCCAGTTTTGCCAGGAAGTTCTCATCACTACATTTTTCTGCGAGGTCATGCTTGTGCTCCTGCTCCGAAAACATTCCTATCTTCTCTGAGCTCAAAAACTCGGGACAAGACTTTTCCTGGTGACAGCCACCTTGCTTCCCTGTGAAACAGCACAGCTTGATGTTCAGCTCCCATCTCCTCACAGATAGCAGAGAAGACTTGTTTTTAGTGGTCTGGTCTTTATAAAATTGACTACACCTACAATGTCAGTCATAACCTCACATAATTCAGAGGAAAGGTGCCTTGATGCCAGTGCTTCTCTGTGTACAACACAGTGTGTCCACTCAGCATTAGGTGAGGCCTTCTTGATGAGTGCCCGAAGTCCTTTTCTCATCCCTGCCATGGTCTGTGCACCATCACTGCAAACACCAATGCAGTTCTCCCACTTTAGCCCATTCTCAGTCAGGAAGCAGTCCAGAATTTTGAATAGCTCTTCAGCTGTGGCTCTGTCTCTGACATATTTACAAAAAAGTAGATCCTCACACAGGGAGTTTGTCATGTCAAAACGTACATAAGCGATAAACAAACAGTCTCTGTTGCTGTCAGTTACTTCATCGAACTGTAAGGCAAAACGTTTGTCTTTGAGTTTATCTACCAGCTGTTCTTTAAGATCGTTAGCAATGTCATTTATACGTCTGGCGACAGTGTCATTGGACAGAGGGATAGTTTTTATTTTTGCAGCACTTGCGTCATCCAGCATGACAGAGACCATGTCTAATGCTGCAGGCAGTATCAGCTCCTCTGCTATGGAGTGGGTTTTTTTGCACTGAGCAATTTGGTACGCCACCTTAATGATGCTAACAGTGCTCGCTGGTTTACTGAAGTAGCATTCACAAAGCGGGACGATTGTTGGCAATATTCGACACGTTTTCGCTGAAAAAACTCAAGCGGCTTATCAGCGTGATTGGGGTGTAATGTCTTTAAGTGACGCCTTAATTTATTTGGCTCATGCTGTCCGCTGCCAACATTTTTAGACACAGTAAACATACCGGTCTTTCCTCGTCTCCCACCGTAGTTACAGTGAAGCCAAGCGCTACATACGCTTCGTCATATTTCCTCGTCTTAGCTTTCGGGAGACTTACGTTTGTCTCATTATCTCCGTCTCTCTCCGCCTTTCTTTTCATCCCTGTTAAATATTTTTCCATGGTGTCTCTTAACCTCTTACATCTAGACGTTCCGCTAGCGGAACACCTGCTCCAATATCCAATGATAGGCGTGGCGCGAATTACAAATTCCTCAAAAATACAAAAACTTCAATTTTTCAAACATATGACTATTTCACAGCATTTTAAAGACAAGACTCTCCTTTATCTAACCACACTGTCCGATTTCAAAAAGGCTTTACAGCGAAAGCAAAACATTAGATTATGTCAGCAGAGTACCAAGCCAGAAATAATCAGACACCCATTTTTCAAGCTAGCATACGAAATCCCAGAAGACAGCTAAATGCAGCACTAACCTTTGATGATCTTCATCAGATGACACACCTAGGACATTATGTTATACAATACATGCATGTTTTGTTCAATCAAGTTCATATTTATATCAAAAAACAGCTTTTACATTAGCATGTGACGTTCAGAACTAGCATACCCCCCGCAAACTTCCGGGGAATTTGCTAAAGATTTACTAAATTACTCACGATAAATGTTCACAAAAAGCATAACAATTATTTTAAGAATTATAGATACAGAACTCCTCTACGCACTCGATATGTCCGATTTTAAAATAGCTTTTTGGTGAAAGCACATTTTGCAATATTCTAAGTACATAGCCCAGCCATCACGGGCTAGCTATTTAGACACCCGGCAAGTTTAGCCTTCACCAAAATCAGATTTACTATTATAAAGGTTTGATTACCTTTTGTTGTCTTCGTCAGAATGCACTCCCAGGACTGCTACTTCAATAACAAATGTTGGTTTGGTCCAAAATAATCCGTCGTTATATCCGAATAGCGGCGTTTTGTTCGTGCGTCCCAGACACTATCCGAAATGGTAAATCAGGGTCGCGCGTATGGCGCAATTCGTGACAAAAAATTTATAAATATTCCATTACCGTACTTCGAAGCATTTTGAACCGCTGTTTAAAATCAATTTTTATGCAATTTATCTCGTAAAAAAGCGATAATATTCCGACCGGGAATCTCCTTTTCGGCAAACAGAAGAAAAATCACAAAGACGGGGGCGGCCAGGGCACGCGCCTCAGCCCACAGTCCCTTGATCGGCCACTTGAGAAAGGCGATAATATGTTTCAGCCTGGGGCTGGGATGACGACATTCAGGTTTTCCCCGGGCTCTGAGCGCCCATGGAAGACGTAGGAAGTGTCACGTTAGAGCAGAGATCCTTTGTAAAAGATAGAGATGGCAAAGAAGTTCAAGAAATGGTCAGACAGGCCACTTCCTGTAAAGGAATCTCTCAGGTTTTGACCTGCCATTTGAGTTCTGTTATACTCACAGACACCATTAAAACAGTTTTAGAAACTTTGGAGTGTTTTCTATCCAAAGCCAATAATTATATGCATATTCTAGTTACTGGGCAGGAGTAGTAACCAGATTAAATCGGGTACGTTTTTTATCCAGCAGTGAAAATACTGCCCCCTAGCCATAACAGGTTTAAGGGTTTGTTATCTGCACTTCATATCTCCTGCTCTGTGCTGTGTGCTCTTGTTCGGTGCAAAACAACCCTACTCCCTGCAGCAAAAAAAAGCATGTTCCCCGGGGTCACACGCGCCCCCCCTGGCATCGCTTCGAGCCCCCCCAGGTGGGCGCGCCCCACTATTTGAGAAGGACTGCCATAACCCCACCGTCACCATGGGGCACTCTGTTCACAACGTTGACATCAGCAAATTGCTTTCCCACGCAACGCCATACTCATGGTCTAAGATTGTGAGGCCGGGTGGACGTAGTGGCAAATTCTCTAAAACAACGTTGGAGGTGGTAAGGATAGAGAAATGAACATTAAAATCTCTCCATCTCTGGTGGACATTCCTGCAGTCAGCATTTCAATTGCACGCTCCCTCAAAACTTGAGACATTTGTGGCATTGTGTTCCATGACAGAACTGCACATTTTAGAGTGGTCTTTTATTGTCCCCAGCACAAGGTGCACCTGTTTAATGATCATGATGTTTAATCAGCATCTTGATATACCACACCATTCAGGTGGATGAATTATCTTGGCAAAGGAGAAATGCTCACTAACAGGGCTGTAAACAAATTTGTGCAGATAATTTGAGAGAAATAATATTTTATGTGCATGGAACGTTTCTAGGATCTTTTATTTCAGCTCATGAAACATAGGACCAACACATGTTGCATATATATATTTTTGTTCAGTATACATACATTAAATTTTACTCCGGTATACATTATATTATGTGTAGTGTTTTCAATAATACCATTACCGATCATGAGCTCTTTAATCCCACCCCTCAGCTACTCTCAGCCCATCCCACCTATCACCGTAGACCACCCTCGTTTGGTTCCCATGTGCCATATATTTTACTGTGCTGTGATGTTGGCCCAGCGTCGCCCGGGTTAGGGGAGGGTTTGGTCGGGGTCGGCCGTCATTGTAAAATAAGCATTTGTTCTTAACTGACTTGCCTAGTTAAATAAAGGTTAAATACATTTTTAAAAATATATTTTTTAAAGATTGTGAGTTAAGATGAAAACCTTTCCTAAGAGAATTATTATATTGTTGATTGATTGACTATGGCTTTCAAATTAATTAGTAGGACAAGCTTTTGTAATCATTGTGATGTCGCCAGATTGACTTTAGATGCAGCACAACCTTAGCTAGCTAGCTAAATTGAGGGAAGAACACCAGAATTTTAGTTAGCCTCTTAAGGATCGTACCCTTTTTTTCAATTTTCGCCTAAAATGACATACTCAAATCTAACTGCCTGAAGCTCAGGACCTGAAGCAAGGATATGCATATTCTTGATACCATTTGAAAGGAAACACTTTCTTCCACAAACACAAGTTTGTGGAAATGCAAAATGAATGTAGGAGAATATAACACATTAGATCTGGTAAAAGATAATACAAACAAATAAACATGCCTTTTATATTTCTTTTTTTCTCCATTATCTTTGAAATGCAAGAGAAAGGCCATAATATAATATTACAGTTCAGGCGCAATTTAGATTTTAGCCACTAGATAGCAGCAGTGTGTGTGCAAAGTTTCAGATTGATCCAGTGAAGCATTACAATACAGGACAAAATTTTGTATGAAGTCTGCCCAAATGTGCCGATTTGGTCAATTGATACATTTTCAAGTACATAACCACAGAGAACATACAAAAATTATATGGTAATACAACATTTAAGTTTACATCCTCCCAGGAATGTCATAGATGATGGATCATTAGCTTACACAATAACTTTCACACATATAGATAGCCAGGCGTGGTGGGTGTGGAGCCAGAGACAGCAGGGCTTCAAACTGTAAAACCCAGTTCCTACATTTGTATATAAAAATAGATTTTATCAGACCAAACTATGCAACATTTTATCTCTGGGACCCTCAGGATGACAAATCAGAGCAAGATTACTGAATGTAAGTACATTATTTACCTTCAGAGGCGAATGTATCAAACCAGTTGCCGTGATAATTTTTGTTGTTGTTGTGCACTCTCTTCAAACAATAGCATGGTATTTTTCACTGTAATACCTACTGTAAAGTGGACAGTGTAGTTAGATTAACAATCATTTAAGCTTTCTACCCATATAAGACATGTCTGGAAAGTTTGCTGTTACTTACAACTGTCATGCTAATCACATTAGTGCACGTTAACTCAACCGTCCCGGTAAAGGAACAGCAATCCCGTAGAGGCTAGCTAATGTTAGTATTGCTAGCTATTTCTGACAAACTTTGCTAGCTCATGGCAACATTGCCATCTCTCTAAAGTAAACTTGACTACGTCATAATGGTGTCAAAATTGTTTCCTACTAATAATTTGTCTACTTTAGCAATGTCATTGTATTTCCAGGTCACTATAGTGTAATTTTTACCAAACAGTCATTAACTACCGTTCAAAAAGACTGAGCATTAACCATCAGTCGTACATCAATATGCTGCGGCATCTGCAGAACGTTGATTACAATGGCAATGACGGGAAGTGCAGTCCATGAATAGCTAGGTTTGTAAAATACAACATCGACAATGGTGAGTTTACTTACACATTATTCATTTACTCAAATGATATGACAGATTTCTGTGGATATGATGACTATTTCTCAATTAAAAATGTTTTATCTTCAGAATGGGATCGAGGTGAAACCACGCAAGGATTTGCGTATTTATGCTATGGGAAGAAAACACTACTTCCAAATCCTGAAGTGTGAAGTCAGTGATTCTGGCACATACTCATGTGACGCTGGAGACTCCAGTACATCCTGCAATATAGAGGTCTACGGTACTGTCTGCCGCCTTAATAATCTCCCATATGAACAATATTTTGATGACTAACTAAGCTTATATTAAAACCTGCTTGTCATTCATTGCCTCACCTCTAGGTTTGATCAGATATACTGTACTTTATGGTAACATTTCAGTGTTAAAGTATGGCAACACTACAGTGTTAGGGCTCTATTTTCGGCTTGCGTTAAGACGGCGCTAGTGTCAAACGTACGTTAGTTTGCAATTTTGTCATGTAAAATCTGGCGCACTGGCATTTTCCAGCCCTAACGCCAGGTTCGGCAATTTACCTGTCTTATATCAGCTCGCTTGTGCTCAGATGGGCGGGGTGGAAATTTTTGTGTCCTTAAAAACATGATCCAAAGAGCTAATTTCAGGCAAGGATATTTATGACCAACCTAAATCTGGTTTTAGCGGTAACACAGTTGGTTATGGTATGAATATTGAAAGCGAAAATGCAGCCTATCCAGCCGTGACACATACTGCCCTAATCTGCTTTTGGTGCCTGTATACTTTGTATTTACAAACATAAACATGTTTTAATACAATTTCATTTAATTTGATTTAAAACCAAGCATAGCCTCTCCTCCTCTCAATTCATTTTTCCCCCCCAATGCAATCGCGAAGTAGTCAAGATTGTCGATAAAGGCTTTGGCTCTTGAGACCACTTGGAAATAAATCTTAATCACCAAAGCTTTATTAAAATATTAAGTTTGAGAGGAGTAAAACAGTTAGCTGACATTCCCATTTTATCTCTGCATTTGTAAGCAGGTCCACATTCTTTTAGCCATGCAGGTCCCGTTTTGGACTTGCGTAAAACCCCCTCCATGATGTAGCCTACGTGTCCATGCCCATCATGAAATGAGAGATGAGAATGTAGACATTTTCTGTACCCTGGAAAAATTTGATGTTGGAGTATAGGCAGTCCACATCCATGGTGAACAGGAAGTCGCTGGTGCCCACCTTGGTTGCCGCCACTTGTCCAGGAAGTCCGCCGTGTCCTGCCAGCCTCTGGTAGTTGTCCTCCTGGCCGAGTTGGCGCTCCACCTTCTTCACGCACTGACCCCTGTCCAGGATGACCATAGCTGACCCTTTTTTCGCCGGTTTGATGGCGATCGTCGCGTCCCTCTCCAGTTGCCTGAGGGCGGTCACCTCCTCCTTGGGCAGGTTGTCCCGTGCCCCTGGTGGGAGGGGGGTCAAGTCAAAGGTTTTCCAGTAGGTCACGGACAGTCTGCGGCAGGTCAGTATCGGGTGGTTCCCACCCTGAAGGTTCCGTGAACAGTTGTTTATTTTCTGGTGTGTCCATTCGTATCTGTTGGCAGAGCTCTGTCACGCGCTCATGAAGATGGCGTCGTCCAGGATGTTGAGATCCTCTTGATCCATGCGCGAGGGAATCCGTGAGGGGCGAGGGGAGACAGTGATGATTCCGAGATCACCGGGGGGTGGATGGAGAGGTCTTCGTACATTGGGAGGCCATCCCCCTTGGCTGCTAGAAGCTCAACCATCCTCCAAATCCCCGGTGTCACGTTGTTTGGGGTATGACAGATCGGTCTGGTCGGCATTCTGGGTAGGGTATGGCTCTCTGTCTCCTTCCGTCCCTCACTGATGTCCATGGGGTCTTCTGCCACCCTGGTTGGGGCGTGGCCAAGGGCCTTTTTGTGTCCAGTCACCCTAGTCGGGGCATGGTCTGGGCCGAGGTCGGACTGTGTCGTGTTCCGCATCGGAAGCCCTCCCTGTGCCACCCGGGTTTGGGTTTGGCCGGACCTTGGGTGTTCAGGGGATGGTGATGTTGGCCTGTTGGTCTTGCCGGTCCTCTTTCCTCCTCATCGTGCGGTCTGAGGGGCTCTCTTCTTAGTGCCGCGTCTGCGTGTCTGTTCCAGTGGTGTCTCCCAACGTCCTCCTTGTGGCCCCTAGTCTCCTTTCTCCATGCGCTCCAGCCAAGTGGTGTTTCCGACAGGTTGCGTCAGTTCTGTCTTGCGTGTGGAGATGGACTCCTCTTCAGATGAGATCTCGTTTGTTGCCGCCAATGCCCATGTGTCGCCCTCGCTCCATCGGACTCCCCGTCCTCCACCTTACTGCCGCCAACACCCGGGTGAGGTTGCGGGACAAAGCTGCTCTAGTGACTACACCGCAGCCACTCCGACGAAGCCACCGACAGTCCATCGATCAGTACCCTCACCTTCCGTTGGTATCCTGGTGGAAACGGCCCTCCCTAGAGGTGGTTGTTGATCTCCTTCAGGTAATGTCAAGATCTGATGAGCAGTGTCTTGGCAGTGGCCTTGACACTGGGGTGGAAGAAGAAGGTGGCTACTGACTCGGCCTTACTGTGTTTCGGATCGTTGGTCTGTAGTCCATCCGCCATTGTGATCTCCTGCCTCCGGGTCGCGTCCAGTGTCATGTCCGGTGCATTTGACTTGAGGCGTCTGCTCCATGCCTGCCGACCGTAGGGTGTCTGTTGGAAGAGGGAGGGGAAGGAGAGGTAACCTCATAGGGTTGGCAGTGCGCTTTCAGAGGCGTAGGGTATGTGTTGGAGGCTGTCGCCTCCCCACTGTCCCTGGCTGCCCCGCGCTGAAAGGGGAAGGGAAGGGGAAGCCACTGGTGATGTGGGTGTGCTCTGGAGGGTGTCGGGTGTGCTACCGGACTTGCAGCCTCGGTGCTATCCCTCTTGGTCCTTGCACTGGGGAGGGGGGGAGGAGGTGCTCCCTCGTCATGTCTCCCTCATCATGTCTCCATGTTACACTCATGTCCGTGTCGTAGTAGTCCAGGTGGAAGGTGTCGTGGCATCCCTCATCGTGTAGAGAGTGTTGAAGGTGGGAGTTGCCGGCGTCCAGAGTTACCTGGTCCGGTTGTCAGGTCATTATCCATATCTGGGTGATGGATCCGGTAGTGGTTGCAGCGTGTTGCTCCGTGCTTCGACCGGGAGAAGCTTCCAGTGTTTCCTCAGCACGTTGGCTCCGGCGGGAGCCTGGTAGTCTGGTAGTAGTGGTTGATTGCCGACCGGGAGAAGCATCCGGCGGTCTCCCTGTGCGTGGTCTCATGCGGGAGACTGATGGTCGAGTAGCTCATTGTAAACCGGGGGAAGCATCTGGTGTTCTCTCATAGCGTCGTCTCAGGTAACAGATTAACAGTCAGGTCGTAGCTGTAGCGCAGGTGGGGTCCGTGAGGGGCGTGGAGTGCATTTAAGTGCCCAGAGACCGGCTCTGTAGTGTGTGGTCCCTCGCCGTCATGACCGAAGTACTCTGTAAAACTCAAATTAAGGAGTGAGAGAAAAGGGGGGTAGACAAAAGGTTACCTTTCCGAAGAGTCCAGGCAGAACCTACATTTCTTACGGCATCACACCGGCTCTAGAAAGGTCCCAGGCACGATGCGTTTCTGCCTATTCGGCTTCCACAAGTGGCAGGGAAGACAAAAAAATGCAGAAAGTTACAAAAACAATGGTACCGGAATGAGCCGTTCCCGACTAAAAGAGAGTGTGTGTGTGTGTGTGTGTGGATGTAGTGGTGGTGCTTCAGCTGTTCTTGCTGTCTTGAGTATTCTTCTTAATTCGTAGCTGTCTTTAGAAGCAGAGATCCGTTGTCTGGCTGTCCCTCTACAAATTCATGAGGGGAGTGGAGAGGTGTGCTGCTTATATAGGGCTGGTGGGTGTGGCGCAGACCGTTCCTATTGGTCCATTCAGTTGCTATGCAGTGGGGCCGATTCGTCCAATCAGGTTCCAACTCCCTTGCTGTCACCTGATCGGGTGGTCAATGTCAATTGGAGATCAGGTGATTAGGGGATCCCGGCCTTGCTGGAGAATAAGTGCCATTAGCTTCAACGGTGCTAGCCTATGATGTTGTTTCCAATGGAGAGCATTATTCTCCTGCTGTGTTCCTTTGGGTCCGGATTGTGTCAAGAGGTAGCGACAGGTTCCAGGGTTGTTGGAGGCAGTTGTCGACCCTTGTGTGGTTGTAACTACCCCGGGGAGGTCTCTGTGAGGTGTTTTCCGGGCCCCACAGGTCTCCTTAATTGTGGGCCTTGTCCTTCGTTTTCCCATTGACTTGTATATAGCGGTTGGGAGCGTTGTACTCCCTGCTGTGTTCTTTTGGTTCCGATTCCCGTTGTGACAGACTCCAGGAGGGTTGGAGGCAGTTTTCAACCCTTGTGGGGTTCTGACAAGCCAAAGGGGCAGTCTCTGTGAGGTGTTTTGCGGCCTCATCATGTCTTCTAAGTTGGGTGCCTTGACCATCATTTTCCTATTGGTCTGTCTATAGTGATTTGGGAGCGATGTACTCCTGCTGTGTTCTTTTGGTTCAGACTCCCGTTGTGAGGTAGCGACAGGCTCAGGACCTGTTGGAGGCAGTGGTCCACCCTTGTGGGGTTCTAACCAGCCCAAGGGGAAGCCTCTGTGAGGTGTTTGGCAACCTCACAATGTCTTCTAACTTGGCTTCCAATGTACTCCTGCTGTGTTCTTTTGGTTCCGACCCGTAGTGTGGGTTAGCGACAGACTCCGTAAGTGTTGGAGGCAGTAGTCAGACCACGTGGGGTTCTAACTAGCCCAGGGGGCAGCCTCTGTGAGGTGTTTTGTGGTCCCATGGGATCTCCATAGCTGTGCACCTTGTCCTCTGTTTGGTGAATGGTCGCTACCTGTGAGTCATCTGTTCGTTTAGTGTGCCACCCGTGCTAAGAAGATACTTACCTGGGGTGGGCACACTTGTTCGAACAATACTTAACTGGATGGGTCCTCATTATTTTGGCCTCTTGGTGATGTGTTGAGGTTCTGTTGTGTGTGTGGCCCCATTCTAATGAAAGGTGTCTACTGAGCTCCGGTTCCAAATCACCACCCTTAACCTCTTTCCCTGTTGTTATCATCCAACCACTCAAATCCACCATAGACACCTCCGTTGTTGTGTTTAACACCCTGTGTTGACCCACCATGTGTCGTAGTTGGTTCTCCTGTTGGGCTGTGTGTCCAGCCGTTGTCGAGTGTTGGTCACCCACCCGTAGTAGCCACTCCTTTGGCTAGAGTAAGGGTGGTAGTTCCATTGCGTTGTCGAGTGTTGGCCACCTGCCCGTCTTAGCCACTCCTCTGGCTGGTGCGAAGGTGGTGATTCCATCCCTTTTGTGTTGTTGTACCAGCACCCATTGTTCCACACCTGTCCATTGTGGTCCACCTTGTATCCGTAGAGTGGAGGATTCCGTGTGAGTGGGGTCTTGAGTAAAGATGGTGGTTCCATCCCCTGTGTGTTGTTGTAGCACGTGTTATTCAACACCTGCCCATTGCAGTCGCCTTTCTATCCGTTGAGCGGTGGTTCCTTTTAGTGGAGGTTCCGTTTGGTGGAGGTTCCGTTCGGTGCAATTGAACGATGCTGGGGATGACCGTGTCTGGGCCCCCAGGCGCACAACATCCAAGAGTCTGGCCAGGTTATGTTTTGGTTATGAATCCACAGGGTTGATCTGACACCTTCAAGCTGTGCAGAGACTGGGGTGGAGGGGCACTCCGCTTGCCGAGCAGGAGCGCCATGGGGTTCCGGGCACAACCAGCCCAGGACTGTAGAGTGGGGTCTTGAGTGAAGGTGGTGGTTCCATCCCTTGAGCATTGTAGCATCCGTTGTCCTACACCCGCCCACTGTATTCACCCTTTTATCCATAGTGTGGATACAAGGGGGAGGGATACCACTCCGCTTGCCGAGCAGGAGCGCCGGGGACTCCAGGCACAACCAGCCCAGGGGTGAAGAGTGTGGTCTTGTGTACATCCTGTAATTGCCTCAAAAGTTATCCAGCCCATGCCATCGCCGGCATGCCAGCCACCCGCGTCTGGCAAGTTGGTTATGGGGTACGATGGTTAAGTAGATGTGTTGTGGGTTCCTCCTGAGCGTGGGTTCCATCCATTCATTAGGGTTAGGGTAGGGCCAGGGTTAGGGTTAGGCTTAGATTAAGGTTAGGATTTGGTTTAGGGTAGTGTTAGGGTTAGGGAAAGGGTGTTCCTCTTGCGTGGGGACAAGTGAGGTGGGCGATCCCCGGTTAGGAGGCGGCTCCTGTTTGGGACTGTCACTCCACGTCAGGTGCCAAGTTTTCTGCTTCCGATGGCTTCGCCGTCCATTCCTGGTAGCGAGTTGTTGTCCAGTGTCGGAAGGTGTCCAGATTGGGTGCAGATGCTACGGTTTCCTTCCTCTCAAGCAACTGAGTTAGGAATGACACCGGTATCTTTGTATTGACTGGGTATCAATACACCCAGCTCAAATGGAAATTCAAATATCTGCTTTTGTTATTTTTTACCCATCTACCAATATGTGCCCTTCTTTGTGAGACATTCGAAAATCTCTCTGGTCTTTGTGGTTGAACCTGTCGCTGAAATTCACTGCTTGACTGAGGTACTTCTTTGGGCTAGGGGGCGGTATTTTCACGTCCGGATGAAAAGTGTGCTCAAAGTAAACTGCCTGCTACTCAGGCCCAGAAGCTAGGATATGCATATTATTAGCAGAGTTGGATAGGAAACACTCTGAAGTTTCTAAAACTGTTTGAATGATGTCTGTGAGTATAACAGAACTTATTTGGCAGGCGAAAAACCGAGGACAAACCATCCAGGAAAAATACATTTTGAGGTCACTCTCTTTTCAATAGGTTTCAATGGGAATCTAGATTTCTAAGGCACTTGCTTGCAGTTCATATCGCTTCCACTGGATGTCAACAGTCTTTAGAAATTGGTTGATGCTTTTCCTTTGAGAAATGAAGAAGTAAGGCTGTTCAGAACGAGGGACGAGTGAAGTGTACTGTTTGTTAGAGGCGCATGACCTGAAAGCACGCTCCACTTTGTTTTCGTCCTGTATTAGGCAAGTTGTTTGAAATGTCTGGATCAAGTTTACAGGTAACTTATTAGATACTTTGTAGTCAGGTTGCGCGAGTTGGAACCGGTGTATTTTCAGAATCAAATGAGCCAAATAAATGGACATTTTGGGCATATAACGACAGAATTAATTGAACAAAAGGACCATTTGTGATATTTAATGGACATATTGGAGTGCCAACAGAAGAAGGTCTTCAAAGGTAAGGCATGAATTATATGCTATTTCTGACTTTTGTGTTGTGCCTGGCGGGTTGAATTATGATTTTCATGTGTATGTTTGATGGGGTGCTGTCCTCAGATAATAGCATGGTTTACTTTTGCCGTAAAGCCTTTTTGAAATCTGACACTCTGGCTGGATTAACAAGAAGTTCATCTTTAAACCGGTGTATAACACTTGTATTATTTATGAATTGTTATTATGAGTATTTATGTTTTTGAATTTGGCGCGCTGCTATTTCACTGGGTGTTGTCAAATCGCGTGAAGGGATCACTAAGAAGTTAAAGATAATTGTATGTACAGAGATGTAGTAGTCATTAAAAAATCATGTTAAACATTATTATACCATGACATTGTTGAATATTCGTTTCTTATTTGCTTGAAGGGCATTCTAGTGCATGCATTATATCGCTATTACTCACATTATATCAGCACGGTCAAACTCAATGTCGATAGTTCATTCTTAAAGTGTAATTTAAAACATTATTGGTATTGTTGAAGTTTATTTTCCTTATAGCAAGCTTGGACTGATGGTTTGGTTAGTTAAACTAGCAAGTCTGTTTGTTTGGTTACCACAGCAACTACTGTATCTCATTTAAGGACAAAAAGATTGACAGCTGTGCCAACGCTGTGTACTACTCCCTTCACAGAACAGTGCAAACTGCCTCTAACCAGAAAAGAAAGAGGATTGGGAGGCAAGTATATGAGAGTGTCTAGTTTGAGAAACAGACGCCTCACAAGTCCTCAACTGGCAGCTTCATTAAATAGTAGAAGGCCAGCACCCCGGAGTCGCCTCTTCACTGTTGACATTGAGACTGGAGTTTTGTGGGTACTATTTAATGAAGCTGCCAGTTGAGGACTTGTTAGGGTCTGTTTCTCAAATTAGACACTCTAATGTACTTGTCCTCTTGCTCAGTTTTGCACTCCTCTTTCTATTCTGGTTAGAGCAGGTTTGCGCAGTTCTGTGAAGGGAGTAGTACACAGCGTTGTACGAGATCTTCAGTTTCTTGGCAATTTCTCGCATGGAATAGACTAGAACAAGAATAGACTGAC
Source organism: Salmo salar (assembly GCF_965601325.2). Taxonomy (NCBI): domain Eukaryota; kingdom Metazoa; phylum Chordata; class Actinopteri; order Salmoniformes; family Salmonidae; genus Salmo; species Salmo salar. The sequence goes on from NC_138311.1 coordinate 8,163,991, forward strand.
GAGTTTCAGAAGAAAGTTCTTTGTTTCTAGCCATTTTGAGGCAGTTATCGAAACGACAAATGCTGATGCTCCAGATACTCAACTAGTCTAAAGAAGGTCAGTTTTATTGCTTCTTTAATCAGAACAGTTTTCAGCTACGCAAACATAATTGCAAAAGGGTTTTCTAATGATAAATTAGACTTTTAAAATGACATACTTGGATTAGGGGCGGCAGGTAGCCTAGTGGTTAGAGCGTTGGGTCAGGAAGAAATCAACCATCACTCCTGTTAGCAAACTTCCGACTTCAGCTGTCGATATTCCATTAACAATCAGCCGTTTCCAGCTACAATAGTCATTTTAATTTTTTTTATTTAACTAGACAAGTCAGTTAAGAACACATTCTTATTTACAATGACAGCCTAAGAACAGGGGGTTAACCTGTTGGGGCTACAGGTTAGCAATGAACCCCGAGTCGGGATTGCTAACAAGGCTGGAAATTCAAAACATCAAAAATCTAATAATTTCAATTTCTCAAACAATCAACTATTTTACCCAATTTAAAAGATAAACATCTCCTTAATCTAACCACATTGTTCGATTTTCAAAGAGGCTTTACGGCAAAAGCATAAAGTTAGATTATGTTAGGACAGTACATAGCCACAAAAGTACAAACATCCATTTTCAATTCAAAGTCAGGCGTCACCAAAAGCAGAAACCAGCTAGAATTATGCACTAACCTTTGTCAATCTCCATCAGATGACACTCCTAGGACATTATGTTATACAATACATGCATTTTTTGTTCCATCAAGTTCATATTTATATCCAAAAACAGCATTTTACAGTAGCGTGAAATTCAGATTTTTTTCTTCTCTGAAATGCTTCCGGTGAACATAACAAAATTACTATTCGAAAACATTGGTAAATTATAATATTGTCATTCAAAGAATAATATATTATCATCTCGTAATTGCTACCGAATGGCCAGATCTCAAAATAACTTTACTGGGAAATCACATTTTGCAATAAACGGGGTGCTATGCTAAGAACAATAAGCTATGCTATACAGTTAGCATCATCTAATATCGATAATAACATTGTAAATATCCCCTTACCTTTGATTATCTCCATCAGAAGGCACTGCCAGGATATCCAAGGTCCGGAACAAATGTGGTTTCTTTTGACAAAGTTAATAATTTATGTCCAAATAACACCAAGTACTTAGCGTTCATTATGCTCCCACAAAACGTGGTGGGGGGGGGGGTGTAAAATCACGCCGAAAAGCTAAAAAAACCTAGTAAATAATCTATTTACGTTCGTTCAAACATGTCAAACCTTGTTTAGCATTAATCTTTTGGTCCATTTTTAACGTTAAACATCAGTAATATTTTCACACAACCTATCCTATGTCTAGATAAACAATGATGACAAACTCACGCTTCTCAGATTTATGCGCAGGCGCAAAAAAATGAAGTGATGACATGTCAACTTCCTTGCATTCTAATTTGCTCTCTGTTTATCATAGACGCTTCAAACAACTTTATAAAGATCGTTGACATCTAGTGGAAGCCGTAGGTGTTGCGAAATGAATCCTTTCTCACTATGGTATCTATAAAACAATGACACTAAATAGTACAGTCACAAAATTCACATTTTTTTGGATCTATTTTTCACAGGTTTTTGCCTGCAATATGAGTTTTGTTATACTTACAGACACCATTCAAACTGTTTTAGAAAATTCAGAGTGTTTTCTATCCGAATGTGTTAATAATATGCATATCCTAGCTTCTGAGTTGGTGTAGGAGGCAGTTAAAAATGGGCACATATTTTTTTCAAAATGTCTCAATACTGCCCCCGAGCCCCAACAGGATAACTCCCTTGTTCAGGGGCAGAACAACGATTTTTACCATGTCAGCTTGGGCATTGGCTCTAGAAACCTTCTGGTTACAGGTCCAACGCTCTAACGTTACAGGTCCAACGCTCTAACCACTAGGTAACCACATACCTGCCGCCCCATTAACAATGTCTACACTGTATTTCTGATCAATTTGATGTTATTTTAATGGACAAAAAATGTGCTTTTCTTTCAAAAACATGGACATTTCTATGTGACCCCAAACTTTTGAACAGCAGTGTATCTTTACCCCAAAAATCTATGGGGGATTTGAAATGATACAGACAATTACTGTAATGGAAGCAACTATCTATCTGCAATATTAACGCTGATCCATCCCCTAAAAAAAAATTGAATACAAAAAAATACAAAAAATAAATAAAATACTGTAGCTCTCTAGAAAAACTTACTTGCTACTTCAGTGGATGTTCAACACATTTCTACCGGCAAATTAACACATTTCTACGGCATTTCTACTTGTCCATGCCCATCATGAAATGAGATATGAGAATGTAGACATATTCTGTAACTTGTAAAAATGGCTTGTTTTCCGTTTCATATGTTCAAAACCCAAGACCTCCCTTAGGCCTACTATAACAAAGGCTCATTGTCACGACTTCCGCCGAAGTCGGATCCTCTCCTTGTTCCGGCGGTGTTCAGCGACCGACGTCACCGGCTTTCTAGCCATCGCCGCTCCATTTTTCATATTTCCATTTGTTTTGTCTTGTTCCATACACACCTGGTTTTCATTCCCTAATCACACTGCATGTATTTAGTCCTCTGTCCCCCTCCATGTCTTTGTGTGATATTGTTGTATGTTATGTGGGTATTTTACCACGCGCCTGTATTTTGTTCATGTTCCGTGTTTTGGTCACGTTTATTGTATTCTGTGCTGTCGTTTTTGGAATGGAATAAAGTGCGCCTGTTACTACACACTACTCTCCTGCACCTGACTTCGCCTCCCTTACACACTCGTAACAGAATATCACACCACCCATGGAGTCAGCAGGAGCAGGTACCCCGGTTAGAGGAGTCAAGGAGTGCATCCAGGAACATTCTGCTATGTTACATCATCTTGGTGCCATGATGGATCGCGTTGTCCGGACTATGGACCGCTGGGAGAGAAAGGAAGTCTCTCCAGTGCCTCGACCAGCGCAACCGGGGTCACCTCTACCCGTCCCGTCTGGAGCCAGTCCCAGTGGGATGCGTCTCTCCCTTCACAGGGAGTATGATGGGACGGCAGCACAGTGCCAGGGATTCCTGTTACAACTGGACCTCTACCTGGCCACTGTGTATCGAGCTCCCTCGGGAAGGGAAAGAGTGTCTGCCCTCTTGTCATGCCTCTCGGGGAGAGCTCTGGAGTGGGCAAACGCTGTGTGGGGAGAAGGAGACACGGCGTTGGACCACCTCGAAGAGTTCACCCGTCGCTTCCGGGCCGTCTTCGACCATCCACCCAAAGTAGAACGGCGGGGGAACGGCTCTTCCATTTGAGGCAGGGGATGAGGAGCGCCCAGGAATTCGCCCTGGAATTCCGGACCTTGGCTGCTGGAGCAGGCTGGAATGACAGGGCCTTCATCGACCACTATCGGTGCAGCCTGCGAGAGGACATCCAACATGAGCTGGCCTGCAGGGATGCCACCATCTCCTTTGACCAACTGTTGGATTTGTCCATCTGTTTGGATAACCTGCTGGTTACCCGCGGACGTCCAGAGGGGGCTCTGTCAGTGCCATCTTCCAGCACCCCCGCTCCGGTGGAGGGGCTGCGTGTAGGGAGGCTGGAGGAGGGGCCATCACGTGCCCCATCTGTGGCCGCAGAGGGCACACTGCCGGTCGGTGCCGTGTCTTAAAAGATTTAGATGCACTATTGTAAAGTGGTTGTTCCACTGGATATCATAAGGTGAATGCACCATTTTGTAAGTCGCTCTGGATAAGAGCGTCTGCTAAATGACTTAAATGTAAATGTAAATGTAAATGTAAATGTGTCGGTCCCTCTGGGAGTCGAGGCCACAGGCAGGGCACTCTGGCGTCACCCCAGGTGAATCTGCACCACACTCATCCAGAGTCCTCTGTTGACCACCTGTTTGTTTCCCTGAGTTTTCCCCGCATTCCCAGCATAAGGTCCTCGTCGATTCAGGCGCAGATGGGAATTTTATCGACAGAGCGTTAGCCCTTAGTTTAGGGATCCCCATTATTCCTGTAGTTAGACCTTTCCCGGTTCACGCTCTGGATAGTCAACCATTAGGGTCTGGGCTAATCAGGGAAGCCACCATCTCCCTGACCATGGAGATGCAGGGGGGTCACGAGGAGAAGATCAGTCTCTTCCTCATTGACTGTCCTGCGTTTCCCGTGGTACTAGGTCTTCCCTGGTTGGCTCATCATAACCCCACTATTTCCTGACAACAGAGGGCTCTCACAGGTTGGTCGCGAGAGTGCTCAGGGAGGTGTGTAGGAGTTTCCGTTGGTGCTACCACGGTGGAAAGTCCAGACCAGGTCTCCACCGTCGCATCCCCTCAGAATATGCTGATTTGACTCTCGCCTTCTGTAAAAAGAAGGCGACTCAATTACCACCTCATCAACGGGGGGATTGTGCGATAAATCTCCTGGCAGACGCTGCGCTTCCCAGGAGTCACGTGTATCCCCTGTCGCAAGCGGAGATGGTGGCTATGGAGACATATGTCTCTGAATCCCTGCATCAGGGTACATTCGGTCCTCCACTTCACTCGCCTCCTTGAGTTTCTTTTTTGTGGAGAAGAAGGATGGAGGTCTACGCCCGTGCATTGACTATAGAGGTCTCAATCAAATCACTGTGAGGTACAGTTACCCGCTACCTCTTATCGCCCCGGCGATTGAGTAAATAAATGCATGGGGCACGCTTCTTCATGAAACTGGATCTCAGGATTGCGTATAACCTGCTGCATATCCGGGAGGGAGACAAGTGGAAGACAGCATACCACCTCAGGGCATTATGAGTACCTCGTCATGCTGTACGGGTTGATGAATGCTCCATCAGTTTTCCAATCCTTTGTAGACAGGATTTTCAGGGACCTGCACGGGCAGGGTGTAGTGGTGTATATCGATGACATTCTGATATACTCCGCTACATGCGCCGAGCATGTGTCCTTGGTGCGCAGGGTACATGGACGACTGTTGGAGCACGACCTGTACGTCAAGGCAGAGAAATGCCTGTTCTTTCAGCAGGCCGTCTCCTTCCTTGGGTATCACATTTCCACATCAGGTGTGGAGATGGAGAGTGACCGCATTGCTGCCGAGTGTAATTGGCCAACTCCCACCTTGGTAAAGGAGGTGCAGCGATATTTAGGGTTTTCCAATTACTACCGGAGATTTATCCGGGGTTTTGGTCAGATAGAGGCTCCCATTACCTCACTGCTGAAGGGGGGTCCTGTACGGTTGCAGTGGTCGGCTGAGGCGGACAGGGCTTTTGGGAAGCTGAGAGCTCTGTTTACTTCGGCTCCCGTGCTGGCCCATCCGGATCCCTCTTTGGCGTTCATAGTGGAGGTGGGATAGGAGCCGTGCTCTCACAGCGCTCGGGTACATCACCGAAACTCCGCCCCTGTGCTTTCTTCTCGAAGAAGCTCAGCCCGGCGGAGCGGAACTGTGATGTGGGGCATCGGGAGCGGTTGCCTGTGGTTAAAGCGTTGTAGGCGTGGAGACAGTGGCTTAAGGGGGCTAAACACCCTTTCCTCATCTGGACTGACCACCACAACCTGGAGTACATCCGGGCAGCGAGGAGACTGAATCCTCGTCAGGCAAGGTGGGCCATGTTCTTTACCCGTTTTGTGTTTACCCTGTCCTACAGACCAGGTTACCAAAATATGAAGGCAGACGCACTGTCCCGGCTGTATGACACAGAGGAGCGGCCCATGGATCAGACTCCCATACTCCCGGCCTCTTGCCTGGTAGCACCGGCCATGTGGGAGCTGGACACCGATATTGAGCAGGCGTTGCGTACAGAGCCCGCTCCCCCCCAGTGTCCCATCGGGCGTATGTACGTTCCGTCTGCTGTCCGTGACCAGTTGATCTATTGGGCCCACACGTCACCCTCCTCTGGTCATCCGGGGATCGGTCGGATGGTGCGCTGTCTGACTGGGAAGTACTGGTGGCCCAACTTGGCTAAGGATGTGAGTGTTTATGTTTCCTCCTGCTCGGTGTGTGCCCAGTGTAAGGCTCCAAGACACCTGCCCAGAGGTAAGCTACACCCCTTACCCGTTCCACAAGGACCTTGGTCACACCTGTCGGTGGATTTTTTAACCGGTCTTCCTCTTTCACAGGGAAACACTACGATCCTGGTCGTTGTGGATCATTTCTTTAAGTCCTGTCGTCTCCTCCCTCTGCCCAGTCTTCCTACGGCACTACGGACTGCGGAAGCCCTGTTTTCTCATGTCTTCCGGCACTACGGGGTGCCTGAGGATATAATGTCTGATCGGGGTCCCCAGTTCAAGTCGAGAGTCTGGAAGGTGTTCATGGAACGTCTGGGGGTCTCAATCAGCCTTACCTCGGGTTTTCACCCCGAGAGTAACGGGCAGGTAGAGAAAGTCAACCAGGATGTGGGCAGGTTTCTGCGGTCCTATTGCCAGGACCGGCCGGGGGAGTGGGCAGCGTTCGTGCCCTGGGCCGAGATGGCGCAGAACTCGCTTCGCCACTCCTCCACTAACCTCTCCCCCTTTCAGTGCGTATTGGGGTACCAGCCGGTTCTGGCGCCGTGGCATCAGGGTCAGACTGAGGCTCCTGCGGTGGACGACTGGTTCTGGCGCGCGTTGGAGACATGAGAGGCTGCCCATGTTCACCTTCAGCGAGCCGCTCTTTGCCAAAAGACCAGCGCGGACCGTCACTGCAGTGAGACCACAGTGTTCGCACCGGGGGACCAGGTCTGGCTCTCAACCCGAAACCTGCCCCTCCGCCTACTCTGCCGGAAGCTGGGTCTGCGGTTTGTGGGGCCATTCAAAGTCCTGAGGAGGGTGAACGAGGTGTGTTACAGTTTACAGCTTCCCTCTGATTACCGTATTAACCCCTCGTTCCATGTGTCTCTCCTCAGGCCGGTGGTGGCTGGTCCGCTCCAGGAATCTGAGGTGCAGGAGGTTCCTACGCACCCTCTGAACATCGAGGGGGCCCCGGCGTACTCCATTCATTCCATCCTGGATTTGAGACGTCGGGCAGGGGGCCTTCAGTACCTCGTGGAGTGGGAGGGGTACGGTCCGGAGGAGAGGTGCTGGGTCCCGGTTGCAGATGTGTTGGACCCCGAACTGCTGAGGGAGTTTCACCGTCGCCGGCTGGATCGCCCTGCGCCTCGCCCTCCGGGTCGTCCCTGAGGCCAGTGTCGGAGTGCCGCTGGAGCCGCGCATCAGGGGGGGGTACTGTCATGACTTCCGCCGAAGTCGGCTCCTCTCATTGTTCGGGCGGCGTTCGGTGATCGACGTCACCGGCTTTCTAGCCATCGCCGCTCCATTTTTCATATATCCATTTGTTTTGTCTTGTTCCATACACATCTGGTTTTCATTCCCTAATCACACTGCATGTATTTAGTCCTCTCTTCCCCTCCATGTATTTGTGTGATATTGTTGTATGTTATGTGGGTATTTTACCACGTGCCTGTATTTTGTTCATGTTCCGCGTTTTGGTCACGTTTATTGTATTCTGTTTTTGGAACGGAATAAAGTGCGCCTGTTACTACACACTACTCTCCTGCACCTGACTTCGCCTCCCTTACACACCCATAACACTAGTTCAACAGCAATGCGTGTCTTTTTTATCCTGATGGTTTTATTTTATGATATAATTACATGTTATTGTATGTATTGTTGTTGTTCTTAAAAAACAACAGATTACTTGTTTTTAGTTTAAAATAAATGTCAACCAAACTTATGAGAATGATTCACCTTGCTGGTTTTATGGTGACAACGTCCATGACGCTCTGGCAATGCAACTTCTGGAGATGTGCGAATGCGATCTGATCTGTAAAATGGTTCCGATTATGTTCATAAAATTTAGGCCTACTTGGGAGCAGTATAAAGGTGAGTGGAAATTCTCCCTTTCTATTGATATTGGATCTTTGTCCAGCTACTGTGAAAAGTTTTGATGTGTGTAAAAGCCTCCATAGTGTGCGTTGTTTTAATATTATATGCCAATATGAAGCAATTATGGTGCCTGTACTGTAAGTGTATTTAGACATAGCTTATTGAAAACAAATTGTTGTTTTGTTTAGAATTTTATTTAAATTATTTGCTCTTTTAAGTGAATTTAGTCTTGTTTATTGACCACATTTGGCATAACTATGCTCAGCCATAATGCAATTTACAGTAGGCCTAGCACCTATATCAGTGGGAATTTTATGTATATATTTCCACATTGAAGCAATGCAATTACTTAGAACAATGTGGACTGCAAACAGCTTCAAGTTAACATATTTAGCAAAGATGGTATAGGTCTATATTTTGCTATTTTTGTTTCTGTAAGCTGTTTAACATTTACATTTTAGTCATTTAGCAGACGCTCTTATCCAGAGTGACTTGCAGTAGTGAATGCATACATTCCATGCATTTTTTTCCCCGTACTGGTCCCCCGTGGGAATTGAACCCACAACCCTGGTGTTGGAAACACCATGCTCTACCAACTGAGCCACACAGGACCACCATCTAACAAACTTTAACAGACTAACATTGATTTAGACTAACATGGATTTGAGTTGATTCTAATGCAATACATAAAAGACCATAAATACACAACTTGAAGCAACCACGTATTTATCCATGGAGCATGTTCTGAATGGCCAGTTAGGGTCCAAGCCTCAACACACCCACAAATTGTAATTTCATCAAAGTTCAGCCCTTTCGCGCCAGCGTCTGCACTGATAATTGTGCTTGTGAAAATAGCAAAAATATTTCTGACATACCCCTGAACCTATAAAACTACCACCCAGCGCTTAGATTGAACATTGCGCTGGGTTTGTTACACACTATACCCCATAATGACAAAGTGAAAACATGTTTTTAGAGACAATTAGCGAGGTAGTTGACTTGAGTATCCCACTGCACGTGTGGTGAGGGTGGTAGCTGGCGGCATGTAGGAGGGCGTGGGTGTCGGTGGGCTTGAAGTGCATTTTGATTTCCAGCTGGCCGGCCTGCACGGGAGAAGTGGGATTCCTTTTGTGTGGTGGTGTCGAGGAAGTCCACTTGCTGCCCGTCCAGTCGGTAGGTGAGGTGGATGGACGCGTGGTGCGCATTCAGCGTTCATGCGAACCATTGGAAAGACCTCCCTCCCGTAGTGCCAGACACCCATCTCATCGTCCACGAAGAGGTAGAAGCGTGAGGGTCGGAGAGCGCACAGGGGGAACACGGTGGCTTTCCATTCCGCCAGGTAGATGTTAGCGAAGGTGGGGTTGAATTGCTTTCCCATGGCCACTCCTTTGACCTGCAGGTAGATGTTTCTATTTAACTCGAAGTCATTGCGGATGAGCGAGATCTCTAACAGCCGCAGCAGTTGCTTGTCCGGTCTGCTGTCCTGAGGGTGGCGCTTGAGGTGAGCGTTGACTGTGGCCAGGCCGTGTCCAACTTCGATGTTGGTGTAGAGGCTGTCCACGTCCATGGTAAACAGGAAGTCGCCGGCGCCCACCTTGGTTGCTGCCACCTTGTCCAGGAAGTCCATTGTGTCCTTGATGTAGCTGTCGTGCCTCGTTGCCAGCGGGCGTAGGTAGGCGTCTATCCACTCCGACACACCATAGGTTTCGCTGCCACAGTCGTACTCGATGGGTCTGCCGGGGGTCACCTCGTGGGGCACCTAGTGGATTTTCGGCAAGAGGTAGAGATTCCTGGTCTTGGCCAGCATGGTTCCCACCAGGTAGGCGTATTGCTTGGGCCCCAGGGTCCCGTCCGTCACCAGCCCATCGAGCACACCTCTGATGAGCAGAGCCGTCTGTTGGAAGATGGGCTGCGCCAGCCACCGGTAGTTCTCCTCCTGGTCAAGTTGGCGCTCAGCCTTCTTCACATACAGACCCCTGTCAGTAGCTGCAGGTTGGAGGTGGAGGCGGTGGCTCCACCTCCATCCTGCCGGTGGGGTGGCTCCATCTGTATCTGTTGGGAGAGCTCGGTCTGTTGGGAGGGCTCAGCCACCGTGCTCATTAAGATGGCGTCGTCCAGGATGTTGAGGTCCTCTTGATCCATGGGCGAGGGGGTCTGTGAGTGGCGGAGGGGAGACAGTGGTGACCCCGAGATCGCTGGGGGGTGGACGAAAAGGTCTTGTTAAACACTCTTATACCATGGTATTGTTGAATACTTGTTTCTTATTCTCTGAAAGGGCATTCCAGAGCATGTCGAATTTAAAACGTTATTGGTAATGTTGAAGTCGATTTTCACTATAGCAAGCTTGGACTGATGGTTTGGTTAGCTAAACTAGCAAGTCTGGTTGTTTCGTTACCACAGCGACTACTGTAGCTCTCGAATAAAGTTGTTAGCTACTTCAGTTGATGTTGAACACATTTCTACTGGCAAATTGACACATTTCTAGTGGCAAATGTGTTGAATTATAGCCATGGTATAAAAGGGATAATCAATTCGGGGTTCTATGCATTCTCTGGAAAATAATGGATCTCTTTGGAAGGTCAGAAAACACCTTCCACATTGTTCATTTTTTCTCTTACTTGACCAATCAGTGCGGATAGAGCAGCTTGCTATTTCCTATACAGATTTAATCTCTATAGGAAAGTTGTTATGAGCAAATTGTATTTTGTCGCAACAGCATGGTTTAATCATAATGAAAGATCCACACACACACACACACACACACACACACACACACACACACACACACACACACACACACACACACACACACACACACACACACACACACACACACACACACACACACTGTGCTACCAATCACAGTGTAGGGTGTTTATTGCACACAGAGTGAGTTCATACAACTTATGTGACTTGCTAAGCACATTTTTACTCCTGAATTTATTTAGGCTTGCCATAACGAAGGGGTTGAAAACTTATTGAATCAAGACATTTCAGCTTTTAATTTTAATAATACAAATAAATAAATAAAAACAATTCCACTTTGACTTCATGGAGTATGGTTTGTAGGCCAGTGACAAAAAAAATCTAAATTTAATCCATTTCAAATTCAGGCTGTAACACAACATTTTTTAAAAGTCAAGGGGTGTGAATACTTTCTTAAAGCACTGTACATCAGAGGGTCATAGAAATATATGAAGACACCACAGCACTGTGGATTACACAAATTTTTGCACACAACCCATCTGTCGGGGGAACTAGAACTAAGTCTTTTTTTATTTTATTACGTCACCATAATCCCCCCAAAAAGAGTTTAAAAAACCATATCACCTGTTGATATTCTGTCGTACAAAGGCAAAATGCAGTAACTACACTTTTGGTCAACATTTAATTAAGACTGAAATCAGGCTTTTTAGTATCTGTTTTATCTTGTGACAAAGTATCCTGATTCAATTATGTTCTGTTTCAGGGAAAATGGCGTGTGAAATATTCAGTAAGTACAAAATCCAAGTAAAAACCAAGGCAAACCAAGGCACTTTGGCTTTGTTCCACTATGAAACTGATAAAAATGGCTTTAAAGTTTATTTGCTGTCCAGCCAAATATGTTGTAGGTAGATACGTGATAATACCCTGATTTATTATCTTATTATGAAGTAATTATTTATGCATATCAACCATGAACACTGATTTGACCTATGACCCCAAAGTCAAATAAATGACCATACAAAGCCGAACAGAAAAACAACAAGAAAGTTGGATAAACACATTTAGATTGTAGATTCTGCACAAAGTCAAACATTTGTTTAAGTATAAACATTCTGCGCAATGAAATAGTCCTTACCTTTTGGTAAAAAAATGCTTGAGGGTTACTACAATACAACATTTAAAACATGAAAACATAACTATATAAACCATTAAATACAGTTGGATAGTACAGTAATTAGAACTCTCAAACGGTTTCCATCAAACAGAAAAACAACAATAAAGTTGGATTAACACATTTAGATTGTAGATACTGCACTTTGCCTTTGCATTGCCCATATAGTTGTTTAAGGTCATACAAAGGCAGGGTGCAGTATCTGCATTTAAGGGGTCATAGGTCAAATCAGTGGTCATGGTTGATATGCATAAAAATTATTTGATATAAAGATGATACATCAGTGCATTATCACTTACCTACCTACAACATATCTGGCTGGTTAGCAAACATATTTTAAAGCCATTTTTCTCAGTTTTACCGTTGGCATAGTTACTGAGTTTTGTCTTTGTAGGGCAGTATTGTTACATGGGGTCTTTATAAAAAATTCCCTTTTTCCCACTATTTTATTGTTTTGAAAGGGTGATATACTGGGCTCGCTAAATGTAAAGTAGCCGTTATCCAGCTATACAGTTAGCTAAACACTCATTCAAATAACTCCATGGGAAGCAGGGTGCCGTTTTGGAAATTTACTTGAATCACAGTGTGAAACTGCAACAAACACAAAAATACATGTTTTCAGTTACAGTAGTATAGAGCACAGAATGTCTTCCACAATAACTGCACTAAATGTTCGAAATAAGGATTAAGAATGCTCAATCTAGAGTCAAATATAAAATGAAGTTACTAGGATGCAACTGAATGCTTGATATTGTTCAGCTAGGTGTCCCTAGGGAGAAATAGCACTAAATCTAATGCAAAGTAGCTAACAGCTAACTCAATTAATATTTTACAGAAACATGACAATTAAATGTGATAAACATTTATCTTGTGTAAATAAACAAATGTATTTACAGACATTGCGTTTTACAAAGCTTATAAAGAAGTATGTTGAAGGATTGTAACTACTCTGTCACACTTGCACGTCTAAAACATTGCTTCCCTTCTGAAACTGCTTCCTTTCACATGACACAAACAGGTAAATTCTACGCTGCTGCACTTAAACCGCCACTAGGGGGTGCTAAACAACTAACAGGTCCAGAACAGGTGATAAAAATACCGATAAGAAAGACATACAGTATCAACCTTCTAAAATATTTAAATGACGTGTTGACATGAAAGCTTCTGTCTGTACCTCCCTTGGCAGAACGGGAGCTTGTGGTTCTGCAAGGCTTGAAGGACCTGGACATACAGGAGGACCAGAATGCTGTGTTTGTAGTTGAGATCTCCCTGGAGGATGTGCCTGGAGAGTGGTTAAAAAATGGAGTGAGAATTACACCAACCAGCACCATCAAGATCCGCCAGGAAGGTCATCCTTACAATTGTTATCATTTCTTATGACACGTAGTAATACTTTTGGGGTTTACATTTTTTATAATAACTCATATTTAAGCCTTTATAAATTGTTATAAATTATTATATATATTATCAATCCATATGCATTTTAATGCTTATGAAAGTATTTATGTTTACAACTAATGATATACTCATTTATCAATAGTATGTGCTGTATTTATAGTTAGTAATGAAAGTTATTATAAAGTGTTACCTGCCCACCTTTGAAAACTTACATTATTCTGTCTTGGTCCAGTAAGACATCAGACAAGGATTTAAACATTATATCAAAGTCTGAGCATGTTGATCTGTAGATAGCGGCAATACTTTCTATGAGCCACTAATTTATTTATACATTGTAGGTATTTATATATGTTTGAATAGTCGAGGATTAACTATGAGTGTTTAAAACAAATGTTATGATGCATTTTACCACCTGTTATAAGTGCTTAGAAAACATTTTATAATGCCCTATGGGGTGACCCTTGGCACCTTAAAGCTAGAATCCTTAGTCGCTAAATGCATTTTTGGACTAAATTCATATATTCTTCAAGAATCTATGGGTATAACTTATAAATGCCTCATGAGCTTAGTTCAACTGTCGTACCTCATCAGAGCCCAAAATATGAGCTTGTTTTAATTTACTCCAAAGTTTATAAACAACGTAAATGTAAACACACATTGTATAGCCTCAAAACATGGTTAAGACTATACATTTTATATCATGTATGGTCAGTCCCTTGCATCCATAGCTGTCTAAGAATTTGAGAGTTGTTACATTTCTCCAGCCCCATCCCTTAGCTTTTTAGTGAAACAGGGGCAGGGAAAAGCTTTGTTATTGTTTAAATTTAGGATTCTAGCTTTAAGTGCATGTCTAATGCTTTATAAACATGTGGCTCTTAGAAACATGACTTTATTCTCAACACACTAACATAGCCGGAAAAAAACAAAGATTCTATGGTAACTGATTTTGCATGTCTTTTTAGGGACCAAGCATTTTCTTCTAATGTGCAATGTGAGAGGAGAGGACTCCGGAGAGATCAAGTTTGTCGCCAAACACGTGGAATGCACAGCCTATCTGGAGGTGGAGGGTAATATGATTACTTCTTCTTTGTATTCCCACTCCTTTCATACGTGTGTGGTTTAATTGAATGGATAGGCCAGTGAAGAGACAGGAAAGGTAGAAGGAGTGTGAGTCAGAGGGCAGTGGTTCGGATTTAAACCCCTGTCAACTCTGGTAGCACTAACCATTCCAGACCACCTCTCCTTTCCTGTACATATGAAATGTAGTCAAATCTCCTGATGTAGTGTAGGCAGGAAAATACTGGACCCCGTTTAAATATCAGGTAAACTCATCCCTGTAGTTCAGTTGGTAGCACATGGTGCTTGCAATGCCAGGATAGTGGGTTTGATTCCCGTGGACACCTATACGTAAAATGTATGCACTCACAACTAAGTTGCTTTGGATAAAAGCGTCTGCTAAATGGCATATTATATATATGTATTATAAGCTGGATGGTTCGAGCCCTGAATGCTGATTGGCCGACAGCTGTGGTATATCAGACCGTATACCGCGGGTATGACAAAACATTTATTTTTACTGTTCTAATTAGGTTGGTAACCAGTTTATAATAGCAGTAAGGCACCTCTGGGCTTTGTGGTATATGGCCAATATACCACGGCTAAGGGCTGTATCTAGGCACTCCGCGTTGCGTTATGCAAAGAACAGCCCTTAGCCGTGGTATATTGGCCATATACCATACCCCCTCGGGCCTTATTGCTTAATTGTACCAGTCAAAAGTTTGGCACACCTACTCATTCAAGGTTTTTAAAAATATATATACATTTTCTACATTATAGAATAATAGTGAAGAGGTAACAAAATGTGGAAAAAGGGAAGGGGTCTGAATACTTTCCGAATGCACTGTGTATATATAGTATATATATATTATTGTAGTAACAAAATAATATTTTGGGGTCAAATGGCATATGGGGGCGGATATAGAAAATCTATGTCAATATCAGATGCTTTGTTCCCAGTAGGATAGACCTACAGTACCAGCCAAAAGTTTGCACACACCTACACATTCAAGGGTTTTTCTTTATAGTTACTATTTTCTACATTTTAGAATAACAGTGAAGACATCAAAACTATGAAATAACACATATGGAATCATGTAGTAACCAAAGAAGTGTTAAACAAATCAAAATATATTTATATTTGAGATTCTTCAAAGTTGCCACCCTTTGCCTTAATGACAGCTTTACACACTCTTGGCATTTTCTCATGAGGTAGTCACATGGAATGCATTTCAATTAACAGGTGTAGCTTGTTAAAAGTTCATTTGTGGAATTTCTTTCCTTCTTTATGCATTTGAGCCAATCAGTTGTGTTGTGACAAGCTAGGGGTGGTATACAGAAGATATCCCTATTTGATTAAAGACCAAGTCCATATTATGGCAAGTACAGCTCCAATAAACATAAGAGAAATGACAGTCCATCATTACTATAAGACATGAAGGTCAGTCAATCTGGAACATTTCAAGGACTGAAAGATTCTTCAAGTGCAGTCGCAAAAACCATCGAGCGTGATGATGAAACTGGCTCTCATGAGGACCGCCACAGGAAAGGAAGACCCAGAGTTACCTCTGCTACAGAGGATACGTTCATTCAAGTTACCAGCCTCAGAAATTGCAGCCCAAATAAATGCTTCACAGAGTTCAAGTAACAGACACATCTCAACATCAACTGTTCAGAGGAAACTGCGTAAATCAGGCCTTCATGGTCGAAATGCTGCAATGAAACCACTCCTAAAAGTCACCAATAGGAAGAAGACTTGCTTGGGTCAAGAAACACGAGCAATGGAAATTAAACTGGTGGAAATCTGTCCATTGGGCTGATGAGTCCACATGTGAGACTTTTGGTTCCAACCGCTGTGTCTTTGTGAGACGCAGAGTAGGTGAACAGATGATCTCCGCATGTGTGGTTCCCACTGTGAAGCATGGAGGAGGTGTGACGGTGTGGGGGTGCTTTGCTGGTGACACTGTCTGTAATTTATTTAGAATTCAAGGGACACTTAACCAGCATGGCTACCACAGCATTCTGCAGCGATACACCGTCCCACCTGGTTTGCACTATCATTTGTTTTCAACTGGACAATGACCCAACACACCTCCAGGCTGTTTAAGGCCTATTTGACCAAGAACGAGAGCATTGGAGTGCTGCATCTGATGACCTGGCCTCCAATCACCCAACCTCAACCCAATTGAGATTGTTTGGGATGAGTTGGACCGCAGTGAAGGAAAAGCAGCCAACAAGTGCTCAGCATATGTGGGAACTCCTTCAAGACTGTTGGAAAAGCATTCCAGGTGAAGCTGGTTGAGAGAATGCCAAGAGTGTGCAAAGCTGTCAAGTTAAAGGGTGGCTACTTCGAAGAATCTCAAATAGAAAATACACTTTGATTGTTTTGTTAATACATGTGTTTTTACAATTATTCTGCAATGTAGAAAATAGTAAAAATAAAGAAAATCCCTTGAATGAGCAGGTGTGTCCACTTTTGACTGGTACTGTAGGTAAATATAGAATTATTGATATTGGTGCCTGCCACTTGCCCAAATTAATTATTGTCAGGCCTCAGAACACACCTTGCGACACATTCGGAAATGACGCAAATTTGTATTTTATCCTTGCAGAGCTTCCGTTGAACATAACAACCCCTCTCCAGGACAAGGTAGCTCTTGAGAGGAGTCGTGCGATCATGGACTGCTCAGTATCCAACCCTCGGTGCAGTATCCGCTGGTACAAAGGCAGCAATGTCATCCTGCCCTCAGAGCGCTTTGAGATCTGCAGTGAGGGCTGCTATCGCAAGCTGGTCATTCAACAGGTGGCACTGGATGATGAGGGAACCTACAGTGTGCAGGTTGGAGAGCACACATGCTCTGCGAAACTGACTGTCGAAGGTAAGATAATCTATTAAAGTGCCAGTTCACCCCACAATCAAAGTTTGTCAGATGTTTGACATGAACATTTGCCTTTGGTCAAAATGAGGCCACGTCCCACTCCATTTATTGTGTTGATACAGCCACAGTATTTGTCTCAAATTCCAAATTCAAATGAATATAAATTGTATTCAGTAATATAGCAAGATCAGTAATATAAGGTAAGTTTTGCATCCCCCTGATTGTTAGGATTTGGGGAGAGTAGGCTGATCTTAGATCTGTCTAAGGGCAACTTCTACCAGGAGCGTAGAAGGATCGGTATCCTGAATATCAGCTCCATCTACTGGGAACATGGCAGTAAGACATTTCTATTCTGCAGCTCACTCAGTTCAGTATTTGATGGGATCATAGGTCAACTCTAGTTCTGTGCAATTATAAAGCAGTTACTAAAGTACTATGTAACAACGTATCAACATGTTGTTCCTAGTGTTCCTAGTGTTACTCAGGTATGAAAGTAAAGTGCTATAAATTCAATTCAAGCATTGTTCCATGCCCCTTATCTGCAATTAACTTGTACAGGTGAGTCATTTGATTCTCATTTAATTCATCATATAGTGAATAGAGTGTATAGTATATTCATATTTAAGGGTATACTTAGCAAGGTGACATCCTCAAACACAACGGGGTAAACTCATACAACATGGACAACAGACTTCAAAACAGCCATTATTGGGGAAGGTGCAAATTGTGAAAGGCTAACACTGGCAGTAGTTGTACATCTGAATTTTGGTGACAATGTGGTCTGATGTTGTTTTGTAATTGATGATGATGCCATCTTGTTGAGTGTACCTTTAAGTGTTCCCTCATTCTTCCCTAAATGTATTTATCTTTCTCTGGTCAACACAGCCCAGTCTCTCCTGATGGTGAGGGAACTGAAGAGCGTGGAGGTGGTGGCCCCGGATGAGGCCTGCTTCGAGTGTGAGGTCTCGGTCCCCATCCTCAAAGCCCCCGTGTGGAGCCTGAAGGGGGAGGCCCTGCAGCAGGGGCCCAAAGTCAGCCTAGAGAAGATTGGCATGGTCCACCGCCTCACCCTCCGACAGACCTCTGTTGACATGAACGGCTTGGTGGAGTTCACATCAGGAAAAGCCAAGAGCAGCGCCGAGCTCCACGTCAGGAGTAGGCAAACCCTTTAACTTCTACATGTGATTTGGCATAACAGCGGCACATGGCGAGAGAAGTGTGACATACTGTAAGCTATGTTTGGTGTTTATGTGCAGTTCTCCATTGGCATTGACATCTAGGTCAGACAATTTGAATGTATTTCCCGGTAGACGTCTAAGGCTATATTTACAGGCTGACAGTAATAAAATACTTTTAATTTTATAACATGGTCTATAATTGGATAAGTATTATGTTCGTTCATCACATTAAATGTGGTCAGTTTGCCGTAAGCGTAACTGATTGTACATACCTTGCATTGAAAATATTTTAATTAAATCCTAACGTATCACTTGAGCCATTATGCGAGACTTAAGATTACAGGCTACTTATAGCGTCCTGTACTGTAGTATTTATGCAGTTGCAACATTTATACTATATTTTGGATTATTTTTTTTCAGGAGACCGAAGCTCGGCTCTTATATTAGGATTTGGCTCATGATGGCTACTTAAGGATTACTGGATGTCCCCAATTCAATTGAACCTGCATTGTAGTATTTTTGCAGCTGCATTAAAATATACCGTTTTTCCCTATTCAATCAAAACCATTGTGTTATTATTGCATAAGACCAAAATAAAACAAAAACAATTGTCATGGCAAAGAGATAATTAGGTGTGTTTTCAAAACAATGCACAACTCTAGATTTATCTCATACTTGTATTATAATTATTCTGCTATTTTGTGTTAAGATATTACCCCAAACAGCCCCAATTTAGATTACTTGAGAAAATATTTTGGATAGCATTTAAACTTTTTGAACTTAAACAATATTCATACTGAACAAAATATAAATGCGATATGTATATTGTTGGTCCAATGTTTCATGAGCTGAAGTAAAAGATCCCAGAAATGTTACATAGGCACAAAATACTTATTTCTCTAAAATGCACAAATTTGTTTACATCCCTGTTAGTGAGCATTTCGTTTTTGATAATTCATCCACATGACAGGTGTGGCATATCAAGAAGTGAATTAAACATCATGATTGTTACACGGGGGGGTAACTCTTGAACCGTTTAAGCTAAAGACAAACTTTCACATGTTCAGGCTATCCTAACTTCAAATTCCTTAAAAAACTTGTATCAACTATAACTATAGACATTTGTGTGAATTAGCATAACATACCCCACCAACAGTAACCCTTGAACCAATTAAGCTAGAGACAACAAACCACCTTTCACATGTTCAGGCTATCCTATCAATGAAATCGATCCTTCACAGCTAGCAAGCACACCACATTTCCTCAGGAAATGGACTTGTGATGTTGTTTCACTGTAAACTCTTTCACTCTATATAGTATGAATCAACACTATGGAGTGCCAACATAAATGTTTAAATTTCAAATAATGAAATAATTATATTTGTGAAATCTGTTGATTTGTCAATTGAAATTATATTTACATTTTCACTATGGATTTTGGAATGCATGAATTAAGACGCACATTCTTGTCTTGTTGGGAAACCTGTTTACCATTTCGCTTGACTCGAACATACTGTACATATAGGATTGATAGTTCTGAGTATTTGTGTATTTTTTTCTACTCTTCAACAGGTGATCCTTGACAGACGCAGTATCGTTGTGATGCAGTGTCAACATCAGAATGAGATGGATCGATATTTTATTCACCAATTTATTTGTGTTCATATTTGTCATGTTAAATTGGAATGTATGGAATAGAATTGTAAGATATTTCCTGTCTTTAAAAAGGGGGTGAATATTTTGTCAAAGTTAACAATATGTTATTGAAATATTTTGTATAATTATTTCCCAATGCAGATACCCCTACTCACTTGAAACAATGTCCTCTAAAGAGGCTCTAGGTAAATATCAACCAACATAAGTACAGAGTTGACTAAATTGTCTCTCTGAATACGAGCATGTGCTTAATCCATAAAATGTCATGTAATATAAACATTTTATGTAATATAAAAATGTGTTCTAAAGTCAATCGTAAAATACAGTTGGAGAATGCAATTGATTACAGGCGTGGGACCGAATCCTAACTTGAGATCCATGTTTGAGTGGAATTTGCTTGCAAATCTCACATAGATATGAATGCATGCTTTATGCAAAAGTCTGAGTTGTGCACTGGCATCCTATGTCAGAATTTGGGCCATAATGGTTACTTATAGCAAGTATTGAGAAACTGTAAGTTGTTTAGAAGCGACGAATCCTAACATGAGCTACCAACTTTTTCACATAAATCTCCCTTTGACATCAATGCATTTATCCAGAACTTTGAGATACATTTTTCTCAAGTTAGGATTCAGTCCTAAGTTTAAAAAGGTTCTTAAAAGGTTCCATTAGTTATTTTTACTTTAAGTGTCCATTTATTCAGTCAGTCAAGCTGTTTGAGGAACAGCGCCGTTCTCGCTCTCAAATTTCTTTATCATCATCACTTATAATTGCATCATTTCATTTGTATTTTTCATCACGTGTCCACTGTATAAACATAGTTTTTTACATTTTGAAGTTGTTTTGTTGGAGGCAGAAAATCAAGCTACTATGACGAATGGGTTCTGTCAAGTAGTATTGGGCTTGTAATATAAATACATTGGGCCAAAATTGGTTAATTTAGAAAGGTAGTTTATATTGATCATTTTATTAGATTATATTCAAGTTTAAATGCAGAGTTACCTGAGTAATATATATTGTATTGAATAATTAATGAATATGGTTTTCATATGAAGTGAAGTCAGTTCCCTATTCCTTTTTCTTTTCAATTTCATTTGTTTCCAACACCCCCTGCATTGTATTCAATTGCTCCATTAGTGTATGCAGGAATAATTTTAATGGGATATTACCTCTTTCAATAAATCATGCTTTATTATGGTAAAGTACAAATCGTTTTCTACTTCTTTCTATTCTAAAAATTGACGAGCAGCTCTAACTCATTCAAACACTTGATTTAGCTCAAGTTTCTTTACTCGGATGTCAACACTTGTTGCATGCAGTGAAAAAAACCATCAAATTATTATAGTAATTGAAAGATTTTTGTATCGAAAGATGTCTATCTTGTCAAATGAATGCTGCATTTTACTTTTAAGGTAACGCAGACTCGCATGCACAGACATGTAGTCATGTGTAAGCAAGCACGGCAGGAAGTGTCATAAAGTAAATTAGGATCTTTACAAGGCATGTAATACAAGGAGCTATGAAAAGGCTCCCCACTCAACTGACTGTACAGGTTGAATGACTACTACATTAGACTTGCAATATGATATCGCATATCAAAAAGGTCAAGTACAAGTACTTGTTAAAACCAAATGTCACACATACATCTCCAGCATATGGATTACAAATCATTTCCTCACCTGGACAACGTACTACAATTATTCCAAGTTAGCACATATTATTTTGCATATATCAGTTAATCTACAGTATAAAACTTGACATCTTTAACATATGTAAAACAAACTATCAAAACAACTGGCTAAATACTGAAAGCTGTCCAAATCTTCTCACCACATCCATATTGGCACTTGTAGTTCTAACCATCAGATATTAGGCTGAAAGACCCATCAGTCTACGGTCATTCTGTCCAGCTACAAGGCATGTGGTCATTGGAGACCACTCTCCAGTCACACAGATAGGCCATTGCCTATCCGTATTCAGGGATGTGTATTCTGGGATGTGGAATTATGAATGTTGCAGATAGAAATACAATGAATAGAGCTGATAAAATACAAAGCATTCGGAAAGTATTCAGACCCCTTGACTTTTTCCACATTTTGTTATGTGGAAATCTAAAATCGATTAAATAGTTTTTTTTTTAGCCTCATCAATCTACACACAATACCCCATTATGACAAAGCAAAAACAGGTTTTTAGAAATGTTAGCAAATTTATAAATTTATAAAACTGAAATATCAAATTCACATTAGTATTCAGACTCTTTACTCAGTACTTTGTTGAAGCATCTTTGGCAGCAATTACAGCCTTGAGTCTTCTTGGGTATGATGCTAAAAACTTGGTACACCTGTATTTGGGGAGTTTCTCCCATTCTTCTTTGTAGATCCTCTCAAGCTCTGTCAGGGTTGATGGGGAGCATTGCTGCACCGCTATTTTCAGGTCAGTCCAGAGATGTTCGATCGGGTTCAAGTGCGGGCTCTGGCTGGGCCACTCAAGGACATTCAGAGACTTGTCCCGAAGCCACACCTTCGTTGTCTTGGCTTTGTGCTTAGGGTCTTTGTCCTGTTGGAAGGTGAACCTTTGCCCCAGTCTGAGGTCTTGAGCGCTCTGGAGCAGGTTTTCATCAAGGATCTTTGTATTTTGCTCCATTCATCTTTCCCTCGATCCTGACTAGTCTCTCAGTCCCTGCCGCTGAAAAACATCCCTGCAGCATGATGCTGACTCCCCCATGCTTCTCCGTAGGGATGGTGCCAGGTTTCCTCCTTCCCTAGATCTGTGTCTTGGAGCTCTACGGACAATTCCTTCGACCTCATGGCTTAGTTTTTGCTTTAACATGCACTGTCAACTTTGGGTCCTTATATAGACGACAGGTGTGTGCCTTTCCAAATCATATCAAATCAATTGAATTTACCACAGGTGTACTCCAAGTTGAAGAAACATCTCAAGGATGATTAATGGAAATAGGATGCACCTGAGCTTAATTTTGAGTCTCATAGCAAAGGGTCTGAATACTTATGTAAATAAGGTATCTGTTTTTTATTCTTAATAATACATCTGCAAAAATTACAAATAAAACAGTTTTCACTTTGTCATTGTGGGGTATTGTGTGTAGATTGATGAGGAAAAACAATTATTTTCACTAGTTTCAACAGTCACAGAGTATAAACAGGCTATATTGTAAAAATCTATGAAAACTAACAATAGGTTTTTTGGTCTTCATTTAAAGTTGGGGTTAGGCCTTTGGTTAGCAATTTGGTTGGGGTTTGGTTTAGGGTTTGGTTTAAAAACATTTTATGAAAATACATTTTAGAAATAGGTGGGTTAAAGACTTTGTGGCTGTGGTAACTAGTGAAGACCAAGGCAATTCGAGCCTCACTTGATAATGTACAGTGCTCATGTAAAGTAACTGCCCAGTGTTTACAGATTTCTATGAAATATGACGTATAATTACTTACAATATAAGTGAAATAGTATTCCTTCCAAAAATGTTTTAATTAAGTATGTTAAAAATCAGCTTTTCTGTGTTGGAATGGTATGGGCGTACCCCACCAACAGAATGGTGTGGGCGTATATCGTCATTCAAAATATTCATGCAAGCAGACCGCTGACTGGCCAGCTCATCCTCCTCTAGATCGTTGATTGCTCTGCTCACCCTCCTCGGGGAGATGATATTATGTTCTATGAGGAAATCGCAAGCCTTTTTTTAAATGGTCTGTTTGAGACATCAATTTGAGGTGGGTTTTATAAGTCTTTTTCTTTTCTCCAATTTATGCTTTGGCCACAAATACGAGTATAAGACGAGTCAACAGCATTAATTTGGATATGAGTTAACAGAATATTCATTTTTAAAAGTGAAATTCTCTGGGCATTTACTTTAAATGAATGATTGACAAATCATGAATAAGGCATTCTGTGTGTGTAATACATTTCAAACGGGCATAAACACTTACCTGATATAATGGCTAAATATGTCATCATAATGCTTGACTGATGAGATTCCAGTTTTTTTTCAACATGATTAATGATGAAAAGAGCATAACTAGATATAATGAATTGCTGTTACAGTTAATATCAAATGCTGACTATTTCACTAAGGTGAACATTATTGCTGTATCTTTTTCAAATCTGATCTTAAATCAGCTGACATGGAATAAAAATACAAACACATACATACACGTGCATGTGACAGCTTTTCCAAAGATCAAAATACAATGATTTGCTGTGTTGCTACATAGTGCATCCTTGTTGATAATCGTACATCCTTGACACAATCACAAGTGTGCATGTTGTAGTGAATAATTTACTAAAATGGTATTGAATGTTGAAAACACTCGATATACAGTAATGTTCGGGTAAGGAAAAATGATTGAAATTCAAAAACAATATACTTGCAGTGCAGTAGGACATTTCTGGAAAGAATCTTTAAACGATTGGGTTGAGTCATCTTGATCTCAAGATGAACACCCTCAGTATTTCATATCGTATTCACCAATTGCTTTACAAAAAGGACTTTATTGCCTGCTTAAATGATCACCGTCCCACGAAAAAGAGCTTTATTCAACCTTCTCTTCAGGAGGAAAAGTCGCAACCATGAGGGGATTACAGAATCAAATGTGAAAAATGACTCATAACACTCTTTTCGATGTTTGTCATGAAGTAGTTCCTCCCAGTTCTGTCTCTGTGCCAAACTGAGTGGCCTCTATGACGTTGTGTGTGAATGGAATTCGCTGGGTGACGACAACCGAGAGACACTAGCTGTTCCTTCTAGTGGGAAGAAACTTGAAGCTTGTTAACCACCAGCCTCCTCCATGGCCCCCGTGGTGAAAAGTTGCAGCTGGTGTTTGATTACACACTAGCTTGCAGTCCTCTGCTGCTTGAGCGTATCGTAGACATCGTCCACCTTGCTTAGTCTCTCGAAGAACGGGATGAGATCTAGTAGCTCTGTGTCAGCCATGTCGTCAAACCAGGATGCTACAGGGACCTGAGTGTGTGAAGAGGTGAAGTCATAAAAAAGGTTTAAACATCATGACACAAATCTATGTGAACCAGTGATTTAGTTATATCGAATACCCTTTATTTACATTTAGTAATGGTATATGCGGAAATGAAACTAGATCATAAATTAAACAGTTGACCTATTCATAAGAATGTAAAAATCCACATTATTATGAATAGGTCATAGATGAATATATTGAAAATACATTTTTATTGACGTTAGACAATCCACGAAAGGACTACATCCCCACCAAAAATGTGGGTCGAGAGGGTGCATGCTGTTCGGTACATTTACACCCATCTCACATTTCTCCATTGGAGCAAATTCTTTACCTATATAAGCACCAAAATTGCATAACTATGGAAGCCACAGACATTATTTTGGTGCAGAGAGAAGATAAGTTATATCACACATGCTGTTCTGAAAAAATCTACAGAAAAAAATCTGTCTAAACCAAAAACAATGAGTAGAAGTGATAGTTGACGAATGCTTTCAATTCTGAATGATTATAGCAGGTTTACAAACAAATTTGTTATATTAGCTATGCTGACAAGGACGTTACTTTAGCTAATATGGTG
This sequence comes from Salmo salar, assembly GCF_965601325.2. Lineage (NCBI taxonomy): Eukaryota > Metazoa > Chordata > Actinopteri > Salmoniformes > Salmonidae > Salmo > Salmo salar. The sequence goes on from NC_138311.1 coordinate 8,189,510, forward strand.
ACAACGATGTAGGCTGTGTGTAGCGGTTTGGCTTGGAAAGGTTTTTTCGCCTGGTCACATACAGCTGATATGTTGTGCATTGTAGTCAACAAGCGAGGGGGAAGAGGTGAGAGGAGGAGAGTGCATAGATGCAAGAAGGAATATAACGGGGCTGCTATGAAACTATTTACGCGTGATCAGTGGTGTATTCATTACGCCGATTCTGTTGAAAAAAGTTTCTTAAATGGAAGCAAACGGAACATAACGGGGATAAACATACATGAATTTGTCCAATAGAAACAGGCAAGAGTGTGCAAGACGATATAGAATGTCATTGTCTGTCACCTCAGTTTTGTCTTTCAACCTATGTTGTAAACTTTCATTCATAGGCTAGGTTGTAGCAACCTCATTTTTATTTTTTTATTTTTTTGATGGGTATAGGGAAAATTAGAGTAGCCTGAACTTATCTCTGTTACATTGAACTGGGTGAATTGAATATGAATCAGAGTCATCCAATATACTGTAATAGAAATAAGGCCATCCTCATAAAAAATGTGTCCTCCCTCATCTTAAACGGCACTGATTGCCACTGCATTTAGATTATGGTAATTCATTTTAACAGAATATAAAATTCCTGTAATAAAGCAGGGAAAACAGAATTCTAAACGGCACACCTGATGAGAGCTGTTCCATATGTGACACATGAAAATCTCTGTTAGAAACGTATAAAAAGGGGGAAATCTAAGGATGCAACAACGAGGACGGGTTGCTAATATGACTAGGATTGTGCCTTTGGCTTCCGGACAATGAAAGAAAGTATGAACCAATAGAACAGGAGAGAAATGACATAGCGGTGGGTCCAATAGGCTAGGGAACTAAATTGAAATAAATTAGCCAAAATTATATAATTACTCCTGTCTGTAAAGAAATACAGAAATTCATTCAAAATACTTCCCCAGAAAGCATGGCTTAGCCATTAAGGAATCAAGGATAATTAGCTTATTTAAGAAAATACAGTGCCTTCAGAAAGTATTCACACCCCTTGACTTTTTACACATTTTGTTGTGTCTGAAATTAAAATGTATTACTACATTTAGATTGTTTTGTCACTGGCCTACACACAACACCCCATAATGACAATGTGGAATTATGTTTTTCATATTTTTGACAAATTAATAAAAACTGAAAAGCTGAAAGGTCTAGAGTTAATGAGCATTCAACCCTTTTGTTATGGTAAGTCTAAATAAGTTCAGGAGTAAAACTGGTTAACAAGTCACATAAGTTGCATGGACTCACTCTGTGAAATAAACGCCCTACACTGTGATTGATAGTGTGTTTGTCTTTCATTATGATTCAACCATGCTGTTATGGCAAAATAAATATTTGCTCATAATGACTTTCCTATACAGATTAAATCGCTTACCTGCTGATTGGTGAAGTAATTTAATGTCGAGGTAAATGTAAAAAAAAAAATGTATTTCAGAGGTTTAAAAAGTAACAGAATGATCTAAACCATGACTTTAATTTGGTTTCGAACCGGTTCAGAAGTTTATTTTGCTGGTTGGAAGAGTGGAACGGAAGGAAAAAAATGATGTTTCTGTTCAGAACGAAACAAAACAATTGGAAAATCATTTCGGTTCCAACCCCTGGTAAAAATGTTAAAAGCAGACATTGAATATCCCTTTTAGCATGGTGAAGTTATAAATTACACTTTGGATGGTGTATCAATACACCCAGTCACCACAAAGATACAGGCGTCCTTCCTAACTCAGTTGCCAGAGAGGAAGGAAACCGCTCAGGGATTTCACCATGAGACCGATGGTGACTTTAAAACAGTTACAGAGTTTAATGGCTGTGATGGGAGAAAACTGAGGATCGATCAACGATATTGTAATTACTCCACAATACTAACCTAATTGCCAGAGTGAAAAGAAGGAAGCCTGTACAGAATAAAAATATTCCAAAACATGTCTCCTGTTTGCAACAAGGCACTAAAGAAATACTGGAAAAAATGTGGCAAAGCAATTAACTATTTGTCCTGAATAAAAAGTGTTATGTTTGAGTACCACTCTCCATTACTGAGTACCACTCTTCATATTTTCAAGAATAGTGCTGGCTGCATCAAATTACAGATATGCTTGTACTCGTTAAGGACAGGGGAGTTTTTCAGAATTAAAAAAAATACAGAATGGAGCTAAGCACAGGCAAAATCCTAGAGGAAAACTTGGTTCAGTCTGCTTTCCACCAGACACTGGGAGATGATTTCACCTTTCAGCAAGACAATAATCTAAAACACAAGGCCAAATCTACACTGGAGTTGCTTACAAAAAAGGCAGTGAATGTCGAGTTAAAGTTTTGACGTAAATATACTTGAAAATCTATGGCAAGACCTGAAAATAGTTCTCCAGCAATGATCAACAACCAATTTAAACAGAGATTTAAGATATTTTGGCATTGCCCTCGCATTAGTTGAATATTTAACTTTGATTATTTTATTTCAGATTTATATGGTGACAACTATACCAGGTGACAATGATTTTGAGAAACTAAAAATGTTATTATTCCATGAAAATGTGCATATCAAAATCATAACTGGCATGCAGATTGGTAGAAATGGTAGGATAAATTGTAAGCTTTCCCAAACTGGAAACACATGCGCTGCTTATGAAGTATGTATAAAATAATTGCCTCCACTATTCCATAGTTGGATTTTGCCTATAGGCTACTTTGAATCAAGGGAAAGCATGCCTCATAATATGAAGTAAAACATGCAGGTTTCAAACAATTAAGTATGTTTTCAAAATGCATACTGACTCCAGCTCACATGTTGACACGCGGATAGCCTGTTGCCTGCACTTAAATTGTGAATGGTAGGCGCACTTCAATTACCAGTTGAGAAAAACATATATAGTAGCTCTTTTTAAATCATGCACCAAAACTGTTAACACATGATTGCATTTACAAATTGTTGCGCAATGAATGGGCTTATAAATGCACATGTTTTACTCCAGCAGCAACCAGCTCAGGAGCTGCAGGATAAATCCCACTGTGCAGGTGTGATAGTTGTGTTGGATAAATTAGAAGACAACAAAATGTTGCAAATTAACCTATTGACCGATAAGCATGATGGTCAAATGTATTTTCATCGACTGGTATTTCCATCAATTATTTTGAAATTAGATTTTATTTCCCCTGGTCATTTTGGCCGGCAACAGTTTTATTTATCGGCCAAAAGCCGGCAATTGCCGGCTAACGGGAAACCCTGCTCCTGACATACCGAAGTACGAAATACCTTACTCACTCCCAGGAATGGCTAATTCTTGAAATTCCATTGGTCTCTACCGATTTAGGTAAAACGTCCTTTAGTTTTTACGTGGCACATACATGGAATACATTTCAGTATACTCTAAAATTGGATGCACTAGTGCCTTTTGGTAATTTCAGGACATTATCAAATGACCCGTTTACAGAGGAATGTATGTGTTTTTTTATAATAGTATTTCTCCCGCTCCCGCCTTTGATTGTAATATTTGTGTCACTAATTCCCTTTAATGTACTTTGTATTTTTATGCTGCATTCTGTAAATCAGGGCAACACTTGCAAAAGAGACATTGGTCTCAATGGGACTACCATTTAAATAAAGGTTTAATTATAGACACGACAATAGATAAAATTTACAAATGAACTTGATCGGACCCCATCTCTCATCATGACCCCGTCTCTCGTCATGAGCCGTCTGGATGTTACTGAGAAACACATACTGGATTTTTGAACAGGGTTGTTAGCAATTGAGTTAAGAGTATTTTTGCGCCAACCTCAAATTCTAGACGTCGGATTAAAACGAGACTATAGCGTCCATAAAGTGACCATTGTGCTTAAAAAATGGCGGATTGACTAAATTTATAGGTGCAACAGTTTTTATAAAATGTATAATTTATCACTCTCACGTCCACATTTCCATCTGCTAAGAAATAAAGATGCTTTCTGACAATGCTAACATATTTTTTAGCTGAAGCTCAGAGTTCTATAACATTGGGTTGGTTACTCGGCAACAATACAGCTGCTAGCACCATGCTGCCAGTCATAAGATGTGTATGCAAACAAACCTAGGCTAATGTATATCAAGCTAGTTATATGGTGGTATTCAAGCTGAGGTTAATCAATAAATACAAACAGATATTTTGATTAGCTAGGTAGCTAACGTTAGATAGCTTGTACAAAGTCCAGCAGCTAGCCTAGTCAGTCATCTGCAAACTAGATAGCTAACGAACAGGCAAATAAAGGTAGCAAGCCAAATAATATGATTTCGTTTTGATTAGCTAGGTAGCTAGGTAACATAACATTATACCATTACATTTACATTACATTTAAGTCATTTAGCAGACGCTCTTATCCAGAGCGACTTACAAAATGGTGCATTCACCTTATGATATCCAGTGGAACAACCACTTTACAATAGTGCATCTAAATCTTTTAAGGGTGGGGGGGGGGGTTAGAAGGATTACTTTATCCTATCCTAGGTATTCCTTAAAGAGGTGGGGTTTCAGGTGTCTCCGGAAGGTGGTGATTGACTCCGCTGTCCTGGCGTCGTGAGAGAGCTTGTTCCACCATTGGGGTGCCAGAGCAGCGAACAGTTTTGACTGGGCTGAGCGGGAACTGTGCTTCCTCAGAGGTAGGGGGGCCAGCAGGCCAGTGGTGGATGAACGCAGTGCCCTTGTTTGGGTGTAGGGCCTGATCAGAGCCTGAAGGTATGGAGGTGCCGTTCCCTTCACAGCTCCGTAGGCAATCACCATGGTCTTGTAGCGGATGCGAGCTTCAACTGGAAGCCAGTGGAGAGAGCGGAGGAGCGGGGTGACGTGAGAGAACTTGGGAAGGTTGAACACCAGACGGGCTGCGGCGTTCTGGCTGAGTTGTAGGGGTTTAATGGCACAGGCAGGGAGCCCAGCCAACAGCGAGTTGCAGTAATCCAGACGGGAGATGACAAGTGCCTGGATTAGGACCTGCGCCGCTTCCTGTGTGAGGCAGGGTCGTACTCTGCAAATGTTGTAGAGCATGAACCTACAGGATCGGGTCATACCACTCAGATAAGAACTAACATTGGCTAGGTAGCTAACCAAAATGCGAGGAAAGCTAGCTAGCTAGCTTTATTTTGCCAAGTAAGGTTTTTCACATAAGGCTGAAGTCATCATGTGTAAACTGCTGATCTAGACACTTGCATGTAATCGAAGCGTAAACAAATATGCACAAATAAACCAGCGAACGTCCTTGGCTGCAATGATAGCCAATTAACTAGCTAAGTAAAAAAAATGATAAAAATACACCTTATGGAACAGTGGCTACTTTGAAGAGACACACACACACACACACGCGTACAGACACGCATACGCACACAATTGCTAGCACACGCTGTCTACACACACATACATTGTAATATTGTTGAATGGTGTTATTATACATTTTGTATTGTAGATATGTCGTGGTGTAATAATGTTATATGATGTACTGTTTTATGTGTGATGTATGTGTAATTGGTCTGGGTGTAGCTGGTGCAGGGGAGTCAGGCGCAGGACAGCAGAGATGAGTAATACACGTAATTTTACTCAAGATATACAAAATACAAGACGATAAACCTAGCCCACAATAGGAACCGTAAATACAACAAACAATCACTCACAAACAAACATGGGGGAACAGAGGGTTAAATAATGAACAAGTAATTGGGGGAGTGAAACCAGGTGTGTAAGACAAGGACAAAACCAATGGAAAATGAAAAGTGGATCGGCGATGGCTATAAGGCAGGTGACGTCGACTGCCGAACGCCGCCCGAACAAGGAAAGGGACCGACTTCGGTGGAAGTCATGACAGTAACCCCCCCTAATGCGCGGCTCCAGCACCGACCTCGGGGACGACCCGGAGGACGAGGTGCAGGGCGATCCGGATGGAGACGGTGGAACTCCTGCAGCAACGAAGGGTCCAAGATGTCCTCCACCGGCACCCAGTGTCTCTCCTCCGGACCGTACCCCTCCCACTCCACGAGGTACTGAAGGCCCCTCGCCCGACGCCTCGAGTCCAGGATGGCTCGAACAGCATACGCTGGGGCCCACTCGATGTCCAGAATGGGCGGAGGAACTTCCCGCACCTCAGACTCCTGGGGTGGACCAGCCACCACCGGCCTGAGGAGAGGCACATGGAACGAGGGATTAATACGGTAATCTGGGGGTAGCTGTACCCTGTAGCATACCTCGTTCAGTCCCGTCAGGACTTTGAATGGCCCCACAAACTGCGAGCCCAGTTTCCGGCAGGGCAGGCGGAGTGGCAGGTTTCGGGTCGAGAGCCAGACCCGGTCCCCCGGTGCGAACACCGGGGCCTCACTGCGGTGGCGGTCGGCACTCGCCTTCTGCCGCCTCACGGCCCATTGCAGGTGCACATGAGCAGCGTCTCAGGTCATCTCCGAGCACTTAAACCATTCGTCCACCGCAGGAGCCTCGATCTGGCTCTGATGCCAAGGTGCCAGAACCGGCTGATACCCCAGTACGCACTGGAAGGGGGAGAGGTTAGTGGAGGAGTGGCGGAGTGAGTTTTGGGCCATCTCTGCCCATGGGATGAACCCCGACCACTCCCCCGGCCGGTCCTGGCAATATGACCGCAGAAACCTACCCACATCCTGGTTTACTCTCTCCACCTGCCCGTTACTCTCGAGGTGAAAACCTGATGTGAGGCTGACCCGAGACCCCCAGAACGCCCTCCATACCCTGGACGTGATCTGGGCACCCCGATCAGAGACTATGTCCTCAGGCACCCTGTAGTGCCGGAAGACATGAGTGAACAGGGCCTCCGCAGACTGTACGGCCATAGGGAGACCGGGCAAAGGGAGGAGAAGGCAGGACTTAGAAAACTGATCTACAATGACCAGGATCGTGGTGTTGCCCTGTGAGGGAGGAAGATCCGTCAGGAAGTCCACCGACAGGTGCGACCACGGCCATTGTGGAACGGGTAGGGGTTGTAACTTCCCTCTGGGCAGGTGCCTGGGAGCCTTGCACTGGGCACACACCGAGCAGGAGGAAACATAAACCCTCACGTCCTTGAACAAGGTGGACCACCAGTACTTCCCACTAAGACAGTGCACTGTCCGACCGATGCCAGGATGACCAGAGGAGGGTAACATGTGGGCCCAATAGATTAACCGGTCACAGAAAGCAGACGGAACGTAGAGATGCCCAGCTGGACACTGGAGAGGAGTGGACTCTGTTCGTAATGCCCGCTCGATGTCCGCATCCAGCTCCCACACTACCGGTGCCACCAGGCAAGAGGCCGGGAGTATGGGAGTGTGATCTATGGACCGCTCCTCTGTGTCATACATCAGGGACAGTGCATCTGCCTTAGCGTTCTGGGAACCTGGTCGGTATGACAGGGTGAACACAAAATGGGAAAAGAACATGGCCCACCCTGCCTGGCGAGGGCTCAGTCTCCTCACCGCCCGGATGTACTCCAGATTGCGGTGGTCAGTCCAGATGAGAAAAGGGTGTCTCACCCCCTCAAGCCAATGTCTCTATGCCTTCAGAGCCTTGACAACAGCTAACAGCTCCCGGTACCCCACATCATAGTTTTGCTCCGCCGGGCTGAGTTTCTTCAAAAAGAAGGCATAGGGGCGGAGCTTCGGTGGTGTACCTGAGCGCTGAGAGAGCACGGCTCCTATCCCAGCCTCGGATGCGTCCACCTCCACTATGAACTCCAAAGAGGCATCCGGATGAGCCAGCATGGGAGCCGAGGTAAACAGAGCCTTCAGGTGACCAAAAGCCCTGTCCGTCTCAGCCGACCACTGCAGTCGCACCAGTCCCCCCTTCAGCAGTGAGGTAATGGGAGCCGCTACCTGACCAAAGCCCCAGATAAACCTCTGGTAGTAGTTGGCTAACCCTAGGAACCGCTGCACTTCCTTTACCGCGGTGGGAGTCGGCCAATTACGCACGGCTGAAATGCGGTCACTCTCCATCTCCACCAATGACGTGGAAATGCGGTACCCAAGGAAGGAGACGGACTGTTGGAAGAACAGACATTTCTCAGCCTTGACGTACAGGTCATGCTTCAACAGTCAACCAAGCACCCTGCGCAGGGTGCACCAGGGACACATGCTCGGCGCGTGTAGTGGAGTATATCAGAATGTTGTCGATATACACCACTACACCCTGCCCGTGCAGGTCCCGGAAAATCTCCTCAACAAAGGCCTGGAAGACTGATGGAGCATTCATCAACCCGTACGGCATGAAGAGGTACTCATAGTGCCCTGAGGTGGTAGTAAATGTCGTCTTCCACTCGTCCCCCTCCCGGATACGCACCAGGTTGTAAGCGCTCCTGAGATCCAATTTTGTGAAGAAGCGCTAGTCTGCATTGACTCGATTGCACTGGCGATGAGAGGCAGCGGGTAGCTGTACCTCACAGTGACCTGATTGATACCCTGATAGTCAATACACGGGCGCAGACCTCCATCCTTCTTCTTCACAAAAAAGAAACTCAAGGAGGCATGTGAAGTGGAGGGCTGAATGTATCCCTGCCCAGGGACTCGGAGACATATGTTTCCATAGCCAAGATACACGTGGCTCTTGGGAAGTGCTGCATCTACCAGGAGATTTATCGCACAATCCCCCGCAAGAGCCAAATTGTCATATTCTGAGGGGATGCACACGGTGGAGACCTGGTCTGGACTTTCCACCGTAGTCGCACCGATGGAAACCCCCACACACCTCCCTGAGCACTCTCGTGACCACCCCTTGAGAGCCCTCTGTTGCTAAGACATAGTGGAGTCATGCCAGGGTAGGCCCAGCACCACGGAAAACGCAGGAGAATCAATAAGGAAGAGACTGATTCTCTCCTTGTGACCCTCCTGCGTAACCATGTCTAGTGGAGCGGTGGCCTCCCTAATCAGCCCTGACCCTAATGGTCGATTATCTAGGGCGTGCACAGGGAAGGGCATATCCACAGGAACAAGGGGGATCCCTAAACTATGGGCAAATGAACGGTCAATAAAATTCCCAGCTGCGCCTGAATCTACAAGCGCCTTATGCTGGGAATGCGGGGAAAACTCAGGAAATGTAATAAACACATACATGTGAGCAACAGGGGGCTCTTGGTGAGCCTGGTGCCGTCTCACCTGGGGTGACACGATAGTGCCCTGCCTGCTGCCTCGACTCCCAGAGGAACCCACCCAGCACCGACCAGCAGTGTGCCCTCTGCGGCCACAGATGGTGCAGGGAATGGCCCCTCCTCCGGTCGCCCTAAGCGCAGCACCTCCCAGCTCCATGACCATCAGAGCGGAGGTGCTGGGGGAAGGAACAGACAGGCCCCGATCCGGACGTCCGCGGGTGGCCAGCAGGTTGTCCAGCCGGATGGACAGGTCCACCAGCTGTTCCAACGTGAGGGTGGTGTCTCGGCAGGCCAACTCCCGACGGACGTCCTCGCACAGACTGCACCAGTAGTCATCAATCAGGGCCCTGTCGTTCCATCCCGCGCTGGCTGCCAGGGTCCGGAAGTCCAAAGCGAAATCCTGCATGCTCCTCTACCGCCCCAGTGAGGGCGTCTGCTCCTGCTGACTCCATTCGGTGGTGAGTGATTCTGTAATTGGTCTGTGTGTAGCTGGTGCAGAGGAGTCAGGCGCAGGACAGCAGAGATGAGTAATACACGTAATTTTACTCAAGATATACAAAATACAAGACGATAAACCTAGCCCACAATAGGGACCATAAATACAACAAACAATAACTCAAACAAAAACGTGGGGGAGCAGAGGGTTAAATAATGAACAATTAATTGGGGGGAGTGAAAACAGGTGTGTAAGACAAGGACAAAACAAATGGAAAATTAAAAGTGGATCGTGATGGCTATAAGGCCGGTGACGTCGACCGCCGAATGCCGCCCGAACAAGGAGAGGGACCGACTTCGGTGGAAGTCGTGACAGTATGTGCCTTAATGTGTTTGGACCCCAGGACGAGTAGCTGTTGCCTTGGCAGCAGCTAATGGGGATCCTAATAAATACAAATACATGGTGCACCAGGGTAAAAACAACAACATTCAGAATTACTGCTTGCTGGACAATCCATGTGCCAGCCTGATCTCATAGACTAGACCTAACCTTAACTCTAACTTATAGTTTGGCTAATATTAGGCACCTAGCTAACATTAACATTAGCCTCCAAGCTAACGTTAGCAACAACAAATTGGAATTCATAACATATCATACATATTGGAAATTCATAACATATTGTATGAATTTAAATTCATAACATAATATGAATTGCATTTCGTAACATATCATACAAATTGTAATTTCTAACAGATCATGTGAAATGGATGATGGACATCCACAAATTAATACATACCATATGAAACATAACATATCATACTAAATGGAGTGTCTCAGATTTACTTAGAAAATAATACAAAATGCTATGAGATCAGGTTACAGCAGCATACAGTCAAAAGAAAATTAAATGCTAACTTGGTTACCTACTTGATTAAATGAGTCTGTTATCAACAAATAAACTGTTTTAGACTTTTTATATTTTAACAAAGCAAGATAAATCAACATTACTGGGTGAATGAAGATGTTTTTGGGGGGGACGAACGCTTACAGACATATAAATGGTCTGTTGAAGTCAAGGTGTTAAGAACAGGATTCAGTTCAATGGTTAGAGTTCCCACCTGTGGATCAGAACATTGTAGGTTCACTTCTTGGAGGATAAATTTTGACCATTCTTTCGTTAAATAGTTTTGACAGCCCCCTCCCGACACACGCACATTTATTTAGTTGTATTAGGTGGCTCTTAAAAAGAGCCTTTGGGTTCGTGGAGAGGCAAGCAAGTGGCACTGAGTGTTATGGTGTGTACTACTGCATGCATCTTGCTAGAAGGAAGGATAGACCAGGGCCTGTATCCACAAAACCTCTCAGAAAAGGTCCTAGGAACCCTGTTAAAATCAGTTTTAAGACAACAACAAAAAACTCTCAGCTCAGAGTAGGTTTTAGGATGATGTTAAGACACTGCTCAGACAAACTTTGAGCCAGGAGTAAAATTAACTGATAAAAGTTTCTCAGCTGGTAATCACGACAGTTTGAGGTACCTCAAAGGAAAGATAGTGATGACGCTCATTGACCGGTTGCAAATGACGGGGAATAACCAATCACGATGAGGCTTTGCCAGCTGTGAAATGTATAGCATGCTGCAGACAACCACGGTGAATTTGACTGTACAGTACATCAAATGTTGCAATGGTAAAACGTTTTAAATAATTTTCGCCTGACACGATCACTTGGCCAATTCTTTATTCTTGCTTAATATGTTGTCACACATAATCTTTTTTTTTTACACTGATTCCGATAGCTTCAATAATGTCATAGGCATTTTGCACTGAATCATACATTACAATGGTTTAAAAGTGGGATTTTGATAATATTACCTTTATGTCCACACCCTCGTCACTCCCGTTAAACAACTAAATCACTTTTGCACAGTAGGCATCAAGTTACTTGCCGATAATGTTGCATAAACATTTGAAAGGTCTATCATTTTTACCGAACACAATTAAATGCTTATACGCATGAACAATTAAGCCATCTTTTTTTAACAACGTTATATTCTGTTTGAAATAACATGAATTAGGCTGTTTGAGAAGGTTTGAATCCTAAGCCACCTACCTACACATAGTTTGAAGTACAATACCAGATTAGCTGCTGTAGTAGACCAACTCTATGTGCTGGAAAACCTTGGTAGAGCATGGGTGGAATAGGCATTGTGGTGCTCATTTTAATTTCCTTTATTTTTCGGCTTCAGACCAATGCCTATTCTCACTTAAAGAGTAGTTTTTTGTTTTTAATAATAATTATTATTATTATTTGGTCGCCCTCTGCTCCTTTCTCATGCGTTGAGAAACTGATACAATCCGTATTCCCTAGCATTGCTACATTCTCTGAAAATTCTAGATAGCCAGATTATTATACACTTTGTTAAATAACCAGGTAAGGAGGAAACATTACCCTAGTGAAATTGAAAATAGGTGAACTATCCCTTGAAGCCCCAATTCAATCAGTTGAAGTTTCCCTTTCAATGGCAAAGACTTTAAACGCATTTAAAGAGAAACTGACATAATTTTAGCACCATTAAATCAAATTAAAAAGTGTACATATACAACTTTTTTTTAAACATTTTGTGTCAAGCAAACGCATTGCTAATTGTCACATTTTCATACATTCATAGAATGTTTGGAAATTACGTCTAGTCGGACGTGAAAATTCTATACTGATATGAGTGGGAATTGGCAGTGTATTTTGGCAATCAATAGACACTGGAGTAAATATAAATTAATATAAAATTGTCAGTCTTGCCCAAGCTTGGACTTGACACACAAACCGGTGTGCCATAACCAATCAGAGCTACAGTAGGTCTAAAATACAGGCCTGTGTCATTCACTTTAAAGTTGCACTGCACTGGAGTGTGTTTACAGGCACAGCGTGACTTTATTCAGATCATTGTTTAGAAAGCAGTTGTTATTCTAAGAACCTGAATCGTCTTTTGCAAATATATAAATACAACAGGAGTCTTACTTTTGGGTACATTACAGTCCTGTTGATCAAACAACCAACAAGTAGGCTCTCCCTCCCTCAGTTGCCAAAATGCACTACATCAACATATTTTTGGGGGGAGAAGTCTGCCCCTCACCCACTTGTCCAGGACGATAACCTAACATATTCCCAGCAGACAGCTGGACAGTACAAGCACAGATGATAGTCTTTGGTACAAGGCTTCGTGTCATTTTCGGTTCTAGCTAGCTAAATTACTTAGCTAGATGTATCAAGCCATCTTTGGTACGTATGGCAATGGACTATTTGCATATAGCCTTACTGTAGCTCTGATTGGTTATGGCGCAATGGTCTCTGTGTCGAGTCCGGGCCTAGATGTATCAAGCAGAGTTGGGACCAAGTCATTATTATTCGAGTCACAAGCAAATCTCAAATCACAAGGTTCAAGTCCGAAGTCCAGTCCCAAGTGAAACGTCTCGAGTCAAGTCCAAGTCATGCATTCTAAGAGCAGGTCAAGTAAAAAAAAATATATATATATTTAAACAGTACATGCAATCATTTAATTGTGAAGTGTTCTAGGTCAGGTGAACAAAATGACTTGAGTTTCTGTATGTTCCTAGAATTACACCATGAGTCGTTAATCATAAAACACACCCCTCCGCCCTTCTGCTTCCCGGAGAGATATTTATTTATGTTCAAAACAACTGGGAACTCGGATATCTCCGACTTCAGTGTGTTCGAGACAACTCTGGAAAAAAACGAGATCCGACTGGCAAAAATTTGTTTGATCGCAATACAACTCGAAATTCCAAATCGGAAACAGGTATCTTTCTAGAGCCCCGGCTCTAGAACTGGGAACTCGGAGAACTGGGAACTCGGGAATCTCCAAGTTGTTTTGAACATAGCATTAGACTCAGCAGAGGGAGCAGCAGAGGGAACGTTCTCTCCTTCCTTACCTCCAATGACACTGACCAGAGAGAGGGGACAGTGTCACGTCCTGACCAGTAAAAGGGGTTATTTGTTATTGTAGTTTGGTCAGGGCGTGGCAGGGGGTGTTTGGTTTGTGTGTTTCAGGGTTTTTGGTTTATGTTCTAGGTTATCTATTTCTATGTGTTTATCTAGCTTGTCTATTTCTATGTTAGTTTTGTCAATGACCTCCAATTAGAGGCAGCTGGTTGTGGTTATCTCTGATTGGAGGCCATATTTAGTGGTGTGTGTTTTCATTTGTGTTTGTGGGTGGTTGTACCTAGTATAGTCTGTGCACCTTACTGGACTGTTTTCGTCATTTGTTTTGTTTAAGTGTTTTTTTCTTTAATAAATATAGAAGATGAGCACTTTACCTGCTGCATTTTGGTCCACTCCTTACGACGCCCGTGACAGACAGTCTTCCACCTGATGGGGAAACTCGAGTCGCATCGCATCTGCTTCATGCACAAATTCATGTTGATCCTATGACCAGAGAAAGTGAAATATTCCTCGATATTAAAGATAACGAGCTGCTAATAATATTAATAAAAACACAGGGCTATCGATACACTTGGCTACTCATTCATTGCAGCACCAGTGGAAGTAGGGAGAAACACATTTTATGTTTTGTGATAGTGTTGAATAAATACAGCTCCTTGCTGTATTCTTTGACATTCTCTCTCTCTGGTCAAAGTTTTTAAAGGACTGAATCTCACATAAACTAGTATAAAACTTTGCTGTGGCCGGGGTTGTAGAAACTGTAGACAGGGTGAATTGAGCTATCAGATTGGCCAGCACAGTAGGAACACCAATTTAGCCACAGAGTTCATCCTTTCAGACAAATGAAATGGTTCAAAACGGGAACACTTCGCGCAGAGCTTCTGTATCAAATGCACCTACCGCCAACAGCACAATACTGTCACACCCTGATCTGTTTCACCTGTCCTTGTGCTTGTCTCCACCCCCTCCAGGTGTCACCCATCTTCCAAAATAAAATGGTATTTGTCACATACATATGGTTAGCAGATGTTAATGTGAGTGTAGCGAGATGCTTGTGCTTCTAGGTCCGACAGTGCAGTAATATCTAGCAAGTAATCTAACAATTCTAGATGCATACATGGATACGGTGACTGAGTTTATAAGGAAGTGTATAGGAGATGTAGTACCCACTGTGACTATTAAAACCTAACTTAATCAGAAACCGTGGATAGAGGGTAGAATTCGCGCAAAACTGATTGCGAGAACCACCACATTTAACCGTGGCAAGGTGACTGGGAATATGGCAGAATATAAACAGTGTAGTTATTCTGTGGGCTCTCCTTCTCCGTGGCCGACATGAGTAAAACATTTAAACGTGTTAACCCTCGCAAGGCTGACGGACAAGACGCCATCCATAGCTGGGTCCTCAGAGCATGCGCAGACCAGCTGGATGGTGTGTTTACGGGCATATTCAATCTCTCCCTATCCTAGTCTGCTGTCCCCATATGCTTCAAGATGGCCACCATTGTTCCTGTACCCAAGAAGGCAATGTAACTGAACTTAATGACGATCGCCCCGTAGCATCATGAAGTGCTTTGAGAGAGTAGTCAAGGATCATATCACCTCTACCTTACCTGCCACCCAAGACCCACTTCAATTTGCTTACCGCCCCAATAGATCCACAGATGATGAAATCGCCATCACTCTGCAACCTGCCCTATCCCATCTGAACAAGAGGAGTACCTATGTAAGAACTTCTACCTCATGAGTCTTGCGAAAATTCATTAAAATAAAAAATAAAAAATGAAATAAAATGTTGTTGGTCACGTACACATTTTTTGCAGATGTTATCACAGGTGCAGTTAAATGCTTATGTTTGTAGCTCCAACAGTGCAGTAAAATCTAACAATACAAACAAATCCAAAAAAGAAAGGAATTAAGAAATATCAGGATGAGCAATGTCAGAGTCCAGAATATAAATATGTATATGATAGTGTGTATAGACATTATGGACAGTATATGAATAGAAAAGGTATGTACAGTAGTAGTTATATAGGAAAAGCCTTGACTTGAAAACTGTATATACATAGTTAGTGGGTAAAACAGTATGTAAACATTATTCAATTGACCAGTGTTCAATGACTAAACTCACCAAAGAAACGTCCTCTCACTGTCAACTGTGTTTATTTTCAGCAAACTTAACATGTGTAAATATTTGTATGAACATAACAAGATTCAACAACTGAGACATAAACTGAAGAAGTTCCACAGACATGTGACTAACAGAAATGGAATAATGTGTCCCTGAACAAAGGGCGGGTCAAAATCAAAAGTAACTGTCAGTATCTGGTGTGGCCACCAGCTGCATTAACCCCTGTGCGGCATCCAGCGAAAAATCATATCGCCATTAGCATAACAAAATTGTATCATTTAAAAAATAAATCAAAAAATTCTAATTATATCGTTTTATAGATACACCTCTCCTGAATCGAACCACGTTGTCCGATTTCAAAAAGGCTTTACAGCAAAAGCAAAACATTAGATTATGTTAGAGGAGTATATCGTAAAAGTAGCCACATAGCCATTTTCCGACCAACCACATGCATCACAAATAACCAAAAAACAGCTAAATGCAGCGCTAACCTTTGACAATCTTCATCAGATGACACACCTAGGACATCATGTTACACAATACATGCATTCTTTTGTTCGATAAAGTTCATATTTATATATAAAAACAGCATTTTACATCGGTGCGTAACGTTGACTAACTATTTTCCCTCAAATGCATCCGATGAAACAGAGCTACAATTTACTAAATTACTATTCGAATTTTTTTTTTAAATGTAATATTGTCATTCTAAGATTTATAGATGAATATCTCTTGAAAGCACCTGTAATGCCAGATTTAAAATTAACTTTACTGGGTAATCATACTTTGCGATGAAAGGGGATGCGATACTCTGAAAAATAGGCTAACGTTACAGGTCAGCGCCATCTTGGAACAATCGCATATCACATCTAGTCTTGTATACTATTGTCAATAATCCCTTACCTTTGGTGGTCTTCATCAGAAAGCACTTCCAGGAATCCCAGGTCCACAACAAATGTATTTTCGTTCGAAAAAAATACTCCTTTACGTTCCAAGAGCTTGTTCTTGTTAACGCGTCTGAAGGCTGCTCCAAAACTTCCGTCGGCCACGGGACAGCCATTTCGAGAAAATGCATTTTTTTCCCATTTAGGTTCGTTCAAACATGTCAAACGTTGTATAACATAAATCTTCAGGGCGTTTTTCAACAAGAGAGCCAATAAGATTCGAGGGGGACGATTGCATTGTGTTTCAAAACGTTTCGAAAGGGGAGGGTAACCAGGGGCGTCGGCGTCATAATGGTGATGGCCCTCTCTGTGTGACCACGTTCCACAGCGTCTCATTCATTCAGTTTTAACAGTAGGAGACTCAAACCACTTTGTAAAGACTGGGGACATCTAGTGGAAGCAATAGGAAGTGCTCAATGAACCATAGCTCACGGTGTGATTAATAGGCAACGTGATGAAGTTGAGTTCGCAATTCAGAATTCCACTTCCTGTTTCGATCTGTCTCGGGGTTTTGACTGCCATATGAGTTCTGTTATACTCACAGACACCATTCAAACAGTTTTAGAAACTTTAGGGTGTTTTCTATCCACAAGTATTAATTACATGCATATCCTAGCTTCTGAGTTTGAGTAGGAGGCCGTTTAAAATGGGCACGAATTTTTTTCAAAAATCGCTTTAGCGCCCCCTATCCTAGGGGAACGGCAAGAGGTTAAGTACTGAGGTGCATCTCCTCATAGACAGCACCATTATTTGCCAGTTCTTGCTGTGAGATGTTACCCCACACTTCCACCAAGGCACCTGAAAGTTCCTGGACAAGTCTGGGGGAATGGCCCTAGCCCTCACCTTCCAATCCAACAGGTCCCAGATGTGCTCAATGGGATTGAGACCCGGGCTCTTCACTGGCCATGGCAGAACACTGATATTCCTGTCTTTCAGGAAACCACGCACAGAATGAGCAGTATGGCTGGTGGCATTGTCATGCTTGAGGGTCATGTCAGGATGAGCCTGCAGGAAGGGTACCACATAAGGGAGGAGGATGTCTTCCTTGTAACGCACAGCGTTGAGATTGCCTGCAATGACAACAAGCTCAGTCCGATGATGCTGTGACACACCGCCCCAGACCATGATGGACCCTCCACCTCCAAATCGATCCCGTTCCAGAGTACAGGCCTTGGTGTAACGCTCATTCCTTCGATGATAAACGCGAATCCGACCATCACCCCTGGTGAGACAAAACCTGGACTCGTCAGTGAAGAGCACTTTTTGCCTGTCCTGTCTAGTACAGCGACGGTGAGTTTGTGCCCATAGGCGACATTGTTGCTGGGGATGTCTGGTGAGGACCTGCCTTACAACAGGCCAACAAGCCCTCACTCCAGCCTCTCTCAGCCTATTGCGGACAGTCTGATCACTGATGGAGGGATTGTGGGTTCCTGGTGTAACTTGGGCAGTTTTTGTTGCCATCCTGTACCTGTCTCGCAGGTGTGATGTTCAGATGTACCGATCTTGTGCAGGTGTTGTTACACGTGGTCTGCCACTGCGAGGATGATCAGCTGTCCGTCCTGTCTCCCTGTAGCTCTGTCTTAGGCGTCTCACAGTACGGACATTGCAATTTATTGCCCTGGCCAAATCTGCAGTCCTTATGCCTCCTTGCAGCATGCCTATGGCACGTTCACACAGATGAGCTGGGACCCTGGGAATCTTTCCTTTGGTGTTTTTCAGAGTCAGTAGAAAGGCCTCTTTAGTGTCCTAAGTTTTCATAACTGTGACCTTAATTGCCTACCGTCTGTAAGCTGTCAGTGTCTTAACGACCGTTCCACAGGTTCATGTTCATTAATTGTTCATGGTTCATTTAACAAGCATTGGAAACAGTGTTTAAACCCTTTACAATGAAGATCTGTGAAGTTATTTGGATATTTTGCGAATTATCTTTGAAAGACAGGGTCCTGAAAAAGGGCCGTTTCTTTTTTTGCTGAGTTTATGTAGTTAGGGCAGCAGTCTCTTATGTGCAGGGTTGAGTACCGGGTGGTAACCAGCTAGTAGCAGTGACTAAAGTTCAGGGCAGGGTACTGGACGGAGGCCGGCTAGTGGTGACTATTTAACAGTCTAGAAGCAGTTTTTTTACATTTCCCAGCTTTGATGCACATGTACGATCTCCGCCTTCTAGATGGTAGTGGGGTGAACAGGCTCGGGTGGCTGAGGTCCTTGATGATCTTCCAGGCCTTCCTTTCACACCGGGTGCTGTCGATGTCCTGGTGGGCAGGCAGTGTGGCCCCAGTGATTCATTACACTGACCGCACCACCCTCTGGAGAGCCCTGCGTTTGAGGATGGTACAATTCAAATCAAATTTTATTTGTCACATGCGCAGAATACAACAGTGAAATGCTTACTTACAAGCCCCTAACCAACAATGTAGTTTAAAAAATAAAAATAAGAAAAAGAAACAAGTAATTAAGGTGCAGCAGTAAAATAACAATAGCGAGACTATATATAGGGGGTACCGGTACAGGGGCAATGTGCGGGGGCACCGGTTAGTCGAGGTAATTGAGGTAGTATGTACATGTAGGTAGAGTTATTAAAGTGACTATGCATAGATAATAACAGAGAGTAGCAGCGGAGTAAAAGCGTGGGTGGGGGGGGGGGGGGCAATGCAAATAGTCTGGGTTGCCATTTGATTAGATGTTCAGGAGTCTTATGGCTTGGGGGTAGACGCTGTTAAGAAGCCTCTTGGACCTAGACTTGGCGCTCCGATACCGCTTGCCGTGCGGAAGCAGAGAGAACAGTCTATGACTAGGGTGGCTAGAGTATTTGACAATTTAGGGCCTTCCTCTGACACCACCTGGTATAGAGGTCCTGGATGGCAGGAAGCTTGGCCCCAGTGATGTACTTGGCTTCACGCACTACCCTCTGTAGTGCCTTTTCAGTCTCCTGAGGGGGAATAGGTTTTGTCGTACCCTCTTCACGACTGTCTTGGGGTGCTTGGACCATGTTAGTTTGTTGGTAATGTGGACACCAAGGAACTTGAAGCTCTCAACCTGCTCCACGACAGCCCCATCGATGAGAGTGGGGGCATGCTCGGTCCTCCTTTTCCTGTAGTCCACAATCATCTCCTTTGTCTTGATCACGTTGAGGGAGAGGTTGTTGTCCTGGCACCACACGGCCAGGTCTCTGACCTCCCTATAGGCTGTCTTGCTGTTGTCGGTGATCAGGCCTACCACTTTTGTGCCATCGGCAAACTTAATGATGGTGTTGGAGTCGTGCCTGGCCGTGCAGTCCTGAGTGAACAGGGAGTACAGGAGGGGACTGAGCATGTATCCCTGAGGGGCCCCTGTGTTGATGATCAGCATTGCCAATGTGTTACCTACCCTTACCACCTGGGGGCAGCTGTCAGGAAGTCCAGGATCCAGTTGCGGAGGAAGGTGTTTAGTCCCAGGGTCCTTAGCTTATTGATGAGCTTTGAGGGCACTATGGTGTTGAACGCTGAGCTGTTGTCAATAAATAGCATTCTCACATACGTGTTCCTTTTGTCCAGGTGGGAAAGGGCAGTGTGGAGTGCAATAGAGATTGCATCATCTGTATATCTGTTAGGGCGGTATGCACATTGGAGTGGATCTAGGGTTTCTGGGATAATGGTGTTGATATGAGCCATGACCAGCCTTTCAAAGCCCTTCATGGCTACAGACGTGAGTGCTACGGGTCGGTAGTCATTTAGGCAGGTTACCTTTGTGTTCTAGGGCACAGGGACTATGGTGGTCTGCTTAAATGTGTTGGTAATACAGACTCGGACAGGGAGAGGTTGAAAATGTCATTGAAGACAATTGTCAGTTGGTCAGTGCATGCTCACAGTAGACGTCCTGGTAATCCATCTGGCCCTGCGGCCTTGTGAATGTTGACCTGTTTAAAGGTCTTACTCACATCGGCTGCAGAGAGCGTGATCACACAGTCATCTGGAACAGTTGGTGCTCTCATGCATGTTTCAGTGTTATTTGGCTCGAAGCGAGCATAGAAGTAGTTTAGCTCGTCTGGTAGGCTTGTGTCACTGGGCAGCTGTCAGCCGTGCTTCCCTTTGTAGTCTGTAATGGTTTGCAAGCCCTGCCACATCCTACTAGCGTCGGAGCCAGTGTAGTACGATTCGATCTTAGTCCAGTATTGATGCTTTGCCTGTTTGATGGTTCGTCGGAGGGCATAGCGGAATTTCTTAGCAGCTCTAGCCTTTAGCTCAGTGCGAATGTTGCCTGTAATCCATGGCTTCTGGTTGGGATAGAGTGGGTATGACGTCATCAATGCACTTATTGATGAAGCCAATGACTGATGTGGTGCACTCCTCAATGCCGTCGGAAGAATCCCAGAACATATTCCAGTCTGTGCTAGCAAAACAATCCTGTAGCTTAGCATCTGCTTTATCTCACAATTTTTTTATTGACTGAGGCACTGCTGCTTCCTGCTTTAATTTCTGCTTGTAAGCAGAAATCAGGAGGATAGAATTATAGTCAGATTTGCCAAATGGAGGGCGAGGGAGAAGTTTGTACGTGTCTCTGTGTGTGGAGTGAAGGTGGTCTAGAGTTTTTTCCATCTGGTTGCACATCTAACCTGCTGATAGAAATTTGGTCAAACAGATTTAAGTTTCCCCGCATTAAAGTCCCCGGCCACTAGGAGCGCTGCTTCTGGATGAGCGTTTTCCTGTTTGCTTACGGCAGAATACAGCTCATTGCTGGCACTAAGACTACTCATCGGTCTGCGGTGGTATGTAGACAGCTACGAAAAATACAGATGAAAACTCTAAGTAGATAGTGTGGCCTACAGTTTATAATGATATACTCTACCTCAGGCGAGCAAAACCTCGAGACTTCCTTAGATATCATACACCAGCTGTTGTTTACAAATATACATAGTCCCTCGCCCGTTGTCTTACCAGACGCCGCTGGTCTATCCTGCCGATACATCGTATAACCAGCCAGCTGTTGATAATGTCGTTGTCCAGTGACGACTCTAAGATATTACAGTTTTTAATGTTCCGTTGGTAGTTTAATCTTACTTGTAGGTCGTCAATTTTATTTTCCAATGAATGCATGTTAGCTAGTAGAACGAAAGGCATTGGGGGTTTATTCGATCGCCTAAGAATTCTCCGAATGCAGCCCGACCTCTCTTCACGCAAATGACGGGGATTTGGGCCTGTTCCCGGGAAAGCAGTATGTCCTTCACGTTGGGCTCGTCGGACTTGTTAAAGGAAAAAAAAGCTTCTGCCAGTTCGTGGTGAGTAATCGATGTTCTGAAGTTATTTTCAGTCATAAGAGACGGTATCAGCAACATTAAGTACAGAATAAGTTGAAAAATAAGTTACAAACAACACAAAAAAACAAACAAAAAACACAGTTGGTTAGGCTGACGTTTTACGTGCTCCATCTTCTCCGGCGCCATGCTGTACCAGGTGGTGATACAGCCCGACAGGATGCTCTCAATGGTGCACCTGTAGAAGTTTGTGAGGGTCTTATGGGCCAAGCCAAATTTATTCAGCCTCCTGAGGTTGCCACACTGACTGTGTGGATGGACAATTTCAGATTGTCATTGATGTGCACGCCGAGAAACTTGAAGCTTTTCACCCTCCACTGCTCTCTCTGCTGTCTCCTGAAGTCCACAATCAGTTCCTTCGTTTTGTTAACACTGAGGGAGAGGTTACCCTTGTTTGGCTTCTGTGTTGAGGATCAGCGTAGCGGAGGTGTTGTTGCCTACCTTTGCCACCTGAGGTCGGCCCGTCAGGAAGTCCAGGACCCACTTGCACAGGGGTGGGGTTCAGAGTCAGGGCACAGAGTTTAGTGATAAGCTTGAAGGTCACTATGGTGTTTGAGGCTGAGCTGTTGTTGATGAACAGCATTTTATCATAGGTATTTCTCTGGTCTAGATGGGATAAGGTAATGTGCAGTGCGATGGAACTTGCGTCATCCACGGACTTAGCCTCTCAAAGTACTTCATGATGAAAGAAGTGAGTGCTACAGGGAAATAGCCATTTAGTTCAGTTACCATCACTTTCTTTGTTATAGAAACAGTGGACATCTTGAAGAAAGTGGGGATAACAGAATGGGATAGGGAAAGATTGAATATGTACGAAGACACTCCAGCCAGCTGGTCTGTATGCGGCTTGGGATGCTGTCTGGGCCTCCAGCCTTGCGAGGGTCAACACACTTAATATGTCTTACTGACGTCGGCCACAGAGAACGGCGCGGGTGGTGGCCCACGTCGGTAGCACTTGATGCGGGTGAAGAAGGTGTTAAGCTTGTCCAGGAGCAAGACGTTGGTGTCCGTGATGTGGCTGGTTTCGTTTTATAATCCATGATTGTCTGGAGTCCCTGCCATATACCTCTCGTGTCTGAGTCGTTGAATTGCAACTCCACTTTGTCTCTGTACTGAACTTTGCCTGTTTGATTGCCTTATGGAGAGCATAGATGGACTGTTTTTACTTGTCCATGTTCCCAGTCACCTTTCCATGGTTAAACGTGGTGGTATGCACTTTCAGCAAAAGCTGCCATATATCCATGTTTTTTTGGATAAGTTCTAATTGTCACATTGGGAACAACATCCTCTATGCACTTCCTGATGAACTCCATTACCGAGTCAGTGTATACGTCAACGCTATTCTCAGAGGCAAAACGGAACATATCCCAGTCTGCGTGATCAAAACAATCTTGAAGCATAGATTCCAATTGGTCAGACCAACGTTGAACAGTCCTTACCACGGGTACTTCCTGTTTAAGTGTCTGCCTAATAGGATGGGAGGAGCAGAATGGAGAAGGGATCTGATTTGACGAAGTGAGGGCCTTGAAGCTATCCCGGAAGGGGAAGGAGCAAAGGTCAAGAGTTCTTGATGAGTGAGTAGAGCTGGAGATGTGTTGATAAAACTTCGGTAACGTTTTTCTCAGAATTGCTTTATTAAAGTCCCCAGCTACAATAAATGCAGCTTCAGGATATGCGGTTTCCAATTTGCACAAAATCCAGTGTAGTTCCTTGAGAGCCGTAGCGGCGTCGGCTTGAGGGGGAATATACTCGGCTGTGACGATGACCGAAGAGAATTCTCTCGGTAGGTAATGCAGACGGCATTTGATGGTGAGGTATTCCAAATCGGGAGAACAAAATTACTTGAGTTCCTGTACGTTACCACAATCACACCTTGAATAGTTAATCATGAAACATACACTTCTGCCTTTCTTTTTCCTGGAGAGTTATTTCATCCTGTCCAAGTGATGTACGGACAAATCCGTACCTCAAACATGGAACACATGTCTAAGTGTTGCAATAAATGGGACAGGGATGGAATGATTAAACGCTAGCAATTATTGTCAGATTAGACGGAATATAGATTTACCACATTTACACATGTGAAAGCAACTGCAAACATTACAAAAAGAGAACAAAGCACTATCCCCCGGCAAGAGTATGGAGTGCGCAAGTGGAAAGAAAAGCCATTGGTGCATCTTCGCCACAGTAATAATACATTTTAACAACAAACACCAAAAGCAAGCTTCATAAGTAAATTACTAATTCCAAGCAATTTTGACATACCAAAATACAATTAGGCCTATGCTAGCAATTGTTGCTTGATGCCCTATTTCTGGTGAGCTTGCAAAGTAAGCAGTTAAAATTCTTGATCGCCATATAATTCCTCTCTCCCTACAATTTGACTTTTGTGCTGCACGCGATCGTATAGCTGTATAGCTGTACAGCAAATCAGCAATCTGTTCAGTAGCTCACCCGACCTGTGTTGATTGACAGTTTGATGGTCCATTCAGAGGGTTGAGTGTTGGTTTCGCTAGCCAATCTGTTGTACATTTTTTGAAAGGGCGATGCTGCGTTGGGAGAATCTCAATTGCATACTCCTAGGGTCCTCTCACCTTCTCAAAACCCATTGGAGGAGAAAGCCAGAAGTCCCACCCACCCCTAAACAGCTTCCATCCCCTGGTGATAAGACTGTTAAATGGCTAACAACTACTGCTCTCCCTCTACCACAGCCTATCGACTGACTCCATTACACCGCTGTCGATTGATTATTCATTGCCATTAGTATTTATCTATTTATCCTGCTACTGGTAACTATTACTGTAATGGAGTGTGTAACTGGCTGCAGGGAAGTCTGACGCAGGAGAGCAGAAATGGGTAGCAAACGGAGCCCTTTATTGAGGCAAACAAATACACGGCACTCAGAAAACTAAACACACACGGGTTACAATAACCTGGCGCAAACCAGCCTGGAGTACACATACATTTACATATAACAATTCCACACACAGACATGGAGGGAAACAAAGGGTTATATGCAAGAGGAGTAATGAGGGAATGTAAACCAGGTGTGTGGGAAAACAAGACAAAACAAATGGAAAATTAAAGGTGGATCGGCAATGGCTAGAAGACCTGTGACGTCGACTGCCGAACGCCACCCGAACAAAGAGAGGGACCGACCTCGGCGGAAGTCGTGACAATTACTCCTGTTTACATGTATATATTACCATTAGTATAGTACCATAAGCATTTATATATTTCTACTACCAGTCATGTTTTATGTATGAAACCCCCCGCAACCACTCCAGTATCCCTGCACATTTAAGAAGGTACTGGCATTGACCTGTATACAAAGTACTTGCATTCCCGTGATTCTAATCCACCTCACTTTTGGTTTTTATTTTAATTAAATGTTTTATTATCCTACTACACTGACTCTGACGCCTTTCGGATGAGGTAGGACTTGTGCGATCACGCTCTCCGTAGCCAATGTGAGCAAGTGTCTTTAAAACAGGTCAACATTCACAAGGTCGCGGGGCCAGACGGATTACCAAGACACTTTCAACCTCTCCTTGACCGAGTCTGTAATACCTACATGTTTCAAGCAGACCACCATAGTCCCTGTGCCCAAGAACCCCAAGGTAACCTGCCTAAATGACTACTGTCCCATAGCACTCAAATCGGTAACCATGAAATACTTTGAAAGGCTGGTCATAGCTCACATCAACACCATCATCATGGAAACCCTAGACCCACTCCAATTCGCATACCGCCTCAACAGATTCACAGATGATGCAATCTCAATCACACTCCACACTGCTCTTTCCCACCTGGACAAAAATAACACCCAAGTGGGAATGCTGTTCATTGACGACAGCTCAGCGTTCAACACCAGAGTGCCTTGTAATGGCAGTGTGGTGCCATTACAACAACCTCTCCCTCAATGTGAGCAAGACAAAGGAAATTATTGTGGACTACAGGTAAAGGAGGGCTGAACAGGCCCCCATTAACATCGACGGGGCTGCAGTGGAGCAGGTCGAGAGTTTCAAGTTCTTTTGTGTCCACATCACCAACAAACTATCATGGTCCAAACACACCAAGACAGTCGTGAAGAGGGCACCACAACACATTTTCCCCCGCAGGAGACTGAAAAGATTTGGCATGGGTCCCCAGATCCTCAAAAGGTTCTACAGCTGCACCATCGAGAGCATCTTGACCGGTTGCATCACCGCCTAGTATGGCAACTGCTTGGCATCTGACCGTAAGGCTCTAAAGAGGTAGTGCATACGGCCCAGGACATCACTGGGGCCAAGCTTCCTGCCATCCAGGACCTATATACTAGGCGGTGTCAGAGACTCCAATCACCTAAGTCATAGACTGTTCTCTCTGCTACCGCACGGCAAGCGGTACCGGAGCGCCAAGTCTAGGTCCAAAAGGCTCCTTACCAGCTTCTACCCCCAAGCCATAAGACTGCTGAACAATTAATCAAATGTCCACCCGGACTCTCTACCGGTACCAACCTGTATATAGCCTCGTTATTGTTATTTTATTTTTTACTTTAGTTTATTTAGTTAATCTTTTCTTAACTCTATTTCTTGAAATACATTGTTGGTTAAGGGCTTTTAAGTAAGCATTTCACGGTAAGGTCTACACCTGTTGTATTCGGTGCATATGACATACAATTTGAATAGATTTGATTATTCTATTTAAATGAGACTTGCAAAGCAAACATCCCATTCTAAATCGTATTATTATTATTATTATTATTATTATTATTATTATTATGGACGCTACTCCTCCTAGACTGTTTCAGCTAGAAACATAATTCAAACTTTAAAATGTGCATATCTATCTGGAATAGTGTGCTTGTACACACATTTTGATACGGTATCTTTTATACTTTTTAAACTATAGTGAACAAAAATATAAACGACATGTAAAGTGTTAGTCCCATTTTTCATGATCTGAAGTAAAAGCTCCCCAAAAAATGTCCCTATGCACAAAAAGCTTATTTCTCTCAAATTTTGTTCACAACATTGTTTTACATCCCTGTTAGTGAGCATTTATCCGTTGCCAAGAAGCTGATTAAACAGCATAATCATTACACAGGTGCACCTTGTGCTGAGGACAAAAAATGTGAAGTTTTGTCACACTACACAATGCCACAGATGTCTGAGTGAGCTTGCAATTGGCATGCTGACTGCAGGAATGTCAAATAGAGCTGTTGCAAGAGAATTGTGTTCATTTCTCAACCATAAGCCACCTCCAAAGTCATTTTAGAGAATTTGTCAGTACATCCAACTGTAGTTACTAAACACAGCCACTGAACCACACACCTACTTAGCAAAACTACTGACCATTACTGACCACAACCACAAAACTACCGACCACAACTGCTGACCACTGCTGACCACAGCTACTGAACACAACCATACTTACTAAACCACAAGTACTGACCACAACCACAAAACTACTGATCACAACAACATAAACTAATGAACCACACAACTACTTACTAAAACTACTGACCATTACTGACCACAACTACTTGTCATAGGCGTCATAAGGATTGGACCAAAACGCAGCGGGTAAAGTGCTCATCTTCTTTCTTTATTAAAGAAAACACTTAAACAAAATAAACTGACGACGAAAACAGTCCAGTAAGCTGCACAGACTATACTGGAAACAACCACCCACAAAACACAAGAGAAAACAAACCCAACTAAATATGGCCTCCAATTAGAGACAACGACAACCAGCTGACTCTAATTGGAGGTCATTGCCAAAAACCCAACATAGAAATAGAAAACTAGATAAACACATAGAAATAGATAACATAGAACATAAACCAAAAACACCGAGCCACACAAAACAAACACCCCCTGCCACGCCCTGACCAAACTACAATGACAAATAACCCCTTTTACTGGTCAGGACGTGACAGTACCCCCCCCCCCCCCCACCAAAAGGTGCAGACCCGGAATGCACCTCAAAACAAAAAACCCCACAAAAACAACCCCAAACTTAAAGGGAGGGAAGGGAGGGTGGCCACCGTCAACAACGGTCCCTGTGCTACACCCCCCCCCAATCCTCCCACTACGGAGGTGGCTCTGGTTCTGGGCGTAGCTCCCGTTCCGTAGACTCTAGGCTGGGGAGCGTCGCTGGAGCCTCCTGGCTGAGGAGCGTCGCTGGAGACTCCGGGCTGAGGAGCGTCGCTGGAGACTCCGGGCTGAGGAGCGTCGCTGGAGACTCCGGGCTGAGGAGCGTCGCTGGAGACTCCGGGCTGAGGAGCGTCGCTGGAGACTCAGGAGCGTTGCTGGAGGCTCAGGGCTGAGGAGCGTCGCTGGAGGCTCCTGGCTGAGGAGCGTCGTTGGAGACTCCGGGCTGAGGAGCGTCGCTGGAGACTCCGGGCTGAGGAGCGTCGCTGGAGACTCCGGGCTGAGGAGCGTCGCTGGAGACTCCGGGCTGAGGAGCGTCGCTGGAGACTCCGGGCTGAGGAGCGTCTCTGGAGGCTCCTGGCTGAGGAGCGTCGTTGGAGACTCCGGGCTGAGGAGCGTCGCTGGAGACTCCGGGCTGAGGAGCGTCGCTGGAGACTCCGGGCTGAGGAGCGTCGCTGGAGACTCCGGGCTGAGGAGCGTCGCTGGAGACTCCGGGCTGAGGAGCGTCTCTGGAGACTCCGGGCTGAGGAGCGTCGCTGGAGACTCCGGGCTGAGGAGCGTCGCTGGAGACTCCGGGCTGAGGAGCGTCGCTGGAGGCTCAGGAGCGTCGCTGGAGGCTCAGGGCTGAGGAGCGTCGCTGGAGGCTCAGGGCTGAGGAGCGTCGCTGGAGGTTCAGGAGCGTCGCTGGAGGCTCAGTGCTGAGGAGCGTCGCTGGAGGCTAAGTGCTCACAGCAGGCACTGGCTGTACCGGGTCATGGAAGCGCACTGGAGGATGAATGCGGGGAACAGGAACAGGACGTACTAATGGCAGAGTGCTCACAGCAGGCACTGGCTGTACCGGGTTATGGAGGCGCACTGGAGGGTGAGTGCGCGGAGCAGGAACAGGATGTACTGGACTGGGCAGGTGCACTGGAAGCCTGGTGCGTGGGGCTGGCTTAGGAGGTGCCAGACTAGTAACACGCACCTCAGGGCGAGTGCGGGAAGCAGGAACAGGACGTACTGGACTGGGCAGGCGCACTAGAGGCCTGATGCGGTGGGCTGGCTTTGGGGGCGCCAGACTAGTGACATGCACATCAGGGCTAGTGCGAGGAGCAGGAACAGGACGTACTGGACTGGGCATGCGCACTACAGGCCTGATGCGTGGGGCTGGCTTTGGAGGCGCCAGAACAGTAACACGCACCACAGGGCTAGTGCGAGGAGCAGGAACAGGACGTACTGGACTGGGCATGCGCACTAGAGGCCTGATGCGTGGGGCTGGCATTGGGGGCGCCAGCCTAGTAACACGCACCTCAGGGCTAGTGCGAGGAGCAGGAACAGGGTAAACTGGACCGAGGAGATGCACTGGTGGCCAGATGCGCTGCGCCGGCGCACT
Organism: Salmo salar; assembly: GCF_965601325.2. Classification (NCBI taxonomy): domain Eukaryota; kingdom Metazoa; phylum Chordata; class Actinopteri; order Salmoniformes; family Salmonidae; genus Salmo; species Salmo salar. The sequence goes on from NC_138311.1 coordinate 8,218,891, forward strand.
TCTCCCTGGCTGCCAGCCAACTCTCACCAGGCAATGCTGCGGAGCCCTTATTGGCCACACCGGACTGTGCACGCGTATGGGCAACACAGTGCATATCTCCGCATAACAAGGTGCTTGCTTGATCCGTCGCTCCCCATAATAAGCACAGTGAGTTGGCTCAGGTCTCCATCCTGACTCTGCACAACTCCCCGTGTGCCCCCCACAACTTTTTTGGGGGGTGGATGCCTCTCGGCCTCATCTAGCTCCCTTAGTTTCCTTTCCCAGAAACGTCGTTCTGCCTCCCACGTCCATCCTTCTCTTCGGTGCTCCAATTCCCGCTGCTTGGTCCTTGTTTGGTGCTCCAATCCCCGCTGCTTGGTCCTTGTTTGGTGGGTGGTTCTTTTACATAGGCGTCGTAAGGATTGGACCAAAACGCAGCGGGTAAAGTGATCATCTTCTTTCTTTATTAAAGAAAACACTTAAACAAAATAAACTTATGACGAAAACAGTCCAGTAAGGTGCACAGACTATACTGGAAACAACCACCCACAAAACACAAGAGAAAACAAACCCAACTAAATATGGCCTCCAATTAGAGACAACAACAACCAGCTGCCTCTAATTGGTGGTCATTGCCAAAAACCCAACATAGAAATAGAAAACTAGATAAACACATAGAAATAGATAACATAGAACATAAACCAAAAACACCGAACCACACAAAACAAACACCCCCTGCCACGCCCTGACCAAACTACAATGACAAATAACCCCTTTTACTGCTCAGGACGTGACACTACTGAACCACACACGTACTGTACTTACCAAAACGATCGACCACTTCTAACCACAACCACACAACTACTGACCACAACTAATGACCAAAACAACACAACCACCTACCACAACTACTGAACCACAACCCCGCAACTACTGAGCACAACTACTAACCACTATTGAGAACAACTGACCACAACCACACAAATACTGACCACAAAACTACTGAACCACAACTACTGCTCTGGTATGCACTAGCTCTGGTCCAACTCTGGTCCTAGGCGTTGCTAGCTAGTGCTGGTTCGCACTAACTCTGGTCTTCAATATAAATTATAACTACTTGAATGTGCATAAATTAGCAACAATAATTGTAACTCTTGAACTGTTCAAGCTAGAAAAACCAAATAAACTTTCACAGGTTCATGCTGTCCTAACTTCAAATTCTTTCAAACGTATTAACTAATAACTATATAAATGTGCATTAATTAGCATAATGTAACTCACAAACAGTAACTCTTGAACTGTTCAAGCCAAAGCCAACATTCATATGTTCAGGCTATTCTAACTTTTCCAACTATAACCAGTCTAGTATAACTATAACCATTACTACTGCAGACACTACCACAACTATAACTGTCACGCCCTGACCTTAGAGAGCCTTTTCATTTCTCTATTTGATTAGGTCAGGGTGTGATTTGGGTGGGCATTCTAGTTTTTCTATTTCTTTGTTGGCCGGGTATGGTTCCCAATCAGAGGCAGCTGTCTATCGTTGTCTCTGATTGGGGATCATACTTAGGCAGCCTTTTTCCCACCTTAGTTTGTGGGATCATGTTTTTGGTACTGTGCTGTATACCCTACTGAACTTTTTGTTTGTATTTGTTTTGGTGTTAATTTAATAAATGTAAAATGTACGCCTACCACGCTGCACCTTGGTCTGATCCTTCCATCAACGAGCGTAACAGAAGATCCCACCACCAAAGGACCAAGCAGCGTGGCCAGGAGGAGCAGATATCCTGGGCCCGGGAGAAAGGGGAGTGGAGGACATCATGGACATGGGAGGAGGTTATGGCAGGGGACCAGACCCTGCCATGGAAGCAGGTGGAAGCAGCGAAGGAGGATCAACAACGACTCCGGGGTTCGCAACCAGAACGCAAGCCCAAAAGATAGCCCACATTTATTTTGGGGGGGCGGGCACACGGAGTGGTCGGCGGAGCTGAGGGGTGAACCAGTGCCAGTCAGGGAGTCGAGTGAGGAATGCCATGCTCTACTAACTGGGTGACAAAACGTTGCAAAACCTGGCCAGATAATTTCAAGTCATTAGTCTCAAGTCAAAGTCGGGTCCCAAGTCTTGAGGCTCCAAGTCAAAGTCAAGTCTCAAGTTATTTTATTTTATATCAAGTCAAGTCTCAAGCCATCTAATGTGTGACTTGAGTCACGCTCGAGTTTAAGGCATGTAACTCGAGTCCACAACTCGTATCAAGCCATCTGGCTGGAGGTAGCAAACAATTTACTAGCTGTGATTTCCAACCTGATAGATATATTTATTAGACTAACACTGTAAGAAAATATATGGTGATTCAACATACAATTGTAAGACAGTCAGCTGCAATAGGATTACGAGTTTGCTCAACAAAATTCATACAAACTTTTTGTTGTGAATTTGCTCAACAACGTTTTTGCTGTGTAAACTCACAATCTTATTGCAGCTGGTTGCCGTACAATTGTACGTTGAATAAACATTTTTTTTTTATGATTTCTTGCTGAATTAAATTAATCATGCACTGACTGCATCCATATAATGCTGCCAACCATGCTGGACTATATGTTAGAATTTTGAGTCAAATAGAAACAATTTGTAAAACCTCTTACAAAGTACATTTGAAGCATAAACCACACATTTTATATTTTGGGAAGATACTTTGATTATCTGTTTGTTTCATTTTGTAAAATAGTTAAGAGTGTCAGTTTCTCTTAACTTCTTTGGGATAGGGGGCAGTATTTTCACGGCCGGATAAAAAACGTACCGATTTAATCTGGTTACTACTCCTGCCCAGAAACTAGAATATGCATATATATTAGTAGATTTGGATAGAAAACACTCTAAAGTTTCTAAAACTGTTTGAATGGTGTCTGTGTGTATAACAGAACTCATATGGCAGGCCAAAACCTGAGAAGATTCCATGCAGGAAGTGCCCTGTCTGACAATTTGTTGTCCTTCTGTTGCATCTCTATCGACATTACAGCATCTGTGCTGTAACGTGACACTTTCTAAGGCTTCCATTGGCTCTCTAAAGCCGCCAGAAAGTGGAATGGGGTGTCTGCTGTCTCTGGGCAAAGTATAGGAGCAGAGTTTGTAAGTGGTCAGCCTGGGGACAGTGAGACTGGAGATGCGCGGTCACGAGAGCTCGCCATGTTTTTCTTTCAGTCTTTGAATGAATACAACGTTGCCCGGTTGGAATATTATCGGTATTTTACGAGAAAAATAGCATAAGAATTGATTTTAACCTCTATGGGCTAGGTGGGACGAAATCGTCACACTTACGTAACAGCCACTTGCAGCCTGTGGCGCGATTTTCAAAACCTTAAAAATTCTATTACTTCAATTTCTCAAACATATGACTATTTTACAGCTATTTAAAGACAAGACTCTCGTTAATCTAACCACACAGTCCGATTTCAAAAAGGCTTTACAACGAAAGCAAAACATTAGATTATGTCAGCAGAGTACCAAGCCAGAAATTATCAGACACCCATTTTTCAAGCCAGCATATAATGTCACCAAAACCCAGAAGACAGCTAAATGCAGCACTCACCTTTGATGATCTTCATCAGATGACAACCCTAGGACATTATGTTATACAATACATGCATGTTTTGTTCAATCAAGTTCATATTTATATCAAAAACCAGCTTTTTACATTAGCATGTGACGTTCAGAACTAGCATACCCCCCGCAAACTTCCAGGGAATTCGCTAATATTTTACTAAATTACTCACGATAAACGTTCACAAAAAGCATAACAATTATTTTAAGAATTATAGATACAGACCTCCTCTATGCACTCGATATGTCCGATTTTAAAATAGCTTTTTGGTGAAAGCACATTTTGCAATATTCTAAGTACATAGCCCAGGCATCACAGGCTCGCTATTTAGACACCCGGCAAGTTTAGCACTCACCATAATCATATTTACTATTATAAAAGTTTGATTACCTTTTGTTGTCTTCGTCAGAATGCACACCCAGGACTGCTACTTCAATAACAAATGTTGGTTTGGTCCAAAATAATCCATCGTTATATCCGAATAGCGGCGTTTTGTTCGTGCGTTCCAGACACTATCCGAAATGGTAAAGAAGTGTCGCGCGCATGGCGCAATTCGTGACAATAAAATTCTAAATATTCCATTACCGTACTTCGAAGCATGTCAACCGCTGTTTAAAATCATTTTTCTCGTAGAAAAGCGATAATATTCCGACAGGGAATCTCCTTTTCGGCAAACAGAGGAAAAAATCACAAAGGCGGGGGCGGTCGGGTCACGCGCATAAGCCCAGAGTCCCTTGATCGGCCACTTGAGAAAGGCGATAATGTGTTTCAGCCTGGGGCTGGAATGACGACATTCTGTTTTTTCCCGGGCTCTGAGCGCCTATGGACGACGTGGGAAGTGTCACGTTAGAGCAGAGATCCTTAGTAAAAGATAGAGATGGAAAAGAAGATCAAGAAATGGTCAGACAGGCCACTTCCTGTAAAGGAATCTCTCAGGTTTTGACCTGCCATTTGAGTTCTGTTATACTCACAGACACCATTCAAACAGTTTTAGAAACTTTAGGGTGTTTTCTATCCATATGTAATAAGTATATGCATATTCTAGTTACTGGGTAGGAGTGGTAACCAGATTAAATCGGGTATGTTTTTTATCCAGCCGTGTCAATACTGCCCCCTAGCCCTAACAGGTTAAACAGCGTTTGACATGCTTCTAAGTACGGTAATGGAATATTTACAATTTTTTTGTCACGAAATGCGCTCGCGCGTTACCCTTCAGATAGTGACCTGAACGCACGAACAAAACGACGGTAATTGGATACAACTATGGATTATTTGGAACCAAAACAACATTTGTTGTTGAAGTAGAAGTCTTTAGAGTGCATTCTGACGAAGAACAGCAAAGGTAATCCAATTTTTCTAATAGTAATTCTGAGTTTAGGTGACCCCGAAGTTGGCGGATGTCAAAATAGCTAGCCGTGATGGCCGAGCTATGTACTCAGAATATTGCAAAATGTGCTTTCGCCGAAAAGCTATTTTAAAATCGGACATAGCGATTGCATAAAGGAGTTCTGTATCTATAATTCTTAAAATAATTGTTATGTATTTTGTCAACGTTTATCATGAGTAATTTAGTAAATTCACCGGAAGTTTTCGGTGGGTATGCAAGTTCTGAACATCACATGCTTATGTAAAAAGCTGTTTTTTGATATACATATGAACTTCATTGAACAAAACATCCATGTATTGTATAACATAATGTCCTAGGAGTGTCATCTGATGAAGATCATCAAAGGTTAGTGCTGCATTTAGCTGTGGTTTGGGTTTATGTGACATATATGCTTGCTTGGAAAATGGCTGTGTGATTATTTGTGTCTATGTACTCTCCTAACATCATCTAATGTTTTGCTTTCGCTGTAAAGCCTTTTTGAAATCGGACAGTGTGGTTAGATTAACGAGAGTCTTATCTTTAAAATGGTGTAAAATAGTTGATTGTTTGAGAAAATTGAATTGTGGTATTTTAGTTGGTTTTGCATTTTGCGCCGTGCGATGCCATTGGCTGTTGGCTAGGGGTTCCGCTAGCGGAATGTCTATCCTCAACAGGTTAAACACCTCTGATACATCAGGAATTTTCTGAGTGAACCTGCAGTGCAGTTTCTCATTTATCTGAAGTTGATTGAATAGAGGGCTTAGTATAGTATACTGGTAGAGAGAAGTATGAATGACATACAGCATTATCAGAGTGGAAGATGTAGGAGGCTGGAGAGTTGTCCACAATGATGACCTTGTTGAGGTACCTGCCCAGCCGACTCAGGTCTTTCACATAGTTTCCTCGGTGGAAAACGCAGGACTCCCGGAAGAGACGGTGCCGGAAGGCACCCCATTTATCCAGCAGGTCGGAGACGGGATCGGCATACTGGCACAAAAGGAGAAAACAAACAACATTGTCATTGATGGTAGTTCACAGAAAGCTGTGTGTGTGTTATGCATATGTACATGTAAACGAAGTTCGTGTGTATGAATAAGATATTAGAATGGCAGGGCAAAGTTTCTAAGAATTGTAAATAAAACATGTCAAACACATGTCACATTCTTAAAGGGAAAATTCAGTATTGAAAGTTCAGTAGATGGCCCCATCACTTCCATTGATTGTTAGATAGCATGGACTTAAGTTAGCTTACATTTGTAGTGGCTGTTTAAAGAAAGCAGAACCATGGATTACAGGTTCTCCTTGCCCATAGACTACTTTCAGGATGAGGAACCATCTAACATGTAACTTCATAAATCCTGAATTTCCCTTTAAGCCTAGTAGTTGACTAAAAGTTAGATCCTTTCAACCTTTAATGTAGTTATGTCAATCAGCATTCAGTGAACATGATCTCACCTTGGATAAACTCGCAGTGAACAGAACACACTCAAACAACTCCCCCATTCTTCTGAGATACTCATCCACATGGGGTCGCTTCAACACATACACCTGAAGTAATAGAAACACAAGACATGGGGAAATACTTCCGATTATTTACAAAAAGTTGACTGTATTTTGTCTTTGCTCAAGACGTTAATGCTTTAAACAAGTTTTTGAATAGAAGATCTTAAATCATTTTTGGCGCAATAGTTGTGCCTACGCCCTCTCATGTGTAACTTTTAGCTGCACCTTGCCTTGCTTGTCCAGGTTTACTGCTATTGGGGTGCCAGATGATATTGAGGTTAATGGGTTGGGACATAAAAATGAGACGTTGAAACATACTGAAGGAGAGGTTAACACCTCTGACAGCATATCAGACTTCATAAATGCCAGATGACCCTAAACTTCCATGTGGAATGGTCAATCAGGTGTAGCCTATTATCTGTATATGGAAGGATATGCCTGTCAATGTATAACTTTTATTCCAGTTCTGCTCGATTCCTCGAAAGAGCATGACGCTATCGGCCTTGTTCCTGAACCAAGTCATCCCGAATAGGCTCTCCCTGCTTAAACAAGCCTATCCTAGATTACTTGAAACAGACCCAGGCCTGGGGTATAAAACAGGTGTTTTCTTCTGTCTTCTGGCCAAAATTGCCTTTAAACTAAGCAAAACTGCAGCAGTATCTGCAATCTCCGATGTGATCTCCAATGGGCTGGGCAGAATCTGTTCTAGGGACTGAGATTGATGGGCCCAGTGATTTCTGAGAAGCCAGTCAGTACTTCCTTGTTTCGTCAGCCCACAGAAATAGACACCGGCTGCTGAGACCCGTCAACAGAGAAGGCCAAAGATCTGTCAGGTTGCTAGCCTAGTGTACTAGCACTATAGCACCGGTGAGTAAACAGTGGTAGGAAAAAGGTAAAAAGAAAAGAGACCACTTTCAACTAATGCCACACTAATGGCACACTTTTAAAACTGAGGAGATAGCATGGATAACACAGATAATAGATTATAGAATTGTATTTGAGGTCAGGGCAACTTTACTGCTAATTCCATTGTGTTGCTATGAAGGAGAGAACCTGTGAAAAAGGCTAAGAATTTAAACTCAAAAGAGTCGTGCTTACCTGGTGAACTGTTCCTTCGATTTCCACTGGAATTATAAAATCAGCGTTGTTCAATGGCTGTTGAGAGCAAGGACATACGATGTAAGAATCATGTACGGAACCCATTTACTTAAAGCTGCATTACATAACTTTTTGGGCGACCTGACCAAATGTACATAGAAATGTGAGTTATAGATCTGTCATTCTCATTGAAATAAAGTCTAAGAAGTGGTAGAGTAAGTGTACCTAATAAGGCCACCAAAATCTAAATTTAGACATTTCTAACATATACTGCCCGAATTTTGTAAGAAAAGTTAATATAAAATGAAAGATTAATCTTTCATGTGAAGTTATGACTTTACTTACAAAATGCTTTAATAAGACAAATATTAGATAAAATATGTGAAAAGTCTGGACTGGGTTTAGTGGGTACTGAGTGTACCCTTTAAGCCCATGGGTGTTCCAAATAAGCCGATCTCTTAAATAACACATTTTAATTAATGTCCAAATGTTCAAAACGTACAAACTGACATTTCTTATTTATAATGGGATTATATTAATCTCCCCTAAAGTTATTAAAATAAACAGATCATTGCTATTCATCATGAAAGTAGCACTTATAACAGTGGGGGTCCAATCGTTTCCACACAGATCAATGTGGACTTAGGTTTTTGTTCTTGCCAACCAGTACACACACCTGACTCAACAAATCACAGACTTCAATCAAGACATGATTAGTTGAATCAGGTGTGTTATTGTTTGGTTAGAAAACAAACCTGGCCCTCTGTGGATAAGAAGCCATGCAACAAAGTCTACAACACACACAACCTTCAATTCATTATCTGAAAGCTGATTCACATTTGCTGTACTGTTATTGTTGTTAATTAGTTCAACTTGTCTTCCTAAAGCCTATCTGAAGAGAATGTAAAATATCCTCTCTATTGTGTATTATAAAGGTACAGGTGGTAGACCAAAAAACTGAATCACCTCGATGAAAGACAACAATATGACAATGGCCCACCCAAAAGTGCATGAGTAGTCGCCCAATAGCAGTGGTGAAAAGCACTTAAGTAAAAATACTTTTAAGTACTACTGAAGTAGTTTTTTTGGGGTATCTGTACTTTACTTTCTATTTTTGACAACTTTTATTTTGACTTCACTACATTCCTAAAGCAGATAATGTACTTTTTACTCCATACATTTACCCTGACACCCAAAAGTACTTTTGAATGCTTAGCAGGACAGAAATGGTCCAATTTAAACACTTATCAAGAGAACAACCCTCATTTGTTCGCATCTTTGTCCACCACTTGTAGGTCTTCTATCCCTGATATCCTTCAACCCTGATCTTATTCTTCTCTCTCTGCATCAACGACTGCCTGTCCACTCCAAACGTCTTAGGGAGAGTACCGAGGTTTCTAATTGTTCCTAATAGTTTCCAATCTTGGTAAAGGCACCATGGCTAGATGCATAATATGCATCAAATATAATAACATCTTATTTGTCATGTGCCGAATACAACCTTACCGTGAAATACTTACTTAAAAGCCCTTAACCAACAATCTAGTTGTAAGAAAAATAAGAGCTAAAAAAATATTTACTAAATAAACTAAAGTAAAAAAAACGAGCAACAATAAAATAACAATAACCAGGCTATAAACAGCGGGTACCGATACCAAGTCATTGTGCGGGGGTACATGTTAGGTGAAGTAATTGAGGTAATATGGACATGTAGGTAGGAGTAAAGTGACTATGCATAGATAATAAACAGCGAATAGCAGCAGCATAAAAAAAATACCAATACCAATAGTCCGGGTAGCCATTTGATTAGCTGTACAGCAGTCTTATGGCTTGGGGGTGAGAAGCTGTAAAGAAGCCTCTTGGACCTAGACGTAGTGCTCCGGTACCACTTGCCGTGCGGTAGCAGAGAGAACAGTCTATTACTAGGGTGGCTGGAGTCTTAGGCAATTTTTAGGGCCTTCCTCTGACACCGCCTGGTATAGAGGTCCTGGATGGCAGGAAGCTTGGCCCCATAATGTACTGGGTCGTACACACTACCTTTTGTAGCGCCTTGCGGTCAGAGGCTGAGCAGTTGCAATAGCAGGCGGTGATGCAGCCAGTCAGGATGCTCTCGATGGTGCAGCTGTATAACTTTTGGAGGATCTGAGGACCCATGCAAAATCTTTTCAGATTCTTGAGGGGGAATTGGCATTGTCGTGCCCTCTTCACGACTGTCTTGGTGTGTTTGGACCATGATAGTTTGTCGGTGAGGTGGACACTCTCAACCTGCTCCACTACAGCCCCGTCAATTAGAATGGGGGCGTGCTCGGACCTCCTTTTCCTGTAGTCCACGATCAACTCCTTTGTCTTGATCACGTTGAGGGAGAAGTTGTTGTCCTGGCACCACACTGCCAGGTCTCTGACCTCCTCCCTATATGCTGCCTAATCGTTGTCAGTGATCAGGCCTACCACCGTTGTGTCGTTGGCAAACGTAATGAGTTGCGCTTGTTGGAGACGTGCTTGGCCACTCAGTCATGGGTGAACAAGGAGTACAGGAGGGGACTAAGCACACATCCTTGAGGGGCCCCAGTGTTGAGTTTCAGTGTGGCAGATGTGTTGTTGCCTACCCTTACCACCTGGGGGCGGCCCATCAGGAAGTCCCGTAAGGAAGAACAGGATCCAGTTGCAGAGGGGGGTGTTTAGTCCTAGGGACCTTAGCTTAGTGATGAGCTTTGAGGGCACTATGGTGTTGAACTCTGAGCTGTAGTCAAAGAACAGCATTCTCACATAGGTGTTCCTTTAGTCCAGGTGGGAAAGGGAGCGTCATATGTCGATCTGTTGGGGCGGTATGCAAAATGGAGTGGGTCTAGGTTTTCTGGGGTGATGCTGTTGATGTGAACCATGACCAGCCTTTCAAAGCACCATGGCTACAGACATAAGTGCTACGGGTCGGTAGTCATTTAAGCAGGTTACCTTGGTGTTCTTGGGCACAGGGACTATGGTGGTCTGCTTGAAACATGTAGGTATTACAGACTCGGTCAGGGAGAGGTTTAAAATGTCACTGTAGACCCTTGCCAGTTGGTTAGCACATGCTCAGAGTACACATCCTGGTAATCCGTCTGGCCCTGCGACTTTGTGAATGTTGACCAATTTAAAGGTCATACTCACATCGGCTACGGAAAACGGTGATCACACAGTCGGTGATCACACAGTCGTCCGGAACAGCTGGTGCTCTCAAGTATGCTTCAGTGTTGCTTGCCTTGAAGCGTGCATAGATGTAATTTAACTTGTCTGGTAGGCTCGTGTCACTGGGCAGCTCGTGGCTGAGCTTTCCTTTGTAGTCCGTAATAGTTTCCAAGCCCTGCCACATTCAACATGTATCGGAGCCAGTGTAGTAGGATTCAATCTTAGTCCTGTATTCACGTTTTCCTGATTGATGGTTCATCTGAGTGCATAGCGAGATTTGTAATAAGCATCCGGGTTAGAGTCCCACTCCTTGAAAGCTGCAGCTCTACCCTTTAGCTCAGTGCGGATGTTGCCCGTAATCCATGGCTTCTGGTTGGGGTATGTACGTACAATCACTGTGGGGACAACATCATTGATGTCCTTATTGATGAAGACTGCGACTGATGTGGTATACTCCACAATGCCATCGGATGAGTCCCGGAATATATTCCAGTCTGTGCTAGCAAAACAGTCCAGTAGATTAGCATCTGTGTCATCTGACTGCTTCTGTATTGAGCGAGTCACTGATACTTCCTGCTTTAGTTTTTGTTGTAAGTAGGAATCAGCAGGATATAATTATAGTCAGATTTGTCAAATAGAGGGCGAGGGAGAGCTTTGTACGCGTCTCTGTGTGTGGAGTAAAGGAAGCCTAGAGTTTTTTTCCTCTCTGGTTGCACATGTAACATGCTGGTAAAAATTAGGTAAAATGGATTTAAGTTTGCCTGCGTTAAAGTCCACGGCCACAAGGAGCGCTGCCTCTGGATGAGCATTTTCTTGTTCGCTTATGGCCTTCCTTAATATTAGATTTTGTGAACTGTTATTGACAAATATACACAGACCGTCACACCTTGTCTTACCAGAGGCAGCTGTTCTGTCTTGCCGATGCACGGAAAACCCAGCCAACTGTATATTATCCATGTCGTCCTTCAGCCACGACTCAGTGAAATAGCTTTTAGTGCTTTTACAGGTTTTAATGTCCCGTTAGAAGGAGAGTCTTGAACAAAGGTCATCCAGTTTATTCTCCAATAATTGCACATTGGCCAAGAAGACGGATGGTAGAGCCGGGTTACCCACTCGCCGATGAATACTGACAAGGCACCCGGACCTGCGTTCCCTGTATCTGCGTCTATTCTTCATGCAAATGACGGGGATTTGGGATGCGTCCGGTATCTGTAGTAAATCCTTTGTGTCCGACTCGTTAAATAAAAAATCTTTGTCCAGTTCGAGGTGAGTAATCGCTGTTCTGATATCCAGAAGCTATTTTCAGTTATGAGAGATAGTGGTAGAAACATTATTTACAAAATAAGTGACAAACAACGTAAAAAAAAACCACAAAATAGTACAATTGGTTGGAACTCCGTAAAATGGTTTCCTCCGGCGCCATTATAACTGTAGTTGTGTATTTTAATTAACTTAAATCTGAAGAAAAAAACATATGCTCATGTTCATTGAATATTACAGATATCATCACACGGATATCAGCATATCCCCATGTATTTCAATGCAAACCAGGCTTAATAGGAGCATACTGGGCTTAATTGGAACAACAGTGATTCAAGGTGAAAAAAACAGAATAGCCAAGTCTATTAATTAAATATTTGGAAACCAATGATTTGGTGTATCAATATACACTATATATCACAATATTATGCAAAGTTAGTATTGAGATAATTTTTCTACAATATTGCTTTATTGTAATTTACATTCTGCATTTAGGTAGTGCTTTTGTGCTACTATACCGTTTAGGCCCACCTGAGGTAAATGTCAAATTTACAAAAATGGCTTCTGTGTAAAACAGAATTTAAGGTTAATAATTTAACAGTAAAATAAGACAAAATGCAATTTTAAAAGGTAAGCTGTGAATGCCTGAAATCTACTATCTTGGTGTAGTTCGCCAAGTAATTAAAACATTTTGAATTGGCAAATAATTGTCATGAATGCTCATGAAATATGCTATCATGTGCATATATCGGCACATGAGTCTCTTAATTTTACAAAAATTATGATCACTTATCTGAAAAGGTACAAAAGTTGTCAGAAAAATATGTTTATCTAAGGGTTACCTCAACAGTTTTTTATGCAGCTTTGAAATTGGCCACAAGTGGGAACTTACACATAACTGTCAATAACTTAATAATAAAAAATCTGATTGGCTTAGAATCAAACAAGTTATGGATATAACAACCAGATTATTTAGTTAGAAAATGTAATATTTTTGTTAATGTTTTTATTTATACAACAGATTCTCAATTGGATTGAGGTCTGGTCTTTGACTAGGTGTCACGTCCTGACCATAGAAAGCTGTTATTTTCTATGGTAGAGTAGGTCAGGGTGTGACAGGGGTTGTTTCTAGTTTAGATTTTCTATGTTGTTATGTTCTAGTTTTTAGAGGCAGCTGGTCATCGTTGTCTCTAAGTTGAGATCATACTTAAGTTGTTGTTTTTCCCACCTGGTTTTGTGGTAGATTGTTTTTGAGTTAGTGAATGTTGCACCTCTTCGTCACGGTTTGTTGTTTTTGTTCTTTAGTTTATTTGTATATCTTGCATAGTTTCAAAGTGAAAATAAAATGTGGAACGATACACACGCTGCGCATTGGTCCCATTCTTCAGACAGCCATGACAGAATCTCCCACCACCAAAGGACCAAGCATTGTGGTCAGGACAAATGGACATGGGAGGATATCCTGGACGGGAAAGGACCCTGGAGGCAGGCCGGGGAGTATCGCCGTCTTAAGGAGGAGATTAAAGCAGCGAGAGCAGAGCGGTGACGATACGAGGAACTAGCATGGCAACGATGGAAGCACGAGAGGCAGCCCCAAGACGTTTTTGGGGGGGGCACACGGGTTGGTCGGCGAAGCCGAGGGGTGAGTCTGAGAGCAAAGAGGAATATTGGGAGAGACTGAGCGAGCAGTACTGTGAGATAGTGGAGGGGGGTGATGAGAGAGAGCTGTTGGTTTGGCGTAGTATGTACGGCATTTTCCCTGAGGAGCATGTTAGCCATCAGATGCCACCTGAGTCAGCTCCCCGTACTCATCCCAAGAAGTGTGTTAACTTCTTTGGGATAGGTGGCAGTATTTTCACGGCCAGATAAAAAACATACCCGATTTAAGCTGGTTACTACTCCTGCCCAGAAACTAGAATATGCATATAATTAGTAGATTTGGATAGAAAACACTCTAAAGGTTCTAAAACTGTTTGAATGGTGTCTGTGAGTATAACAGAATTCATATGGCAGGCCAAAACCTGAGAAGATTCCATACAGGAAGTGCCCTGTCTGACAATTTGTTGTCCTTCTGTTGCATCTCTATCGAAAATACAGCATCTGTGCTGTAACGTGACATTTTCTAAGGCTTCCATTGGCTCTCTAAAGCCGCAGAAAGTGGAATGGGGTGTCTGCTGTCTCTGGGCAAAGAACAGCAGAAGAATTTGTTTGTGGTCAGCCTGGGGACAGTCACACTGGAGATGCGCAGTCACAAGACTACTCTATTTTTTTCTTTCAGCCTTTGAATGAATACAACGTTGCCCGGTTGGAATATTATCACTATTTTACGAGAAATATAGCATAAGAATTAATATTAAACAGCGTTTGACATGCTTCTAAGTACGGTAATGGAATATTTTGAAATGTTTTGTCACGAAATGCGCTCGCATGTTACCCTTCGCATAGTGACCTGAACGCACGAACAAAACGGAGGTATTTGAATATAACTATGGATTATTTGGAACCAAAACAACATTTGTTGTTGAAGTAGAAGTCATGGGAGTGCATTCTGACGAAGAACAGCAAAGGTTATCCAATTTTTCTAATAGTAATTCTGAGTTTAGGTTGTCCCAAACTTGGTGGGTGTCAAAATAGCTAGCCGTGATGGCCGAGCTATGTCCTCAGAATATTGTAAAATGTGCTTTCGCCGAAAAGCTGTTTTAACCTGTTAGGGCTAGGGGGCAGCATTTGCACGTCTGGATAAAAAAAATGTACCCGATTTAATCTGGTTACTAATCCTACCCAGTAACTAGAATATGCATATACTTATTATATATGGATAGAAAACAATCTAAAGTTTCTAAAACTGTTTGAATGGTGTCTGTGAGTATAACAGAACTCATTTGGCAGGCAAAACCCTGAGACATTTTCTGACAGGAAGTGGATACCTGATGTGTTGTATTACCTTTAAACCTATCCCATTGAAAAACACAGGGGCTGAGGAATATTTTGGCACTTCCTATTGCTTCCACTAGATGTCACCAGCCTTTACAAAGTGTTTTGAGTCTTCTGGAGGGAGATCTGACCGAACAAGAGCCATGGAACGATGATGTCCCATTAGACACCTGGCGCGCGAGTTCATGTTGGGTACCCTCGTTCCAATACGTTATAAAAGAGTATGCATTCGTCCACCTTGAATATTATTCATGTTCTGGTTAAAAAAGGCCCTAATGATTTATGCTATACAACGTTTGACATGTTTGAACGAACGTAAATATATTTTTTCCCCTCGTTCATGACGAGAAGTCCGGCTGGCTTAGATCATGTGCTAACAAGACGGAGATTTTTGGACATAAATGATGAGCTTTTTTGAACAAAACTACATTCGTTATGGACCTGTGATACCTGGAAGTGACATCTGATGAAGAGAATCAAAGGTAATGGATTATTTACATAGTATTTTCGATTTTAGATCTCCCCAACATGACGTCTAGTCTGTATCGCAACGCGTATTTTTCTGGGCGCAGTGCTCAGATTATTGCAAAGTGTGATTTCCCAGTAAGGTTATTTTTAAATCTGGCAAGTTGATCGCGTTCAAGAGATGTAAATCTATAATTCTTTAAATGACAATATAATATTTTACCAATGTTTTCTAATTTTAATTATTTAATTTGTGACGCTGACTTGACTGCCGGTTATTGGAGGGAAACGATTTCCTCAACATCAATGCCATAGTAAAATGCTGTTTTTGGATATAAATATCAACTTGATAGAACTAAAAATGCATGCATTGTCTAACATAATGTCCTAGGAGTGTCATCTGATGGAGATTGTAAAAGGTTAGTGCATCATTTTAGCTGGTTTTATGGTTTTGGTGACCCTGTCTTTGACTTGACAAAACATTACACACAACTCTTGTAAATGTACTGTCCTAACATACTCTAAATTTATGCTTTCGCCGTAAAACCTTTTTGAAATCGTAAAACGTGGTTAGATTAAGGAGATGTTTATCTTTCAAAGGGTGTAAAATAGTTGTATGTTTGAAAAATTTGAATTTTGACATTTATTTGGATTCAAATTTGCCGCTCTTGAAATGCACCTGCTGTTGATGGAGTGCACCACGGGTGGCACGCTAGCGTCCCACCTAGCCCATAGAGGTTAAAATCTGACACCGCGATTGCATAAAGGAGTTCTGTATCTATAATTCTTAAAATAATTGTTATGTAGTTTGTCAACGTTTATCATGAGTAATTTAGTAAATTCACTGGAAGTTTGCGGTGGGTATGCTAGTTCTGAACATCACATGCTAATGTAAAAAGCTGTTTTTTGATATAAATATGAACTTGATTGAACAAAACATGCATGTATTGTATAACATAATGTCCTAGGAGTGTCATCTGATGAAGATAATCAAAGGTTAGTGCTGCATTTAGCTGTGGTTTGGGTTTATGTGACATATATGCTTGCTTGGAAAATGGCTGTGTGATTATTTGTGTCTATGTACTCTCCTAACATAATCTAATGTTTTTCTTTCGCTGTAAAGCCTTTTGGAAATCGGACAATCGGTTTAGATTAACCTGTTAGGGCTATGGGGCAGTATTGACACGGCCGGAAAAAAACATACCCGATTTAATCTGGTTACTACTCCTGCCCAGTAACTAGAATATGCATATAATTATTTTCTTTGGATAGAAAACACCCTAAAGTTTCTAAAACTGTTTGAATGGTGTCTGTGCGTATAACAGAACTCATATGGCAGGCAAAAACCTGAGAGGATTCTATATGGGAAGTGGCCTGTCTGACAAGTTGTTGTTCATCTGGGCTCTTTTTATTGAAGACTGAGGATCTTTGCTCTAACGTGACACTTCCTACGGCTCCCATAGGCTCTCAGAGCCCGGGAAAAAGCTGAACGATATCGAGGCAGGTTTTGGCTGAAACACATTATCGCTGATGCCATTGGCTGTTCGCTAGGGGTTCCGCTAGTGGAACGTCTGTCCTCAACACGTTAAAGTTCCGGTACAAATGAGGCCGGCTATGCGCACCATGTCTCCAGTGTGAATTCACAGTCCAGTACGTCCGGTGCCAATTCTAAGTACACACCGTGGGGAGGGTATGACCTGTCAGGCACCAAGTTTTGCGGTGATACGCACGGTGTCTCCAGTGCGCATTCACAGCCCAGTGCGTGGATTGTGCCAACCCTACGCTCCAAACCTCTAGTGCGCCTCCACAGCCCAGTACGACCTGTTACTGCTCCTCGCACTCGCCCTGAAGTGCGTGTCACCAGTCTGGGGCCACCTGTCCCGGCTCCACGCACTAGGCCTTCAGTGAGTCTCTCCCGTCCGGTACGTCCTGTTCCTGCTCCTTGCACTCGCCCTGAGTTGCGTGTTACCATTCTGGCACCACCTCTGCCAGCCCCACACATCAGGCCTCAAGTGCACCTGCCCAGTCCGGGGTGTCCTGTTCCTGCTCCCCGCACTCGCCCTGAGGTGCATGTTACCAGTCTGGCGCCACCTGTGCCAGCACCACGCATCAGGCCTCCAGTTTGCCTGCCCAGTCCGGGGTGTCCTGTTCCTGTTCCCCGTACTCGCCCTGAGGTGCGTGTTACCAGTCTGGCGCCACCTGTGCCAGCCCCACACATCAGGCCTTCAGTGCGCCCGCCCAGTCCGGGGTGTACTGTTCCTGCTCCCCGCACTCACCCTGAGGTGCGTGTTACCAGTCTGGCGCCTCCTGTCCCAACCCCACGCATCAGGCCTCCAGTGCGCATTCCCATTCCAGAGCTTCCGGCGACAGTTCCCAGTCCAGAGCTTCCGGCGACAGTTCCCAGTCCAGAGCTTCCGGTGCCGTTTTACAGTCGGGAACCTCCTGAGACGGCCCACAGTCGGCAACCTCCTGAGACGGCCCACAGTCGGGAACCTCCTGAGACGGCCCACAGTCGGGAACCTCCTGAGACGGCCCACAGTCGGAAACCTCCTGAGACGGCCCACGGTCGGCAACCTCCTGAGACGGCCCACGGTCGGCAACCTCCTGAGACGGCCCACGGTCGGCAACCTCCTGAGACGGCCCACGGTCCAGAACCTCTTGAGACGGCCCACGGTCCGGAACCTCCTGAGACGGCCCACGGTCCGGAACCTCCTGAGACGGCCCACGGTCCGGAACCTCCTGAGACGGCCCACGGTCCGGAACCTCCTGAGACGGCCCACGGTCCGGAGCCTCCGGCGACGGCCCCGGTCCGTAGTCTCCATCGGCGGTCCGCAGTCCAGAACCTCCAGCGGCGGTCTGCAGTCCAGAACCTTCGGCGACGATCCAGGGTCCGGTGACACAAAAGCGGAGGGGTCAGCGGGCGGAGCGGGAGTTACACCCCGAACCGGAACTGCCTCCTTTGTTGGAGGATCCACGGAATGAGAAGTTTCTTCGTCCTGCACCAGAGCAGCCACCGACATTAGTCACCCACCCTAACCCTACCTTTTTGGGGGTTTTTTTTAGGTTGCGTTCGGAGTCCGCACCTTTGGGCGGGGGGGGGTTGTACTGTCACGTCCTGACTATAGAAAGCTGTTATTTTCTATGGTAGAGTAGGGCGTGACAGGTTTTTTTTCTAGTTTAGACTTTCTATGTTGTTATGTTCTAGTTTTTGTATTTCTATGTTGTTGTTTTTTGGGATGATCTCCAATTAGAGGCAGCTGGTCATCGTTGTCTCTAATTGGAGATCATACTTAAGTAGTTGTTTTTCCCACCTGGTTTTGTGGGAGATTGTTTTTGAGTTAGTGTATGTTGCACCTCTTCGTCACGGTTTGTTGTTTTTGTTCTTTAGTTAATTTGTATATCTTACATAGTTTCACAGTGAAAATAAAATGTGGAACAATACACATGCTGCGCTTTGGTCCCATTCTTCAGACAGCCGTGACACTAGGCCATTCCAAGACATTTAAATGTTTCCCCTTAAACCACTCAAGTGTTGCTTTAGCAGTATACTTAGGGTCATTGTCCTGCTGGAAGGTGAACCTCCGTCCCAGTCTCAAATCTCGAAGACTGAAATAGGTTTCCCTCAAGAAATTCCCTGTATTTAGCGCCATCCATCATTCCTTCAATTCTGACCAGTTTCCTAGACCCTGCCAAAGAAAAACACCCCGACAGCATGATGCTGCCACCGCCATGCTTCACTGTGGGGATGGTGTTCTCGGGGTGATGAGAGGTGTTGGGTTTGTGTCAGACATAGCATTTTCCTTGATGGCCAAAAATCACAATTTTAGTCTCATCTGACCAGAGTACCTTCTTCTATATGTTTTTGGAGTTTCCCACATGCCTTTTGGTGAACACCAAACTTGTTTGCTTATTTTTTTCTTTAAGCAATGGCTTTTTTCTGGCCACTCTTCCGTAAAGCCCAGGTCTGTGGAGTGTCCTATGGACAGATACTCCAATCTCCGCTTTGGAGCTTTGCATCTCCTTCAGGGTTAACTTTTGTCTCTATGTTGCCTCTCTGAATAATTCCCTCCTTGCCTGGTCCGTGAGTTTTGGTGGGTAGCCCTCTCTTGGCTGGTTGGTTGTTTAATAACGGATTTAATGGTGCTCTGTGGGATGTTCAAAGTTTCACATCTTTTTTTATAACCCAACCCTGATCTGTACTTCTCCACAACTTTGTCCCTGACCTGTGTGGAGAGCTCCTTGGTCTTCATGGTGTCGCTTGCTTGGTGGATGCCCCTTGCTTAGTGGTGTTGCAGACTCTGTGGCCTTTCAGAACTGGTGTATATATACTGCTCAAAAAAATAAACACTTAAACAACACATCCTAGATCTGAATGAAATAAATAATCTTATTAAATACTTTTTTCTTTACATAGTTGAATGTGCTGACAACAAAATCACAGAAAAATAATCAATGGAAATCCAATTTATCAACCCATGGAGGTCTGGATTTGGAGTCACACTCAAAATTAAAGTGGAAAACCACACTACAGGTTGATCCAACTTTGATGTAATGTCCTTAAAACAAGTCAAAATGAGGCTCAGTAGTGTTTGTGGCCTCCACATGCCTTTTATGACCTCCCTACAATGCCTGGGCATGCTCCTGATGAGGTGGCGGACGGTCTCCTGAGGGATCTCCTCCCAGACCTGGACTAAAGCATCCGCCAACTCCTGGACAGTCTGTGGTGCAACGTGGCGTTGGTGGATGGAGCGAGACATGATGTCCCAGATGTGCTCAATTGGATTCAGGTCTGGGGAACGGGCGGGCCAGTCCATAGCATCAATGCCTTCCTCTTGCAGGAACTGCTGACACACTCCAGCCACATGAGGTCTAGCATTGTCTTGCATTAGGAGGAACCCAGGGCCAACCGCACCAGCATATGGTCTCACAAGGGGTCTGAGGATCTCATCTCGGTACCTAATGGCAGTCAGGCTACCTCTGGCGAGCACATGGAGGGCTGTGCGGCCCCCCAAAGAAATGCCACCCCACACCATGACTGACCCACCGCCAAACAGGTCATGCTGGAGGATGTTGCAGGCAGCAGAACGTTCTCCACGGCGTCTCCAGACTCTGTCACGTCTGTCACGTGCTCAGTGTGAACCTGCTTTCATCTGTGAAGAGCACAGGGCGCCAGTGGCGAATTTGCCAATCTTGGTGTTCTCTGGCAAATGCCAAACGTCCTGCACGGTGTTGGGCTGTAAGCACAACCCCCACCTGTGGACGTCGGGCCCTCATACCACCCTCATGGAGTCTGTTTCTGACCGTTTGAGCAGAGACATGCACATTTGTGGCCTGCTGGAGGTCATTTTGCAGGGCTCTGGCAGTGCTTCTCCTGCTCCTCCTTGCACAAAGGCGGAGGTAGCGGTCTTGCTGCTGGGTTGTTGCCCTCCTACGGCTTCCTCCACGTCTGCTGATGTACTGGCCTGTCTCCTGGTAGCGCCTCCATGCTCTGGACACTACGCTGACAGACACAGCAAACCTTCTTGCCACAGCTCGCATTGATGTGCCATCCTGGATGAGCTGCACTACCTGAGCACACTTGTGTGGGTTGTAGACTCCGTCTCATGCTACCACTAGAGTGAAAGCACCGCCAGCATTCAAAAATGACCAAAACATCAGCCAGGAAGCATAGGAACTGAGAAGTGGTCTGTGGTCCCCACCTGCAGAACCACTCCTTTATTGGGGGTGTCTTGCTAATTGCCTATAATTTCGACCTGTTGTCTATTCCATTTGCACAACAGCATGTGAAATGTATTGTCAATCAGTGTTGCTTCCTAAGTGGACAGTTTGATTTCACAGAAGTGTCATTGACTTGGAGTTACACTGTGTTGTTTAAGTGTTCCCTTTATTTTTTTGAGCAATGTTTAAACTGAGATCATGTGACAGATCATGTGATGCTTAGATTGCACACAGGTGGACTTCTTTTCACAATTTTTGTGACTTCTAAAGGTAATTGGTTGCACCAGATCTAATTTAGGGGCTTCATAGCAAGGCTGGTGAATCCATATGCACGTACCACTTTTAATTTTTTTTATTAAACTTTTCAGTTATTTTTTTCATTTCATTTCACCAATTTGGACTATTTTGTGTATGTCCATTACATTAAATCCAAATAAAAATCCATTTAAATTACAGGTTATAATGCAACAAAATAGGAAAGGCGGATGAATACTTTCGCAAGGCACTGTAAAATCAGTACTCAGAGAGTAGAGAATCATTGTACCATCTAAACCGCTGTGAAATAACACTGGAACCGCCATAGGCCGCCACTGACGTTTGATTTTGTACATTTTACAAAATTCTGACAAAAAAACTATGTCCTGCTCCTTCCCTGACTTTTCCTAAATGTTGCTCATATGTCTGAATTTTGAAATCACAAGTATTTAGAGCCTTTTTCATACCTATTCTTAACTTATCCCACCAAGACAATGTATTGTAGGACGTTGGTACCCAGCCAGGCGCTAATACATCTCTCTCTTCTCACTGAATGAATGACAAATGTATGAATGGGTGATAATTGTGCACCTTACTTCAAAATTATATTTAAATTAGGCCTAACAGAATGATAAGGAGGGTGAAGAGGTTGATTTCATTTAGAAAGATGATAGTGTAATGATGAGTTTGTGTTATGCCTTTTTATCAGCAGCAAATAACTTGATTGCGCCTCTTGGGGGTTGATATCATTCTCTTTTACATTTTGTCTTTGTAAAAATAAGCTGTTATGGGACTGTTTTATTTACAATAACTCTATTACTAATCACATTTATTGTCAAGGAAACCAGAACATGCTACATGTTGCAGTATGCCTTTAGAATGATGAAAAACATATCCTTGACTCTATCCAACGAAGTAAACAATGCCTGGAATGGGCAATAATTAGTTACATCACAATCAAATTTAAATGAGGCCTAACTGAATGATGAGGTTGATGGAATTTACAAGAACAATAGTGTAATCATGAGTTTGTGTTATGCCTATATGTGACTCGTTTCAGGAAACGAGGTGTATGCTGCATGCCACTACTTCACAGGAGAGGCATTTGAACGTAAACATTTATTTTTTATTTAAAGGAAGAAATGCCTTCCGTAACATGTGAAGTTCCGTGTGCCTTAATAACAACCTTGTATTCCACCCATAAATATGAATTAAATTATTAAATGATGAGCCTAGTTGGGTTAGCCATGGAAAAAGACAGGAACCTTCCGCTAGCCATGATTGGCTGAGATAAAGAATGGTCTTCCGTGTAGCATGCTTCTGTCTATAACGTGAGCTGTTCAGTATGTGTTGACAGTCCTTTCTACCACACCATTTTTGAAAGATATAACGTTAGCCATCGAGAACTACAAAAGTTTTGCTACTTTTCTCAACAAAATTGATGCCCTGAATTTAGCAGGCGCTATCGATAGATTAGTTGGCAAAAGTGATGGGCTACTTTCTGCACATGCCACGGTCATTGGGAATCAGAGTGAATTGACACATCGCTGGCCAAAACAAGATGTAACTACAAACAAAACAAAGTTAAATGGTTCCAGTCTGCCGTGAAGCGTTCATCCATGTATACGGGTAAGAGTCTAGCTACATTTTCAGCTAACAAATGTTAGCTTGCTGGCTTGCTGGCTCGCTAATATACAGTAATATTATTTGAATCAGAAAACAATTTGCATTGCTATTTATAGCCTAATGTTAGCTAGCTAACATTGAACCTACTAGTTTGATAGCTTTAGCTCCCTGCAGATTCATACTACAGCTATGACAATGTTTGCATTGGTAGTAGTATGAGTTGGCATTATGCCGGTTCATTGTTTAGCTAGCCAGCTACATGTCTAAACAAAAGACTCCACTTCAGACGGAGTATTACATGACCCATCAAATTAGCCAGGTGTGTCTGGGGGTGATTACGGCCATCTATTGTATTTCATGAACATGTGCACATGTCAAGACAATAGTGACCAATCCACTTAGCTAGATGTGGCTGGGGGGAGGTTATAGCATTTCCGACCAATCAATTTGGACAAGCATGTCAGGTAAGCGTCATCTAATAATGATAAAATATTTATAAATTATTTTTATTCTGTTTTTGATATTGCTACTATGCAAGTAAGCAGTTCCCTGTAACGTTTACACCTTCCTGTATCCTGTGCATGTGACAAATAAACTTAGATTTTATTTGACATAGCGTGTGTTTACCACATGGACTCATATGTGAATCCTTAAAGAGATGGGTGGGGTTAAGGCTTAAGAGTGTGTGAACGATGCTGAAAGGGTGTAGACAAAGAAGAGCTCTCCAGTAGGTGTACCAAAGATTTAAGGGCCATTTTCTCAAAAGTGGGGTTACAATTTTATCAACTTTTAAAGCAGGAATACTTTCCCAGTGTTCCTCAACTGCAGTGTATGATATACAATTTTCTAGCTCTGAGTCTCTACTTTTATCCAATGTAAAAAACACAATTTAAAATGTTGATACCTAAGACCAAATCAAGTCAGTCACATTTACCACTCTTGGTCGGTCACTGATACCACTCTCTTTTACGTTTTACTTTGTAAAAATAAGCTGTTACAGGACTGTTTCATTTACTGCAACTCTATTACTAATCAATTGTATTGTAAGGGAAAAGAAAACATGCTATGTGTTGCAGTAGGCCTTTAGAATAATGCTAAACATATCATTGATTCCATCCGACTTGATGAGCAGGAAAGAATTGATGCAAGTCAGCCTGCACATCTACACATAAACTATGCTGAATCTAACTTCACACATAATAAGAGTTAGCCTATAGTCATGATTAAATTGACAATAACCTGATGAGTGACAATATTAGGCCTATCAGATGTCAAATTGTATATGAAGAGATGGCTGCATCTTGTAATTTACAGATGCAAATCCTCCTTCAGAGTCACATGAAGGTAAAACATTTAGATGTGTGTGTATATAGTATCATTACATATACCTTTGTCAAATAACTGTCATAATTCAAGAGGTGCAGTGCTATTTCCAAATTTCACTATTTCCAAGAATACCCGTGCTGTCCATGCATTCATCACATGACAACTCGCAAATGCAGCATTGCTCTGGCTACTAAGCAAAAACTGACATAATAAACTTAAAATCAAAATATGCTATTTATTTATGCAATTCATCCTTTAGAATTGTTCATGCATTCATGCTTTTGTTTAGGAATACAGCAAATAATTTCACCTGTGTACCTGGTTATATTATTATTATTATGTTATTTGTTTCTACTTTGTCAAAAAGAGCTGTAACTGGACTTTATTAATTACTATACCTATATTACTAATCGAATCTACAAATAAAGTTGACCACATGGATTACACTGTAATGTTTTATTGTAAGGGAAACCACTACAGGACAGTTTTTTCTAGGACTTTGTAGAATTATAAAAAATATCTAATTTACTCTATCTAAACAATTGACTATTTTTTATTTGTATTTTTTTTTTTAAAGACAGTATTTCCACGAATATTTCTTCATGGAATTTACCCTTTATAATGTTATAGTTTATGTACTATTTATTAAGTGCTGCACCTTGCGGGTTGATATGCATCTGATGCATATGCTAAAGTGAACGCCTGGCAATGTTCTCTAGCGGGTACTTAAAGGCTGAAAGGCAAGGCAGTTCTAGTGTTAAATAACCCAAAATATAGTATTTTCAGCTGTTTGAAGCTGGTGTACAAAACTGAATGTAAAAATACGCAAAAAGCTAGCAGAACAGGAAGCATAAAATAGAGCTAATATAATATATCTACCGCTGCTTGGACTTGCTTTCAATGACAGATCTATAACTTACAGTTCTATGTGAATTTCGTCAGGCTGCCCAAAAAGTTACATATTGCAGCTTTTATGTAAGAAAGAGATGTTTGAATTAAGTCTTTAAATATGTACTTTACAAGCTTGTAAAACTGTCAAGTAAAAATAAAGGTGCACCATCATGTTTAAATTTGAGTCACTGAAATATACTGTATCTCACAACACCCATAAATGTTGGATATATTTAGATGCGTCTTGTACCTACAATATGTCTCTCAAATGTTAGGTAATTCACGAGTATGTGCTATGTAGGACACCTAAATTCATAATCTATGAAGTAAAAAAGTGTAGAGTCTGGCAAACTGTCACACCCTGATCTGTTTCACCTGTCCTTGTGATTGTCTCCACCCCCCTCCAGGTGTCGCCCATCTTCCCCATTATCCCTTGTGCATTTTTACCTGTGTTCTCTGTTTGTCTGTTGCCAGTTCGCTTGTTTGTCAAGTCAACCAGCGTTTTTGTAATCAGCGCCTGCTTTTCTCAATCTCTCTTTTTCTCGCACTCCTGATTTTGACCCTTGCCTGTCCTGACTCTGAGCCCGCCTGCCTGACCACTCTGCCTGCCGACCTTTACCTTTGCCCCACCTCTGGTTCACTGACCCCTGCCTGCCTTGACCTGTCTATTGCCTGCCCCTGTTGAAATATTAAACCATTGTCAATTTGATGTGTCTGCATCTGGGTCTTACCTAGATACCTGATAGCAAACTATATGGCTGGATATGCCCCTTTTTCACTACATACATACATACATACATACATACATACATACATACATACATACATACATACATACATACAGTTATCTGCACATGTTGGAATGCTTTCAATGTTTTCTTTGACACAAGAGTAGCTAATTTAAAATGTGTATTGACTCCATGCCACATCTGACACCAAGTCAGAATTTGACGCAAGCTAATTTTGAGAGACACTTGCTTTTGCTCTATGAAAGTTCTACCAGGACACCAGACTTGTTCACATCACTAGCTACCTCATGCTCATGTGTTCACATTCATAGATAGCAAAATCATTTCAAGCTCATTTAAGAGATGACAGTGATTCATAATGTCCCATTTTTAATGTTCCCTTTCTTACTCCACACCACTAGCGTGACCGTAGCCACCCGACATTCAGGTCAGTGAGCACAGGGTTGATGCCAAGCTGAAGTCCCTCGTAAATAAAATGCTTATCTCACAAGGCTGCCTGGGTAAAGTGCACTGCCTTTGCTTACTGTAGAGCACAGTAAATCAATGAGGTCATATATATCTCATTGAAACGTCATATTGATATATCAAAATACTAATTCAGAGACATTTTAAATAAATGTAATTGAAGATTATTTAAGTTTTCCAACCTTGTTTCGGTATTCTAGTTGAATCAGGAGTGAAATTAGATTTAATTTATTCCCGGGTAAAGGGACCTCCTATGTGTGCACGTGCCTAAACAAAAAAAAATGGAATTACATATAGAATCCATATTAATTTAATAGGATCTCTATCGGCCTTAACAGTAAAGATGTCTTGTTTAGCTTTTAACATGTATTAGCCTACTTTTTAATGTGGCATAAACACAACCAGTCATGATGTTTTCATCTGATTGTCAAACTTCAAAAGGCTCATGTAGGCTACCTGCGCAAATTACTCAGGAATGGCGGAACGACAGGGTGTGTGTCAAAGCGGGGTTCAATGTTTACAACTTCGATGAGAGGATCAAGCGGAACAATCCTTCTGATCACGAAAAAAAAAAACACAATGAGAGTGAATTGCGGGAACAGCAATCAGGTAAACTTGTGTTCTCTCCTCTCCAAGTTTGTTGCCAGCAAATAACTGTAATGTTAAGTTGATGTACTAGCTTGCAGTGCATCTCTTGGTCTGTCTGTGTCTTGCTTGCTTGCTTGCCACTTTCAGGGCTGTGTTTTGTGACTGTGCCTGACAAAAGTGAGAGTGAAATACAACTATTTATTACGTTTGATAAACACCAACGGGCAACGGTGTTTATAAACTGCAGCTTGGAAAAGATAACCGTGTCGCGCGTGGACATGCGTTCATATGCGCGTGCCTGAACTAAAACTTGCGCTTTCCAGCAGCAACCTCTGTGTGGACCAGTCCAGACAATATATGGGCGTGATAGCACTCCTCATAGGTGCACATTATTAAAACAAGGCAATGATTATCTAGTCTCTCAGTCAAGGTTTTGTTACAACTCTGGACGAATGCAAGATGGAAAGTAATTGATTGTCATTGACTATTGATTTATATATTGAATTTAAAATGTTGATTAGCTGGGCATGCTGGGCAATATGGATGCACATCTCTCAGTAAATAATAACCATCAAGTATTCAGCCAAGCCATAGTATAAATAGTATTTTATGTTTGAAAATGTATTAAATGAAATATGGGTGAGACAGTTTGAATGGGCCTGATGCAGCTGATCAAATTAATAATAGTATTGTTATCTATAATTTACAGGTGCTATGCTTAAGTTTGTCAGTAGAGGAGATGCTGGATCATCAGCCAGTACAAGCATAGACTCAGTTGACCCACATCTAGCCTCAGCCAGTACAGCTGGCTTCAGCAAATACTAACACAGACCCAATACAGCCGTCTTCAGCAAGTACTAACACAAACCCAGGTGAAGTAGAGGCAGCCTCAGCCAGTACTAGCACAACCAGAAGTGTACAGCCAGCATCAGATACAAGCAGCTCAGACACTAATAGAACAGTTGCTGCTCTACGAAGTTACCCAGCAGATTGGCCCCCACTCTTAAAATACTTTATGAGGACAGAGTTAGTGTGCAAAGGTCCATTCAAACCAGGACTGGATTTTTCTTACACTAAAGACAAGTCTAGAAGAGCTTTCCATTCAGGCTTATTACAGAGACAGGTGTCAAATGGGAAAAGATTACCAGGAGCTGGCTTTCATACGCTGTGTTTGTTTTTGCTGTAAGCTCTTTTAAACAAAAGACTACAAAATAATAAAGGAAGGCGTGAATGACTGGTGAAACCATTCTGAAACACCATGAGGGTAGTCCTGAACACACAAACAATATTATTAAGAGAACAGAACTTGATCTGCGCCTAAGTCGGGGACAGACTCTTGACCAGATACAAATGACAATTTTGGAGGCTGAAAGAAAGACATGACGGGATGTCCTTACACGTTTAATAAGTATCCCCTGGCTGAAAGAAACCTAGCATTCAGGGGTTCATCAGACAAACTCTTCCAACCAGATAATGGAAACTTCTTAAAAGAGGTTGAATTACTGGCTAAATTTGACTCCGTTATGGAAAATCATCTCAGCAAAATTAAAGATGGAGAGACACATGCTCATTACCTTGGGAAGTGCACACAGAATGAGTGACAAGATTCTGGAAGCAATAGTGACTCAAGTAAGAGACTCAAAGTACTTCTCCATTATCTTGGACTGTACACCTGACATTAGTCACCAGGAGCAAATGTCCATTATTCTGAGAAGCGTGGCTTTAAAGGGAAAGCCAGAGCTCAAGAAGCACTTCCTTGGCTTTGTGAATGTTGATGTTACAACAGGCTTGAATTTGTCCACTGTCATTTTAGATAAGCTGAACGAGCTGAAGAGTCCATTTGAAGATTGCAGAGGGCAAGCTTATGATAATGGTGCCAACATGAAGGGCAAGCACCAAGGAATACAAGCCAGACGGCTGCAAAGAAATCCCAGAGCCGTGTTCGTCCCATGTGGAGCACATACTCTAAACCAGTGGTCGCCAACCGGTCAATAGCTTCAAGGCATTCCTAGTCGATCACCAAATATTTCTGTATAAAAGCCAATGAACGATAAAGGCTTGCGCTCCTTTTTAAAAATTGTGTTGAGCTGTTGCCAGTAGGTGCACTTGATTCAAAAGTCCTGCGCACCGGGTAAGCAAAGTGTTCCCATGAGACAAACTCCCCCTATCCGGCGGACCGGCAAATCTGTGACTAAATTGAGTGCACTGATGAAACAGCGTCTGTGCCACCAGTAAGTACAGATAGTAACGTTAGTATAAATCCCCTCGCACGGTCCCCGCAGCCGGACAACTTTCGCATGGCTTCTGGAGGGAAATGCTGTAGGAATGCTCAACCGGTGTCGCTTATTCAGCCGACAGAAACTTTCAACCGGTTCTCCCCATTAAGCAGCGAGTCGGAGTCAGAGGCCGAGCCTTCTCTGGTCTCTACTCCTCCCGTTCCAGGGTCTGAGATGCCGAAGCTTCCCACCGTGAGCTCTGACAAATTGAAAACCCTAGTCATTGGCGACTCCATTACCCGCAGTATTAGACTTAAAACGAATCATCCAGCGATCATACACTGTTTACCAGGGGGCAGGGCTACCGACGTTAAGGCTAATCTGAAGATGGTGCTGGCTAAAGCTAAAACTGGCGAGTGTAGAGAGTATAGAGATATTGTTATCCACGTCGGCACCAACGATGTTAGGATGAAACAGTCAGAGGTCACCAAGAGCAACAACTTCAGCATGTAAATCAGCTAGAAAGATGTGTCGGCATCGAGTAATTGTCTCTGGCCCCATCCCAGTTCGGGGGAGCGATGAGCTCTACAGCAGAGTCTCACAACTCAATCGCTGGTTGAAAACTGTTTTCTGCCCCTCCCAAAAGATAGAATTTGTAGATAATTGGCCCTCTTTCTGGGACTCAACCACAAACAGGACCAAGCCTGGCCTGTTGAGGAGTGACGGACTCCATCCTAGCTGGAGGGGTGCTCTCATCTTATCTACGAACATAGACAGGGCTCTAACTCCTCTAGCTCCACAATGAATTAGGGTGCAGGCCAAGCAGCAGGCTGTTAGCCAGCCTGCCAGCTGGAGTCTGCCACTAGCACAGTCAGTGTAGTCAGCTCAGCTATCCCCATTGAGATCGTGTCTGTGCCTCGACCTAGGTTGGGCAAAACTAAACATGGCGGTGTTCGCCTTAGCAATCTCACTAGAATAAAGACCTCCTCCATTCCTGCCATTACTGAAAGAGATTGTGGTAATACCTCACATCTCAAAATAGGGCTACTTAATGTTAGATCCCTCACTTCAAAGGCAGTTATAGTCAATGAACTAATCACTGATCATAATCTTGATGTGATTGGCCTGACTGAAACATGGCTTAAGCCTGATGAATTTACTCTGTTAAATGAGGCCTCACCTCCTGGTTACACTAGTGACCATATCCCCTGTGCATCCCGCAAAGGCGGAGCTGTTGCTAACATTTACGATAGCAAATTTCAATTTACAAAAAAAAACAGACGTTTTCGTCTTTTGAGGTTCTAGTCATACAAAATTCAAAAGGCACTCGCACATCTGAGCCATCTGAGCTTCTAGTCATGAAATCTATGCAGCCTACTCAATCACTTTTTATAGCTGCTGTATATGGCCTCCTGGGCCATATACAGCGTTCCTCACTGAGTTCCCTGAATTCCTATCGGACATTGTAGTCACAGCAGATAATATTGCAATTTTTGGTGACTTTAATATTCACATGGAAAAGTCCACAGACCCACTCCAAAAGGCTTTCGGAGCCATCATCGACTCAGTGGGTTTTGTCCAACATGCCTCTGGACCTACTCACTGCCACAGTCATACTCTGGACCTAGTTTTGTCCCGTGGAATAAATGTTGTGGATCTTAATGTTTTTCCTCATAATCCTGGACTATCGGACCAGCATTTTATTACGTTTGCAATCGCAACAAATAATCTGCTCAGACCCCAACCAAGGAGCATCAAAAGTCGTGCTATAAATTCTCAGACAACCCAAAGATTCCTTGATGCCCTTCCAGACTCCCTCTGCCTACCCAAGGACACCAGAGGACAAAAATCAGTTAACCACCTAACTGAGGAACTCAATTTAACTTTGCGCAATACCCTAGATGCAGTTGCACCCCTAAAAACTAAAAACATTTGTCATAAGAAACTAGCTCCCTGGTATACAGAAAATACACGAGCTCTGAAGCAAGCTTCCAGAAAATTGGAACGGAAATGGCGCCACACCAAACTGGAAGTCTTCCGACTAGCTTGGAAAGACAGTACCGTGCAGTATCGAAGAGCCCTCACTGCTGCTCGATCATCCTATTTTTCCAACTTAATTGAGGAAAATAAGAACAATCCTACATTTATTTTTGATACTGTTGCAAAGCTAACTAAAAAGCAGCATTCCCCAAGAGAGGATGGCTTTCACTTCAGCAGTAATAAATTCATGAACTTCTTTGAAGAAAAGATCATGATCATTAGAAAGCAAATTACGGACTCCTTTTTAAATCTGCGTATTCCTCCAAAGCTCCATTGTCCTGAGTCTGCACAAGTCTGCCAGGACCTAGGATCAAGGGAGACACTCAAGTGTTTTAGTACTATATCTCTTGACGCAATGATGCAAATAATCATGGCCTCTAAACCTTCAAGCTGCATACTGGACCCTATTCCAACTAAACTACTGAAAGAGCTGCTTCCTGTGCTTGG
This sequence comes from Salmo salar, assembly GCF_965601325.2. NCBI lineage: Eukaryota > Metazoa > Chordata > Actinopteri > Salmoniformes > Salmonidae > Salmo > Salmo salar. Next base: position 8,250,584 of record NC_138311.1, read on the forward strand.
CCCTCCTATGTTGAACATAATAAACGGTTCCCTATCCACCGGATGTGTACCAAACTCACTAAAAGTGGCAGTAATAAAGCCTCTCTTGAAAAAGCCAAACCTTGACCCAGAAAATATAAAAAACTATCGGCCTACATCGAATCTTCCATTCCTCTCAAAAAATTTAGAAAAAGCTGTTGCGCAGCAACTCACTGCCTTCCTGAAGACAAACAATGTATACGAAACGCTTCAGTCTGGTTTTAGACCCCATCATAGCACTGAGACTGCACTTGTGAAGGTGGTAAATGACCTTTTAATGATGTCAGACCGTGGCTCTGCATCTGTCCTCGTGCTCCTAGATCTTAGTGCTGCTTTTGATACCATCGATCACCACATTCTTTTGGAGAGATTGGAAACCCAAATTGGTCTACACGGACAAGTTCTGGCCTGGTTTAGATCTTATCTGTCAGAAAGATATCAGTTTGTCTCTGTGAATGGTTTGTCCTCTGACAAATCAACTGTACATTTCGGTGTTCCTCAAGGTTCCGTTTTAGGACCACTATTGTTTTCACTATATATTTTACCTCTTGGGGATGTCATTCGAATACATAATGTTAAATTTCACTGCTATGCGAATGACACACAGCTGTACATTTCAATGAAACATGGTGAAGCCCCAAAATTGCCCTCGCTAGAAGCCTGTGTTTCAGACATAAGGAAGTGGATGGCTGCAAACTTTATACTTTTAAACTCGGACAAAACAGAGATGCTTGTTCTAGGTCCCAAGAAACAAAGAGATCTTCTGTTAAATCTGACAATTAATCTTGATGGTTGTACAGTCGTCTCAAATAAAACTGTGAAGGACCTCGGCGTTACTCTGGAACCTGATCTCTCTTTTGAAGAACATATCAAGACTGTTTCAAGGGCAGTTTTTTTCCATCTACGTAACATTGCAAAAATCTGAAACTTTCTGTCCACAAATGATGCAGAAAAATTAATCCATGCTTTTGTTACTTCTAGGTTGGACTACTGCAATGCTCTACTTTCCGGCTACCCGGATAAAGCACAAAATAAACTTTAGTTAGTGCTAAATACGGCTGCTAGAATCCTGACTAGAACCCCAAAAAAATGTATCATATTACTCCAGTGTTAGCCTCCCAACACTGGCTTCCTGTTAAGGCAAGGGCTGATTTCAAGGTTTTACTGCTAACCTACAAAGCATTACATGGGCTTGCTCCTACCTATCTTTCCGATTTGGTTCTGCCGTACATACCTACACGTATGCTACGGTCACAAGACGCAGGCCTCCTAATTGGCCCTAGAATTTCTAAGCAAACAGCTGGAGGCAGGGCTTTCTCCTATAGAGCTCCATTTTTATGGAATAGTCTGCCTACCCATGTGAGAGATGCAGACTCGGTCTCAACCTTTAAGTCTTTACTGAAGACTCATCTCTTCAGTGGGTCCTATGATTGAGTGTAGTCTGGCCCAGGAGTGTGAAGGTGAACGGAAAGCCTCTGGAGCAACGAACCGCCCTTGCTGTCTCTGCCTGGCCGGTTCCCCTCTCTCCACTGGGATTCTCTACCTCTAACCCTATTACAGGGGCTGAGTCACTGGCTTATTGGTGTTCTTCCATGCCGTGCGTCACTTGAGTGGGTTGAGTCACTGACGTGGTCTTCCTGTCTGGGTTGGTGCCTCCCCTTGTGTTGTGCCGTGGCGGAGATCTTTGTGGGCTATACTCGGCCTTGTCTCAGGATGGTAAGTTGGTGGTTGAAGATATCCCTCTAGTGGTGTGGGGCTGTGCTTTGGCAAAGTGGGTGGGGTTATATCTTTCCTGTTTGGCCCTGTCCGGGGGTATCGTCGGATGGGGCCACAGTGTCTCCTGACCCCTCCTGTCTCAGCCGCCAGTATTTATGCTGCAGTAGTTTATGTGTCGGGGGGCTAGGGTCAGTGTGTTATATCTGGAGTATTTCTCCTGTCTTATCCGGTGTCCTGTGTGAATTTAAGTATGCTCTCTCTATTTCTCTCTCTCTCAGAGGACGGGAGCCCCAGGACCATGCCTCAGGACTACCTGACATGATGACTCCTTGCTGTCCCCAATCCACCTGGCCGTGCTGCTGCTCCAGTTTCAACTGTTCTGCCTGCGGCTATGGAACCCTGACCTGTTCACCGGATGTGCTACCTGTCCCAGACCTGCTGTTTTCAACTCTCTAGAGACAGCAGGAGCGGTAGAGATACTCTCAATGATCGGCTATGAAAAGCCAACTGACATTTACTCTTGAGGTGCTGACTTGTTACACCCTCGACAACTGTGAATATTATTATTTGACCATGCTGGTAATTTATGAACATTTGAACATCTTGGCCACGTTCTGTTATAATCTCCACCCGGCACAGCCAGAAGAGGACTGGCCACCCCTCATAGCCTGGTTCCTCTCTAGGTTTCTTCCTAGGTTCTGGCCTTTCTAGGGAGTTTTTCCTAGCCACCGTGCTTCTACACCTGCATTGCTTGCTGTTTGGGGTTTTAGGCTGGGTTTCTGTAAAGCACTTTGAGATATCAGCTGATGTAAGAAGGGCTATATAAATACATTTGATTTGATTTGACCTACTGCGCTGCCCAATCGGATAGCTCAAATCACCATGGCTACAGAGCTTCCATGACCCTGGCTACAGCCAGGTTTAATAGGCTACTAACCTACGTAAGATTTAATAACTTTTAAAACCATGACCACAGAGAGACTGTCAACGAATACAGCAAAGAGCTGCTGTTTTTATGAGTGAGTTCATGTTTAAGTTTATATTCAGCACTGTTACTGTTTTCATTCAACACTATTACAAAATGCGCTTCTCCGTACTTCCGCTGGGACTCAGCTGCAATGAATGAGTAGCCAAGTATCGATAGCCCTGCGTTTTGTTATTATTAGCAGTTCGTCATGTTGATTTTAATATTAAGGAATATGTAACTTTCTCTGGTCGTAGGAACAACATGAATTTGTTCATGAGGCAGATGCGGTGCGACTCGATTTTCGCCATTAGGTGGAAGACTGTGTCCCTTCTCTCTGGTCAGTCTCACCGGTGGAAAGGAAGGAGAGAGCAGGGACCGTGAGAGGGGTTGGGAAAAATCTTTTGAATAGTCATCCAAGTCGGAATTCCAAGTCGGAAACTCAGGCATCTTTTTAGAGCTCGACTTTTCGACCTGAAGATCACCGACGTCGTGATTTGACCTTCAGATGAAGGTACCATCAGGCCAGTAAAATAAAAGAGCAAATTATTTAAATTCATGCTCTACAGTGCCTCACAAGTTCTAACTTTTGAAATATAGTATGGTTTGATTAACAATATTGGCAGGCCAATCATATAGCAAATATGCTGTGATAATGTATTAGGCCAACTGCCCAAACCTCATTCCTACAAAACTGTTTGTGTCAGGTTAATGTAAAAAACAAAAAATCTGAGCAGTAGATCTCAGCTTGCTTTTTGACTGCGAAAGGGATCTTGACTCAGAAAAGGTTGGTGACCACTGCTTGTCATTGCAGATGCTGCCAAATCTTCAAAAGATGTAGTTGGGTTTTTTGGGCATGTGCAAAAGCTCTTCACCTTCCTTTCAGCTGGCACACAAAGATGGAGTGTTTTGAAGAAACACGTTAACATAACTGTGAAATCATGGAGTGACACAAGATGGGAGAGTAGGCTCCAAAGTGTTCATGCAATCAGGTATCAGGCTTCTGAGGTTCGGGAGGCATTATTGGAAGCCAGACAGATGATCAATGATCCTGTGGCCAAAGTAGAGCCACAAGCATTTGCAGAGGAAGTTGTGTCCTACCGCTTCTTGATTTGCTGTGTTGTATGGTGTGAGATACTGACAATGACAAACAAGGTAAAGAAGCTCCTTCAATCCGCCTCAATGCAGTTGGATATTGCAGTGAATTAAATCTCAAATGCAAAGGCCTCCCTCACTACATACCAGGAAACTGGATGCTCTGAGGCCCAGACTACAGCCAAAAGCATTTGTGAAGAAATTAATGTGAAGGCTGTTCTGAAAGAGAAGAGACTGAAAAACAGCAAGAGGCACTTAAGCTATGAGGCTCCAGATGAACCAGTTACTGATGCACTGAAAAACCTTGAAGTCAACTACTTCAACATTGTGGTCGACTCTGCTGTGACATCCATGAGAGATTTGAAACACTCAACAAGGTGAAAACCAAATATGGAGTGCTGCTGAACTTCAGCACTGCCTCTCAGATGTCCAGTGAATATTTAAAGGCTCACTGCATGGAAGTTGAAAACACTCTAACCTTCAGAGATGACTGTAACATCAGTGGAAGGGATCTGACACACGAGATTCAGAATTGACCTGATCTGCTTTCCTTTCTCTGTGAGAAAAACCTGGAGGAACTCTATCCTAACCTTTTGGATAGCCCTAAGAATTGCAGTCCCTCTACTAGTAACAGTAGCATCGGTAGAGAGGAGCTTTTCAAAATTAAGCTACCTGAAGTCTTCCATGTCACAGGAACGTGTGAGTGGTCTGGCCATCATTTCATTTTTTTTAAATGTTTTATTTCACCTTTTATTTAACCAGGTAGGCTAGTTGAGAAAAAGTTCTCATTTGCAACTGCGACCTGGCCAAGATAAAGAAAGGCAGTTCGACACAAACAACAACACAGAGTTACACATGGTATAAACAAACATACAATCAATAATACAGTAGAAAAAGTCTACAGTGGGGGAAAAAAGTATTTGATCCCCTTCTGATTTTGTACGTTTGCCCACTTACAAAGAAATTATCAGGCTATAATTTTAATAGTAGGTTTATTTGAACAGTGAGAGACAGAATAACAACAAAAAAAATCCTGAAAAACACATGTCAAAAATGTTATAAAATGATTTGCATTTTAATGAGGGAAATAAGTATTTGACCCCTCTGCAAAACATGACTTAGTACTTGGTGGCAAAACCCTTGTTGGCAATTTCAGAGGTCAGACGTTTCTTGTAGTTGGCCACCAGGTTTGCACACATCTCAGGAGGGATTTTGTCCCACCACTCTTTGCAGGTCTTCTCCAAGTCATTAAGGTTTCGAGGCTGACGTTTGGCAACTCAAACCTTCAGCTCCCTCCACAGATTTTCTATGGGATTAAGGGCTGGAGACTGGCTAGGCCACTCCAGGACCTTAATGTGCTTCTTCTTGAGCCACTCCTTTGTTGCCTTGGCCGCATGTTTTGGGTCATTGTCATGCTGGAATACCCATCCACAACCCATTTTCAATGCCCCGGCTGAGGGAAGGAGGTTCTCACCCAAGATTTGACGGTACACGGCCCCGTCCATCGTCCCTTTGACGCAGTGAAGTTGTCCTGTCCCTTTAGCAGAAAAACACCCCCAAAGCATAATGTTTCCACCTCCATGTTTGACGGTGGAGATGGTGTTCTTGGGGTCATAGGCAGCATTCCTCCTCCTCCAAACACGGCGAGTTGAGTTGATGTCAAAGAGCTCCATTTTGGTCTCATCTGACCACAACACTTTCACCAGTTGTCCTCTGAGTCATTCAGATGTTCATTGGCAAACTTCAGACGGCATGTTTATGTATTCTTGAGCAGGGGGACCTTGCGGGTGCTGCAGGATTTCAGTCCTTCACGGCGTAATGTGTTACCAATTGTTTTCTTGGTGACTATGGTCCCAGCTTCATTGAGATCATTGACAAGATCCTCCCGTGTAGTTCTGGGCTGATTCCTCACCGTTCTCATGATCATTGCAACCCCACGAGGTGAGATCTTGCATGGAGCCCCAGGCCGAGGGAGATTGACAGTTCTTTTGTGTTTCTTCCATTTGCGAATAATCGCACCAACTGTTGTCACCTTCTCACCAAGCTGCTTGGCGATGGTCTTGTAGCCCATTCCAGCCTTGTGTAGGTCTACAATCTTGTCCCTGACATCCTTGGAGAGCTCTTTGGTCTTGGCCATGGTGGAGAGTTTGGAATCTGATTGATTGCTTCTGTGGACAGGTATCTTTTTTACAGGTAACCAGCTGCGGTTATGAGCACTCCCTTTAAGAGTGTGCTCCTAATCTCAGCTCGTTACCTGTATAAAAGACACCTGGGAGCCAGAAATCTTTCTGATTGAGAGGGGGTCAAATACTTATTTCCCTCATTAAAATGCAAATCAATTTCTAACATTTCCGACATGCGTTTTTCAGGATATTTTTGTTGTTATTCTGTCTCTCACTGTTCAAATAAACCTACCATTAAAATTATAGACTGATCCTTTCTTTGTCAGTGGGCAAACGTACAAAATCAGCAGGGGATCAAATACTTTTTTCCCCCACTGTATATACAGCATGTGCAAATGAGGTAGGATAAGGGCAATGAATAGGCCATGGTGGCGAAGTAATTACAATATAGCAATTAAACACTGGAATGGTAGAATGTGCAGAAGATGAATGTGCAAGTAGAGATACTGGGGTGCAAAGGAGCAAGATAAATAAATAAATAAATACAGTATGGGGATGAGGTAGTTGGATAGGCTATTTACATGAGCATAAATCATGACGTGGGGAAACACATGTCCTATGATGATATCATAGATGATTTTGCCTCAAGAAAGTGTAGAAGAGGAATATTTTGATGGTAAGATTTTAATTCAAACATTAAAATGTTTACACACTTAGTAACATTTAACATTGTATGGAGGAAGTGAATTTTTGTAAATGACTGCTTAACTGTGACGTACTTTCTCAATTTCTTCCAGACAGTCCAGATAGACTGGTGCCCATGCTGATGCTGAAAATGCCCAGGCTGTAGAGGAAACCAAAGTTAATCGCACAGCTGTATAGGTTTTATTTTACTATTCTGAGACATATAGCTGCAGCCATAGCCTATAGGCGTATGTTTACATTGTATAGACAAAGCTAATCACACAGCTGTATAGGTTTTATTTCACTATTTTAAGACCTATAGCTGCAGCCATAGCCTATAGGCGTATGTTTACATTGTATAGACAAAGCTAAAATGTATAATATTGTGAGGACTGGACTAATTACCAGGCAGCAGAGCCAAAGCTCAGTGTTATATTTTATTATTTTCTACAATTTCTTATTTATTTTAATATTCACTTATCTTAAGATTCTATCAAATATTCTATTCAATAAATATTGTTTGTTTATACCTCATTCTGTTCTGTATAGGTCTACTTATTCTTAGACCGACAGATGGAGCAAACTGTTTTAAAGGAGGGAGGATTGTAGTGGGAGCACACACAGTCACACTGTCAGGTGTGACTGTGTGGCAATGGCAAATGGTTTACATGGCTCATGGGTCAGGTACGAGGGCCCCTTAGCAGAATTTTGCTTAGGTCAGGACCGGCTCTGGCCAGAGCTTAGCCATGATGATGCACAACAATGTAAGTCAATAAGGCATCATTTTAGTCAAAGTATGATATATTGCCAAATCCAAATGTGTGACTTCAGATGTTTCCATGACTCTTACGTGTCTTTTGCTATGAGATGACATTTTCAGCCTACTGCACATTTTGTTTCAGCTTGGGTTTTATTTCAATGTTACCACCCACCAAAATGGCAATGTTTATTATTCAGAACCACTTGCTGCAAAGTTCTCTCTATTTTTTATTTATTGAACTAGGCAAGTCAGTTAAGAACAAATTCTTATTTTCAATGACAGCCTAGGAACAGTGGGTAAACTGCCTTGTTCAAGGGCAGAACAACAGATTTGTACCTTGTCAGCTCAGGGATTCGATCTTGCAACCTTTCGGTTACTAGTCCAACACTCTAACCACTAGGCTATGCTGCCGCCCTAAATCATCTGAGAGGCAAGCAGCTTTTCGCTGTAGCTGTTTTTTGTAGCTGTTTTATCTAGCTGAAACCAAAGTTCAAATTGGCTATATCATACAAATTCATGAAAACAAAAATTAGCTTTTTCGTTAAGGTTAGCAGTGAGGTTACGGTTAGGTTGAAAATGTCAGGAATAGAAAAATGTAGAAATAAAATGGGTTTATGACTTTGTGGCTATGTTAACTAGTGATGACCTTACACCTGGCCACCTTGCCATGTAGCAAATTAAAATAGGGGGTGCAAACTAATGTTTTTGCACCTCCCCTTTTTTAATTTGTCAAATTTCAATTATTTTGTAGCTAGTCTGCATAAAACAAAGATGACCATTTTATAAATTATGCATTTTAGAACCCCGCTCCCCACATCACCCAAAGATTAATGGTTTTGACCACTAACGTTTTAGGCAAATTCGTTTTGCATGGCCGGGTGTGCAGGGTTTGCTCATTTTTGACCATTCCATTTATCTTAATGAGAAAACCATGCAAAACAAAATTGTCCATTGCTTCAATACACGCTTCAAACCGTTCAATAGGCTATCCATATTACCAGAGCTTATATTTTTTCTATATCTATGGCGGATTCGTAGCCGCAATTTAGAAAATTCATTGATATATAGCTGCGCAATTTAGATAATGCATTGCCTTCAGAAAGTATTCACACCCCTTGAACTTTTACCACATTTTGTTGTGTTACAGCCTGAATTTAAAATGAATTGCATTTAGATTTTGTGTCACTGGCCTACACACAATACCCCCATAATGTCAAAGTGGAATTATGTTTCAAGACATTTTTACAAATTAATTAAAATCTGAAATGTATTGAGTCAATAAGTATACAACCCCTTGTATACAAGCCTAAAAATGTTAAGGTTTAAAAATGTCCTTAACAAGTCACATAATAGCTGCATGGACTCTGTGGGCAATTATAATGTTTAACATGATTTTTGAATGACTACCTCATCTCTGTAACCCACACAAATAATTATCTGTAAGGTACCTCAGTCGAGCAGTGAATTTAAACACAGATTCAACCACAAAGACCAGGAAGGTTTACCAATGCCTCGCAAAGAAGGGCACCAATTGGTAGATGGGGAAAACAATTCTAAAAGCACACAATGAATATACCTTTTAGCATGGTAAAGTTAATAATTCCACTTTGGGTGGTGTATCAATACACCCAATCACCACAAAGATGTGGAATAAGTCAAGGGGTATGAATACTTTCTGAAATGAATAGAGAGAACAAAGAATATAGCTATTTGATCATGTTTGTGTGCATGTCCAATATTAATGACATCTGGAATCCAACATGGTTTCACTGGAATTATCAAATGACAAGAGTCAGACAAACGTCAACCCTCAACACGTCAACAGCTCGTATAAGCAAAGTTTAGCTGAGACTCATCTCTTGACAGGTAGGCTGATGAAAATCATTATTTACGAAAAAGACTAACACCTAATTATCTTAACTGAAATGTCCTCACATAACTTTCATTAGCTGGCTAAGGTTAGCATGCTAGCTAGTTACACTGACAGCTCTTAGTCAGTGGCCTATTTGTTGTTCGTTCTCGGAAACATGTGGAAATCACCACCACATTCCCACCCCAAATTGCTGAATAGCAGCCTGAGTCAGTCTTTGAGGTGGAACTTAAACAAGAATTTCAGTTCTAGGACAGGAATTACATCATCAGCAATCTAGTTGATACCGGTAAAGTTTTTTCTTTCATTTTTGCTTCTCTCATGGAGCGAGGACATTTAGGGACCAGGGGATATTTCCAAATGACAGCAGTTTCACTGGTTTTATGGAAATTAAAAGCTGTGAAAATAATCCAACATGTTTCTAAAAATATTTCCGTTAATCTTGGATGCATATATTATGTGGTTGAAAATGAAATATTGTCAGCTTTTATGTCACAAAGAAATTGTACGTTGAGGCTACACAACAGGTCCCTAAGCACGCAATCGCATTCTCTCATACTTCTCCACTCCTGTTCCTGAGACAAAATTGACATTTGGTCTATAATTTTACTGCGAGGGACACTTAATTCTGCAGGGGTTAATATTATAATAGGCTACATGTGAGGCCTACAGTCAGAGTCCAGACTTCAGTTACTATTCCAACCATTAGGCTACTTCAATTCCGGCATCCATACAGTGCCATTTGATAAATGTTTCAAGTTTTAATGTCACATGAACAAGTAAAGTGAAATGCGAAGAGACATAACTTACAAAACACCAAAACGTGTTATGAATGACATTTGGTGATTGTCATTCATTAGGACCTCAAATGTCTTGTAACCTGAATGATGCGTACATTGCTGTCCACGCGTGTCTCGATCTCGGCCACTCATCTCTGCAATGGCAACATTTTAGTGTTATCATAGAACCACACAGCATTTTGGAGCGTATTCCACAAGTTTTCATGTCTATTCGCTAATTTTTCATGCAACTCAAATGCGGCAAAGATAAATAGTTCAATATCCTACCGTTCTCTAGGAATCTATTTATTAATTATTGTGATAGGCTCATGTTTTACTAGTATGGTGTACCCCACTATTTCTTTTGCTGGCACTCCGTACCAGACCGTTCTAGCTTACTTTGAACCGATTTGAATACTTATTGTTTTCATGCATCAAAATGTAGGTTTACATCACCTAAATGTACAGCATTATTCTAAAATCAAAACAGCCATATTATGAAAGAAAACAAGCCAACTTAAGTTAGAATAGGGCATATGTCTCTCAGAGAATAGGAAATAAAATATGTATTTCAAATCATTAAAATCTTTAATTTACTATAAGTCCCCCTCCATAACTTATTTGGACAAGCAGACATTACAGAACTGAACATCAATCCAATTATATACACCCTAACCAAAACTACAAGTGACTCAAAACAGCACCACTACAACTTGTGACTCGCCTTCAATCAAATGCTGCCACTTTCATTGACAGTTTAGACCTGTGGCCCTATCCGGTGACATCCTTTGGGACAGACTGTGATTACATTGCCAAGAACACCTGTGGTGGGCAAGAGTACATAATGCCCATTACGCAGCTAATTCTGGATATACGGAGTAGCATAGATAAGAATACTTGCTAGAAGCAACACAAGGAGTCCTGCCATTTTTAATGGTGCACTCAACCGTAAAAGAGAGAGTTCAGGATTGTGGCAATGGAGCCCTTTATCTTCTTCCAAAGAGTCAGATGAACTCGTGGATACCATTTTTATGTCTCTGTGTTCGGTACAAAGGAAGTTAGAGGTAGTTTTGCAAGCCAATGCTAACTAGCGTTAGCGCAATGACTGGAAGTCTGTAGGAACAGTTATTGCTAGTTAGCAATTGCGCTAATGCTAGTTAGCAACTTTCTTCAAACTGCATGCAGAGACATAAAAATAGTGTCCACAACCCACTGGGCACAGACGTCAATTCAATGTCTATTTCACGTTGGTTCAACGTCATTTCATTGAAATGAAGTGGAAACAACGTTGATTCAACCAGTGTGTGCCCAGTGGGAAGTTAAGATAAAGAGCTTCATTGCCAAAATCCTGAACTCTGCCTTTAACAACTTGTTAAACATTCATTAACAACAATTAACATTCCAAATAAATCTGATCACAGCAGATACAATCATGAAACTTGTATAGGCAAGTTGTGAACACGAAGGGACATATCACACATTATTTGATATGGACTATAATTTCAATACTAGGCGTAAACGGTCCCTTGGAAGTGAAATGTATTATTTAACCATGGCCATTACAAGAGTAGTGATTTGACCCTGAAGAACTTGCTTGAATTTGGCAAGAATTTTGTTTTGTGATCCCTTGAGTATAGGATCTCCTAAAAGTATGTTTTCTTTTGAAGTCTTTTTGAAGAAATTCATATTTATATGGACATAGAATAAAAACAATGCTGTTAGATCAAATAAATTATTATTTGCATTTTGCTTTACTAATTAGTACAAAAGAGAGAGTTGAAAACAATCAACTCTAGTACGTTAGCGTTTGTCCTTAAAGAGCCGGTCACACACATCAGCTTACCTTGAATGAACTGTGCACTAATGTTTCATCCAAATCAATCACCACACAGATCTTCCCTGCGTCTTTTGACTTGATTTGAGGGAGCAAAGGTTTTTCTGGGACCTGAAAGCAAATAGGTAAATGTTAGGTTAATGAGCCAAATGATGACATCAAATTCATTGATGCAATTAGATTATTTTGCAATGTTTGTGCTCTAAAGCAAATCAAGACAACACTGTGACATGATGAAAAAAACATTAAAAAGTGTGCATGTGGGTCATGAATTAAACTGATAACATTACTTCATGAAATTGTAGTGAGAAAACACACTGATAAAAGGTTTGCTTGTAAGGTTGAGAGAAATGAGTTATAGAGGAATGTGTCCATAGGGGGGCATAAGACAGCAATTTCCAAACAGCTGGTGTTCTGTTGATGGAAGAAGTAAATGTCAATGTGACTGTGGACTCATGGGTCTGTGGGCTGACTATGAGCTAACCCTTCCCTCATCAAGTAGGCAATACTGTGAAACCGACTATACTAGCATGAGGAAATGTGATGACCAAATAAGCAGCCTATAATACTGTGCAATCCAAATGTGTTTGCCCCAGCAGAGTAAATAACCAGGTCAGGATATCATAACTTTTATAGGCTGACATTAATACCACCTGCTGTGTCAAGCAATAAGAGCCTTATGTTTAGTCATATCCTCCTCTTTTTCAGTTGTGTTGCCACAAATTTGATCCAATGACAACACAGCCAAAGCAAAAACTGAATGGTCAATATGTAAAAATAAAAATAAAAACAGGCCAAATACATTGACAAACACATTTTACTATTTTCTCTGTCAGATTTCAGTTTGATGCAACACCTGAAACGTTCATATATCATTTGAAATTTGAAAGCAGAGCTATAATCAAATTAGGTGCATGCTATTCGAATGGATTTAAAGAAAGGTGCAAAGACCTTGAAATACCTGGTCTCTAGGCGGAACGCAGTACTCGCATTCACAGGACTCATCAGACTCATCGTCACTCAGCTCCTCCTCAGACTCTTCACTTGGTTGTTCAGAAGCCACAATCTTAAAAAATTCGTTCAACTCTGTTTTCTCATCCAGCTCACTTTTTTCAGTGGGCTCTGTTTGTTCGGCGTGATGTTCATGTGGCTCGCTGACCATGGAGTTTTTACTATGTTCAGCACCATCGAAAATGGGGCTTGTTTTCTCAGACACCTGCTCTGAAAGGTCCTCTGACTCTGGCGGTTGGAAGTACTCTGAGACAACATTGTGTTCCTCCCAGCTCTCAGACAGATATGGTGTGTTCAGATCCTCACACAATTTAGATGACTTGTTTTGCTCATCTATCTCTTCCGAAGAGGTTGTAAAGGAATCAGTTGGATCTCCATTGAATTCAATACCATCAGGCATAGCTGGTTTGCTTCCTTCAGTGCATAATACAGTGTCTTTGGTTATAACCTCAAGTGAGTTAGGACATTCGCTCTTCTCAGCACATGGAGCATCATGCTCTCCCTCCTCAGTGCATACTCCAACTTTAAAATATGTCTCAGGAGTGCTGTCATCAATTCCTTCATTAAAAATATCATCAGAGTCTTCTTCATCACAGAATCCATTAGCTTCTTGATTAACATTAGACTCATTGGCTTTGCTTTCATATTCATGGTGATCTTCATCACTTGGTTCACAGGCTTTCTCCTCAGTGCAGAGTGCACAAGCTTCCCCTTCCATGGAAAATGGTGTATGTTCACAGCCATATGCGATGCAATCTTCATCACACAGTTCATATGATCTATAAGCTTTGTCTCTAGCATATGGCTTGTATAATTCATCTTTTGCAATGCGTATTTTCTGGTCTTCTTCATCAAAAGATTTCTCTTTTTCAAAGCATGGTTCATAAGTGTGATCATTTTGGCCCTCATATGTTTCGTCATCTTCAACAAAAGACACGTCAGCAGAGGATCCATGAGAAGCTTCCTCTGCACTGTGTTCGTACATGTTGTCCTCATCAACTAAGGGTCCATTGGCCTGAACCTCACCAGCTTTATCTTCAGCAATGCAATCTTTCTCAACAAAGGGCTTGTGGGCCTCAGCCTTAATAGCATTGTCTTCTGCTACAAAAGCTTCATAAACGTCAACTTCATTAGCTGAGGCTTCTTCAAAACAAGATTCACATCTTTCCTCCTCTGCAAAAGATCCAGAGGCTGATGCCTCATCATCAGCACAGTCTACATTAAATGGTCCAACCTCAGCACAAGTATCATAAGATTGATCAACTTCTTCTTGACTAAAAGCTTTATTCTCATTGATTTTCTCATCTAAAGCAAGTGATTCAAGCCTTTTTTTGGCACAGAGTATATGTGTTTCTTCCTCATTCATAATGGGCACTTGAGGTATAAGTTGTTCAAAAATCTGCTCATGAACCCCTCCCCCTTCAAAACAGGAGGTATAAGATCGCCTTTGAGAAAAGGTATAAGTATCCTTTTTATCAAATAAGTCAAAGAATTCCTCAACAACGACTGCATCCAAGTGAAGTTTTTCTTCATCAGCTTTGCTTTCCTCACATTCTACCGCATCTGGACAATTGTCAAAAGATTCCCATATCTCTGAACAGAATTTAGCTTTATCATCACTGGATTTGTCCGGTGCTCCTTCTTCCACTAATGCTTCATAGGATTCAGCTGAATCAGTTAATAGGTCTGAATTTATACTGTCATTGATGCAAAATTCTAAATAACTTGATTCAATGGATGCGCACTCAGAGGACTTGTCTTCCTCAGAATATAATGCGTTGCTAGGCTCATAGTATTTGTTATTTATGCTTTGATGTTGACCGGGATAGCTCTCACAAGAATTACATTGCTCAGTCAGTTCACACTGTACACTTGTCTCATTTTGCTCATAGAGATTGTTTTGCAGTTCACAGTGCCCAGAGGGTATATCATATTCAGCAGATTGATGACTGCTTTGTTCAGCAAGCAAAGTTTGCTCAGTGGGTTCACAAACTTTAGAGACATGTCTACTTTCATTGGGATCAACTTGTTCAGCATAGCGTTGAGAAGGCATGTTCAAATCTGAAGAATGTATAGGTTCTAATGTTGTGCAAAACTCAGAGTCAAAAAGCCCACAGATTTCAATTTGTTGAACTGTAGGCTCAGCGGGCTTTAAATCATCATTATATGACATTGTAGTCTCATTATATTCTGTTGGATGTTCAATATGATTGTATTTTCCTGAATACTCACAAATACCAGTGCAGTGCTCAAATGATCTGATTGATTTAGTGGATTCAGAGATGTCAGGTATGAAGTCATATATCTTACTTTGCTCAAAAAACTCAGAGCTCTCAGCAGGTTCGCTTGGCTCAAAGGACATACAGTGTTGATCAGAAGGCTTGCATTGTTCAGATGACTGAAAGTGTCCTGTGCAATTTTCGCAGTGTTGCCTAAATACAGAAGCTAGACAGTCATTAGCACAGTGCTCAAAGGACTTGCTGAACTCAAAGCACTCACAATGTTGAGTACATTCTTCAAATGATTTACTTAACTCGGAAGACGTACACTGATTAGTGTGCTTGTGAAGAGCTGGATAGTCCTCATAGGGCTTGTTGATCCATTGTTCAAAGCCCACAGAATGCCTATTATAATGCACAGAAGGTTTACTCTCCTCTGCATGGTCTCCATTCATGTTGTAATGATCGACACTGTGCACAGAGGGATCCATTTGTCCATTGACCTTTTGGGATTCAGTATAGTCCAAAGAGTTTTTTCTTTCGTCCACAATGATGCAGGGTTCAGCAGATTGCTCAGAAGGCTCGCTTGAATCCATGACTTCAATTAGTTCTGACACCTCACAGTGTTCAGCAGGCATGCTTTTGGCAGATGTGTCAAAAGCTTTGCTTTGACCAGAGTGCTTCTTTAGGTACACAGGGAGCTGACCTTCTCCAATAGGTTTGTAGTGTTCAGAGGTTTTAAACTCTTCCAAGCATAGAGATAGAGAGTTGTTTTCTCAAGGGAGGTGACAGAGTCCAGAGGGCTGGCAGGTCACAGACAGCTCCTTTGGTACTAGTGGCTTGCACTGCTGGGGGTCTTCACTGAGTCCACAGCCCGCCTGAGACAGCAGCAACAGTGTTCATGTTGGCATGACAGGAGGTCACAACCACACTGAGCCTAGCACACAGGTCCCTCTCCAGGAGACCTAGCACTTTATTTTGGGGCTTCAAGAGACGTGACAAATAACTCCTGGAATATCAAATCACTATAAAAAGCTGAAGTAAGGCATAAATCTGAAACTGACACACGAGAAGCGTCTTGAACACCTGATCTGTCTATAGTGAGCTAACTGCCATGTTGTTTCCCAAGAATGTGTTCAATAGAGTCTTGAACACCTGATCTGTCTGTAGTGAGCTAACTGCCATGTTGTTTTCGAAGTTCAATAGAGTCTTGGGCGGCTTTGTCATCTGCCCAAAAATTGGAATAGCCTGATATCATCTCCTGTTTAGCAGGGAATGCTGTTAAGTGATTCACCTTAATACACTGACACAGAATGACTGTGGTCTGATAATACATTATAGTGTGTGCTGATTTTATTTGATATATTTTTTGACTCATGGTGTCATCTGGATTGATTTATTTGTAGTGAAATATTTACTTTTAAGGGGGAACTGCAATAGTTTATTGACCAGAGAGCTTGTAAACATGAAATGACAAAGTAAACATGTGTACCGGACATGTGGCTCTCAATCATGTTGAGATAGTCAACATCACAAGAAAGGGCAAGAGGGAGAGAGGGATGTAAGGACATAGACAGCTTACTTTTGAAATGGTCCTATTTTCTTCCACCAATAAGGGGGCATTGTTGTTCATGGGGATTTGCTTTGTTTCTTTGTGACATAGGTAGCAGAAGAGACTTTGGAAAAAGCCACAATTGCAGGGTTTCTTCAAAGAAACAGCATGGGCAGGGACTCCTAAAAGAGAAAGTATTCAGATAGTATTCTGTCGTCCTCCTGTTACCTCACTGTGGTTGTAGCCGGGGCTTATATAACAAAGTCAGGTGCCACCTCAGTCATGGAAATAGTGAAAAAAATATAAAGTGACAGGAACTAACAAAATAAATCTGTCAAATTAATCACACAAGTAGTATATAATAAATACATGTTTAATATTTTAAATAATAATTTAATTTAAAATAAAAAAGTCTCTAGTTGATAGTCATGACTAGACCTTAAAAACAGTATTTATTTGCACACCCTTATATTTTCATTGGTTTACATTTTCTATGCATAGTTTGGAATACAGCTGATTTTCTACGATTTTGAATCATCAGGTCAATATTTTTAAAAATCGTCTTAGAATAATCACAAATATTCAGTAAGTTAAGCCTGAAATGTGGCTCTAGTTCTTCTCTTTAAACGTATTACAAAGTCCATGTGACTGACTAGATAGAAGTGTTTTTCAAATTATTTAAACTAAAAACCAACCTCATCTATTAAATCACTATTGCACATTAAGACTCTTCTGGCTATAGCCACTGTGATGTAGTTATGAAAAGTCAGATAACATTACTTGTTCAGTAGTCGCAAAATGTATCTAAAAGTTATATTGCACTACAGACAACAATAGTTGTCTAAATCAACAGAATAATGTAAAGGGAAATACATTTTGTCTTGTTTTGTGACTGGTAAAACAGTGCTCAAGATTAAGAATCTATGTAGCTACAGTTCCTTGGCACAAACACATCTGAGAAACTAGCTTACTGACAGAGAGTGATAAAAGTTGATCTTTGGAGGACAAAATCTGTGACAAATTAGCCTATTTTAGATGGATGGAGAGCTGTCATCATGAGAGATTAGGGTGCCACGTGACACTGAAGCTGTTGCCCAAAGTGTCCATGGGTGATATTTTCTTTCTTTTAAACAACTCTGTCATAACATTTTGAATAGATGAGAGGGCACTTGAAGCCATTGTGTAAGAGTGGGCGACTGACAAGTCTCTCATGACAACTCAAACATCAATGGAGTAACACTGTAAAACATATTTTGCCAGCTCCTTTGGTACTAGTGGCTTGCACTATAATAATCCTCCATAAAAGATAAATAATTTTGTTTCCAAGGGACTCCCGAGACAACAATGTTCTGTAATTTGTTTAGAATTAGGTCATCTTCAATTTAAACTTACACCTGTTTCATAATATAATGGCAAAAATTTACAATGACAGATGGTTTACATTTCATCAGTGGTGAAATAAACTCGACCCACTTCACAAACCAATTAATGTTGAACTGAGAGGACAATTGAAGACGTCTTTCAATTGGAGCTGAAACTGGACTGAGACACATGGGATTATGCATAGTTGTTTGGGGCTTACAAGTCGCGAGGTTTGTGTGCAAACATTTGTGAAGGAACTGGGCAGGTGAACGGAGGGGTGTGAAGAAACATCACGCTGCCCTCCACGTTAGCTCTTCTGATATTACACATCAGAGCACTTTAAAATAGCACGCCACGAGCAGCTGCTGACAGTGGTTAATGATGGGATTCTTTGTATATATAGCCCAGCGTGCACTCACTCCAGGCCATAAACGGAGGCGCAAAACAAAACCTTTTTGTGTCGGTAACAGCCACAGGAGGAAATGGCTAAGCCTCATGTTTATTTGATGCAGCTGAAGTGCTAATGTAGTAAATGTACACATACAAATAAATGGAGCAATGGAAATTGAATTTCAATTGGTCAGTAGTCCAATAATCAACAAACATTAACCACCACATTAGTAGTTCAGTTCATTTGGTATTATGCGAACTTGACACATGCAGTGTGACACCTCTATTCCCCTGCTCACACCCCGTCTCCCAAGAGGCTACAGCACTGATAATGAGGTTACAGTTTTACAAGGGGAAAGCGTTACTGAGGCCAGGCCAGCATGTTTTAGCCCACTGTGTTAAAAGTGGATTATCTAGGGTCTCTTTCGGGCACACCTCTGCTTCTATTCCAATCCAGACAGAGATAGGCCCACTCTGTGTCTGACTTTAACGCCTTGACACAAGATACCCTGTTACAATCCGACTACTTGTTTCACGCCATCTGGAGCAAGCTGGACGGCAGCAACTGTGTCATTAGGCCTGAGTTGGGGTAGGATCTATATTTAGGTCAGTGTTAATTTTGGCACTCTTTTTTAGATTAAGTGTAGTCTTAATAATTTTGACTAAAATATAATTAAGTCTTAGTTAAAAAAAAATATAATATAATATGAGAGAGAGAGAGAGAGAGAGAGAGAGAGAGAGAGAGAGAGAGAGAGAGAGAGAGAGAGAGAGAGAGAGAGAGAGAGAGAGAGAGAGAGAGAGAGAGAGAGAGAGAGAGAGAGAGAGAGAGAGAGAGAGAGAGAGAGAGAGAGAGAGAGAGAGAGAGAGAGAGAGAGAGAGAGAGAGAGAGAATCACCAGTTGGTGCCGCAAAGTAGTATGGGTTGCACCTCCATCACTCGGTCGCTTCATTGTTCCCTGTTTCAGAAGAACTTTCATGCAATGCAGGAAATGTAAAACTTGTAGTGTATTTGAGGTTTAAAAATAATTCTGAAGACTTGACTTTCCCTTTATGAAAAATGTATCAACCCCTACAAAAATGTCCATTAATTATAATCCCATAATAATTCACATTTCCTGTTGCTGCAGGATCATTTTCCTGCTGTAGCAAACTGTCTCACACAATTATCCTGGACATCTTCACACTCGGTTAAAAGTTGTGTAAATTGACAGGGCCCAGCAAAAACACCCTTTCCTCTAGCTTGGCGCCCCTCTCCTGGAATGCAGTCACAGCCACATGACCTTTGACCAAGAGGAAGTAAACCAAGAGAAGATGAGAGAAGGCCCTCAGAGCCATCTTGGAGTGTTCTGCCACCTCTAGATCGTACATTCAGAGCTCAAATGATCCACAATGTACGAGAGAGTGAAGGAAAAGTCTCACCATAATATCTGCTAGCATATATATTTCAGAGGATTATCTTGATTGGACACACAACCCACTACGCATAAACTGGTTGAATCAACGTTGTTTCCACTTCATTTCAACCCAGTCTGATGACGTTGAATCAACGTGAAAAACTGATTGGATTTGAAAAAACTCATTCATGTAAGGGCATTTAGTCTTTTTTTCACCCGATTTAAAAACATATATTTTTCTTTGCTTTCACCTTGAATTGTTATCTTGTCAGTTGACAACTTAACCAAATGTAAATCAAAACTAGATGTTGAACTGACATTTGTGCCCAGTGGGAAGGATGGATGGTAAATGACTTCCCACTGGGCACACCTCATCATTTCAATGTGAAAATGTGGCTAATATTTGCTTGAGATGTTGATCAATGAGATTTCAATCTTTTTTCACCCACTCAAAAGACAGCCAGAAGTTTGTTAAATTCCTAAATGTGTAATCACTATGCTTTCAACAATATAAAAGCACATCCACATCCATAATTTTTGGTTTAGTTGTCATCTAAATGTGTTATTGCTGCACTTTCAAATGGGAATACAATGTCAGATATTTTTTATTTATACAACAACATTTGTGTTATCACTGTGCTTCATCTAATAGCACAACCAAATTACCTGGATTTCAGTTGAGATTACATTAAAACATAATGCAAGTGATCAATGCAGTTCGAGGTTCTGCACAGATTATTATTGCAATTGTGAAGATCTCAACAGACCTTTGACCTTTGCATGCTATTTTGAACATGCACGCTGGAGAGTTGATCTACAGTTGAAGTCGGATGTTTACATACACCTTAGCCAAATACATTTAAACTCAGTTTTTCATCATTTCTGACATTTAATCCTAATACAAATTCCCTGTTTTAGGTCAGTTAGGATCACCACTTTATTTTAAGAATGTGAAATGTCAGAATAATAGTAGAGAGAATAATTTATTTCAGCGTTTATTTCTTTCATTACAAACCCAGTGGGTCAGAAGTTTACATACACTCAATTATTATTTGTTAGCATTGCCTTTAACTTGTTTAACTTGGGTCAAACGTTTCGGGTAGCCTTCCACAAGCTTCCCACAATAAGTTGGGTGAATTTTGGCCCATTCCTCCTGACAGAGCTGGTGTAACTGAGTCAGGTTTGTAAGCCTCCTTGCTCACACATGCTTTTTCAGTTCTGCCCACACATTTTCTATGGGATTGAGGTCAGGGCTTTGTGATGGTCACTTCAATACCTTGACTTTGTTGTCCTTAAGCCAGTTTGCCACAACTTTGGAAGTATGCTTGGGGTCATTGTGCATTTGGAAGACCCATTTGTGACCAAGCTTTAACTTCCTGACTGATGTCTTGAGATGTTGCTCCAATATATCCACATCATTTTCCTTTCTCATGATGCCATCTATTTTGTGAAGTGCACCAGCCCCTCCTGCAGCAAAGCACCCCCACAACATGATGCTGCCACCCCCGTGCATCACGGTTGGGATGGTGTTTTTCGGCTTGCAAGCATCCCTCTTTTTCCTCCAAACATAACGATGGTCATTATGGCCAAACAGTTCTATTTTTGTTTCATCAGACCAGAGGACATTTCTCCAAAAAGTACGATCTTTGTCCCCATGTGCAGTTGCAAACCGTAGTCTGGCTTTTTGATGGTGAGTTTGGAGCAGTGGCTTCTTCCTTGCTGAGCGGCCTTTCAGGTTATGTTGATATAAATCTCATTTTACTGTGGATACAGATACTTTTGTACCTGTTTCCTCCAGAATTTTCACAAGGTCCTTTGCTGTTGTTCTGGGATTGATTTCCACTTTTCGCACCAAAGTACATTCATCTCTAGGAGACAGAATGTGTCTCCTTCCTGAGCAGTATGACGGCTGCATGGTCCCATGGTGTTTATACTTGCGTACTATTGTTTGTACAGATGAACGTGGTACTTTCAGGCATTTGGAAATTGATTCCAAGGATGAACCAGACGTGAAGGTCTACAACATTTTTTCTGAGGTTTTGGCTGATTTCTTTTGATTTTCCCATGATGTCAAGCAAAGAGGCACTGAGTTTGAAGGTAGGCCTTGAAATATATCCACAGGTACACCTCCAATTGCCTCAAATGATGTCAATTAGCCTATCAGAAGATTCTAAAGCTATCATTTTCTAGAATTTTCCAAGCTGTTTAAAGGCATAGTCAACTTAGTGTATGTAAACTTCTGACCCACTGGAATTGTGATACAGTGAATTATAATTGAAATAATCGGTCTGTAAACAATTGTTGGAAAAACTACTTGTGTCATGCACAAAGTAGATGTCCTAACCGACGTGCCAAAACTATAGATTGTTAACAAGACATTTGTGGAGTGGTTGAAAAACAAGTTTTAAATGACTCCAACCTAAGTGTATGTAAACTTCCGACTCCAACTGTAGATAAACTCTTATCAATGTGCATCTAACTCTGGCTTGTAAAATACTTAATCAATATAAAGCCAGCTGTCATTGTCATTTGTGGCAGAGAGACAAAATATGTAAATGTCATTAAGTCATGTGTTCAAATATCTGTTTTGTATCAATAATCTACAGTAAGCTTTCATTTGTTGATGATTGTCTGTTTGATGATACCATGAAATAAATATTCCCAACCATTAATGAATTTCTGACCCAACTATATATTGTTTTGTTGAATAAAACAGGCCTGTCTGGTCTGTACCGTTGCCTGTGTATTGAAATACACTTTGTCTGACCACAGACAATAAAAATGAAGTAAAAAAGACACAGGCCTGTCTGTCATCTTCAATGTCTTCACCTTCTTTTATCCAGCCAACATCTGGTGGAGGGTCACCCCTTACAGTGCATACGAAAAGTATTCAGACCCCTTCGCTGTTTCCACATTTTGTTACATTACAGACGTATTCTAAAATGGATTAAATATAAAAAGATCCTCATCAATCTACACACAATACCCCATAAAATAGGTTTTTAGAAATTTTTGCTAATTATTGCTTTGTTTTTTACTACAGAAATACCTTATTTACAGAAGTATTCAGACCCTTCGCTACAGTATGAGACTTGAAATTGAGCTCAGGTGCATCCTGTTTCCATAGATCATCCTTGAGATGTTTCTACAACTTGATTGGAGTCCAACTGTGGTAAATTAAATTGATTAGACATGATTTGGAAAGGCACACACCTGTCTATATAAAGTCCCACAGTTGACAGCGTATGTCTTAGCAAAACCCAAGCCATGAGGTCGAAAGATTTGTCCATAGAGCTCCGAGACAGAATTCTGTCGAGACACAGATCTGGGGAAGGGTACCAAAACATTTCTGCAGCATTGAAGGTCCCCAAGAACACAGGCTCCTCCAAAACTCTTAAATGGAAGAAGCTTGGAAACACCAAGAGCTGGCCACCCAGGAAAACTGAGCAATCGGACAGAGCTCCAGTGTTCCTCAATGAAGATGGAAGATCCTTCCAGAAGGACAACCATCTCTGCAGCACTCCACCAATCAGGCCTTTATGGTATAAACGTTCACAAAAAACATAACAATTCTTTTAAGAATTATAGATACAGAACTCCTTTATGCAATCGCGGTGTCCGATTTTAAAATAGCTTTTCGGCAAAAGCACATTTTGCAATATTCTGAGTAGATAGCTCGCCATCACGGGCTAGCTATTTTGACACCCACCAAGTTTGGCACTCACCAAACTCAGATTTACTATAAGAAAAATTGGATTACCTTTGCTGTTCTTCGTCAGAATACACTCCCAGGACTTCTACTTCATCCACAAATGTTGTTTTGGTTCAAAATAATCCATGGTTATGTTCAAATATCCTCTGTTTTGTTCTTGCGTTCAAGACACTATGCGGACGCGTATCGTGACAAAAAATGTCTAAATATTCCATTACCGTACTTCGAAGCATGTCAAACGCTGTTTAAAATAAATTTTTATGCGATTTTTCTCGCAAAAAAGCGATAATATTCCGACCAGGAAACCCTGTTTTCGTTCAAAGACTCAAAGTTGAAAATGGAGTCGTCTCGTGCACGCGCGCCCCCGTCTCATTCTTCTCAGATCGACCACTTACCAAATGCGCTACTGTTTTTCAGCCATGGGCTGCAAAGTCATCATTCAACGTTCTGGCGCCTTCTGAGAGCCTATGGGAGCCTTACAAAGTGTCACGTTACAGCAGAGATCCTCAGTTTTCAATAAAGAGAGTGTAGAAGGCCAAGATATGGTCAGAAAGGGAACTTCCTGTACAGAATCTTCTCAGGTTTTTGCCTGCCATATGAGTTCTGTTATACTCACAGACACCATTCAAACAGTTTTAGAAACTTTAGGGTGTTTTCTATCCAAATCAAACAATTATATGCATATTCTAGTTTCTGGGCAGTAGTAATAACCAGATTAAATCAGGTACGTTTTTTATCCGGATGTGAAAATACTGCCCCCTATCCTAGAGAGGTTAATCTAATTGCATTGTCCGATTTACAGTAGGCTTTACAGCGAAAGCATGCCATGTGACTGTTTGAGGATGGCGCCCCAGATCAAAATATTTTTCAACCAGCACAGGCTTCATAAAATCACAAATAGAGATTAAATATTCACTTACTTTTTGTAAATCTTCCTCTGATTTGTAATCCAAAGGGTTCCAGCTACAACATGCATGGTCATTTTGTTTTGATAAAATTCTTCTTTATGTCCCAAAACGTCAGTTTAGTTGGCTCCATCGATTTGACTAATCCACTCGTTCCAAAAAGCTACCCCTAAACTTTGTTTAAACAAGTCAAAATACGTTTCTATTTAATCCTCAGGTACCCTAAAATGTAATTAAACTATACTATTTCATACGGAAAGAAGTATGTTCAATAGGAATGTAAAATTAGCATGTGCGTGTCCTCTTCGTCATGTGCGCACAGACTGATTTCCAAATCTGACTCCCAGTACCAAAACTCAAAATTCTTCCTCGTTTGGGAGGAAACAAGCCTGAAACCTTGAACAAAGACTGTTGACATCTAGGGGAAGCCATAGGAATTGCATATTCCCCGTAGCTTTCCAATGTAAGATCATGGGCTCTCAAAAAAAAGAATTATTCCGATTGGTTTTTCTTTGGATTTTCTCCTACCATATCAATTGTGTTATAGTCTCAACTGAGCAAGAGGACAAGTACATTAGAGTGTCTAGTTTGAGAAACAGCGCCTCACAATTCCTCAACTGGCAGCTTCATTAAATAGTACCCACAAAATACTAGGCTCAACCTCAACAGTGAAGAGGTGACTCTGGGATGCTGGCCTTCTACAGTAGGCAGAGTTCCTCTGTCCAGTGTCTGTGTTATTTTGCCCAACTTTTCTTTTTATTGGCCAGTGTGATATATTGCTTTTTTTTGCAACTCTACCTAGAAGGCCAGAATCCCAGATCATTGCCTCTTCACTGTTGATGTGGAGACTGGTGTTTTGCGGGTACTATTTAGTGAAGCTGCCAGTTGAGGACTTGTGAGGCATCAAACTTTTGATTGGTAGTGTATGTATATACAGTACCAGTCAAAAGTTTGGTCACACCTACTCATTCAAGGGTTTTTATTTATTATTACTATTTTCTACATTGTAGAATAATAGTGAAGACATCAAAACTATGAAATGGCACATATGGAATCATGTAGTAACCAAAAAAGTGTTAAACATATCAAAATATACTTTATATTTGAGATTCTTCAAAGGAGACACCATTTGCCTTGATGACAGCTTTGCAAACTGTTGGCATTTTCTCAACCAGCTTCACCTGGAATGCTTTTCCAACATTCTTGAAGGAGTTCCCACATATGCTGAACACTTGTTGGCTGCTTTTCCTTCAATCTGTGGTCTAACTCATCCCAAACCATCTCAGTTGGGTTGAGGTTGGGTGATTGTGGAGGCCAGGTCATCTGATGCAGCACTCCATCACTCTCCTTCTTGGTCAAATAACCCTTACACAGCCTGGAGGTGTGTTGGTTCATTGTCCTGTTAATAAACAAATGATAGTCCCACTATGCGCAAACCAGATGGGATGACGTATCTCTGCAGAATGCTGTGGCAGCCATGCTGATTAAGTGTGCCTTGAATGCTAAATAAATCACAGACAGTTTCACCAGCAAAGAACCTCCATACCATCAAACCTCCTCCTCCATGCTTCACGGTGGGAACCACACATGCAGAGATAATCCGTTCACCTACTGTACTCTGTGTCTTACAAACACACATTGGTTTGAACCAAAAATCTCAAATTTGGACTAATCAGATCAAAGGACAGATTTCCACCGGTCTAATGTCCATTGCTTGTGTTTCTTGGCCCAAGCAAGTCTCTTCTTCTTATTGGTGTCCATTAGTAGTGGTTTCTTCACAGCAATTCAACCATGAAGGCCTGATTCACGCAGTCTTGAGATGTGTCTGTTACTTTAACTCTGTGAAGCATTTATCTGGGCTGCAATCTGAGGTGCAGTTAACTCTGATGAGCTTATCCTCTGCAGCAGAGGTAAGTCTGGGTCTTCCTTTCCTGTGGTGGTCCTCATGAGAGCCAGTTTCATCATTTCGCTTGATGGTTTTTCCAAATGCACTTGAAGAAACTTTCCAAGTTCTTGAAATTTTCCAGATCGACTGAACTTCATGTCTTAAAGTAATTATGGACGGACATTTGTCTTTGCTTATTTGAGCTGTTCTTGCCATAATATGGACTTGGTATTTTACCAAATAGGGCTATCTTCTATATACCAGCGCTACCTTGTCACAACACAACTGACTTGCTCAAACGCAATAAGAAGGAAATAAATTCCACAAATTAACTTTTAACAATGCACACTTGATAATTGAAATGCATTCCAGGTGACTACCTCATGAAGCTGATTGAGAGATTGCCAAGATTGTGCAACGCTGTCATTAAGGCAAAGGGTGGCTACTTCGAAGAATTTCAAATATAAAATATATTTTAACCTCTATGGGCTAGGCAGGACGAATTCGTCCCACCTACGTAACAGCCACTTGAAGCCTGTGGCGCGATTTTCAAAACCTTAAAATTTCAATTTCTCAAACATATGACTATTTTACAGCTATTTAAAGACAAGACTCTCGTTAATCTAACCACACTGTCCGATTTCAAAAAGGCTTTACAATGAAAGCAAAACATTAGATTATGTCAGCAGAGTACCAAGCCAGAAATAATCAGACACCCATTTTTCAAGCTAGCATATAATGTCACAAAAACCCAGAAGACAGCTAAATGCAACACTAACCTTTGATGATCTTCATCAGATGACAACCCTAGGACATTATGTTATACAATACATGCATGTTTTGTTCAATCAAGTTCATATTTATATCAAAAAACAGCTTTTTACATTAGCATGTGACGTTCAGAACTAGCAAACTTCCGGGGAATTCGCTAACATTTTACTAAATTACTCACGATAAACGTTCACAAAAAGCATAACAATTATTTTAAGAATTATAGATACAGACCTCCTCTATGCACTCGATATGTCCGATTTTAAAATAGCTTTTTGGTGAAAGCACATTTTGCAATATTCTAAGTACATAGCCCAGGCATCACGGGCTAGCTATTTAGACACCCGGCAAGTTTAGCACTCACCATAATCATATTTACTATTATAAAAGTTTGATTACCTTTTGTTGTCTTCGTCAGAATGCACTCCCAGGACTGCTACTTCAATAACAAATGTTGGTTTGGTCCAAAATAATCCATCGTTATATCCGAATAGCGGCGTTTTGTTCGTGCGTTCCAGAGACTATCCGAAATGGTAAAGAAGGGTCTTGCGCATGGCGCAATTCGTGACAAAATAATTCTAAATATTCCATTACCGTACTTCGAAGCATGTCAACCGCTGTTTAAAATCAATTTTTATGCCATTTTTCTCGTAGAAAAGCGATAATATTCCGACCGGGAATCTCCTTTTCGGCAAACAGAGGAAAAAATCACAAAGACGGGGGCGGTCAGGTCACGCGCCTAAGCCCAGAGTCCCTTGATCGGCCACTTGAGAAAGGCGATAATGTGTTTCAGCCTGGGGCTGGGATGACGACATTCAGGTTTTTCCCGGGCTCTGAGCGCCTATGGACGACGTAGGAAGTGTCACGTTAGAGCAGAGATCCTTAGTAAAAGATAGAGATGGAAAAGAAGTTCCAGAAATGGTCAGACAGGCCACTTCCTGTAAAGGAATCTCTCAGGTTTTGACCTGCCATTTGAGTTATGTTATACTCACAGACACCATTCAAACAGTTTTAGAAACTTTAGGGTGTTTTCTATCCATATGTAATACGTATATGCATATTGTAGTTACTGGATAGGAGCGGTAACCAGATTAAATCGGGTACGTTTTTTATCCAGCCGTGTCAATACTGCCCCCTAGCCCTAACAGGTTAATTAACACTTTTTTGGTTACCCAAGTTTTCCATATGTGTTATTTCATAGTTGATGTCTTCACTATTATTCTACAATGTAGAAAATATACAAATAAAGAAAAACCCTTGAATGAGTACTGTAGGTGTGTCCAAACTTTTGACGGGTACTGTATATATTGATTCTTGAAGAATATAATTTAGAAATGCCTCATGAGCTCAGTTCAACTGAAAATGCCCATCAGAACCCAAAATACAAGCTTGTTTTACTCCAAATGTTTGTATACAATGTAAATGTAAACAAACACTGTATAGCCTCAAAACATTGTTAAAACTATACTTTTGATATCGTGCATGGCCAGTCATTGCATCCATAGCTCTGTCTATCAATGTGAGAGTAATTACATTTCTACAGGCTCATCCCTTTTTACCGAAACACAGGCGGGGTGGCTACTTTGTTCTAATTTTAATTAAGGATTCTATCTTTTAATTATGTACTGTATGCCATATCTTTCAATGCAGCAATATTCTATTACAGAATGGATTTAATCAGTTCTATTTAGGCGCTTGTTAAATGTAATCAAGTAAGATAAAACACAAAGTTCAATTGAAATAACACAAACTGCTGCTTTTGCGTTTAAGTTGTATGTTCTTTATTATTATTTATAACTGTCATGCCTATCCCATGCCATATTCAGAGGTTCCACAGAGCAAAGAAGTTTAAGAGCTGCACCAATTGTGATTACTCAAGCAATCAAATGAACAAACAACCAAACAATCACACAAAAAACAATCGAGTAACATAATGTCGTTGTCCCCCCCTGAAAAAAAATATAAAAAAATCGCACAACAAAGCTGATATTGATTGTCAACTTACAAAGCAAACACTTCTGTTTCACTGCAACACATCAAGGTATATATATGCCTTAGGTACAAAACTCTGAACTTAATCATTATCAACCTTGCAAGCTGTTCCGTTCCATAAATAATTTGCAACTAGTTTACTTCTCAACGTACTGGAGGTGTCTTGCTCAGTACATCATAGTCTTCATACATCAATATCTACCTTCTCCATTTAAATGGTATTACTTCTTCACAATATATTGAAATACATTCATCCAATAAATCAAGCATATCATAATTTTAAACAAAACTCTATGACATAACACACAAGCAGCCATCAAATCAATCTCATACCTGACCATGGAATTCAACTAGAAGAATCCTGCTTAAATACTTAATTCTAAACAAACCCACTGATGCTGTTGATTAAAACTGAAATACAATGTAATGTAAAATCAACTTCATGACACACATCTGCCAGATCACTTCATGATTATACCACAATAAATATATAACATACATTACCAATCAAAACTTTGGACACACCTACTCCTTCAAGGGTTTTTCTTTATTTTTTACATTGTAGAATAATAGTGAAGACTTCAAAACTATGAAATAACACATACAGTGGCTTGCGAAAGTATTCCCCCCCATTGGAAATTTTACTATTTTGGGATTTTTGTGGCGTTTGTATCATTTGATTTACACAACATGCCTACCACTTTGAAGATGCGAAATATTTTTTATTGTGAAACAAACAAGAAATACGACAAAAAAACGGAAAACTTGATCGTGCCTAAATATTCACCCCCCAAAGTTAATACTTTGTAGAGCCAACTTTTGCAGCAATTACAGCTGCAAGTCTCTTGGGGTATGTCTCTATAAGCTTGGCACATCTAGGCACTGGGATTCTTGCCCATTCTTCAAGACAAAACTGCTCCAGCTCCTTCAAGTTGGATGGGTTCCACTGGTGTACAGCAATCTTTAAGTCATACAACAGATTCTCAATTGGATTGAGGTCTGGGCTTTGACTAGGCCATTCCAAGACATTTAAATGTTTCCCCTTAAACCACTCAAGCGTTGCTTTAGCAGTATGCTTAGGGTCATTGTCCTGCTGGAAGGTGAATATCTGTCCCGTTCTCAAATCTCTGGAAGACTGAAGCAGGATTCCCTCAAGAATTTCCCTGCATTTAGCGCCATCCATCATTCCTTCAATTCTGACCAGTTTCCCAGTCCCTGCCGATGAAAAACATCCCCACATGATGCTGCCACCACTATGCTTCACTGTGGGGATGGTGTTCTCGGGGTGATGAGAGGTGTTGGGTTTGCGCCAGACATAGCATTTACCTTGATGGCCAAAAAGCTCAATTTTAGTCTCATCTGACCAGTATCTTCCTCCATATGTTTGGGGAGTCTCCCACATGCCTTTTGGCAAACACCAAACATGTTTGATTATTTTTTTCTGGCCACTCTTCCGTAAAGCCCAGCTCTGTGGAGTGTACGGCTTAAAGAGGAGCTTTGCAGCTCCTTCAGGGTTATCTTTGGTCTCTTTGTTGGCTCTCTGAATAATGCCCTCCTTGCCTGGTCCGTGAGTTTTGGTGGGCGGCCCTCTCTTGGCAGGTTTGTTGTTGTGCCATATTCTTTCCATTCCTTAATAATAGATTTAATGGTGCTCCGTGGGATGTTCAAAGTTTCTCATGTTTTTTATAACCCAACCCTGATCTGTACTTCTCCACAACTTTGTACCTGACCTGTTTGGAGAGCTCCTTGGTCTTCATAGTGCTGCTTGCTTGGTGGTGCCCCTTGCTTAGTGGTGTTGCAGACTCTGAGGCCTTTCAGAACAGGTGTATATATACTGAGATCATGTGACACTTAGATTGCACACAGGTGGACTTTATTTAACTCATAATGTGACTTCTGAAGGTAATTGGTTGCACCAGGTCTTATTTAGGGGATTGATAGCACGCAGCACTTTTCAATTTTTTTTTAAAATAATTGTTTTAAACAATGTATTTTTTTTATGTATGTATGCTATTTTGTGTATGTCCATTACATGAAATCCAAATAAAAATAAATTTAAATGCCAATTGGGGTGAATACTTTTGCAAGGCATTGTATGGAATCATGTAGTAACCAAAAAAGTAACTTCTGACTGGTACTGTATCTACACAATAAATATATTTTGTTATATATACTGTTTCAATGTTGGATAATGAAGATAGCAAAACTTATAATCGATTAACAAAATGTAAAAAAAAAAGTGAAACCTAACAGTTTCATAAATTAAAATGTTCTTCATCTGCGTGAATGTGACATACACCTACACACATTTATTTTCTGAGTAAGTAACCATTTGGCAATATACCCAAAACAAAAATACAGTCTTTCTCCAAGCATCATCCTAATTTAAAAGTGAGGACCTGCATTATGAGTAACTGATGAGTAGTCTGCAATCATATGCATTCTTACAGTCAAAAGCTGTGGTTACACATTACATTAACATATGGTTGTCATCATCCAATCAAGATGATCCAATCAATATCTGATCGAGATTTGTTACGCCTATACATAGGAATAAAATGTGTCTCATCTGCCCACAACGTTAATATTGTGACCAGATTCCCTGGTCTCGCCCTGTATGCAAATTAATCCAACCTGCCTTGGACTTCCCCTTATGACACAAGCTGTTTAAATCAACAGAAAACAGCACAAGTTTGTAGTCCTTAGTTTTATACTCTCATCATTACAACCTATGTTTGTTACCCAGCGATATAAGACATAATAGGCTACTGTCCCCATAACCTCGATCTGTCCACAGCCGTAGTAATAAATATTCGGAGAATCTCCCATCCCTGACAGTCACCACACAAACGAGCTAAGTATCTGGATGTATGTACAAAATACAATTAATGCACAGTATAAATACAAATGACAGGCCCTAATGCACAGAGTAGAAACAGAAACATGTTAAGTTACAGAATAACTACAAATTGCATCTCCGAATGGTGCATCGCATTTAACCAAACAGGTCTGGATATTTACGCATGGATGTTTACATGCGTTGTCTTTATATTAGTTGTAATCTTGTATTGTAAATAACCTTTAGTATAGGCCTAAACATTACCAAAGGAAAGAATGTGACATGCTGGGAGAACGATCGTGGTTTAGTTTTCTCCAAATCATTGATCAGTGTTAATTCACTAATGAAACCTCTAATATGATAAGCTATAGCAAAACAAATGGTGAAATTATGAAAATGCATGGATAAAAGTGGCAATCGATAAAAAGTGCAAAGGAGCACACATGTAAAGCAAATACTATGGCTTTATAAAGGGAATAAAGCGTAAATCTGAAAGTAGCCTTAAGAGTCCTTTGTGTTTGTAGCCTACAGTATATTGTACAGTGGCCTCATTCATGCTTACAGAAAGCTATGCACCTTTACGCATCAGTTTGGACATCTTCTGCACTGTATTCATAGATGGAAAATGCTCAAAGATTCATAGAATAAAATCGAAAAGCATTTCATTATACCACTGTATTATTTTCATATCTGACATAGAAACTGAATTAGACTGTTCACCACCGACCCACCATTTATTTTGGCTAAATCTACAGGTGGAAAATTAGGTCTACACATTATACCTTGCCATACTCTTGTCATGCACTGTGCTCTTCTGCAGCGACTCCATCATCCCTAACATCCCCAATACAGATGTAGTTCAATTTAATTTATTCTATTACAGTCCTTGGAATTTCGGTAGTTTTCAAATATAACATTTTGCACTGGCATTGGATGTGGGATTGGGATAACCCTTTTTCTCTCATTCGTGATGATATGTCTTCATAAATATCTTTATTTCTATATGCCCGTTTTTGCTGGGAATGTGGCATCTGACCACAGTGCCAGTATTGGAACTTGGTTTCTAATGAAGACACGATCTTAATTCAGCTGGCCAGTGTTATTTTTTGAGAGGGCAGGACAACCGTGACGTTGCCCAAATGTATACACTTTTGTTGTCAGGATTCGTTTACACTTCAAGGATATCCATACAAGATGCATCTTCGACTACCTCCAGAGGTAGTAAGGAAGACCTAATCACAATCAGATCACAATGTGTCTTTTGTTGGTCTACAGGTGTTGATAAATGTGGGCACAGTCAGAATGTGGACAAGATCAGGACAACAGATGCATGTTAGAACCAGGTATAAACGGGGCTAATGACATCCTGTTTAACTGTAGATTAAGCCACTCATCACCTCATCTGTTCAAATCACATGTTACAATCTCATTTGTCAAAATGTTCAATCTGAACTCAAGTATGGGCACAGCATGACCCTTCCACATTCTACCCTGTGACTCAAGACACCCTCAGTTACTGTGAATGTAAGGTACTGGAGATCTTGGCATCCTTTGTATACATATACTTGGTTTACACAAATCGGCTGCAATGTCCATTAATTTTGAGAACTATAGGAAAATTGACATTGTAATATATAATGACAAAGACTTGGTTAGCCAAATCAGAATGTCTTTAAGAATATTTTCAGGTCCTACTCCTTGATTTGGGTTGTGTTGATTAGTTGTTCACTGTTCTGGTAGATATTGCTAATCTTGTCTGAACCATTTTGCCTAATGTCATAAATAACCCAATGCTTTCTCAATGCATTTAAACCGACTCATGTTGTCAAGAACATTCTGATTATCAAAGATAGAACATGTCAACTGAGCATAATGGCGTACATACTGTAGTGCCCATAATCACGGGCCCAAGATGTTATCAGTAGTGTCGCTTTGTTCATAAAAACTAGCTGAGAAGAGACATCATCTCCACAAATGTCATCATCCTAGGGAAAGATAAAATTACACATGTACTAGATGTTAAGAGAAGATATCTGGTTGATATACTTGGATACAAGAGGTTTAGATAAAACAATTATGAGCTTGTGAGTATTAAAAAGAGAGAGCAGAGGTTTGGAACTTTGAGCTGGCATCCAGCCCTTGAGAAACGTGTATCACACCATGAAATACATAGAACTATTCTGTTATTTTCTCATTACAAGAACATTCTCTGTAGGGACTCTATGGTGGAGGAAGAGAGGTTAATATCTCGAACCAGTGCTGGATTTTGTGATTTTATGTCCATTTGTCTGAAAAGCTAAACTCACAATTCATCTCACCAGGTTAGGGGGCCAAGGTGGTTGTTCAGGGCTCGATCCAAGGACCTGCCTCATATAGATTATGCACCTCCTTTCATGCAACAGCTCCTGCCTTCATGCATTTGACATATGAAGCCGTGCTCACTGTGTGACCGGTGTCATGGGAGATGGGGGTATAGGGCTGGTGAGGGACTGGGGTGAGCTTTGGTTTGACCGAAGGAGGACCTTGTGCTTGGTGGCCACACCCGCCCGCAGCTTCTGCTGCTTGTCCAGGTAGTCCTTGAGGCGTGTGGTGGTAAAGGTGAGGGTTTGCCGCCGCAGCCGCATCAGGTAGGCGTCCTGGAGCCATGAGTTGTTGTAGCAGTCCTTGATGGAAGGACGGGCCCTGAAACAGAGGTCACTCCCAGGGTCAAGCAGTGCTAACTCAAAATCACAAACTATCCCACAAGGGATTGATAATAAATGCGATACGACAGAAAAATACTAATTCTATCATTCATTCATTACGGGCTATGGCAGCCATTGGCAGCAATGTTGAACGGGGGTAGGTGTGAGGACTTAAAGTCCTCAATCCTGCACTATCTATCAATGGCAGCAAAATATGTGTATAGATCAAGTTTGTAATTTTTTGGAGTGAGTAACATACCATTGTGTTGAGAATGTAGTTGTTCCCCTACTTTATTGATATGTCAAAGAAAAATAAGAACTTGTCAATGTGGACAGTACATAATATACTGCTCAAAAAAATAAAGGGAACACTTAAACAACACATCATAGATCTGAATGAAAGAAATAATCTTATTAAATGCTTTTTTCTTTACATAGTTGAATGTGCTGCCAACAAAATCACACAAAAATAAGCAATGAAAATCCAATTTATCAACGCATGAGGTCTGGATTTGGAGTCACACTCAAAATTAAAGTGAAAAACCACACTACAGGCTGATCCAACTTTGATGTAATGTCCTTAAAACAAGTCAAAATGAGGCTCAGTAGTGTGTGTGGCCTCCACGTGCCTGTATGACCTCCCTACAATGCCTGGGCATGCTCCTGATGAGGTGACGGATAGTCTCCTGAGGGATCTCCTTCCAGACCTGGACTAAAGCATCCACCAACTCCTGGACAGTCTGTGGTGCAACGTGGTGTTGGTGGATGGAGCGAGACATGATGTCCCAGATGTGCTCAATTGGATTCAGGTCTGGGGAACGGGCGGGCCAGTCCATAGCATCAA
Source organism: Salmo salar (assembly GCF_965601325.2). Lineage (NCBI taxonomy): Eukaryota > Metazoa > Chordata > Actinopteri > Salmoniformes > Salmonidae > Salmo > Salmo salar. Next base: position 8,285,986 of record NC_138311.1, read on the forward strand.
TGCCTTCCTCTTGCAGGAACTGCTGACACACTCCAGCCACATGAGGTCTAGCATTGTCTTGCATTAGGAGGAACCCAGGGCCAACCGCACCAGCATATGGTCTCACAAGGGGTCTGAGGATCTCATCTCGGTACCTAATGGCAGTCAGGCTACCTCTGGCGAGCACATGGAGGGCTGTGCGGCCCCCCAAAGAAATGCCACCCCACACCATGACTGACCCACCGCCAAACCGATCATGCTGGAGGATGTTGCAGGCAGCAGAACGTTCTCCACGGCGTCTCCAGACTCTGTCACGTCTGTCACGTGCTCAGTGTGAACCTGCTTTCATCTGTGAAGAGCAAAGGGCGCCAGTGGCGAATTTGCCAATCTTGGTGTTCTCTCGCAAATGCCAAACGTCCTGCACGGTGTTGGGCTGTAAGCACCCCCCACCTGTGGACGTCGGGCCCTCATACCACCCTCATGGAGTCTGTTTCTGACCGTTTGAGCAGACACATGCACATTTGTGGCCTGCTGGAGGTCATTTTGCAGGGCTCTGGCAGTGCTTCTCCTGCTCCTCCTTGCACAAAGGCGGAGGTAGCGGTCCTGCTGCTGGGTTGTTGCCCTCCTACGGCTTCCTCCACGTCTCCTGATGAACTGGCCTGTCTCCTGGTAGCGCCTCCATGCTCTGGACACTACGCTGACAGACACAGCAAATCTTCTTGCCACAGCTCGCATTGATGTGCCATCCTGGATGAGCTGCACTACCTGAGCCACTTGTGTGGGTTGTAGACTCCGTCTCATTCTACCACTAGAGTGAAAGCACCGCCAGCATTCAAAAGTGACCAAAACATCAGCCAGGAAGCATAGGAACTGAGAAGTGGTCTGTGGTCTCCACCTGTAGAACCACTCCTTTATTGGGGGTGTCTTGCTAATTGCCTATAATTTCCATCTGTTGTCTATTCCATTTGCACAACAGCATGTGAAATGTATTGTCAATCAGTGTTGCTTCCTAAGTGGACAGTTTGATTTCACAGAAGTGTGATTGACTTGGAGTTACATTGTGTTGTTTAAGTGTTCCCTTTATTTTTTTGAGCAGTGTATAATTAATTGACCAATTCATCAAAAGAAAACAGCACTTAATTGGTATCAATTATCAATTATCGCTTACCAAGGGTAACTACAGAAGACCTTTTTAAAAAACAGAGAGGCACTTTGAGACACGTTCTGGTAGAGTTTTCCCACATCAAACTTGGCTGCCAAGATTCTGGCTTCAGTCTCCTGTGGATCATTCTCCATGAAAGGCAACCTGCCGCTCAGCCTGAAAACATTTGAAATGGGTTTGAAATAGGTTTGACAGAGCACTTAAAATAAACAAATTAACACAGTCAATGATTGTGCAACTTGAAAACGATTGAAATGGGTTTAAATTGGTTTGACAGAGCACTTGCAATACACAAATTAACACAGTCAAAGATTAATGTGTAAGAATTTGTGTTTTTAGACATTTAAATGCACTTTAAATAAAGTTCGATTTTATTCATGTAAAGCAGATGTCCAGCTGTAACACTGTGTAGATGGCCGCACTTTATTGTCAATTCCGTTTCAGCTCAGTCAACTCAGGAAATTAAGTGAAAATGAATTAATTAATTAAATTACACCCTTACAGAACTGTAAAAAGACAATTGACAGTCATGAATGGTATTTGAATGAACTGGGAATTGGCTTGAGTTCAAATGTGTTCAAATTGCATTGGCCCAAAACCTTGCTCATACTCACATGATGAAGGTCAACACGCCCACACTCCAAATGTCAGCCGGAGGGCCCACCACATCCCCCTTCAACATCTCGGGAGCTTTAGGGAAAGGTTAGGAAAAAGAAAAAGGTTAGGGAAAGGTTAGGGAGATAACATCTGGGAATTCAGCTATAGGAGGACACATAAAGGGACACAATTAAGGTGTGTTTATATACCTGGTATTAACATATGATTAATTGATCAAGTATGATTAGATCATTATCTATTTATCGCTCTGTGCATCTATACATGGTATTATAGGCTGTCTCTTACTGTCTGTGTCGGCATTGTGCCACAGAGACAGAACGGTTCACATTTTGATATGTTTGAAAATGTTCATATTGCCCAAGTTTACAAGTTTTCACCTTCAATAAATATTCTTATACATAAGGATTCCCTATTATAAATGTTTTATTGATAAGTTGAATCAGGTACAGTATGTTAGTTATATGCTAAAATAAAATGTTCAGCCCTTGTGTTTCAACCCTCAGGAATGGGTTGAGACACCGCGATTTAGATAATCCTCACGACTTACACATATACTCCAGAGTTCCAACAGGAGGGCTGAACTGCTTGAGGAAGAGTGGATTAAAGGTCTGGGCGCTTCCAAAGTCTATGATCTTCACCATGTTCATGTATGTGATGATGATGTTCTCCGGCTTGATGTCTAAGTGCAGGATGCGGCGGTTGTGCAGGTAGTCCAAACCTTGCAGAACCTGAACGATGTAGCCCACCACGTCATCCTCTGAGTAGCGGAATCTGGGGGGGACAACAAAGGATGAAAGGGTCAATTTAATTTCAATTCTGTCAATTGAGGAAGTTAACTGAAATTCCAAATTCCTGTAATTTGATTTGAAATGAATTTATTTGGGTAAAAAATAATTCCACAAGATGTGCATTGCATTCTCAGAGGATAGCACTTCATTGAAACACTAATTTCCGAAGTGGTCCTCGATGGTAAATTGCTTTTCAATTGGAAAATTTGATGGAATTGACCCCAACCTTGACCCAGGAACACTATACAGAGCAAAAGCAATCATCACGTACAAAAATATATAACAGAAATATTCAATTTATTTCCATAAGTTGGTACACCTAAGGATTTGTGCTGTCTGACCTGTCGATAAGGCTGTAGATGAGCTCTTTCCCACTGCAGCACTCTGAGATGAGCACCAGATACCGGGGCGTGACATAGGCCTCGTGCAGAGCCATGATCTTATCGTGGTGGAGGGACTTGAGGATGTTGTACTCCTGCAGCACCGTTTGTTTGTTGCCTGCCTCGTAGGGCACGATCTTAGCCATGAACAGGTTGCCTGTGGCGTTCTCTCTACATTCTCGGATCACGCCAAAGCGGCCCCTTTAAGACAAACAAAGAGAAAATAATCTTGAGTTGACACTTTTATTAAAGCCTTCAGGTATTATGTTTAATAAGCTGTTATGAGTGTACAAACCTTTAAAATGTATTTTTAATAAGGCTTATAATATATGATGTCTCTCTAAATGTATCAACATTACAACTGACTCAATAGTCATTCTAACTGAATTATAGAAAGGTCAATTTTCAGGGTGATGCATAAAAAAATCCTATAATTATAATAACAATAATATTATGGTAAGACAGTCTTGAGGGAAATGCTGTCTCTAAAATATGAAAGAAGTTGATGTCTTCACTGTTTCCTTCACAGTCATAACCCCATTCAATATTATAACCCTGAAATTGCACAATATTGAATAGAAAACTAAAATCTATGCAGCTGTTTGCATGGGTTACTTTCTTGCATAGGTTAAACAGTTCAATAAACCACTGTGGGAGCCTAATCCCTGAGCACATCACAGTGGGAGCATTGTGGACATTTCATTTTCTATGCTTCCTTTACCTGGCCTTCTCATCCATGAAGGTGTATGGTTTCTGGGGCACTCCCTGGCGCAGGGTGCTCTCACCAGGTCGTCCCCCCAAGGGCGTCCTGCATCCTGATGGCGTCATACGTGTGGGTGTAACCCCACCCTCCCCTACTGGATTCATGCTGGAAATTAGCATGACTGGGGATGAGATGGCGGGGATGGAGAGGAAGGGTGGGGTGACGCGTGGTGTGGCAGCCGGTATTGGTGCATACATGGGTACAGACAAAACGGGTTTACAGATGGCGGGTGGAGGGGCCACGAGTGGGGGCGGGGTCTTAATCATGGGCGAGACGATATTGACGGGACTCTGGGGTTTGGGGAGAACGATAGGGGGAGCGAGCTTGGTTATGATTGCTGGTTGAGATGGTGTAGGTTTCATGATGTTGATGTTGAGTGTCTTGGCTTTAGCCGGGGCTGGGGCGGGCTGAGCCGGAGGCGGGCTTTGGATCTCAGGGATGGCCAGGTGGGACGGGACCTCACTAATAATCATGGGGGCGGAAGCAGCGCTGGTTGGGGTCTGAGGGACTATGGGTTTGGAATCAATAGGTTTAGAGGCGGGGATAGAAGCGATAGGCTTGGCCGGTGGTACAGCAGAAGAGGAAGCGGAGGCAGACGGGGTCTGTCTGGATGGGGCAGAAGATGGGGCAGGGTGCACCCCTTTACTAGGCGCAGGCTTCAAGGAGGGGACCGTCATTGTTGACGTTTTGACCACTGGTGCTGCAGGGACTGTCTTCACAACAACTGATCCACTGCATTTTGTTGGCACTGTTGATTCAGAAAAACACAGTTTTTAGTGTCACTTTTTTCCCTCTTGTACAATGCTATAAAAAATACTTTGCTATGACACCTTCATATTTGATGGAGAGAATAAGAGTTTACAGGAGTTTGTCAATCTCCAGGTTTCTCAAGCACATCAAAGTGTACATGTGTGCAAACATTTAAACCCCAGGGAATGTATGACGGTAAACACTCAATGAACTTGAAGTGATATATTACTATTCATATTACTATTAGTTATTCATACTAGAAAGTAGTACATACCTGAAGCGTCCAGGCACTCTACCTCTGAGAGGTTACTGTAGGGTCCTTGGCCTGCCTTGTTCACACACGCCACTCTAAACCTGAAGACGCCCCCTCCTGGCAAGTCAATCACATTGTAGTAACAGTCAGCCACTCCTGTGGCCACGATGAGCCAGTTACTCTCAGCTGGGGGAGAAAGACCATAGACATATTTTTATGTGTTCATGTTAATATATAATTAAGAAAGACACATTTCAATCATTGTCAGAGAACAAGGCCATGGAAAGAAATTAAATGAATCATTGGGGTAATACAACTGTGATGTCTGTCAGTGATTGAACAGAACAGCACTGCAATATTGCTAACGACCACAAGAGGGAAGTAGTGTGTTGGACTGTAGATATTTGGCGTATGTTTCTACTGCATTTGGACAGTATGGCTTTGAAATTATACTAACAAAGTAGTGTGTGTGTGTGTGGCTGATTCCCAAATCACCCCCTTCCCCCACCCCTCGGCTCTACATTTGCGAGTCCACGCTTACCTTACCTCTGCCATATGAAGAAGTGTCCCAAAGCTGAGACAGTGAAAATGATTGAGGGTGTAGGGGCTAATTAGACCGATAGCTACTTTAACCAAGCGAGCAAGGCTGCGGGCTCCAGAGGGAAGTGGTATCCAACACGCTCCGCAATAGAGTGGAGTTGGAGTTTCATACAATTTCATACAAAATAATCGAGAGGCGTGCCTAATTACATGCCATGTGCATTGGTTTTTATCGGATTTCAAAGCTTGACACAACACCTCCCAAATTAAATGTTTAACTGTTTCAGAGGTTTATATATTGTACATTTATATATTGTATATTGGAATGTGTTCTTTTGAATTTCATGTTTGTTTTATTATTTGAATCTGGAACATAAATTGCATCACAAGTGTGTCCTGAAGTTGATGGGTCATTTATTGATCTCCTCGCCACTCTCTGAAAGTCTCCCTCTGAGTTTTTTCAGCAACACGTGACAACGGAGGGCCCACTGAGAGAGTTGGTAGGGGCGAGGGGGTGGTTTGGGACACCATGACTCACCCTCTGCTTTTCTCTCCAGAGAGTAGGTGCAGGGGGCCATACTGTCTGAGGGCTTCCAGAGGACCAGGGCAGTGTTCTCATAGCACTGGGGAACCTCAGGAGTCCCAGGACGATTGGGTAAACCTATGAGGGCAGAAAGGTATTATCATCATTGCAACTCAGTCCTATTCAATCCAAATCATTAAATGCGTTATACCTAATATAATGCCTTAGGTAAAGAAGATTTCCAGTTGCGAGAGAGTTTGTGTAAAGATAGATTCATATCAAGTTGATGGTAATTCATTTGGTATCATTTTGTGAAGTAACAGAATTCTAAAGTAATTTTCACTAATCTAGAGTAGGTTAGTTGCTGTGCTGGTCAAGGGGTCTATCCACACCTAAATAATAGAAAGGGAAACATTGTCATATAGAAAACCAACAAATAACCCTGAAATTATTTTTCTCTGTCTTTTTGTCTTTCTCTATCCCCCTCGCTCTCTCTCTCTCTATCTCTCTCACAAACACAAACCCGATTCTCTCTGTCTTGCCCTCTCTGATGCGTGAGACTCTAACTCACGAGCGAGGGAGAGGATACAGGAGCTGGATACCGAAGCTAGAGGGTTGGTGGCCACACACTCATACAGCCCTGCATCCTTCTTGGTGGTTGTCATGATCATCAGCAGCTGTCTGCCATCAGGACAGGAGATAATGTTCATTCTGGCATCAATCTGCAGAGGCTTCTTATCTGAGGAGGAAGAAAAAGGAACACTTTACTTAATTAAAGCCAACAGGTATTATGCATTATGATGCAGTTATAATATATTGTAAGATGTGTTACACAAAGAGTGGAGGCTAGGGATGGATTTTACATTTAGCTCTTATAATAAGCTTTCACCTTTCATCCAGGAGATGTGTGGATGGGGGCTGCCAGCTGGGAGGCAGCTAAGGGTGATGGTATCTCCCTCCAGCAGGGCGTAGTCCCTCAACTTGATGTGGAACATGGGAGGGAAGTCTGGAGGAGAGACAAGTTGGGAACGTGATTAAGAATTAAGAAAAATGGGCATCATTTTAATCCATTTTAAGCAGTCTTTTTTAAGCAGGGCTTGTAAAAACAGTCCCATAACTAGCTATGACCTACAAAAAAAATATTTTGCTTGATATGTATTTCAGAGATTGCTAGCTAGTCTCTTTCAACAGCTGTGTGTATCAACATGCTGTTGAGATTGATAAGCAAATTTACATTAACAAGCTACTGTGCAGCATTCAGACCCCTTGAATTTTTCCACATCATTTTCCTCCCATCAGTCTACACACAATACCCCATAATGACAAAGCTAAAGCTTTTTAAATTTCACCGGATGTTGTCGACTAGTGTCCCGCTAGCTGGACGCCTATCCCTAATTTTAAAGTCCCTTTGACAGTGATTACAGCCTTGAGACTTCTTGGGTATGACACTACAAGCTTGGCACACCTGTATTTGGGGAGTTTCTCCGATTCTTCACTGCAGATCCTCTCAAGCTCTGTCTGGTTGGATGGGGAGCATCGCTGCACAGCTATTTTCAGGTCTCTCCAGAGATGTTCGATCGGGTTCAAGTCCTGGGCTCTGGCTGGGCCACTCAAGGACCTTCAGAGACTTGTCTCGAAGCCACTCCTGCGTTATCTTAGCTGTTGGAAGGTGAACCTTTGCCCCCAGTCTGAGGTGCTGAGCACTCTGGAGCAAGTTTTCATCAAGAATCTCTATATACTTTGCTCCGTTCATCTTTGCCTCAATCCTGACTAGTCTCCCAGTCCCTGCCATTGAAAAACATTGCCACAGCATGATTCACCGTGGAGATGGTGCCAGGTTTCCTCCAGACGTGACGCTTGGCATTCAGGCCAAAGAGTTCAATCTTGGTTTCATAAGACCAGAGAATCTTGTTTCTCATGATCAAAGTCTTTAGGTTCCTTTTGGCAATCTCCAAGCGGGCTGTCATGTGCCTTTCACTGTGGAGTGGCTTCCGTCTGGCATCTAGCTCTAGGAACAGTCTTTGTGGTTCCAAACATCTTCCATTTAAGAATGATGGAGGCCACTGTTTTCTTGGGGTCCTTCAATGCTGCAGATATTTTTTGGTACCCTTCCCCAGATCTGTGCCTTGACACAATCCTGTCTTGGAGCTCTACAGACAATTCCTTCGACCTCATGGCTTGGTTTTTGCTCTGACATGCACTGTCAACTGTGGGACCTTAGACAGGTGTGTGCCTTTGCAAATCATGTCCAATCAATTGAACTTACCACAGGTGGACACCAATCAAGTTGTAGAAACATCTCAAGGGTGATCAACGGAAACAAAATGCACCTGAGCTCAATTTCGAGTCTCATTGCAAAGGGTCTGAATACTTGTGTAACTAAGGTATTTCTGTTTTTTGTTTTTTATACATTTGCAAACATTTCTAAAAACCTGTTTTCGCTTTGTTGAGGAAATTGTTTTATTAAATACATTTTAAGATAAGGCTATAATTTAACAAAATGTGAAAAAAGTCAAGGGGTCTGAAAACTTTCCGAAGGCATTGTATATACAGTCTTGAACAAATGCACCTCAATAGCTAGCTTGGTTATCTAACTGTGACTGATTTAACATTAGCTAATCTGGTATTGTAGCAGTTATTCTCTACGCCTCCAAATTCAATTTGTAGAAGGGAGGACTATGGCTTATTAGCTGACTTGATGGCTGGATAATGTTGCTACAACTAGCCAGATGAGCTTATATTAACCTAGCTAACTAACTACAGTGACACGTTGACAACAGGCAGGACTCATTCTCAGGGGGAGAAGTTCAGTGGTGTTGCTGCTTGCTTGGGCCAATGCAATACTGCAGAAATCAGGAAAGTTCAAATCAACTAAATTGCACTACATAATCAATTTCAGACACTTAGGGATGATTTTGTCTTGATATTAAACATATGCTAATTTGGGGGACATTGACAGGCATTGGTTTTTTTGACAAAATTGCTAATGTTAGCATTTAGTGACAGCAGCCAGGTAAATCATCACCATGGATTGCTGTTTCTCCTTGTCCACTGACTGCTGACTGCTTACAGGGTAAGGAAACCAATACTAAATATTGTAATTTGGATGAATTGTAAGAAATTAAGGGCTTTAAGGATTACCAGATGCCAGTCTGGAGCACAAGCGGGAGTTTAGGGAGTCATTCTCTCTGGCAATAGCCGTGGGGATATGAGACTCCGATACCATCTTGCCCTTCTTGCTAGCTCTGGTTAGGCCCCAACGATCCCATCGGGACCTCCTTCCTCCCTCTGCCTCTGCTGGAGGGAACAAATATAACTCAAACTGAAATCAACAGAAATAGTAACGAAGAAAAAAGGTGAGGTTAGCACACAAAGTGAAGCCTCTATTGGAAGATTGTTATTTTTTTCTTGTATGGCATCTCAGTATGTAAGAACAAAGGTTTGCTTGAGGAAGGGCGTGGGAAGGTTTGCATAAATGTAAAAAAAGTGTTTTGATTCTTCTTACATGTACCAGTTCTTAAATGAACCTGCATTCTTAAAATTGGATTCAAGCACCGCATAATAGTGACATTGTGTCTGTGCAGTGAAACTGCACCTTTTCGTAGTTAAAGTTACATTTAGTCTAATTCTGCTCAGTAATCATCTTGAAATGAACACATATGACCTTTTCAGGTGCAGGGGGAACATGTTAATTAAAAATAATTTCTATATTTGATTGAACATTTTCATGGGGAAGAAGTCTCATACCCTTGGATGCTCTCTCCGACTTGATGCTGAACATAGATTCCATGGACTCTGAGGAGGCTCCGATGCCTGACTGAGAAGCCAGCTGGTTTTGAGGGATACCAGATCCAGCCATACTCTTTAGGCTACATCCCTCAGAAGTTGACCTGTGCAGAATGGAGAACAGGGGTGTCTTCTTGCTCTCTGGCTTGTTGGATTCCATCTCCTCGGACGCTATCCTTCTCTCCTCCGAGGCACTGCGGATCCTCATGGATTTCCCTGACACCGTCGACTCGATCTTCCTACGCATGGCCATAACAGGTGACTCATTGGGCTTTTCCGGCTCCTTGTCCTCCTGCTCCGCCTCGGCTTCTATTCCCCCATCCATCCTCATCATCTCCACCTCCTTCCTCTCCTGGGAATGGGATCCTCTTCGGCCACGGAGAACCCAGGAGAGCCGGCGCCTGGGAGTCACTGGTTCTTCCTCCTTGGGCTTTTCTTCCTTGCGTTCAGTTGACGGAGTCCTCTTGAGATGCATGGAAAGCCTTCTCATAAAGCCTTCGTCCTTCTGGGCCTCGCGGAGATCCTGCACCGACTTGGACTTCTCCTCCAGTTTCCTGGAGACCAACGGCGCTCCAATGGGCCCAGGGCGGTATACATCTTCACCTGACTTGGCAGAGTTCAAAGAGGCCACTGGTTTATCCTCAGGCTTTGACCAGTTGAGAAGCTGCAGGCCTCGCATTAGAGAATACTCACGCTTTTTGAAGCGGGCCTCAAATACTTCCTCAGAGGCAATGTCGTGGAGGTTTTGTCCCACTGGCGAGAGATCACACTGTGGTGTAGGGCATGGGGAAACCTTGGGTGGACTCGGTTCCTTGGGCTCGCGGGATGCCACCCTTGAATAGACTGCTGAGTGTTCCACTGGTGTGGATAGCAGAGTGACTGGCTTTGTTGGGCCAGGGACAGATGTAGGTGTGTTTATAAATGTTGGTGCTAGAAATGGGGCTTGCACAGGGACTGGAACAACCACAGGGTTGGAGTCTGCTAACAGGGGCCTAACTAGGGGCTGAAGCAAGGGGACCATGATGGTCTGCACTATGCTAGCGTAGGCAGAGGTCCTACCATCTGGGAGCACAGTTAGGGCAGGTGGAGAGGGAGTCACAACATTTGCTGGTGTCCTTGAAGATGCTGGTGCTAGCGTGACCCTATTAGAACTAGTAGTAATGACCATCTCAGAAGACTTCACTTGTGCCTTCAGTTCCTTTTCTACTTTTTTTACTTCTTTTTGTACTTCTTTGTGTACTTCTTCAACTTCCCTAGCTTTTTCTTCAACAACAGGAACAGTCTCATTTTTCTCAATCTCTTCTTTATCTTTCTTCATTTGTTCCTCTAATGTAAGAACCCTCACAGGAGGGCTATACTCCCTCGGAGGGATAGGCTCCCTCGGGGCCATGTACTCTGGTTCCATCATCGTTTTTTCACAAATGGACTTCTCAGTCTTAATCTCCTTGTCTATTGATGAGTCCTCTTCCTCCATCTTAGTTTTTGTCTCCCGTTCCCTAGGCACTGGGCTTGGTGTGGGAAGTTTAGGGGTAGGTTCCCTGGGAGTCACGGGGCAGGAGTCATTGTTGAATGGCTCAGTGAGAGCAGACATGGATATGGCCTCCTTGAGCCTTCGCTCCTCTATCTGAGCCAGCGGGATTTCCAGTGGTGCCCCGGTGCGTCGGTGCAGGGGAACGGGCTCTTCATCATCTCCTTGACTGAAAGAGGCACTCTTGCGAAGGAATTTGGGTTTGAGCACGTCCTCTCTGGGGTCATCGCTGGAGACTGCCTTGGTTAACGGAGGAACCCATAAGCGGGTAGTGCGCGAGTAGCGCTCCAGCAACGATGACCGCTGCTTTCCATCATCCATACCCAGTGTCTCCAGCAGGGGTCCTCGCAGGCCGCTCATCTTCTTCTCCACGGAGCCACCTCGGAGCAACCTCTGCCTCATCAGCTCCAGTTTGTGAGCATAGTCCTCTTGACTCAGAGGACCTGGACTCACGCTCCTCCTAGGCAACTCCATGGATACCGCCTTTTTGAGGACTCGTCTACCTTTCTCAGTGATTTCATCGTCTGCTGAATCTTCTGGAACGATGTGGAGTAGCAGCGCGCTGTCAGCAGAGCCCCCTCTATGCAGCTGCCCCCTTCTGGGTCCTCCCTCTGGCTTGTCCAACTCCAAGCTCGAGCCTCTGCACAAGGGCCTTCTTGCCTTCTCAGATACTTGTGCCAACTCTGCCAACTCCTCATCCGAAGACCCCTTGTCATTTTCTTGCGTCAACCTTTTCCTGGCGCGCCCCCTACCTGTGAAATCTCCCGCCTCTTTCTCTTTCCCCATGGATTCACACTCCATCGCCTCTTGGCCATGGGTGACTGCTGACCCTGAACTTTCAATAGTGCCGCTTGACCGGCTTGTGCCTTCCTGGATCTCTTTTAGAGACATTCTTGATCCGGAGAACTCCATACTGAGTGGCATTGGAATGAAGGGCAGCTTGTCAATATCTTCGTCGGAGTCAGAAGACGATGATGGTGGGGGTGAGCCCTCTTTGAGGTGTCTGGGAACAGCGATGGAGATGTGGCTGGATGAGTCATTCAGCAACTCAGTGATGGACCTCATGACCATTTTGGATTTGTAGCTGATAAGGGACCGCTGCAAAAGATGGACATAACCAAATATATTAGATGTAAGCAGATACAATTCAATTAAAAAAAATACGCTTTGATGACAGACCTGCCACTTTCGGCGAGCCACAAACTTCTTGAGGGTCTCTGTGCTTATTGCCTTCCCCTTGGTAAGGGTCTGTATGAAAAAAATAGATTAGCATGTGTAATTTCGAAATTGCTCAATATCTTACCAAATTACACTACATGACCAAAAGTATGTGGACACCTGCTTGTTGAACAACTCATTCCAAAATCATGGGCATTAATATGAAGTTGGTCACCCCTTTGCTGCTATAACAGCCTCCACTCCTCTAGGAAGGCTGTCCACTAGATGTTGGAACATTGCTGTGGGGACTTGCTTCCATTTGGCCACAAAAGCATTAGTGAGGTTTGGCACTGATATTGGCCGATTAGGCCTGGCTCACAGTCGGCGTTCCAATTCATCCCAAAGGTGTTCGATGGGGTTGAGGTCAGGGCTCTGTGCAGGCCAGTCAAGTTCTTCCACACCGATCTCGGAAAACCATTTCTGCTTGGACATCGCTTTGTGCATGGGGGGCATTGTCATGCTGAAACAGAAAAGGGCCTTACCCAAACTGTTGCCACAAAGTTGGAAGCACAGAATCATCTAGAATGTTATTATATGCTGTAGCATTAAGTTTTCCCTTTACTGGAACTAAGGGGCCTAGTCCGAAAGATGAAAAACAGCCCCAGACCATTATTCCTCCTCCGCCAAACTTTACAGTTGGCACTATGCATTGGGGCAGGTAGCGTTCTCCTGGCATCCGCCAAACCCAGATTCATCCGTCGGACTGCCAGATGGTGAAGCGTGATTCATCACTCCAGAGAACGCAGAGAACGTTTCCACTGCTCCAGAGTCCAATGGTGGCGAGCTTTACACCACTCCAGCAGACCCTAGGCATTGCGCGTGGTAATCTTAGACTTGTCTTAGGCTGCTCTGCCATGGAAACCCATTTCATGAAGCTCCCGCTTCCAGAGGCAGTTTGGAACTTGGTAGTGTGTGTTAAAACTGAGGAAAGACAGCAGCCTGCGGCCCATTCTGTGAGCTTGTGTGGCCTACCACTTCGCGGCTGAGCCGTTGTTGCTCCTAGACGTTTCCACTTCACAATAACAGCACTTACAGTTGACCGGGGTAGCTCTAGTAGATCAGGAATTTTACGATCTGACTTGTTAGAAAGTTGGCATTCTATGACGGTGCCACATTGAAAGTCACTGAGCTCTTCAGTAAGGCCATTCTACTACCAATGTTTGTCTATGGAGATTGCATGGCTGTGTGCTCAATTTTATACACCTGTCAGCAACGGGTGTGGCTGAAATAGCCGAATCCACTAATTTGAAGGGATGTCAACATACTTTTGTACATATAGGGTATATGATGATGCATCTGAAGTCAGAACAGAGCCCTGAAGCAATTGTGTCTTGTGCGTCACATATGAGTCAAAGTTTACATGTCTCACCTTGAACCATGGATGACGGAGACCCTCTTCTGTATCAGGCCTCCTAAAGGGATGGCATGATTCCATTTTACATTTGATTTCTAGTGAGGGTGAAGAAGCCCACAAATGTATAAGAACTAAAGAAACGTGAATCTAGAAGGGACACATCCTATCTTGACAACTGCAACTCATATTGTCTTGAACATGTATTCATTCAAACGCATGATTTACCTGAAATTTGAACTAGCACATGGACATATCAAGTTTTGGCCTGAACATGTTAAAATCTATAGTTGCCACTCACAGTCTGTCTGCCACCAGCAGTTTGATGATGAATCCCTTGGCTTCTCGGCACAGGTCAGCGAACATACTCTCCTCAAAGGCCACATTGTAGTTCCTGATGTTGAGCACGGATCTGTGGTCATTCTCTCCAGCAAACGGAGACACTCCAGTCAGGCTGAAATGCAGAGACACCTGTGAACTTCTCTTCCTCTCACTAATTGTTCACTGATTTCTAGAGCCACGTTCCAATATTATTGCAGTTCGATGGCATGTTTGATAGGGTCTCTCTCATAGCAACACAAATAGGAATCAACAGCTACATATGTGGTGTTAATTTATCCATTGGCTTGTAAAGTGTGCATATGCATAAGTCCATGCTTAAATTGTAATTAATAATCTTACGGATCACACCAAATTTAAGACACATTTCACGTGTACCTACCACAGATATGTAATGACTCCAATCGGCCTGGAAGAAAAAGCAGAGAATTAGAGAGGATCCATTTGTAATATGTATCAAGTTTTTAACACTTTCATGGCCTTCAGCATTTTTACCAGATGTCAGTTGCCTTGGACACAGGAGTTTGGTTGACAATTTCTGGGGCAACAAATTCTGGTGTGCCATATTTGCAGTACTGAGCCTCATCGGGTGTGAGCTCTATGGCGTTTCCGAAATCACAGATGCGGATTTGATCACCATGGTGGTCTGCCATGAGGATGTTATCAGGCTATGGGGAAACCCAAAGATGAGGTCAGAGTTCAGAATAAAGATCATCATATTGACAAATTACTGCATTCAGGGGTACATATTCCTTGTCTAAACGCACACCTGCAATAGAAAAAAAACAGTACTAACCAGAATCCCTCTGGTGAGATATCTTTAAAACTCTCTTTTAAGTGAAGAGGTGTTTACCTTGATATCCAGATGGATGATATTTTGATGGTGAAGGTAGTCCACACCCTCCAGCAACTGTCTCATGCAGGAGCGGATCTGCAGGTATACCAAGTATAGGTACAGTCAGGTCCATAAATATTTGGACATTGACCAAGTTATTATTTTAGCTGTCTACCACAGCATATTGGAGTTGAAATTAAATAATGAATATGAGCAGAAAGTGCATACTTTCAGCTTTAATTTGAGGGCATTTACATCCAAATCGGATGAACAGTGTAGGAATTACAACACTTTTTTATAACTGATCCCCCCCCCTTTTTAAGGTACCTGTCACGCCCTGACCATAGAGATCCTTATTATTCTTTATGTTTGGTTAGGTCAGGGTGTGACTCGGGTGGGGAAGTCTATGTTTTTTGTTTCTTTGTTTTTGGGCCAGTGTGGTTCCCAATGAGAGGCAGCTGTCTATCGTTGTCTCTGATTGGGAATCATACTTAGGCAGCCTGTTTACCACCTGTGTTTGTGGGAGGTTGTTTTCTGTTTAGCACCTGAGCCTGATAGAACTGTTATCTTTTTTTTTTTTTTTTTTTCCACCGTTGGTTATTTTGTTTGAGTGTGATGTGAAATAAATCATCACGAACACTTACCACGCTGCGCCTTGGTCCACTTCTCCTTCTTACGACGAGCGTTACAGTACCAAAAGTAATTGTACAATTGGCTGCTCAGCTGTTCCATGGCTAGGTGTGTGTTATTCCCTCATTAGTTAATTTACAAGTAAGCAGATAAAAGGTCTAGAGTTGATTTCAAGTGTGGCATTTGCATTTGGAATCGGTTGCTGTTAACCCTCAATATGAAGTCCAAAGAGCTGTCACTGCAAGTGAAGCAAACCATCATTCCGCTGAAAAATCTAAATAAACCCATCAGAGAGATAGCAAAAACATTAGGTGTGGCCAAATCAACTATTTGGTACATTCCTAAAAAGAAAGAACACACTGGTGAGCTCAGGAACACCAAAAAGCCAGAAAGGCCACGGAAAACAACTGTGGTGGACGACAGAAGAACTCTGGTGAAGAAAAACCCATCCACAACAGTTGGCCAGATCAAGAACACCCTCCAGGCGGTAGGCGTCTCTGTGTCAAAGTCAACAATCAAGAGAATCATTCACCAGAATAAATATAAAGGGTTTACCACAAGATTTAAACCATTGATAAGCCTCAAAAACAGGAAGACCAGATTAGAGTTAGCCTAAAAACATCTTAGAAAGCCTGTAGAGTTCTGGAACAACATCCTATGGACAGATGAGACAAAGATCAACTTGTACTTGGAGGTATTGTTATGGCGTGGGCATGTATGGCTGCCAATGGAACTGGTTCCCTTATATTTATTGATGATGTGACTGCTGACAAAAACATCACGATGAATTCTGAAGTGTTAAGGGCTATATTATCTGCTCAGATTCAGCCAAATGCTTCAAAACTCATTGGACGGTGCTTCACAGTGCAAATGTACAATGACCCAAAGCATACTGCGAAAGCAACCCAATACTTTTTTAAGGCAAAGAAGTGGAATGTTCTGCAATGGCCAAGTCAGTCACCTGAACTGAATCCAATTGAGCATATATTTTACTTGTTGAAGGCAGAATGGCCCAAGAACAAGCAGGAACTGAAGACAGCTGCAGTAAAGGCCTGGCAGAGCATCACTAGGGAAGAAATCCAGGATCTGGTGATGTCTATGGGTTCCAGACTTCAGACAGTCATTGACTGCAAATATTTGCAAAAAAGTATTAAAACACACAATTTAATTTATTATTATGTTAGTTGTCCAATTACTTTAGAGACCCTAAAATTGGGGGGCTATGTATAAAAATGGTTGTAATTCCTACATGGTTCATACAATCATTTTGACAAAACCCTTAAATTAAAGATGGAAGTCCACACTTAAAACACATCTTGATTGTTTCCTTTCAAATCCATTGTGGTGGCGTACAGAGCCAAGATGATGCAAATTGTGTCACATTCCACTTATGGACCTGACTGTATTAGTCATTACTCTATGGCACATGTTATAAATATACTATGGGAGACACAAATTCTTATACAATAAGAGACACGGGGTGGTTTGGTCATATCAAGTTTTACCCAAGGTCACATTAGTCTTGTAAAAGTGTGTGGATTTACTTGGTTTTCTTTGTCTGCTTAGAGAATAATTCTAGGGGCCAGGTTGGTTGCTACAGGCAAGAGTTCAATGATCTTTCACTAGAGGTCACTGTTTCTCATGACCCCATAATGAAGTCCCTTAACGAAAAAAAAGAAATATTCTGGCAAACAGTTGTGTCAAATCTTTGGGCAATTTCCCGCAAGCTCATATTTTCGCAGGCAAATACATTTTGTGGCAAACTGTTGAGGCAAATATGTGGCGACTTGTGAAGTTCCCGGCAAAAAAATCTGGGAAACGTGTGGCAAACATTCTACTGTTTGCTGCATATTTGCTGCAAACTCATTATGAATATGCAATGTAATATAACTTTAAACTAACTTTTCACAGAGAAAACTAAACATATTAAATATTCAATGTATTCAATGTCTTATTAAGAGATAAAAAAATATCAGCATGCTAATGAAAAAAAAAGAGCAAAGACTGAATATTTCACAAATAGTTTTAATCTTCTTATGTAGCTACAACATTTATATGAGAGAAACGTGAAAACTACAGGGATGTTGACCATAGGATGTTTAAAAGGGCAACTACAGAATTTACTTGAGCCAAGCGATAACTGAGCAATGAGCCTTCAACCAATGGATGTTTAAAAGAGAATTAACAAAATTGAAATAATTTAAAATAACAAAACCAAAATCAAACTCAGTTCAGAACCATTGCCTTTTTGAGTGAACTTTGGAGCTGGCGGCCCTGTGGAAGTCCTTTGTCCAAAGCTTGTTGAATGCGTGCACTGAAACAATCAGAAAACACAAAACAAAAACAACATTAGGATACTGAAAGCAATCACTGAAAACATTTTCTGTTTTTAAATGGTAGGCTTTGGAAAAATGGGGTCAGCTGTTACAAAGTTGCCTTGATGTTGCTATGCTTCTCATTAAAACTGGCATTCTCTATATTTATCAGCAAGGAAACAATGTTTCTGCCTTGTATAAATGCTATATAAACAAGCAATTTAGCTAGAATAAACTGGAATTTAGGCCTTTTAAATCTACCAGAGTATAAAAGATTGGCACAATTGATTCAAACGAATCATCTAATTATGATATTCAATCTAGACCGTTGTCTACTATTTATCTCTTCTTCCTGACTCAGGTGTATAAGGATTGGGTGGAAGAAAAGCAACATAAAATTGAGTTGTGCATAATATGGCAATTTGTATTATTGTTCCAAAATGAAGTATTGTTAACTTACATCTCAAAGCCAGGCATGCAAGAAGCCTTGACCTGCTGCACATATATTTATCTGTCCCCAGTTTGATTGAAGGCCTCAATCTGTATTTTTGCCTTGTAACTGATTGCTTCTAGAAAGAAAGAGGTAACGGACAACACACGATCAAGATGAGCTAGCTACTTGTTTGAAGAAACGAAAGATCTAATTGTTACAAAGAATGAATGTATAGGCTACATTTATGAGAATAATACATGCATTTATCTTTGTGGGCTATACTCGGCCTTGTCTCAGGATGGTAAATTGGTGGATGAAGATATCCCTCTAGTGGTGTGGGGGCTGTGCTTTGGCAAAGTGGGTGGGGTTATATCCTGCCTGTTTGGCCCTGTCCGGGGTATCGTCGGATGGGGCCACAGTGTCTCCCGACCCCTCCTGTCTCAGCCTCCAGTATTTATGCTGCAGTAGTTTATGTGTCGGGGGGCTAGGGTCAGTCTGTTATATCTGGAGTATTTCTCCTGTCTTATCCGGTGTCCTGTGTGAATTTAAGTATGCTCTCTCTAATTCTCTCTCTCTCTCTCTCTCTCTCTCTCTCTCTCTCTCTCTCTCTCTCTCTCTCTCTCTCTCTCTCTCTCTCTCTCTCTCTCTCTCTCTCTCTCTCTCTCTCTCTCTCTCTCTCTCTCTCTCTCTCTCTCTCTCTCTCTCTCTCTCTCTCGGCGGACCATGCCTCAGGACTACCTGGCCTGATGACTGCTTGCTGTCCACGTGGCCGTGCTGCTGCTCCAGTTTCAACTGTTCTGCCTGCGGCTATGGAACCCTGACCTGTTCACCGGACGTGCTACCTGTCTCAGACCTGCTGTTTTCAACTCTCTAGAGACAGCAGGAGCGATAGAGATACTCTGAATGATCGGTTATGAAGAGCCAACTGACATTTACTCCTGAGGTGCTGACCTGTTGCACCCTCGACATCCATTGTGATTATTATTATTTGACCCTGCTGGTCATCTATGAACATTTGAACATCTTGGCCATGTTCTGTTATAATCTCCACCCGGCACAGCCAGAAGAGGACTGGCCACCCCTCATAGCCTGGTTCCTCTCTAGGTTTCTTCCTAGGTTCTGGCCTTTCTAGGGAGTTTTTCCTAGTCACCGTGCTTCTACACCTGCATTGCTTGCTGTTTGGGGTTTTAGGCTGGGTTTCTGTACAGCACTTTGAGATATCAGCTGATGTAAGAAGGGCTTTATGAATAAATGTGATTTACTTACCTTATCGAGCTTGAACACAATAGTGATTTATCACTCAATAAAGTGTCATGAGTACACCACAAACTTCTTTCCAGGGTGTTGATGCATCCTCTTCCCAATTCCGTGTCTTTCAACATCATGGGTAAGGGAAGGGTATCCATCTGCAAAAGTACATTTTTGCTTTGATGTCAAGTCAGCTCATGTTGTTGCAACCTTAGCTAGCTGTGTCAGCTAACAAAGACAGAAACTTATTCACCCAAAAATGGTGTTTAGGCAAATAATTAGTTAGCTAGCTAGTTATCACATCAATTGTGCAAAAGTATGATAGCTAACCTTAGATGACAGAGTGAAACTGATATAGCAACACAATGTGTTTCACTCTATTCCATAAAACATGACATTGCTAACAAGGCATCATTTTTTAACACCATTTTGAAGTTAACTAGGAAGTTTAATTAATAAGTTAGACACTTACCAGACAACTTTGGTAGGTAGCTAGCTGGAAAACTTGTTTTGCATTTTCTAAGTGATTTTTCTTCTCCCCAAGACTGGTTGTCAACAATTACTTGTCTTGGAACTCACGTGTACCCAGAAAAGGCTTCTGGTAAACTGTTTGCCACAGGTTTGCCACAGATTCAAATATAATTATGAGATCATTATTTACTATAATAAAATCTCTGGCAAACTTTTTGCCACTAGTGGCAATAAATATTATTGTTGCCCAAGGTTTGCCGCAGATTCACCATTAGTGACAAACATTTGCAAACTTCTGGCAACATTTTGTAGCACACTATTTACTTTTCAGCAAATTTTCCACAAACTTGCGGGAAGTGCCGCAACAATTTTTTTGTTGTTGTAAGGAGTGTCCTCCAAGCACACAGTAACCAACTCACATCTGACTCCATTACTGTAGATTTCTTTGTTAACCTCTCCAGCAACTCCTCATTGCATCTTGACACATTGATCAAGGAGAAATACATTTCTGACACTGAAAATACTTCATAATTATGGCATGAGATGAATGAGGGACAAAAATAGTCCAACATAGGAACTTTATGCTTATTACTGTCACCATGTGATTGTGTGTGTGTGTGTGTGTGTTGTGTGTGTGTGTGTGTGTGTGTGTGTGTGTGTGTGTGTGTGTGTGTGTGTGTGTGTGTGTGTGTGTGTGTGTGTGTGTGTGTGTGTGTGTGTGTGTGTGTGTGTGTGTGTGTGTGTGTGGCCGCGCGCGCCTTTGTGTGTGAATGCAAGTGCGTATGTGAATGCATGTGTCTACCATAAGAAAGACCATTATAGCTGCCAATTTCCCCAATTTTCAAGTGAAATGGTATACGTAATCTATGTGACAGGCACCAGTCAGTATGAACTCCCAAAAGGATACATCTCTGTGACAATGATGAATGCATTCTTCTTCTCAAAGGCATCATGGAAATACAGGACTCTCTCGTGGTCCAGCCCAGACAGTAGGTTCATCTCTCTCAGAGCAGAGGCCTTCCTCTTAGCTCGGGCAGAGATGAACTTGGAAGCATACTCCATTTTACCAACCTTCTGCGTCACTCGTTTCACATAGGAGAAAGCCCCTCTGAAAAAATAAATAAAACGATTGATTTGGAGGTAACACTTTACAATCACTTTCATGATTAAGCATTAACAAACAATTTCTAAACCTTGAATAAATACACATTTCATTTAGAACATTTATAAAGATATAGTCCTTACAATCCATTAAAACATTTGAATTTATGAATGTTTGTTGTTTCATGGTTCTACAATAAGAGTAGATAACATGAGACAGATCATGACAGTTTGATATGATGTTCTTTTGACTGCTGATTACAGGAAATTATCTAATAAGTCTGTTATTAGTGGGATTTGAAGTAACAAACCTCCCACTCTAAATCTTTGTCATACTTATTATTAGTGTGGCTTGTGAAAGTAGCCACACTTTTTAAATAATGTACCACTTATTTCTGACTTGTATTATTAATGTGGCTTGAAAAGCAAGAGTCCCCACTTTAAATCTTAGACATACTTCTTATTATTATTAATGTGGCTTGAAAAGCAAGAGTCCCCACTTTAAATCTTAGACATACTTCTTCTTATTATTATTAATGGGGCTTGCAAATCAAGAGTCCCCACTTTAAATCTTAGGCATGCTTCTTATTATTATTAATGGGGCTTGCAAAGCAAGAGTCCCCACTTTAAATATTAAACATAAATTAGTTATTATTATTAATGGGGCTTGCAAAGCAAGAGTTTCCACTTTAAATCTTAGACATAGTTCTTATTATTAATGGGACTTGTGAAGCAAGAGTCCCTACTTTATATCTTGGACATACGTATTTTTCTTCGTAATATTATTATTTGGAATGCTACTCCACTTAAAACATTTAAGCTAGAAACGGCGTTCAAACTTTAAAATGTGCAGACTGGTCTAGATTGAGGTCCTAAAATACAGATTTTGTATATATTTTATACTTTTTAAACTATTAAGCTTTCTTTCCTTTTTTGTGAATCTTCATTCACTTTCATGGCACTTTTTTCAACATTCTAAAAGACCCCATTGTGAAATCATCACTTCCACCATTCCATTCACTGTAAATGCAACAATGCAACTTTTGACACAAATCAGCTACTTTTATCACTTTGCAAACAATTAAGACAAAAAGTTAGAACGTATGAAATCTTCCTCTACTTCTCTGCTTTTCAAATCTGAATGCGGAAACAAAAATATTCTGATAAAAAGTTACAGCTATTTTAGTATCCGCATCAACAACATTTTCTAACTATTTATAAACAACTGACATTTTTACCATTTTCCCAACAAGTTAGACAAAAAGTTAGAGGGTACGATATCTTTGTCTACTTTTCTGCTATTCAAAACTATCTACTACAGATCTTACGATACAGCTGTTTTAGTAACTGAATTAACACATTTCCCCATTTTTTACCCAAACAACTGCCATTTTGTCAGGAGTGGTCTGTAGTTGTGATGTTGTGGTCTGTAATTGTGGTCAGTAGTTATGTGGTTGTAGTCAGTAATTGTGGTCAGTGGTTGTGGTCAGTAGTGGTGGTAGTTAGTTATGGTCAACACACAACTGACCACAACTACTGACCACAGCAACAGAACTACAGATTATAACTCATGACCACAACTACTGAACACAACTCCTGACCACAACTATTGATCACAATTACAGACCACAACCACACAACTACTGACCACAACCACACAACTACTGATCACAAAAATTACTGACCACAACCACAGAACTACTGACCACACAACTCCTCAGCACAACTACTGACCACAACTAATGACCACAACCACACAAGTACTGACCACAATTACTAACCACAACCACAACCACACAACTACTGGCCACGCAACTACTGAACACAACAACAGACCTTAACTCCTGACCACAACTACTGACCCCAACCACACAACTACTGTCCACAACTAGGGCTGTTGCGGTGACTGTATTACCGCCACACCGGCAGTCATGAGTCAAGACCGGAGTAAAATTTCATGTGACCATTGAGTCACGGTAATCTCCTTTTATGCATTCTGGTAGTACCTTAGTCGCTAATGACCATCAGGTCACTAATGGCCTGGTACTCAGTGCTCTATTGTCCTTTCAACCACTCAGACATCAATGCAAATGCAATCAAAAATCACATCAAACACTTATCATCAAAACAGTATTGCGCTTTTTGTTTCAAAGCCTAACACAACAAAATGGACAGTGCATTCTAAGGAGATGGTTCATTCAAAACACCCATACGGACATTAACTCTTACGACACGGATTGAGTTTGACAATAGCCAGTGAAAAATCAGAGCGCCATATTCAAAACCACAAATCAAATAATTTCTATTTCTCAAACATAGGACTATTTTACACCATTTTATACATACACTTCTGAATCGAACCACGTTATCCGATTTTAAAAAGGCTTTACAGCGAGAGCAAAACATTAGATTATGTTAGGAGAGTACATTGACACAAAAAACCACACAGCCATCCATTTTCCAAGCAACTAGCATGCATCACAAATACCCAAAACACAGCTAAATGCAGCACTAACCTTTGACAATCTTCATCAGATGACACTCCTAGGACATCATGTTACACAATACATGCATTTTTTTGTTCGATAAAGTTCATATTTATATATAAAAACAGCATTTTACATTGGCGCGTGACATTCAGAAAATATTTTCCCTCAAATACTGCCGGTGAACCAGCGCCACAATTTACAAAAATACTTGTCATAAACGTTGATAAAATATTAAACTGTCATTCAAAGAATTATAGATGAACATCTCCTTTATGCTAATGCTGTGAAAGATTTCAAAAAAGCTTCACGAGGAAAGCACTCTTTGCAATAATCTGAGTACTGAGCTCAGAAAAATACACTAGGCTATAGAGATAGCCGCCATCTTGGAGTCATCTAAAATCATCAATTGCATTAGAAATATTCCCTTACCTTTGATGATCTTCATCAGAAGGCACTTCCAGGAATCACAGGTCCACAACAAATGTTGTTTTGTTCGATAAAGTTCATAATTTATGTCCAAATAACTCCTTGTGGTTCGCGAATTCAGTTCAGCTACTCCAATGTCACGACGAAAAGTTTAAAAAAAGTTGGATTTACGTTCGTTCAAACATGTCAAACGTTGTAAAACATCAATCTTTAGAGCCTTCAGAACATGAGGATTCAGTAATATTTCAACTGGACGGTTCCTGTGTCTTGAAAAAGGTTTTGGAAAGGGAGGATCCACCCTAGTAAACGCGCCCCAATTAAGTGATGTCATTCCCTGCCTCACCAACTTCCCCACCATCTCATTCGGTCTCTGTTCATCGTAGACGCCTCAAACAACTTTGTAAAGACTGTTGACATCGAGTGGAAGCCTTAGGAAGTGCACAAATATTACTATGTCACTGTGTATTCAATAGGAAACGACTTGAAGAGAGCCCATGCATCCTGATTTCCACTTCCTGGTAGGATTTCTCTCAGGTTTTTGCTTGCCATATGAGTTCTGTTATACTCACAGACACCATTCAAACGGTTTTAGAAACTTCAGAGTGTTTTCTATCCAAATCTACTAATAATATGCATATCCTAGCTTCTGAGTTTGAGTAGGAGGCAGTTTAATATGGGCACATATTTTTTCCGAAATTGTCAATACTGCCCCCTATCCTTAAAGAGCTGTAAGAAGTTTAACACTTACGCATAAGCATAGGCCTATATACGAGTCCAAGCCTGAAAAAAAAAAACTGAATTCAAATAATGATTGTGCCGTTATACAATAGCCTACCATATATTATGCACAGCAGAAAAACATAAAACAAAACTGATTTAATATGTCTTTGATAAATAATTGGTCTAGCCTATACTTTTTAATTAAACAAATTCTAGTAATCGCCTTTGAGTGTGGACTGTATTATTATTCATACTGGATGAACTGGTTACATTATGCCATGCTTCAAACTTTCTATCGACGAGTCTGGCCCTGTTCCTGCACATTTGATAATGGGCCATTCTAAATCAAAACTAATTTTACACATTAGTAAAGACAAGATTAAATTGAGAATAGCCTGATGGGTGAAAATATAATCACTCAATGAGAGAACAGTTGTGCAGCCTGACGCAAGGAACAGAGAGCAAGCTTTTTCTGCGACTTTCTCAAATCATCAATGCAGCCCATATATGTTTTGATGTCTAAGTCATTCTAAGGTTTATATAATTCACAACTGACATTGCCAAATAACTCTTAATCTAGCATATAGGACCTGCTTCAAATGATCACTTTTACACTCAACATAGCCACAACATATGCGCACTCGCTCCGGAATGGGAAAAATATCCTTTCTATTTTATTCAGCTAAGTTCAATTATATTCTTCTTACTATGAAATCATATAATATAAAATAATGGAATGAGACTTACAAGCATATCTTGTCAGCTAAATGAACAAGCCTACATCCTATGGCATGGCGCATAGCCAGATAACATACAGTAGGCCAACACATATTCTGTTCTTCTGAAATACATTTTCTTCATATCATAATGTTTCTTTAGACCTGCCTAAAATAAAGAATGGATTTATTGTGATGGTGTATATTTAATTGATTTATTAGACTGTTTTAAATACTGAACAAAAATACAAGCGCAACAAGATTTTACTGAATTACAGATCATATAAGGAAATCAGCTAAATAAATTCATTAGGGCCTAATCTATGGATTGCACATGACTGGGAATACAGATATGCATCTGTTAGTCACATATACCTTTAAGAAAGGTAAGGGTGTGGATCTGAAAACCAGTCAGTATCTGGTGTCACCACTATTTGCCTCATGCAGCATATCTCCATTGCATAGAGTTGGTAAGGCTGTTGATTGTGGCCTGTGGAATGTCGTCCCACTCCTCTTCAATGGCTGTGTGAAGTTGCTGGATATTGGTGGGAACTGGAACACGCTGTCATACACGTCAATCCAGTGCATTCCAAACATGCTCTAAAATGACGTTACAGGAGGCTTATGGTAGAAAAATTAACATTAAAATCTTTGGCAATAGCTCTGGTGGACATTCCTGCAGTCAGCATGCCAATGGCACACTCACTCAAAACTTGAGACATCACTGCACATTTTAGAGTGGCCTTTTATTGTCCCCAGCACAAGGTGCACATGTGTAATGATCATGCTGTTCAATTAGCTTATTGATATGCCACACCTGTCAGGTGGATTGATTATCTTGGGAAAGTAGAAATGCTCACCAAAAGGGATGTAAACAAATTTGTGGCAAAACTTTTAGAGAAATCAACTTATGGAACATTTCTGGGATCTTTTATTTCAGCTCATGAAACATGGGACCAACACTTTACATGTTGCGTTCATGTTTTTGTTCAGTGTAGATGTTCCAAAGCCATGCATCAGCGGCTTGTATGCAGCTTGTTTGTGTGGAGGCCTGGAGATGCAAAACGTGTTTATGTTAATTAACGGTCAGTTACCATGAGACGGTAACAAAGTGTCATGACTGCCACAACCCTAATCACAACCACACAACTACTGACCACAACTAATGACCACAACCACACAACTACTGACCACAATTACTGACCACAACCACACAACTACTGACCACAATTACTGACCACAACTACTGACCACAATTACTAACCGTCATTACTCTACACAAGATTAAAACAATCATGAATGAGCATCACTGAGTTAATATGAAAGAGAAAAACTATTGGACAAATGCAAGATGTTTTAAGGGAAAGTTTATTTTTCAAACAAATCAAACAGTGTAACAAGTTAGGCAGTTTAATGTTTCTTGTGTCTTACTTCAATCAGAGTATACACAAACATTTTGTCTTTGTCATCTTCATTGCATTATGAGGGCACTTGTTTGTCATGACATCAGCTTGAGTAAAACATTTTTTATTTCTTCCACTACCACAAAAATACTTTTAAAGAGTTAAACCAAGCCCCAGAACTTTACTTGTAAAGTTACCATTTAGTTATTGTGGGGCTTGTGTCACAAAAGCCACCACTTAAATCTTCATCATACTTATTATTATTTAAGCACAGTTTAAGCTATAAACGCCATTCAAACTTTAAAACGTGTAGACTGGTTTGAGTTGCTTGTATTCAACTTTTTTTTGTGCATGTATTTTACCCCCTTTTTCTCCCCAATTCCGATCTTGTCTCATCGCTGCAACTCCCCAACAGGCTCGGGAGGCGAAGATCGAGTCAAGCGTCCTCCAAAACATGACCCGTCAAACGGTGTTTAACCTGTTATGGCTAGGGGGCAGTATTTTCACAGCCGGATAAAAAACATACCCGATTTAATCGGATTATTACTCCTGCCCAGAAACTAGAATATGCATATAATTATTAGCTTTGGATAGAAAACACTCCAAAGTTTCTAAAACTGTTTGAATGGTGTCTGTGAGTATAACAGAACTCATTTGGCAGGCCAAAACCTGAGAAGATTCCATGCAGGAAGTGCCCTGTCTGACAATTTATTGTCCTTCTGTTGCATCTCTATGGAAAATACAGCATCTGTGCTGTAACGTGACACTTTCTAAGGCTTCCATTGGCTCTCTAAAGCCGCCAGAAAGTGGAATGGGGTGTCTGCTGTCTCTGGGCAAAGTACAGCAACTCTGTTTGTGAGTGGTCAGCCTGGGGACAGTGAGACTGAGATGCGCGTTTACAAGACTTCTCCATGTTTTTCTTTCTCTCTCTGAATGAATACAACGTTGCCCGGTTGGAATATTATCGCTATTTTACGAGAGAAGTAGGAATAAAAATTGATTTTAAACAGCGTTTGACATGCTTCTAAGTATGGTAATGGAATATTTTGAAATTCTTTGTCACGAAATGCGCTCGTGCATTACCCTTCGGATAGTGACCTGAACGCACGAACAAAACGGCGGTATTTGGACATAACTATGGATTATTTGGAACCAAAACAACATTTGTTGTTGAAGTAGAAGTCCTGAGAGTGCATTCTGACGAAGAACAGCAAAGGTAATCCAATTTTTCTAATAGTAATTCTGAGTTTAGGTTGTCCCAAACTTGGTGGGTGTCAAATTAGCTAGCCGTGATGGCCGAGCTATGTACTCAGAATATTGCAAAATGTGCTTTCGCCGAAAAGCTATTTTAAAATCTGACACCGCGATTGCATAAAGGAGTTCTGTATCTATAATTCTTAAAATAATTTTTATGTATTTTGTCAACGTTTATTGTGAGTAATTTAGTAAATTCACCGGAAGTTTTCGGTGGGTATGCTAGTTCTGAACATCACATGCTAATGTAAAAAGCTGTTTTTTGATATAAATGTGAACTTGAATGAACAAAACATGCATGTATTGTATAACATAATGTCCTAGGAGTGTCATCTGATGAAGATCATCAAAGGTTAGGGCTGCATTTAGGTATTTGTGAAGCATGCTAGTTGCTTGGAAATGGCTGTGTGGTTTTTTGTGTCTATGTACTCTCCTAACATAATCTAATGTTTTGCTTTCGCTGTAAAGCCTTTTGGAAATCGGACAACGTGGTTCGATTCACAAGAAGTGTATCTATAAAATGGTGTAAAATAGTTGAGAACTTTGAATTATGACATTTTTTGGTTTTAGATTTGGCGCTCTGATTTGTCACTGGCTGTTGGATAGTGTGGGACGATTTCGTCCCAGCTCCCCTAGAGAGGTTAACTACAGCTCAGCGTTCAACACCATAGTACCCTCAAAGCTCATCACTAAGCTAAGGACCCTGGGACTAAACACCTCCCTCTGCAACTGGATCCTGGACTTTCCTACAGACTGCCCCCAGGTGGTAAAGGTAGGTAACAACACATCAGCCACGCTTATCTTCAACACGGGGGCCCCTCAGGGGTGCGTGCTAAATACCCTCCTGTACTCCCTGTTCACTCATGACTGCATGGCCAGGCACGACTCCAACACCATCATTAAGTTTGCCGATGACACAACAGTAGGCCTGATCACCGACAATGATGAGACAGCCTACAGGGAGGAGGTCAGAGACCTGGCCGTGTGGTGCCAGGATAACATCCTCTCACTCAATGTGATCAAGACAAAGGAGATGATTGTGGACTACAGGAAAAGGAGGACCGAGTACGCCTGTATTCTCATCTATGGGGCTGTCGTGGAGCAGGTTGAGAGCTTCAAGTTCCTCGGTGTCCACATCACCAACAAACTATCATGGTCCAAACACACCAAGACAGTCATGAAGAGGGCACGACAAAGCCTATTCCCCCTCAAGAGAATGGAAAGATTTGGCATGGGTCCTCAGATCCTCAAGTAGTTCTACAACTGCACCATTGAGTGCATCCTGACTGGTTGCATCACTGCCTGGTATGGCAACTGCTCGGTCTAGGACCGCAAGGCACTACAGAGGGTAGTGCGTTCAGCCCAGTACATCACTGGGGCCAAGCTTCCTGCCATCCAGGACCTCTATACCAGGCGGTGTCAGAGGAAGGCCATAAAAATTGTCAAAGACTCCAGCCACCCTATTCATAGACTATTCTCTCTGCTACCGCACGGCAAGCGGTACCGGAGCGCCAAGTCTCGGTCCAAAAGGCTTCTTAACAGCTTCTACCCCCAAGCCATAAGACTCCTGAACATCTAATCAAATGGCTACCCAGACTATTTGCATTGCCCCCCCACTTTTACGCTGCTGCTACTCTCTGTTTATTATCTATGCATAATCTCTTTAACACTACCTACATGTACATACTACCTCAATTACCTCTACTAACTGGTGCCCCCACACAATGATTGACTCTGTACCGGTACCCCCTGTATATAGCCTCACTACTGTTAGTTTACTGCTGCTCTTTAATTATTTGTTAGTTTTATTTCCAATTTTTTTACCTAACACTTATTTTTCTTACAACTGCATTGCTGGTTAAGGGCTTGTAAGTAATCATTTCACTGTGAAGTCTACACCTGTTGTATTCTGCACAAGTGACAAATACAATTTGATTTGAATACAATGCTCTGTAGGACGTTGGTACCCAGCCACCCGCTAATGCGTCTCTCTCTCTCCTCACTGAATGAATGACAAATGGATGAATGGGCAATAATTGCACACGTTACTTCACAATTTAATTTAAATCCAGGCTGTATCACATCCGGCCATGATTGGGAATGCCATAGGGCGACGCATAATTGTCCCAGCATCGTCTGCGTTTGGCCAGGGAAGGCCGTCATTGTAAATAAGAATTTGTTCTTAACTGACTTGCCTAGTTGAATAAAGGTTAAATAAAAATACATTAAATTAGGCCTGAATGATAAGGAGTGTGAAGTGGTTTATTTAATTTAGAAAGACAATAGTGTAATGATGAATTTGTGTTATGCCTATTTTTCAGCTTTAGCACTCATGTTTATAGCAAATAATTTGAATGCGTGACTTGCGGGTTTATTAATTAAGTTTATTTTTACAAAGTAAAATATAAAATAATGGGACTGTTTTATTTACTATATGTAACGACGCGCTGAAAGTCGGGAAGCAAGTTCAGAGAGTGAAGACATTTAATAAATAAAAGAACAAAACAAGAAACACGAACAGTGCACCGACACAGAACAGGAACAATGACGACTGGGGAAGAAACCAAAGAGAGTGACATATATAGGGCAGGTAATCAAGGAGGTGATGGCGTCCAGGTGAGTGTCATTATGTGCCTAACGATGTTGACAGGTGTGTGCCCTAACGAGCAGCCTGGTGACCTAAAGGCCGGAGAGGGAGCACAAGTGACACTATAACTCTAACACTATAAATTTTTCAACCACTTGTGGAGTGGTTGAAAAATGAGTTTTAATGACTCCAACCTAAGTGTATGTAAACTTCTGACTTCAACTGTATCTCTGTCAGTCTCCTCTCCCCTGGTGAGCTGTACATCTGTCACTGCATTTTAAAATGGGTTCACATCGCCATCCAATAGGCCAGGCCCGCCTTTGTGTTAATTTATTAGTTTGCATAATAAGCCGGGTGCCATTAGCACTACATGATTGCACTCTTGTCATAAAGTGGTGTAATGGGGAGCGAGCTAATTTGCTCACTGGTTTAGGATACGTTGATTAGGATACTTAACCTTTTTAGGAAGAAAACCGGAAATGATACGGAGTTGCTCATATTAAAACATCTTGCTTCACTCAATACTTGGCATTTGCCGATGGAGAGTGAGCGGTGGCAAGTCGGCCTCCCGGAAGCATGTAACTGGATTCATCAACTCTGCCATATAATCATTGCCGAGCAGATTTTTTTTGTGTGTTGATTGTAAGAGGAAATGTGTGTGCGTGTTTGATCACATCCCCTCAGCTCTCCTTAGGAACCTCCATACCCCTGGAATCAGATCAGGCATTTTCATGTTCTGTTGTTGACTTTCATGGGTTTCCTTTTACGCATAACAGTTTTCCTGTTGACTGGAGATTTTTTTTGATTCAATTACCCAAACAGGAGCAGTTGGCTTGAGAGCTTTTTGTTTGCGCTTTGCTCTTTGCCATGCCCTCAATAAAATGCAAAGAACAATCTATGATGGCTAAGGTTGTTGGTGCATGTAGCCATTTTTCTATTTCAAACCTCTTAACTGAAGGAGATTTTGATGAGCTTTGTGTTCGCACCAGTGTATTGCCTCATATCGTGACAATAGCTCTAGACCAGGGCTCGCCGGGCCCTGTTCCTGGAGAGCCACCATCCTGTAGACCATGGTGCTTGCCTACGGAGCCGTGAGGGGAACGGCACCTCCGTACCTTCAGGCTCTGATCAGTCCCTACACCCAAATGAGGACCTCTGCGCTCATCCACCTCTGGCCTGCTGGCCCCCCTACCTCTGAGGAAGCACAGTTCCCGCTCAGCCCAGTCAAAACTGTTCGCTGCTCTGGCACCCCTATGGTGGAACAAGCTCCCTCACGACGCCAGGACAGCGGAGTCAATCACCACCTTCCGGAGACACCTGAAACCCCACCTCTTTAAGGAATACCTGGGATAGGATAAAGTAATCCTTCTAACCCCCCCCCCCCTAAAAAGATTTAGATGCACTATTGTAAAGTGGTTGTTCCACTGGATATCATAAGGTGAATGCACCAATTTGTAAGTCGCTCTGGATAAGAGCGTCTGCTAAATGACTTAAATGTAATGTAAATGTAACTCTATTAGCCTACTAATCAAATGTATTGTAAGGGAAACAAAAAAATGCTACATGTTGCAGTAGGCCTTTAGAATAATGCAAAACATATCCTTGACTATCCGAGTTGATGAGCAAAGGGAAGCAAAGAATGAATGACAAATGGATGAATGGGCGATAATTGTGCAACTTCCCTAACAATCTAATTTAAATTAGGCCATATGAATGATAAGGAGGGTGAAGACGTTGGTTTAATTTAGAACAATAGTGTAATGATGAGTTTGAGTTATGCCTTTTTATTGTCATTGGCACTCACTTTAATAATTTGACCACGCGCCTTGTGGGTTGATACTATTCTCTTCAAAGTTTAACTTTGTAAAACAAAGCTGTTACGGGACTGCTTTATTTACTGCAACTCTATTACTAATCACATTTATTGTAAGGGAAACGAAAACAAGCTACGTTTTGCCGTAGGCCTTTGGAATAATGCAAAACATATCCATGGCTCTATCAAAGTTGATGAGCAAGGGGAAACAAATGATACCAGTCAGCCTGCACAGCCGGCCCATAGAAACTACTCCTAAACTATACCGAAACTAATGTCACACATAAGAGTTAGCCTATAGACAAGATTACATTGACAATAGTCTGATGAGTGACAGTATTATCAGTTGTCAAATTGTACATGAAGAGCTGGGTGCATCTTGTAATTAACAGATGCAGGGAAAGGAACATCACTTTATCAAATCCTCCTTCAAAGTCACATGCAGGTAAAACATTTTTATTTCTATATAGTATCAGAAAGAGCATATTCTGCAGTTTCTATGACACTTACCTTTGTCAAATAACTCTCAAAATTCAAGAGGTGGAGCACTATTTCCAAATGTCACTTTTCCAAGAATATCTGCCCATGTGTTGAACACATGACCACTAGCATGGCAGCATTGCTCTGGCTACTAAGCAGACTAATAACATAACAAATGTAAAATTTGCTATTCTGTTTTTTTTAAATACATTTTATTTTTTCCACAATGTTTCTTTAGACCCACCCACTTGGGAGACTGGCCCACACACTGGGGAGAAAGGACCAGCCAATTAGAATTAGTTTTCCCAAAAAAGGGATATATTACAAACATAAATACTCCTCTGTTTCATCAGCTATCTGGGTGGTTGGTCTTAGACAATCCAGCAGGTGAAGAAGCCGGATGTGGAGGTCCTGGGCTGGCATGGTTACACGTGGTCTGCGGTTGTGAGGCTGGTTGAACGTACCGCGAAATTCTCTAAAACGACATTGGAGGCAGCTTATGGTAGGGCAATGAACATTCAGTTCTCTGACAACAGCTCTGGTGGACATTTCTGCAGTCAGCATGCCAATTGCACGCTCCCTCAAAACTTGAGACATCGGTGGCATTGTGTTGTGTGACAAAACTACACATTTTAATCAATGAATCAATCAAATGTATTTATAAAGCCCTTTTTACATCAGCAGATGTCACAAAGTGCTATACAGAAATGTCACTTCCTTTTCTGTCTCTGCTGGAGTGACCACATACAGTCATTGGGAGCAATGCACTTCTATCACATAATTTCTGTTTTGATGGGACAGGAAGTGTACTTGATTGAAACACCGGCAGAAACTCATCAGCCAATCAAATGTATGGGAATTGAAGGGAGGGCATAGTGATTAAAAGAGAAATAATAAAATAAAATGAACAAAACTAGAAATTGGGGTGTGACGGTTGAAAATGACCAATGAAATGAACACGATTTCACTTCCTTGGGGGTGTTTTCTACTGGCAGTCAATTAAAAATATATACTGCTCAAAAAAATAAAGGGAACACTTAAACAACACAATGTAACTCCAAGTCAATCACACATTTTTATGAAATCAAACTGTCCACTTAGGAAGCAACACTGATTGACAATAAATTTCACATGCTGTTGTGCAAATGGAATAGACAACACGTGGAAATTATAGGCAATTAGCAAGACACCCCCAATAAAGGAGTGGTTCTGCAGGTGGGGACCACAGACCACTTCTCAGTTCCTATGCTTCCTGGCTGATGTTTTGGTCACTTTTGAATGCTGGCGGTGCTTTCACTCTAGTGGTAGCATGAGACGGAGTCTACAACCCACACAAGTGGCTCAGGTAGTGCAGCTCATCCAGGATGGCACATCAATGCGAGCTGTGGCAAGAAGGTTTGCTGTGTCTGTCAGCGTAGTGACCAGAGCATGGAGGCGCTACCAGGAGACAGGCCAGTACATCGGGAGACGTGGAGGCGGCCGTAGGAGGGCAACAACCCAGCAGCAGGATCGCTACCTCCGCCTTTGTGCAAGGAGGAGCAGGAGAAGCACTGCCAGAGCCCTGCAAAATGACCTCCAGCAGGCCACAAATGTGCATGTGTCTGCTCAAACCGTCAGAAACAGACTCCATGAGGGTGGTATGAGGGCCCGACATCCACAGGTGGGGGTTGTGCTTACAGCCCAACACCGTGCAGGACGTTTGGCATTTGCCAGAGAACACCAAGATTGGCAAATTCGCCACTGGCGCCCTGTGCTCTTCACAGATGAAAGCAGGTTCACACTGAGCACGTGACAGATGTGACAGAGTCTGGAGACGCCGTGGAGAACGTCCGGATGAGATCCTCAGACCCCTTGTGAGACCATATGCTGGTGCGGTTGGCCCTGGGTTTCTCCTAATGCAAGACAATGCTAGACCTCATGTGGCTGGAGTGTGTCAGCAGTTCCTGCAAGAGGAAGGCATTGATGCTATGGACTGGCCCACCCGTTCCCCAGACCTGAATCTAATTGAGCACATCTGGGACATCATGTCTCGCACCATCCACCAACGCCACGTTGCACCACAGACTGTCCAGGAGTTGGCGGATGCTTTAGTCCAGGTCTGGGAGGAGATCCCTCAGGAGACCATCTGCCACCTCATCAGGAGCATGCCCAGGCATTGTAGGGAGGTCATACAGGCACGTGGAGGCCACACACACTACTGAGCCTAATTTTAACTTGTTTTAACCTCTTGGGGCTAGGTGGGACGCTAGCGTGCCACCCGTGGTGCACTCCATCAACAGCAGGTGCATTTCAAGAGCGGCAAATTTGAATCCAAATAAATGTCAAAATTCAAATTTTTCAAAAATACAACTATGTTACACCATTTGAAAGATAAACATCTCCTTAATCTAACCACGTTTTACGATTTCAAAAAGGTTTTACGGCGAAAGCATAAATTTAGAGTATGTTAGGACAGTACATTTACAAGAGTTGTGTGTAATGTTTTGTCAAGTCAAAGACAGGGTCACCAAAACCATAAAACCAGCTAAAATGATGCACTAACCTTTTACAATCTCCATCAGATGACACTCCTAGGACATTATGTTAGACAATGCATGCATTTTTAGTTCTATCAAGTTCATATTTATATACAAAAACAGCGTTTTACTATGGCATTGATGTTGAGGAAATCGTTTCCCTCCAATAACCGGCAGTCAAGTCAGCGTCAGAAATTAAATAATTAAAATTAGAAAACATTGGTAAAATATTATATTGTCATTTAAAGAATTATAGATTTACATCTCTTGAACGCAATCAACTTGCCAGATTTAAAAATAACCTTACTGGGAAATCACACTTTGCAATAATCTGAGCACTGCGCCCAGAAAAATACGCGTTGCGATACAGACTAGACGTCATGTTGGGGAGATCTAAAATCGAAAATACTATGTAAATAATCCATTACCTTTGATTCTCTTCATCAGATGTCACTTCCAGGTATCACAGGTCCATAACGAATGTAGTTTTGTTCAAAAAAGCTCATCATTTATGTCCAAAAATCTCCGTCTCGTTAGCACATGATGTAAGCCAGCCGGACTTCTCGTCATGAACGAGGGGAAAAAATATATTTCCGTTCGTTCAAACATGTCAAACGTTGTATAGCATAAATCATTAGGGCCTTTTTTAACCAGAACATGAATAATATTCAAGGTGGACGAATGCATACTCTTTTATAACGTATTGGAACGAGGGTACCCAACATGAACTAGCGCGCCAGGTGTCTAATGGGACATCACCGTTCCATGGCTCTTGTTCGGTCAGATCTCCCTCCAGAAGACTCAAAACACTTTGTAAAGGCTGGTGACATCTAGTGGAAGCAATAGGAAGTGCCAAAATATTCCTAAACCCCTGTGTTTTTCAATGGGATAGGTTTAAAGTCAATACAACACATCAGGTATCCACTTCCTGTCAGAAAATGTCTCAGGGTTTTGCCTGCCAAATGAGTTCTGTTATACTCACAGACACCATTCAAACAGTTTTGGAAACTTTAGAGTGTTTTCTATCCATATATAATAAGTATATGCATATTCTAGTTACTGGGTAGGATTAGTAACCAGATTAAATCGGGTACATTTTTTTTATCCAGACGTGCAAATGCTGCCCCCTAGACCCAACAGGTTAAGGACATTACATCAAAGTTGGATCAGCCTGTAGTGTGGTTTTCCACTTTAATTTTGAGTGTGACTCCAAATCCAGACCTCCAGGGGTTGATAAATTGGATTTACATTGATTATTTTTGTGTGATTTTGTTGTCAGCACATTCAACTATGTAAAGAAAAAAGTATTTAATAAGATTATTTCTTTCATTCAGATCTAGGATGTGTTGTTTAAGTGTTCCCTTTATTTTTTTGAGCAGTATATATTAGATGGCCGTAATCACCACCAGACACACCTGGCTAACTTGATGGGTCATGTAATCATCTGAAGAAATTAAGTTAACTAAACAATTAACCATAATCCAAACCCATACAGTACTAGCAATACAAATGGATTGTCATAGCTAGCCACCATGCATGAAATATTGTAGTATGAATCTGCAGGTAGCTAAAGCTAACCAATTAGGTTCAATGTTAGCTAGCTATCTAACATTAGGTTATAACTAGCAATGCAAATGGCTTCGTGAGACACAAATAATATTAATACACAAATCATACAGCTAACATTTGCTAGCTAGCTAAAAAGTATGCCTTAACTTGCAATGAAAATGACTTTCTGACAAAATTAGAAACATATAATATCTGAAAATGTAGCTAGACTCTTACCTGTATACATGGATGTATGCTTCATGGCAGACTGTAACCCAATTTAACTAAGTAAGACGTAAGTAAGATGTGTGTCATTTCCGTTTTGTACAGCTTGCTTGGCCCATTGTGTCAAGTCACTCAGATTCACACTGATCGTGTGCAATGCCTAAGAATCATTCAATATTTTACCCTCTCTGTCACAGATGCCATGGTTTCCCTTAGTTTGAAGATGTAATCTGGAGACAGGTCTTTTATAAAACAGCCTTCTGTGTGTTTCGACACCCTCTGCATTTTCAAACGCAATAATTTTCTCCATCTTATTTTCATACTCTGCTTCCACCGAGCATTCCACTGATTCTGTTACAACAACACTGTTGATCGCCATTTCTTCCCTATCACTGTCATCAGAATGACAATGTCTGGTTCAATAAACATGTTTTTACCTAAATCAGGGATTTCCCCATCATCTGATTCATTTTCAGAGTCAGAGAGGTTCAGGATGATCGTCCTCCAGAAAGTAGTCCATCAACTTTTTCCCACTGACCTTTGTTGATAGCGCCTGCTAAATTCAGGGCAGCAATGTTGTTGAGAGCAGTAGCAACGCTTATGCAGTTCTCCATGACATCTTTCAAAAAGGCTGTGGTAGCAAGGATTATCTGCACATACTGAGCAGCTCATGTTAATGACCGAAGTATGCTACATGGCAGACCAATCTGAACTCATCTCTCGGCATGTCCAGCCCATCCATTATCTCAGCCAATCATGGCTAGCGGGAAGTTTCTTGTCTTTTTCCGTGACTAAACCAATTAGGCTCATAATTTACCATTGTATTTACAGATTATATACAAGTTTGTTATTTTAAGACACATGAAAGTTCACATTTTCCAGAAGGCATTTCTGCCCAAAAACACATTTCAATTTTTAAATACCTCTCCTGTGAATAAGTGACGTGTGTCATACACCTGCCTAGCTTCCTGAAATGGGTCATATTTGATTGTGAGAAAATGTGAATGGGATCAAATTTGGTTTATATTCAAACTTTGGCTGACTAGACTAACTAGACTTTTTCAATCCAAAAGTATTGACTGGAATTAATCAATAAAAACAATCGCTGGCATAGGCTATAGACTGAGTACATTTTTAATAGGCCTACAGTTGCATAGGGCAATACTACACGATGCAAACCTGCATAAAGCAAGCTCAGCCATTTGAGTTTTGTGTATAGGAAACCCGCCTAGTCCTTCTTTCAAATATAATTAATATGAACAAGTACAAGGTTGCTGCAATTTGACAGGGTTTTCATTCTCCCCAAGGCAAGGAGTTTTTCGGGGATTAGAAAAACTCTGGTCCCATCATAGCCTATATTTAATAAAAAAAATTACAACAGATTAATTACGTCATACTGTAAAAGGTCCGGAGTTTTACATACATGAAGGGAACTCTCGTGCGCCAGCTGTGTGGTTAGTGAGAAAGTGCATGTTGCAAATGTACGCTCCCTTACTAGACGTCCGACTACATCTGAAAAATCCGCGGACGGCGTCGGGCCACTCACGGGGGCCGGATCTTCCAGGAAGTCATCGAACGGAGTCTCTCGGCCCTTCCGTTTCCGTTTAATAAATGTTCTAAATTTGGTCATTTTTTTGCAGTCCCGGATTATTCCACGAGAGGGCGAACGGAATCATATTGCAAATGTAACATATATCACCAATCACGACACGGCTTTTTCTCCTAAACGGAAAAGAATTCGAAGACGAAACTCGGTCTGCGTGGGTTTGGCATTATGGGCAGTTGGCCCCGAACAGGATGGAGTCGAGGCCTCGACGCTTTTCAAGTTAAGGCTATTTTTCTGGGATTAAAAGTCAAACAGGAAAATAGAGTGCTGATGTGACCGCTTCACATCAAACTACATGAGCCTACGGTGTCAGGAAAAAAGGAACCATGCATTTACCAATGTTCATTTCAGAGAAATTGTACAATGACACATTGGTGATATTCAACAATAGGAGGTTTTTTTCCAAAAAAGTTACATATCCAGTTGCAGCGTGTTCAGATGAGTCCGTTAAGGTGGGTTTCGGAGCTCTGCGAGATTTCTGTGATTTTCTGTGATTTTCTGAAACAACACACACTTGTTCAACCCTCTGTAAATAAGTCAGTTCTTAACATAAAGACCTAAAACTCAATATTCTATAAGAGCCTAACGTTCAGATTCCTGTGTCAACCAGAAGTGCCTTAAAATGGTGTCATAGGGGCTGTTTTGAAGGGTTAAAAAGGTCAGATCTTTCCACAACTTCATATGTGTGACTAGGCAACCCTCATGAACTGTAATTCAGTCATATATCCCATCAGATGTCAAAGAAAAGCTCTCTTACACACACACACACACACAGCAAGGACGGAGTGACACAGTGCGGTGCTTAAAGACACAAAGAGCCTGCAATGGCATTACCATTATCTCTAGGCTGAGACGAGTTCAACGAGATGCCCCGCTTGACTGTAGGTCGTTCGGTCTGAGCGCAGCGACCGTGAGAAAACTAGGCCCAAAATGATGCCTGCACCAATATGTCAAGTGCTTTTGGGTGACAGTGAGAGAACCGTTAGGGTTAGAAGCACAGTTCAACCTCAGGAGCGTTCCTGAGGTCCTCTCGATCTGTGCAAGACTAACCTTAACCCTGTGGCATTAACCCTTCACAGTAAAAAGAAGGTGTTTAGATCAAAAAGTGTGCAATGACTTCTCTCCCCATAGGAATACATTGACAATTCTCCTAAATTCAACCTGAAGTCTATGTGGGTTATGAATGCCTTATGAACCTGTCTTCTATAAAAATCCATCAGGCTACTGTGAGGTCTACCTGTGTCGATTCTAAGGTTCCTGGAGCAACCGGAAGTTGTTAAAATCACCCTGGAGCTATTGTCATATAAGCAACCTGCAGATAGTGAAAATCACGCAACTCAACCATCTGTCATTCAGTCAATTTTTAAGGTAGAGAGTTTATATTCAGGATTCTGTTTATGTGTACCCCAAAGACAACGTGTGTGGAGCAAGAGCTTGCTGTGACAACCGGAAGTTGTTAAAAACAGCCTAGAGCTATTGTCATATGGCCACCTGCACATAGTGAAAATCACGCAACTCAACCATCTGTCATTCAGTCAATTTTTAAGGTAGAGAGTTCATATTCAGGATTCTGTTTATGTCTACCCCAAAGACAACGTGTGTTGAGTAAGAGATTCCTGTGACAACCGGAAGTGGTTAAAAATAGCCAAGAGCTATTGTCATTTAACCTGCACATAGTGAAAATCACGTAACTCAACCATCTGTCATTCAGTAAATTCTTAAGGTAGAGACTTCATATTCAGGATTCTGTCTATGCCTACCCCAAAGACAACGTGTGTCTATTCTTTTTGCAAAAAAAACTAAAACACACACACACAATTTGTCCATAGGGACATAGTGTGGGGCTTAGAGGCTTATACCGCCTTCAATAGTTATTTTCGTTCAAACGATTCAAGAACCGTCAGACCTAGAGCTCTGAAATTTTAGAAACCTGTTCTAGAGCTCAAGTCGATAGTGCACGGTGATTTATGTGGCTCTAGAAGGTTCTCAGACCGAGAAACAGCCTCGTGCATTTGCAATATTTTCAATTCATTTTGAATATCACGGACATGGCGACATGTAGAAATGTCCCAGAGTCGCAAGACTAGGTGCATTGAAACCGCCTCGGCCCATAGAGACGGACCCCAATGTCTCTGTCCGATAGCTCATTCAGGGACCCCGTAGTAATGCCCTGAAAAAGTGGATTTTCAGCACCAATTAAGGCCATTGTTGGGGCACTGAATGACCTATCGAGCCAAAACTTGGGATTCGGGGTCGCCTCACATAGGCCTACACATATTGTCAGAGCTGGACCCGCAGCTATAACGTAACTATGTGTTTTATGTTTTTTTTATGGTTAAAATTGAAAGCACTGTGAATTATGGGCCTTCTCTGACATATGTGATAGTTGGCTTCTATACGAGTTGGAAAAAGTGGATTTGGTGTCAGATGGTATCAGTTTGGTGTCAGAATTTCATCTAATTGACTGATGGACGCTGACTGCTGGGTGACGAGCATTGGAGAGGAACCACAGTCACTGCCCGGCCATCCCGAGTTCATCGGGCCAGTCAATTAGGCATTTCTGCAGTATTTTTGAGCATGCATAAATTCGTGATGCTAAATGCCCATTGAATCATATTGCAAACGTAACGCGCAATATTGCAAATGTAACGTGCATTTGCAATATGTTTCAACAGCAAAAAATATCACCAAAGTTGACATGATGAATCATATTGCAAACGTAACGCGCAATATTGCAAACGTAACGCGCGTTTGCAATATGATTCAACAGCAATAAATATCACCAAAGTTGACATGATGAAATCAACACAATGAGCGATAGAGAGGAACCACAGTCACTGCACGGCCATCCCCAGTTCATTGGGACAGTCAATTTTGCATTTCTGCAGTGTTTTTGAGCATGCCAAATTCGTGATGTTGAGATCCATTGAAACATATTGCAAATGCGCATCCGTGCACATGGTGACCCGAAATGGGTTACCAGGATTATTTTTTTTGAATGGTTTTAAATGCCTTTAGGGGGGTGCAAGGGGTCCACGGTTGGGTAGGGAGCACCTTCCATCAGTGCCCATCCAGTATGGGGCGCCCCTAGTCATTTTGGACATTTTTCAAAAAAATCGCTAAAAAACGACAGTCCCACTTCTCTCATGTCACCATCAAGCCATGGAGAGGAACCACAGTGACTGCACAGCCATCCCCAGTTCATCAGGACAGTCAATTTTGCATTTCTGCAGGTTTTTGAGCATGCCAAATTCGTGATGTTGAGATCCATTGAAACATATTGCAAATGCGC
This sequence comes from Salmo salar, assembly GCF_965601325.2. Taxonomy (NCBI): domain Eukaryota; kingdom Metazoa; phylum Chordata; class Actinopteri; order Salmoniformes; family Salmonidae; genus Salmo; species Salmo salar. The sequence continues at coordinate 8,328,072 of NC_138311.1, forward strand.
ATCTGTGCACATGGTGCCCCGAAATGGGTTACCAGGATTAATTTTTTAGAAGGGTTTTAAATGCCTTTAGGGGGGTGCAAGGGGTCCACGGTTGGGTAGGGAGCACCTTCCATCAGTGCCCATCCAGTATGGGGCGCCCCTAGTCATTTTGGACATTTTTCAAAAAATTACTAAAAAACGACAGTCCCACTTCTCTCATGTCACCATCAAGCCATGAAGAGGATCCACAGTCACTGCACGGCCATCCCCAGTTCATCGGCACAGTCAATTTTGCATTTCTGCAGTGTTTTTGAGCATGCCAAATTCGTGATGTTGAGATCCATTGAAACATATTGCCAATGCGCATCCGTGCACATGGTGACCCGAAATGGGTTACCAGGATTAATTTTTTAGAATGGTTTTAAATGCCTTTAGGGTGGTGCAAGGGGTCCACGGTTGGGTAGGGAGCACCTTCCATCAGTGCCCATCCAGTATGGGGCGCCCCTAATCATTTTGGACATTTTTCCAAAAATTGCTAAAAAACGACAGTCCCACTTCTCTCATGTCACCATCAAGCCATGGAGAGGAACCACAGTCACTGCACGGCCATCCCCAGTTCATCGGGACAGTCGATTATGCATTTCTGCAGTGTTTTGAGCATGCCAAATTCGTGATGTTAAGGCCCATTGAAACATATTGCAAACGTAACGCGCAATATTGCAAATGTAACGTGCATTTGCAATATGTTTCAACAGCAAAAAATATCACCAAAGTTGACATGATGAATCATATTGCAAACGTAACGTGCAATATTGCAAACGTAACGCGCGTTTGCAATATGATTCAACAGCAATAAATATCACCAAAGTTGACATGATGAAATCAACACAATGAGCGATAGAGAGGAACCACAGTCACTGCACGGCCATCCCCAGTTCATTGGGACAGTCAATTTTGCATTTCTGCAGTGTTTTTGAGCATGCCAAATTCGTGATGTTGAGATCCATTGAAACATATTGCAAATGCGCATCCGTGCACATGGTGACCCGAAATGGGTTACCAGGATTCATTTTTTACAAGGGTTTTAAATGCCTTTAGGGGGGTGCAAGGAATCCACGGTTGGGTAGGGAGCACCTTCCATCAGTGCCCATCCAGTATGGGGCGCCCCTAGTCATTTTGGACATTTTTCAAAAAATCATATTGCAAATGCGCATCCGCGTATTTGCAATATGATTCAACAGCAAAAAATATCACCAAAGTTGACATGATGAAATCAACACAACGAGCGATGGAGAGGAACCAGGAGCATTCCTGAGGTCCTCCCGATCTGTGCAAGCCTAACCTTGACCCTGTGGCATTAACCCTTCACAGTGAAAAGAAGGTTTTTAGATCAAACTGTGTGCAATGACTTCTCTCCCCATAGGAAGACATAGACTATTCTCCAAAATTCAACCTGAAGCCTATGTGGGTTATGAATGCATTATGAACCTGTCTTCTATAACAATCCATCAGGCTACTGTGAGGTCTACCTGTGTCGATTCTAAGGTTCCTGGAGCCACCGGAAGTTGTTAAAAACACCCTAGAGCTATTGTCATATAACCTGCACATAGTGAAAATCACCAACTCAACCATCTGTCATTCAGTCAATTTTTTAGGTAGAGACTTCATATTCAGGATTCTGTTTATGTCTACCCCAAAGACAAAGTGTGTGGAGCAAGAGCTTCCTGTGACAACCGGAAGTTGTTAAAAACACCCTAGAGCTATTGTCATATAAAACGCAGATAGTGAAAATCACGCAACTCAACCATCTGTTATTCAGTCAATTCTTAAGGTAGAGACTTCTTATTCAGGATTCTGTTTATGTCTACCCCAAAGACAACGTGTGTTGAGTAATAACTTCCTGTGACAACCGGAAGTGGTTAAAAACAGCCAAGAGCTATTGTCATTTAACCTGCACATAGTGAAAATCACGCAACTCAACCATCTGTCATTCAGTCAATTCTTAAGGTAGAGACTTCATATTCAGGGTTCTGTTTATGTCTACCCCAAAGACAACGTGTGTGGAGGAAGAGCTTCCTGTGACAATCGGAAGTTGTTAAAAACACCCTAGAGCTATTGTCATATAAAACGCAGATAGTGAAAATCACGCAACTCAACCATCTGTTATTCAGTCAATTCTTAAGGTAGAGACTTCTTATTCAGGATTCTGTTTATGTCTACCCCAAAGACAACGTGTGTTGGGTAAGAACTTCCTGTGACAACCGGAAGTGGTTAAAAACAGCCAAGAGCTATTGTCATTTAACCTGCACATAGTGAAAATCACGCAACTCAACCATCTGTCATTCAGTCAATTCTTAAGGTAGAGACTTCTTATTCAGGATTCTGTTTATGTCTACCCCAAAGACAACGTGTGTTGAGTAAGAACTTCCTGTGACAACCGGAAGTGGTTAAAAACAGCCAAGAGCTATTGTCATTTAACCTGCACATAGTGAAAATCACGCAACTCAACCATCTGTCATTCAGTCAATTCTTAAGGTAGAGACTTCATATTCAGGATTCTGTTTATGTCTACCCCAAAGACAACGTGTGTTGAGTAATAACTTCCTGTGACAACCGGAAGTGGTTAAAAACACCCAAGAGCAATTGTCATTAGGCCAATCAGCAGATAGTGAAAATCACGCAACTCAACCATCTGTCATTCAGTCAATTCTTAAGGTAGAGACTTCATATTCAGGATTCTGTTTATGTCTACCCCAAAGACAACGTGTGTGGAGCAAGAGCTTCCTGTGACAACCGGAAGTTGTTAAAAACACCCTAGAGCTATTGTCATATAAAACGCAGATAGTGAAAATCACGCAACTCAACCATCTGTCATTCAGTCAATTCTTAAGGTAGAGACTTCTTAATCAGGATTCTGTTTATGTCTACCCCAAAGACAACGTGTGTTGAGTAAGAACTTCCTGTGACAACCGGAAGTGGTTAAAAATAGCCAAGAGCTATTGTAATTTAACCTCTTGGGGCTAGGTGGGACGCTAGCGTGCCACCTGTGGTGCACTCCATCAACAGCAGGTGCATTTCAAGAGCGGCAAATTTGAATCCAAATAAATGTCAAAATTCAAATTTTTCAAAAATACAACTATGTTACACCATTTGAAAGATAAACATCTCCTTAATCTAACCACGTTTTACGATTTCAAAAAGGTTTTACGGCGAAAGCATAAATTTAGAGTATGTTAGGACAGTACATTTACAAGAGTTGTGTGTAATGTTTTGTCAAGTCAAAGACAGGGTCACCAAAACCATAAAACCAGCTAAAATGATACACTAACCTTTTACAATCTCCATCAGATGACACTCCTAGGACATTATGTTAGACAATGCATGCATTTTTAGTTCTATCAAGTTCATATTTATATACAAAAACAGCGTTTTACTATGGCATTGATGTTGAGGAAATCGTTTCCCTCCAATAACCGGCAGTCAAGTCAGCGTCACAAATTAAATAATTAAAATTAGAAAACATTGGTAAAATATTATATTGTCATTTAAAGAATTATAGATTTACATCTTTTCAACGCAATCAACTTGCCAGATTTAAAAATAACCTTACTGGGAAATCACACTTTGCAATAATCTGAGCACTGTGCCCAGAAAAATACGCGTTGCGATACAGACTAGACGTCATGTTGGGGAGATCTAAAATCGAAAATACTATGTAAATAATCCATTACCTTTGATTCTCTTCATCAGATGTCACTTCCAGGTATCACAGGTCCATAACGAATGTAGTTTTGTTCAAAAAAGCTCATCATTTATGTCCAAAAATCTCCGTCTCGTTAGCACATGATGTAAGCCAGCCGGACTTCTCGTCATGAACGAGGGGAAAAAATATATTTCCGTTCGTTCAAACATGTCAAACGTTGTATAGCATAAATCATTAGGGCCTTTTTTAACCAGAACATGAATAATATTCAAGGTGGACGAATGCATAGCCTTTTATAACGTATTGGAACGAGGGTACCCAACATGAAGTAGCGCGCCAGGTGTCTAATGGGACATCACCGTTCCATGGCTCTTGTTCGGTCAGATCTCCCTCCAGAAGACTCAAAACACTTTGTAAAGGCTGGTGACATCTAGTGGAAGCAATAGGAAGTGCCAAAATATTCCTAAACCCCTGTGTTTTTCAATGGGAGAGGTTTAAAGTCAATACAACACATCAGGTATCCACTTCCTGTCAGAAAATGTCTCAGGGTTTTGCCTGCCAAATGAGTTCTGTTATACTCACAGACACCATTCAAACAGTTTTGGAAACTTTAGAGTGTTTTCTATCCATATATAATAAGTATATGCATATTCTAGTTACTGGGTAGGATTAGTAACCAGATTAAATCGGGTACATTTTTTTTATCCAGACGTGCAAATGCTGCCCCCTAGACCCAACAGGTTAACCTGCACATAGTGAAAATCACGCAACTCAACCATCTGTCATTCAGTCAATTCATAAGGTAGAGACTTCATATTCAGGATTCTGTTTATGTCTACCCCAAAGACAACGTGTGTGGAGCAAGAGCTTCCTGTGACAACCGGAAGTGGTTAAAAACAGCCTAGAGCTATTGTCATATAAAACCACATAGTGAAAATCACGCAACTCAACCATCAGTCATTCAGTCAATTCTTAAGGTAGAGACTTCTTATTCAGGATTCTGTTTATGTCTACCCCAAAGAACACGTGTTTTGAGTAAGAACTTCCTGTGACAACCGGAAGTGGTTAAAAACAGCCAAGAGCTATTGTCATTTAACCTGCACATAGTGAAAATCACGCAACTCTACCATCTGTCATTCAGTCAATTCTTAAGGTAGAGACTTCTTATTCAGGATTCTGTTTATGTCTACCCCAAAGACAACGTGTGTTGAGTAAGAACTTCCTGTGACAACCGGAAGTTGTTAAAAACACCCAAGAGCTATTGTCATTAGGCCAACCAGCAGATAGTGAAAATCACGCAACTCAACCATCTGTCATTCAGTCAATTCTTAAGGTAGAGACTTCATATTCAGGATTCTGTTTATGTCTACCCCAAAGACAACGTGTGTGGAGCAAGAGCTTCCTGTGACAACCGGAAGTGGTTAAAAACAGCCTAGAGCTATTGTCATATAAAACCACATAGTGAAAATCACGCAACTCAACCATCTGTCATTCAGTCAATTCTTAAGGTAGAGACTTCTTATTCAGGATTCTGTTTATGTCTACCCCAAAGACAACGTGTGTTGAGTAAGAACTTCCTGTGACAACCGGAAGTTGTTAAAAACACCCAAGAGCTATTGTCATTAGGCCAACCAGCAGATAGTGAAAATCACGCAACTCAACCATCTGTCATTCAGTCAATTCTTAAGGTAGAGACTTCATATTCAGGATTCTGTTTATGTCTACCCCAAAGACAACGTGTGTGGAGCAAGAGCTTCCTGTGACAACCGGAAGTGGTTAAAAACAGCCTAGAGCTATTGTCATATAAAACCACATAGTGAAAATCACGCAACTCAACCATCTGTCATTCAGTCAATTCTTAAGGTAGAGACTTCTTATTCAGGATTCTGTTTATGTCTACCCCAAAGACAACGTGTGTTGAGTAAGAACTTCCTGTGATAACCGGAAGTGGTTAAAAACAGCCAAGAGCTATTGTCATTTAACCTGCACATAGTGAAAATCACGCAACTCAACCATCTGTCATTCAGTCAATTCTTAAGGTAGAGACTTCTTATTCAGGATTCTGTTTATGTCTACCCCAAAGACAACGTGTTTTGAGTAAGAACTTCCTGTGACAACCGGAAGTTGTTAAAAACACCCAAGAGCTATCGTCATATGGCCAACCAGCAGATAGTGAAAATCACGCAACTCAACCATCTGTCATTCAGTCAATTCTTAAGGTAGAGACTTCATATTCAGGATTCTGTTTATGTCTACCCCAAAGACAACGTGTGTGGAGCAAGAGCTTCCTGTGACAACCGGAAGTGGTTAAAAACAGCCTAGAGCTATTGTCATATAAAACCACATAGTGAAAATCACGCAACTCAACCATCTGTCATTCAGTCAATTCTTAAGGTAGAGACTTCTTATTCAGGATTCTGTTTATGTCTACCCCAAAGACAACAAGTGTTGAGTAAGAACTTCCTGTGACAACCGGAAGTGGTTATTAAAAACACCCAAGCGCAATTGTCATTAGGCCAATCAGCAGATAGTGAAAATCACGCAACTCAACCATCTGTCATTCAGTCAATTCTTAAGGTAGAGACTTCTTATTCAGGATTCTGTTTATGTCTACCCCAAAGACAACGTGTTTTGAGTAAGAACTTCCTGTGACAACCGGAAGTTGTTAAAAACACCCAAGAGCTATTGTCATATGGCCAACCAGCAGATAGTGATAATCACGCAACTCAACCATCTGTCATTCAGTCAATTCTTAAGGTAGAGACTTCATATTCAGGATTCTGTTTATGTCTACCCCAAAGACAACGTGTGTGGAGCAAGAGCTTCCTGTGACAACCGGAAGTGGTTAAAAACAGCCTAGAGCTATTGTCATATAAAACCACATAGTGAAAATCACGCAACTCAACCATCTGTCATTCAGTCAATTCTTAAGGTAGAGACTTCTTATTCAGGATTCTGTTTATGTCTACCCCAAAGACAACGTGTGTGGAGCAAGAGCTTCCTGTGACAACCGGAAGTGGTTAAAAACAGCCTAGAGCTATTGTCATATAAAACCACATAGTGAAAATCACGCAACTCAACCATCAGTCATTCAGTCAATTCTTAAGGTAGAGACTTCTTATTCAGGATTCTGTTTATGTCTACCCCAAAGAACACGTGTTTTGAGTAAGAACTTCCTGTGACAACCGGAAGTGGTTAAAAACAGCCAAGAGCTATTGTCATTTAACCTGCACATAGTGAAAATCACGCAACTCTACCATCTGTCATTCAGTCAATTCTTAAGGTAGAGACTTCTTATTCAGGATTCTGTTTATGTCTACCCCAAAGACAACGTGTGTTGAGTAAGAACTTCCTGTGACAACCGGAAGTTGTTAAAAACACCCAAGAGCTATTGTCATTAGGCCAACCAGCAGATAGTGAAAATCACGCAACTCAACCATCTGTCATTCAGTCAATTCTTAAGGTAGAGACTTCATATTCAGGATTCTGTTTATGTCTACCCCAAAGACAACGTGTGTGGAGCAAGAGCTTCCTGTGACAACCGGAAGTGGTTAAAAACAGCCTAGAGCTATTGTCATATAAAACCACATAGTGAAAATCACGCAACTCAACCATCTGTCATTCAGTCAATTCTTAAGGTAGAGACTTCTTATTCAGGATTCTGTTTATGTCTACCCCAAAGACAACGTGTGTTGAGTAAGAACTTCCTGTGATAACCGGAAGTGGTTAAAAACAGCCAAGAGCTATTGTCATTTAACCTGCACATAGTGAAAATCACGCAACTCAACCATCTGTCATTCAGTCAATTCTTAAGGTAGAGACTTCTTATTCAGGATTCTGTTTATGTCTACCCCAAAGACAACGTGTTTTGAGTAAGAACTTCCTGTGACAACCGGAAGTTGTTAAAAACACCCAAGAGCTATCGTCATATGGCCAACCAGCAGATAGTGAAAATCACGCAACTCAACCATCTGTCATTCAGTCAATTCTTAAGGTAGAGACTTCATATTCAGGATTCTGTTTATGTCTACCCCAAAGACAACGTGTGTGGAGCAAGAGCTTCCTGTGACAACCGGAAGTGGTTAAAAACAGCCTAGAGCTATTGTCATATAAAACCACATAGTGAAAATCACGCAACTCAACCATCTGTCATTCAGTCAATTCTTAAGGTAGAGACTTCTTATTCAGGATTCTGTTTATGTCTACCCCAAAGACAACAAGTGTTGAGTAAGAACTTCCTGTGACAACCGGAAGTGGTTATTAAAAACACCCAAGCGCAATTGTCATTCGGCCAATCAGCAGATAGTGAAAATCACGCAACTCAACCATCTGTCATTCAGTCAATTCTTAAGGTAGAGACTTCTTATTCAGGATTCTGTTTATGTCTACCCCAAAGACAACGTGTTTTGAGTAAGAACTTCCTGTGACAACCGGAAGTTGTTAAAAACACCCAAGAGCTATTGTCATATGGCCAACCAGCAGATAGTGATAATCACGCAACTCAACCATCTGTCATTCAGTCAATTCTTAAGGTAGAGACTTCATATTCAGGATTCTGTTTATGTCTACCCCAAAGACAACGTGTGTGGAGCAAGAGCTTCCTGTGACAACCGGAAGTGGTTAAAAACAGCCTAGAGCTATTGTCATATAAAACCACATAGTGAAAATCACGCAACTCAACCATCTGTCATTCAGTCAATTCTTAAGGTAGAGACTTCTTATTCAGGATTCTGTTTATGTCTACCCCAAAGACAACGTGTGTTGAGTAAGAACTTCCTGTGACAACCGGAAGTGGTTACAAACAGCCAAGAGCTATTGTCATTTAACCTGCACATAGTGAAAATCACGTAACTCAACCATCTGTAAATCAGTCAATTCTTAAGGTAGAGACTTCATATTCAGGATTCTGTTTATGTCTACCCCAAAGACAACGTGTGTTGAGTAAGAACTTCCTGTGACAACCGGAAGTGGTTAAAAACACCCAAGAGCAATTGTCATTAGGCCAATCAGCATATAGTGAAAATCACGCAACTCAACCATCTGTCATTCAGTCAATTCTTAAGGTAGAGACTTCTTATTCAGGATTCTGTTTATGTCTACCCCAAAGACAACGTGTTTTGAGTAAGAACTTCCTGTGACAACCGGAAGTTGTTAAAAACACCCAAGAGCTATCGTCATATCGCCAACCAGCAGATAGTGAAAATCACGCAACTCAACCATCTGTCATTCAGTCAATTCTTAAGGTAGAGACTTCATATTCAGGATTCTGTTTATGTCTACCCCAAAGACAACGTGTGTGGAGCAAGAGCTTCCTGTGACAACCGGAAGTGGTTAAAAACAGCCTAGAGCTATTGTCATATAAAACCACATAGTGAAAATCACGCAACTCAACCATCTGTCATTCAGTCAATTCTTAAGGTAGAGACTTCTTATTCAGGATTCTGTTTATGTCTACCCCAAAGACAACAAGTGTTGAGTAAGAACTTCCTGTGACAACCGGAAGTGGTTATTAAAAACACCCAAGCGCAATTGTCATTAGGCCAATCAGCAGATAGTGAAAATCACGCAACTCAACCATCTGTCATTCAGTCAATTCTTAAGGTAGAGACTTCTTATTCAGGATTCTGTTTATGTCTACCCCAAAGACAACGTGTTTTGAGTAAGAACTTCCTGTGACAACCGGAAGTTGTTAAAAACACCCAAGAGCTATTGTCATATGGCCAACCAGCAGATAGTGATAATCACGCAACTCAACCATCTGTCATTCAGTCAATTCTTAAGGTAGAGACTTCATATTCAGGATTCTGTTTATGTCTACCCCAAAGACAACGTGTGTGGAGCAAGAGCTTCCTGTGACAACCGGAAGTGGTTAAAAACAGCCTAGAGCTATTGTCATATAAAACCACATAGTGAAAATCACGCAACTCAACCATCTGTCATTCAGTCAATTCTTAAGGTAGAGACTTCTTATTCAGGATTCTGTTTATGTCTACCCCAAAGACAACGTGTGTTGAGTAAGAACTTCCTGTGACAACCGGAAGTGGTTACAAACAGCCAAGAGCTATTGTCATTTAACCTGCACATAGTGAAAATCACGTAACTCAACCATCTGTCATTCAGTCAATTCTTAAGGTAGAGACTTCATATTCAGGATTCTGTTTATGTCTACCCCAAAGACAACGTGTGTTGAGTAAGAACTTCCTGTGACAACCGGAAGTGGTTAAAAACACCCAAGAGCAATTGTCATTAGGCCAATCAGCATATAGTGAAAATCACGCAACTCAACCATCTGTCATTCAGTCAATTCTTAAGGTAGAGACTTCTTATTCAGGATTCTGTTTATGTCTACCCCAAAGACAACGTGTTTTGAGTAAGAACTTCCTGTGACAACCGGAAGTTGTTAAAAACACCCAAGAGCTATTGTCATATGGCCAACCAGCAGATAGTGATAATCACGCAACTCAACCATCTGTCATTCAGTCAATTCTTAAGGTAGAGACTTCATATTCAGGATTCTGTTTATGTCTACCCCAAAGACAACGTGTGTGGAGCAAGAGCTTCCTGTGACAACCGGAAGTGGTTAAAAACAGCCTAGAGCTATTGTCATATAAAACCACATAGTGAAAATCACGCAACTCAACCATCTGTCATTCAGTCAATTCTTAAGGTAGAGACTTCTTATTCAGGATTCTGTTTATGTCTACCCCAAAGACAACGTGTGTTGAGTAAGAACTTCCTGTGACAACCGGAAGTGGTTACAAACAGCCAAGAGCTATTGTCATTTAACCTGCACATAGTGAAAATCACGTAACTCAACCATCTGTCATTCAGTCAATTCTTAAGGTAGAGACTTCATATTCAGGATTCTGTTTATGTCTACCCCAAAGACAACGTGTGTTGAGTAAGAACTTCCTGTGACAACCGGAAGTGGTTAAAAACACCCAAGAGCAATTGTCATATGGCCAATCAGCAGATAGTGAAAATCACGCAACTCAACCATCTGTCATTCAGTCAATTCTTAAGGTAGAGACTTCTTATTCAGGATTCTGTTTATGTCTACCCCAAAGACAACGTGTGTTGAGTAAGAACTTCCTGTGACAACCGGAAGTGGTTATTAAAAACAGCCTAGAGCTATTGTCATATAAAACCACATAGTGAAAATCACGCAACTCAACCATCTGTCATTCAGTCAATTCTTAAGGTAGAGACTTCTTATTCAGGATTCTGTTTATGTCTACCCCAAAGACAACGTGTGTTGAGTAAGAACTTCCTGTGACAACCGGAAGTGGTTAAAAACAGCCAAGAGCTATTGTCATTTAACCTGCACATAGTGAAAATCACGCAACTCAACCATCTGTCATTCAGTCAATTCTTAAGGTAGAGACTTCTTATTCAGGATTCTGTTTATGTCTACCCCAAAGACAACGTGTGTTGAGTAAGAACTTCCTGTGACAACCGGAAGTGGTTATTAAAAACACCCAAGAGCAATTGTCATTAGGCCGATCAGCAGATAGTGAAAATCACGCAAATCAACCATCTGTCATTCAGTCAATTCTTAAGGCAGAGACTTCTTATTCAGGATTCTGTTTATGTCTACCACAAAGACAACGTGTTTTGAGTAAGAACTTCCTGTGACAACCGGAAGTTGTTAAAAACACCCAAGAGCTATTGTCATATGGCCAACCAGCAGATAGTGAAAATCACGCAACTCAACCATCTGTCATTCAGTCAATTCTTAAGGTAGAGACTTCATATTCAGGATTCTGTTTATGTCTACCCCAAAGACAACGTGTGTGGAGCAAGAGCTTCCTGTGACAACCGGAAGTGGTTAAAAACAGCCTAGAGCTATTGTCATATAAAACCACATAGTGAAAATCACGCAACTCAACCATCTGTCATTCAGTCAATTCTTAAGGTAGAGACTTCTTATTCAGGATTCTGTTTATGTCTACCCCAAAGACAACGTGTGTTGAGTAAGAACTTCCTGTGACAACCGGAAGTGGTTAAAAACAGCCAAGAGCTATTGTCATTTAACCTGCACATAGTGAAAATCACGCAACTCAACCATCTGTCATTCAGTCAATTCTTAAGGTAGAAACTTCTTATTCAGGATTCTGTTTATGTCTACCCCAAAGACAACGTGTTTTGAGTAAGAACTTCCTGTGACAACCGGAAGTTGTTAAAAACACCCAAGAGCTATTGTCGTATGGCCAACCAGCAGATAGTGAAAATCACGCAACTCAACCATCTGTCATTCAGTCAATTCTTAAGGTAGAGACTTCTTATTCAGGATTCTGTTTATGTCTACCCCAAAGACAACGTGTGTTGAGTAAGAACTTCCTGTGACAACCGGAAGTGGTTAAAAATAGCCAAGAGCTATTGTAATTTAACCTGCACATAGTGAAAATCACGCAACTCAACCATCTGTCATTCAGTCAATTCATAAGGTAGAGACTTCATATTCAGGATTCTGTTTATGTCTACCCCAAAGACAACGTGTGTGGAGCAAGAGCTTCCTGTGACAACCGGAAGTGGTTAAAAACAGCCTAGAGCTATTGTCATATAAAACCACATAGTGAAAATCACGCAACTCAACCATCTGTCATTCAGTCAATTCTTAAGGTAGAGACTTCTTATTCAGGATTCTGTTTATGTCTACCCCAAAGACAACGTGTGTTGAGTAAGAACTTCCTGTGACAACCGGAAGTGGTTAAAAACACCCAAGAGCTATTGTCATTTAACCTGCACATAGTGAAAATCACGCAACTCAACCATCTGTCATTCAGTCAATTCTTAAGGTAGAAACTTCTTATTCAGGATTCTGTTTATGTCTACCCCAAAGACAACGTGTTTTGAGTAAGAACTTCCTGTGACAACCGGAAGTTGTTAAAAACACCCAAGAGCTATTGTCATATGGCCAACCAGCAGATAGTGAAAATCACGCAACTCAACCATCTGTCATTCAGTCAATTCTTAAGGTAGAGACTTCTTATTCAGGATTCTGTTTATGTCTACCCCAAAGACAACGTGTGTTGAGTAAGAACTTCCTGTGACAACCGGAAGTGGTTAAAAATAGCCAAGAGCTATTGTAATTTAACCTGCACATAGTGAAAATCACGCAACTCAACCATCTGTCATTCAGTCAATTCATAAGGTAGAGACTTCATATTCAGGATTCTGTTTATGTCTACCCCAAAGACAACGTGTGTGGAGCAAGAGCTTCCTGTGACAACCGGAAGTGGTTAAAAACAGCCTAGAGCTATTGTCATATAAAACCACATAGTGAAAATCACGCAACTCAACCATCTGTCATTCAGTCAATTCTTAAGGTAGAGACTTCTTATTCAGGATTCTGTTTATGTCTACCCCAAAGAACACGTGTTTTGAGTAAGAACTTCCTGTGACAACCGGAAGTGGTTAAAAACAGCCAAGAGCTATTGTCATTTAACCTGCACATAGTGAAAATCACGCAACTCTACCATCTGTCATTCAGTCAATTCTTAAGGTAGAGACTTCTTATTCAGGATTCTGTTTATGTCTACCCCAAAGACAACGTGTGTTGAGTAAGAACTTCCTGTGACAACCGGAAGTGGTTATTAAAAACACCCAAGCGCAATTGTCATTAGGCCAATCAGCAGATAGTGAAAATCACGCAACTCAACCATCTGTCATTCAGTCAATTCTTAAGGTAGAGACTTCTTATTCAGGATTCTGTTTATGTCTACCCCAAAGACAACGTGTTTTGAGTAAGAACTTCCTGTGACAACCGGAAGTTGTTAAAAACACCCAAGAGCTATTGTCATATGGCCAACCAGCAGATAGTGATAATCACGCAACTCAACCATCTGTCATTCAGTCAATTCTTAAGGTAGAGACTTCATATTCAGGATTCTGTTTATGTCTACCCCAAAGACAACGTGTGTGGAGCAAGAGCTTCCTGTGACAACCGGAAGTGGTTAAAAACAGCCTAGAGCTATTGTCATATAAAACCACATAGTGAAAATCACGCAACTCAACCATCTGTCATTCAGTCAATTCTTAAGGTAGAGACTTCTTATTCAGGATTCTGTTTATGTCTACCCCAAAGACAACGTGTGTTGAGTAAGAACTTCCTGTGACAACCGGAAGTGGTTACAAACAGCCAAGAGCTATTGTCATTTAACCTGCACATAGTGAAAATCACGTAACTCAACCATCTGTCATTCAGTCAATTCTTAAGGTAGAGACTTCATATTCAGGATTCTGTTTATGTCTACCCCAAAGACAACGTGTGTTGAGTAAGAACTTCCTGTGACAACCGGAAGTGGTTAAAAACACCCAAGAGCTATTGTCATATGGCCAACCAGCAGATAGTGATAATCACGCAACTCAACCATCTGTCATTCAGTCAATTCTTAAGGTAGAGACTTCATATTCAGGATTCTGTTTATGTCTACCCCAAAGACAACGTGTGTGGAGCAAGAGCTTCCTGTGACAACCGGAAGTGGTTAAAAACAGCCTAGAGCTATTGTCATATAAAACCACATAGTGAAAATCACGCAACTCAACCATCTGTCATTCAGTCAATTCTTAAGGTAGAGACTTCTTATTCAGGATTCTGTTTATGTCTACCCCAAAGACAACGTGTGTTGAGTAAGAACTTCCTGTGACAACCGGAAGTGGTTACAAACAGCCAAGAGCTATTGTCATTTAACCTGCACATAGTGAAAATCACGTAACTCAACCATCTGTCATTCAGTCAATTCTTAAGGTAGAGACTTCATATTCAGGATTCTGTTTATGTCTACCCCAAAGACAACGTGTGTTGAGTAAGAACTTCCTGTGACAACCGGAAGTGGTTAAAAACACCCAAGAGCAATTGTCAAATGGCCAATCAGCAGATAGTGAAAATCACGCAACTCAACCATCTGTCATTCAGTCAATTCTTAAGGTAGAGACTTCTTATTCAGGATTCTGTTTATGTCTACCCCAAAGACAACGTGTGTTGAGTAAGAACTTCCTGTGACAACCGGAAGTGGTTATTAAAAACACCCAAGAGCAATTGTCATTAGGCCAATCAGCAGATAGTGAAAATCACGCAACTCAACCATCTGTCATTCAGTCAATTCTTAAGGCAGAGACTTCTTATTCAGGATTCTGTTTATGTCTACCCCAAAGACAACGTGTTTTGAGTAAGAACTTCCTGTGACAACCGGAAGTTGTTAAAAACACCCAAGAGCTATTGTCATATGGCCAACCAGCAGATAGTGATAATCACGCAACTCAACCATCTGTCATTCAGTCAATTCTTAAGGTAGAGACTTCATATTCAGGATTCTGTTTATGTCTACCCCAAAGACAACGTGTGTGGAGCAAGAGCTTCCTGTGACAACCGGAAGTGGTTAAAAACAGCCTAGAGCTATTGTCATATAAAACCACATAGTGAAAATCACGCAACTCAACCATCTGTCATTCAGTCAATTCTTAAGGTAGAGACTTCTTATTCAGGATTCTGTTTATGTCTACCCCAAAGACAACGTGTGTTGAGTAAGAACTTCCTGTGACAACCGGAAGTGGTTAAAAACAGCCAAGAGCTATTGTCATTTAACCTGCACATAGTGAAAATCACGCAACTCAACCATCTGTCATTCAGTCAATTCTTAAGGTAGAGACTTCTTATTCAGGATTCTGTTTATGTCTACCCCAAAGACAACGTGTGTTGAGTAAGAACTTCCTGTGACAACCGGAAGTGGTTACAAACAGCCAAGAGCTATTGTCATTTAACCTGCACATAGTGAAAATCACGTAACTCAACCATCTGTCATTCAGTCAATTCTTAAGGTAGAGACTTCATATTCAGGATTCTGTTTATGTCTACCCCAAAGACAACGTGTGTTGAGTAAGAACTTCCTGTGACAACCGGAAGTGGTTAAAAACACCCAAGAGCAATTGTCATTAGGCCAATCAGCAGATAGTGAAAATCACGCAACTCAACCATCTGTCATTCAGTCAATTCTTAAGGTAGAGACTTCTTATTCAGGATTCTGTTTATGTCTACCCCAAAGACAACGTGTGTTGAGTAAGAACTTCCTGTGACAACCGGAAGTGGTTATTAAAAACACCCAAGAGCAATTGTCATTAGGCCGATCAGCAGATAGTGAAAATCACGCAAATCAACCATCTGTCATTCAGTCAATTCTTAAGGCAGAGACTTCTTATTCAGGATTCTGTTTATGTCTACCACAAAGACAACGTGTTTTGAGTAAGAACTTCCTGTGACAACCGGAAGTTGTTAAAAACACCCAAGAGCTATTGTCATATGGCCAACCAGCAGATAGTGAAAATCACGCAACTCAACCATCTGTCATTCAGTCAATTCTTAAGGTAGAGACTTCATATTCAGGATTCTGTTTATGTCTACCCCAAAGACAACGTGTGTGGAGCAAGAGCTTCCTGTGACAACCGGAAGTGGTTAAAAACAGCCTAGAGCTATTGTCATATAAAACCACATAGTGAAAATCACGCAACTCAACCATCTGTCATTCAGTCAATTCTTAAGGTAGAGACTTCTTATTCAGGATTCTGTTTATGTCTACCCCAAAGACAACGTGTGTTGAGTAAGAACTTCCTGTGACAACCGGAAGTGGTTAAAAACAGCCAAGAGCTATTGTCATTTAACCTGCACATAGTGAAAATCACGCAACTCAACCATCTGTCATTCAGTCAATTCTTAAGGTAGAAACTTCTTATTCAGGATTCTGTTTATGTCTACCCCAAAGACAACGTGTTTTGAGTAAGAACTTCCTGTGACAACCGGAAGTTGTTAAAAACACCCAAGAGCTATTGTCGTATGGCCAACCAGCAGATAGTGAAAATCACGCAACTCAACCATCTGTCATTCAGTCAATTCTTAAGGTAGAGACTTCTTATTCAGGATTCTGTTTATGTCTACCCCAAAGACAACGTGTGTTGAGTAAGAACTTCCTGTGACAACCGGAAGTGGTTAAAAATAGCCAAGAGCTATTGTAATTTAACCTGCACATAGTGAAAATCACGCAACTCAACCATCTGTCATTCAGTCAATTCATAAGGTAGAGACTTCATATTCAGGATTCTGTTTATGTCTACCCCAAAGACAACGTGTGTGGAGCAAGAGCTTCCTGTGACAACCGGAAGTGGTTAAAAACAGCCTAGAGCTATTGTCATATAAAACCACATAGTGAAAATCACGCAACTCAACCATCTGTCATTCAGTCAATTCTTAAGGTAGAGACTTCTTATTCAGGATTCTGTTTATGTCTACCCCAAAGACAACGTGTGTTGAGTAAGAACTTCCTGTGACAACCGGAAGTGGTTAAAAACAGCCAAGAGCTATTGTCATTTAACCTGCACATAGTGAAAATCACGCAACTCAACCATCTGTCATTCAGTCAATTCTTAAGGTAGAAACTTCTTATTCAGGATTCTGTTTATGTCTACCCCAAAGACAACGTGTTTTGAGTAAGAACTTCCTGTGACAACCGGAAGTTGTTAAAAACACCCAAGAGCTATTGTCATATGGCCAACCAGCAGATAGTGAAAATCACGCAACTCAACCATCTGTCATTCAGTCAATTCTTAAGGTAGAGACTTCTTATTCAGGATTCTGTTTATGTCTACCCCAAAGACAACGTGTGTTGAGTAAGAACTTCCTGTGACAACCGGAAGTGGTTAAAAATAGCCAAGAGCTATTGTAATTTAACCTGCACATAGTGAAAATCACGCAACTCAACCATCTGTCATTCAGTCAATTCATAAGGTAGAGACTTCATATTCAGGATTCTGTTTATGTCTACCCCAAAGACAACGTGTGTGGAGCAAGAGCTTCCTGTGACAACCGGAAGTGGTTAAAAACAGCCTAGAGCTATTGTCATATAAAACCACATAGTGAAAATCACGCAACTCAACCATCTGTCATTCAGTCAATTCTTAAGGTAGAGACTTCTTATTCAGGATTCTGTTTATGTCTACCCCAAAGAACACGTGTTTTGAGTAAGAACTTCCTGTGACAACCGGAAGTGGTTAAAAACAGCCAAGAGCTATTGTCATTTAACCTGCACATAGTGAAAATCACGCAACTCTACCATCTGTCATTCAGTCAATTCTTAAGGTAGAGACTTCTTATTCAGGATTCTGTTTATGTCTACCCCAAAGACAAAGTGTGTTGAGTAAGAACTTCCTGTGACAACCGGAAGTTGTTAAAAACACCCAAGAGCAATTGTCATTAGGCCAATCAGCAGATAGTGAAAATCACGCAACTCAACCATCTGTAATTCAGTCAATTCTTAAGGTAGAGACTTCTTATTCAGGATTCTGTTTATGTCTACCCCAAAGACAACGTGTTTTGAGTAAGAACTTCCTGTGACAACCGGAAGTTGTTAAAAACACCCAAGAGCTATTGTCATATGGCCAACCAGCCGATAGTGAAAATCACGCAACTCAACCATCTGTCATTCAGTCAATTCTTAAGGTAGAGACTTCATATTCAGGATTCTGTTTATGTCTACCCCAAAGACAACGTGTGTGGAGCAAGAGCTTCCTGTGACAACCGGAAGTGGTTAAAAACAGCCTAGAGCTATTGTCATATAAAACCACATAGTGAAAATCACGCAACTCAACCATCTGTCATTCAGTCAATTCTTAAGGTAGAGACTTCATATTCAGGATTCTGTTTATGTCTACCCCAAAGACAACGTGTGTGGAGCAAGAGCTTCCTGTGACAACCGGAAGTGGTTAAAAACAGCCTAGAGCTATTGTCATATAAAACCACATAGTGAAAATCACGCAACTCAACCATCTGTCATTCAGTCAATTCTTAAGGTAGAGACTTCTTATTCAGGATTCTGTTTATGTCTACCCCAAAGACAACGTGTGTTGAGTAAGAACTTCCTGTGACAACCGGAAGTGGTTAAAAACAGCCAAGAGCTATTGTCATTTAACCTGCACATAGTGAAAATCACGCAACTCAACCATCTGTCATTCAGTCAATTCTTAAGGTAGAGACTTCTTATTCAGGATTCTGTTTATGTCTACCCCAAAGACAACGTGTGTTGAGTAAGAACTTCCTGTGACAACCGGAAGTTGTTAAAAATAGCCAAGAGCTATTGTCAAATGGCCAACCAGCAGATAGTGAAAATCACGCAACTCAACCATCTGTCATTCAGTCAATTCTTAAGGTAGAGACTTCTTATTCAGGATTCTGTTTATGTCTACCCCAAAGACAACGTGTGTTGAGTAAGAACTTCCTGTGACAACCGGAAGTGGTTAAAAACAGCCAAGAGCTATTGTCATTTAACCAGCAGATAGTGAAAATCACACAACTCAACCATCTGTCATTCAGTCAATTCTTAAGGTAGAGACTTCATATTCAGGATTCTGTTTATGTCTACCCCAAAGACAACGTGTGTTGAGTAAGAACTTCCTGTGATAACCGGAAGTGGTTAAAAACAGCCAAGAGCTATTGTCATTTAACCTGCACATAGTGAAAATCACGCAACTCAACCATCTGTCATTCAGTCAATTCTTAAGGTAGAGACTTCTTATTCAGGATTCTGTTTATGTCTACCCCAAAGACAACGTGTGTTGAGTAAGAACTTCCTGTGACAACCGGAAGTTGTTAAATACACCCAAGAGCTATTGTCATATGGCCAACCAGCAGATAGTGAAAATCACGCAACTCAACCATCTGTCATTCAGTCAATTCTTAAGGTAGAGACTTCTTAATCAGGATTCTGTTTATGTCTACCCCAAAGACAACGTGTGTTGAGTAAGAACTTCCTGTGACAACCGGAAGTGGTTACAAACAGCCAAGAGCTATTGTCATTTAACCTGCACATAGTGAAAATCACGCAACTCAACCATCTGTCATTCAGTCAATTCTTAAGGTAGAGACTTCAATTCAGGATTCTGTTTATGTCTACCCCAAAGACAACGTGTGTTGAGTAATAACTTCCTGTGACAACCGGAAGTGGTTAAAAACACCCAAGAGCAATTGTCATTAGGCCAATCAGCAGATAGTGAAAATCACGCAACTCAACCATCTGTCATTCAGTCAATTCTTAAGGTAGAGACTTCATATTCAGGATTCTTTTAATGTCTACCCCAAAGACAACGTGTGTGGAGGAAGAGCTTCCTGTGACAACCGGAAGTTGTTAAAAACAGCCTAGAGCTATTGTCATATAAAACGCAGATAGTGAAAATCACGCAACTCAACCATCTGTTATTCAGTCAATTCTTAAGGTAGAGACTTCTTATTCAGGATTCTGTTTATGTCTACCCCAAAGACAACGTGTGTTGAGTAAGAACTTCCTGTGACAACCGGAAGTGGTTAAAAACTGCCAAGAGCTATAGTCATTTAACCTGCACATAGTGAAAATCACGCAACTCAACCATCTGTCATTCAGTCAATTCTTAAGGTAGAGACTTCATATTCAGGATTCTGTTTATGTGTACCCCAAAGACAACGTGTGTGGAGCAAGAGATTCCTGTGACAACCGGAAGTTGTTAAAAACACCCTAGACCTATTATCATATAAAACGCAGATAGTGAAATCACGCAACTCAACCATCTGTCATTCAGTCAATTCTTAAGGTAGAGACTTCTTAATCAGGATTCTGTTTATGTCTACCCCAAAGACAACGTGTGTTGAGTAAGAACTTCCTGTGACAACCGGAAGTGGTTACAAACAGCCAAGAGCTATTGTCATTTAACCTGCACATAGTGAAAATCACGTAACTCAACCATCTGTCATTCAGTCAATTCTTAAGGTAGAGACTTCATATTCAGGATTCTGTTTATGTCTACCCCAAAGACAACGTGTGTTGAGTAAGAACTTCCTGTGACAACCGGAAGTGGTTATTAAAAACACCCAAGAGCAATTGTCATTAGGCCAATCAGCAGATAGTGAAAATCACGCAACTCAACCATCTGTCATTCAGTCAATTCTTAAGGTAGAGACTTCTTATTCAGGATTCTGTTTATGTCTACCCCAAAGACAACGTGTTTTGAGTAAGAACTTCCTGTGACAACCGGAAGTTGTTAAAAACACCCAAGAGCTATTGTCATATGGCCAACCAGCAGATAGTGAAAATCACGCAACTCAACCATCTGTCATTCAGTCAATTCTTAAGGTAGAGACTTCTTATTCAGGATTCTGTTTATGTCTACCCCAAAGACAACGTGTGTTGAGTAAGAACTTCCTGTGACAACCGGAAGTGGTTAAAAACAGCCAAGAGCTATTGTCATTTAACCTGCACATAGTGAAAATCACGCAACTCAACCATCTGTCATTCAGTCAATTCTTAAGGTAGAGACTTCATATTCAGGATTCTGTTTATGTCTACCCCAAAGACAACGTGTGTTGAGTAAGAACTTCCTGTGATAACCGGAAGTGGTTAAAAACAGCCAAGAGCTATTGTCATTTAACCTGCACATAGTGAAAATCACGCAACTCAACCATCTGTCATTCAGTCAATTCTTAAGGTAGAGACTTCATATTCAGGATTCTGTTTATGTCTACCCCAAAGACAAGGTGTTGAGTAATAACTTCCTGTGACAACCGGAAGTGGTTAAAAACACCCAAGAGCAATTGTCATTAGGCCAATCAGCAGATAGTGAAAATCACGCAACTCAACCATCTGTCATTCAGTCAATTCTTAAGGTAGAGACTTCATATTCAGGATTCTGTTTATGTCTACCCCAAAGACAACATGTGTGGAGCAAGAGCTTCCTGTGACAACCGGAAGTGGTTTTAAAACAGCCTAGAGCATTGTCATATAAAACCACATAGTGAAAATCACGCAACTCAACCATCTGTCATTCAGTCAATTCTTAAGGTAGAGACTTCATATTCAGGATTCTGTTTATGTCTACCCCAAAGACAAGGTGTTGAGTAATAACTTCCTGTGACAACCGGAAGTGGTTAAAAACACCCAAGAGCAATTGTCATTAGGCCAATCAGCAGATAGTGAAAATCACGCAACTCAACCATCTGTTATTCAGTCAATTCTTAAGGTAGAGACTTCTTATTCAGGATTCTGTTTATGTCTACCCCAAAGACAACGTGTGTTGAGTAAGAACTTCCTGTGACAACCGGAAGTGGTTATTAAAAACACCCAAGAGCAATTGTCATTAGGCCAATCAGCAGATAGTGAAAATCACGCAACTCAACCATCTGTCATTCAGTCAATTCTTAAGGTAGAGACTTCTTATTCAGGATTCTGTTTATGTCTACCCCAAAGACAACGTTTTTTGAGTAAGAACTTCCTGTGACAACCGGAAGTTGTTAAAAACACCCAAGAGCTATTGTCATATGGCCAACCAGCAGATAGTGAAAATCACGCAACTCAACCATCTGTCATTCAGTCAATTCTTAAGGTAGAGACTTCTTATTCAGGATTCTGTTTATGTCTACCCCAAAGACAACGTGTGTTGAGTAAGAACTTCCTGTGACAACCGGAAGTGGTTAAAAACAGCCAAGAGCTATTGTCATTTAACCTGCACATAGTGAAAATCACGCAACTCAACCATCTGTCATTCAGTCAATTCTTAAGGTAGAGACTTCATATTCAGGATTCTGTTTATGTCTACCCCAAAGACAAGGTGTTGAGTAATAACTTCCTGTGACAACCGGAAGTGGTTAAAAACACCCAAGAGCAATTGTCATTAGGCCAATCAGCAGATAGTGAAAATCACGCAACTCAACCATCTGTCATTCAGTCAATTCTTAAGGTAGAGACTTCATATTCAGGATTCTGTTTATGTCTACCCCAAAGACAACATGTGTGGAGCAAGAGCTTCCTGTGACAACCGGAAGTGGTTTTAAAACAGCCTAGAGCTATTGTCATATAAAACCACATAGTGAAAATCACGCAACTCAACCATCTGTCATTCAGTCAATTCTTAAGGTAGAGACTTCATATTCAGGATTCTGTTTATGTCTACCCCAAAGACAAGGTGTTGAGTAATAACTTCCTGTGACAACCGGAAGTGGTTAAAAACACCCAAGAGCAATTGTCATTAGGCCAATCAGCAGATAGTGAAAATCACGCAACTCAACCATCTGTCATTCAGTCAATTCTTAAGGTAGAGACTTCTTAATCAGGATTCTGTTTATGTCTACCCCAAAGACAACGTGTGTTGAGTAAGAACTTCCTGTGACAACCGGAAGTGGTTACAAACAGCCAAGAGCTATTGTCATTTAACCTGCACATAGTGAAAATCACGTAACTCAACCATCTGTCATTCAGTCAATTCTTAAGGTAGAGACTTCATATTCAGGATTCTGTTTATGTATACCCCAAAGACAACGTGTGTTGAGTAAGAACTTCCTGTGACAACCGGAAGTGGTTAAAAACTGCCAAGAGCTATTGTCATTTAACCTGCACATAGTGAAAATCACGCAACTCAACCATCTGTCATTCAGTCAATTCTTAAGGTAGAGACTTCTTATTCAGGATTCTGTTTATGTCTACCCCAAAGACAACGTGTGTTGAGTAAGAACTTCCTGTGACAACCGGAAGTTGTTAAAAACACCCAAGAGCAATTGTCATTAGGCCAATCAGCAGATAGTGAAAATCACGCAACTCAACCATCTGTCATTCAGTCAATTCTTAAGGTAGAGACTTCTTATTCAGGATTCTGTTTATGTCTACCCCAAAGACAACGTGTTTTGAGTAAGAACTTCCTGTGACAACCGGAAGTTGTTAAAAACACCCAAGAGCTATTGTCATATGGCCAACCAGCAGATAGTGAAAATCACGCAACTCAACCATCTGTCATTCAGTCAATTCTTAAGGTAGAGACTTCATATTCAGGATTCTGTTTATGTCTACCCCAAAGACAACGTGTGTGGAGCAAGAGCTTCCTGTGACAACCGGAAGTGGTTAAAAACAGCCTAGAGCTATTGTCATATAAAACCACATAGTGAAAATCACGCAACTCAACCATCTGTCATTCAGTCAATTTTTAAGGTAGAGACTTCTTATTCAGGATTCTGTTTATGTCTACCCCAAAGACAACGTGTGTTGAGTAAGAACTTCCTGTGATAACCGGAAGTGGTTAAAAACAGCCAAGAGCTATTGTCATTTAACCTGCACATAGTGAAAATCACGCAACTCAACCATCTGTCATTCAGTCAATTCTTAAGGTAGAGACTTCTTATTCAGGATTCTGTTTATGTCTACCCCAAAGACAACGTGTTTTGAGTAAGAACTTCCTGTGACAACCGGAAGTTGTTAAAAACACCCAAGAGCTATCGTCATATGGCCAACCAGCAGATAGTGAAAATCACGCAACTCAACCATCTGTCATTCAGTCAATTCTTAAGGTAGAGACTTCATATTCAGGATTCTGTTTATGTCTACCCCAAAGACAACGTGTGTGGAGCAAGAGCTTCCTGTGACAACCGGAAGTGGTTAAAAACAGCCTAGAGCTATTGTCATATAAAACCACATAGTGAAAATCACGCAACTCAACCATCTGTCATTCAGTCAATTCTTAAGGTAGAGACTTCTTATTCAGGATTCTGTTTATGTCTACCCCAAAGACAACGTGTGTTGAGTAAGAACTTCCTGTGACAACCGGAAGTTGTTAAAACACCCAAGAGCTATTGTCATATGGCCAACCAGCAGATAGTGAAAATCACGCAACTCAACCATCTGTCATTCAGTAAATTCTTAAGTTAGAGACTTCATATTCAGGATTCTGTTTATCCTTACCCCAAAGACAACGTGTGTCTATTCTTTTTGCAAAAAAAACTAAAACACACACACACAATTTGTCCATAGGGACATAGTGTGGGGCTTAGAGGCTTATACCTCCTTCAGTAGTTATTTTCGTTCAAACAATTCAAGAACCGTCAGACCTTGAGCTCTGAAATTTTAGAAACCTGTTCTAGAGCTCAAGCCGATAGTGCACGGTGATTTATGTGGCTCTAGACGGTTCTCAGACCGAGAAACCGCCTCGTGCATTTGCAATATGTTCAATTCATTTTGAATATCACGGACATGGCGTCATGTAGAAATGTCCCAGAGTCGCAAGACTAGGTGCATTGAAACCGCCTCGGCCCATAGAGACGGACCCCAATGTCTCTGTCCGATAGCTCATTCAGGGACCCCGTAGTAACGCCCTGAAAAAGTGGATTTTCAGCACCAATTAAGGCCATTGCTCGGGCACCGAATGACCTATCGAGCCAAAACTTTGGATTCGGGGTCGCCTCACATAGGCCTACACATATTGTCAGAGCTGGACCCGCAGCTATAACGTAACTATGTGTTTTATGTTTTTTTATGGTTAAAATTGAAAGCACTGTGAATTATGGGCCTTCTCTGACATATGTGATAGTTGGCTTCTATACGAGTTGGAAAAAGTGGATTTGGTGTCAGATGGTATCAGTTTGGTGTCAGAATGACATCTAATTGACTGATGGACGCTGACTGCTGGGTGACGAGCAATGGAGAGGAACCACAGTCACTGCCCGGCCATCCCGAGTTCATCGGGCCAGTCAATTATGCATTTCTGCAGTATTTTTGAGCATGCATAAATTCGTGATGCTAAATGCCCATTGAATCATATTGCAAACGTAACGCACAATATTGCAAATGTAACGTGCATTTGCAATATGATTCAACAACAAAAAATATCACCAAAGTTGACATGATGAATCATATTGCAAACGTAACGCGCAATATTGCAAACGTAACGCGCGTTTGCAATATGATTCAACAGCAATAAATATCACCAAAGTTGACATGATGAATCATATTGCAAACGTAACGCGCAATATTGCAAACGTAACGCGCGTTTGCAATATGATTCAACAGCAATAAATATCACCAAAGTTGACATGATGAATCATATTGCAAACGTAACGCGCAATATTGCAAACGTACCGTGCATTTGCAATATGATTCAACAGCAAAAAATATCACCAAAGTTGACATGATGAAATCAGCACAATGAGCGATAGAGAGGAACCACAGTCACTGCACGGCCATCCCCAGTTCATTGGGACAGTCAATTATGCATTTCTGCAGGGTTTTTGAGCATGCCAAATTCGTGATGTTGAGGCCCATTGAAACATATCGGTAATGCGCATCCGTGCACATGGTGACCCGAAATGGGTTACCAGGATACATTTTTTAGAAGGGTTTTAAATGCCTTTAGGGGGGTGCAAGGGGTCCATGGTTGGGTAGGGAGCACCTTCCATCAGTGCCCATCCAATATGGGGCACCCCTAGTCATTTTGGACATTTTTCAAAAATAAATCGCTAAAAAACGACAGTCCCACTTCTCTCATGTCACCATCAAGTCATGGAGAGGAACCACAGTCACTGTCCGGCCATACCGAGATCATCGGGACAGTCAATTATGCATTTCTGCAGTATTTTTGAGCATGCCTAAATTCGTGATGCTAAATGCCATTGAATCATATTGCAAACGTAACGCGCTATATTGCAAATGTAACGCGCATTTGCAATATGATTCAACAGCAAAAAATATCACCAAAGTTGACATGATGAAATCAACACAACGAGCGAAGGAGAGGAACCACAGTCACTGCACGGCCATCCCGAGATCATC
The DNA here is from genome assembly GCF_965601325.2 of Salmo salar. Lineage (NCBI taxonomy): Eukaryota > Metazoa > Chordata > Actinopteri > Salmoniformes > Salmonidae > Salmo > Salmo salar. Next base: position 8,354,352 of record NC_138311.1, read on the forward strand.
GGGCCAGTCAATTATGCATTCTGAGCATGTCAAATTCATTAAAAATGTTTAAAGCAACAGAGTCCCACTTCTCCCTCATCATACATGACAAGTAGACTGTCTGCATTGATTCATGGCTTAACATAGGGCTATATATCATTTGGGCAGTATAAATGCCATTTGGACTATGGTTCACTGACTTTTGGGTTTGGAAACCGACTTCCTATGATCGTACATGGCAAACGGACAAACATCCTGATTTGGCACATTCAATACTTTCATACACGTATAATTGACAAAAAAAGAATTGGACATTTCATTTGCACATTTCTAATGGCATTTGGCAAAAAAAAAGAAAAAAAGATGTCACTTTTGACTTCCTATGAAATCATATTCCAAATGCACAAATCATATGCCTTATGCACAAGCAAATATGTCACTTTTGACTTCCTATGAAATCATATTGCAAATGCACAAAACATATGCCTTATGCACAAGCAAAAACAACCCCAAAAATTATGTCAATAAAATGTCAAATGTATGTCCATACAGCTCTTATACATGTGTAATTGACATAATAATTGAATAAATTTCGAAAAACGGTCCAGAAACCACTCTTTAAGGGGTTGAAAAGTTTTCAAAAAATATGTCATTTTTTCAAAATTTGACTCTTGGGTCTTGAATTGTGTTACATTTGCAATATGAAAATTCACAGCGGAGAGCTCTAGCCATCTATTGAAAATTTGCTGTGATTTGGCACATTCAATACTTTCATAATTGACAAAAAAAAAGCATTGGACATGTCATTTTGCAAAAAAAATGAAAATAAAAATGTCACTTTTTTCCTATGAAATCATATTCCAAATGCACAAAACATATGCCTTGTGCACAAGCAAAAGCAACCCAAAAAACGACGTCAATAAAAAACGTCATTAGCATGTTCATACAGCTCTTATACATGTGAAATTGACATAACAATCGAAAAAAAATCGAAAAACGGTCCAGAAACCACTTTTTAAGGGGTTGAAAAGTTTTTTAAAAAGATGTCATTTTTTCAAAATTTGACTCTTGGGTCTTGAATTGTGTTACATTTGTAATATGAAAATTCACTGCGGAGAGCTCTAGCCATCTATTGGATATTTGCTGTGATTTGGCACATTCAATACTTTCATAATTGTCAAAAAAAAGCATTGGATATGTCATTTTGCCAAAAAAAGGGAAAAAAAATGTCACTTTTTTGCTATGAAATCATATTCAAAATGCACAAATCATATGCCTTGTGCACAAGCAAAGCAACCCAAAAAACGACGTCAATAAAAAACGAAAAACGGAAAACGGTCCAGAAACCACTTTTTTAAGAGTTGATAAGTTTTCCAAAAAAATATCATATTATCAAAATCTGACCTTTGGGTGTAGACTTGGGTATCATTTGCTGTATGAAAAACCACGGTGGAGCGCGCTCTCCATCTAAAGGAAATTTGGGGTGTTACAATTGGCAATTGCCATCGGAAAATTGCCATATGATTGGCCCGGAGATGGACCGCTTTCGGTGGTATTTACAATCGTGTGTATGATTCGTGCTATGCCAATATGTTCCCATGTTATTTTGTCCAAATTAGGGGGGTTTTCCCTTGCATGATTAGGTTACCAGGTCAGGAAAAACTATGGGCCCCATAATTTCTTTTACAGCACAACACTCTGGTACCTGTGGTGCCACCTCTGCTTCTTATTACAGTCTACATGTTCTGTAGTGGTAGTCTGAGTGTAGTAAATAAGTGATCTAACTGCCCCACACTCCAAAGTAATAAAGTTGATATATAGCGCCTTCAGAAAGTATTCATACCCTTTGACTTTTCCCCATTTTGTTGTGTTACAGCCAGAATGTATTATATTTAGTATTTTGGGGTCACTGGCATACAGACAATACCCATAATGTCAAAGTGGAATAAGGGTTTTCAACATTTTTCCAAAAAATTTAAATTCAATAAGTATTCAACCCCTTTGTTATGGCAAGCCTAAATAAGTTCACAAGTAAAAATGTGCTTACCAAGTCTCATAATAAGTTGTATGGACTCTGTGTGCAATAATAGTGTTTAACCTGTTAGGGCTAGGGGGCAGTATTGACACGGCTGGATAAAAAACATACCCGATTTAATCTGGTTACCACTCCTACCCAGTAACTAGAATATGCATATACTTATTACATATGGATAGAAAACACCCTACATTTTCTAAAACTGTTTGAATGGTGTCTGTGAGTATAACAGAACTCAAATGGCAGGTCAAAACCTGAGAGATTCCTTTACAGGAAGTGGCCTGTCTGACCATTTCTTGAACTTCTTTTCCATCTCTATCATTTACTAAGGATCTCTGCTCTAACGTGACACTTCCCACGTCGTCCATAGGCGCTCAGAGCCCGGGAAAAAACAGAATGTCGTCATTCCAGCCCCAGGCTGAAACACATTATCGCCTTTCTCAAGTGGCCGATCAAGGGACACGGGCTTATGCGCGTGACCCCGACCGCCCCCGCATTTGGGATTTTTTCCTCTGTTTGCCGAAAAGGAGATTCCCTGTCGGAATATTATCGCTTTTCTACGAGAAAAGTGTCGTAAAAATTGATTTTAAACAGCGGTTGACATGCTTCGAAGTACGGTAATGGAATATTTAGAATTTTATTGTCATAATTGCGCCATGCGCGTGACACTTCTTTACTATTTCGGATAGTGTCTGGAACGCACGAACAAAATGCCGCTATTCGGATATAACGATGGATTATTTTGGACCAAACCAACATTTGTTATTGAAGTAGCAGTCCTGGGTGTGCATTCTGATGAAGACAACAAAAGGTAATCAAACTTTTATAATAGTAAATATGATTATGGTGAGTGCTAAACTTGCCGGGTGTCTAAATAGCGAGCCCGTGAAGCCTGGGCTATGTACTTAGAATATTGCAAAATGTGCTTTCACCAAAAAGCTATTTTAAAATCGGACATATCGAGTGCATAGAGGAGGTCTGTATCTATAATTCTTAAAATAATTGTTATGCTTTTTGTGAACGTTTATCGTGAGTAATTTAGTAAAATGTTAGCGAATTCCCCGGAAGTTTGCGGGGGGTATGCTAGTTCTGAACGTCACATGCTAATGTAAAAAGCTGGTTTTTGATATAAATATGAACTTGATTGAACAAAACATGCATGTATTGTATAACATAATGTCCTAGGGTTGTCATCTGATGAAGATCATCAAAGGTGAGTGCTGCATTTAGCTGTCTTCTGGGTTTTGGTGACATTATATGCTGGCTTGAAAAATGGGTGTCTGATTATTTCTGGCTTGGTACTCTGCTGACATAATCTAATGTTTTGCTTTCGTTGTAAAGCCTTTTTGAAATCGGACAGTGTGGTTAGATTAACGAGAGTCTTGTCTTTAAAATGCTGTAAAATAGTCATATGTTTGAGAAATTTAAGTAATTGCATGTCTAAGGTATTTGAAAATCGCGCCACGGGATTCAACTGGCTGTTGCGTAGGTGGGACGAATTCGTCCCGCCTAGCCCAGAGAGGTTAACATGATTTTTAATGACTACCTCATCTCTGTATCGCACAAATACAATTAACTGTGTAATCGGCTAAGTTGGACCACCAGTACTTCCCACTAAAGCAACGCACCGTCCGACCGATGCCAGGATGACCAGAGGAGGGTGACGTGTGAGCCCAATAGATCAAACGGTCGCGGACAGCAGACGGAACGTACAGACACCCAGCTGTACACTGGAGAGGAGTGGGCTCTGTGCGTTACGCCCACTCGATGTCCGCGTCCAACTCCCACACCACCAGTGCCACCAGGCAAGAGGCCGGAAGTATGGGAGTATGATCCATGGACCGCTCCTCTATGTCATACATCCGGGACAGTGCGTCTGCCTTAGCGTTCTGGGAACCTGGTCGGTAGGACAGAGTGAAAACAAAACGGGTAAAGAACATGGCCCACCTTGCCTGGCGAGGTTTCAGTGTCCTCGCCGCCCGGATGTACTCCAGATTGTGGTGGTCAGTCCAGATGAAAAAAGGGTGTTTAGCCCCCTCAAGCCAATGTCTCCACGCCTTCAGAGCCTTGACAACAGCCAACAGCTCCCGGTCCCCACATCATAGTTTCGCTCCGCCGGGCTGAGCTTCTTCGAAAAGAAAGCACAGGGACGGAGCTTCGGTGGCATGTCTGAGCACTGAGAGAGCACGGCTCCGATCCCAGCCTCAGACGCGTCCACCTTCACTATGAACGCCAAAGAGGGATCCGGATGAGCCAGTACGGGAGCCGAGGTAAACAGAGCCTTCAGGTGACCAAAAGCCCTGTCCGCCTCCGCCGACCACTGCAGTCGCACCGGTCCCCCCTTCAGAAGTGAGGTAATGGGAGCGATACCTGACCAAAACCCTGGATAAACCTCCGGTAGTAGTTGGCAAACCCTAGAAACCGCTGTACTTCCTTTACCGTGGTGGGAGTCGGCCAATTACGCACGGCTGAAATGCGGTCACTCTCCATCTCCACCCCTGAAGTGGAAATGCGGTACCCTAGGAAGGAGACGGACTGTTGGAAGAACAGACATTTCTCCGCCTTGACGTACAGGTCATGCTTCAACAGTCGACCAAGCACCCTGCGCACCAGGGACACATGCTCGGCGCGTGTAGCGGAGTATATCAGAATGTCGTCAATATACACCACTACATCCTGCCTGTGCAGGTCCTGGAAAATCTCCTCAACAAAGGCTTGGAAGACTGATGGAGCATTCATCAACCCGTACGGCATGACGAGGTACTCATAGTGCCCTGAGGTGGTACTAAATGCCGTCTTCCACTCGTCCCCCTCCCGGATACGCACCAGGTTGTAAGCGCTCCTGAGAACCAATTTTGTGAAGAAGCGCGCCCCATGCATTGACTCGATCAATACACGGGCTTCAGACCTCATCCTTCTTCTTCACAAAAAAGAAACTCGAGGAGGCAGGTGAAGTGGAGGGCCGAATGTATCCCTGCCCCAGGGATTCAGAAACATATGTTTCCATAGCCGCCGTCTCCTCCTGTGACAGAGGATACACGTGACTCCTGGGAAGTGCTGCGTCTACCAGGAGATTTATCGCACAATCCCCCCGTCGATGGGGTGGTAATTGAGTCACCTTCTTCTTACAGAATATCCACAGGAACCAGGGGAATCCCTAAACTATGGGCAAAGAACGGTCAATAAAATTCCCAGCTGCGCCTGAATCTACGAGCGCTTTATGCTGGGCATTCGGGGAAAACTTAGGAAATTTGATAAACACATACATGTAAGCAACAGGGGGCTCTGGGTAAGCCTGGTGCCGACTCACCTGGGGTGACACGATAGTGCCCTGCCTGCTGCCTCCTCGACTCCCTGAGGAGCCCCCCCAGCACCAACCAGTAGTGTGCCCTCTGCGACCACAGATGGTGCAGGGAATGGCCCCTCCTCCGGTCGCCCTAAGTGCTGGGGAATGGAACTGACAAGCCCCAATCTGTACATCCGCATGCAGTCAGCAGGTTGTCCAGCCGGATGGACAGGTCCACCAGCTGGTCCAACGTGAGGGTGGTGTCTCGGCAGGACAACTCCCGACGGACGTCCTCGTGCAGACTGCACCGGTAGTGATCGATCAGGGCCCTGTCGTTCCAACCCGCGCTGGCGGCCAGGATCCGGAAGTCCAATGCAAAATCCTGCACGCTCCTCGTCCCCTGCCTCAGGTGGAACAGTCGTTCACCCGCCGCTCGACCCTCAGGCGGGTGGTCGAAAACTGTCCGAAAGCGACAGGTGAACTCTGCGTAATGGTCCAACGCCGCGTCTCCTTTACTCCATACGGCGGTGGCCCACTCCGGGCTTTGCCTGAGAGGCAGGAGACGAGGGCGGACACGCTCTCACATCCCGAAGGAGCCGGGTGGACGGTCGCCAGGTAGAGCTCCAGTTGTAGTAGGAATCCGTGGCATCCGGCAGCCGTCCCATCATACTCCCTAAGGAGCGTGAGCCGAACCACGCTGGGACTGGGTGAAGGAGGGGTGGACAGTGGGGTCGACGGTAGTTGGGCTGGTGGAGGCGCTGGAAATCCTCCTCCTCTCTCCCAACGATCCATCGTCTGCAGCACGCGATCCATGGTGGTGCCCAGATGTTGCAACATGGTCGTGTGCTGCTGGACGCACTCTTCTACCGCCACAGGGAAGGCGTCTGCTCCTGCTGACTCCATTCGTTTGGTGAGTGATTCTGTAATCGGCCTGTGTGTAGCTGGTGTGGAGGAGTCAGGCGCAGGACAGCAGAAATGAGTAAGGAATGTAATTTACTCAAGGAATAATAAATACAACACAATAGACTAGCCCACAAATAACGGACCATATACATAGAAACAATTACTCAAAAAAACATGGGGGAACAGAGGGTTAAATAATGAACAAGTAATTGGGGAAGTGAAACCAGGTGTGTAAAACAAAACAAATGGAAAATGAAAAGTGGATCAGCGATGCCTAGAAGGCCGGTGACGTCGACCACCAAACGCCGCCCGAACAAGGAGAGGGACCGACTTAGGCGGAAGTCGTGACAATCTGTAGGGTCCCTCAGTCGAGCAGTGCATTTAAAACACAGATTCAACGACAAAGACCAGATGCACTAATCTTCCAATGCCTTGCTAAGAAGGGCACCTATTGTTAGATGGGTAAAAATAAAAAAAGCAGACATTGAGTATCTCTTTGATCATGGTGAAGTTATTATTACACTTTGGATTAGGGATCAATACACCCAGTCACTACAAAGATACAGGCATCCTTCCTAACTCAGTTGCCAGAGAGGAAGGAAACTGCTTAGAGTTTATGGCTGTGATAGGAGAAAACTGAGGTTGGATCAACAACATGCTGAGGAGCGTCGCTGGAGGCTCCGGGCTGAGGAGCGTCGCTGGAGGCTCTGGGCTGAGGGGCGTTGCTGGAATAGGAACACGTGTGCGGGGAGCAGGAACAGGACGCCCCAGACTGGGCAGGCGCACTGGAGGCCTGATGTGTGGGACTGGCATAGGAGGCGCCAGACTAGTAACACGCACCTCAGGGCTAGTGCGGGGAGCAGGAACAGGACGCCCCAGACTGGGCAGGCGCACTGGAGGCCTGATGCGTGGAGCTGGCATAGGAGGTGCCAGACTAGTAACACGCACCTCAGGACGAGTGCGAGAAGGAGGCACAGGACGTACTGGGCTCTGGAGGCGCACCGGAGGTCTGGAGCTTAGAGCTGGCACACCCCGTCCTGGCTGAATGGTGATTTGCGCCAAACAAGGGCGGAGCGCCGGCACAGGATGAACTGGGCTGTGCTGGTGAAAGGCGGTACCGTGCGTAGAGCAGGCGCAGGATAACCTGGACCGAAGAGACGTACTGGAGACCAGATACGCTGAACCGGCACACTTCTACCTGGCTGACGGCCAACTCTAGCACGGCAATGGTGAGGAGCTTGCACCGAGTGCACCGGGCTGTGAGTGCGCACTGGCGACACAGTGCGCACCACCGCATAATAAGGTGCTTGCTCGTTCACTCGCTCCCCACGGTAAGCACGGGGAGTTGGCTCAGGTCTTAAAATTGCCTTAGCCAATCTGCCCGTGTGCCCCCCCAAAAAAAATTTTGGTGCTGCCTCTCGTCCTTGCCTCTTGGTGGATATCACCCCTCATAGTATCGCCGCTCCGCTCTTGCTGCCTCGATCTCCTCCTTCGGACGGCGATACTCCCCAGCCTGCCTCCAGGGTCCTTTGCCATCCAGGATTTCCTCCCACGTCCACGACTCCCGCTGCTCCATACCACGCTGCTTGGTCCTTGGTTGGTGGGTGATTCTGTCAGGGCTTTCGGAAGGATCGGACCAATATGCAGCGTGATCGTAGTTCCACATCTTTTATTCAGTCGTGAAACTAATGCAATAAACCATAAACTTGAAATACAAAAACAAGAAAGCCGTGACGCAGAGCAGGCATACACTACTCACAAAATAATCACCCACAAAACACCAGTGGGACAAACATCAACTTAAATATGGCCTCCAATTAGAAACAACGACAATGGCTGCCTCTAATTGGAGGTTATGCCAAACAAAAACGAACCTAGAAATACAAAACTAGAAACTAAACATAGAAATACCAAAACGGACAAACACCCCCTGTCACGCCCTGACCTACTCTACCATAGAAAATAACAACTTACTATGGTCAGGACGTGACATACAGCCTTATTCTAAAATGTATTAAATAAATAAATAATCCTCAGCAATTTACACACAATACCATATAATGACAAAGTGAAAACAGGTTTTTTAGAATTTTTGCAAGTTTATTAAAAATAAAAAACAAATACCTTTACTTAAGTATTAAGACCCTTTGCCATGAGACTCAAAATTGAGCTCAGGTGCATCCTGTTTTGCTCCGAGACAGGATTGTGCCGAGGCACAGGTCTGGCGAAGGGTACTAACATATTTCTGCAGCATTAAAGGTCCACAAGAACACAGTGTCCTCCATCATTCTTAAAAGGAAGAAGGTTTGGAACCACCAAGACTCTTCCTAGAGCTGGCAGCCTAGCCAAACTGAGCAATTGGGGGAGAAGGGCCTTGGTCAGGGAGGTGACCAAGAACCTGATGTTAACTCTGACAGAGCTTAAGAGTTTCTCTGTGGAGATGGGAGAACCTTCCAGAAGGACAACCATCTCTGCAGCACTCCACCAATCAGGCCTTTATGGTAGAGTGGCCAGACGGAAGCCATTCATTAAAAAAGTCACATGACAGGCCGCTTGGAGTTCGCCGAAAGTCTCCTAAAGACTCTCAGACCACGAGAAAGAATATTATCTGATCTGATGAAACCAAGATTGAAATCTTTGGCCTGAATGCCAAGTATCACGTCTGGAGGATACCTGGCACCATCCCTACGGTGAAGCATGGTAGTGGCAGCATCATGCTGTGGGGGTATTTTTTAGATGCAGGAACTGGGAGACTAGTCAGGATGGGGAAGGATGAACGGAGCAAGGTACAGCGAGATCCTTTATAAATTCTATTTATTTCACCTTTATTTAACCAGCTAGGCCAGCTGAGAACAAGTTGTCATTTACAACTGCGACCTGGCCAAGATAAAGCAAAGCAGTGTGACAAAAACAAACAACACAGAGCTACACAATATCAAACGTACAGTCAATAACGCAATAGAAAAAATCTATGTACAGTGTGTACAAATGTAGAAGAGTAGGGAGGTAGGCAATAAATAGGCCACAGAGGCAAAATAATTACAATTTAGCAATAACACTGGAGTGATGGATGTGCAGATGTTGATGTGCAAGTAGAGATACTGGGGTGCAAAAGGGCAAGATGGTAAGTAATAATATGGGGGTGAGGTAGTTGGCTGTGATATTTACAGATTGGCTGTGTACAGGTACAGTGATCGGTAAGCTGCTCTGACAGTTGATGCTTAAAGTTAGAGAGGGAGATATTAGACTCCAGCTTCAGTGATTTTTGCAATTCATTCCAGTCATTGGCAGCAGAAAACTGGAAGGAAAGGAGGCCAAAGGAAGTATTGGCTTTGGGGATGACCAGTGAAATATACCTGCTGGAGCACGTGTTACGGGTGGGTGTTGCTATGGTGACCAGTGAGCTGAGATAAGGCGGGGCATTACCTATCATAGACTTATAGATGACCTGGAGCCAGTGGGTTTGGTGACGAATACGTAGTGAGGGCCAGCCAACGAGACCGTACAGGTCGCAGTGGTGGGTAGTATATGGGCATGAGTGACAAAACGGATGGCACTTTGATAGACTACATCCAGTTTGCTGAGTAGAGTGTTGGAGGCTATTTTGTAAATGACATCGCCGAAGTCAAGGATCGGTAGGATAGTCAGTTTTACGAGGGTATGTTTGGCAGCATGAGTGAAGGAGGCTTCTAGATTTAATTTGGGATTGGAGATGCTTAAAGTGAGTCTGGAAGAAGAGTTTACAGTCTAACCAGACACTTAGGCATTTGTAGTTGTCCACATATTCTAAGTCAGAACCGTCCAGAGTAGTGATGCTGGTCGGGCGGGAGGGTATGGGCAGCAATCGGTTGAAGAGCATGCACTTAGTTTTACTTGCAGTTGGAGGCCTCGGAAGGAGTGGTGTATGGCATTGAAGCTTGTTTGGAGGTTTGTTAGCACATTGTCCAAAGAAAGGCCAGATGTATACGGAATGGTGTCGTCTGCGTAGAGGTGGATCAGAGAATCACCAGCATCATGACCGACATCATTGATATACACAGAGAAAAGAGTCAGCCCGAGAATTGAACCCTGTGGCACCCCCATAGAGACTGCCAGAGGTCCGGACAACAGGCCCTCCAATTTGACACACTGAACTCTGTCTGAGAAGTAGTTGGTGAACCAGGCGAGGCAGTCATTTGAGAAGCCAAGGCTGTTGAGTCTGCCGCTAAGAGTGCGGAGATTGACAGAGTCGAAAGCCTTGGCCAGGTTGATGAAGACGGCAGCACAGTACTGTATTTTATCGATGGCGGTTATGATATCGTTTAGGACCTTGAGCGTGGCTGAGGTGCACCCATGACCAGCTCGAAAACCAGATTGCATGGTGGAGAAGGTACGGCGGGATTCTAAATGGCCGGTGATCTGTTTGTTAACTTCTTATGGGCAGGTGGTACGGTAGCATCCCATCTGGCAAACATCCGGTGAAATTGCAGAGTGCGAAATTCAAACTACAGAATTAAAAATATTTAACTTTCATAAAATCCCAAGTGTAGTACATCAAAACAAAGCTTAACTTCTTGTTAATCCAGCCGCTGTGTCAGATTTCAAAAAGGCTTTACGGCAAAAGCACACCATGTGATTATATGAGGACAGCGCCCCACATACAAAAGCATGAAAAACATATTTCAACCAGGCAGGTGCACAATGAAAGTCAGAAATAGCGATAAAATAAATGCCTTACCTTTGATTATCTTCTTCTGTTGGCACTCCAAAAGGTCCCAGTTACATCACAAATGGTCCTTTTGTTCAATAATGTCCTTCTTTATATCCATAAAAACTCAGTTTAGCTGGCCCGCTTCAGTCAATAATTCACCTAGTTTCCCTCCATCAAAATGCATACAAAATGAATCCCAAACGTTACTAATAAACTTTTCCAAACAAGTCAAACAACGTTTATAATCAAACCTTAGGTACCCTAATACGTAAATAAATGATAAAATTTAAGACGGAGAATCGTTATTGTCTTTACTGGAGAAAAATACCAAAGAACGCACAATTTCTGGCTCATTTTTCCAAAAACCAGCCTGAAACTCTTTCTAAAGACTGTTGACATCTAGTGGAAGACCTAGGAACTGCAAACTCGGAGGATTTCGCCTTATAATAAAAGTGACAGCCATTGAAAACAGTGATAGACTGAAAAAGATTTTGGGGGGGATGGTTTGTCCTCGGGGTTTTGCCTGCCATATCAGTTCTGTTATACTCACAGACATAATTGTAACAGTTTTATAAACTTTAGAGTGTTGTCTATTCACATCTACCAATTATATGCATATCCTAGTTTCTGGGCCTGAGTAACAGGCAGTTTACTCTGGGCACGCTTTTCATCCAGATGTGAAAATACTGCCCCCTACCAAAGAGAGGTTAACTTGACTTTTAAAGATTTTAGAAAGGCAGGGCAGGATGGATATAGGTCTATAACAGTTTGGGTCTAGAGTGTCTCCCCTTTTGAAGAGGGGGATGACCGCGGCAGCTTTCCAATCTTTGGGGATCTCAGACGATACGAAAGAAAGGTTGAATAGGCTAGTAATAGGGGTTGCAACAATTTCGGCGGATAATTTTAGAAAGCGAGGGTCCAGATTGTCTAGCTCAGCAGATTTGTAGGATCCAGATTTTTTAGCTCTTTCAGAACATCAGCTGTCTGGATTTGGGTGAAGGAGCAGCGGGGGGTGCTTGGGCAAGTTGCTGCAGGGGGTGCTGAGATGTTGGCCGATGTAGGGGTAGCCAGGTGGAAAGCTTGGCTAGCCGTAGAAAAATGCTTATTGAAATGATCAATTATCGTAGATTTATCGGGGGTGACAATGTTTCCTATATTCAGTGCAGTGGGCAGCTGGGAGGAGGTGCTCTTATTCTCTCTGGACTTTTCAGTGTCCCAAAATTTTGGGGAATTAGTGCTACAGGATGCACATTTCTGTTTGAAAAAGCTAGCCTTAGCTTTCCTAACTGACTGTGTATATTGGTTCCTGACTTCCCTAAAAGTTGCATATCACGGGGGCTATTCGATGCTAATGCAGAATGCCACAGGATGTTTTTTGTGCTGAACAAGGGCAGTCTAGTCTGGGGTGAACCAAGGGCTATATCTGTTCTTAGTTCTACCTTTTTTGAATGGGGCATGCTTATTTAAGATGGAGAGGAAAGCACTTTTAAAGAGAAACCAGGCATCCGGGATGAGGTCAATATATTCTTCCAGGATACCCGGGCCAGGTCGATCACAAAGGCCTGCTCGCTGAAGTGTTTTAGGCAGCGTTTGACAGTGATGAGGGGTGGTCGTTTGACCGCGGAACCATTATGCACACGGCCAATGAGGCAATGATCACTGAGATCCTGGTTGAAGACAGCAGAGGATTATTTAGAGGGCAAGTTGGTCAGGATGATATCTAAGAGGGTGCCCAGTGTTATGGATTTAGGGTTGTACCTGGTAGGTTCCTTGATAATTTGTGTGCGATTGAGTGCATCGAGCATAGATTGTAGGATGGCCGGGGTGTTAAGCATGTCCCAGTTTAGGTCACCTAACAGTATGAGCTCTGAAGATAGATGGGGGGCAATCAATTCACATATGGTGTCCAGGGCACAGCTGGGGGCTGAATGTGGTCTATAACAAGAGGCAACTGTGAGAGCCTTGTTTCTGGAAAGGTGGATTTTTAAAAGTAGAATCTCAAATTGTTTGGGCACAGACCTTGATAGTATGACAGATCTCTGCAGGCTATCTCTGCAGTAGATTGCAACTCCGCCACCTTTGGCAGTTCTATCTTGTCGGAAAATGTTATATTTAGGATGGATATTTCAGGATTTTCAGGAGGATGATAACCTGCTCCAAAGTGCTCAGAACCTCAGACTGGGGAGAAGGTTCACCTTCCAACAGGACAACGACCCTAAGCACACAGCCAAGACAATGCAGGAGTGGCTTTGGGACAAGTCTCTGAATGTCCTTGAGTGGCCCGATTGAACATCTCTGGAGAGTCCAGAAAATAGCTGTGCAGCAACGCTCCCCATCCAACCCGACAGAGCTTCAGAGGATGTGCAGAGAAGAATGGGAGAAACTCCCCAAATATAGGTATGCCAAGCTTGTAGCGTCATACCCAAGAAGACTCGAGGCTGTAATTGCTGCCAAAGGTGCTTCAACAAAGTACTGAGTAAAGGGTCTGAATACTTATGTAAATTTAATATTTATAAATATAAATATTTTTATAAATTAGCAACAATTTCTAAAAAACTGTTTTATTGCTTTGTCATAATGGTTTATTTTGTGTAGATTGATGAGGAAAATTTTAGAATAAGGCTGTAACCTTACAAAGTGTGGAAAAAGTCAAGGGGTCTGAATTCTTTCCAAAGGGACTGTATATCTAACACTGGGCGATATGGCCAAAATATCATATCACTGTATTTTTCAATTTTTTGACGATATGACAGTATTTCATGTTTCTGACTATTAAAGTTGTAAATATGCCCTAGGATGGCAACAAATTAATTCGAATTGATTTTAATGTGTTTTCTCCGTTCTGATTGCTTTACTGTTCAACCAAAAATAATAGGACAAAACTGACAGTGAAGAAGTCCTATTTATAGAACATTGAATAGGAATCAAAATCCTATTTTTTAGCTTGTTACTCGGCGAATGCTTACCATTTGCATAGTTATTTGTTCAATTCCGACACTAATTGGTTATCATTCACAAACTGTGTTTTGTTTCTTTTGTCTTAATATGCCTCTATTTCGCAAAAAATAAATTAAACGTTTCCTTGACAGAATTATTATTCTCCGACCTATTTGTCTGCAGTTCTTACGTTCGCCACTAGGGGTAGTTGCCCAATTTCTTGGGGTCTTACCTCCCAAAGTTGTTTGACTTCTTGGTATTGCAAGCAAACTTCCTCAGTTCTCAGCTAAAGGCAGTTCTTTCTGGCTATAAAAACGGATGAGTGCCATCCTTTTTTGGAGTCATAACTGAATTTTTTAATATAACAAATCAAACTTTTATATAAGGTGAAGTGTAAATTCAAACCTGTCCGCAAATGAATACCTGTATAGTTCGTTTACAGTTTAACGCCCAGCAAGTGTATTTGACAAATAGACTTGACTTTAATTTTGTGATGTGTATAGCTACCTAGCTAATGTTAGGCTTACTCATTTGTGAATCAATGGTTAAAGTTTTTCCAAAATGTATTTAAAGATAGCAATTTAACACATTATTATAATAATGTTTTTTGTGAATGTATAATGTGAAAGTGGGTTTAGATGTTTGAAAAGTAGCATTGTATAGCCTAATGTTAATATTACTAGCTCCTTTCAGGGAAACAAATGTGTGTTTAACCAGTTTGTCCGGTATGCGCAACCATAGTTTGGCAAGTGGATGTTTGATAGTAACAACACAGAGTAACAATATGTTTTCTAAACAAGCCTAAAGATTATTTTAGTGTTGACTACTGCAGCTGGTGTAGCAAATTAGCAATAATGTTAGCTAGCAATTTCCAGCTAGCATTTTCACCACTGAGATTTATGAGGTGGGAGAGTGAGTTTTGTAGGTTTGTAAAAGTTTCAATTCGGTGGGAAAGAGTGATCGGGAGTTTTTCAGACATACACACACACACAACTGCAGTACGTGTTGTCAGGACACCCTGAAAGATGCTGTTCATTCCCGGGTAAGTTTTCGTGAATATTCAAACCAATCACACCGGGTTTATAGACCCGTTCATATCGTCTGAACACTAGCCCATTCGTTTCCCAGTGTTCACGCAGGGTGTGCCGAAGCTGTGTATGTGTGACACGCCATTGATAATTTCTGAAAACCGTTTGAGGGAAAGTGATCTGCAATTTTCAACCCAGAAACATGTCTTTTCATGCAGTGAGGATATCCCAGGTCTAAGAACAATGCAGTGTGAATCAGCTACTTTGACCACTTTCCCAACAAGTTAGACAAAAACTTAGAACGTATGAAATCTTAGTATACTTCTCTGCTTTTCAAATCTAAAATCTTCCACTACAACAAAAATACTTTTAAAGAATTAAAGCAAGTCTCACAACTTTTTTTAATGGAAAATTACCATCTAGATTATGTTACTCTTTTTTTCTAGCTTTATTTACAAACGGGTGCCTCACCTCCCTATTTCCTTGTGGATGTCATAGTAGTCAGTCAGCCGGCGCATCTTCCTGAGAACGGTCTCCTTGTCCTCCATTGTATCCTCCTTGTCTTCTTTAACTGCAAGGTAGCACAGAAGTGAGGACACAATTACAATGTAGCCTAATTACAGGCCCACATTTTATAGTGTTCGGGCCTGTGTTAATCACATTCCCAACTGCTAATTTACGTCTGCCTCTACATAGCTGCATCTCAACAATCTGACTATTCACTCCAAAATGAAAGTTTGTCAGATGTTTTTAGGCCTCAAATGTAGTCTAATGTCAAGCTGAATCCACGTCCTTCGACATCGGTTGTGTAGATCCGGCCGTCTACTCAAATATCCTAAATGAATAGAAAAGATAATCACAGAATAAAACAACCAGGAAATTAGACGGTACTAATATTTTCCTGTAATTTGGGGATTAAGGCATTTAGCTGAAACGATACAACTGGTGGCCTAGGATGTGGATATATCTCATCATACGTCTACTTTGAGGTCTGAAAACATCAGACGACTATGCCTCTGTGTCAATACTGGAATGCATATTTCATTGAATGGTACCCCAAGGCTTACCTGTGCGCACGGTGAGCTCAGCCTTACAGGACACAGAACCAGCCAGGTTCTTGGCTGTGCAGGTATACACCCCTGAATCTTCTGGACTTGTGTTAAGCAGCACAAGGGAGCATTCGTTGTCATCATACAGAAAGGTGATGTGACTACTCTCGCACAACAATGTATCATCCTAAAACAAAGTAACAATATGTCACTCTGGAATTAATCACATTTCATCAAAATAAGCATGCATATAATGTGGACCCGCTTTAAAGGAAATTCTGCCACTTTTCAACCTCATATTCATTATATCCAGCACCATACCATTGTCTACATTTGGGAAAATAGTGCATTTATATTATCTGTGGGGAAAAAAGATACGGTCCTAAAAAATGCTTCTCTTTGAAATCATAGAGTAGGATTAAAAGAACAAAAACTGTGATTTTCAAAACTTACAATGAGTTTCTAGCCATAAGGAGGATATTTTCTTGCTCCCCACATTACCAAGAATCTCATAGTGTTTAAAAATGACAGTTTTTAAAATGTTTTAACTGTTGATGATGTCATTGAGTAGAACTTTTCAACTTCATATTTCTTTCTACAAAACATAGAAATGTGCCATTTTCACATATGTAGACAATGGAACTGTGATAATGAAAATAAGGTTGAAAAGTGGTGGAGTTGCCCTTTAAATTATGTGCAGATTATAAAGGCCTCAGAAAGCCTTCACAAAGCCTTCAGAAACACGACATAAATGTCACAAATAATCTACAACAGTATGTCATGCTTTATAAAGGATTCATAAATGCGGCATAACTGTGTGAAATGAAAAACTGTATACCATTTTTTTTTTTATAATTATACTACCACCCATAAGGGAGCTTGGCGAGTGGGAGGGCAAAGGGACAGGTACTATAGACCTGTATCTGTGTACATGCCTGCATGGCTACTTCAATAGTTATTTCAAATAATTTTGGTGACTTCACAGCAATTGCTAATGTTAGCTAGCTAGATAGCTAGCAGCATAAGCTAGCTAGCTATATAGCTAGCTATATCAATACGAAATGTAGCTAGCTACAGTACCAGTCAAAATATAGGACACATCTACTCATTCCAGGGTCTTTCTTTATTTTTACTATTTTCTACATTGTAGAATAATAGTGAAGACATCAACACTATGAAATAACACATACGGAATCATGAAGTAACCAAAAAAGGGTTAAACAAATCAAAATGTATTTTATATTTGAGATTCTTCAAAGTAGCTACCCTTTGCCTTGATGACAGCTTGGCACGCTCTTGGCATTCTGTCAACCAGCTTCATGGCGTAGTCACCTGGAATGCATTTCAATTAACAGCTGTGCCTTGTTAAAAGTTAATTTGTAGAATTTCTTTCCTTCTTAATGAGTTTGAGCCAATCAGTTGTGTTGTGACAAGGTAGGGGCAGTATACAGAAGATAGCCCTATTTGGTAAATTACCAAGTCCATATTATGCCAAGAACAGCTCAAATAAGCAAAGTAAAATGACAGTCCATCAGGAAAATGTCAAATTTCTTCAAGTGCAGTCGCAAAAACCATGAAGCGCTATGATGAAACTGGATCTCACGAGGACTGCCACAGGAAAGAAAGACCCAGAGTTACCTCTGCTGCAGAGGATGTACATTAGAGTTACCAGCCTCAGAAATTGCAGCCCAAATAAATCCTTCACATTGTTCAAGTAACAGACACATTTCAATATTAACTGTTCAGAGGATACTGCGTGAATCAGACCTTCACGGTTGAATTTCTGCAAAGAAACTACTACTAAAGGACACCAATAAGAAGAAGAGACTTGCTTAGGCCAAGAAACACAAACAATGGACATTAGACAGATGGAAATCTGTTCTTTGGTCTGATGAGTCCAAATTTGAGATTTTTGGTTCCAACTGCCGTGTCTTTGTGAGACGCGGAGTAGGTGAACGGATGATCTCTGTATGTGTGATTCCCACTGTGAAGCATGGAGGAGGTGTGATGATGTGGGGTGCTTTGCTGGTGACACTGTCTGTGATTTATTTACAACTCAAGGCACACTTAACCAGCATGGCTACCACAGCATTCTGCAGCGATACGCCATCCCATCTGCTCTGCACTTAGTGTGACTATCATTTCTTTTTCATAAGGACAATGACCCAAAACACACCTCCAGGCTGTGTAAGGGCTAGTGATGGAGTGCTGCATCAGATGACCTGGCCTCCACAATCAACCAACCTCAACCCAATTGAGATGGTTTGGGATGAGTTGGACCACAGAGTAAAGGAAAAGCAGCCAACCAGTGCTCAGCATATGTGGGAACTCCTTCAAGACTGTTGGAAAACCATTCCTCATGAAGCTGGTTGAGAGAATGCTAAGAGTGTGTAAAGCTGTTATCAAGGCAAAGGCTGGCTACATTGAACATATATTTTGATTTGACTACTAAATGATTCCATATCTGTTATTTCATAGTTTTGATATCCTCACTATGATTCTACAATGTTGAAAATATTAAAAATAAAGAAAAACCCTTGAATGAGTGGGTGTGTCCAAACTTTTGACTGGTACTGTAGCTAATAGGCTCAGCTAAATAGAAATCCCTCTTATGTACTTCAGTAGCTATATCTCAAAGCCACACTCTTGTCATGAGATTTGCAAATGAAAGAGGCCTAAATTGTCGCTATAATATTTACTTTTGTATTGTTACAGACACTGTTTGTGCAGGACAACAGAGTGGATAATCCTTAGTATTGAAGGTGAGTCTAGCTCAGAAAAAAGCTAGCTAGCTAGCTGGGTCTATTTGTTTTGTAGTCTTGTAAATGAAATGTATTAATTGCATTCCATTTGTTGTTATTGCATTGAGATGCAGCATATGAATTGCTTTGCATTGGTTGTTATTGCATTGGTTCCTGTGTTGCTTTGACTCTTATCTCTTTTAATAAGCTCTCCAGGTAGCCAATGAAGGCACTGAGACCTAAGCTGTCCCCAGTGCTTGAGATGCCCTCCTCCTCTACCTCATCCCATTCCTCAACAACTTAATTCCCAGACTGCTGCACTAACTGCCAACATCACTGACCGGTTAGGACAGACAAACACCTTTCATTTAAGACATTTGATAAAAGTTATGGTTTGAGCATCCTTCTATTCACTCTTGGACATTGATTTAAAATATCTATCTTTTGTGTTTCTTCAAATGCAGTGGTGACCTGTGATGGGCTATGAGTGACAGAGTGGCATCGGGCGTAAGTTGTTGACTTCCATAGGAGGAAAGTGAAAGTGACCTCGCAGAAGATGTTGAAACCCTTCTAACGGTAAGACAACATGAAAAATATACTACGCCAATCATAATTATGCTTTTGACATCATACTTTATTGGTTTATTATGGAATTTGACATATTAATGCCCTGATCCAATATATTTTCCTGACCACATCAATAATTAGAAATTTGTTTGAAATGTTGTTTTCCCCAATAGACCCAGTTGGTGATGTGACCCTGAAGGTGGTTCCTGCCATCCTGCCTACATCATCATACAGAATGAATGGGGAAATGATTCACCCCTAATATACAACCTGTAAGTATACAGGCTAAATAATAACACATAGTAGGACCATTTCTACAATGCAGTCCGTCTGTCCTCTCAGTGTAGCACAGAAATGCCCTTATCCAGATGATGTGACAAATGCATTTCTAACAGACCAGCTAAACTTTCTTTGTTGTTACTTTCAAGGTTGAATCCAACATGCAGTACCTCCAGCAGGCAGAGGCAGCAACCATTCATCCGCCAGCTTGGGGACAAGTCTATTTGTGTATTTGTATTGTTTTCACTTGTATTTTACCTCTCTTGTGTTAGGAATAGGGAGGGTACAGGGTCAAGTGATATAGAGTCTTTATGGATGTGTTCTGAATAACCAAAGGTGTCTCACTTCAAATTAAGTATTATAGGACACTACATGAAGTGTCAATAAATAGATTATAAACGCACTGCCGATTTATGAAAGTTCTATCATGATCCACAGGTTACTGTAGGGTGTGAGGGGAATTTAGATGGGTCGATGGACCTGCAATGCTTGTGTTTGTGTGTCAGAGCCAATATGATTTGGAGTAGTCGAACCTGAGACTACCTAGCCACCAGGTATTCTGTTCCCGTGCTGGAGACCAGGGCTCGATTACAACCTGTTACAATCTTTCAGCAGGGTGTATGACAAGGTTATAGATGTTTTGTGATGGCTCAACTTAATAGGATTTATAAAGCCTTAGTAAGCCATGCTTATGTCACCCTTTAAGAAGCACAGGATAATGTCATATACGACATAGGGGTATGTCACATTTGACATTGGTAATGATGCCACACAGTTATGCCACATTTATGAACAGTGGTGTAAAATACCTCAGTAAAAATACTTTAACCTGTTGGGGATAAGGGGCAGTATTTGCACGGCCGGATAAAAAACGTACCCGATTTAATCTGGTTATTACTACTGCCCAGAAACTAGAATATGCATATAATTATTGGCTTTGGATAGAAAACACCCTAAAGTTTCTAAAACTGTTTGAATAGTGTCTGTGAGTATAACAGAACTCATATGGCAGGCAAAAACCTGAGAAGATTCTGTACAGGAAGTGCCCTCTCTGACCATTCCTTGAGCTTCTTGACTCTTTTTATTGAAAACTTAGGATCTTTGCTGTAACGTGACACTTCCTACGGCTCCCATAGGCTCTCAGAACCCGGGAAAAAGCTGAATGATGTCGAGGCAGCCCCTGGCTGAAAAACATTAGCGCGTTTGGATAGTGGTCGGTCAGAGTACTATGAGACTCTAGTCATGTTTTTATTTTCTCTCTCTTTGTACTAAAAAACAGATTCCCGGTCGGAATATTATCGCTTTTTTATGAGAAAAATGGCATAAAAATTGATTTTAAACAGCGGTTGACATGCTTCGAAGTACGGTAATGGAATATTTCGAATTTTTTTGTCACGAAACGCGTCGTGCGCATCACCGTTCTTTACACTTCGGATAGAGTCTTGAACGCACGAACAAAACAGAGGATATTTGAACATAACTATGGATTATTTTGAACCAAACCAAAATTTGTTATTGAAGTAGAAGTCCTGGGAGTGCATTCTGACAAAGAACAGCAAAGGTAATACAATTTTTCTTATAGTAAATCTGACTTTGGTGAGGGCTAAACTTGGTGGGTGTCTAAATAGCTAGCCCTGTGATGCCGGGCTATCTACTTAGAATATTGCAAAATGTGCATTCACCGAAAAGCTATTTTAAAATCGGACATAGCGAGTGCATAGAGGAGATCTGTATCTATAATTCTTAAAATAATTGTTATGCTTTTTGTGAACGTTTATCGTGAGTAATTTAGTAAATTCACCGGAAGTTTGCGGGGGGTATGCTAGTTCTGAACGTCACATGCTAATGTAAAAAGCTGGTTTTTTATATAAATATGAACTTGATTGAACAAAACATGCATGTATTGTAAAACATAATGTCCTAGGTGTGTCATCTGATGAAGATCATCAAAGGTTAGTGCTGCATTTAGCTGTGGTTTGGGTTTATGTGACATATGCTAGCTTGAAAAATGGGTGTCTGATTATTTCTGGCTGGGTACTCTGCTGACATAATCTAATGTTTTGCTTTCATTGTAAAGCCTTTTTGAAATCGGACAGTGTGGTTAGATTAACGAGAGTCTTGTCTTTAAAATGGTGTAAAATAGTCATATGTTTGAGAAATTGAAGTAATAGCATTTCTAAGGTATTTGAATAACGCGCCACAGGATTCCACTGGCTGTTACGTAGTGGGACGATTTCGTCCCACCGACCCTAGAGAGGTTAAAGTATTACTTAACCTGTTGGGGCTAGGGGGCAGTATTTTCACGGCTGGATAAAAAAACGTACCGGATTTAATCTGGTTACTAATCCTAACCAGTAACTAGAATATGCATATACTTATTATATATGGATAGAAAACACCCTAAAGTTTCTAAAACTGTTTGAATGGTGTCTGTGAGTATAACAGAACTCATTTGGCAGGCAAAACCCTGAGACAGATTCTGACAGGAAGTGGATATCTGATGTGTTGTATTACCTTTAAACCTATGCCATTGAAAAACACAGGGGCTGAGGAATATTTTGGCACTTCCTATTGCTTCCACTAGATGTCACCAGCCTTTACAAAGTGTTTTGAGTCTTTTACTGTGAGATCTGACCGAACAAGAGCCATGGAACGGTGATGGCCGATTAGACTCTGGCGCGCGAGTTCATGTTGGGTACCCTCGTTCCAATACGTTATAAAAGAGAATGCATTCGTCCACCTTGAATATTACTCATGTTCTGGTTAAAAAAGGCCCTAATGATTTATGCTATACAACGTTTGACATGTTTGAACGAACGTAAATATATTTTTTCCCCTCGTTCATGAAGTGAAGTCCGGCGGGCTTAGATCATGTGCTAACAAGACGGAGATTTTTGGACATAAATGATGAGCTTTTTTGAACAAAACTACATTCGTTATGGACCTGTGATACCTGGAAGTGACATCTGATGAAGAGAATCAAAGGTAATGGATTATTTACATAGTATTTTCGATTTTAGATCTCCCCAACATGGCGGCTAGTCTGTATCGCAACGCGTATTTTCTGGGCGCAGTGCTCAGATTATTGCAAAGTGTGATTTCCCAGTAAGGTTATTTTTAAATCTGGCAAGTTGATTGCGTTCAAGAGATGTAAATCTATAATTCTTTAAATGACAATATAATATTTTACCAATGTTTTCTAATTTTAATTATTTAATTTGTTACGCTGACTTGACTGCCGGTTATTGGAGGGAAACGATTTCCTCAACATCAATGCCATAGTAAAACGCTGTTTTTGGATATAAATATGAACTTGATAGAACTAAAAATGCATGCATTGTCTAACAATGTCCTAGGAGTGTCATCTGATGGAGATTGTAAAAGGTTAGTGCATCATTTTAGCTGGTTTTATGGTTTTGGTGACCCTGTCTTTGAATTGACAAAACATTACACACAGCTATTGTCAATGTACTCTCCTAACATAATCTAACTTTATGCTTTCGCCGTAAAACCTTTTTGAAATCGGACAACGTGGTTAGATTAAGGAGATGTTTATCTTTCAAAGGGTGTAAGATAGTTGTATGTTTAAAAAATTGGAATTTTGACATTTATTTGGTTTCAAATTTGCCGCTCTTGAAATGCACCTGCTGTTGATGGAGTGCACCACGGGGGGACGCTAGCGTCCCACCTAGCCCATAGAGGTTAAGTCGTTTTTTGGGGTATCTGTACTTTATTATTTATATTTTTTACCACTTTTACTTTTACTTCACTACATTCCTAAAGAGAATAATGTACTTTTTACTCCATACATTTTCCATGACACCCAAAAGTACGCACAATTGGCCCAGTGTAGTTCGAGTTAGGGGAGGGTTTGGCCGGAGGTGCTTTACTTGGCTCATCGTGCTCTAGCGACTCCTTGTTATGGGCCGGGCGCCTGCAGGCTGACCTCGGCCGTCAGTTGAACAGTGTTTCCTCTGACACATTGGTGTGGCTGGCTTCCAGGTTAAGTAGCCAGTGTTAAGAAGTGCGGTTTGGTGGGTCATGTTTCGGAGGATGCATGACTCGACCTTCGCCTCCCGAGAATGGTGCCATCTGGTTTGCTTAATATAAGGAATTTGAAATGATGTATACTTTTACTTTTGATAGTTAAGTATATTTAAAACCAAATACTTTTACTCAAGTAGTATTTTACTGGATGACTTTCACTTTTACTTTTATATTAAGGTGTCTTTACTTTTACTCAAGTTTGACAATTGGGTACTTTTTACACCACTGTTTATGAACTCTTTATTAGGCATGACATACAGTCATAGATTATTTGTGACACATCTATGTAGTGTTTATGAACACTTTATGAAAGCTTTATGAAGTCTTTATAAACTAATTTGAAACATAATTTGGAGTATCCTGTCACTACAAGTCATTGTTTATGTACCTTCTCAGCAGTTACCAGTTGAGTTCCTACATTCTGGTTATCAAACTAGTTATCTATAGAGTATATATATGGCATGAGTGTGCAACTTCATAAAGGGTTACAATGATATACACACTCAAATATATGTGTGTCTCCATGTATGCACCTTAAACCAAAGGATGTCGGGAATGGGCTTGCCCTCCACAACCACAGCCAAGCGAGGTGTCTCCCCCATGTGCACATCCACATCCTCCATGATGGACTCAAAGGTTGGTGGTGCTACAGAGGGAACATGAAAATGTGTTAGATACTGTTGTCACAATATTCAGTATGTCGATACTCAAAGTATCATAGCAAGGAAACAAAACATGAAGCAGACAACATTTCCTGGCGATGTACCTTGCTGCATGCAGCAAGGCATTTTGAAAAAGTAGCTAACTTCTTAATGGCCATTACTATAGTGGATGAGAAAAGTTTCCACTCCCAAACAATGCAAAGCGCTTTAAGCAGCTGAAAAGAGAGATACATACTGTAAATTCAATCCATTATCATAATCTGTCATTATTGCACTCACCTGCCATTTCCACACTAAAGATGCAGGAGTCGACGCCAAACTTGTTGGAGGCAACACACATCAGTTGACCCACATCGCCACTCTTCACCCTCATGATCTTCAGAGAGTGCTGGTCATCATCAGGCATACTCATCTCATACAGCCCATCTTTGATTGCAAGGACCACTCCACTTCTAATAACAGAGAACAATAAGGCAGCTTAGATATCCCATTGTCATGGTGGTTACATTTTAGTGGTAAGAACTTTTGTTGTGTGACTGTTTCACACATCTTATTGTTTTATCCTACAGCACTTGGTATTAAAATGGCATTCTTGCACACTGGCATATTTGTGAACTCAATTTTTGTGAAGCAAACAAGGAGGCCGGAGAATGGGCACGGTGCTTTTCAAATACAGTTAAGAACAATATGGCCAGTTGATTGAGGGCTCAGTGGGTTGGCGTATGGTGCTGGTTGCTGGCAATATCAAGGTTGTGGGTTTGATTCCCACATGGGCCACATACACTGAGTGTACAAAACATTAAGGACATGTGATGGAAAATGTTATGTTTGTGCTTTTCTAATAACCATTTTGTGTGTTCTATGTTTGTGCTTTTCTAATAATCAGTTTCTTTGTTCATGCAAGTGACTGACTGAATCCTCACTATCAGTATTTGCAATTTGGCCGTACGCCCAGAACCTTGTTTTGAAAACGAAAGGAGTTTCAAGGTCTCAGCTTGGAGAGAAGGAGCCTCATGAGGTATTGGTCGTTCACATGCATGAACCAAAACATTTATAATCAATAATGAATAAGCAAAATCATGCAAATACAATTTGTCTGTGTAAGTATATAATAGATCGAATGGGACTGCCCCAACAGAGCTCCTGACAGACGTGTACTATAGTGCATGAGGTTTGTTGGAACCTCTCCAGTTAACTGTTAATAAACAATGATTAATTTAAGATTGACGAGGAAAACAGGTGGCGCTTGGAAGCATGAGAGAAATTCCCATCTGACTAAAAGAGGACGGAACCCACCAAGACCAGACCCTTACTGTGAGCTGCCCAGGAGGACACACATCATCCGCGAACAAAAGAGGGACATGTCAACTGAATTTCAGTAAGTCAATTTAAAATAATTTGTATAAAAATAAATGATGAAACCAATAAAATTAAGGCAAGTAGCGCATAAAAATTTACCCATAGTCTTATAGAGAAGGCAATTCACTAGTCTTATGAGAAGACAAGAGCGAGGGCATAACGGTACCATGGAGAGCCCCGCTAACAGCTGTCTGTGGGCATTTATAAGGGAAGTGTCTACATGGTCTGTAGACACTACTAATAGAATGTGGTGTACAGTAGCAGTCAAAAGTTTGGACACACCTACTCATTCAAGGGTTTTTATTTATTTTTACAATTTCTACATTGTACAATAATAGTGAAGACATCAAAACTATGAAATAACACATTTGGAATCATGTAGTAACCAAAAAAAGTGTCATGTTCTGACCTGTAAAGGTGTTATTTGTTAGTGTTTAGTTTGGTCAGGACGTGGCAGGTATTTGTTTTATGTGGTTCAGGGTGGTTGTGTGTATGTGTCCATGTAGAGAGGGGTATTTGATTTATTAGTCCAGGGTTTTGGTTATTGTTCTATGTTAGTTTATTTCTATGTTCTGTCTAGTCATTTGTATTTCTATGTTTAGTTAATTGGTGTTGGGGCCTTCAGTTGGAGGCAGCTGTCTATCGTTGCCTCTGATTGAAGGTCCTATAATTAGGGGTGTGTTTGTATTGTGGATTGTGGGTAGTTGTATTCTGTTTTGTGCTTGTCACCTGACAGAACTGTTAGTGTCATTTCTGTTAATTGTATACGTGTTTATTTTGTTTCTCCTTCTTATATATTAAAAAGAGAAGATGAGTATACACTTCCCTGTTGCGTCTTGGTCCTCCACACACGACACTCGTTACAGAACTACCCACCACAACCGGACCAAGCAACAGAAGAGGGAGCAGCCAAGGAAGCAGGAGGAATTGAGAAGGTCCGTGGCGAAGGAACGGTGAGGACCTGGAGAAGTACGTTGGGACGAGGCTAGCAAGAAGGCCTGAGAGGCAGCCCCAATAAAAAAAAATTTGGGGGGGGGCACACAGGGTGGGTGGCTGGGCAAAGGCTGCCCCTGAAGCCAACACCTCGTGCTTATTATCCTGTTCGGTCTAGGGGGCAGCATTTGCACGTCTGGATAAAAAAAATGTACCCGATTTAATCTGGTTACTAATCCTACCCAGTAACTAGAATATGCATATACTTATTATATATGGATAGAAAACACTCTAAAGTTTCCAAAACTGTTTGAATGGTGTCTGTGAGTATAACAGAACTCATTTGGCAGGCAAAACCCTGAGACATTTTCTGACAGGAAGTGGATACCTGATGTGTTGTATTGACTTTAAACCTATCCCATTGAAAAACACAGGGGTTTAGGAATATTTTGGCACTTCCTATTGCTTCCACTAGATGTCACCAGCCTTTACAAAGTGTTTTGAGTCTTCTGGAGGGAGATCTGACCGAACAAGAGCCATGGAACGGTGATGTCCCATTAGACACCTGGCGCGCTAGTTCATGTTGGGTACCCTCGTTCCAATACGTTATAAAAGAGTATGCATTCGTCCACCTTGAATATTATTCATGTTCTGGTTAAAAAAGGCCCTAATGATTTATGCTATACAACGTTTGACATGTTTGAACGAACGGAAATATATTTTTTCCCCTCGTTCATGACGAGAAGTCCGGCTGGCTTACATCATGTGCTAACGAGACGGAGATTTTTGGACATAAATGATGAGCTTTTTTGAACAAAACTACATTCGTTATGGACCTGTGATACCTGGAAGTGACATCTGATGAAGAGAATCAAAGGTAATGGATTATTTACATAGTATTTTCGATTTTAGATCTCCCCAACATGACGTCTAGTCTGTATCGCAACGCGTATTTTTCTGGGCGCAGTGCTCAGATTATTGCAAAGTGTGATTTCCCAGTAAGGTTATTTTTAAATCTGGCAAGTTGATTGCGTTCAAGAGATGTAAATCTATAATTCTTTAAATGACAATATAATATTTTACCAATGTTTTCTAATTTTAATTATTTAATTTCTGACGCTGACTTGACTGCCGGTTATTGGAGGGAAACGATTTCCTCAACATCAATGCCATAGTAAAACGCTATTTTTGTATATAAATATGAACTTGATAGAACTAAAAATGCATGCATTGTCTAACATAATGTCCTAGGAGTGTCATCTGATGGAGATTGTAAAAGGTTAGTGCATCATTTTAGCTGGTTTTATGGTTTTGGTGACCCTGTCTTTGACTTGACAAAACATTACACACAACTCTTGTAAATGTACTGTCCTAACATACTCTAAATTTATGCTTTCGCCGTAAAACCTTTTTGAAATCGTAAAACGTGGTTAGATTAAGGAGATGTTTATCTTTCAAATGGTGTAACATAGTTGTATTTTTGAAAAATTTGAATTTTGACATTTATTTGGATTCAAATTTGCCGCTCTTGAAATGCACCTGCTGTTGATGGAGTGCACCACGGGTGGCACGCTAGCGTCCCACCTAGCCCCAAGAGGTTAAGGGGAGCACATGGAGTGGAGAGCGCCGAAGTACGAAGAGGTACGCAAGATCTCGCCCATGCGCACGTACAGTCCAGTGCGTACGCACAGACCAGTGCGTACGCACAGACCAGTGCGTGTGATCTCAGCCCCAAGCAAAGGCCGTACTAGAGTGGGCATCCAGCCTGGAAGGAGGATGCCAGCCCAATACGTCTGGCCACCAGCACACCTCCAAAGTCCAGGCTACAGGACACCTCCTCTACGCACGGCGACCATCAGGCCCCTGAATAGCCCAGTCCGCCCTGTACCAGCACCACGAACGTACAGGGATACTACTGCCATCCAGCCAAGACGGGTTGTGCAGGAGGTGAGCTCGAGACTTCCAATACCCGATTTAATCTGGTTACTACTCCTGCCCAGAAACGAGAATATGCATATAATTAGTAGATTTGGATAGAAAACAGTCTAAAGTTTCTAAAACTGTTTGAATGGTGTCTGTGAGTATAACAGAACTCATATGGCAGTCCAAAACCTGAGAAGATTCCATACAGGAAGTGCCCTGTCTGACAATTTGTTGTATCTCTATCGACATTACAGCATCTCTGCTGTAATGTGACACTTTCTAAGGCTTCCATTGGCTCTCTAAAGCCGCCAGAAAGTGGAATGTGGTGTCTGCTGCGGAACGCCTCACCAATATCCAATGGTAGAGCGTGGCGCGAAATACAAATACCTCAGAAAATGCTATAACTCAATTTCTCAAACATATGACTATTTTACACCATTTTAAAGATAAGACTCTCATTAATCTAACAATTGTCCGATTTCAAAAAGGCTTTACAGCGAAAGCAAAACATTAGATTACGTCAGGAGAGTACCCTGCCAAAAAATAATCACACAGCCATTTTCAAAGCAAGCATATATGTCACAAAAACCAAAACCACAGCTAAATGCAGCACTAACCTTTGATGATCTTCATCAGACGACACTCCTAGGACATTATGTTATACAATACATGCATGTTTTGTTCAATCAAGTTCATATTTATATCAAAAACCAGCTTTTTACATTAGCATGTGATGTTCAGAACTAGCATACCCACCGCAAACTTCCGGTGAATTTACTAAATTACTCATGATAAACATTCACAAAAAACATAACAATTATTTTAAGAATTATAGATACAGAACTCCTGTATGCAATCACAGTGATAGATTTAAAAAAAGGTTATCGGCGAAAGCACATTTTGCAATATTCTGAGTAGATAGCTCGGCCATCACAGGCTAGCTAATTTGACACCCACCAAGTTTGGTGCTCACTAAACTCAGAATTACTATAAGAAAAATTGGATTACCTTTTCTGTTCTTCGTTAGAATGCACTCCCAGGACTTCTACTTCAACAACAAATGTTGTTTTGGTTCCAAATAATCCATAGTTATATTCTAATAGCTCCGTTTTGTTTGTGCGTTGAGGTCACTATATGTAGGGTGATACGCGAGCGCATTTCGTGACAAAACATTTCAAAATATTCCATTACCATACTTCGAAGCATGTCAAACGCTGTTTAAAATCATTTTTTATGCTATTTTTCTCATAAAATAGCGATAATATTCCAACCGGGTGACGTTGTATTCATTCAAAGGCTGAAATAAAAAAGTGGAGTAGTCTCGTGGACGCGCATCTCCTGTGTCACTGTTCCCAGCCTGACCACTATCAAATACTCCTGCTGTTCTTCACCCAGAGACTGCAGACACCCCATTACACTTTCTGGCGCCTTCTGAGAGCCAATGGAAGCCTTAGAAAATGTCACGTTATAGCACAGATGCTGTATTTTCAATAGAGATGCTACAGAAGGACAATAAATTGTCAGACAGGGCACTTCCTGTATGGAATCTTCTCAGGTTTTTGGCCTGCCATATGAGTTCTGTTATACTCACAGACACCATTCAAACAGTTTTAGAAACGTTAGAGTGTGTTCCATCCAAATCTACTAATTATATGCATATTCTAATTTCTGGGCAGGAGTAGTAACCAGATTAAATTGGGTACGTTTTTATCCGGCCGTGAAAATACTGCCCCCTATCCCAAACAGGTTAACCTGTCTCCTCACCTTCATCTACACTGATTGAAGTGGCTTTAACAAGTGACATCAATAAGAGATCATAGCTTTCACCTGGATTCACCTGGTCAGTCTATGTCATGGAAAGAGCAGGTGTCCTTAATGTTTGTACACTCAGTGTAACCTAACTATGAGTCAAATTGTACGTTCAAATTTAAAGCATCTGCTTAAAATGACCATGTTAATACATTATTGTTAGTGTATCAGCTGTAGTGATACAGTGTGTGACTTGCCTCTTCCAGATAACTGAAGCATTGACGTGGTTCAGAGTGATGGTGATGCTGAATGACAGGTTCTCCTGGACATAGACTATGTCTGGCTTATCAATGATCACCGGACCCTCCTGAAGATATGGACCTTGGAAGAAATTAAATCTCTTTAAAACGGATAGTTCATCACATTTTAAAAACGACATATTTGTTCCATGCCTTGTCAGCAGTCTTTGGACAAGGAGAGAGTACAATCCATGCTTACATGTTGTTAAACCTGCCCTTGCCAGCAACCACTAATATAGGCATCATGTCATCAATTCATGTTGCCCTCATTTGATGACTCATACCTCTGTTGACAAGTTGCACTGGGTCTGTGGACGGAGAGGGTTTGCTAAAGGCCTTGGTGGTGATTGACAGGACCCTGAAGGCATAGCAGACTCCTTTGGAGCAGCTGGTCACTGTGTAGCAAGGGTCTTTCAGACTGGACACTATGATGGTCCACTGGATCGAGCCCAGCTCTTGTTGTTGGATGGCATACGTCAACGTGTTTGGATCTGCAATGGCAAACATACATTTTTGATACGTGTGAATACATGTAGACAGAGCATAACCTTGACCTGTTGGAATGGCATTCAAACAGAATTCACTTGAACATGTACTACACTGAAGAAAAATATAAATGCAACATGAAACAATTTCAAAGATTTTACAGAGTAACAGTTCATTTAATCAGCGTCTCGTCCCGTCAGCGGGATCAAAATCCAGGGAAAACTCCTAGCGACATTAGCATAACGAAATTTAATATATATATTTTTTCAAATATAGGACTGTCTCATATCGTTTTATAGATACACCTCTCCTGAATCGACCCACATCGTCCGATTTCAAAAAGGTTTTACAGGAAAAGCAAATCATTAGATTATGTTAGAGGAGTCCATCGTAAAAGCAGCAACATAGCCATTTTCCGACCAACCACATGCATCACAAATAACCAAAAAACAGCTAAATGCAGCACTAACCTTTTACAAACTTCATCAGATGACATACCTAGGACATCATGTTACACAATGCATGCATTCTTTTGTTCAATAAAGTTCATATTTATATATGAAAACAGCATTTTACATCGGCGTCTGACGTTGACTAACTATTTTCCCGTCAAATGCAATCCGGGGAATCAGAGCTACAATTTACTGAATTACTATTCGAAAACATGTTTAAAATGTAATATTGTCATTCTAAGATTTATAGATGAATATCTCTTGAAAGCACCTGTCATACCAGATTTAAAAAATAACTTTACTGGGTAATCACACTTAGCGATAAAAGGGGATGCGATACTCAGAAAATGAGCTAGTAAATACAGCTCGGCGCCATCTTGGAACAATCGCATATCACATCTAATGTTGTATAATATTGTCAATAATCCCTTACCTTTAGTTGTCTTCATCAGAAAGCACTTCCAGGAATCCCAGGTCCACAACAGATGTATTTTCGGTCGAAAAAGTCCATCCTTTATGTTCCATTAGCTTGCTGTTAGCGCGTCTGAAGGCTGTATCCAAATACTCTCCCGGGCGCGCCACAGCCGTTTCGAAATAAAACATTTTTTTCCCATTCAAACGTTGTATAACATAAATCTTCAGTGCCTGTTTCAACAAGAGAGCCAATAAGATTCGAGGGGGATGATTGCATTGTGTTTCAAACCGTTTCCAAAGGTGGGGGTAGACAGGGCCGCCGGCGTCATAATGGTGATGGCCCTCCCCCTGTGACCAATTTCCAACGCGTCTCATTCACTGAGCTTCGACAGTAGAAGGCTCAAAACACTTTGTAAAGACTGGCGACATCTTGTGGAAGCAATAGGAAGTGCTCAATGAACGATATCTCACGGTGTGAATAATAGGCAACGACGTGAAGTTGAGTCCACAATTCAGAATTCCATTTCCTGGTTCAATCGGTCTCGGGGTTTTGACTGCCATATGAGTTCTGTTATACTCACAGACACCATTCAAACAGTTTTAGAAACTTTAGGGTGTTTTCTATCCACAGGTATTAATTATATGCATATCCTAGCTTCTGAGTCTGATTAGTAGGCCGTTGAAAATGGGCACAAATTTTTTCCAAAATGCGCTGTGGCACCCCCTATCGTAGGGTAACGTCAATTAAGGAAATCAGTCAAATTAAATTAATTCAGTAGGGCCTAATCTATAGATTTCACATTACTGGAAATACAGATAAGTATCTGTCAGTCACAGATACCTTAAAAAAAAGAAAGAGCTGTGGATCAGAAAACCAGTCAGTATCTGATGTGACCACCATTTGCAGAGTGACACATTACCGCATAGAGTGGATCAGGCTGTTGATTGTGGCCTGTGGCCGGTGGAATGTTGTCTCACTCCTCTTCAATGTCTGTGTGAAGTTGCTGGATATTGTCAGGAACTGGAACACGCTGTCGTACATGTCGATCCAGAGCATCCCAAACATGCTCAGTGGGTGACATGTCTGGTGAGTATGCAGGCCATGGAAGAACTGGGACATTTTCAGCTTCCAGGAATTATGTACAGATCCTTCCGACATGCCCGTGCATTATCATGCTGGAACATGAGGCGATGGTGGCAGATGAATGGCACAACAATGGTCGTCAGGATCTCGTCATGTGCATTCTGTGCATTCTAATTGCCATCGATAAAGTGCATTTGTGTTCATTGTCCGTAGCTTATGCCTGCCCATACCATAACCCCACCATCAGGCACTCTGTTCACAATGTTGACATCAGCATTGTGCTCGCCCACATGTCTGCCATCTGCCCGGTACAGTTGAAACCAGGATTCATCCGTGAAGAGCACACTTCTCCAGTGTGCCAGTGGCCATCGAAGATGAGTCTTTGCCCACTGAAGCCAGGTAAGACGCAGAACTGCAGTCAGGTCAAGACCTTGGTCAGGATGACGAACAAGCAGATGAGCTTCCCTTAGACGGTTTCTGAAAGTTTGTGCAGAAATTCTTTGGTTGTGTGTATGGAACATTTCTGGGATCTTTTATTTCAGCTCATGAAACATGGGACCAGCACTTTAAATGTTGTGTTTATATTTTAGTTCAGTATAGAACTTTTCCTGTACTATGAAAATGGATATGATACCTCCAGCCTAATCTTACTCAATATTCTTAATCAATAAATGATTCACCCTGGTGCCGTATCCTTTGATTATAAACTTGGTAATACCAAATACATTAAATATATACATCATTCTTCACTTCATTTTTCATCGGGTGCTGTTACAACTGTCTAGAAGCTAGCTCTTGAAATACAGGGAACCATGGTTCCACAATCCACATTATAATGAATAATAGAAATGCTAGTGAAATGAAAATTACCAATAGAGGGATCCAGCCTCCGGGGTTTCTTCCAGCTCAGGGTGATAGTCTTGCCAGTAACCGCCTCTATTACTGGTGGCCCATCTGGAGGGTCTGGAAGAACATCTGAAAAGAACCAAACAGTAAGTGTTTAACACCATAAGTGTTCATATCGTGTTTCTAACAAACCTGCAAATCTTTGATAAAATGTATATCCTCCTATTCATATAGGACTAACTTCTTGAATAGGAGGATATACATTTTATAATAGATTTGAACATTTGTTAGAAACGTTTGTTAGGGCTGCAGTCCAAACACATAATTTTTTACCCTCTAAGCCCTCGTGCTAGCAACTTTCCCTCGGGGGAATCCCCATCGAACATGGATGCAGTTTGATTGCCATCTTAAGTGGAGGTTCAATTCACTAACGTTGACCCCTCTGCCCTCAATTTTGCTAGAGGGAGCGAGTGAAACTCTGAAACTCATCAGTCTATTCATGTTCTGAGAAATGAAGGCTATTCCATGTGAGAAATTGCCAAATAACAAGATCTCGTACAACGCTGTGTACTACTCCCTTCACAGAACAGCGCAAACTGGTTCCAACCAGAATGTAAAGAGGAGTGGGAGGCCCCAGTGCACAACTGAGCAAGAAGACAAGAACATTAGAGTGTCTAGCTTGAGAAACAGATGCCTCACAAGTCCTCAACTGGCAGCTTCATTAACCTCTCTAGGGGGTGTGGGACGGTAGCGTCCCACCTGGCCAACATCCGGTGAAATTGCAGAGCGGCAAATTCAAATTAAATTACTATAAATGTTTAACTTTCATGAAAGTGTAGTACATCAAAATAAAGCTTAACTTGTTGTTTATCCAGCCGCTGTGTCAGATTTCAAAAAGGCTTGCGATTATCTGAGGACAGCGCTCAGCAGACAAAACATTACATACAGTTACCAGCCAAGTAGACTAGTCACGAAAGTCAGAAATAGCAATAAAGTGAATCACTTACCTTTGATGCTATTCATATGTTGCACTCACAAGACTCCCAGTTACACAATAAATGTTTGTTTTGTTCGATAAAGACCCTCTTTATATCCAAAAACCTCCATTTTGTTTGCGCGTTTTGTTCAGTAATCCAATGGCTCAAATGCGGTCACAAGAGGCAGACGAAAATTCCAAATAGTATCCATAAAGTTCGTAGAAACATGTCAAACGATGTTTATAATCAATCCTCAGGTTGGTTTTAGCCTAAATAATCAATAATATTTCAACTGGACAATAGCGTCGTCAATATAAAAGAAAAACAAGAAAGGCACACTCTCGGTCGCACACAGGAACCAGCTCTGGGGACATCCCACTATCCACTGACTCAATGTGGTCATTCTCCCTCATTTTTCAGAATAAAAGCCTGAAACAATGTCTAAAGACTGTTCACATCTAGTGGAAGCCATAGGGAACAGAATCTGGGTCCTATCCCTTTAAATGGTGGATAGCCTTTCATAGGAAAAACAGCCATTTCAAAATAATGGCACTTCCTGGATGGATTTTCCTCAGGTTTTCGCCTGCCATTTCAGTTCTGTTATACTCACAGACATTATTTTAACAGCTTTAGACACTTGGGAGTATTTTCTATCCAAATCTACTAATTATATGCATATCCTAGCTTCTGGGCCTGAGTAGCAGGCAGTTTACTTTGGGCATGCTTTTCATCCGGAGGTGAAAATAGTGCCCCCTACCCTAGTGAGGTTAAATAGTACCCGCAAAACACCAGTCTCAATATAAACAGTGAAGAGGCGACTCTGGGATGCTGGCCTTCTAGGCAAAGCTGCAAAGAAAAAGCCATATCTCAGACTGGCCAATAAAAAGAAAAGATTAAGATGGGCAAAAGAACACCGACACTGAACAGAGGAAGATTCTAAAAATTGTTATGGTCAGACGAATCTAAGTTTGAGGTGTTCGGATCACAAAGCAGAACATTCGTGAGATGCAGAAAAAAATAAAAGTTGCTGGAGGAGTGCTTGACGCCATCTGTCAAGCATGGTGCAGGCAATGTGATGGTCTGTGGGTGCTTTGGTGGTGGTAAAGTGGGAGATTTGTAGGAAGCAAATCTCTTCAGATTACCTCAACAAATTGACAACTAGAATGCCAAAGGTCTGCAAGGTTGTAATTGCTGCAAATGGAGGATTCTTTCATGAAAGCAAAGTTTGAAGGACACAATTATTAATTCAATTAAAAATCATTATTTATAACCTTGACAACGTCTTGTCTATATTTCCTATTCATTTTGCAACTAATTTCATGTATGTTTTCATGGAAAACAAGGACATTTCTAAGTGACCCAAAACTTTTGAATGGTAGTGTAAATGACATTGATGTTAGCATTGGCAAATTGGCTGAGTCTCATAGTAAAACTAGCTAGCCAGCTATGGGTGACAGTAGCTAGCTACCTGACTGGAGTGCTAGCTAGCTACGTTAGCTTGCTAGGTACATTAATAGCTTTAGGTTGGTTGTTTTTAATCTCAATTTCAAGATTTCCACCATTGAAATTGCCTCTCCGATCATCACTCTCCCTCGCTTGGGTAAGGTACACTCGGTTGTGACGATGTAAAACGTAATTTAAGGACTGAGGGTTTAGGGCCGAGGGCTGTCTACTTTGTATTTGGACTGCAGCCCAGGTCCCCTATTCCATCAACACTGTAATTAAAGTTAATGAGGAATGGTAAAATGACCCTCTTGTGCATGCATCAAAGTATGCTGAATCCCAAATCGACCTCTAGCCCATAAACACTTGGCAAGGTGCGCCCAATATGGCAAAAACTCCACCCAGTCGAGGCAAAGCAAGGCAAACCTATGTAATTGCTGTGTTGCTTAAACCTATCAGATCCTTTCAGATCTACAGGAGTGCCATGGGGGTAGGGGCTATAGTTGTTGATTTGGGATTCAGCAACAGACTAGACTCTCTTGAGGCCGTCATTGTAAAAAATAATTTGTTCTTAACTGACTTGCCTAGTTAAATAAAGGTTACATTTAAATTAAATTAAATTAAAAAAGGATTCTATTGACAAAGTTGATCAAATGTCAACTGACTCAACATGGCTGGAATTTAGGCAGTATGAGGCCCATACATGCGCATGACAAGTCTTACAACGCATTATACATTTAACATAGTGCATTAAAAATTTAGGCTTTGTTGGATTCGGGGTAAACATTGAACATTGTTATACGCATAAGCATAGTATATAAAGGAGTGGAAGAGACAGGTTTTTATGTCAGTTAATGGTTCTCTCTAGAAAGACAGCTGGCTTTGGAATGTGTTGGGTGGACGGGAGGAGGTCAACCTATTACCCTCTTCTTTTCGAACCATAAGATGTAATTATTGGAGAGAAGGAGGAGTGCCTAAAGTGGAGTGTATATATATTTGTAGTGGTGGAAACATGTCTTTGTCTGAACACAGCTGTGTCGAGCCTTTGGGAAGAATTAAACTTGGTTAAGCTTCACTAGTGTCCGTGGGTTATTTACTCAGAAAAATTAGAACCGAACAGCTTGAAGTAAGTATTAACAAAAAGTAATCTGGGATTCCTCACCAGTCACATATAGATGGGCATAGCAAGTGGCCTTGCCCACCTTGTTGGCGATGACACTCTTGTATACCCCTCCGTGAGCATGGCAGACAGAGCTGATGACCAGGCTGTGGATGTCTCTGACTGGAAGAGAGGAACAGCACAGGGGTGAGTTTCCCAAAGTGCATCATAGCGTTAAGCTAATCATAATATCCTGCTGAAAGTCCGTTGTTAGCTTTGAAGATGTTTCCCAAAAACCATTGCTGTACTACAACTGATTAATCGAATATAGGAACTTTATCTATAAATTATGGTGCATTTAATTTTGGACAAAGTTTGGACAATTTTACAAAATATTGTGATGCGCTAGTGTATGAAAGTCGCAGTTGGACTTACAGTTGAAGTCGGAAGTTTACATACACTTAGGTTGGAGTCATTAAAACTCATTTTTCAACCACTCCACAAATTTCTTGTTAACAAACTATAGTTTTGGCAAGTCAGTTAGGACATCTACTTTGTGCATGACACAAGTCATTTTTCCAACAATTGTTTACAGACAGATTATTTCACTTATCATTCAGTGTATCACAATTCCAGTGGGTCAGAAGTTTACATACACTAAATTGATTGTGCCTTTAAACAGTTTAGAAAATTCCAGAAAATGATGTCATGGCTTTAGAAGCTTCTGATAGGCTAATTGACATAATTTGAGTCAATTGGAGGTTTACCTGTGGATGAATTTCAAGGTCTACCTTCAAACTCAGTGCATCTTTGCTTGACATCATGGGAAAATCAAAAGAAATCAGCCAAGACCTCAGAAAAAAAACTGTACTAATCTCAACTCACACTGTGTCAATTTCCTGTCCTCCATGCTGTCGATCTTCTTGCCATTGTGGAACCACACAATGGTGGGGTACGGCAGGCCGGCCACCTTGCACTTGAGCACGGCCTCCGTGCCCTCAATCACGTCCAGGTCGTACAGTGGCTTGACAAAGTCAGGCATGGTAAAGCGCTCAACCTCGTTGACCAGCACCTCAGGCTCCTCCGGGATGGATGGCATCTTCTCTAGCTTCGCCCTTTGAAGGGAGGAGAGCAGGGAGGGAGGGAAATGAAAGAGAGGGAGGGGTTAGAAAGAGAGAGAGAACAACTTGTTGAATGTGCTTAATATGGATTGTGAAATCAAGGCTAGATTATTACATTTTGTATTTAGACAGTGAAGCTAAAACTTAAATTGTCTCCATTCTCCAGCATTTGATCAATAAGATCAATATGACACAATAGTAGAGAATGTTTTATTTGAGGGGATTTTCATACATACACTACATGACAAAAAGTATGTGGATACCTGCTTGTCGAACATCTCATTCCAAAATCATTGGCAATACTATGGAGTTGGTCCCCCCTTGGCTGCTATAAAAGCCTCCACTCTTCTGGAAAGGCTTTCTACTAGATGTTGGAACATTGCTGTGGGGACTTGCTTCCATTCAGCCACAAGAGCATTAGTGATGTTGAGCCCTGATGTTGGGTGATTAGGCCTTGTTTGCAGTCAGTGTTCTAATTCATCCTAAAAGTGTTCGATGGGGTTGTGGTCAGGGCTCTGTGCAGGCCAGTAAAGTTCTCCACACCAATCTCAACAAACCATTTCTGTATGAACCTCGCTTTGTGCACGGGGCATTGTCATGCTGAAACAGGAAAGAGCCTTCCCCAAACAGTCTAGAATATCATTGCATGCTGTAGTGTTAAGATTTCCCTTCACTGGAGCTAAGGGGCCTTGCCTGAACCATGAAAAACAGCCCCAGACCATTATTCCTTCTCCATCAAACTTTACAGTTGGCACTATACATTGGGGCAGGTAGTGTTCTCCTAGCAACCGCCAAACCCAGATTGGTCTGTCGGACTGCCAGATGGTGATACATGATTCATCATTCATCACGCGTTTCTACTGTTCCAGATTCCAATGGCTGCAAGCTTTACACCATTCCAGCCGACAGTCGGCATTGCGCATGGTGATCTTAGGCTTGTGTGCAGTTGCTTGACCATGGAAACCCATTTCATAAAGCTCCCAACGAACAGTTATTGTGCTGACGTTGCTTCCAGAGGCAGTTTGGAACTCGGTATTGAGTGTTGCAACTGAGGACAAATCATTTTTACGCGCAATGTGCTTCAGCACTCGGCGGTCTCATTATGTGAGCTTGTGTGGCAGGGAGTACCAGTTCGCAGCTGTTCGCAGCCGTTGTTGCTCCTAGACGTTTCCACTTCTCAATAACAGCACTTATAGTTGACCGGGGCAGCTCTAGCAGGGCAGAAATTTGACGAACTGTCTTGTTGGAATCCTATAAACTGACTTTTTGGTATCAAAGTTCCATGTTGAAAGTCACTGAGGTCTTCAGTAAGGCCAATCTACTGCCAATGTTTATGTATGGAGATTGCATGGCTGTGTGCTCGATTGTATACACCTGTCAGCAACCAGTGTAGCTGAAATAGCCTAATTTACTAATTTGAAGGGGTGTCCACATACTTTTGTATATATAGTGTATATGCTTTACCACTTAGACATAAAATTAGGGAAGACCGGGGACAAAATGTATTGTATTGAATTTGACTCTATTGTTCAGAGACCCCTTGAAATAGGGCGGTCATTTTTTTATATAAGAAACTTACATCTGTCTCAATCATTCATACACTTTTTTTTGCACTAACTCTGTTGCACTGACTCGATGCACACACACTGGACTGGACTCGATACCCACACACTCACACATACTTACACTGACACCCCAACACACACACTGGACTCCACCCACACACTCACACATACTTACACTGACACCACAACACACACACTGGACTCTACCCACACACTCACACATACTTACACTGACACCCCAACACAAACACTGGACTCTACCCACACACTCACACATACTTACACTGACACCCCAACACACACACTGGACTCTACCCACACACACACTCACACATACTAACACTGACACCCCAACACACACACTGGACTCTACCCACACACTCACACATACTAACACTGACACCCCAACACACACACTGGACTCTACCCACACACTCACACATACTTACACTGACACCCCAACACACACACTGGACTCTACCCACACACTCACACATACTTACACTGACACCCCAACACACACACTGGACTCTACCCACACACTCACACAGCAAAAATTGGAGTGTTGAAATTTCAGGGTTAAACATTTCTGAGTTGATTTTTACTCCCAGAGTGTAATTTTAACACATTCTGATTTAAATGGTGTTCAGTGTTGGAGTTATTTGACAGATTTGATGCGGTCAGTGTTAACCCAACTCCGCAGAGATGTAATTAAGCTCCGCCCATGCATTTCACTTCTTCGGTTGGAGACAGAGGAGACAAGTCGGCGCCATTTTCTCCCTCCCATGCAGTACTACACGGTAAGTGCAATTAACTCAAACTTACTGAAACAATTATAAATTGATGCTGAGAATTTCAGTATGAACAATGAAACATCTACAGAGAATATATGCCTAACAAAACCGTGTTTGTTGCCAGGTCTGAGCAGCAAATTTGTCCTGGTGATTAGTTAGCTAGAAGTGTATGGTAAGCTAGCTAACAGTTTGTTACTTAAACCGTCTCCAACTTTATCAATGATGATTTATTGAAAGGAAAAACAAAGCGTTATGTTTTTTTACTGTATAAAATCTTGTTTGAGGCTGGAGCTAACGTCTTTTTCCCCCCTTCACTTTGAACATCAAAGGGGCCGCAAACAACACGTCCCAACATGCAGACGGTGTTTCACGTGTTGGCTGTGTGACCAGCGTACACTGTATTTGGTGAACCATCAGATTCTATGACCTGCAGTGTTGGAAAAAGTACTCAGATAATTTACTTAAGTAAAAGTATATAAGTATTACCAGTTAATTGTACTGAAATTACTAAGTTAAAGCTAAAGTACAAAATTAGCAGAAAAATCGGGCTGTGACTGATATTTAACATTTATTAAACATTTATTAAACATTTAAGTGCTTCATTAAATACTGATGAGTCAATGCATAAGCAGCATTTTAATATCTCAGTCACAGCGCGATTTTCTGAAAATTTGTACTTTTTCCAACAGTGCAGGTCACAGAATCTGATGGGTCACCAAAAATGGTGTAACACTGTCGACTTAGCTTTAATCTTTATCGTTCTTCCTTTAAATGTTTATTTACTTTGTCAAACTTCCTTGCATGTCTCAGTCAAAATGCTGGTCCAGGTGAAGTACAGCCAACAGCAGAAATATGTGAAGCTGGATGAGGATGAAGGACGGTTTGACTTTATGCAATTCCATGAAAACGGTTAGCATGGCTTAGGAAAAAGGTTTTAAACCACACCCATGTTCTTTTAAAAGCTTGTTGTGCAAGCTCCTTAAAGTTGTCGATTCTGATTTTCTTTACATGCCTTTATCAGACTCTTTTATACGGTAAATGGGGTTAAATTGCTAATCATTTTCAGTTCTGTAATGTGTGCTTCATAGAGTGTAAAGTATTAATATACACCAAAACAGTCAATAAAAAAGCCAATCATCAATTTGGACTTAAGAGGGAATGGGTTATGTGAGGGAAAATGCTCTAGGTCTATTTAAGGCTTATACAGTGTGTATTCAATGTGAAGAGTTATTGGCTGTGAGGCAAGAAACAGTGCTGACTTCAAAGGCACATTCAGTTTGACCTTACTATCTTTTCCAGTCATCGAGAGATTTTTCCTGCCACCTGATGCAAAAGTTATATACAAGGATGCAACAGGGACAGAAGTTGATGCAGAAATATTCAGCGACCTCGTTGGACAAGGCAATGTGCTGCTGACACTATTCTCAGATCAGGGTGAGATATCAAGGCAGGTATAATAAAGGACTTTACACCTTACATAATATAATTATTTGCATTTTTTTCTATTCCTTTAGAATTCTCTGATTTCTCCTTGTCTTCTGCTTCTGAGACATCTGACTCAAGCTTCAGCTCAAGTGCATCAACTATAATCCTAGATGATGTCCCTAGCAAGAGACAAAGAATTGAGGATACACATGATGCTGTGTCTGCTGAACAGGTTTCTTAATGCTTTCAAATTTTTTCACTCTGAGTCTCTAGAAAAGCTATTTATCACCATATTTTGTATTGTAATGTTTTTGTTTTTTATTAGTTGATTGAAGCTGTGCTAAGAGGCAAGTCTGGGGGTGAAGAAGTACTACAGGAGTACCAAACAACAGAAACCCTAACAGATGCTGCAAGAAGAAAAATGGTTAACATCCTGGTGGCTCACAAGATTGACAATAATGGGTATGTTTGTTTCACATTGTTTTTATTTGTACCAGATAACTGCATGGCCATTGCATAAATGTACTAATTTAATATCTCCTCTCAGGCACCGCCCCACTAAAGCAATCAGAGAAGATTATGCGCGTGGGATAGTGATGTTGTTCCCTTCCCTCAAGGATCCATACTCCAAGAAGGGCTATGTAATAGGCATTATTATTGTTAACTCTTTCATGTCATGTTGTGACACAAAACTGTGTGGATGACATTGATATTTGAATTCCGTGAGATTTCTCATGAGCCTGGTATGACAACGCATTTGTTTTCTTTTTTCCATTTCAGGAACACTTCTATGATGCTGCATGCAGCACAGGATACATTTCTTGGCGTCTGAAAACAGTCCAGAGGAAGATTCGTCGCGGATCTGCACTGCCACCAAATAGCCCAATTGACTTTTCTCCAGGGGGCCCAAATTTCCAAAGGACTGTTAATGTTGAAAGGCAGCTTGATGGTGATGCTTGCC
Organism: Salmo salar; assembly: GCF_965601325.2. Classification (NCBI taxonomy): domain Eukaryota; kingdom Metazoa; phylum Chordata; class Actinopteri; order Salmoniformes; family Salmonidae; genus Salmo; species Salmo salar. The sequence goes on from NC_138311.1 coordinate 8,397,485, forward strand.
AAGAGGCCATGTCTTTGCTCAACCATACCACAGACAATTCCCTGATTTTCCAGAAGATGAGAGAGACCTTTCAGCACCGTCAGAAGCTCGTTAATGACCCAGGCAGAAGTGTTGATATCCTCTCCAGCTTCCCAAGATTCCTGGATACAAAAGGATTGGTAAGTTTGGGATGAGATGTTTAGAATGGCTTGAAATTTGAAAGTATTTCCTGAAGTAGTAGTAGTTTAATATCTTCTTTCTTAAAGGTGGACCAAGACTTCACTCTCCTATTTGATGGCGACACATCCTCCAGGCTTCTTCAGAAATGGGATTTGTTCAAGCCAAATGTCATAAAAGAGGCTAAGCGGCTCACCTCAACACCAGAGTTGCGTCGCTTGGTGCAGTCAGCTGAAAGTCCCCCAAGAAGTGATCTTGATGAGCCAACAAGTGAGTTGTTTTTTGTTTTTTTATAAATTTGCTATAATTGCAGTTAAATTATAACTGCAATAATATTTCATTTGTTTATTCTGTGTATCTCTGAACGTTGATCTGATTTTTGGGATAAATGTGACTAATAGATGGATGACTGTTTAAAACCTTCTCATAATGCCTCCCTGTTCTCATTCAAACTTTAAAAGTATTACATTTGAAGAGTTTTCAGTTAATTCTTGTGACTCTTTGTCCTCAGCCTACGACCAAGAAATGGCTTCCCTGTTGTTGCTGTTACATCTCCTTCCACCACCTCCAGGGGGACTGAAGTCTCCAAAAATTAGTGCATGTGATGCAGTTGAGACTTGTTGTCTTTCATAAGGTAATTATATTATTAACGTGATTATAATAATTTGTCACGTCACCTTCTTAGCCACATATGTAAATGAGGGTTGTTAAAAAGTGGATGGAATTGTAATTAAGTCTTCATTCCCATCTTGCACTAGCCAATGAAAAGCTGTTTGAATAATCACTTCTATAATGTAGTTTTCTCTGGCTGCACATTATTCTTGTCTAATTTTCAGTTTTCTGATCTCAACCCTAGTCATGCTGCAGTTTGGAGGAGCATCTCCGCAACCAGCAGGGTCGTCAGCCGTACCTCCTCGCTGTTGGGTGTCAGAAGAGCAAGATTGAGAGCTTCTACATCACAATGGATAAGCGTCTCATCCCATGCAAGGCAAACCGCTTAATTCATTGAAGTATTTCCATGATTGTAACAACTATTCATTTGATATCATGCATGATCTTCTTGAGGGTGTGGTTCAGTATGAGATCAAATTGCTTTTTGGATATCTCACGCAACACTTTATGTCAGAACAGGACTTGCTTTCCAGGATTTATTGTTTTGATTATGGATTTTTAGAATGAAAAAATCGTCCTACAAAGATTATTTTGGAGAGTGTTGGCAATGGCATTGGTTTGAATTCTATTCCGACATTGTGTCTTGTGAAAAACATCCCACTGTTGTTTGGTGACATTATTCCTGCAGGAAACAAAAACTGGAATTTGTTACTGTTGTTACTTCAAATAATGAACATAGTTTTTTCACCTTCTCTCACTCTAGGTATGACAATATATTTAAAGCATTTGATTGTTGACCACCACAAACTATTTAAGCACTTGTATCCACATAGAAACTTGATACCTAAGCATCATTTTATGATCCATTACCCATCTTCTATAAGGAAAATTGGCCCCTTATTATATACGTGGTGTATGAGGTTTGAGGCCAAACACAAGCTGTTAAAAGATTGTTTTAAAAATGTCAAAAACATAACCAAGTCGCTTGCTAAAAAGCATCAGATGGCCATTGCTTATCACTGGGAAACCTTCACCCTCAAACAAAATGAGTATGGGCCAATTAAATCTTTTCTCTTCAGAGATGAGAATGTCGTCAACAATGAAATGCTTGAAACGATCTTGTCAAAAGATGTTTTCTCAACTAGTTGGGTTAAAGTTGATGGTGTAGAGTATAAAGCTGGACTAGTTATTTGCAGTGCAATGGAAGAAGACATGCCAGTCTTTTGTCAAATAAGTGATGTACTTTTGGTTGAAGATCACTTTTTTTTTTACAAACAAGCTATTTACAGAGAATTTTGATGACCATCATCATGCATTCAGAGTATTACGAAGTGTGGAAAGATGTCTACTAAAAATGTCTGAGCTTAAATTTCATAAACCGTTTGATATTCAAAGCTCATACAATGTTTCAGATGAAAGTATGTACATTATACCTTCATTCACAATGTTTTAATTCAACTGACTGCAAGGGAGAAAAGGCACAAATAAATGTTTTTGACAATGATTGTTTATTGTGATTAATTCTTATTAATATAAGTATATATTTAATTAAATAATATTGAATAAATTAACAATTCATTTTAACAGATTTTCAGTGTAGATAATTGACACCTTAGGGAGTGAAATTAACACTACCCAAATAGTTAATAAAAATAAACTCGGAGCAGTGTTAGTTGTCTAATCCCTTAGTGTTACTTTAACTCTGTTTTGCGAGTTAAAGAAGGAACTCTGGCAGAGTGTTAAATGTTTAACTATTTTGAAAGTGTTAATTTAACTCTGGAGAGTGTGGACCTATATAAACCCTCAAAAAGTGTTGAAATCAACTCTGTGGGAGTTAATTCAACACTGGACTTTTTGCTGTGTACTTACACTGACACCCCAACACACACACTGGACTCTACCCACACACTCACACATACTTACACTGACACCCCAACACACACACTGGACTCTACCCACACACTCACACATACTTACACTGACACCCCAACAGACACACTGGACTCTACCCACACACTCACACATACTTACACTGACACCCCAACACACACAGTGGACTCCACCCACACACTCACACATACTTACACTGACACCCCAACACACACACTGGACTCTACCCACACACTCACACATACTAACACTGACACCACAACACACACACTGGACTCTACCCACACACTCACACATACTTATACTGACACCCCAACACACACACTGGACTCTACCCACACACTCACACATACTTACACTGACACCCCAACAGACACAGTGGACTCTACCCACACACTCACACATACTTACACTGACACCCCAACATACACACTGGACTCTACCCACACACTCACACATACTTACACTGACACCCCAACAGACACATAAACACATACTACATACTTCCACACACACATAACACGCGGACACGTGCATACTGATACCACACTCACACACACACACTTTCACAATCGCCACAAACGCAGCTGATACTGTCTTATCTATCCTGTTGCCTAATCACTTTACCCCTACCTACTGTATATGTACATAGCTACCTCAATTACCACGTACACCTGCACATCGACTCGGTACTGGTACTCCCTGTATATAGCCACGTTATTTTTACTAGTTATTGTTATTCATTATTCACTGTGTATTTCTTCCTGGTGTCAATATTATTATTTTTATTTTATTTTTATGTTTAACTCAGCATTGGTGAAGAAGGACCCTTAAGTAAGCGTTGCAATGTTAGTCTACACCTGTTGTTTACAAAGCATGTGACAAATAAAATTTTATTTGATTTAGGTCTGTGCATAAAACGGTCGGATCAAAATATAGATTTTAATCTGAAAAGTCCTGATGTTACATTTTCCCCCATGCCAGAGGCAATTGTAACAGTAACTGGGGTCAAATGTAATGCCTAAGAAATAAACCAAATAAACTCACTTAACTTAAAAAAACATTAATGTTTATGAACTATCATATCATCATAGACATATGTAATGATTTTGCAAGAAATAATTATTTTTATGTATGTAACCAATATTTACAGTAACACCCCTATTTGGTTCGGTTCCTCTCACAATATATTGAATGGTCTAATGGTGCCCAGATCATATATGTTTACAACTTCTTTGGCACTCTACATGATCCCAAGGATATTGAACGTTAGTATTTGTATAATTCATACTATCTTACATTTAATATCCCTTGTTTTCATCATTTGGCTGCTTGACTTTCTCATTTTAACACTGCGTTACAATTCCCCCCAACCCTAGCAGCCATGGCAAAACCTCATGTGCCTAGCAAGAGAAAACAATAGTGACACATGTCAATCATGTCAAAGTTAAGCAAATATAAAGTGATGAAAATTATGTTTGTTTGAATTCTTGGACATTAATGCTCAGGATAGTATTAAAAAGGTACAGCCAGTGGAACAAACTACTTACACACCTAAAAAACAAACACTTGCCCATAAAATGAGCAAATAGTGAGATATTTGGCTGAAACTTTTCAAGCAGGGAGAGAACTTTAATGGGCATGTACTCAGTTTCATTACTCTAGCTAGTTTCTGTTGGGAGAAATTTAAGGTGTTACGATTGCCCCCAGTCTCCCCCACGTTATATACAGTATCTAGTCCCCCCCATTTGAAGAAATCACTTGGAGTATTTGGACAAATTAAATGTGAAAGGAATGTAGGAGAATATAACACAATAGATCTGGTAAAAGATAATACAAAGAAAAACCAGCCGTTCTTTTATATTTTTTTGTACCATCATCATTCAATTTAGATTTTGGCCACTAGATGGAAGCAGTGTATGTGAAAAGTTCCAATGAACGATCGCATTTCTGTTCAAGATGTTGTATTAAGACTGCCCAAATGTGCCTAATTTGTTTATTAATAACTATTCATGTTCAAAATTGTGCACTCTCCTCAAACAATAGCATGGTATTATTTCACTGCAATTGCTACTGTACATTGGACAGTGCAGCTAGATTAACAAGAATTTAAGCTTTCTGCCAATATCAGATATGTCTATGTCCTGGGAATTTTCTTGTTACTTACAACCTTATGCTAATCACATTAGCCTATGTTAGCTCAACCGTCCCGTGGACGGGACACCGATCCCAAATAATTTTTAAACTAGTCTAAAGCTTAGTACTTGGTCCTAAATTGCTTGCACCCAATGACTACATCAAGCTTGACTCTACAACTCGTTGGGTGCATTTGCAGATTGTTTTGGGTATTTTCTGGGACATGTCTTGCCCAATAGTAACTAAATGGTGAATGGTGCCTAGAGTAATTTTATTTCTAAATGTGCAAATAGGATGCTTCTGAGCACTTCTAAATTCATCCTGATGCTGCCACGATTAAGAAAATTCATGAATGGATATTGAATAATGATGAATAATGATATTTGTGCCTCTGTAACTTTCTCACTCTTCATTATTCATGATTCATTCAGGATTTGTCATGATCATGGCAGCATCCAAATGAATATAAGAGTGTTTAGGAACATATTTTATTCTCACTTTATTCTCACTCCAAAATGACACCTGACGTAATTCACCATTCAGTTACTATTGGACAAGACATGCCCCAAAACAAACTGTAAATGCACCAACCATATTTGTAGAGTCACAAGCTTGATGTAGTCATTGCAGGCAATGATTATAAAACCAATACTAAAGTTTTGACTACTTTAACACACTATAGCGAATTTGTCCAAATACTTATGATTTCTTCAAACAGGGGACACATAAAATTATAAAAGTGATTTGATGTCTAAATGGTAAAACTGATATATATGAAAATACCCTCAAATAAAAGGTGGCATTCTGTACTGTCGCTGTCATATTAATCATTTAGATTTCAAATCCAAAATGCTGGAGTACAGAGCCAAAATTACAAATGTAGCTTCACTGTCCAAATACATATGGTGAGGACTGTAGGTGGTAAGTGTGTTCCTACATTTGAGATGACATAGCAGGTTTGGGCTCCTGGACATAGAGCTCAGCGGCACTCTCGGCGTCGCCGTGTGGATTGCAAGCGATGACTGTGTAGAAGCCCTCGTCCTCATTGGTGACATGAGAGATTATGAGGGAGTGACGTCCTCCCTCTTGTAAGATCTGCACATTGTCACTCTCTACCAGTGTATGGTCTGGGGAGAGAAGAGGACATACAGACATTGAGACATTGTCTGCACAGTGATTTTATTTGCGAAACCTTGAAATTGTGCATGCCACTAACAAGTATAACTGTAGAAATTACTATGTAACGATGTGTACCTGCCAGACCTGGGTTCAAATACTATATCAAATATTTCAATTACTTTCACATAGATTTCGAAGTAGTTAATTATTGAAATGTATTCGGAAATAAACTTGGAAAGTATTGGCATGTATTTTAAAATACTCAAATACACTCATGTGCATTTAACCCATGTATTTGAAAATAGTATTTGAAATAAGTATTTGAAAATACTTTCAAATAGTAGGCTATTTATAGGAAATTATTTGGCTGGGTGAACATGATGAAAATGGGTCTCCTACCAAAATGTCCCCAGCTGACTTTTGGAGGTGGTGTTCCGCTGACCCTGCAGTCAAAGCGGGCGTTACGTCCCTCAATCACCTCTAAGGCATCCAGCTTGCGGGTGAAAAGGGGCTTGATGGAAGGGATGACTTTGAGTTGGCCACTTAAGGTCAGTTCCTCTAAAACAAAACAAGGCCAAAGTAAAGAAACAAACTTGAAAATAAAGTTGAAAATAAAGTAAAACATTTACAGTACCGGTTTTATTAATTCAAATGGTCATTCAACTCATTTCAAGAACTCCAGTTTGATTCTGGGAAGTTGATGACTTACATGTTGTCATCTATATGATGTGATACTGTATATGTATGCAATAATATATATAAGCTAATTTATCTTTTGGTTAATCTATACATTTGGTTATTCTATACCACAGAAGTGAAGAGGACAAGCGAAGCAGATGACAGTGCAGTTAAGAGTTTACCTTTGGCCGAGGTCAGCTTGCACGTATAGGTGCCACTGTCGTCCTCGTGCACTGAGTTGAGGAGCAGCCTGCACCTTTTCCCGTCAAAATGCATTTTGCAGTTGAGCAGAGCTGGCTGGATCAGTTTACCATCTGCAAGCCAATCGACGTCTGTGTCCAGTGGTCCAATTATGTGGCACTCTAACATGACCGTCTCACCTGCGTCCACTGTGATGTCCATCACTGGACGGATAATGGTTAGGCCTGACTCCACTGGTGGCACTAGGGGATACACAGGGCAAGAGAGAATATTTTGTAAAGTCTGTGTCTTGTTCGTAATCTGGCAGTCTGCACAAAGTTAAGTATTTAGTAAGGTATATACTAAAATATATCACCTGCGTTTTCAAAATTGTGCAATAATCATGGATTTCACTCTCATAAGCAGTGGTGTAAAGTACTTAAGTAAAAATACTTTAAAATACTACTTAAGTAGTACTTTACTATTTATATATTTGACAACTTTTACTTTTGCTTCACTACATTCCTATAGAAAATATTGTACTTTTAACTCCATACATTTTCCCATACACCAAAAGTATGAATGCTTAGCAGGACAAGAAAATGGTGAAATTCACACACTTATCAAGAGAACATGTGGTCATCCCTACTGCCTATGGTCTGGCGGACTCACAAAACACAAATACATATTTTGTAAATAATGTTGGAGTGGCTATATGTATATTTTGAAAAACAAGAAAATTCTTGCTTAATATAAGGATTTTTAAATGATTTATACTTTTATTTCAACTTTTGATACTTAAGTATATTTTATCAATTACATTTACTTTTGATACTTAAGTATATTTAAAACCAAATACTTTTAAACTTTTACTCAAGTAGTATTTTACTGTCTGACTTTCACTTGAATAACTTTCGATTAATTAAAACCTCATAAGGATCTGACCCAAATCTAACTGTGTGTAGCTCAGGACCTGAGGCAAGGATATGCATATTCTTGATACCATTTGAAAGGAAACACTTTGAAGTTTGTGGAAATGTGAAATTAATGTAGGAGAATATAACACATTAGATCTGGTAAAATATGTAATATATTTGAAATGAAAGAGAAAGGCCATCATGTATTATTCCAGCACAGATGCAATTTAGATTTTGACCACTAGATGGCAGCAGTATATGTGCAAAGTTTTAGACTGATCCAATGAACCATTGCATATCTATTCAAAATGTTATATCAAGACTGCCCAAATGTGCCTAATTGGTTTATTAATACATTTTCAAGTTCAAAGTTATGGACTCTCCTTAAACAATAGCATTGTATTATTTCACTGTAATAGCTACTGTAAATTGGACAGTGCAGTTAGATTAACAAGAATTTAAGCATTCTGCCCATATCAGATATGTCTATGTCCTGGGAATTGTTCTTGTTACTTAGAACCTCATGCTAATCACATTAGCCTACATTAGCTCAACCGTCCCGTGGGGGGGACACCGATCCCATAGAGGAAGGTATCTATAATGTAATGACCTGGCTAGATCATAAAGGAACAGTTGTCCAGACAGAGGATTGAGTTTACGAATTCACGGTTTATTAACCCAACTCCTCACAGGCTACCGCTTGGCCATAGTCCACGCCAAATATCAAATCAAATCAAAATCAAATAAAACGTTATTGGTCACATAAACATGGTTAGCAGATGTTAATGCGAGTGTAGCGCAATGCTTGTGCTTCTAGTTCCAACAATGCAGTAATATCTAACAAGTAATCTAACAAATTCACAAGTACTTTATACACACAAATATAAAGGGATGAATAAGAATATGTACATATAAATATATGGATGAGTGATGGCTGTGCAGCATAGGCGAGATGCAGTAGATCGTATAGAATACAGTATATACATATGAGATGAGTAATATAATATGTAAACATTATTAAAGTGGCGTTATTTAAAGTGACTAGTGATACCTTTGTTAAGTCCATTTATTAAAGTGGCCAGAGATTTGAGTCTGTATGTTGGCAGTAGCCTCTCTATGTTAGTGATGGCTATTTAACAGTCTGATGGCCTTGACATAGAAGCTGTTTTTCTGTCTCTCGGTCCCAGCTTTGATGCACCTGTACTGACCTCGCCTTCTGGATGATAGCAGGGTGAACAGGCAGTGGCTCGGGTGGTTGTTGTCCTTGATGATCTTTTTGGCCTTCCTGTGACATCGGGTGCTGTAGGTGTCCTGGAGGGCAGGTAGTTTGCTCCTGGTGATGTGTTGTGCAGACAGCACTACCCTCTGGAGAGCCTTGCGGTTGAGGGCGGTGCAGTTGCCGTACCAGGCGGTGATACAGCCCGACAGGATACTCTCGATTGTGCATCTGTAAAAATCTGTGAGTGTTTTAGGTGACAAGCCACATTTCTTCAGCCTCCTGAGGTTGAAGAGGCGTTGTTGTGCCTTCTTCACCACAACGTGTGTGTGGGTGGACCATTTCAGTTTGTCCGTGATGTGTACGCCAAGGAACTTAAAACTTTCTACCTTCTCCACTACTGTCCCATCGATGTGGATGGGGAAGTGCTCCCTCTGCTGTTTCCTGAAGTTCACGATCATCTCCTTTGATTTGTTGACGTTGAGTGAGAGGTTATTTTCCTGACACCACACTCCGAGGGCCCTCACCTCCTCCCTGTAGTCCATCTCATCGTTGTTGGTAATCAAGCCTACCACTGTAGTGTCGTCTGCAAACTTGATGATTGAGTTGGAGGCGTGCATGGCACGCAGTCATGGGTGAACAGGGAGTACAGGGGAGGACTGAGAACGCACCCTTGTGGGGCCCCAGTGTTGAGGATCAACGGAGTGGAGATGTTGTTTCCTACCTTCACCACCTGGGGGCGGCCCGTCAGAAAGTCCAGGACCCAGTTGCACAGGGCGGGGTCAAGACCCAGGGTCTCGAGCTTAATGACAAGTTTGGAGGGTACTATGGTGTTAAATGCTGAGCTGTAGTCAATGAACAGCATTCTTACGTAGGTATTCCTCTTGTCCAATGGGATAGGGCAATGTGATGGAGATTGCATCGTCAGTGGACCTATTGGGGCGGTAAGCAAATTGGAATGGGTCTAGGGTATCAGGTAGGGTGGAGGTGATATGATCCTTGACTAGTCTCTCAAAGCACTTCATGATGACAGAAGTGAGTGCAACGGGGTGATAGTCATTTAGTTTAGAACAAGACTGAATATGTCCGTAAACACACCAGACAGCTGGTCTGCGCATGCTCTGAGGATGCAGCTAGGGATGCCAAGGGCTTACACATGCAAATGTTTTACTCAAGTTGGCCACGGAGAAGGAGAGCCCACAGGCTTTGGTAGCGGGCAGTGTCAGTGGCACTGTATTGTCTTCAAAGCGAGCAAAGAAGTTGTTTAATTTGTCTGGGAGCAAGGCGTTGATGTCCACGATTGGGCTGGTTTTCTTTTTGTAATCCGTGATTGACTGTAGACCCTGCAATATACGTCTCGTGTTTGAGCCGTTGAATTGCGACTCTACTTTGTCTCTATACTGACGCTTTGATTGTTTGATTGACTTGCGGAGGGAACAGCTGCTCTGTTTGTATTCAGTCATGTTTCCTGTCGCCTTGCCATGATTAAAGCGGTGGTTCGTGCTTTCAGTTTTGTGCGAATGCTGCCATCAATCCACGGTTTTTGGTTAGGAAAGGTTTTAATATTCACAGTGGGTACGACATCTCCGATGCACTTGCTAATAAACTCGCTCACCGAGTCAGTGTATACATCACTGTTATTGTCTGAGGCTATCCCGAACATATCCCAGTCCACGTGATCGAAGCAATCTTGAAGCATGGAATCTGTTTGGTCAGACCAGCATTGGATAGACCTGAGCACGGGCGTTTCCTGTTTTAGTTTCTGTCTATAGGCTGGGAGCAACAAATTGGAGTCATGGTCAGATTTTTCGAATGCAGGGCGGGGGAGGGCTTTGTATGCATCGCGGAAGTTAGAGGAGTAATGATCCAGAATTCTACCAGCTCGTGTCGTTCATTCGATATGCTGATAGATTATAGGAAGTCCTGTTCTCGGGTTAGCTTTGTTAAAATCCCCAGCTACAATAAATGCAGCCTCAGGATATATGGTCTCCAGTTTACATAGAGTCATCTCCTTTGATTAGAGAAGTTCTTTCAGGGCCGACGAGGTATCTGCTTGGGGGGGATATACACGGCTGAAACTATAATCGAAGAGAATTCTCTTGGAAGATAATGCGGTCGGCATTTGATTGTCAGGAATTCTCGGTCAGGTGAACAAAAGGACTTGAGTTCCTGTATGTTGTTGTGATTACACCATAAGTCGTTAATCATAAGGCATAGACCCCCGCCCTCCTTTTTACCAGAGTTTGTTTCTGTCGGCACGATGCCTGAAGAAATCGGGTGGCTGTAGGAACTCTGACAACATGTCCCGAGTGAGCCATGTTTCCATGAAACAGAGAATGTTACAATCTCTGATGTCTCTCTGGAAGGCAACTCGTGCCCTAATTTCGTCCACCTTGTTATCTAGAGATTGGACATTGGTGAGTAATATCCTCGGAAGCGGTGGATGGTGTGCTCGCCTTCTGAGTCTGACCAGTAGGTCGTTCCGTCTGCCTCTCCTGCTGCGACTGCGTTGTTTTGGGTCGGCCTCTGAGATAAGATCCCATGTCCAGGGTGGAGTTCCGAACAAAGGATCCGCTTCGGGAAAGTCGTATTCCTGGTCGTAATGTTAATAAGTTGACATTGCTTTTATATCCAATAGTTATTCCCGGATGTATGTAATAACACTTGAGGTTTTCTGGGCTAACAATGTAAGAATTAATACCTAAAAAAAATGAATAACTGCATAGTTTTCTAAGGACCTGAAGCGAGGCGATGGCGCCGACAAAGATACCCATATAAAGCAACCGTGACCTTCTCTTGTGAAGACCAGATATAAGAGAGAGAACAATGGCTAAACATGGTCTTAAACTTGCAATGCTCCACCCCCCTGCCAACCCCCCCACTCCACCAACCACCAGGATGCCCAGCATTAGAACATTCCAGGCATTCCTGTGATTGGAAGATAGCAGGTTGATTGGGAACGCGAACACTGGGTACTGGTAAGTACTACACAAACATCTAACAGAATAACACATAGCTGTCTGTACAATACTTTTAATCAAGTATAACAATTTGTTACTTTTTCCACCACTGCTTATAAGGATGTTTTAATTACTTGTGAGTTTATAGCTTAATACTACTGTTCTGATAGCTGTACTTCTGTCCAAAATATTATATTGTCATCTAGTGGCAAATTTGGGTACTGTATCTTTTAATTTGCTAACTTTCGGTGCAGAGCTATTTCCTGTCAGAACAGAACTCAATTTTTTCATCTTAGTAGGCCTTGGTTAAAGATGAGTCTGTACATACTTTCGAGTTATTAGAAAATACTTTTGCTAATTCAAATTGTGTTTCTAGAATATTTATGTTTTTTACATGTTTATTCTAGTTCTAAATTCCGATGATGCTAAGCTAATTACGCTAACTATCTATCACCCATTAACTTAACATTGTGCGTTAGCATGCTAGCTATCGTTTTGGGATGGAATTTAGCTTCTTAGTTTTTGGATGTATCTGGCTATTTTAAGTGTTCAGATATCTCTTGTGACAAAGCTAAATCATAGTTATTAAGCTATATGGACACTTAGATGATGTGTATATGTTTAGTGGTACATTTCCTGTGATTGTCATCATATCTGCATGGTCATGTTGGCTAGCTAGGCTAGTTTTTGCTGCTAACTCGTGATAGAGATGCTGTTCTTTATTTGTATTAATTTGTGTGAATGTATATAGTGACTTTTTCTCATACAGTTTCTCCTTTCTGTATCTGTTACAGTTTTCAAACAAAATATATTCTACTAAAGATTCTTAACGGTACCAATGCCTCCTGATTATTTATTGGAAGAGTGTAAGCTGTCTGCCATGCTTTGTAGCTTACACATTGTGCAGGCAGAACCACTGCGCTTATTACTATGCTTAGAGTCAGTGTTATAACACAGTATAGGTGTTATAAGGCATTATATGTACCTTACATAACAAATATGTTATCCAACATTTTGTATTATTTGATTGGCATACAGCGAAGAGAGGGATTGGAAAAAGACAACATTGCTGTACTGTACCTTTCACCTCCAGTTTGCATTCGCACTGCTTTGTTCCATACTCATTGATGATCTTGCAGGTGTACACTCCCGTGTCCGACTTCTGAGCTGAGTTGATGGTCATTTCAAAAGTGCCGTCCTTGGTCTCACTCACTGTGTGGTGCAAGTCTGTTTTCATTGTCTCCCTGTCCCTCAGCCTGAACCAAGAGAGAGTTCTATATTTAGAAATGTTTTGCAATGTTTAGAGATGCATTACAATGGAGAGGGAACTACAGTATACTGGTTTTATAAAGACTACATTGTAAATGTATTACAGAAACCTAGCAACCATTGTCTTGCCAATGTGAACCATGCCAATGTGGAGCATGCACAAAACTCTAATGGCAAGATACAATATACAAAAGTATGTGGACACCCTTTCAAATTAGAGGATTCGGCTATTTCAGCTACACCTGTTACTGATAGGTGTATAAAATCAAGCACACGGCCATGCAATCTCCATAGGTAAACATTAGCAGTAGAATGGAAACATCTAGGACAGGCCTGGGCAAGGGCCTTTGTTTTTCAAAGAAAAGGAAAGGAAAGCAGACAATGAATGTAGGGTGTTCCAGCAAGAGTGGACATCAAAATATTTCTTTATTGAGGTATCAGGGAAAGCTGTGTGCTTGGTGTGCAAAGAGAGCATTGCTGTCTTTAAAGACTACAACTTGTCCCGACACTTCCAGACAAAGCATGCAGAGAAATATAGGAATATGTCTTCTGAGCAGAGGGCAAGTGCATCGAAATAGTTGCTTTCTCAGTTGCAAAAGCAGCAAGGACTTTTAACAAAACTGCATTCAGCAAATGACAGAATTGCGAGAGCTAGCTTGTACTGTCCCACAAAATTGCTAAACATAGTAAGACATTTGCTGAGGGCGAATTCATTAAAGAATGTTTAATTGACTCTGCAGCAATACTTTCCCCCGACAAGAAAGAGCTGTTTGAAAAAAAAATCCTGTCAAGACGAACAGTGACACGACGTGTTGGGGACATCACAGGGAATATGGAACAACAGTTGAAAGACAAGGTAAAGGATTTCACCTATTTCTCCTTGGCCCTGGATGAGAGCAGTGATGCACGTGACATGGCGCAGTTGTTGATATTCTTACGAGGCATAACCCCAGACTTTGAAATTACAGAGGAGCTTGCTTCAGTGCAGTCAATGAAGAGCACAACCACAGAGAAAGATTGTGACCACTGATGGGCGCCCAAACTTGACAGGAAAAAAACTTTGGTCTTTTGAAAAGGATACAAGATCAAGTAGCTGAGCTGAACCCAACCCAGAAAATTATTTTCCTGCATTGCATTATGCATCAGGTGCTCTGTAAATGTGTTCTGAAAATGAGCCATGTTGTGGATACAGTCATTTAGTGGTAAACTTCATAAGAGAAAAATCTTTAAACCACAGGCAGTTTCTCACTGTTGGAAGAGACAGAGGCGGGTTACGCAGATCTCCCCTACAACAAAACGTGAGATGGCTGAGTTTGGGGAAGGTGCTTAAAAGAGTGTTTGGGTTAAATGCGGAAGACACTTTCAGTTGAATACATTCAGTTGGACAACTGACTTCTGTAGGTATCCCCCTTTCCTTAAAAGGGTGTGGGACCTGAAGTTGGAGATTGCAAATGAAAGGAAAATATGTGGATTTCACTGAACTGAAAGATAAAGAATGGTTGGCTGATTTTGCCTATGCCGTGGACATAATGGCCTTCATGAATGAACTGAATTCCAAACTACAAGGGAAGGGCCTTTTTGCACATCAGAAATTTGCCTTGTCAAAGCCTTCAAGGGAAAATTACTACTCCTGACCTGCCAATTAGATGCCTACAATCTCACCCACCTTCCGACACTACTAGTCTGTTCCCTGTCAGATGACCAGCGGGATAGGTATACATCGCTCCTGCATGCTTTCAATGGTGAGTTTTCTCCTCGTTTTGAGGATTTCAAAGTGTTGGAAAATGACATGCTGTTGGTTTCTTCTCCTTTCACCTTCAATGTGGATAACACTCCCACTGACCTGCAACTTGAGCTTATCGATCTTCAGTCTGATCCAGTGATTGGAGAACTATTCAAAACAATGTCACTGACAAGGTTCTATGCATCTCTCGATGAACAAAACTTTCCAAAGAGTAGGAGTCATGCTCAGAAGATGTTTGTACTGTTTGGGTCAAACTATGTATGTGAACAGACATTTTCAGTGATGAAATATAACAAGTCAAGGCACAGATCATCTCTTACTGACTCTCACCTCTCAGCAATCCTGCGTGTAGCGACATCAGAAATTATACCTGACTTCACTGCTCTAGTCAATGGCCATCAGAGACTTCACTCCTCACACTGATTGACTAGTACTTCTTTGGGCTAGGTGTTCCGCTAGCGGGATCACATCCGGGGAAATTGCAGAGCACCAAATTGAAATTACAAAACATAATATTAAACATTCATGAATATACAAGTGTCTTATATCATTTAACCTCTATGGGCTAGGTGGGACGCTTGCGTCCCACCTACTCAACAGCCAGTGTAATCCCGTGGGGCGATATTCAAATACCTCAAAAATGCAAAAACTTGAATTTTTCAAACATATGACTATTTTACACCATTTTAAAGACAAGACTCTCGTTAATCTAACCACAATGTCCGATTTCAAAAAGGCTTTACAATGAAAGCAAAACATTAGATTATGTCAGCAGAGTACCCAGCCAGAAATAATCAGACACCCATTTTTCAAGCTAGCATATAATGTCACATAAACCCAAACCACAGCTAAATGCAGCACTAACCTTTGATGATCTTCATCAGATGACAACCCTAGGACATTATGTTATACAATACATGCATGTTTTGTTCAATCAAGTTCATATTTATATCAAAAACCAGTTAACCTCTTGGGGCTAGGTGGGACGCTAGCGTGCCACCCGTGGTGCACTCCATCAACAGCAGGTGCATTTCAAGAGCGGCAAATTTGAATCCAAATAAATGTCAAAATTCTAATTTTTCAAAAATACAACTATTTTACACCATTTGAAAGATAAACATCTCCTTAATCTAACCACGTTTTACGATTTCAAAAAGGTTTTACGGCGAAAGCATAAATTTAGAGTATGTTAGGACAGTACATTTACAAGAGTTGTGTGTAATGTTTTGTCAAGTCAAAGACAGGGTCACCAAAACCATAAAACCAGCTAAAATGATGCACTAACCTTTTACAATCTCCATCAGATGACACTCCTAGGACATTATGTTAGACAATGCATGCATTTTTAGTTCTATCAAGTTCATATTTATATCCAAAAACAGCGATTTACTATGGCATTGATGTTGAGGAAATCGTTTCCCTCCAATAACCGGCAGTCAAGTCAGCGTAACAAATTAAATAATTAAAATTAGAAAACATTGGTAAAATATTATATTGTCATTTAAAGAATTATAGATTTACATCTCTTGAACTCAATCAACTTGCCAGATTTAAAAATAACCTTACTGGGAAATCACACTTTGCAATAATCTGAGCACTGCGCCCAGAAAAATACGCGTTGCGATACAGACTAGACGTCATGTTGGGGAGATCTAAAATCGAAAATACTATGTAAATAATCCATTACCTTTGATTCTCTTCATCAGATGTCACTTCCAGGTATCACAGGTCCATAACGAATGTAGTTTTGTTCAAAAAAGCTCATCATTTATGTCCAAAAATCTCCGTCTCGTTAGCACATGATGTAAGCCAGCCGGACTTCTCGTCATGAACGAGGGGAAAAAATATATTTCCGTTCGTTCAAACATGTCAAACGTTGTATAGCATAAATCATTAGGGCCTTTTTTAACCAGAACATGAATAATATTCAAGGTGGACGAATGCATACTCTTTTATAACGTATTGGAACGAGGGTACCCAACATGAACTCGCGCGCCAGGTGTCTAATGGGACATCATCGTTCCATGGCTCTTGTTCGGTCAGATCTCCCTCCAGAAGACTCAAAACACTTTGTAAAGGCTGGTGACATCTAGTGGAAGCAATAGGAAGTGCCAAAATATTCCTAAACCCCTGTGTTTTTCAATGGGATAGGTTTAAAGTCAATACAACACATCAGGTATCCACTTCCTGTCAGAAAATGTCTCAGGGTTTTGCCTGCCAAATGAGTTCTGTTATACTCACAGACACCATTCAAACAGTTTTGGAAACTTTAGTGTGTTTTCTATCCATATATAATAAGTATATGCATATTCTAGTTACTGGGTAGGATTAGTAACCAGATTAAATCGGGTACATTTTTTTTATCCAGACGTGCAAATGCTGCCCCCTAGACCCAACAGGTTAACACAGTGTCCAAAGAAGGGCCAGAAGTATACAGAATGGTGTTGTCTGCATAGAGGTGGATCAGAGACTGACCAGCAAGAGCGACATCATTGATGTATACAGAGAAAAGAGTTGGCCCAAGAATTGAACCCTGTGGCACCCCCATAGAGACTGCCAGAGGTCCGGACAACAGGCCCTCCGATTTGACACACTGAACTCTATCAAAGAAGTAGTTGGTGAACCAGGCGATGCAATCATTAGAGAAACCAAGGCTATTGAGCCTGCCGATGAGGATGTGGTGATTGACAGAGTCGAAAGCTTTGGCCAGGTCAATGAATACGGCAGCACAGTATTGTTTCTTATCGATGGCCGTTACGATATCGTTTAGGACCTTGACTTGCCTGACTTACTCCAACTCCCCGTGTGCCCCCCCCAAAAAATTGTTTTGGGGCTGCCTCCTCACCTCCTGAAATGGAGGATATAGTGCCTCATACCTCCGACGCTCAGCCTTTGCTGTCTCCAGCTCCTCCTTCGGGCGCCGGTACTCCCCTGCCTGCCTGCCTCCAGGGTCCCTTTCCATCCATTATTTCCTCCCATGTCCACAACTCTAAGTAGCTCCTCTGATGCTTCTTCCTCCGCTGCTTGGTCCTTCTTTGGTGGGTGGTTCTGTAACGGCCGTCGTTAAAGGTAGACCAAGGCGCAGCGTGTTTAGTGCTCATATTTGTATTTATTATACTGAAACACTATAAACAAAACAAGAAAACGACAGCCAGCAGTTCTGTCAGGTTAACATGAACTAAACAGAAAATAACCACCCACAAACACAATGAATAAAATAAAAACTACTTAAAAATGGTCTCTAATCAGAGGCAACAAGATTCAGCTGCCTCCAATTTGAGACCAACCCCAAACAATTCCAACATATAAATAGATACCCTAGAATAAACATAGAAATAGAAGAACATAGAACATAATCCAAAACCCCCAAAACACACAGACAAACACCCCCTGCCACGCCCTGACCAAACTACAAAAACGAATAACCCCTTTACTGGTCAGGACGTGACAGTACCCCCCCCAAAGGTGCAGACTCCGAATGCACCTGAAACAAAAACTCACAAAACAATAACCCCAAACTAAAGGGAGGGAAGGGAGGGTGGCCACCGTCACCGACGGCTCCCGTGCTACACCCCCCTCCCCAATCCTCCAACTACGGAGGTGGCTCAGGCTCCGGCTTTAGTCCCCATTCTAACCTGCCCACCCCCCTTGAAGGCTCACGGCTGTAGACCATCGCTGGAGACCTCGGGCTGAGGGGCGTCGCTGGAGACCTCGGGCAGAGGGGCGTCGCTGGAGACCTCGGGCTGAGGGGCGTCGCTGGAGACTCAGGGCTGAGGGGCGTCGCTGGAGACTCAGGGCTGAGGGGCGTCGCTGGAGACTCAGGGCTGAGGGGCGTCGCTGGAGACTCAGGGCTGAGGAGCGTCGCTGGAGACCTCGGGCTTAGGTGCGTCGCTGCAGGCTCCGGGCTGAGGGGGGTCGCTGGAGACTCCGGGCTGAGGGGCGTCGCTGGAGACTCCGGGCTGAGGGGCGTCGCTGGAGACTCCGGGCTGAGGGGCGTCGCTGGAGACTCCGGGCTGAGGGGCGTCGCTGCAGGCTCCGAGCTGAGTGGCGTCGCTGCAGGCTCCGGGCTGTGGGCCGTCTCTGTCCGTTCCGGACTGTAGGACGTTGCCGGAAGCACTGGATGGGGAACTGTCGCTGGAAGCTCTAGACGGGGCACTGTCGCCGGAACCTCTGGATGGGGAACTGTCGCCGGAAGCTCTGGACGGGGAACTGTCGCCGGAAGCTATGGACGGGGAACTGTCGCCGGAAGCTATGGACGGGGAACTGTCGCCGGAAGCTCTGGAGGGGGAACTGTCGCCGGAAACTCTGGACGGGGACTGCACACTGAAGGCCTGATGCGTGGGGCTGGCTTTGGAAGCGCCAGAACAGTAACACGCACCACAGGGCTAGTGCGAGGAGCAGGAACAGGATACACTGGGTCTTGAATACGCACTAGAGGTCTGGAGTGCACAGCCTCCACAACCCGTCCTGGCTGGATTGTCACTGTAGCCCTGCACGGGCGGAGTGCTGGCACAGGGCGAACTGGGCTGTGCTGAGGCATGATGGCTGCTGTGCGTAGGGCAGGCGCAGGGTAGCCTGGGCCTAGGAGACGCACTGGTGGCCAGATGTGCTCTGCCGGCGCACTTCTCCCTGGCTGGATGCCCACTCTAGCATGGCACTTGCGGGTGGCTGGTATCAACCGTACCGGACCGTGCGCACTTACGCATAGCATGGTGCTCTCAACGCCAAACTCTCCCCATAATAAGCAAGAGGAGTTGGTTCAGGCCTATTGCCTGACTTACTCCAACTCCCCGTGTGCCCCCCCAAAAAATTGTTTTGGAGCTGCCTCCTCACCTCCTGAAATGGAGGATATAGTGCCTCATACCTCCGACGCTAAGTCTTTGCTGCCTCCAGCTCCTCCTTCGGGCGCTGGTACTCCCCTGCCTGCCTCCAGGGTCCCTTTCCATCCATTATTTCCTCCCATGTCCACGACTCTAAGTAGCTCCTCTGATGCTCCTTCCTCCGCTGCTTGGTCCTTCTTTTGTGGGTGGTTCTGTAACGGCCGTCGTTAAAGGTAGACCAAGGCGCAGCGTGTTTAGTGCTCATATTTGTATTTATTATACTGAAACACTATAAACAAAACAAGAAAACGACAGCCAGCAGTTCTGTCAGGTTAACATGAACTAAACAGAAAATAACCACCCACAAACACAATGAAAAAAAAAATACTTAAATATGGTCTCTAATCAGAGGCAACGAGATTCAGCTGCCTCCAATTTGAGCCCAACCCCAAACAATTCCAACATAGAAATAGATACCCTAGAATAAACATAGAAATAGAAGAACATAAAACATAACCCAAAAAACCCAAAACACACAGACAAACACCCCCTGCCACGCCCTGACCAAACTACAAAAACAAATAATCCCTTTACTGGTCAGGACGTGACATTGATGTTGAGCTCTCTATCTTTCTTGTGTTTTTGTGCATACCTGTTAACAAGAGTACTGTCCGTGGTGCTGAATGCACAGCGTACTTTTCCCTCCGTGTAGTTCATTGCATGTTTAATAAGGAAAATACCTACCAATAGGAGAACATTGATGTGGTTTATATGTTAAAAAAGTTAAATAAGTGAATTACACTAGATATATCTGTCAACACAGTCATACACATTATGTATAATCCTGTCATAATATGTGGCCCTCTATGGAAAATAATTTCCCAGGCCTGGTCTAGGAGCAACAACGGCTCAGCCATGAAGTGGTAGGCCACACAAGCTCACAGAACGGGACCACCGAGTGCTGAAGGGCGCAGCACGTAAAAATCGTCTGTCCTCGATTGCAACACTCACTGCCGAGCTTCAAACTGCCTCTGGAAGCAACGTCAGCACAAGAACTGTTCGTCGGGGGCTTCATGAAATGGGTTTCCATGGCCGAGCAGCCGCACACAAGCCTAAGAACACCATGCGCAATGCCAAGCGTACGCTGGAGAGCTGTAAAGCTCGACACCATTGGACTTTGGAGCAGGGAAAATGGCTCTCTGGCAGTCCGACGGACAAATCTGGGTTTGGCAGATGCCAGGAGAACGCAACCTGCCCCGATGCATAATGCCTACTGTAAAGTTTGGTGGAGGAAGAATAATGGTCTGGGGCATGGTTCGGGCTAGGCCCCTTAGTTCCAGTGAAGGGAAATCTTACCGCTACAGCATACAATGACATTCTAGAGGATTCTGTACTTCCAACTTGGGGAAAAAGTTTGGGGAAGGCCCTTTCCTGTTTCAGCACAAAGGGAGGTCCATAGAGAAATGTTTTTTTCGAGATCGGTGTGGAAGAACTTGACTGGCCTGCACAGAGCCCTCACCTCAACCCCATCGAACACCTTTGGGATGAATTGGAATGCCAACTGCGAGCCAAGCCTAATCGCCTAATATCAGTGCCCAACCTCACTAACGCTCTTGTGTCTGAATGGAAGCAATGTTCCATCATCTAGTGGAAAACCTTCCCAGAAGAGTGGAGTCTGTTATAACAGCAAAGGGGGGACCAACTCTATATCAATGCCCAGGATTTTGGAATGAGATGTATAACGAGTAGGTGTTCACATACTGTACCTTTGGTCATGTAGTGTATGCATGACAAAACAAATGCTGTATTGTATCAATAACTCTTGTACATTACAGCAGGCTTTTTCAGTTAAGATTAAATACACAGAGCATTGAATTGATGATTTAATGGAGTAAGGAAACCTACCAATAAAGCATGGGTTTGGGCTGTCCATTTAGTCGGACAGACATGGTCACTTCTTGCCCCTCAATGACCGCTTGATCATTCATAGTTACCTGTTAAAACAGAGGATGAGCCATTTTGAAATGGGAGTTGACAGCACATAGACTCATTTCCATGCTGTCACTTTTGAAATTCAAACTACACTATATGTAACATTGGTTACATATTTACATGATACACAGTGTCATAATACATTATGATGTCATATGATTGTATATATAATACATACATATATAATACATATATAATTGTGTCAAAACCCACATTTATTCCAATTAGTTTTTTCCCTGCCAAGAAGTTTCCTTTTGTTTGAAAGTTTGTTTCTTAAACCCTTTGTTGTTGTAATGAATTCTTTACAGTCATGTTCTTTTTCCCATTATATTTTAAATAACTTGTAGAAAATAAACTTCATGAAACTGTCATGAAGCATTATGACCATCCTGCATCACTTTACTTGGACTAAGAAAATACACTTTATGACACTGTCAAGAAGCATTATGACGATCATAATCATACAAGCCAGATAGGCCTATCACGTACTTTCCCTTATATCAATCATCAGTCAAAACAAGGATGTATTGTCCTGCTCCTGAAATCTGCTCCTGCATTCATTCCAGTCATCAGCAACAGAGCATTGGGGTAGGTGCATGTCTGACATCAATGCGTGTGCAATTACAATGATAATTTAAAATGGTAAATTAAAAAAATATATATAACATTACATGTAGGCTATAGTGTAATGGAATGTTTTGACTTGTGTGGTAGGTTATGTGGGTTTTGACACTCTTATGTAGATGCCATAAGCAGCCATAAAATTATGCAATGTAAACTCAGCAATAAAAGAAACGTCCTCTCACTGTCAACTGCGTTTATTTTCAGCAAACTTAACATGTGTAAATATTTGTATGAACATAACAAGATTCAATAACTGAGACATAAAATGAACAAGTTCCACAGACATGTGACTAACAGAAATTGAATAATGTGTCTCTGAACAAAGGCGGGGTCAAAATCAAAAGTAACAGTCTGGTGTGGCCACCAGCTGCATTAAGTACTGCAGTGCTTCTCCTCCTCACGGAATGCACCAGATTTGCAAGTTCTTACTGTGAGATGTTACCCCACACTTCCACCAAGGCACCTGCAAGTTGCTGTACATTTCTGGGGGGAATAGCCCATGCCCTCACCCTCCAATCCAACAGGTCCAAGACGTGCTAAATGGGATTGAGATCCGGGCTCTTCGCTGGCCATGGCAGAACACTGACATTCCTGTCTTGCAGAAAATCACACACAGAACGAGCGGTATGGCTGGTGGCATTGTCATGCTAGAGGGTCATGTCAGGATAAGCCTGCAGGAAGCGTACCACGTGAGGGAGGAGGATGTCTTCCGTGTAACGCACAGCGTTGAGATTGCCTGCAATGACAACAAGCTCAGTCCGATGATGCTGTGACACACCGCCCCAAACCATGACGGACACTCCACCTCCAAATCGATCCCGCTTCAGAGTACAGGCCTCCGTGTAACGCTCAGTCCTTCGACGATAAACGCGAATCCGACCATCACCCCTGGTGAGTCAAAACCGTGACTCCTCATTGAAGAGTACTTTTTGCCAGTCCTGTCTGGTCCAGCGACGGTGGGTTTGTGGCCATAGGCGACGTTGCTGCCGGTGATGTCTGGTGAGGACCTGCCTTACAACAGGACTACAAGCCCTCAGTCCAGCCTCTCTCAGCCTATTGCGGACAGTCTGAGCAGTGATGGAGGGATTGTGCATTCCTGGTGTAACTCGGGAAGTTGTTGTTGCCATCCTGTACCTGTCCCGCAGGAGTGATATTTCGGATGTACCGATCCTGTGCAGGTGTGGTTACACATGGTCTGCCACTGCGAGGATGATCAGTTCTCCGTTCTGTCTCCCTGTATCGCTGTCTTAGGCGTCTCACAATATAGACATTGCAATTGATTGCCCTGGCCACATCTGCAGTCGTCATGCCGCCTTGCAGCATGCCTAAGGCACGTTCAAGCAGATGAGCAGGGACCCTGGGCATCTTTCTTTTGGTGTATTTCAGAGTCAGTAGAAAGGCCTCTTTAGTGTCCTAAGTTTTCATAACTGTGACCTTAATTGCCTACCGTCTGTAAGCTGATACTGTCTTAACGACCGTTCCACAGGTGAATGGTCATTAATTGTTTATGCTTCATTGAACAAGCATGGGAAACAGTGTTTAAACCCTTTACAATGAAGATCTGTGAAGTTATTTGGATGTTTACGAATTATCTTTGAAAGACATGGTCCTGAAAAAGAGACGTTTATTTTTTGGCTGATTTTATGTCACAACATGTCTAAATATATGTCATGACAGTATTAAGATTATATTATAACAGGTTATGACAAGTTATGTCAGCTGTTATGACATGGTTATGACCATGTCATAACGTGTTATGACGCTGGGTGTCAAGTAAAGTGTTACTGGAACATCCACTGCATGAATCACCATACAATATGAAGTGCTTTGAGATTAAGTTTAAAACAATTTATAGATTTTACAGTGTATTGTAATGCCAATAAAAAGTTTTGTGAGAGATCTATTTGCCAAATCCCAAACTGATCCCTTGCCCCTGTGCTTAAGTTTACCACAACAATGGCCTACAGAATAATGTAAAGTGAAGGAGAGCCAAGTGATACACACGAAAGATCCTTTTGGGATCCAGTGTTACACAGTCTCACCTGGAAAGCAGGGGGCTCCTTGAATCGTGTGTCGACTATCTTCCTTGTCTCAGGCCCTCCAAAGTCCATGCCTTCCTCCAGTGGGCTGAGGTACTCTTCATCAGATGTGATAGGGCTGCTGATGTCCCTAGGAACACCCAGGTTCCCCTGCGGCTCCTGCATGGGCTCTGTCGAATATACATTAAAATAGAAAATGTACTTTATTTTCCATGTTGTGATCGCAGTATCCAAATGTGAACAAGGCTTTATTGTTTTATGTCATTAATAAATGCGGAATCCCATTTTTTTTAATCTATATATATATATGTGAATCATTTCAGGAAACTAGGTGTATGTCGTACGTCATTACTTCACAGGAGAGCCATTTCAATGTAAACTTTTTATTTTAATCAAAATGTGTTTTTTTTGGCAGAAATGCCTTCTGGAACATGTGAACTTTCATGTGCCTTAATAACAAACTTGTATGCTATCTGTTAATGGGAATAAAATTGTTAAATTATGAGCCTAGTTGGTTTAGCCACAGAAAAAGTCAGAAACCTTTCCGCTAGCCATGATTGGCAGAGATAATAAGTCGGCTGGACATGCCGAGAGATGTGTTCAGATTGGTCTGCCATGTAGCACGCTTCTGTCTATAACGTGAGCTGGTCAGTATGTGTAGGTAATCTAACACAGCTTTTTTAAAGATATCACAAAAGTGTTGCTCTCCACTTTCTGGAGGACTGAGTTTTGAAATCAGTGGAATGCCCAGTGGAAATATGAGTATGATAGCTGAGGAAATTCTACTGTTTGATTGCAAATATGCAGAGGGAGTTGAAAAGAGAACACACAGAAGGCTATTGTACAAAACACCTGTCTCCGGATTACATCTTCAAACTAAGAGCAACCATGGCATCCGTGACATAGAGGGAGAAGCGTCCATCCATGTATACGGGTAAGATAGCCTAGCTAGCCAAATTTTTAGATATTACACATTTGTAATTTTGTCAGAAAGTCATTTTCATTTCAAGTTTAAGCGTACTGTTAGCTATCTGGCAAACATTAGCTGGCTGGCTCGCTAGCTAATGTTACGTGTGTGATCTGTGTAGTAATTTTATTCATATCTCAAAGTAATTTGCATTGCTAGTTATAGCCTAATGTTAGCTAGCTAGCTAACATTGAACCTGGTTGGTTAGCTACCTGCAGATTCATGCAGGGTAATAACATTATGAGTTGGGATCATGGTTCATTGTTTAGCTAGCTAGATACATGTCGAAACAAAAGACTCCACTTTGCAAGTTACCATTTCAATAGAATGTTAATGATATCACTCTGACAACTGTTGATAGACAAAGCTGGTAAATTCGATATTGCTATCTACTCTGATTTTTTAAGAAATGGTGCCAGTGGGTCAACCATGAGTAGTAAACACAGAAAGGTTGTGATTGAAGCTCCACCTCCATCTCTCTCTCCATATTAGGCACATTCAACAAGTTGCTCTCTCTCTATCTCTCTCTGATATTAAATGTTGACTTACTCCACATTTGTGACCTGATTCAGAAAACTATGCATATGTCGCAAGTCACTACTTCACAGGAGAGCCATTTGAAAGTAAAAAATATTTTTTTGCAAAATGTTTTTTAGCAGAAATGTCTTCTCGAACATGTGAACTTTCATGTGCCTTAATAACAAACTTGTATGCCATCTGTAAATACAAATACAATTGTTAAATTACGAGCCTTGTTGGTTAAGCCACATAAAAAGTAAGCAACCTTCCCACTAGCTATGATTGACTGATATAATAGGTGGGCTGGACATGCCGAGAGAGGAGTTTGGATTGGTCTGCCATATTGAAGGTTTTTGTCTATTTGAGCTTGTCAGTCTGTATTGGTAATCCTGTCTATCGTGGCTTTAAAAAAAATACGTAATGTGTAGTGGAGCTGCATTAGTGTTGCTCTCCACTTTCTGGACGATCAAGTTTTGAAATCAGTGAAATTAGAGTATGATAGCAAAAGAGATGGAGAAAACACCTCTCTCCAGATTACATCTTCAAACTAAGGGCAACCGTGGTATGGCAATCCTGACAGGTAAACGTGTCCATCCTGTATGATGATGTATACAGGTAAAATAATCTAGCATTAGCTAGCTATATTTTCAAATATTACACGTCTCTAATTTTGACAGAAAGTGGTTTCATTTCAAGCTAAAGTGTACTGTTAACTAGCTAGCTAACATTAGCTGGCTGGCTCCCTAGCTGATGTTATTATTTGTTTCCCAGATCCGTTTGCTTTTCTAGTTAGAGCCTAATGTTAGGCATTGTTGTCACTTTATTCATTGTTGGCACTTTGTTAATTGTTGGCCAACATTAGACCTGGTTGGGTAGCTCCCATTCATTGTTTAACTAGCTAGCTTGCTATATGTCTTAAGCTAAAGTGTACTGTTAGCTAGCTAGCTAACGTTAGCTGTCTGGCTCCCTAGCGGACGTTATTATTCATTTCCCAGAGCTGTTTGCTTTTATAGTTAGAGCCTAATGTTAGGCATTGTTGGCACTTTGTTCATTGTTGGCACTTTGTTCATAGTTGTTTAACTAGCTAACGTTAGCTGGCTGGCTCATTAGCTAGCGTTACGTGACGTGTGTACAACACCCGTTCAATATGATCGGTGTCAATAAACGTCTGCAAAAAAGCGTAATGAAATTGTTGCCAGCAGACCTGGTTAGGCTGTTTTCATGTTATCCAGAGGTAAACAAATCATCGGCCAGAGCGTCAAGTTTGCGCTATGAGAGTGAAACGAGATGGGTGGGGCTAAAGCTGAAGAGGGTGTGAACGATGCTAAATGGGTGTAGACAAAGAAGAGCTCTTCACTAGATACCAAAGCATTCAAATGCAATTTTCTCAAAAGTGTGTTTACAAGTTGATTAACTTTCAAAGCAGAATTACTTTCCCATTGTTCTTCAAATGCAATGTATGATATACCATTTAGTAGCTCCGAGTTACCAGTAAAAAACACCAAGTCACATTTTGCTACAGGTGGTGAGTCACATTTTGTTGTGTTACAGCCTGAATTTAAAAAAGATTCAAATTGAGCTCAGGTGCATCCGATTTCCTTTGATCATCATTGAGATGTCGCTACAACTTGATTGGAGTCCACCTGTGGCCAATTCAATTCTTTGGACATGATTTAGAAAGAAACACACCTGTCTGTATAAGGTCCAACAGTTGACAGTGCATGTCAGAACAGAAACTATACCATGAAGTCCAAGGAACTGTCTGCAGATCTCCGAGATAGAATTGTGATGAGGCATATATCTGGGGAAGGGTATAAAACTATTTCTAGAGTGTTGAAAGTTTCCAAGAGCACAGTGGTCTCCATCATTGGGAAATGGAAAAAATATAGAACTACCCAGACTCTGCCTAGAGCCGGCCGTCCGACCAAACTGAGCAACCGGGCAAAAAGGACCTTGGTCAGGGAGGTGACCAAGAGCCCACTCTGACAGAACTACAAAGTTCCTTGGCTGAGATGGGAAAACCTGACAGAAGGACAACAGTGTCTACAGCACATCACCAATCTGGGCTTTATGGAAGAGTGGCCAGATGGAAGCCACTCCTGAGAAGAAGGCACATGACAGCACGTCTGGTGTTTGCAAAAAAGCACATGAAAGACTCGGAGCATAAGGAAAAAGATTCTGTGATCTGATGAGACAAACATTTTACTCTTTTGCCTGAATGCAAATCGCTATGTTTGGAAAAAACAGGCACAGCTCTTCACCCATCTAACACCACCCCTACTGTGAAGCATGGTAGTGGCAGCATCATGCAATTGGGATGCTTTTCAGTGGCAGGGACTGTGAGACTGGTAAGGATAGAGGGAACAATGAATGGAGCCAAATACAGGCAAATCCTTAATGAGAACCTGCTTCAGGTTGCAAATGACCTTAGACTGAGGCAAAGATTTACGTTCAAACAGGACAATGACCCCAAGCATACAGACAAATCAATGCTAGAATGGCTTCAGAACAAGAATGTGAAAGTCCTTGAGTGGCCCAGCCAAAGCCCAGACTTGAATCCCATTGAATCTGTGGAAAAGCTTGAAGATTTCTGTTCACCGCAGCTCCGGATATAATTTAACAGAGCTTGAGAAAATCTGCAAGGAAGAATGGGAGAAAATCCCCAATTCCAGATGTGCGAAGCTAATAAAGACACACCCAATACGACTCAACGTTGTAATCATTGCCAAAGGTGATTCTCCAAATTAAATACTTTTGCTAAAATTTCATATTTTCACTTTCTCATTATGGGGGATTGTTTGGAGATGGGTGAGAAAAAAAGCGATTTAATCCATTTTAAATTCATCCTGTAACACAAAATAATGTGGAATAATTCAAGGTGTATGAATACTTTCTGAAGGCACTGTACGAGCATGTGATTTAATGTCCATGGTGATATTGTAAAAAATAAATGCTTTAGTATACATTACAGTATACTAACACACTATAATTTGATTTGATACATGTGACTTGAATGGCCGTGATGTTACATCTAAAAAAGAGTACTGATAGGAAGATAGGAAGCAATGGCAAATAATCAATGTGTAAATGTGTAAGGATGAGTAAATAATTTGTACTTAAAACTCTTTTTAATATTCTGTCACACTTTATAATAACATGTATTTATTAGCACTTATAAATGATTTATAAACTATTGTGGTTTGAGCTCTTCACTGAGTGTGAGCTAACGTTAGCTAATGCTGTCACCTCAGTAGCTAACCTTAACCTGGCTAGCACTGAGATTTTAGCTAACTATTAACTCACTGTACAGCTGATGTGGATGACATGGGTGGAAGGACCACAACAAACCTTATTCTCTTCAATATGGGTTCTATGCTGGGGCCATATGTCAAATCAAGTGCCCCAAAATGAGAGTTACAAAGAACATGAATGTGGTGCTGACTGATGATTGGCCAACACTATTGCCAATCACCCCACACGGTAGGCGGGACATAAAAAGGGTATATCTGCATTCACAACACTATTAATAAATAGTAATTGTATTCATTGTAAACATGTATAAATACATTAAGGCTTATAAGCATTTCAATTCATAAGTATGACATGTCTTAAAAAATGACTTGTATCAGTTTTTATAATAACTTTACGGATAACTTTATCTCTGCCTCATATTACTGAACAGCTGAAATGTAAAAAAATCCCTAAAAATATTTATTGATGGATATACAACTGTCTCTGTCAGCTGTAATGGATATTTCTGTTGCAGAAGGACACAGTCCCCATATATTGGATTGGAGCAAGAACAATCAGTGTTTGTGTGATGATGTAGGCTAATCTTTATAGTTGCTGCCATATCATAGCTACTAGCCAGAGTTACTGAAAAAATAATATAATTCCCGTTGAGTTTTGCATTGGGGCATAAAACAATCTGTGTTTTAACTACATACAGGCACTACCAACTGCTACTGTGCTTCTAAATTATCGTGCAATTACCGCACGTGTAGGCTACCAAGCTGTTCCACCTCTGGGCAGCAGAACGTTCTAGGCAGCTCGAGAATGTTTACCCAGAGCAATAACCAGGGTCTGACAATGGGCGAGTTTGTTTTGCATCGCCCAGAGCACTATTTTTCCTTTCATCGTTTGTCAACTACTGCTTTAGACTACCTTTTTTTTGTGATGATAATCTTCCTAGATATTATACTGCCATATCGTAGCGAGAGTTGCTGAAAAAAGAAATAGTCAATGTTTGCAATCATGAGAAAATAATCGCTGCCTCTTTTTGTCTTCCTTGTGTTGAACCAGAATCTGGACTTAGTGGAGACGTTGAACATCTCCTGTAAAGCCAGATTCTGATTCAGTGTTTGATATGCTTGGCTAAATTACTGTTACAACAGACAACAACGTTTGTACACAAATTTCGATCATGTCTTTTGTGTACAGCAGGATAGCTGCATGTAGCCTAACAGGAATGCATAGTTCGAACATGTCAACCATACTGTATCTTTAGTGTACAACATTAAGTTTCCACTCCATGTCAATGAGGGGGAAGTGGCAGTGGGAGCACTGAGCAGAAGCTACATAGGCAACAGAGTGGGCAGCAGCTATGTCTGCAAACATGCGCGGAAATCTCCATATCAATAGCCACAGCAAGCCGGGTTCCAAAAAATGGTGTCAGCCCGATCCAATTTCGCTCTGGTACTGCTCAGCCACAAGCTCTGGGCTTGCTCTGCCTTTTTCATTTACTTCATGACTACTCTTTAGGCCTATTCAGTTTTAATTATTTAGCCAACCCCACCCACCGTAGCCTATATCTAGTTGATATTATTCTTTCTAACATTAGAATATGTAGTTCCTATTTTGAAGGAGTTCAAATGTATTAAGACATTTTTAGGTAGGAAATACATATGCTGTCAAATGTATTTTAGTTTTTTATTGAATAGAAACACCATAACATAAATCAATTAAGCTAAAATATCAGAAAAAAAATTGTAAATAATAAAGGCCAGTATCTGCTTCTTTTCATAAATAATAGAGAATAAATAATCTCAAACTGCAGCTGTCAAATGATTTGCAAAAAGCTTCACATGTGCATTGAGTGTGGGAAATGCGCTCTACAAATGTATTATTATTATTATAAAGACAGAAAAATACACATCTAAAAGCTTAATTACACAAAGGAATATTAGTGGCAATATAGCCATATAATAAACAAGAGAAAGGAGAATTGAATATATTTGAAAAGCTTAAAAATGTAAAATACATTGAGATGAAGCAGATTTTTAAAATATTTCTTACTGTGTCTATTGTGCTATTTTTTTATTTGATTGGAGAAAGAAAACATGTAGGCGGCTGATACGGTTCAATAAACTTTAGTGAACTATTTACAGAAAATATATACAAAACAATACATATAGTAGCAAATCAGCCTGTAATTTTAGGATGAACAACTGCTACCCGTTTCGACTACTAATTCATATGCACATCAGAAACTGTTCTGTAGAGCTTGCAACCTCTGTCCCCATGAAAACTGTGTTTAGAGCTCCATCTACATTCATTCCACCTGGGCCTATTGATCCAGCTGTGGATACATACACTCTAAAAATTAGGGGTCCAACAAGGGTTTCTCTAAGATCCTCAAAGTTCTTTGAAGAACCTTAGTGTTCTTGGCACTGAAAATTGCCCCCAAAAGGTTCTTCCAAGAACCCCATAGGAGGTGGGGTTCATCGAGGACCTCCTTAGTTGGTGGGGGTTCTTGCAGGAACCTAATTGCCCAACTGAAACATTTGAATTTGAAAGGACAGCAGGTGCAGGCACTTAACTGGAAAATGTAAAGCTCTTCTCAATTTAAGGTAAGGTTTGTACCTTGTATCATATCTAAATTCATATTGTTTCACGATGATACCCTCTATCTTTTCATATTTGTGCAAATCTTTCTAAAACAGAAAATGGACACAATTCAATGGATATCAATCAACATAGATGTAAGAATATGTAGGCTATAAGAATATGTTGAAGGCTAGCTGTATTAGGTGCAGATGACTGAACTGCTCACTTTTGTGTCTGTGTCTGCAGGTATACAGACAGGGGGCACACAAGGTATGTCTATTTGTATTTTTATGTAATGCAGATCACATGTACAATCCTCCTCCCTTAAACCTTCTATGAATATCCCATAGGCCTCTACATTACATCTAAAAAAAAAATGTTCATTCACATTTACCACAAAAACCAAAGTATGTATACTGTTGTGTGCATGTTTTGTTAATCATCTGTATAATTAAATTTTTTGGGGATTCACAGACTTCCCCCTCCCTACACCTCTGATGAATATAACAGCAAATCTGTTCGATCACCATGCACTGCAAAATCATTCTGGCTATGGATACGGAAAACATCAACACATTAACATCAACACACCAGAGGATATACCCATTGGACTTGGGGCTCTGCTGCGAGTTTACCTCATATTTTGATTTTTCTTTGCCACGAAAATCACAATAAACACTGACACCTAAAATATTGTGTTATTGCTGTTATTGTTATGCATATTATTATTATTAATAATAGGGGAGGGGGGGTAGTTAAAACCCTTTTAAAGGGTTCTTCAAAGAACTTATAGTAGTTCCCCCATAGTTTCAATTTGAAGAAATCCTACACGATATTCCAGGAACCTTTTCTTTTTAAAGTGTACTACAGACTGGCGCGTAAAGACACACCCAAGCTAGAGGCCTCTATTCCCTATGTCAGGAATAACTTTACCCACTCTGAGAAACAAGCCCTGAAATCTCCAGAATGACACCTATATATTAATCCGCCCAGCAGACAAGGGCGCTGTTACTGTAGAAGACTACACTATCTACTGAATGCACAGACGTTCTATGAGACTCACTACAAACCCCACTAAACAGCTTTTGGCTGTAATGAACAGACTGTCACCGAGGGAATTGGTGATATCACCAAAAGAGAACACAGTTTATTGGTGAGTAAAAACAGTTCCACACTGGTAATCTGCAGTCCCTACAATACTGTTTAATTATCTAAATCCCCATACGGACAGGACAAAGTTTCTTTGTGATATCAGATCAGGTTTGCAGAAGACACGAAGATCTCTGCTAAGCTCCAAATGCCTTGATTGATAAATATGCCCCTATGTATTGTGACACTTTTGTTTACCAAAGACCCCACAATAATACATTAGTTAAGTGCTAATAAAAACAACTCTGCACAACATTATTGTCCAAATAATCTGTGCGCACCTCAGAAATGTTTTGCGCAGTAGGTGGCTTTTGACAGTAGGTAGCTTGAAGTGTTTGAAATAGCCTAATCAGTCTGTGTCAGCCTGCGCAGGATAGTAAGGTTTATTATTATTTTTGTTACTGCTACTACTGCATGAGGCTATAAAACTGCCACAGCAAGTTGATCCCTGCAATGCAAGGATTTATTTTGCAACCTGTCCGCCAAATCCATAATCCATTAAGCAAGGTTCTCCCTCTCAAGCGCTCCTTCTCGAGGGTGCTTTCAAAACAAGAATTTTTACTTTGCCTTATCATCAGATGAATAGGTTGTCATCGGCGCTATTGAAAATCAGATAGTTAGCTTCCTCATGTTTCAGTAAACCATCAGTCAAGTGTCATCATGAAAGTTTACTGTCTCTTCATTTTATTTCGGCGATTACATGTATTCTTTCCTGTTATTGTGAACTGCACTCTATAACAATTGAAGGCCTATCACAAACCTCTTTGAACGTGATTCTGGTAGACTAATGACAGCATGTTGTTCGCCGCATAAACCAGTCTATTATCTCTGAAGTTCATACATTTATTGGTGATGGATACTTTAACTTTATGTTCAGGCTACTGTTAAAGCACTCACATAGGCTACTTCTCTGACAGAGTGTGAGATAACTAGTGCTACCAGTAAATGCGGTATAAGCGATTCCCTTATGATATTATGTTACCTCCCTAGATTTGTATTTGTATTTATTATGGATCCCCTACTCTACCTGGGTTCCAGCTAAATTAAGGCAGTTATACGACTTTAAAAACATTACAATACATTCACAACACATTAAGTGTGCGCCCTCAGGCCGCTACTACCACATATGTACAACACAAAATCCATGTGTACATGTGTGTAAAGTGCATATGATATTGTGTGTTTGTATGCATGTGTCTGTGCCTGTTTGTGTTGCTTCACAGTCCCCGCTGTTCCATAGGGTGTGTTTTTTAAATCGAATTTTACTGCTTGTATGAGTTACTTATTGTGGAATAGAGTTCCATGTAGTCATGGCTATATGTAGTACTGTGCGCTTGCCATAGTATTTTCTGGACTTGGGGACTGTGAAGAGACCTCAGAATGTATATCAGTATATCAGAATTTCATCGATATATACCACTACACCCTGCCCGTGCAGGTCCCTGAAGATCTCGTCCACAAAGGATTGGAAGACTGATGGAGCATTCATCAACCCGTACGGCATGACGAGTTACTCATAATGCCTTGAGGTCGTACTAAACGCTGTCTTCCACTCGTCTCCCTCCCGGATACGCACCAGGTTGTACGCGCTCCTGAGATCCAGTTTAGTGAAGAAGCGCGCCCCGTGTATTGACTCAATCGCTGTGGCGATGAGAGGTAGCGGGTAACTGTACCTCACCGTGATTTGATTGAGACCTCGATAGTCAATGCACGGGCACAGACCTCCCTCCTTTTTCACAAAAAAGAAACTCGAGGAGGTGGGTGACGTGAAGGACCGAATGTACCCCTGACGCAGGGATTCAGAGACATATGTCTCCATAGCTGCCGTCTCCGCTTGCACCAGGGGATACACGTGACTCCTGGGAAGTGCAGCATCTACCAGGAGATTTATCACTCCTCGACTCCTCTGATCTGGGTACCTGCTCCTGCTGACTCCATGGGTGGTGTGAAATTCTGTCAGGGTGTGTGCTACTGGTGGAGAAGTCAGGTGCAGGAGCGCAGAGAGTTGTGAACAGGCGCACACTTTATTAGGCAGAGGCAATAAACCACACAGACACCACTGCGTAAAAACCTCCAGCCAAAGGTAAAAGTGCAAAGGCGCGAAACAGTCACAAAAAGTGCACAAAATGTATACCATAAACAACCTTCGTGAAAACCACGGAATAACGGGAAAAACTCCTGCATGGAGCGTACACATGAAACACGTAACAAAAACAATTTCACACAAAGACATGTGGGGGAACAGAGGAATAAATACATGCAGTGTGATTGGGGAATGTAAACCAGGTGTGCAGGGAACAAGACAAAACAAATGGAACAATGAAAAATGGAGCGGCGATGGCTAGAAAGCCGGTGACGTCGACCACCGAACGCCGCCCGAACAAGGAGAGGAGCCGACTTCGGCGGATGTCGTGACACTCTGGTGGCATGTCTTGTGGGGAAAGCATGGGTGTCTGACCTGTGTGCAGGTAGTTCAAACAGACAGCTCGGTGCACTCAACATGTCAATTCCTCTCACAAATACAAGTAGTGATGAAGTCAGTCTCTCCTCCACTTTGAGCCAGGAGAGATTGGCATGCGTATTATTAATGTTAGCTCTCTATGTACATCTAAGGGTCAGCCATTTAGACACCTCAACATGCTAAATTTCCACATTATTCATTACAAGATTTAGTTGAGGCTTAGGGTTTAGTGAATGATTTGTCCCAAATACAATGCTTTTAGTTTTGGAAATATTTAATAATAACTTTTTCCTTCCCACCAATTCTGAAACTAACTGCAGTTCTTTGTTAGTGTTGCAGTCATTTCAATTGCTGTAGGCGCAGATGTGTATAGTGTTGCGTTATCCGCATATATAGACACACTTGCTTTACTCAAAAAGCATATCGTTAGTAAAGATTGAAAAAAGTAAGGGGCCTAGATAGTCGAGTTGTGATGTATGGTTTGTCCTACATACTGTATATATATATTTTTATCCCAGCCCCCACCCACGCAGGAGGCCTTTTGCCTTTTGGTAGGTCGTCATTGTAAATAACAATGTGTTCTTAACTAACTTGTCTAGTTAAATAAATGTAAAAAATAAATAAAAAATGAATTAAAGACAAGCTGGCCTGGGGAATTCCTGACTCTACCTGGATTATGTTGGAAAGGCATTCATCCATTAAAGAACACCCTCTGTGTTCTGTTAGACAGGTAACTCTTTATCCACAATATAGCAGGGGGTGTGAAGCCATAACATATATGTTTTTCCAGCAGCAGACTATGATCGATAATGTCAAAAGCCACACTGAAGCCTAACAAAATAGCCCCCCAATCTTTTTATCATAAATGTCTCTCAGCCAATCATCTGTAATTTGTGTAAGTGCTGTGCTTGTTTAATGTTCTTCTCTATAAGTGCGCTGGAAGTCTGTTGTCAATTCGTTTACTGCAGAATGGCATTGTATCTGGTCAAACACAATTCTTTCAATTTTTTCTCTTTAATAAGGGTTGGTAACAGGTTGATTGGTCGGCTATTTGAGCCAGTAAAAGTGGCTTTACTATTCTTGTGTAGTGGAATTAATTTTCCATCCAGTTGTCAGACCCTGACCCTGGTGTCATTGTTGATAAACAACAATATTTTTTTTCAATATTTTTTTCACTTCTTCCACACTCACTTTACGGAATTCAAAATGACAATGTTTGTCTTTCATAATTTGGTCAGATATACTTGGATGTGTAGTGTCAGCATTTGTTGCTGGCATGTCATGCCTAAGTTGGCTGATTTTGCCAATGAAATATAATTTAACCTTTTGGGCTCACCCTAGGATAGGGGGCGCCAGAGCGCATTTTGAAAAAAATTAGTGGCCATTTTCAACGGCCTACTAATCAAACTCAGAAGCTAGGATATGCATATAATTAATACCTGTGGATAGAAAACACCCTAAAGTTTCTAAAACTGTTTGAATGGTGTCTGTGAGTATAACAGAACTCATATGGCAGTCAAAACCCCGAGACTGATTGAAACAGGAAGTGGAATTCTGAATTGTGGACTCAACTTCACATCTTTCCCTATTAATCACACCGTGAGCTATCATTCATTGAGCACTTTCTATTGCTTCCACTAGATGTCCCCAGTCTTTACACAGTGGTTTCAGCCTTCTACTGTCGAAACTGAATGAATGAGATGCTGTGGAAATTGGTCACAGGGGGAGGGCCATCACCATTATGACGCCGGCGGCCCTGTCTACCCCCTCCTTTCGAAACGTTTTGAAACACAATACAATCGTCCCCCTCAAATCTTATTGGCTCTCTTGTTGAAACAGGCCCTGAAGATTTATGTTATACAACGTTTGACATGTTTGAACGAACCTAAATGGGAAGAAAAAAAATATTTTTCGAAACCGCTGTCCCGCGCCCGACGGAGCATTTGGATACAGCCTTCAGACGCGCTAACAACAGCAAGCTAATGGAACATAAAGGATGGACTTTTTCGACCGAAAATACATTTGTTGTGGACCTGGGATTCCTGGAAGTGCTTTCTGATGAAGACAACTAAAGGTAAGGGATTATTGACAATAGTATACAAGATTAGATGTGATATGCGATTGTTCCAAGATGGCGCCGAGCTGGAATTACTAGCTAATTTTCTGAGTATCGCATCCCCTTTTATCGCAAAGTGTGATTACCCAGTAAAGTTATTTTTAAATCTGGTATGACAGGTGCTTTCAAGAGATATTCATCTATAAATCTTAGAATGACAATATTACATTTTAAAAATGTTTTCGAATAGTAATTCAGTAAATTGTAGCACTGTTTCCCGGGATGCATTTGATGGAAAATAGTTAGTCAACGTCAGACGCCGATGTAAAATGCTGTTTTTATATATAAATATGAACTTTATTGAACAAAAGAATGCATGCATTGTGTAACATGATGTCCTAGGTGTGTCATCTGATGAAGTTTGTAAAAGGTTAGTGCTGCATTTAGCTGTTTTTTGGTTATTTGTGATGCATGTGGTTGGTCGGAAAATGGCTATGTTGCTACTTTTACCATGTACTCCTCTAACATAATCTAATGTTTTGCTTTTCCTGTAAAACCTTTTTGAAATCGGACGACGTGGGTCGATTCAGGAGAGGTGTATCTATAAAACGATATGAGACAGTCCTATATTTAATTTTTTTTTTTTATTAAATTTTGTTATGCTAATGTCGCTAGGAGTTTTTCGCTGGATGATGATCCCTCTTACGGGACGAGACGCTCAAGAGGTTTTTAAGTAGTTGGAAATATCAGTTGCTTTTGTGTTGAATGAGCCATCTGTTTCAATGAACTATGGAGGGGAGTTAATTTAAAGTGCTCCAAAGCTTTTTACTATCATCTTTATCTTTGTTTCATAGTGTACTTTATCCTTCTTTTTATTCAGGTTCATTTGCAGTACCTGTCACGCCCTGACCTGAGAGAGAGGGTTTGTTTCTCTATGTGGTTAGGTCAGGGTGTGGGGTGGGCATTCTATGTTTTGTATTTCTTTGTGTTGGGCTGAGTATGGTTCCTAACCAGAGGCAGCTGTCTATCGTTGTCTCTGATTAGGAACCATACTTAGGCAGCCTTTTTTCCACCTGTGTTTGTGGGATCTTGTTTTTGTATTGCTGTGAGAAGCCTGCAAAACTTTTCGTTCGTTTTGTTGTTTATTGTTTTGGTTTTTGCTTGTTCACCGTTAAATAAAGTATGACGAACCCAACCCACGCTGCGCCTTGGTCTACCTTTAACGACGGGCGTTACAGAAGATCCCACCACCAAAGGACCAAGCAGCATGGGCCGATGGACTGGACATGGGAGGACATCCTGGATGGCAAAGGATCCTGGATGTGGGAGGAGATCCAGGCCAGAAGGGATCGCCTCCCATGGGAACAGGTGGAAGCAGCGAGGGAGGTACAGCGACGAGATCAACAGGCAAGGCAACAACGGAGGCCCGAGAGGCAGCGGCAAAAAACATTTGGGGGGGGGCACACGGGTAGATTGGCTAAGGTGGTTTTAAGACCTGAGCCAACTCACCGTGGGGAGCGAGTGACTGAACCATCACCGTGGTATGCGGTGATGTGCACTGTGTCGCCCATGCGCACTCACAGCCCGGTGCGCTCGGTACAAGCTCCCCACCGTTGCTGTGCTCCTCACCATCAGCCAGGAAGAAGTGCGCCGGCTCAGCGTATCTGGTCTCCAGTGCGTCTCTACGGCCCAGGTTATCTTGCGCCTGCTCTACGCACGGTACCCCCCGTTCACCAGCACAGCACAGTTCGTCCTGTACCAGCGCCCCGCCCTTGCTGGGCTACAGTGACCATCCAGCCAGGACGGGGTGTGCCAGCCCTGAGCTCCAGACCTCCGGTGCGCCTCCACGGCCCAGTGTGCCCTGTGCCTGTTCTGCGCACCCAGTCTCCTGTGTGTCTCCCCAGTCCGGTGAGACTGGTTCCAGCTCCCCGTAGGAAGCCTCCAGTGATGATCAATGGTTCGAAGCCTCCAGTGATAATCCATGGCACAAAGCCTCCAGTGATGATCCATGGCCCGGAGCCTCCAGTGATAATCCATGGCACAAAGCCTCCAGTGATGATCCATGGCCCGGAGCCTCCAGTGATGATCCATGGCACAAAGCCTCCAGTGATGATCCATGGCGAGGAACCAGTAGTGATGATCCATGGCACAGAGCCTGCAGCGAAGGTCACCAGCCCGGAACCTACAGAGACGCTCTCCAGCCCGGAGCCTCCAGAGACGCTCTCCAGCCCGGAGCCTCCAGCGACGCTCTCCAGCCCGGAGCCTCCAGCGACGCTCCCCAGCCCGGAGCCTCCAGCGACGCTCCCCAGCCCGGAGCCTCCAGCGATGCTCCCCAGCCCGGAGCCTCCAGCGACGCGCGACGCTCCTCAGCCCTGAGTCTTCAGCGACGCTCCTCAGCCCGGAGTCTTCAGCGACGCTCCTCAGCCCGGAGTCTTCAGCGACGCTCCTCAGCCCGGAGTCTTCAGCGACGCTCCTCAGCCCGGAGTCTTCAGCGGCGGCCTGCAGCCCGGAGTCTTCAGCGGCGTTCGGCAGTTTCAGAGCCTCCGGCGCTGATCCACAGTCTGGTTCCTCCGGCGACACAGAAGCGGGGGTATCAGCGGGCGGTGTGGGGGCTACGCCCCGAACCAGAGTCGCCGCCAAGTATAGAGGCCCACCCGGACCCTCCCCTATAGGTTCAGGTTTGCAACCGGGAGTCCGCACCTTTGAGGGGGGTGGTACTGTCACGCCCTGA
Source organism: Salmo salar (assembly GCF_965601325.2). Lineage (NCBI taxonomy): Eukaryota > Metazoa > Chordata > Actinopteri > Salmoniformes > Salmonidae > Salmo > Salmo salar. Next base: position 8,437,546 of record NC_138311.1, read on the forward strand.
CCTGAGAGAGAGGGTTTGTTTCTCTATGTGGTTAGGTCAGGGTGTGGGGTGGGCATTCAATGTTTTGTATTTCTTTGTGTTGGGCCGAGTATGGTTCCTAACCAGAGGCAGCTGTCTATCGTTGTCTCTGATTAGGAACCATACTTAGGCAGCCTTTTTTCCACCTGTGTTGGTGGGATCTTGTTTTTGTATTGCTGTGAGTAGCCTGGTAAACGTTTTGTTCGTTGTGTTGTTTATTGTTTTGGTTTTTGCTTGTTCACCGTTGAATAAAGTATGATGAACCCAACCCATGCTGCGCCTTGGTCTACCTTTAACGACGGACGTTACAGTACCTTTGCCAATCGGTTGTGCAATTTATTTTGCCTCATCCCTGTCAACCATACAATTGTTCAATTCCTCATCAATCCAAAGGGATTTAACAGTTTTTACAGTCCTTTTCTTAATGGGTGCCTGCTTATTAGTAACTGGGATAAGCAATTTCATAAATGTGTCAAGTGCAGCGTCTGGTTGCTTCACATTACACATCAAGGACAACAAATATTCTTTACATCAGCGACATAAGAATCACTACAAAACGTATTGTATGACCTCTTACACAGTATAGTAGAACCAGCCTTTGGAACTTTGGTTTTCCTAGATATGGCTAGTAAACTCAGCAAAAAAAGAAACGTCCTCTCACTGTCAACTGCGTTTATTTTCAGCAAACTTAACATGTGTAAATATTTGTATGGACATGACAAGATTCAACAACTGAGACAAACTGAACAAGTTCCACAGACATGTGACTAACAGAAATTGAATAATGTGTCCCTGAACAAAGCGGGGGGATTCAAAATCAAAAGTAACAGTCAGTATCTGGTGTGGCCACCAGCTGCATTAAATACTGCAGTGCATCTCCTCCTCATGGACTGCACCAGATTTGCCAGTTCTTGCTGTGAGATGTTACCCCACTCTTCCACAAAGGCACCTGTAAGTTCCTGGACATTTCTGGGGGGGAATTGGCCTAGCCCTCACCCTCCAATCCAACAGGTCCCATACGTGCTCAATGGGATTGAGGTCCGGGCTCTTCGCTGGCCATGGCAGAACACTGACATTCCTGTCTTGCAGGAAATCACGCACAGAACGAGCAGTATGGCTTTTGGCATTGTCATGCTAGAGGGTGATGTCAGGATAAGCCTGCAGGAAGGGTACCACATGAGGAAGGAGGATGTCTTCCCTGTAACGCACAGTGTTGAGATTGCCTGCAATGACAACAAGCTCAGTCCGATGATGCTGTGACACACCGCCCCAGACCATGATGGACCCTCCACCTCCAAATCGATCCCGCTCCAGAGTACAGGCATCGGTGTAACGCTCATTCCTTCGACGATAAACACGAATCCGACCATCACCCCTGGTGAGACAAAACCGCAACTGGTCAGTGAAGAGCACTTTCTGCCAGTCCTGTCTGGTCCAGCGACGGTGAGTTTGTGCCCATAGGCGACATTGTTTCCGTGGGCTATTTTAACACTTTTCTGGGATGCTTGATTGTTTTTATTGCTTTACTGGGAAGCTTAGCAGAGGTAGACATGCTCAGGTTATTTATGTTAGTGCAGGGTGAGCTGCATACAGTTGACTTCCTGCTAGGTCACACCGTCTCAGTGGTAACAGTATAATTCTGGTTCATAGGCACATGATTACTGCATACAATAGCTGTAGGATCAGCAGAGGCATTCAGGGCAGTAAGAGGGACATAAATTAGGTTACTTCCATTGTGTCTTCCAGCACCCCTGGGACAATGTACATTTGCTGAATCATTATGACAACTCGGCTGTAACGGGTGTCGTAAGGATCAGACCAAAACGCAGCGGGAACGTGTATACTCATCTTCTTTTTAATGTGAAGAAGGAAAAACAAACAAATCACGTATACAAAACAAATGAACGACACTAACAGTCCTGTCAGGTGCTCAGACACTAAACAAGGAGACAACTACCCACAAAATCCCACAGAAAAACACCTCTCTTAAATAGGAACCTCTATTAGAAGCAACTAGGAGCAGCTGCTTCCAATTGAAGGTCTACCCCATTAACTAAACATAGAACTAGACATACTAGATAAACATAGAACATAGCCAACAAACCCCAAACCACATAAAACAAACACCCCCTGCCACGTCCTGACCAAACTACAATAACAAATAACCCCTTTACTGGTCAGAACGTGACATCGGCGACACAATGATAAGGATTAAATGAGCTTGGCTTGGGTAATTGAAGATTGACGATGGAGCCGAAGAGGATGGCTGCCGTTTTATGGGCTCCTAAGCAACCATGCTATTTTGGTAGTTTTATCGCATTGTTTAACTTATTTTCTACATAATGTTGCTGCTACCGTCTCTTATGACCGAAAAGAGCTTCTGGACATCAGAACAGAGATTACTCACCTTGAACTAGACAAATAATTTTTCTTTCATGAGTTGGACGAGAGGGATTTACTCCAGACACCTCACAAGGCCCTCATCCCCATCATTCGCAGGAAAAAGAGACGGAGATATCGCGGGAGGTCGGGGTACCTTGTAAGGATCCGGTGACGAGTGGCAATTCTGCCGTTACAATCAGTACTATTGGCCAACGTACAATCATTGGATAATAAAGTGGACAAACTACAAGCATGTAAATCCTACCAACGGTACATTAAAAACTGTAATATCTTATGTTTCACCGAGTCGTGGTTGAACGACGACATTAAGAACATACAGCTGGCGGGTTATACACTCTATCGGCAGGATAGAACAGCAGCCTCTGGTAAGACACAGGGGAGGCGGTCTGTGTATATTTCTAAACAACAGCTGGTGCACGATATCTAAGTAAGTGTCAAGGGTTTGCTTGCCTGAGGTAGAGTGTATTATGATAAGCTGTTGACAACCGTATCTACCAAGAGAGTTTACATCTATTTTCTTCATAGCTGTCTATTTACCACCACAAACTGATGCTGGGACTAAGACCGCACTCAATGAGATGTATACGGCCATAAGCAAACACGAAAACACTCACCCAGAGGCGGCGCTCCTAGTGGCAGAGGGACTTTAATTCAGGTAAACTTAAATCCGTTTTACCTCATTTCTACCAGCATGTTAAATGTGCAACCAGAGGGAAAAAAACTCTAAACCACCTTTACTCCACACACAGAGATGTGTACAAAGCTCTCCCTCGCCCTCCATTTGGCAAATCTGATCATAATTCTATCCCCCTGATTCTTGCTTACAAGAAAAACTGAAGCAGGAAGCACCAGTGACTCGGTCAATAAAAAAATGGTTAGATGAAGCGGATGCTAAACTACAGGACTGTTTTGCTAGCACAGACTGGAATATGTTCTGGGATTCCTCCGATGGCATTGAGGAGTACACCACATCAGTCACTGGCTTCATCAATAAATGCGTCGATGACGTCGTCCCCACAGTGACTGTACATACATACCCCAACCAGAAGCCATTGATTACAGGCAACTTTCAATGCTTAAAAGAAATCCCGCTATGCCCTTCGACGAACCATCAAACAGGCAAAGCGTCAATAAGGACTAAGATCTAATTGTAATACACCCAGTCCTACGTTTGTCGGATGTGGCAGGGCCTGCAAACAATTACAGACTACAAAGGGAAGCACAGCCGAGAGCTTCCCAGTGACACGAGCCTACCTACCAGACAAGCTAAATAACTTCTACGCTCGCTTCGAGGCAAGTAACACTGAAACATGCATGAGAGCATCTGCTGTTCGGGATGACTGTGTATTCACGCTCTTCGCAGCCGATGTGAGTAAGACCTTTAAACAGGTCAACATTCACAAGGCCGCTGGGCCAGACTGATTACCAGGACGTGTACTGCGAGCATCCGCTGACCAACTGGCAAGTGTCTTCACTGACATTTTCAACCTCTCCCTGTCTGAGTCTGTATTACCAACATGTTTCAAGCAGATCACCATAGTCCTTGTGCCCAAGAACACTAAAGGTAACCTGCCTAAATGACTACCAACCCGTAGCACTCACGTCTTTAGCGATGAAGTGCTTTGAAAGGCTGGTCATGGCTCACATCAACACCTCAAACTCTAGACCCACTCCAATGTGCATACCGCCCCAATAGATCCACAGATGATGCAATCTCTATTGCACTCTACACTGCCCTTTCACACATGGACAAAATGAACACCTACACTACCGTTCAAAAGTTTGAGGTCACTTAGAAATGTCATCTCTTTTGTCAGAAATGCAGTGTAGACATTGTTAATGTTGTAAATAACTATTGTAGCTGGAAACGACAGATTTTTTATGGAATATCTACATAGTCGTACAGAGGCCCATTATCAGCAACCATCACTTCTGTATTCCAATGGCATGTTGTGCTAGCTAATCCAACATCATCATTTTAAAAGGCTATATCACGATTTCCGCCGAAGTTGGTCCCTCCCCTTGTTCGGGCGGCATTCGGCGGACGACGTCACCGGCCTTCTAGCCCTCGCCGATCCACTTTTCATTTTCCATTTGTTTTGTCTTACACACCTGGTTTCAATTCCCCAATTACCTGTTCATTATTTAACCCTCTGTTCTTTCATGTTTGTTTGTGAGTAATTGTTTATTGTATTGAGGTCTGTATTTTTGTGGCCTTGTATTTTTACAACATGTATTGTGATATTTTGAGTACAATTGCTTTCATTACTCACATCTGCTGTCCTGCGCCTGACTCATCTCACCAGCTACACACAGACACTTTACAGAATTACTCACCTGAAATGGAGTCAGCAGGAGCAGACGACCCCCTCTTTTGTGGTCGAAGAGCGCATCCAGCAGCACGCGATCATGTTACAACGTCTGGGCACCGCCATGGCTCACATGATGCGGACGATGTATAGATGGGAGAGAGAAGGAGGTCTTCCAACGCCTCCACCAGCCCCACTACAGCAGGCTCCACTGTCCACTCCTCCTTCACCTGGCCCCAGCGGGATTCGGCTCGCACTCCCGAGGGAGTATGATGGGACGGCTGCTGGTTGCCAGGGGTTCCTACTCCAGCTGGAGCTCTACCTGGCGACCGTCCACCCAGCTCCTTCGGGAAGTGAAAGCGTGTCCACCCTCGTCTCCTGCCTCTCAGGCAAAGCCCTGGAGTGGGCCAACGCCGTATGGAGTGAGGGAGACGCTGCGTTGGATCATTACGCAGAGTTCACCCGCCGCTTTGGGGCAGTTTTCGACCACCCTTCTGAGGGTCGAGCGGCGGGTGAACGTCTGTTCCACCTGAGGCAGGGGACGAGGAGCGCACAGGATTTCGCTTTGGACTTCTGGACCCTGGCCGCCAGCGCGGGATGGAACGACATGATCGATCAATACCGGTGCAGTCTGCGCGAGTACGTCCGTCGGGAGTTGGCCTGCAGAGACACCACCCTCAAGTTGGACCTGCTGATGGACCTGTCCCCATCCGGCTGGACAACCTGCTGGCCACCCGCGGACGTCCAGATCGGGGCCCGTCAGTTCCATCCCCCAGCACCTCCAATCCGATGCCCATGGAGCTGGGAGGGGCTGCGTTTAGGGTGACCGGATGAGGGGTCATTCCCTGCACCATCTGTGGCTGCAGAGGGCACACTGCTGGTCGGTGCTGGGGGGGTTCCTCAGGGAGTCGAGGCAGCAGGCAGGGCACTATCGTGTCACCCCAGGTGAGTCGGCACCAGGCTCACCCAGAGCCCCATGTTGCTCACATGTATGTGTTTATTAAATTTCCTGAGTTTTCCCCGCATTCCCAGCATAAGGCGCTCGTAGATACAGGCGCAGCTGGGAATTTTATTGCCGTTTATTTGCCCATAGTTTAGGGATCCCCCTTGTTCCTGTGGATATGTCCTTACCTGTGAACGCCCTAGATAGTCGACCATTAGGGTCAGGGCTGATTAGGGAGGCCACCGCTCCACTAGACATGGTTGCGCAGGAGGGTCACAAGGAGAGAATCAGTCTCTTCCTTATTGATTCTCCTGCGTTTCTCGTGGTGCTGGGCCTACCATGGTTGGCCTGTCATGACCCCACTATTTTGTGGCAACAGAGGGCTCTCAAGGGGTGGTCACGAAAGTGCTCAGGGAGGTGTGTAGGGGTTTCCATCGGTGCGACTACGGTGGAAAGTCCAGACCAGGTCTCCACCGTGCGCATCCCCTCAAAATTTGCCGATTTGGCTCTCGCCTTCTGTAAGAAGAGGGCGACTAAATTACCACCCCATCGACGGGGGGATTGTCAAATAAATCTCCTGGTAGACGCAGCACTTTCCAGGAGTCACGTGTATCCTCTGTCACAGGAGGAGACGGCAGCTGTGGAAACATATGTCTGGGGCAGGGATACATTCAGCCCTCCACTTCACCTGCCTCCTCGAGTTTCTTTTTTGTGAAGAAGAAGGACGGGGGTCTGCGCCCGTGTATTGACTATCGAGGTATCAATCAGATCACTGTGAGGTACAGCTACCTGCTGCCTCTCATCACCAGTGCGATCGAGTCAATGCACGGGGCGCACTTCTTCACAAAATTGTATCTCAGGAGCGCTTACAACCTGGTACGTATCCGGGAGGGGGACGAGTGGAAGACGGCATTTAGTACCACCTCAGGGCACTATGAGTACCTCATCATGCCGTACGGGTTGATGAATGCTCCGTCAGTCTTCCAGGCCTTTGTTGACGAGATTTTCCGGTGCCTGCACAGGCAGGGTGTAGTGGTGTATATCGACGACATTCTGATATGCTCCGCTACACGCGCCGAGCATGTGTCCCTGGTGCGCAGGGTGCTTGGTCGACTGTTGGAGCATGACCTGTTCATCAAGACTGAGAAATGTCTGTTCTTCCAACAGTCCATCTCATTCCTGGAGTACCGCATTTCCACTTCAGGGGTGGAGATGGAGAGTGACCGCATTTCAGCTGTGCGTAATTGGCCAACTCCCACCACGGTAAAGGAAGTGCAGCGGTTTCTAGGGTTTGCCAACTACTACCGGAGTTTTATCCGGGGTTTTGGTGAGGTAGCGGCTCCCATTACCTCACTGCTGAAGGGGAGACCGGTGCAACTGCAGTGGTCGGCTGAGGCGGACAGGGCTTTTGGTCACCTGAAGGCTCTGTTTACCTCGGCTCCCGTGCTGGCTCATCCGGATCCCTCTTTGGCGTTCATAGTGGAGGTGGACGCATCCGAGGCTGGGATAGGAGCCGTGCTCTCTCAGCGCTCGGGCACGCCACCAAAGCTCCGCCCCTTTGCTTTCTTTTCGAAGAAGCTCAGCCCAGCGGAGCGAAACTAAGATGTGGGGGACCGGGAGCTGTTGGCTGTTGTCAAGGCTCTGAAGGCGTGGAGACATTGGCTTGAGGGGGCTAAACACCCTTTCTCATCTAAACTGACCACCACAATCTGGAGTACATTAGGCGGCGAGGTGGGCCATGTTCTTTACCCGTTACGTGTTCACTCTGTCCTACAGACCAGGTTCCCAGAACGCTAAGGCAGATGCACTGTCCCGGATGTATGACACAGAGGAGCGGTCCATAGATCACACTCCGATACTTCTGGCCTCTTGCCTGGTGGCACCGGTGGTGTGGGAGCTGGACGTGTACATCAAGCGGGCATTACGCACAATGCCCACTCCCCCCCAGTGTCCAGCTGGGCGCCTCTACGTTCTGTCTGCTGTCCGCGACCGTTTTATTTATTGGGCCCACACGTCACCCTCCTCTGGTCACCCTGGCATCGGTTGGACGGTGCGTTGCCTTGGTGGGAAGTACTGGTGGTCGTGTGGGTTTATGTTTCCTCCTGCTTGGTGTGCGCCCAGTGCAAGGCACCCAGGCACATGCCCAGAGGGAAGTTACAACCCCTACCCCTTCCACAACGGGCGTGTTCGCACCTGTCGGTGGACTTCCTGACGGATCTTCTTCCCTCACAGGGCGACACCAGGATCCTCGTCATTGTGGCTCGGTTTTCTAAGTCCTGCCGTCTCCTCCATTTTCCCGGTCTCCCTACGGCCCTACAGACTGCGGAGGCCCTGTTAACTCACGTCTTCCGGCACTACGGGGTGCCTGAGGACATAGTCTCTGATCGGGGTCCCCAGTTCACGTCCAGGGTCTGGAGAGCGTTCATGGAACGTCTGGGTGTCTAGGTCAGCCTTACCTCAGGTTTTCACCCCGAGAGTAACGGGCAGGTGGAGAGAGTAAACCAGGATGTGGGTAGGTTCCTGCGGTCGTATTGCCAGGACCGGCCGGGGGAGTGGGCGGCGTTCATCCCCTTGGCAGAGATTGCCCAGAACTCACTCCGCCACTCTTCCACTAAACTCTCTCCCTTCCAGTGCGTACTGGGGTATCAGCCGGTTCTGGCACCTTGGCATCAGAGCTAGATCGAAGCTTCTGCGGTGGACAAATGGTTTAAGCGCTCGGAGGTGACCTGGGACGCCGCCCATGTGCACCTGCAACAGGCTGCGAGGCGGCAGAAGGCGAGCGCCGACCGCCACCGCAGTGAGGCCCCGGTGTTCTGGCTCTCGACCCGAAATCTGCCCCTCGCCTGCCCTGCCGGAAGCTGGGTCCACGGTTTGTGGGGCCATTCAAAGTCCTGAGGAGACTGAACGAGGTGTGCTACAGGTTACAGCTTCCCCCCGATTACTGTATTAATCCCTCGTTCCATGTGTCCCTCCTCAGGCCGGTGGTGGCTGGTCCACTCCAGGAGTCTGAGGTGCAGGAGGTTCCTCCGCCCCCTCTGGACATCGAGGGGGCCCCGGCGTATGCTGTTTGAGCCATCCTGGACTCGAGGCGTCGGGTGAGGGGCTTTCAGTACCTCGTGGAGTGGGAGGGGTACGGTCCGGAGGAGAGACACTGGGTGCCGGTGGAGGACGTCTTGGACCCTTCGTTGCTGCGGGAGTTCCACCGTCTCCATCCGGATCGACCTGCGCCTCGTCCCCAGGGTCGTCCCCGAGGTCAGTGTCAGCACTCGGGGGTACTGTCACGACTTCCGCCGAAGTCGGTCCCTCTCCTTGTTCGGGTGGCGTTCGGCAGTCGACGTCACCAGCCTTCTAGCCATCGTCGATCCACTTTTCATTTTCCATTTGTTTTGCCTTTGTCTTACACACCTGGTTTCAATTCCCCAATTACTTGTTCATTATTTAACCCTCTGTTCCCCCATGTTTGTTTGTGAGTAATTGTTTATTGTATTGCGGTCTGTATTTTTGTGGCCATGTATTTTTACAACGTGTATTGTGATATTTTGAGTAAAATTGCTTTCATTACTCATATCTGCTGTCCTGCACCTGACGCATCTCACCAGCTACACACAGACGCTTTACAGGCTAATTGATCATCAGAAAACCCTTTTGCAATTATGTTAGCACAGCCGATAACTTGTTCTGATTAAAGAAGCAATTAAACTGGCCTTGTTAGACCAGTTGAGTATCTGGAGTGTCAGCATTTGTGGGTTCGATTACAGGCTAAAAATGGCCAGAAACAATGACCTTTCTTCTGAAACTCGTCAGTCTATTATTTTTCTGAGAAATAATTCTATTCCATGCGAGAAATTGCCAAAAAACTGAAGATCTTGCAGAACTCTGTGTACTACTCCCTTCACAGAACAACTCAAACTGGCACTAACCAGAATAGAAAGAGGAGTGGGATGCCCCGGTGCACAACTGAGCAAGAGGACAAGTACATTAGAGTGTCTAGTTTGAGAAACAGACGCCTCACATGTCCTCAACTGGCAGCTTCATTAAATAGTACCCGCAAAACACCAGTCCCAACGTCAACAGCGAAGAGGCGACTCCAGGATGCTGGCCTTCTAGGCAGAGTTCCTCTGTCCAGTGTCTGTGTTCTTTTGCCCATCTTAATCTTTTCTTTTTATTGGCCAGTCTAAGATATTGCTTTTTCTTTGCAACTCTGCCTAGAAGGCCAGCATCCCGGAGTCGCCTCTTCAAAGTTGACGTGAACTATTCCCCCTCAGGACACTGAAAAGATTTGGCATGGGTCCTCAGATCCTCAAAAAGTTATACACCTGCACCATCGAGAGCATTCTGACTCGTTGCATCACTGCCAGGTATGGCAACCGCTCGGCCTCCGACCGCAAGGCACTACAGAGGGTTGTGCGTACGGCCTAGTACATCACTGGGGTCAAGCTTCCTGCTATCCAGAACCTCTATACCAGGTGGTGTCAGAGGAAGGCCCTAAAAATTGTCAGACTCCAGCCACATTAGTCAAAGACTGTACTCGCCGCTACCGCATGGCAAGCGGTACCGGAGCGCCAAGTCTAGGTCCAAGAGGCTTCTAAACAGCTTCGACCCTCAAGCCATAAGACTCCTGAACAGCTAAGCTAAATGGCTATTTGCATTTCCCCCCCTCTTTTATTATCTATGCATAGTCACTTTAATAACTCTACCTACATGTACATTTTACCTCAATTACCTCGACTTCCCCTGCACATTGACTTTGTACCGGTACCCCCTGTATATAGCCTGGCTATTGTTATTTTACTGCTGCTCTTTAATTATTTGTTACTTTTATTTGTTATTTTTTTCCTTATCTACTTTTGTTTTACTTAGCAGGTATTTTTCTTAAAACTGCATTGTTGGTTAATTAAGGACTTGTAAGTAAGCATTTCACTGTAAGGTCTACACCTGTTCTATTCAGCACATATGACAAATAACATTTGATTTGATTAGATTTCAAGTCATTGTCTCAACGCAGCCTTATTATGCTGTGAAAGGATCCAGGAACACAAATGATTTGGCTGAATCCCATCCTCCTTATAATACGAGCCATTAGGCCCGAGCGGCGTCCTGCCGTAGGACTTGAGAACAATTTGCGTTTTTCCCATAAGTTTGCGCAGAATTGAGTTTTGTGTGCTTTGCGCAGAATTGAAATATGTTTGTAAGCATAGCCACCGCATTCCCGTAGTCCCCGTTAGCAAACAATTGCTGCATTGGAACTACGGATTGTCAATATTGTCGTGGACATGAGAATAATAAACACAGATTCTACAGTGCTGGAAACGTTAGTTAGCTATTCCAGGCGAAGCGGACTCCGTTGCAACCTAACTAGCTAGCTGGCTAGTTGGTAGCAGGTGTTGTCACAGGTATCCGAGTTCTTGAGTTCCAAAGTTTTTGGCGTCGAGTCAGTGTCTCCCAACAGCAGCTCTACCAACAGACAGTGAATGTCCCAGCTTTTTCCGATAATGGAGGAGGTAGAACATCAGACTGACGATGCAGCAGAAGATAGCATGTGTGGAATTAAACACTACATTGATTCTATTGATAGAAAACTATTGTTTCCTTGTTGTGTCTCACACATTTCATTCAACATTTCTTTCTAGATCACAATCAAGGGCAGTTGTGTACTATGGTATGTTGGAATCTCGTTATCTTCCTGCAGATAGCAGTATTGAGTCCTGACCTGAGGGCCTACTTGTTTTCTTTCTCTAATCAAATCAACATTTTTTTTTTTTTTTTTTATGGCATCCACAGACGGGGGCAGCTTCATCTCAATGTATTTATCAATTTTCGGGTTTTCAAATATATTCCATTCTCATTTCTCTTGTTTATATTTTGGCTATATTCCCACAAATATTCTTTCATGTAATTAAGCTCTTACATGTGTTTTTTTCTGTCTTCATAATAATAATATTAATATTTAATTTGTAGTGCACATTTCCCACGCTCAATGCACATGTGAAGCTTATTGGTACTACACAATTTTTTTTTATCTGCTCGAATTATGCTGTGCTCCTTGCTCCACACTTGTCCACTTACATGCTCTGGCATTCAAAAGCAGCCGTGCTGTAGGTTATCAAAGAACTGTCAATGAATAATCATATCAATGGATGGAGTCTGTGAATGAATGGCCGCAGCAACCATTACATTGTCTGACAAGCTGCATAACAAATGAGGCCTAATTAGACAAAATAACAATGACGTTTAATTTTTTGAATAAGTCGTTCAAACGAGAAAGTCTTTCAAATTAGATAATTCCAAGGGTCTACGTTATTACATTTTTTCTTGGGCATCCGTATAACTTTCATGAATAAGCATTAATAAACAATTTATGAACTATTCATTAATAACTATTTAATTAATTGTAAAAAAAAAAAAGAATGTATAAGCATGATAACCATTTAAATTCTTAAGTATTAATAATCTCTTATTAAAGTTATTATGCCGTATATTCAATTTGCCAACCTTGGGTGTTTTATGAGACCATAGGGGACTTACAAGATCATGTTCAGTACCAGTCAAAAGTTTGGACACACCTACTCATTCAAGGGTTTTTCTTTATTTTTACTATTTTCTACATTGTAGAATAATAGTGAATACATCAACTCTAATACATAGCACATATGGAATCATACAATCATGTAGTAACCAAAAAAAGCATATATTTTATATTTGAGATTCTTCAAAGTAGCCACCCTTTGCCTTGATGACAGCTTTGCACACGCTTGGCATTCTCTCAACCAGCTTCACCTGGATTGCTTTTCCATCAGTCTTGAAGGAGTTCCCACATATGCTGAGCACTTGTTGGCTGCTTTTCCTTCACTATGCAGTCCAACTCATCCCAAACCATCTCTCCATGTTTCTTCCTTGGTTCTGGCCTTTCTAGGGAGTTTTTTCTAGCCACCGTGCTTCTACATCTCTATTGCTTGCTGTTTGGGGTTTTAGGCTGGGTTTCTGTACAGCACTTTGTGACATCGGCTCATGTAAAAAGGGCTTTATAAATATATTTTATTGATTGATTGAATTGGGTTGAGTGATTGTGGAGGCCATGTCATCATTCAACACTCCATCACTCTCCTTCTTGGTCAAATAGCCCTTACACAGCCTGGAGGTGTGTTGGGTCATTGTTCTGTTGAAAAACAAAAGATAGACCCGCTAAGCGCAAACCAGATGGGATGGTGTATCACTGCAGAATGCTGTGGTAGCCATGCTCGTTAAGTGTGCCTTGAATCCTAAATACATCAGACAGTGTCACCAGCAAAGCACCCAGACACCATCACACCTCCTCCTCCATGATTCACGGTGGGAACCACACACGAGGAGATCATCTGTTCACCTACTCTGCGTCTCACAAAGATGGCGGTTGGAACCAAACAATTTTATTTTGGACTCATCAGACCAAAGGACAGATTTCCACCAGTCTAATGTCCATTGCTCATGTTTCTTGGCCCAAGCAAGTCTCTTCTTCTCATTGGTGTCCTTTAGTTGTGGTTTCTTCACTGCAATTCGACCATGAAGGCCTGATTCACACAGTCTCCTCTGAACAGTTGATGTTGAGATGTGTCTGTTACTTGAACTCTGTGAAGCATTTATTTGGGCTGAAATTTCTGAGGCTGATAACTCTGAACTTATCCTCTGCAGCAGAGGTAACTCTGGGTCTTCCTTTCCTGTGGCGGTCCTCATGAGATTCAGCTTCATCATAGTGCTTGATGGTTTTTACGACTGCACTTGAAGAAACTTTCAAAGTTCTTGAAATTTTCCAGATTGACTTACCTTCTTGTCTTAAAGTAATCATGGACTGTCATTTCACGTTGCTTATTTGAGCTGTTCTTGCCATAGTATGGACTTGGTCTTTTACCAAATAGGGCTATCTTCTGTATTACCCCTACCTTGTCACAACACAACTGATTGCTACAAATGCATTAATAAGAAGGAAATAAATTCCACTAATTCACTTTTAACAAGGCACACCTGTTTATGGAAATGCATTCCAGGTGACTACCTCATGAAGGTGGTTGACAGAATGCCCAGAGTGTGCAAAGCTGTCATCAAGGCAAAGGGTGGCTACTTTGAAGAATCTAAATCTAAAATATATTTAGATTTGTTTAACACTTTTTTGGTTACTACATGATTCCATATGTGTTATTTCATAGTTTGATGTCTTCACTATTATTCTACAATGTTGAAAATAGTAAAAATAAAGGAACTCTTGAATGAGTTGGTGTGTCCAAACTTTTGACTGGTACTGTATGTCTATGTAAATGGTGACCGTGTACAAAGGAGTTAAGTAAAAACGACAAATGATGTACTATAATGTATGTGTGTGTGTTAGCATAATCATGAGTGTTTTACCTGTTAACTGCAGGTGTTAACCTTATCCTCCCTCCCTCTCTTTTTTTTCTCCCTCATATACAAGTATTCATATTCTCATTCATTTGTACTCTGTAAATAATATCACCATCTTGATGGCTCAGGGAGCAAATGGTCTAAGTTTCTCATTTGAGTAATTTAAGTTCAAGATGAAATAATTAACTGATGAGTTTTATGGTTGAATATATACATATATTATCCTATGCTTAAAAATCAAGGCCATGATGTAATTTACCTTAAACAAGATGTGTGATATCTGAACAACAACAGTGGATTTATATGGCAAGGAAACCGGTGTTCTTTAACAATGTATTGGTTCAATTTAGCCTCCTAGTTGCTATGGTAACTATAAGTGAGTTGGCTCAGCTGGAATATATTGCTTGCACAAATTTTGTGGAGAGAGAGAGAGAGATTATGAAAGATGGAGTGGGTGAGGAGAAATGAGGAAATAACTTTATGAAGAACAAAATAACAAAGTACATTGTTTTGATCTGATTGGAAAACCTCCACATGAATCATTCACTGCATGTTATCACAAAAGGAATGTTTATCTAGGTCCCTATTTATGGGAATCACTTGAGGGAAGTTGTTCAGAAGTATGCTGTTTTGTTAAAGACTTATCAGACTTTTTTCCCACTCATATTCATTTCCTTGTACTCATCACATTTGAAGGCTTTGATGTGCAAATTTAAATGACACATTCTCTGGCAGTGCAAATAAAAATTACACACACATAGGTCAATGGAGTGACTCAAATGTCCACAACATCCTTTAATTCATCTCTCTGAAATAACTGAAGGACTTACACTCTTAGAAAAAAGGTTCCAAAAGGTTTTTTCAGCTGTCCAAATATAACCCTTTTTGGTTCCATGTAGAACCCTCTGTGGAAAGGGTTCTACATGAAACCCAAAAGGGTTCTGCTTGACACACAGAAGGGTTTTTCAAAATGTTCTCCTATGGGGACAGCCAAAGAATCCTTTTAGTTTCGAGATAGAACATATTTTTCGAAGAGTGTAGAATGGTATGCCATTACTGATCCAACCATCCAAGTACAGACCTCTGTTAGCAAAAGTTAGCTAAAGTCAGGTGCCATTACCAAAGGCTAAAGACATCAAGCAGACATCAGGTTCAAGGGGAGGGGGTGTGATCTAACCAATACAATTTTGCAACTCATGCTTACCTGGTTTGATGGAAAGGCTGGCACTGCTAGATGCTCTCCCAGCCACATTGGCAGCTGTCACACAGTATGTTCCAGCATCACTTGGTTTTGCACATTTGATGAGAAGTGAATACCGCTCTCCCTCCACTTTGACCCCATAGTCTGGGCTGTTAGTGATCTCAATATTGTCTCGCCTCCAGGTAACTAGAAAGTGACACAGATCAGGACACAAATATAAGCTGAGGTGATATCAAAAAGACATATTTAAGTGGATTTGAACAGGGTATGGTAGAAGCTGCCAGGCTTGAGTACAGAACTGCAAAGCTGCTGGGTTTTTTCCTGTATGTATCAAGAATGGTCCACCACCCAAAGGACATTCAGCCAACTTGACACACTGTGGGAAGCATTGGAACTGTGGCAAGCATTGGAGTCAACATGAGCCAGCATCCCTGTGGAATGCTTTCAACAGCTTGTAGAGTCCATGCTCCAACGAATTGAGGCTGTTCTGAGGGCAAAAGGGGGTGCAACTCAATATTAGGAAGGTGTTCCTAATGATTTGTACACTCAGTGTATGTGCTACATAAAGATTGAGATAGCTTGCCTTCTGGGAAAGGAGTGCCAGCAATGATGACTCTCAGCAGGACCTCAGTACCAGCAGTTGCCACAGTGTCCTTAAGAGGAAACTCAAACATAGGGGCCTCCAAGGGGTCCTCTTCAGCAGACACGAAAGAGTCGTCTGAAGAATCTGCACAGATTACGAAACGTAATTTGAAAACCCAGTTTTAATGAAATTACAAAGACATTCATGGATGTGTTCAGAACTGAGGAATACCCATTAGCATTGGAGTTTGAAAAGACAAGGTTAATAAGATAAGAAGCCTCTAATATACACATGACAGACATTTTCATTTTGACCCAAAAATATAGAAAATAATTCGCACCTAACTCTGGAGACATGGGCCTAGCGCAGCGACCCTTCCCCCAGGTCTTCTGTGTTTGGCCTTCTTTCACATTGGTCACCTCTTTAGACTTGTCAGTCTCTGGAGGAACTTCCTCTTCCATGGGCTCTTCTTTGACAATGATGGTAGGTATGATTACCTTGGGGGCTGGCTTGATTAACTCCAGTTCCATTTTCTCCTCAGATGGGGAGAGTGGAATATTTGTAGAAAAGGTAACCAGCCATGGAGATTTTTGCAGAGGTTGTATTGGATGTTCTTGTACAACGGTAGGCTTTCTCTGTACCAATAGACTTTCTGGTTTATACTCTACTTTTCTTAAGGCTACCTCTACAGGTGTTTTTCTTCCTGACGATTTTTCCTTTGGGGACTTTTGGGCAGGAGATTCTTGGATGTCCTGAGACTCTTGCATATGAGATACCCTCTGAACAACTGGTGATGGAGACCTCTGAAGGATCTCCTTGATTGGACTGACTCGATTTACCTGTCTTGTTGGCCTCTGTCCAGATAAGTGAACCAGTTGCATAGATTCTGGAGTGGCTGCTACTGCTCCCAATCTACTGACTGTTATGTTACTCATGGAGGGGCCCTCAATCTCGTGGGTTTGGGGCGAAGGCTGCCCCTGCCGTGCTTGTAGGTGCAGTCGTGGTGATTTTGGTGGCGCTACCTTTATAGACTGTTCTGTCTCTTTCTGCTCTTTCTCCTGATGGGTTCGCTCCCTTTCCTGGAGCTTCTGGAGAATTTGCGGTGGGAGGGGCTCAATCTTCCTCAAGGGCTGCCTGCCTCTTGCCCTGAGTGAGAGCTGCTGGGTGGAGAAGGACTTCTTCATGTGAGGTTTACCCACAAGTTTCTTGATTCGTTGAAGCTCTTCAGTGAACTTGTTCTTGATTTCCTGGACCTTCTGGGTGGTACGGGGCCTGCAGTCCTCTAAGGATGCAGCCTTCTGTCTGAAATTGGACCTCCGTTCGGCAGCGTCCTCCTTCAGAGCCTCTCGTAGGTCTTCCCTCGAACTCTCTCTGGAGACGCCCAACCAGTTCCCTCCATCATCTGAGTCGACAGACCCAGCGTGGTTGAACCCGGCCCAGGACCGTCCCGAGATGGAGCCTTCATGGTCATAACTTCGCCTTCGCTCTTCGAAACCGCGCACCTTCTCAAAGATCTTGGAGCTTGCTCTGGTCAGTTTTGGGGACGGCCTATACTGGTATTCCTTGTGGGAGTACTCGTTGACACTGACAGGTGTCTGAGGACGGGAATTCTGAGTGCTGCTTTGAGACATGGCTGATAATTTTGGATGTCTTAACATTTCCTCAAATTCAGCAGGGACTGTGTCTTGGTAGTCGGTTGGCACAAAATGTTTCTTGCGGGGTGTGAGGGGTGTGTGAGGGGCTGTTCCAGAGCAGCTTGGCATTGGAGAAGTGGAGGGGCATTTAATAATTCTGGGGGAGGGGGGTGGGAGGACTTGTGGGGAAGATTCCCTCAAAACATTTTCAGATTGGCTCCTGAAAGAAGATGGTTATGGGAAATGATCTGTTAGAGAAAGAGTTCTAAATGATACCTGGGCCAGTGTGAGTAATGTCAAGGATATCATTAACACTGGGAGTTCTATTTTCGGCTTGCGGCAGTGCTATTGGGAATTCCATTTAAGGCAGTGCTATTGTCACACGCACATGCTTGTAGGCGGTTTGCTATCTTCCAACCCTTGCGCAAGGGTTGGTAATTTATCCGTCTAACATCAAGGCGCTTGCGCTAAGGTGGGAGGAATGGAAATATCTGAGCTGTGTCCTTAAAAACGTGCACCAAATTGCCAATTTCATGCAGTGCAACTGGGAATATTTAAGACCAACCAAAAGCTGGTCATAGCAGTTAAGGCAGTTGGTTATGGCATCAATTTTGCCAGCGGAAGTGCACAATAGCCTAATCAGTAGCCTATCACCAATGTTTATTCAAATATCAACTTCGGGAGCAGCAAAAGTCAGCAGACATTCACTTTTTTTCTTTATATTTGATTTTTTCCCAGCTTCTGTAAAATGTTTTAACTCATTATGTGCAATGCCCATTGAATGAAAGATGTCAGTGACAGTAGAGGCCTTCACGGATTCACCTGTACCCGAAAACCCGAGACCCGATCCGGGACCTGAGCGGATCCGGATCCAGAATTCTAAATAATGTCACGGGTCTGGGTCGGATCTGATTGTCATGCGACTCAGGTATGTGTAAATTTAACTGACTTATCCGGAAGGACCCATACAAATCCGAATGTAACTGCTGCGGTAGAGAGAGATACAATTTTTTATTTATGCTTCTGCTCTTTGCTTTTCACGAGAGTGGCGCCTGTAGCAATTGTTGTTGTTGTTGGCCAATCATAAGTAATTATAGCGGCAATAGGCTACAGTTATAGAGCCTTCAAGGGGGGCAAAAGAAAGGAGATATCTATTTAAGGGAAAATGGAGTTAAATTAAATAATTAAAACTTCAAGGAGAGGAAAAAGCTACAATGATCAAGAGCCACAGGTAGACTGCTACTTTATATTCTGAATGGAGTTGTTGTTGTTTGTACATTTGTAGGATGAGAAAGTGCATGCAGCGTCGATTAGCCTAGCTAGCTTAACTAGCTTCTCCTGATTTGACTCAGTCCAAACCAGTACTACGCAATCATATTGGATGTTAAATAACCTAGCTATGGCAGCTATTAGTCTACAATGACGGTCAAAGATAGAAGTAATAATTAAGTCAAAATAAAAGATAACAAAAGTAAGTGTGAATGACACTGAGGGGCAGTGTTGTTACAGTTAATGCCGGTTTGCCTGAGGCTGATGCCGTGCAGGTGTTTGTACACATGCAATATACACACACTCTCATTCAAATGCACACATGTGCACATACACGGACACACACACACATGTAAATAGTGCCATACATGCACTCAAACATATTCAGCTGGCCTTGCTGTTGTGATTTTTGTTGTCCTTGATGTCTTTTGTTTTTTGCATTGTTGTTTTCTGTTTCCCTCTGTCTTTCTCTTTTTTCTCTTTTGTTCATTTTGTTGGTGCGGGGGGGGGGGGGGGTCTTGGGGGTGGGGAATGGATTTATTGGATGTATTTATTTTTTCCCGGGGGGGGGGGGGGGTCTTGGAGCAGGGTGTTGACCCTGGTTGCTTCTATGTGTGTTTCTGGATGGGAGGCTGTTAGATGACTAATGTGATGCAGTTGTTGAGCGGCTTCACTGCAAGTATATTGTATGTTTTAAATATTCAATAAAATTTTTTTTTTAAATATATATATATTTATGCCTGTTGGGTCCGGATGGGAAAGCGCCAGGTTTCTGAGTGACTGCAGGAAGCCTGTTTAGAAACATTGTTGATAAAAAAAGATTGCTTTTTGTTTTTCGTTGATCATTTTGTAAAGAAATATGATCTTCCACTTTCCTCTGTTGGACCTAAATGTAAAATCGTGGTAATTATGTCTGCGGCGCTGAATTCACTATTGATGTTTGCCTGTATGTTTGTTTACCTTTACAATTCTTTACCTGGCAAGTCACCATATGGGTCATATCAACGGCGAAGGTAGCCTAATCTTATTATAATGTTTGGAAGGCAATGTCCATGGCTCGGACATGAAATGCAATTTCCGAAATGCAAATGCAATATGTAGGCAAATCTACTTCCATGTTGAAGCCAACTAGCCTACTTTTTGTATTTAAAAAAATGTATACATCTTTGTTATAACTAGGCCTATTATACGGTTACTGTAGGCCTATAATATTTAATAAACTATCTTCAATGGATAGGACGGACATCCATGCCTTCATTGCGAATTGGACATCCAACACCATAAACACACAACTTGAAGCAACCACATAAAAAGCCCTTGTCACACCTACAATTTACGAATTGATAGGAAGCCTGCCGCTTTACGCTAACCCCAGGGGTTGCGGCCATAATTCCTGCCATCAAAATAGCTCAAATATTTCTGCGAATGCACTAAGATTCACGTTTGCATTTGGTTTGTAAAAATAGAGCTCTTGGGCTGCCAAAATAAAATTACACTTTATATGAAACGAAAGATTTCAAGCTCATCATTCTGTCTGTTAAATCACAAGATTGTAAACAGCAGGCATGGCAAACTGAAAATCATCTCTTCAACAATGGCATGCATAACAACCATAGAAGATCCAAAGGGGTCAATGATACCTCACACATACAATGTGATGTAAACAGTGCTCTGAATGGCAGTTGATATAAATTAGTCCATGTGAAATCCAAACAAAGCTAAAGAAGCAAGTCTATGCTCAAACTTTGGAAATGTTTGGAATGCACTAACTGCTTGCTTGCACAATTTGCCCACTTTATTTATTTTCATTCACTGACTGGTGTTGGTCAAAATGGAAAGCAAAATTGTAATGGGGGAGTTGAAGGAAATTGTGAGACAAAATGACAATTAATCTAAATATAGGTCAGAAAGTAATTTGATGCTAAAAGGGGCAATCTGTGATTCAAACAATAATAAACTGGATCCCCCAGCCACTGATTTTGGTAAACAGATGAGGGATGGGGCTGGAGAAATGTAACTACTCTCAAACTGGATGCAAGGACAGACCATCCATAAGATCATAGTTATAGTTTTAACTATGTTTTGAGGCTTTAGTGTTTGTGTTCAATTACATTGTTTAAAAACAATGG
The DNA here is from genome assembly GCF_965601325.2 of Salmo salar. Taxonomy (NCBI): domain Eukaryota; kingdom Metazoa; phylum Chordata; class Actinopteri; order Salmoniformes; family Salmonidae; genus Salmo; species Salmo salar. The sequence goes on from NC_138311.1 coordinate 8,458,408, forward strand.
AGTAATACAAGCTTATATTTTGGGGTTCTGATGGGGTACGGCAGTTGAAGTAGGGTCATGAGTCATTTAAAAGTTGTATTCTTCAAGAATCAATAGGTATATACACTGAGTATATGAAACATTAAGAACTGACCAGGTGAATCCAGGTGAAAGCTATGATCCCTTATTTATGTCACTTGTTAAATCCACTTCAATCAGTGTAGATGAAGGGGAGGGGACAGGTTAAAGAAGCATTTTTAAACCTTGAGACAATTGAAACATGGATTATGTATGTGTGCCATTCAGAGAGTGAATGGGCAAGACAGAAACTGTAAGTGCCTTTGAACAGGGTATGGTAGTAGGTGCCAGGCGCACCGGTTTGTGTCAAGAAATGCAACGCTGCTGGGTTTTTCAAGCTCAACAGTTTCCCGTGTGTATCAAGATTGATCCACCACCCAAAGGAAATCTAGCCAACTTGACACAACTGTACAAAGCATTCAAGCCAACATAGGCTAGCAATCCTGTGGAACGCTTTCGACACTTTGTCAAGTGTTTTTCTCAACAAATTGAGGCTGCTCTGAGGTGTTCCTAATGTTTGGAATACTCAGTGTACAGTATATCATTCATATAAAAGTCCAAAAGTATATAAATTGCAGATTGCCTCTTTAAGGAATGTTTACTAATCATATCAGTAGTGAAATCTGTTGTAACAGCTACTCAAGTAAATCCCTGAGTGATCCTCCTCAGTATATCACCTGCACCTCCATTCATGTGGTGACAGCAAATGCATTCACACACCACAGTGACTTTATTCTTTCTTAAGTGGGAGCTTTCCCAAGGGCAACAACCCACTTCTTAAAGCATTATTATGTGTTGCACAGTGTAATAGTAAGTCATCTGAAATACTTGTATTAACTTGTGTTGCGGGTGTTTGAGATGGGTGAGCTTTAATATTTTCTGCTTTCCTAAGTGTGTTACCCAGGCTTCTTGGTAATGTTTACCTAAAGGAGTATGTTTTGAGTATACTTCCATTTTAGATACTGAACCTGCTGTCATAGTAACCGCTTGCTAAAGACACACTTTCCTTGGACTCCCTTACTGGCCCAGTTAGATTAGCATATGTGCTCTTATCAGAGACTTGACCCCTTGGTGCTTGATCTGGGTGGCTGCTTGCTCCACCCTGTTTGCTTGCCTGGAGGGCTTGGAGATGTCTTGAAGTCCTTTGCCCCAGCTGTCCATCATTCTGTACCCTGTGGCAAGATATAACATGAAACACAAATAGTTTTGTTTGTTAGCCAATATTTGAGTTACTCTACCTGAAATACTTTAATAATTCAGAACAAGGGTGTACCTCAGTTGGCATAGTTACCTGTAATTGTGAGCAACAGGTAGGACAAATATGCCTAAACTCTAGAATTATAAAGACCAATGTTCCTTTTCAAAACCATAGCAACCATGGAAAAAAGACTAAGTCATTTTTCTTTCTATACAGATAATGCTGTGAATCCAACTGATGGCTTAAATTGTATTACGCTATCTGGTGCAGAGAATGTGAAGGTTAAGAAGTCTATGAGCTCTATTTTTGGCTGGCGCTAAGGAAGTGCAAGTGTCAAATGCACATTAGTTTGCAATTTTGTCATGTAAAAACTGTCCCACTGTCATTTTCCAGCCCTAACACCAGGTTCAGCAATTTACGTGTCTAACATCAGCTCACAACTCACAATATTTGAGGTGTTTTCTTAAAAACACTGACAATTTCATGCAGCACTAATGGGAAGTTTTAAGACCCACAAAAATCAGGTCCTACAGGTACTGTAACACAGTTGATAATTGCATGGATTTTGAGAGCTGAATGGCAGACTATCCAGCCATCATGCACATTGCCCATGGAAGAGAGATGTGCATTTTGTGCTGGTGAATCTCGTATTTAGAAACATAAAAACTATTGGTTCACCCCCATTTTGTTTAATTTGATTAAAAACCAAGCATAGCGTACCCTCCGCTTAATCAAGGCTGGTTTAGCAGCATCACATAGGTGCATATTTTTACCCTTGCCATTAGCCAAGTAGCCTATGAATTAAAAACTTGTAGCCCTTTCCAACAGTCAAATGACCAAATCAACCTCTAGTGGCCTCATTGGTGGAATGTTAATATGTTTCATAATTTCATAATTAATGCACCTTTCTTTTTACACCTGAAAATCAAGTGTTTCTATGTCAAATGTTTTGGTTTATTTCAGTATTTTGTAAATAAAGTGTAATATTGTGATGCAAACTCAAAATTGAATACATTTGAACTGTATAAGCCCATAACCATGTGTGTGAGGTATATATTTTTGATTCAAAGTAGATTTGCTTAAGACTACCAAGAAACATTCTGTGTGACCCTGATTTAGCCGACTGTAGTAAAATGGAAAAAATGGTACTACAGTTTTTTGACCTCATTCTTTTTCATTATTCTCAATCCACATACAGTGCCTCTGGAAGGTTTTCAGACCCCTTGATTTTTTCCATATTTTGTTATGTTACAGCCTCATTCTAAAATGTATTACATATACTGCTCAAAAAAATAAAGGGAACACTTAAACAACACAATGTAACTCCAAGTCAATCACACTTCTGTGAAATCAAACTGTCCACTTAGGAAGCAACACTGATTGACAATACATTTCACATGCTGTTGTGCAAATGGAATAGACAACACGTGGAAATTATTAGCAATTAGCAAGACACCCCCAATAAAGGAGTGGTTCTGCTGGTGGTAACCACAGACCACTTCTCAGTTCCTATGCTTCCTGGCTGATGTTTTGGTCACTTTTGAATGCTGGCGGTGCTTTCACTCTAGTGGTAGCATGAGACGGAGTCTACAACCGACACAAGTGGCTCAGGTAGTGCAGCTCATCCAGGATGGCACATCAATGCGAGCTGTGGCAAGAAGGTTTGCTGTGTCTGTCAACGTAGTGTCCAGAGCATGGAGGCGCTACCAGGAGACAGGCCAGTACATCAGGAGATGTGGAGGACGCCGTAGGAGGGCAACAACCCAGCAGCAGGACCGCTACCTCCGCCTTTGTGCAAGGAGGAGCAGGAGGAGCACTGCCAGAGCCCTGCAAAATGACCTCCAGCAGGCCACAAATGTGCATGTGTCTGCTCAAACGGTCAGAAACAGACTCCATGAGGGTGGTATGAGGGCCCGACGTCCACAGGTGGGGGTTGTGCTTACAGCCCAACACCGTGCAGGACGTTTGGCATTTGCCAGAGAACACCAAGATTGGCAAATTTGCCACTGGCGCCCTGTGCTCTTCACAGATGAAAGCAGGTTCACACTGAGCACGTGACAGACGTGACAGTCTGGAGACGCCATGAAGAACATTCTGCTGCCTGCAACATCCTCCAGCATGACCGGTTTGGCGGTGGGTCAGTCATGGTGTGGGGTGGCATTTCTTTGGGGGGCCGCACAGCCCTCCATGTGCTCGCCAGAGGTAGCCTGACTGCCATTAGGTACCGAGATGAGATCCTCAGACCCCTTGTGAGACCATATGCTGGTGCGGTTGGCCCTGGGTTCCTCCTAATGCAAGACAATGCTAGACCTCATGTGGCTGGAGTGTGTCAGCAGTTCCTGCAAGAGAAAGGCATTGATGCTATGGACTGGCCTGCCCGTTCCCCAGACCTGAATCCAATTGAGCACATCTGGGACATCATGTCTCGCTCCATCCACCAACGCCAAGTTGCACCACAGACTGTCTAGGAGTTGGCGGATGCTTTAGTCCAGGTCTGGGAGGAGATCCCTCAGGAGACCATCCGCCACCTCATCAGGAGCATGCCCAGGCGTTGTAGGGAGGTCATACAGGCACGTGGAGGCCACACACACTACTGAGCCTCATTTTGACTTGTTTTAAGGACATTACATCAAAGTTGGATCAGCCTGTAGTGTGGTTTTCCACTTTAATTTTGAGTGTGACTCCAAATCCAGACCTCCATGGGTTGGTAAATTGGATTTCCATTGATTATTTTTGTGTGATTTTGTTGTCAGCACATTCAACTATGTAAAGAAAAAAAGTATTTAATAAGATGTTTTCATTCATTCAGATCTAGGATGTGTTATTTTAGTGTTCCCTTTATTTTTTTGAGCAGTGTAGTTTTTTTCCCCTCATCAATCTACACACAATACCCCATAATGACAAAGCAAAAACTGTTTTTTAGAACTGTTTGCTTATTTATATAATTACATAAGTATTCAGACCCTCAATACTTTGCTGAAGCACCTTTGACAGCGATTACAGCCTTGAGTCTTCTTGGGTATGACGCTACAAGCTTGGCACACGTGTATTTGGGGAGTTTCTCCCATTCTTCTCTGCAAATCCTCTCAAGCTCTGTTAGGTTGGATGGGGAGCATAGCTGCACAGCTATTTTCAGGTCTCTCCAGAGATGTTTGATCGGTTTCAAGTCCAGGTTCTGGCTGGGCCACTCAAGGACATTCAGAGACTTGTCCCGAAGCCATTCCTGCTTTGTCTTGTCTCTGTGCTTGTCCTATTGGAAGGTGAACCTTTGCCCCAGTCTGAGGTCCTGAGCACTCTGCAGCAGGTTTTCATCAAGGAACTCTCTGTACTTTGCTCCGTTCATCTTTGCCTTAGATCCTGACTAGTCTCGCAGTCCCTAGTGCTGAAAAACATCCCCACAGGGAAGGTGTCGGGTTTCCTCCATATGTGACGCTTGGCATTCGCAGCAGCAGGTAGCCTAGTAGTTAGAGTGTTGGACTAGAAACTGAAAGGTTGCAAGATCGAATCCCTGAGCTGACAAGGTAAAAATCTGTTGTTCTGCCCCTGATCAAGGCAGTTAACCCACTGTTCCTAGGCTGTCATTGAAAATAAGAATTTGTTCTTAACTGACATGCCTAGTTAAATAAAGGTAAATAAAACATTTAGGCCTAATAGTACAATAGTGGTTTCATCAGGCCAGAGAATCTTGTTTCTCATGGTGTGAGAGTCTTTAGGTGCCTTTTGGCAAACTTCAAGCAGGTTGTCATGTGCCTTTTACTGAGGAGTGGCTTCCGTCTGGCCATTCTACATAAAGGCCTGATTGGTGGAGTGTGTGGTGGCTAATTTCTGCATTACCAAATGAGGAGAGTTACAAGTACACAAGTCTGAGTTAAACTACAGCTTTAATACTTAAGATACTTTTGCAAAAGTACTTTGACCTTCAATAATGCACTCTCTCGAATGAACCATTGAAAAAGGGTGCCAACACAATGGCTACTGAGATATTCTATACCCAAGAACCACCCCTTCAACGTACATTGACGAAACACAAATCTTAGGAACAGTTCACAAAGGTTACGTTTTGTATGAAAAGATATCTATAAAACACAGCAGACAGCAACTGCTATCTCAACAGTGTTCATTATATAGACCGGTGTCTGGTCTCCCTAGAACCGTCCCTCCCTGGTATGGTATAGAACAGAACTATTAGCTCATGTCCTCTGGAATGCTTTTTAGGCATTCTTACCAAAATACATCATAAATCTCCTCTGTCAGGGCTATCTCATAGAGGCCCATCCTTGGTAAGACACCTCTTGTTCCCACTCCTGGACAAGCTCACTGAGGGGAGTGACCTGCGCACAGACATTGTGGAGACAAATAATTGGTTCCCCATTAACCTGTTTGGGCTAGGGGGCAGTATTGAGAATTTTGGAAAAAATATGTGCCCATTTTTAACTGCCTCCTACACCAACTCAGAAGCTAGAATATGCATGTTGGATAGAAAATATGTTTGGATAGAAAACACCCTAAAGTTTCTAAAACTGTTTGAATGGTGTCTGTGAGTATAACAGAACTCCTATGGCAGGCCAAAACCTGACAAGGTTTCATGCAGGAAGTGGCCTGTCTGACAAGGAGTCGTGCGTCTTGCATCTGTTTATTGAAGAGTAAGGATCTTAGGTGTAACGTGACAATTCCCAGGGCTCCAATAGGCTCTCAGAACCCGGGAAAAACCTGAACGATGACGAGGCAGCCTCTGGCTGAAACAGATTATCGCCTTATCCAAGTGGCCGATCAGAGGACCATTGAATGAGGCGCGTGCACGATTCGCCCCCGTGGAGAAATTTCATTCGGCTGTTTAGCTTATTGCAGATTCCCGGTCGAAATATTATCGCTTTTCTACGAGATAAATGGCATAAAAAATGGTTTTAAACAGCGGTTGACATGCTTCGAAGTACGGTAATGGAATATTTAGACAATTTTTGTCACGCCATGCGCCATGCGCACGACCGTTATTTACCATTCGTATAGTGTCTAGAACGCACGAACAAAACAGAGGATATTTGGATATAACGATGGATTATTTGGGACCAAACCTACATTTGTTATTGAAGTAGAAGTCCTGGGAGTGCATTCTGACGAAGAACAGGAAAGGTAAGAACATTTTTCTTATAGGAAATAGGATTTTGGTGAAGGCTAATCTTGCCGGGTGTCAAAATAGCTAGCCGTGATGGCTGGGCTATGTACTTAGAATATTGCAAAATGTGCTTCATCCGAAAAGCTATTTTAAAATCGGACATATCGAGTGCATAGAGGAGTAATGTATCTATAATTCTTAAAATAATTGTTATGCTTTTTGTGAACGTTTATCGTGAGTAATTTAGCAAACTGTTAGTATTGTATAACATAATGTCCTAGGTGTGTCATCTGATGAAGATCATAAAAGGTTAGTGCTGCATTTAGCTGTGGTTTGGGTTTTTGTGACATTATATGCTAGCTTGAAAAATGGGTGTCTGATTATTTCTGGCTGGGCACTCTCCTGACATAATCTAATGTTTTGCTTTCGTGGTAAAGCCTTTTTGAAATCGGACAGTGTGGTTAGATTAAGGAGAGTCTTGTCTTTAAATAGCTGTAAAATAGTCATATGTTTGAGAAATTGAAGTAATACTATTTCAAACGATTCAAAAATCGCGCCACTGAATTCAGGTGGCTGTTACGTAGGTGGGACGAATTCGTCCCGCCTTGCCCATAGAGGTTAATCACACCATCCCTTCACATGGTTTAAGAATAGGTAAAGACACTATCACATATGATGACAATGTTTCATTCTAAAACATCTTAATTATCTATGTTACTCAACTAATTCATCAAGAAGTGCTGCAGAGATGGTTGTCCTTCTGGAAGGTTCTCCCATCTCCACCGAGGAACTCTAGAGTTCTTTCAGAGTGACCATCGGGTTCTTGGTCACCTCCTTGACTAAGGCCCTTCTCCCCCGATTGCTCAGTTTGGCCGGACGCCCAGCTTTAGGAAGAGTCTTGGTGGATCCAAACTTCTTACATTTAAGAATGATGGAGGCCACTGTGTTCCTGGGGACCTTCAATGCTGCAGAAATGTTTTGGTACCCTTCCCCAGATTTGTGCCTCGACACAATCCTGTCTCGGGGCTCTACGGACAATTGGACTCGTGGCTTGGTTTTTGTTTAGACATGCAGTGTCAACTGTGGGAACTTATATAGACAGGTGTGTGTCTTTCCAAATCTTGTCCAATCAATTGTAGAAATGTCTTAAGGATGATCAGTGGAAAGAGGATGACCCTGAGCTCAATTCCGAGTCTCATAGCAAAGTGTCTGAAAACTTATGTGTGCACAGTGCCATGGAAGGAGATACGTGAATTATGATATGATGCTTCTGACCCGATTCTATTTAGAAATATTGCTGTTGGTTTAAAAAGCAGATTGATTGTTTTTTGTTTAATTTGATTAAAAAACATACTTATTAGAAAGATTCACCATCTATGGGTTTATGTTGAGAATGTACATGGCTCGAATGCAATGCAATTCCATCTGCTAATTCTGGAGAATTGCAAATATGATCTGTAAGATGGTTCATGGTGTTTATAAAACATTACGTTTGTGGGCAGTATAACGTTTAGTGGACATTCCTCATTTGTCTTTATATTGGATTTTTATCCATTCGTGTGAAAAGTTTAGATGCAACCCTCTAAGTTGCGTTTTCTGTAATATCACTATATTTAGACATAGCCTACTTAAAACAAGTTGTTGTTTCAGGCCTTATCAATAGCCTTGTGAATTGAATCTTACTTATTGACTACGTTTGGCATGTCCATGTCCAGACTACAATTTACAGTAAACCTAGACCCTACAGTGAGGGAAAAAAGTATTTGATCACCTGCTGATTTTGTATGTTTGCCCACTGACAAAGAAATGATCAGTCTATAATTTTAATGGTAGGTTTATTTGAACAGTGAGATACAGAATAACAACAAAAAAATCCAGAAAAACGCATGACAAAACTGTTATAAAATGATTTGCATTTTAATGACGGAAATAAGTATTTGACCCCTCTGCAAAACATGACTTAGTACTTGGTGGCAAAGCCCTTGTTGGCAATCACAGAGGTCAGATGTTTCTTGTAGTTGGCCAACAGGTTTGCACACATCTCAGGAGGGATTTTGTCCCACTCCTCTTTGCAGATCTTCTCCAAGTCATTAAGGTTTCGAGGCTGACGTTTGGCAACTCGAACCTTCAGCTCCCTCCACAGATTTTCTATGGGATTAAGGTCTGGAGACTGGCTAGGCCACTCCAGGACATTAATGTGCTTCTTCTTGAGCCCCTCCTTTGTTGCCTTGGCCGTGTGTTTTGGGTCATTGTCATGCTGGAATACCCATCCACGACCCATTTTCAATGCCCTGGCTGAGGGAAGGAGGTTCTCACCCAAGATTTGACGGTAAATGGCCCCGTCCATCGTCCCTTTGATGCGGTAAAGTTGTCCTGTCCCCTTAGCAGAAAAACACCCCCAAAGCATAATGTCGGTGGGGATGGTGTTCTTGGGGTCATAGGCAGCATTCCTCCTCCTCCAAACACGGCGAGTTGAGTTGATACCAAAGAGCTCCATTTTGGTCTCATCTGACCACAACACTTTCACCCAGTTGTCCTCTGAATCATTCAGATGTTCATTGGCAAACTTCAGACGGGCATGTATATGTGCTTTCTTGAGCAGGGGGACCTTGCGGGCGCTGCAGGATTTCAGTCCTTCACGGTGTAGTGTGTTACCAATTGTTTTCTTGGTGACTATGGTCCCAGCTGCCTTGAGATCATTGACAAGATCCTCCCGTGTAGTTCTGGGCTGATTCCTCAACGTTCTCATGATCATTGCAACTCCACGAGGTGAGATCTTGCATGGAGCCCCAGGCCGAGGGAGATTGACAGTTCTTTTGTGTTTCTTCCATTTGCGAATAATCGCACCAACTGTAGTCACCTTCTCACCAAGCTGCTTGGCAATGGTCTTGTAGCCCATTCCAGCCTTGTGTAGGTCTGCAATCTTGTCCCTGACATCCTTGGAGAGCTCTTTGGTCTTGGCCATGGTGGAGAGTTTGGAATCTGATTGATTGATTGCTTCTGTGGACAGGTGTCTTTTATACAGGTAACAAGCTGAGATTAGGAGCACTCCCTTTAAGAGTGTGCTCCTAATCTCAGCTCGTTACCTGTATAAAAGACACCTGGGAGCCAGAAATCTTTCTGATTGAGAGTGGGTCAAATACTTATTTCCCCTCATTAAAATGCAAATCAATTTATACAATTTTTGATATCCGTTTTTCTGGATTTTTTTGTTGTTATTCTGTCTCTCAGTGTTCAAATAAACCTACCATTAAAATTATAGACTGATCATTTCTTTGTCAGTGGGCAAACGTACAAAATCAGCAGGGGATCAAATACTTTTTCCCTTACTGTATATTAGTGTGAATGCTCTAGCCAATGTTTCACAACATATTTCTATATTGAAGCAATGCGATAAGAACAATATGGATTTCAAAAGTTTTCAACATATTTAGCAAATATGGGGCAGGATATTTAACATTCAAATTGGAAATGATGACGATGCAATACATAAAAGACCGTAAATACACAACTTGAAGCAACCACATAGCCATGGAGCACGTTCTGAATGACAAAGTGAGGATCCAATCCACGACACACCCACAACTTGTTTATTTATCAAAACTCAGACCTTTTGCACCACCATCTGCTACTGTGCACATTATTCAAGTTCTGAAAACAGCAAAAATATCTCTGACACACCCCGAACCTATAACGCTACCACCAGAGCTAATATTTACCATTTCGTTAGGTTTGTTAAAATAGAGCCCTACAACTACCATGTCGCTTGGAGTGAATACTACACAGGTGTTCTCAAAATTTACCTTGCCACACATTAAACTGTTGGCGTTTCATGTATTCTCCTTCATGCATTTGAGACAAGGATGGGAAAAGACATGGTACCTGCATACATAGCCTGGTTCTGAGTACCTCTGCTTCCTTCTTTGGTCTCAATGGAGTCTCCACCTTCGTCTTCTGTGGTCTCTGAGTCTGAAAGAGTGACAAGGAAAAGGTATTAGACTCAAGTGGATTGACAACATATGGTGTTGCATGACATTCCATTTTAAACCCATGGGGTGAATCCTAACCTACACTCAAGTCAAATTGTCACTTTCACATCAATGTATAACTAAATGAAAATCTTACAAAATGGAAATTAGGATTCATCCCTTTTTATAGCCCAACACTAACACACCTGATTTAACTAAACACCAAGCGCTTGATTAATTGAAATAGGTGTGTCATCGCTGAGTCCGAGCCAAATTGTGAGAGGTCCCCTAGGAATGGATTGTGAAACATTGCATTAGGAAAATCCAACATTACATAGAGAAGAGGACAATCAGGTGCCAAAAGGAAATAGCTATATTCAGAATTCAATGTTTGCAAATAGAGGATTTTCCGCACTGCACTTTCAGAGGTGCGTTTGATCTGTCCCAAAAGCATGAAGCTGACAATTGATTTTGAAATGCTCATTTGCAACGATTAAATTCCGGACTTAAAGTAAGCAGTGGTGAACCAAGATGGTACCAAGAACATTTACCATTAATGTGCTGCAGTAAAGAGAAATTATGTTTCCATAGTGGCAGCAATGAGAAGCAGTTGTTACTTTAGGAAGCCCTTTGTTAATTAGCTTCGGAAAGTGCCTTCGGAAAGTGTTCACACCCGTTGACATTTTCCACATTTGTTGTATTACAAAATAAAACACTATGTCTTGATTAGATAAGTATTCAACCCCCTGAGTCAACACATGTTAGAATCACCTTTGGCAGCGATTGCAGCTGTGAATCTTTCTGGGTAAATCTCTAAGAGCTTTGCAAATCTGGATGGTACAATTTTTTGCGCATTATTTCTTAAAAAATGATACAAGCTCTGTCAAGTTGGTTGTTGATCATTGCTAGACAGCCATTTTCAAGCCAATTTAAGTCAAAACTGTAACTAGGCCACTAAGGAACTTTAAATGTTGTCTTGGTAAGAAACTCCAGTGTATATTTGGCCTTTCATTTTCGGTTATCGTCCTGCTGATAGGTCAATTTGTCTCCCAGTGTCTGTTGGAAAGCAGACTGAACCAAGTTTTCCTCTAGGACTTTGCCTGTGCTTACCTCTATTCCGTTCCTTTTTATCCTAAAACACTCCCTAGTCCTTGCCGATGACAAGCACACCCATAACATATTGCAGCCACCACCATTCTTGAAAATGTGTTGTGTTGGATTTGCCCCAAACATAATGCTTTTTATTCAGGACAAAAAGTGAATTTCTTTGCCACATGTTTTTCAGTATTACTTTAGCGCCGATCCATCCTATTTTTTCTCCTATCACGGCCATGTAACTCACTCACTGGTTTAAAATCACCATTGGCCTCATGGTGAAATCCCCGAGCAGTTTCCTTCCTCTCTGTCAACTGAGTTAGGAAGGACGCCTGGGGCTTTGTAGTAACTGGGTGTATTGATACACCATCCAAAGTGTAATTAATAACTTTACCATGCTCAAAGAGATATTCAAAGTCCGCTCATTTAAATTTTAAAATGTGTGAATTCTTTGTCATTGAATCTGTGCTTTAAATTCATTGCTTGACTAAAGGACCACAGAGTTAGTCCATGCAATTTGTTATCTGACTTGTTAAGCACATTTTTACTCCTGAAGTTATTTAGGCTTGCCATAACAAAGGGGTTGAATACTTATTGACTTGAGACATTTCAGCTTTTTGTTTTAAATTCATTTGTAATTAATTTCCTAAAAACATAATTCCACTTTGACATAATTGGGTATTTTGTGTAGATCAGTGACACAAAATCTAAATATAATCAGTTTTAAATTCAAGCTGTAACACAATAAAATGTGAAAAAGTCAAGGGGTGTGAATACTTTTTGAAGATACTAAGTAAATTGGTTGAGTCAGTTTGATCCTCATGAGTGAATCATCCCACTAGGCACACCACATCATTTCAACATGGATAATTGGGTGATATTTGGTTGAGACGTTGATCAATGAGATTACAACCTATATTCACCCATTTAAAAAGACAGGTAAGGGTTAGTTGAATTTCCATTTTGTTATCACTATGCTTTCAACTATCTAAAAGCACAACCAAATTGCAATGAAAAAAAATGTCTGATATTTGGTTGAGTTAGCATGCAAATTTCTATAACTGTGCTTTTAACAATTTAAAAGCACAGTAAAATTCCAATGGGAATACAATGCCAAATATTTTGTTTATACAACAGATGAATGTGTTATCACTGTGCTTCATCTGGTAGCAAAACTAAATGACCTGAATTGCAGTTGAGATTACATTAAAAGTACATGGTGAAAGTGATCAATGCCTCTCGAGGTTCTGCAGCAATTGTGAAGATCTCCACTCACCTGTAAAGACCTCTACATGCTATCTTGAACGTACACACTTTATATGATTACATAAGAAGAAATATTGTCACGGTGAGCGCTACTGGTGGAGAAGTCAGGTGCAGGAGAGCAGAGAGTTGTGAACAGGCTCACACTTTATTTTTGGTAGAGGCAATAAAACAGACGGACGCCACTGCTTCAAAGCCTCCAGCCAAAGGAAAAAGTGCAAGGCGCGAAACAGTCACAAAATATGAGCAAATGTTACAATAAACAACCTTCGTGAAACACCACGGAAATAACGGGAAAAAACCCAGCCTGGCGCGTACACACAAAACAGGTAACAAATACAATTTCACACATAGACATGGAGGGGAACAGAGGAATAAATACATGCAGTGTGATTAGGGAATGAAAACCAGGTGTGCAGGGAACAAGACAAAACAAATGGAACAATGGAAAAATGGAGCGGCTATGGCTAGAAAGCCGGTGACGTCGACCCCCGAACGCCGCCCGAACAAGGAGAGGAGCCGACTTCGGCGGAAGTCGTGACAAATATACAGTTACAGTAACCTCAATGCGGCCATGGATGTGTTACATTTTAAGGTTGAATGTTATATTCGTTTGTAAGATAGCCTAACTTTAAGCTATTTACTGTATTACAAAACCAATATTAAATTGTGCTTGGTTGACAAGGCAACCAAATATCAACATTTGAAGATGTATCTTTTGCTTGGATAGTTCCATCTGTGCCACTGACTTCAATTTCAGTTTGTCTGCAAATTAATAATTGATATGTTTGATTCACATCTCAAACATCAATCTAAGCAAAAAAATAGAACTAAATCAATCAAATCAGACGATGATTACTTTTTTCAAATCCAAAGTACACTACATGACCAAAAGTATGTACTGTAGACACCTGCTCATCGAACATCTCATTCCAAAATCCTGGGCATTAATATGGAGTTGGTCCCCCCCCTTTGTTGCTATATCAGACTCCACTCTTCTGGGAAGGCTTTCCACTAGATGTTGGTACATTGCTACATTGCTCCACTAGATGTTGGTACATGTTGGTACATTGCTAGGCTTGGCTCGCCGTCGGCGTTCCAATTCATCCCAAAGGTGTTCGATGGGGTTGAGGTCAGGACTCTTTGCAGGCCAGTCAAGTTCTTCCACATGGATCTTGACAAACCATTTCTGCATGGACCTCACTTTGTGCACGGCGTCATTGTCATGCTGAAACAGGAAAGGGCCTTCCCTAAACTGTTGCCACAAAGTTGGAAGCACAGAATCGTATAGAATGTCATTGTATGCTCTAGCGTTAAGATTTCCCTTCACTAAAACTAAGGGGCCTAGCCCGAACCATGAAAAACAGCCCCAGACCATTATTCCTCCACCACCAAACTTTACAGTTGGCACTATGCATTGGACAGGTAGTGTTCTCCTGGAATCCACCAAACCCCGATTTGTCTGTCGGACTGCCAGATGGTGAAGCATGATTCATCACTCCAGAGAACGCGTTTCCACTGCTCCAGAGTCCAATGCTGCATTTGGCATTGTGCATGCTGATCTTAGGCTTGTGTGCGGCTGCTCAGCCATGGAAACCCATTTCATGAAGCTCCCAACAAACAGTTATTGTACTGACGTTGCTTCCAGAGGCATGTTGGAACTCGGTAGTGAGTGTTGCAACTGAGGACAGACAAATTTTATGCGCCTCACCACTCGACGGTCCTGTTCTGTGAGCTTGTGTGGCCTACTACTTTGCGGCTGAGCCCTTGCTGCTCATACAGTGGGGCAAAAAAGTATTTAGTCAGCCACCACTTGTGCAAGTTCTCCCACTTAACCTCTTATGGCTAGGGGGCAGTATTTTCACGGCTGGATAAAAAACATACCCGATTTAATCTGGTTACTAATCCTACCCAGTAACTAGAATGTGCATATACGTATTATATATGGATAGAAAACACCCTAAAGTTTCTAAAACTGTTTGAATGGTGTCTGTGAGTATAACAGAACTCAAATGGCAGGTCAAAACCTGAGAGATTCCTTTACAGGAAGTGGCCTGTCTGACCATTTCTGGAACTTCTTTGCCATCTCTATCTTTTACTAAGGATCTCTGCTCTAACGTGACACTTCCTACGTCGTCCATAGGCACTCAGAGCCCGGGAAAAACCTGAATGTCGTCATCCCAGCCCCAGGCTGAAACACATTATCGCCTTTCTCAAGTGGCCGATCAAGGGACTCTGGGCTTAGGCGCGTGACCTGACCGCCCCCGTCTTTGTGATTCTTTCCTCTGTTTGCTGAAAAGGAGATTCCCGGTCGGAATATTATCGCTTTTCTACGAGAAAAATGGCATAAAAATTGATTTTAAACAGCGGTTGACATGCTTCGAAGTACGGTAATGGAATATTTAGAATTTTTTTGTCACGAATTGCGCCATGCGCACGACCCTTCTTTACCATTTCGGATAGTGTCTGGAACGCACGAACAAAACGCCGCTATTCGGATATAACGATGGATTATTTTGGACCAAACCAACATTTGTTATTGAAGTAGCAGTCCTGGGAGTGCATTCTGACGAAGACAACAAAGGTAATGAAACTTTTGTAATAGTAAATCGGAGTTTGATCAGGGCTAAACTTGGTCGGTGTCTAAATGGCTTGCCCTGATGGCTGGGCTATCTACTGAGAATATTGCAAAATGTGCTTTCACCGAAAAGCTATTTTAAAATCGGACATATCGAGTGCATAGAGGAGTTCTGTATCTATAATTCTTAAAATAATTGTTGTGTTTTTTGTGAACGTTTATCGTGAGTAATTTAGTAAATTCACCGGATGTTTGCGGGGGGTATGCTAGTTCTGAACGTCACATGCTAATGTAAAAAGCTGGTTTTTGATATAAATATGAACTTGATTGATCAAAACATGCATGCATTGTATAACATAATGTCCTAGGGTTGTCATCTGATGAAGATCATCAAAGGTTAGTGCTGCATTTAGCTGTGGTTTTGTTTTTTGTGACATTATATGCTAGCTTGAAAAATGGGTGTCTGATTATTTCTGGCTTGGTACTCTGCTGACATAATCTAATGTTTTGCTTTCGCTGTAAAGCCTGTTTGAAATCGGACAGTGTGGTTAGATAAAGGAGAGTCTTGTCTTTAAAATGCTGTGAAATAGTCATATGTTTGAAAAATTGAAGTTTTTGTATTTTTGAGGAATTTGTAATTCGCGCCACGCCTATCATTGGATATTGGAGCAGGTGTTCCGCTAGCGGAACGTCTAGATGTAAGAGGTTAAAAAGATGAGAGAGGCCTGTAAGTTTCATCATAGGTACACTTCAACTATGACAGACAAAATGAGAATAAAAATTCCAGAAAATCACATTGTAGGATTTTTAATGAATTTATTTGCAAATTATGGTGGAAAATAAGTATTTGGTCAATAACAAAAGTTTATCTCAATACTTTGTTCTACACCCTTTGTTGGCAATGACACAGGTCAAATGTTTTCTGTAAGTCTTCACAAGGTTTTCACACACTGTTGCTGGTATTTTGGCCCATTCCTCCATTCAGATCTCCTCTAGAGCAGTGATGTTTTGGGGCTGTCGCTGGGCAACACGAACTTTTAACTCCCTCCAAAGATTTTCTATGGGGTTGAGATCTGGAGACTGGCTAGGCCACTCCAGGACCTTGAAATGCTTCTTACAAAGCCACTCCTTCGTTGCCCGGGCGGTGTGTTTGGGATCATTGTCATGCTGAAAGACCCAGCCACGTTTCATCTTCAATGCCCTTGCTGAAGGAAGGAGGTTTTCACTCAAAATCTCACGATACATGGCCCCATTCATTCTGTCCTTTACACGAATCAGTCGTCCTGGTCCCTTTGCAGAAAAACAGCCCCAAAGCATGATGTTTCCACCCCCATGCTTCACAGTAGGTATGGTGTTCTTTGGATGCAACTCAGCATTCTTTGTCCTCCAAACACGACAAGTTGAGTTTTTACCAAAAAGTTATATTTTGGTTTCATCTGACCATATGACATTCTCCCAATCCTCTTCTGGATCATCCAAATGCTCTCTAGCAAACTTCAGACGGGCCTGGACATGTACTGGCTTAAGCAGGGGGACACGTCTGGCACTGCAGGATTTGAGTCCCTGGCGGCATAGTGTGTTACTGATGGTAGGCTTTGTTACTTTGGTCTCAGCTCTCTGCAGGTCATTCACTAGGTCCCCACGTGTGGTTCTGGGATTTTTGCTCACCGTTCTTGTGATCATTTTGACCCCACGGGGTGAGATCTTGCGTGGAGCCCCAGATCGAGGGAGATTATTAGTGGTCTTGTATGTCTTCCATTTCCTAATAATTGCTCCCACAGTTGATTTCTTCAAACCAAGCTGCTTACCTATTGCAGATTCAGTCTTCCCAGCCTGGTGCAGGTCTACAATTTTGTTTCTTGTGTCCTTTGACAGCTCTTTGGTCTTGGCCATAGTGGAGTTTGGAGTGTGACTGTTTGAGGTTGTGGACAGGTGTCTTTTATACTGATAACAAGTTCAAACAGGTGCCATTAATACAGTTAACGAGTGGAGGACAGAGGAACCTCTTAAAGAAGAAGTTACAGGTCTGTGAGAGCCAGAAATCTTGCTTATTTGTAGGTGACCAAATACTTATTTTCCACCATAATTTGCAAATAAATTCATAAAAAATCCTACAATGTGATTTTCTGGATTTTTTTTCCTCATTTTGTCTGTCATAGTTGACGTGTAACTATGATGAAAATTACAGGCCTCTCTCATCTTTTTAAGTGGGAGAACTTGCACAATTGGTGGCTGACTAAATACTTTTTTGCCCCACTGTAGATGTTTACACTTCACAATAACAGCACTTACAGTAGACCATGGCAGCCCCTAGCAGGTCAGAAATCTGATGAACTGACTTGTTTCGAAGGTGGCATGCTATGACGGTGCCATACACTGAGGTATTCTGTAAGTCCATTCCACTGCCAATATTTTCCTATGGCGATTGCATGGCTGTGTGCTCGATTTTATACACCTGTCAGCAATGGGTGTGGCTGAAATAGCCCAATCCACAAATTTGAAGGAGTGTCCACATACTTTTGTATATAGTTTATTTCTACATAGATTCCATGTCACAATACGTTGACAAATTACGATGAAACAACATTGATTCAACCAGTTTGTGCCCAGTGGGATACTTCTCCTTGTCTTTGCAAACCAAACACAAAATAGCAAGACAGACATTTTGTCAAGTTTGAGCTAAGCGTCAGAGAGCAGTAATTTAAAACTGCCTCATGCAAGACAGAGTGAGACATTGCCATCAGTGATGGCTCACTGCCATCAGTACAACTCAAACAGAACACAACTACTCACTGAACACAAACTTCCGCTAAGCTGTACTCAACAGCATCATTGTTCACACCACCTGAACATCTTCGCAGCATCACCGAGTTGTTCAGACTGCCAAACACTCTCAACATACAGCTCCACCACACAAAGTCATGGGTAGAGCTCGGAAAAGATAAGACTCCACTGAGTCATCAGTAACCCAGCAGCTCTCATGAGATGTTCTCCACCTCAACATGGGAGGACTAGATGCTTAGAGCTCACTGCTTCAAACGGAATGATCATCTGATGTTCATCTAAATGGCTAGAGTTAACTTGAGTATGAGCTTGAATTAGATAACATCAACAGAATTATACTATACTACAGTTATATGAATATGTACTCAATTTTATTCATATGTGCAATTTATCCAATTCAGTTAAATCACATGAAATAGTAGCGTTAAAACCTCTTGACGGTTGCCTAGGATAGGGGGCGCTACAGCGATTTTTGAAAAAAAATGGTGCCCATTTTAACCTGTTTGGGCTAGGGGGCAGTATTGAGAATTTTGGAAAAAATATGTGCCCATTTTTAACTGCCTCCTACACCAACTCAGAAGCTAGAATATGCA
Source organism: Salmo salar (assembly GCF_965601325.2). Lineage (NCBI taxonomy): Eukaryota > Metazoa > Chordata > Actinopteri > Salmoniformes > Salmonidae > Salmo > Salmo salar. Next base: position 8,477,057 of record NC_138311.1, read on the forward strand.
TATTATTGTTCAGGTTTGGATAGAAAACACCCTGAAGTTTCTAAAACTGTTTGAATGGTGTCTGTGAGTATAACAGAACTCATATGGCAGTCAAAACCCCGAGACAGATCGTAACAGGATGTGGAATTCTGAATTGCGGACTCAACCTCATCACTTTGCCTATAAATCACACCGTGAGCTATCGTTCATTGAGCACTTCCTATTGCTTCCACTAGATGTCCCCAGTCTTTACAAAGTGGTTTGAGCCTTCTACTGTGAAAACTGACAGAATGAGAGTCTGTGGAATGTGGTCACATGGAGAGGGCCATCACCATTATGACACCGGCGCCCCTGGCTACCCTCCCCTTTCGAAACGTTTAGAAAGACAATGCAACCGTCCCCCTTGAATCTTATTGGAGCTCTGGTTGAAAAAGTCCCTAAAGATTTATGTTATACAACGTTTGACATGTTTAAACAAACCTAAATTTTGTTTAAACATTGAGAAGTCCCGCGAACGACGGTACTTTTGGAGCAGCCTTCAGAACACGCTAAAAACAACAAGCTATTGGGACATAAAGGATTAACTTTTTCGAATGAAAATACATTTGTTGTGGACCTGGGATTCCTGGGAGTGCCTTCTGATGAAGATAATCAAAGGTAAGGGATTATTGACAATAGTATACAAGAGTAGATGTGATATGCGATTGTGCCAAGATGGCGCTGACCTGTAACGGTAGCCTATTTTTCTGAGCATCGCATCCCCTTTTATCGCAAAGTGTGATTAACCAGTAAAGTTATTTTTAAATCTGGCATTGCAGGTGCTTTCAAGAGATGCTAATCTATAAATCTTAGAATGACAATATTACATTTAAAAAATGTTTTCGAATAGTAATTTAGTAAATTGTAGCGCTGTTTCACCGGACGCATTTGAGGGAAAATAGTTAGTCAACGTCACGCGCCGATGGAAAATGCTGTTTTTATATATAAATATGAACTTTATCGAACAAAAGAATGCATGTATTGTGTAACATGATGTCCTAGGAGTGTCATCTGATGAAGATTGTCAAAGGTTAGTGCTGCATTTAGCTGTTTTTTGGTTATTTGTGATGCATGTGGTTGGTCAGAAAATGGCTATGTGGCTACTTTTACGATATACTCCTCTAACATAATCTAATGTTTTGCTTTTGCTGTAAAGCCTTTTTGAAATCGGACAACGTGGTTCGATTCAGGAGAGGTGTATCTATAAAACGATATAAAATAGTCCTATATTTGAAAAAATATATATATTACATTTTGTTATGCTAATGGCGATAGGATTTTTCGCTGGACGGAGCCCGTCCAGAGGTTAATGGTGATTGTGATCATAGAATGTTATTTAACAAAAACAGAGAAGATTTCCGTTGACACTTTTATAAATACAATATTTTACCAAAATAATTGGAAAACTAAATGAGCAAACATATCAGATCAAAAAATAGGCATGCCACTAGCTGTCAGACTTCACATCGGTAATGTGTTCTAGTAACCTGTTATTCCTAACTCCAAACAAACTATGAGAGGATGATCCAAATGACGGCTATGAGAGGCCAGTTTTCTGAAAGGAGAAACAAAAAGTGATTTAAACTGAATTGCAATGCAGAAATATAATACAGCAAATGTTTTTCTGTTATAATTATACAATAACAGAGATAATATCCTTTCCTTTGCATGCACATGCATTATTGGAGCTGTATGATGCAACATGTGAGAGATGAATGAGTGAGTAATGTGTCTTCTCCCTGGATTGCTGATTCAAAGGTGACATTTTTAGAGAGCCTGGCAGGTATTTTACAGCTGTTAAATAGAAAGTCTGTAGAGTATGACAACAGTGCCAGCGGGGTTGTGATGAAGTGGAGGTGTCATGTCATACCCTGATCTGTTTCTCCTGTCTTTGTGCTTGTCTCTACCCCCCTCCAGGTGTCGCCCATCGTCACCATTATCCCCAGTGTATTTATACCTGTGTTAATTTTGTCCGTCAAGCCTACCAGCATTTTTCCCTTGCTCCTGTCTTTGTCTATAGTTCCTGTTTTCTGGTTTTCCGGTTTTGACCATTCTGCCTGCCGTTTTGTACCTTTTGACTCTGATCTGGATTACTGACCTCTGCCAGCCCTTGACCTGTTGTTTTGCCTGCCCCTGTTCTAGTAATACACTTATGTTACTTCGACACTGTCTGCATCTGGGTCTTCCCTAAAACGTGATAGTCATGCCCACTCTGCTGTCCTGGGACACTGTGGAACATGCCTCCAGTAGCGAGAAGCGCACCTAAAATCTCTTGCTAACAATCCAGATGTACCCCAACCAAAAACCCTGGATGAACGCAGATATCAGTACTATGTATGCGGAGAGCCATTGCTACAGCATTCAATGTCAGCAGAACGAACACTGATGACTCGGTGGTGCGCAACGCCTACAAGGCAAGCAGGTACAAGCTCCGCAAATCTATTAGGGATGCAGATAGACAATACAGACTCAAACTTGAATTGATGTTCAAAAACTCAGACTCGCGACGTACAATCAGGTCCATAAATATTTGGACATTGACCAAGTTATTATTTTAGCTGACTACCACAGCATTTTGGAGTTGACATTAAATAATAAATATGAGCTGAAAGTGCAGATTTTAGAAATTCTAATCTAAAATCTAATCACATGTGGAATTTGCATGTTATAGACAGAAGCGTGCTACATGGCAGACCAATCCGAACTCATCTCTTGGCATGTACAGCCCATCCATTATGGTTCCTGTCTTTTTCCGTGGCTTAACCAACTAGGATGGTAATTTAACAATTGTATTTGTATTTACAGATGGCATACAAGTTTGTTATTAAGGCACATGTTAGTTGACATGTTCCAGGAGGCATTTCTGCCTTTGATTAAAAAAAAAGTTTCCTGAAACGAGTCACATATGTTGGTCTTCCGTTGGAAGAAGCCCAGTGAAAGAACAGCGAAGTTAGCGCTCTGTTTATAATTTTTTATATGTTAAAATTAGCGCTGTCAGAGCTAATCAGTTAACTCAAGTTAACTTTTTGAAATTTTTGCACACACTGTTTATAACGCATTGTCTCAAAGCATTCAAGATACACTGAAAACTTCCGAAATACATAATCTATACAGCTAAAAAGAACAATGCGATGTCAAAACAAGTTGACTTTGAGGTATTAATATCACATGTGAAAAAGCCAATGTGAAACAGACTCACACGTCTGTTTTTCCCACGTGACTTGTTCACATGTGAAAAATGTATGTGAAACGTCACACGTCCGAAAAGCACGTGTCTGGTTCATGAAAATGTGAAATTTTTCTACTGAGCCATTTACTTTATGTTCGTGTTCTTTCCTTGTATTATTTCTTATTGTTGTTGCATTGCCGAGAAGGAACCTGCAAGTAAGCTTTTAGTTGGACTGTGTATACCACTGTGTACCCCGTACATACAACTAATAAAACTTGAAAATTGTAACATTTTCCAAAATGGTAGTGGGACCTGCCAAATATGGCCCACATACTTGACTGGTCCTTTTAGTCCTCATACACAGCTACAAAACAGCCCTCTCTGAACATGAAGTTGAGGCTGCACAACATCTACTACTGTCATGAATCCCGCTTTCTGAGTCTGTTTTCTACCTGAGCTGCCTGTTTTCTGTTTTGGAGTGGTTTCCTAAGGGTTCTGAACACACCCTGTCTGGTTGCCGGGCGACGATGCTAGGCGGGAGATCTCTTGATTAACCGCACCTGCATCTCATCAGCCATCTGCACACCTGGTCCTGATCATCACCTCTTCTCTTCATAAGCTCTGACCTGACATCCATTCCCTGCCGGATCGTTAGCAATGAACAGTATGTTGTGTCAGCGTATCAGCCTCATGTTACCAGAGTTAGTTTTGTTGTTTTGTACTTTTTGCCAGTTACTCACTCCCGTTTACTCTGTCTACAGTCATCCTCCCGGAACATTCCACCCCCTTGCCTGGTCGTCGGTGTTTTCAGTGACCTCATTGGATCTGCCTACTCACTCTCATCAACTCACCTCCGCTGCTGCTCCGTCTCCTGGATAATTCTATTTTCACCACGAGTCTGTAAATAAATACTCACCTTCATTTTACTAACCTTGTCCTGGTCTGCTTCTGGGTTCAGCTTTAGATAATCGTGACAACTACATGGCGCCGGAGAAGAAGGCAGAGGTTTGACGAGCCCCCAGCCGATTGTGTTTTTTTGTTTGTTTATTTGTGTTTGCTTGTAACTTCTTTTTTAACTTATTTTGTACATAATGTTGCCGATACTGTCTCCTATGACTGAAAATAACTTCTGGACATCAGGACTGCGATTACTCTCCACGGACTAGCAGAATCCTTTTTTTCCTTTCAAGACTCTGAGTCTGACGCGAAGGATATACTGCTTCCTCAGGAGCGGGGAAAGAGGGGCCAAAGGGCGGGCTGCCTTCTGAGAATTCGCAGGCGATCGAATAAACCCCCATTTCCCTCCATTCTGCTAGCAAATGTGCAATCCTAGGAGAATAAAATCACAGAGTTGCGCGGAAGATTAAACTACCAACGGGACATTAAAAACTGTAACATCTTATGCTTCACGGAGTCGTGGCTGAACTGTGGCGTCTGGTAAGACAAGCGCGGCGGAATATGTATTTTTGTAAATAACAGCTGGTGCATGATATCTAAGGAAGTTTCAAGCTATTGCTCACCTGAGGTACTACCCACCACTCGACCTGTACGCTCTCGTTGGCTGGCCCTCGCTTCATACTCGTCGCCAAACCCACTGGCTCCAGGTCATCTACAAGACCCTGCTAGGTAAAATTCCCCCTTATCTCAGCTCGCTGGTCACCATAGCAGCACCCACCTGGACCACGCGCTCCAGCAGGTATATCTCTCTGGTCACCCCCAAAGCCAATTCCTCCTTCGGCTGCCTCTCCTTCCAGTTCTCTGCTGCCAATGACTGGAACGAGCTACAAAAATCTCTAAAACTGGAAACACTTATCTCCCTCACTAGCTTTAAGCACCAGCTGTCAGAGCAGCTCACAGATTACTGCACCTGTACATAGCCCATCTATAATTTAGCCCAAACAACTACCTCTTCCCATACTGTATTTATTTATTTTGCTCCTTTGCACCCCATTATTTCTATTTCTACTTTGCACTTTCTTCCACTGCAAATCTACCATTCCAGTGTGTTACTAGCTATATTGTATTAACTTCGCCACCATGGCCTTTTTTGCCTTTACCTCCCTTATCTCACCTCATTTGCTCACTTTGTATATAGACCTATTTTTCTACTATATTATTGACTGTATGTTTGTTTTACTCCATGTGTAACTCTGTGTTGTTGTATTTGTCAAACTGCTTTGCTTTATCTTGGCCAGGTCGCAATTGTAAATGGGAACTTGTTCTCAACTTGCCTACCTGGTTAAATAAAGGTGAAATAAATAAAATAAAAATATCATGATAAGCTGTAGACAACAATACCTACCATGAGAGTTTTCATCTGTATTCTTCGTAGCTGTTTACATACCACCACTGTCAGAGGCTGGAAATAAGACAGCATTGAAGGAGCTGTATTCCACCATAAGCAAACAAGAAAACGCTCACCCAGAGGCGGCGCTGCTAGTAGCCGGGGACTCCGTTTTCCCAAATTTCTATCAGCATGTTAAATGTGCAACCAGAGGAAAAAGAACTCTAAACCACCTATACTCCACACACAGAGATGCATACAAAGCTCTACCTCGCCCTCCATTTGGCAAATCTGACCGTAATTATATCCTCCTGATTCCTGCTTACAAGCAAAAATTAAAGCAGGAAGCACCAGTGACTAGATCAATAAAAAAAGTGGTCAGATGAAGCAGATGCTAAGAAACAGGACTGTTTTGCTAGCCCAGACTGGAATATGTTCCGGGATTCCTCCGATGGCATTGAGGAGTACACCACATCAGTCATTGGCTTCATCAATAAGTGTATCGATGACGTCATCCCCACAGTGAATGTTCGTACATACCCCAACCAGAAGCCATGGATTACAGACAGAATCCGCACTGAGCTAAAGGCTAGAGCTGCCGCTTTCACGGAGCGGGACTCTAACCTGGAAGCTTATAAGAAATCCCTCTGACAAAACATCAAACAGGCAAAGCGTCGATACAGGAGTAGATCAAATCATACTACACCGGCTCTGATGCTCGTCGGATGTGACAGGGCTTGCAAACCATTACAGACTACAAAGGGAAGCACAGCCGAGAGCTGCCCAGTGACACGAGCCTACCAGATGAGCTAAACTACTTCCATGCTCGCGTCGAGGCAAATAACACTGAAACATGCATGAGAGCTCCAGCTGTTCTGGAAGACTGTGTGATCACGCTCTCTGCAGCCGATGTGAATAACACCTATAAACAGGTCAACATTCACAAGGCCACAGGGCCGGACGGATTACCAGGACGTGTACTCCGTGCATATGCTGACCAACTGGCAAGTGTGTTGACTGACATTTTCAACCTCTCCCTGTCTGAGTCTGTAATCCCAACATGTTTTAAGCAGACCACCATAGTGCCTGTGCCCAAGAACACCAAGGTAACCTGCCTAAATGACTACCGACCTGGAAGACTCACGTCTGTAGCCATGAAGTGCTTTGAAAGGCTGGTCATGGCTCACATCAACATCATTACCCCAGAAAATCTAGACCCACTTCAATTTGCATACCGCCCCAACAGATCCACAGATGATGCAATCTCTATTTCTCTCCACACTGCCCTTTCCCACCTGGACAAAAGGAACACCTATGTGAGAATGCTATTCATTGACTACAGCTCAGCGTTCAACACCATAGTGCCCTCAAAGCTCATCCTGGGACTAAACACCTCCCTCTGCAACTGGATCCTGGACTTCCTGACGGGCCTCCCCAGGTGGTATGGGTAGGTAACAATACATCAACCCCGCTGATCCTCAACACTGGGGCCCCACAAGGGTGCATTCTCAGCCCTCTCCTGTATTCCCTGTTCACCCATGACTGCGTGGCCATGCATGCCTCCAACTCAATCATCAAGTTTGCAGACGACACTACAGTGGTAGGCTTTATTACCAACAACAACAAGACAGCCTACAGGGAGGAGGTGAGGGCCCTCGGAGTGTGATGTCAGGAAAATAACCTCACACTCAACGTCAACAAAACAAAGGAGATGATCGTGGACTTCAGGAAACAACAGAGGGAGCACCCCCATATCCACATCAACGGGACAGTCGTGGAGAAGGTGGAAAGTTTTAAGTTCCTCGGCATGCACATCACGGACAAACTGAAATGGTCAACCCACACAGACAGCGTGGTGAAGAAGGCACAACAGCGCCTCTTCAACCTCAGGAGGCTGAATAAATTTGGCTTGTCACCAAAAACACTCACAAACCTTTACAGATGCACAATCGAGAGCATCTTGTCGGGCTGTATCACCGCCTGGTACGGAAACTTCTCCGCCCACAACCGTAAGGCTCTCCAGAGGGTGGTGAGGTCTGCACAATGCATCACCGTGGGCAAACTACCTGCCCTCCAGGACACCTACACCACCCGATGTCACAAGAAGGCCAAAAAGATCATCAAGGACAACAACCACCCGAGCCACTGCCTGTTCACCCCGCTATCATCCAGAAGGCGAGGTCAGTACAGGTGCATCAAAGCTGGGACCGAGAGACTGAAAAACAGCTTCTATCTCAAGGCCATCAGACTGTTAAACAGCCATCACTGACATTGAGTGGCTGCTGCCAACATACTGACTCAAATCTGTAGCCACTTTAATAATAAAAAATTGGATGTAATAAATGTATCACTAGTCACTTTAAACAATGCCACTTTATATAATTTTTACATACCCTACAATACTCCTCTCATATGTATATACTGTACTCTATACCATCTACTGCATCTTGCCTATGCCATTCGGCCATCGCCATGTACATATTATTATTCATTCCTTTACACTTGTGTGTAAAAGGTAGTTGTTGTGGAATTGTTAGATTACTTGTTAAATATTACTGCATGGTCGGAACTAGAAGCACAAGCATTTCGCTACACTCGCATTAACATCTGTTAACCATGTGAATGTGACCAATAAAATTGTATTTTATTTTATGACACAACAGTGGTAGGCCTGAGCACCGACAACGATGCGATGAGACAGCCTATACGGAGGAGGTCAGAGACCTGGCCATGTGGTGCCAGGACAACAACCTCTCCCTCAACGTGATCAAGACAAAGGAGATGATTGTGGACTCCTGGAAAAAGAGGACCGAGCACGCCCCCATTCTCATCGACGGGGCTGCAGTGGGGCAGGTTGAGAGCTTCAAGTTCCTTGGTGTCCACATCACCAACAAACTAACATGTTCCAAGCACTCCAAGACAGTCGCGAAGAGGGCACGACAAAACCTATTCCCCGTCAGGAGACTGAAAAGATTTGGCATGGGTCCTCAGATCCTCAAGTAGATCTACAGCTGCACCATCGAGAGCATCCTGACTGGTTGCATCACTGGCGGGTATGGCAACTGCTCGGCCTCTGACCGTAAGGCACTACAGAGGGTAGTGCGAACGGCCCAGTACATCACTGGGGCCAAGCTTCCTGCCATCCAGGACCTCTATACCAGGCGGTGTCAGAGGAAGGCCCTAAAAATTGTCAAAGACTCCAGCCACCCTAGTCATTGACTGTTCTCTCTGCTACTGCATATCAAGCGGTATATGAGTGCCAAGTCTAGGTCCAAGAGGCTTCTAAACAGCTTCTAGCCCCAAGCTATAAGACTTCGGAACATCTACTGAAATTGCTACCCAAACTATTTGCATTGCCCCCCCCCCCTTTCTCCCCCTGTTCACACCACTGCTACTCTCTGTTGTCATCTATGCATAGTCACTTTAAATACTCTACCTACATGTACATACTACCTCAACTGGTGCCCCCGCACATTGACTTTGTAGCAGTACCCCCCTGTATATAGTCTCGTTATTGTTATTTTACTGCTGCTCTTTAATTACTTGTTACTTTTATCTCTTATTTTTCTATATATTTTTTTAATACTGCATTGTTGGTTAGGGGCTCGTAAGTAAGCATTTCACTGTAAGATCTACACCTGTTGTATTCGGCACATGTGACTAATACAATTTGATTTGATCAACAGGTTATATTATTAACGCTCTTCATTCATATCTACCATGTATTCATTTAGTTAAAGAACTTATCGAAGAAAATAATGAATTCCTGAGATTGTGGCAAGTAAACAAAGGTTGTGATACAGTAGCTGCCTATAGCCTGGTGCATAGGTGACAGGCTGGTAAAAATGACAATGGTTGTCATGTAGACAAGTCGTTCAGGATGCAAACTTTTCTGAGATCAACAAAGATGTTTGGGAAATTATTATAAGGCTAGTTCAAAGTGCATGCAGTGAGTGTACTGAGTATGATACTTTATAAGCAGGGTCCTAATTTTGATCTTTCACTGCTTAGGGGGAAAAACATAGAAGATGATTTTTCATTCCAGATGGCTGCTGATCTTTCTGGATAGTGAGGTCCTCTGTGGATAAGCATATTGCCAGATTGTGAGAATAACAATCCCTGCAAGTGGATCAACCTGACAACCTCTCATCATCTCCATGGCATTGAAGCAGGGCATCTCATTGCCTACTGCCTATATTGGCATGGGGGCAATGCTCATTTGCCACTAACAGATTTGGCAGCGTAGTTCTCAAGACAGATTTAAATAAATCATTGCATAATATCATATAGAAGCATTAATCGGTTTGTAGATCAAGTCCCACACATTATAAAGCATGCTGCAATGTGACATGAACCTGCATTAGAAAATGCTAATGTAGGGGTATATAGAACAAATATTGGACTATAACTGATAAAGCTTAGAGAGAAATCATTATGTCAGATTCTTTCAGGACAGGTGAAGATACAAACAAACAAACAAACAGAGAGAAAGTTGGAACTCACCTGGAGGCATTTCTTTGTCCTGGTTTTCTTCATGGTTGCCATGGGTCTTCCTTTGACAATTCTTCTGGTTGGGTCTCAGTTTTATATTTCTCATCACACTCACGATAATGGTTGGGTCATTCTTGTAGAAAACATAACAGCTTACTACACTTGACTAGGAAATCGTACTCCAACAATCAAGAATTGAACTTAATGAACGGAATCTGTCATTTAACAATTGGATTTTCCAATGTGCTGTGCGGAAGAAAACTGACATCAAGGCACTTGGATTTATTACATAATCAATACGACGAGTGTTCGAGTGTAAGCGAGCTCACATCCCTTCACTCACTGATCCTCATGAAGGTCGACGTGGCTCAGTAAAGGAATGCCACCTTTGTAAAGCACAGATGCTATGTCGACAGGCAAAAGATCACAAAATATTATCAGCTTTTGAGAAAGAAAAAGCTGCCTCTTACAACAGTAGCCAGTGACAGGAGCGCATTCCCTACGCCGTGTCTCCCACCACAAGGAGAATGAGGAACGCGAGGCAGAGAGGCAGCAGTGGGAGTGAATCAGCGTCTCCTGAAAATAGTACTTAGAAGAAGCAAGCGTAGGTTGACATTTCTTTCCTTGTGTTTTCTTTCTTTTTTTCCTTCCCAAGTCTCTGTCTAGAGAAAAAAGTCCCTGGCTGGCATAATGAGGCAGTCTTGTGTAAGGGCTCTCCTCACTCCTCTGCATCCTTGATGAACTATTGAATATGACATCAAACGAGCCGAGGGCTGTATTTTGAATATGTAAGCTACTGTTGCTTTCCAGCCTGGTTTGCACATAGTACAGTAAATCAGCTATTTGAGCAGATAAAATAATTTAAACATTTCTTCTTCCCTGTAACACTTATTTTCAACACAGATCATTTTCCTTGTTTCATATCATTAGATATTCCCATTGATTTAAGTAAACACTCAAAGACACGCACACACACATGTTTTACGCACGCTTGCACGCATGCACACACAAGGCTGAAATAGATCAAATATTGAATGAAACGCCAAACACCCTAATGAAAAATGTTGTCAGGCAGGGATTTTAGAAGAGATGATAACATAACAGTCTAGAACTGCATGACTGCATACACAGCTCACCCCATTTTCTTGCTTAAGCCCTCACTCTCCTCTCCTAGCCTAGCGGTTAGCGAGTTTTGCCAGTAACCAAAAGGTTGACGATTCGAAGACCTGAGCCGACAAGGTGTCAATGTGCTATTGAGCAAGGCTCTTAACCCTAATTTGCTCCAGGGGCACCGTTCTACTATGGATGACCCGGTAAAACAACACATTTTACTGCACCTGTCTGGTGTGTGACAATACATTCTTATTATTTTTTGTATCAACATATTGAGCCTGCTAAGCTCACAGAGAACCACTCTAACAATGCCTCTTCGTAGGAGGGGTGTGTGTAGGAAATCAGGAGCAGGAGAGCAGATAAGTTCCAGTGTAATACGTTTATTCAGGCGGTCCCGAAAGCACAACACAAACACAATGGGAATAACCACACTAACATCGTCGCCACCCACAAGGAAGGAATTGCGCACACGGAGGAGAAACCTCGACTCCGCAAACTAAAGTGCAAAATGCACACGGTAAACATATACCGTTAGAAACAAATGAAATCCCGTGGTGCACGCACGTATCCCTTACAAGCACAATACACAGCAATAATCCCGCACACAGCCTAGCCTGCAGCGGGGTGGTATAAACCCACCGAAATCAACTAAACACAGGTGTGAAAAACAGACAGAACTAAACGAAAAGGAAAATAGGATCGGTGGCAGCTAGTAGGCCGGCGACGACGACCGCCGAGCACCGCCTGAACAGGGAGAGGAGCCACCTTCGGTGGAAGTCATGATAGTACCCCCCCGACACGCGGCTCCCGCAGCGCGCCGACGCCGGCCTCGAGGACGACCCGGAGGACGAGGTGCAGGGCGATCCGGATGGAGGCGGTGAAACTCACTCAGCAGAGAAGGTTCCAAGACGTCCCCCACTGGCACCCAGCATCTCTCCTCCAGACCGTACCCCTCCCAATCCACAAGGTACTGCAGGACCCCCACCCGACGCCTGGAATCCAGTATGGATCGTACTTTGTACGCCGGGGCCCCCTCGATGTCCAGGGGGGGCGGAGGGACCTCCTGTACCTCAGCTTCTTGAAGCGGACCAGCTACCACCGGCCTGAGGAGAGACACATGAAACGAGGGGTTAATACGGTAATAACGGGGGAGCTGTAACCTATAACACAGCTCGTTTATCCTCCTCAGGACTTTAAATGGCCCCACAAACTGCGGACCCAGCTTCCGGCAGGGCAGGCGGAGGGGCAGGTTTCGGGTCGAGAGCCAGTCCCGATCCCCAGGCGTGAACACTGGGGCCTCACTGCGGTGACGGTCAATGCTTGTCTTCTGCCGGCCATCGGCCCGTTTGAGGTGCCCCTGGACGGCCTCCCAGGTCTCCTTCGAGCGCTGTACCCAATCCTCCACCACAGGAGCCTCGGTCTGGCTCTGATGCCATGGTACCAGGACCGGCTGATACCCCAACATGCACTGAAAGGGCGAAATTATCGTTGAGGAGTGGCGGAGTGGCAGAGCGAGTTCTGGGCCATCTCTGCCCATGGAACATACCTCGCCACTCCCCTGGCCGGTCCTGGCAATACGACCGCAGAAACCTACCCACATTCTGGTTCACTCTCTCCTTCTGCCCATTACTCTCGGGGTGAAAACCAGAGGTCAGGCTGACCGAGACCCCCAGATGCTCCATGAACGCCTTCCACACCCGGGACGTGAACTGGGGACCCCGATCAGAAACTATGTCCTCAGGCACCCCGTAGTGCCGGAAGACGTGTGTAAATAGGGCCTCCGCAATCTGTAGGGCCGTAGGGAGACTGGGCAAAGGGAGGAGATGACAGGACTTAGAAAACCGATCCACAACGACCAGGATCATGGTGTTCCCCTGGGATGGAGGGAGATCGGTCAGGAAGTCTACCGATAAGTGTGACCAAGGCCGCTGTGGAATGGGGAGGGGTTGTAACTTCCCTCTGGGCAGGTGTCTTGGAGCCTTGCACTGAGCGCAGACCGAACAGGAGGAGATGTAAAACCTCACATCATTTGCTAAAGTGGGCCACCAGTACTTCCCCCTAAGGCTTCGCACCATCCTATCTATACCTGGATGACCAGAGGAAGGTAACGTATGCGTCCACCGAATCAATCTATCGCGGACAGCAAGCGGGACATACCTCCGTCCCGCAGGACACTGAGGCGTAGTAGGCTCCGAATGAGATGCCCGCTCGATGTCTGCATCCACCTCCCACACCACCGGTGCCACCAGATAAGAGGCCAGAAGTATGGGGGTGGGATCGATGGACAGTTCCTCCGTATCATACTGACGGGACAGTGCGTCTGCCTTAGTGTTCTGGGAACCTGGTCTATACGAGATAGTAAATCTAAATCTGGTGAAAAACATGGCCCACCTTGCCTGACGAGGGTTCAGTCTCCTCGCCGCCCGGTTGTACTCCAGATTACGGTGGTCAGTCCAGATGAGGAAAGGGTGTTTGGCCCCCTCGAGCCAATATCTCCACACTTTCAGAGCTTTTATGACAGCTAGCAACTCACGGTCCACCATGTCATAGTTTCGCTCTCCGCCGGGCTGAGCTTCCTCGAAAAGAAAGCGCAGGGGCGGAGCTTCAGTGGCGTGCCCGAGCGCTGTGAGAGCACGGCTCCTACCCCAGCCTCGGACGTGTCCACCTCCACCATGAATGCCAAAGAGGGATCCGGATGAGCCAATACGGGAGCCTCGGTAAACAGAGACTTCAAGCGATCAAAAGCTTTGTCCGCCTCAGCCGACCACTGCAGACGCACCGGCCCTCCTTTCAGCAGTGAGGTAATGGGAGCAGCCACCTGCCCAAAACCCCGGATAAACCTCCATTAGTAATTGGCAAACCCTAAAAACCACCGCACCTCCCTCACCATGGTGGGAGATGGCCAATTACGCACGGCCGAAATGTGGTCACACTCCATTTCCACCCTTGATGTGGAAATGCGATACCCCAGGAAGGAGACGGACTGTTTGAAGAACACGCATTTCTCAGCCTTGATTTATAAGTCATGCTCCAACAGTCGCCCAAGTACTCTGCGCACCAGAGACACATGCGCGGCGCGTGTAGCGGGATATATCAGAATGTCATCGATATAAGCCACCACACCCTGCCCATGCAGGTCCCTGAAAATCTCGTCTACAAAGGATTGGAAGACGGCTGGAGCATTCTTCAACCCATACGGCATGACGAGGTACTCATAATGGCCGGATGTGGTACTAAATGCTGTCTTCCACTCATCTCCCGCCTGGATACGCACCAAGTTATACGCGCTCCTGAGATCCAATTTTGTGAAGAAGCGTGCTCCGTGGAATGACTCCGTCACCGTAGCGATGAGAAATAGTGGGTAACTGTACCCCAACCATAATCGAATTTAGACCTCTATAGTCAATGCACGGACGCAACCCTCCTCCCTTCTTCACAAAAAAGATAATTGAGGAGGCAGGTGACATGGAGGGCAGAATGTACCCCTGCCTCAGAGATTCAGAGACATATGTTTCCATAGCCACCGTCTCCTCCTGTGACAGGGGATACATGTGACTCTTGGGAGGTGCGGCATCTACCTGGAGGTTTATCGCACAATCCCCTTGTCGATGGGGTGGTAATTTGGTCGCCCTCTTCTTACAGAAGGCAATAGCCAAATCGGCATACTTGGGGGGAATGCGCACGGTGGGGACTTGGTCTGCACTCTCCACCGTCGTTGCACCAATGGAAACTCCCACACACCTGCCTGAGCACTCCTCTGACCACCCCTTTAGAGCCCTCTGTTGCCACAAAATAGTGGGGTTGTGAAAGGCCAACCAGGGAATCCCCAGCACCACCGGAAACGCAGGAGAATCAATGAGGAAAAAACTCATTCTCTCCTCATGATCCCCCCACGTAACCATGTCCAGTGGAGCCGTGGACTCCCTGACCACCCCTGACCCTAATGGTCGACTATCTAGGGAGTGCACCTGAAAGGGTTTGTCCATCTGAACCTGGGGAATCCCTAACCTATGCGCAAAACCATGGTCCATAAAATTCCCTGCGGCGCCTGAATCGACTAGCGTCTTATGCTGAGAATGCAGAAAGAACTCAGGGAAAGAAATCAACACATACATGTGACCAACAGGGGGCTCTGGGTCAGCCTGGTGCTGACTCACCTGGGGTGCCCGAACAGTGCTCGGCCTGCCGTCTCGACTCCCAGACGAGCCCCTCCAACACCGGTCGGCAGTGTGCCCTCTCCGACCATATCCGGTGCAGGAGGAGGCTCCTCCTCCGATTGCCCTCGCTGCAGCACCTCCTAACTCCATGGGGGTTGGAGCGGAGGTGCTGGGGGGTGGAACCAACAGGACCCGATCCAGACGCCCGCGGGTAGCCAGCAACTTATCCAACCTGATGGACATGTCCACTAGCTGGTCCAGGGTGAGGGTAGCGTCTCTGCAGGCTAGCTCCCTGCGGACGTCCTCCCGTAGGCTGCACCTATAGTGGTCAATCAAGGCCCTGTCGTTCCACCCCGAGCCGGCGGCCAAGGTCCGGAACTCCAGCGCAAAGTCTTGGGCGCTCCTCGTCTCCTGCCGTAGATGGAACAGACGCTCACCCACCGCTCGCCCCTCCGGGGGATGGTTGAACACGGCTGGAAGCGACGGGTGAACTCTGGGTAGTTGTCCCTCGTCGAGTCTGGTCCCTCCCAGACCGCTTTGGCCCACTCCAGAGCTTTGCCGGACAGGCAGGAGATGAGGGCGTTCACGCTCTCCCCTCCCGAAGGAGCCGGGCAAACGGTTGCCAGGTACAGCTCCAGCTGGAGCAGGAAACCCTTGCACCCGGCAGCCGTCCCATCGTACTCCCTCGGGAGCGCGAGCCAAATACCGCTGGGCTCGGATGGCGCCAGTGCAGGTGATGGTGTAGGTTGGTACGTGGCGGGTGCAGGGGTAGGCAGGCCATCCCTCTCCCATCTCTCCATTGTTGCCATCACCTGATCCATGGCGGTCCTGAGACGGTGGAGAACGGTGGTGTGATGTTGTACGCGCTCCTCCATGGACGTGGAGAGCGCGTCAGCTCCTGCTGACTCCATTGAGGTGGTGCGGGATTCTGTAACAATGCCTCTTCGTAGGAGGTGGGTGTGTAGGAAATCAGGAGCAGGAGAGCAGATAAGTTCCAGTGTAACACAACGTTTATTCAGGCGGTCCCGAAAGCACAACACAAACACAATGGGAATAACCACACTAACATCGTCGCCACCCACAGGGAAGGAATTGCGCACACGGAGGAGAAACCTCGACTCCGCAAACTAGAGTGCAAAATGCACACAGTAAACATATACCGTAAGAAACAAATGAAATCCCGTGGTGCACGCACGTACCCCTTACAAGCACAATACACAGCAATAATCCCGCACACAGCCTAGCCTGCAGCGGGGTGATATAAACCCACCGAAATCAACTAAACTAAACACAGGTGTGAAAAACAGACAGAACTAAACGAAAAGGAAAATAGGATCGGTGACAGCTAGTAGGCCGGCGACGACGACCGCTGAGCACCGCCTGAACAGGGAGAGGAGCCACCTTCGGTGGAAGTCGTGACACACTCACTTAAAACAGTGCCATGCTGTGCACTGTGCACAGCACACAAATGCTCTAAAGACACTGAGGGTGTGTTCCTACTACGGAGAGGAAACTATCAAGAGGCAAGCTCAAACAAGTGTCAGGGTGAACAAACATGCAACACAATGGAAAATATGTTATATACAAACTGACAATAAGTGGGAAAAGGGGTAACACCTAGAATAGATAGTCCATCTGTAGATGCTCAGCAAACTATGTCATTTAGCAGAAGCTTTTATCTAAGTCATGTGTGCATAGATTTTTTGTTTGGGTGGCCACAGCTGTTATCAAACCCATTATTCTGATGTTTCAAACGCCATATTTCACCAACTGAGCCACAGAGGACCACTATCAAAAGACTATCAGTATCACGATGCAAGTCAACAGATATGCTGTTGGCATATAACTGATAGTCTGTTTGTTGGACATCTACAGATGGACTATCTAAATAAAGTGTTATTTTATTATTTAACCTTTATTTACAGTTGAAGTCAGAAGTTTACATACACCTTAGCCAAATACATTTAAACTCAGTTTTCCACAATTCCTGACATATATCCTAGTAAAATTCCCTGTCTTAGGTCAGTTAGGATCACCACTTTATTTTATGAATGTGAAATGTCAGAATAAGAGTAGAGAGAATGATTTATTTCAGCTTTTATATCTTTCATCACATCCCCAGTGGGTCAGAAGTTTACATACACTCAATTAGTATTTGGTAGCATTGCCTTTAGATTGTTTAACTTGGGTCAAACGGTTTGGGTAGCCTTCAACAAGCTTCCCACAATTAGTTGGGTGAATTTTGGCCCATTCCTGCTGACAGAGATGGTGTAACTGAGTCAGGTTTGCAGGCCTCCTTGCTCGCACACACTTTTTCAGTTCTGCCCGCACATTTTCTATGGGACTGAGGTCAGAGCTTTATGATGGCCACTCCAATATCTTGACTTTGTTGTCCTTAAGCCATTTTTCCACAACTTTGTAAGTATGCTTGGGGTCATTGTCCCTTTGGAAGACCCATTTGTGTCCAAGCTTTAACTTTCTGATTGATGTCTTGAGATGTTGCTTCAATATATCCACAGAATTATACTTCCTCATGATGCCATGTATTTTGTGAAGTGCACCAGTCCCTCCTGCAGCAAAGCACCCCCACAACATGATGCTGCCACCCCCATGCTTTATGGTTGGGATGGTGTTCTTCAGGTTTGCAAGCCTCCCCCTTTTTCCTCCAAACATAACAATGGTCATTATGGCCAAACAGTTCTATTTTTGTTTCATCAGACCAGAGGACATTTCTCCAAAAAGTATGATCTTTGTCCCCATGTGCAGTTGCAAACCGTAGTCTGGCTTTATATGGTGGTTTTGGAGCAGTGGCTTCTTCCATGCAGAGCAGCCTTTCAGGTTATGTCGAGATAGGACTCGTTTTACTGTGGATATAGATACTTTTGTACCCGTTTCCTCCAGCATTATCACAAGGTCCTTTGCTGTTGTTCTGGGATTGATTTGCACTTTTCGCACCAAAGTACGTTCATCTCTAGGAGACAGAATGCATCTCCTTCCTGAGCGGTATTACGGCTGCGTGGTCCCATGGTTTTTATACTTGCGTACTATTGTTTGTACAGATGAACGTGGTACGTTCAAGCATTTGTAAATTGCTCGCAAGGATGAACCAGACTTGTGGAGGTCTACAATTTTTTTTCTGATGTCTTGGCTGATTTCTTTTGATTTTCCCATGATGTCAAGCGAAGAGGCACTGAGTTTGAAGGTAGGCCTTGAAATACATCCATAGGTACACCTCCAGTTGACTCAAATGATGTCAATTAGCCTATCAGAAGCTTCTAAAGCCATGACATCATTTTCTGTAATTTTCCAAGCTGTTTAAAAGGCACAGTTAACTTAGTGTATGTAAACTTCTGACCCACTGGAATTGTGATACAGTGAATTATAAGTGAAATTATCTGTCTGCAAACAATTGATGGAAAAATGACTTGTGTCATGCACAAAGTAGATGTCCTAACCGACTTGTCAAAACTATAGTTTGTTAACAAGAAATTTGTGGAGTGGTTGAAAAACAAGTTTTAATGACTCCAACCTAAGTGTATGTAAACGTCTGACTTCAACTATAACTAGGCAAGTCAGGTAAAAACAAATTGTTAATTACAATGACGGCCTACCCCGGCCAAACCCTAACCCAGACGATGCTGGGCCAATTGTGAGCCACCCTATGGGACTCCCAATCACGGCTGGTTGTGATACAGCCCAGGATCGAACCAGGGTCTGTAGTGATGGCTCTAACATTGAGATGCTATACAGTGTAAAATTGTTACTTTTGGAACTGTGGTTAAACGTGCCTGTAGCAAGAATGATCCAATGCTTATCTACATACATTTCAAGAATGTCTGATCATTTTCTAGCAGGTACATTTTTTATGTTTGCAAAACTTTAAATACAATTGTCATCACTGAATGCAAAATTCACTGTAAAGTGCTTTGTTCACAGAATATCAACACATTGTTTTCATCAGAAGAGACAAGGTCACAAAATGTGTTTCCGGCTTATCAGTAAATACTACTGTAAAAACGGATAAATGTCTTTCTCAGTATTAAATCAGGTACAATATAGGGAAAGACCTAGCCAACAGGGACTGTCAATTTTTATGATTTTTCACAACATCGCAGACATGTAGAGAATGAACTTCAGTTAATTATAAGTAACTTTAGGTTACTCCTAAGACCTAAGCAGCGGTGGAAAAAGTATCCAATTTTCATACTTGAGTAAAAGTAATGTTAATAGAAAATGACTCAAGTAAAAGTGAAAGTCACCCAGTAAAATACTACTTAGTATAAGTCGAAAAGTATTTGGTTCTAAATATACTTAAGTATCAAAAGTAAAGTATAAATTAATTAAAATTCCTTATTTTAAGCAAACAAATCAGCACAATTGTCTTGTTTTTTTAATTTATTTATGGATAGCCAGGGGCACACTCCAACACTCATACATCATTTACAAACGAAGCATTTGTGTTTAGTGAGACTGCTAGACCAGATACAGTAGGGATGACCAGGGATTTTCTCTTGATAAGTGTGTTAATTGGACCAGTTTCCTGTCCTGATAACCATTCAAAATGTAACAAGTACTTTTGGGTGTCAGGGAAAATGTATGGAGTACAAAATACAATATTTTCTTTAGGAATGTAGTGAAGTAAAAGTTGTCCAAAACAGTAATATTAAAATAAAGTATAGGTACCCCCAAAAAACTACTTAAGTAGCACTTTAAAGTATTTTTACATCAAATCAAATGTATTTATATAGCCCTTCTTAGATCAGCTGATATCTCAAAGTGCTGTACAGAAACCCAGCCTAAAACCCCAAACAGCAAGCAATGCAGGTGTAGAAGCACGGTGGCTAGTAAAAACTCCCTAGAAAGGCCAAAACCTAGGAAGAAACCTAGAGAGGAAACAGGCTATGAGGGGTGGCCAGTCCTCTTCTGGCTGTGCCGGGTGGAGATTATAACAGCACATGGCCAAGATGTTCAAATGTTCATAAATGACCAGCATGGTCAAATAATAATAATCATAGTAGTTGTCGAGGGTGCAACAAGTCAGTAACACAAGAGTAAGTGTCAGTTGGCTTTTTCATAGTCGATCTTTAAGAGTATCTCTACCGCTCCTGCTGTCTCTAGAGAGTTGAAAACAGCAGATCTGGGACAGGTAGCACGTCCGGTGAATAGGTCAGGGTTCCAGCAGGTCTGGGACAGCAGGTCTGGGACAGGTAGCACGTCCGGTGAACAGGTCAGGGTTCCATAGCTGCAGGCAGAACAGTTGGAACTGGAGCAGGAGCACGGCCAGGTGAACTGGGGACAGCAAGGAGTCATCAAGCCAGGTAGCCCTGAGGCATGGTCCTAGGGCTCAGGTCCTCCGAGAGAGAGAAAGAAAGAAAGAGAGACACAGGAAAAGACAAGAGAAATACCCCAGATGTGACAGACTGACCCCAGCCCCCCGACACATAAACTACTGCAGCATAAATACTGGAGGCTGAGACAGGAGGGGTCAGGAGACACTGTGGCCCCATCCGATGAAACCCCCGGACAGGGCCAAACAGGTAGGATATAACCCCACCCACTTTGCCAAAGCACATCCCACACATCACTGCTCCTAAGCCATCATTTCAAACATTGAGGCCTATACAGTGCATGCAGAAAGTGTTCATACCCCTTGACTTAGTCCTTCTTATTCAGTGAAGGACTAAGGATTTATAAAAATGCATATCTTTTTTAATTACATTTTGTTATAATTTCTATTTCATCTTTACAATAATTCTAATTTTCTGATTTCATCTCTTCAGTTTGTGTTGGAACGAGAAGGGTTAGTACCGAATAGAAAAAAATTATCCAATCAGGATTTTCTTTGGTAGTCTCCAATCAGGATTTTTCTTTGTACAGAAGCCCTATGCCATTCAACTGTATTAGAGCAGAATTGTGGAGTGACAGTGGAATGAACTAATCACATTTTGACTTGCAATGGGTGGGACCAATTTTTTTTATAAAAAAGTGACATATCTAGTCCTCGAAGGCCTAGACACGTCACTACTGCCAGCACAAGAGGTAATGAATTGATAATTTAGCAGGCTGATAAACAGCCAATAGAGTAGGTGGTGGCAATACACTAATAGGTTGTAGTCTGCCATAAAACCTTAACGAAGAAGAAGAGTGCGCAAGATAAAATAATCAGTGTTGCAAGCAGCTAGCTGTGTTGTAGTAGTGTAACAATGGGGTTGGTGGCTGCAGCAGCTGTTATCAACTTCAAGGTGGATGCTGTTGCTAATTTGTTAGCATCACTCTTTTCAAGATTAACTTTCAAACTTCGTTAACAAATTATCATCATCTGGTCAGTGGCACTGTTTTTTGTTGCAGCTCGCTTGCTGTTAGCTATCTCTTTGAAAATATTGACTGTGAAACATTGTTGCATTTAAACTTTAGATCACCGGTTATTGTGACGAACGTGATAAAATATATTTGCAATGGGAAGTAATAGCTGGTTTGTTCATTTCATTTTAGACATGAAATGGTTGTGTTTTTGTATTGGTATGATTTCATGGGGCCTACTGGAGTGAATGGCTGCTTATTCTTATGTGATGCTGTGTGTGACCAAAACTGGCTCTTCTTCAGTGCCAAGGAGTGAACAGGTATTACGGTCGCTGTCCATTCAGCACCATGAACCTGTCACCTTTGAAGTGACACTGTTGACGCTATTGGTGACAGTGTGGTGCCGGAGGGGATGGCTACCGTTTTACGGGCTCCTAACCAACTGTGCCTTAACCTGTACTCCCGCACATTGACTCGGTAGGTATTTAAGGTGGCCAATTGCAAGTTGTTGTTCTCTTTGACTCTCCTCTGAAGAGTGGCAACATGGGGGCCTCAAAACAACTCTCAAATGACCTGAAAACAAAGATTGTTCAACATTATGGTTTAGAGGAAGGCCACAAAAAGCTATCGCAGAGATGTAAGCTGTCAGTGTCCACTGTGAGGAACATAGTGAGGAAATAGAAGACCACAGGCACAATTCTTGTTAATGCCAGAAGTTGCAGGCCAAGTAAAATATCGGAGAGACAAAGGCGAAGGATGGTGAGAACGGTCAAAAACAGCCCACAGACCACCTCCAAAGACCTACAACATCATCTTGCTGCAGATGGTGTTACTGTAGATCGTTCAACAATTCAGCACACTTTGCACAAGGAGAAGCTGTGTGGGAGAGTGATGCGGAAGAAGCCATTTCTGCACACACACCACAAACAGAGTCGCTTGAGGTATGCAAACGCACATTTGGACAAGCCAGCTTCATTTTGGAATAAGGTGCTGTGGACTGATGAAACAAAGATTGAATTATTTGGTCATAACAAGGGACGTTATGCATGGCGGCAAAATAATACAGTGTTCCAAGAAAAACACTTGCTACCCACAGTAAAATTTGGTGGGGGTTCCATCATGCTGTGGGGCTGTGTGGCCAGTGCCGGTACTGGGAATCTTGTTAAAGTTGAGGGTCACATGGATTCCACTCAATATCAGCAGATTCTTGGGAATAATGTTGAAGAATCAGTCACAAAGTTGAAGTTACGCCGGGGCTGGATATTTCAACAAGACAACGACCCAAAACACTGCTCAAAATCTACCCGGGCATTTATGCAGAGGAGCAAGTACAATGTTCTGGAATGGCCATCCCAGTCCCCAGACCTGAATATCATTGAGAATCTGTGGGATGATTTGAAGCCATGAAACCTAACTGAACTGGAGATGTTTTGTAAGGAGGAATGGTCCAAAATACCTTCATCCAGAATCCAGACACTCATTAGAGGCTATAGGAAGTGTCTAGAGGCTGTTATTTTAGCAAAAGGAGGCTCTACTAAATATTGATGTGATTTTTCTATTGGGGTGCCCAAATTTATGCACCTGTCTAATTTTGTTTTGATGCATATTGCACATTTTCTGTTAATCCAATAAACCTTATTTCACAACTGAAATATTACTGTGTCCATCAGTTATTTGATAAATCAAAATGAAATTGCTGATCCAAACACCCAATTATTTATAAATGGAAATCATGGAAATTGTCAGGGGTGCCCAAACTTTTTCATACAACTGTATGTTATGTAAACAATGCATTATTTTATGCTGTGTGTCATGTTGTGCGTGCAGCAGCCCGAAGCCCGACCAGGCCTGTTTGATTAATTCATAATTTCATCAAAAAGTATTGCTCCTCCTTCACTAGAATGGTCTGACAACAAAATATATAATGTCAGGCGCATGAAGTGATGCTACGTTTTATGTTATTTTCATGATTTTTTTGTTTGATACAACGTATTGGAAAATGTTTGGTCCCTCTGAAGGCCTAGGTCCTATACTGTAGTCACAATTCGCCACTGGTAACAGCCTGAATTCAAAATGATTTAAATATTGTTTTTGTCTTTCATCCATCTACACACAATACCCATAATGACAAAGTGAAAACATTTTTTTAAATAATGTTTGCAAATACACTGTATTCAGAAAGAATTCAGACCCCTTCACTTTTTCCACATTTTGTTACATTACAGCCTTATTCTAAAATATATTACATAAATTATTTTCCTTATCAATCTGAACAATACCCCATAATGACAAAGAAAAAACAGTTTTTTTGTAAATGTACACAAAAAAAAATCATAAGTATTCAAACCTTTTGCTATGAGACTCGAAATTGAGCTTAGGTGCATCCTGTTTCTATTGATTATTCTTAAGATGTTTCTACAACTTGATTGGAGTCCACCTGTGGTAAATTCAATTGATTGGACATGATTTGGAAAGGCACATACCTGTCTATATAAGGTCACACAGTTTACAGTGCATGTCAGAGCAAAAACCAAGCCATGAGGTCGAAATAATTGTCCATAGAGCTCCGAGACATGATTGTGTCAAAGCACAGATCTGGGGAAGGCTACCAAAACATTTCTGCAGCATTGAAGGTCCCCAAGAACACAGTGGCCTCCATTATTGTTAAATGGAAGATGTCTCGAACCACCAAGACTCTAGCTAGAGCTGTCCGCCCAGCCAAACTGAGCAATCGGGGGAGAAGAGCCTTGGTCAGGGAGGTGACCAAGAACCTGATGGTCACTCTGACAGAGCTCTAGAGTTCCTCTGTAGAGATGGGAGAACTTTCCAAAAGGACAACCATCTCTGCAGCACTCCACCAATCAGGCCTTTTTGGTAGAGTGGCCAGACGGAAGCCACTCCTCAGTAAAAGGCACATGACAAACGTTTGGAGTTTGCCAAAAGGCACCTAAAGGACTCTCACACCATGAGAAACAAGATGCTCTGGTCTGATGAAACCAAGATTGAACTCTTTGGCATGAATGCCAAGCGTCATGTCTGGAGGAAACCTGGCACAGTGGTGGCAGCATCATGCTGTGGGGATGTTTTTCAGCGGCAGGGACTGGGAGACTAGTCAGGATCAAGGGAAAGATGAACGGAGCAAAGTACAGAGAGATCTGCCCAGAGCACTCAGGACCTCAGATTGGGCGAAGGTTCACCTTCCAACATGACAACGACCCTAAGTACACAGTCAAGACAATGCAGGAGGGGCTTCTGGACAAGTCTCTGAATGTCCTTGAGTGGCCCAGCCAGAGCCCGGACTTGAACTGGATCGAACATCTCTGGAGAGACCTGAAAATAGCTGTGCAGCAACACTCCCCATCCAACTGACAGAGCTTGAGATGATCTGCAGAGAAGTATGGGAGAAATTCCAAAATACAGGTGTGCCAAGCTTGTAGCATCAAACCCAAGAAGACTCTAGGCTGTATTTGATTAATTATAATGTTATGATGACAGGTGCTTCTGTCTTGCTGTTACTTCACTTGGCAAACTTCTCTCAACTCCCATTTAATAGATAAAAGCATACCCAAGAAACCTCGAGGCTGTAATCTCTGAATACTTAAATGGGATATTTCCGGTTTTTTATTTTATAAATTTGCTACAACTTCTAAAAACCTGTTTTGCATTGTCATTATGGGGTATTGTGTGTAGATTGACGAGGGAAAAAAATATTTCATCAATTTATTATATCTTAAAACTATTACCTCCGGAGGGAATTTTCTTCAGTCATCGTCACTGCTGTGTATATTCCCCCCAAGTCGATACCACGACGACTCTCAAGGAACTACACTGGGCTATGTGCAAACTGGAAACCGCATATCCTGATGTCGCATTTATTGTAGCTGGGGACTTTAAAAAAGGAAATCTGAGGAACATGCTACCAAAATTCTATCAACACATCTCCTGTGCTACACGTGCAACACGGATGGCTACAAGGCCATCCCCAACCCTTACTTCAGCAAATCAGATCATGCCCCCATCGTGCTCCTCCCCACCTACAGGCAGAAACTTATATCAAAATTACATTTGTCACATGCGCTGAATACAACAGGTGTAGACCTTACCGTGAAATGCTTACTTATAAGTCCTTAACCCACAATGCTAATATATATATATAAAATGTTTCTCCCAATTTCGACCTTGTCTCACCGCTGCAACTACCCAATGGGCTGGGAGGCGAAGATCGTGTCATGTGTCCTCCAAAACATGACTGGGAAGACGCTTGGCCTCAGTGATGTACTAGGCTGTACCCACTACCCTCTGTGGCACCTTACGGACAGATGCTGAGCAGTTAGCATACCAGGCGGTGATGCAACTGGTAAGGATGCTCTCGATGGTGCAGCTGTAGAACTTTTTGAGGATCTGGGGACCCATACCAAGTCTCTGAGGGGGAATAGGCATTGTCTTGCCCTCTTCATGACATTCTTGGTGTGTTTGGACCATGATAGTTTGTTGGTGATGTGGACACCGAGATACTTGAAGCTCTCGATCCAATCCACTACAACCCTGTCGATGTGAATGGAGGCGCGTTCGGCTCTCCTTTTCCTGTAGTCCACAATAAGCTCCTTTGTCTTGCTCACGTTGAGGGAGAGGTTGTTGTCCTGTTACCACATAGCCAGGTTTCTGACATCCTCCCTATAGGCTGTCTCATTGTTGTCGATTATCAGGCCTACCACCGTTGTGTCGTCAGCAAACATAATGATGGTGTTGGGGTCATGCTTGGCAAAACAGCTGTGGATGAACAGGGAGTACAGGAGAAGACTAAGCATGCAGCCCTGCGGGATCCCCGTGTTGAGAATCACTGTGGCAGATGCCTACCCTTACCACCTGGGGTTGGGCCATCAGAAAGTCTATGAACCAGTTCCAGAAGGAGGTGTTTAGTCCCAGGGTCCTTAGCGTAGTGATGACCTTTGTAGGCACTATGGTGTTTAATGCTGAGCTGTACTAAATTAACCTCTCTTGGGTAGGGGGCAGTATTTTCACGGCCGGACGAAAAACGTATCCAGATTAAATGACCTACTATTCGGGCCCAGGAACTAGAATATGCATATTATTAGTAGATTTGGATAGAAAACACTCTGAAGTTTCTAAAACTGTTTGAATGATGTCTGTGAGTATAACAGAACTCATATGGCAGGCAAAAACCTGAGAAAAATCTAACCCGGAAGTGGGAAATCTGGTGCTTGTAGTCCTTTCAAGTCATTGCCTATCGAACACACAGTGACTTAGGGTTCATTTTGCACTTCCTAAGGCCTCCACTAGATGTCAACAGTCTTTAGAAAGTTGTTTGAGGCGTCTATGGTGAACAGAGAGCAAAGAGAGGAAGTTGGAAGTTGTTGACTCAGGAAAGCACATGAGTTCATTGGCGCGCGTTCACATGAGGGGTAGCTGTGTTCCAAAATGTTTTTTAAGACACTAGAATCGTCCGGTTGGAATATTATTGAATTTCTAAGTTAAAAAGGCCCTAAAGATTGATGCTATACAACGTTTGACATGTTTCAACGAACGTAAATATAACTTTAGACTTTTCGTCGTGACATTTTGGCCGCACTTCCTACACTTGGAGTAGCTTACTAAACGCGCAAACAACAAGGAGCTATTTGGACATAAATGATGGAGTTTATCGAACAAAACAACATTTATTGTGGACCTGGGAAATCTGGAAGTGCCTTCTGATGAAGACCAAAGGTAAGTGAATATTTCTAATGCTATTTATGATTTTAGATGACTCTAAAATGGTGGGTATCTGTATTGCTTGATGTCTTTTTCTGAGCGCAGTACTCAGATTATTGCAAAGTGTGCTTTCCCCGTGAAGCTTTTTTGAAATCTGCCACAGCGGTTGCATAAAGGAGATGTTCATCTATAATTCTTTGAATAACAGTTTAATATTTTATCAACGTTTATGATGAGTATTTTTGTAAATTGTTGTGCTGATTCACCAGCAGTATTGGAGGCAAAATATTTTCTGAACATCACGCGGCAATGTAAAATGCTGTTTTTGGATATAAATATGAACTTTATCGAACAAAAAATGCATGTATTGTGTAACATGATGTCCTAGGAGTGTCATCTGATGAAGATCGTCAAAGGTTAGTGCATCATTTTAGCTGGTTTTCTGGTTTTTGTGACGCCTGTCCTTGCTAGCAAAATGTCTGTGTGGTTTTTCTTGTGTTGGAACTGTCCTAACATAATCTAACTTTATGCTTTCGCCGTAAAGCCTTTTTGAAATCGGACAATGTGGTTACATTAAGGAGACGTGTATCTTTAAAATGGTGTAAAAGCGTCCCACCTCACCAAGAGAGGTTAACAGCATTCTCACATAGGTGTTCCTTTTGTCCAGGTGGGAAAGGGCAGTGTGGAGTGCAATTGAGATTGCATCATCTGTGGATCTGTTGGGATGGTATGTGAATTGGAGTGGGTCTAGGGTTTCTGGGATGATGGTATTGACGTGAGCCATGACCAGCCTATAAAAGCACTTCATGGCTACAACATGCGTGCTACGGGATGGTAGTAATTCACACAGTTTACCTTTGCGTTCTTGGGCGCAGGGACTATGGTGGTATGTTTGAAACAGGACTTGGTCAGGGACAGTTTGAAAATGTCAGTGAAGACACTTGCCAATCAGTCCGCATATGCTCTGAGTACACGTCCTGGTAATCTGTCTGGCCCCACAGCCTTGTGAATTAAAGGTCTTGCTTACATCAGCGTGATGACACAGTCGTCCGGAACAGTTGGTGCTCTCATGCATGCTTCAATGTTGCTTGCCTCGAAGCGAGCATAAAAGGCATTTAACCGTCACGCAGGCTTGCGTTTCTCTTTGTAGTCCGTAATAGTTTGCAAGCGACGAGCGTCAGAGCCGGTGTAGTCGGATTCAATCTTAGTCCAGTATTGGCACTTTGCCTGTTAGATGGTTCGTTTTAGGGTATAGCGGGATTTCTTATCAGCGTCTGAATTAGTGTCCCGCTCCTTGAAAGTGGGTCGGTGCGGATGTTGCCTGTAATCCATGGTTTCTGGTTGGGGTATGCACGTACGGTCACTGTGGGGATGACGTCGTCGATGCGCTTACTGATGAAGCCGGTGACTGAGGTGGTATACTCCAAACAATGTGTAAAAACACACAAAATAGCATAATGGTTAGGAGCCCGTAAAATGGAAGCCATCCACTCCAGCGCCATTCAACCAAAAGTAGGAAGTTCCTGTGGTAAGGACTATTCAACGTTGGTCTGACCAATCGGAATCTATGTTTGAAAATTGTTTTGATCACGTGGACTGGGAAATGTTCCGGGTTGCCTCTGAGAATAGTAATGACGTATACATAGATTCGGTTCATCAGGAAGTGCATGGAAGATGCTGTTCCCACTGTGACAATTAGAACTTATCCAAACCAAAAATCATGGATAGAGGGCAGCATTCACGCAAAACTGAAAGCACAAACCACTGCATTTAACCATGGAAAGGTAACTGGGAACATGGATGTGTACAAACAGACCAGCTACGAACTCTGTAAGGCAATCAGAGGCAAAACATCTGTACAGTGACAAAGTAGAGTTCTAATTCAACGGCTCAGACAAAAGACATATGTGGCAGGGACTCAGACAATCAATGATTATAAAGGGAAAGCCAGCCACCTCGCGGACACCGATGCCGCTCTCCCAGACGAGCTAAACAACTTCTTCGCCTGCTTCAAGGAAAACAACATTGAGCAGCCAATGCGGCCTGACACTTATGAGGACTGTGTGCTCTCATTCTCTGTGGCCGATGTGAGAGATTTAAGCAATTTTATTGGTCACATACACGTGTTTAGCAGATGTTATTGCCGGTGTTTAGTGAAATGCTGTGTTTCTAGTTCCGACAGTGCAGTAATATCTAACAATTTCACTAAATACTCCCAATACACACAAATTTAACCTCTATGGGCTATTACTTCAATTTCTCAAACATATGACTATTTTACAGCTATTTAAAGACAAGACTCTCGTTAATCTAACCACACTGTCCGATTTCAAAAAGGCTTTACAACGAAAGCAAAACATTAGATTATGTCAGCAGAGTACCAAGCCAGAAATAATCAGACACCCATTTTTCAAGCCAGCATATAATGTCACCAAAACCCAGAAGACAGCTAAATGCAGCACTCACCTTTGATGATCTTCATCAGATGACAACCCTAGGACATTATGTTATACAATACATGCATGTTTTGTTCAATCAAGTTCATATTTATATCAAAAAACAGCTTTTTACATTAGCATGTGACGTTCAGAACTAGCATACCCCCCGCAAACTTCCGGGGAATTCGCTAACATTTTACTAAATTACTCACGATAAACGTTCACAAAAAGCATATCAATTATTTTAAGAATTATAGATACAGACCTCCTCTATGCACTCGATATGTCCGATTTTAAAATAGCTTTTTGGTGAAAGCACATTTTGCAATATTCTAAGTACATAGCCCAGGCATCACGGGCTCACTATTTAGACACCCGGCAAGTTTAGCACTCACCATAATCATATTTACTATTATAAAAGTTTGATTACCTTTTGTTGTCTTCGTCAGAATGCACACCCAGGACTGCTACTTCAATAACAAATGTTGGTTTGGTCCAAAATAATCCATCGTTATATCCGAATAGCGGCGTGTTGTTCGTGCGTTCCAGACACTATCCGAAATGGTAAAGAAGTGTCGCGCGCATGGCGCAATTCGTGACAATAAAATTCTAAATATTCCATTACCGTACTTCGAAGCATGTCAACCGCTGTTTAAAATCAATTTTTACGCCATTTTTCTCGTAGAAAAGCGATAATATTCCGACAGGGAATCTCCTTTTCGGCAAACAGAGGAAAAAATCACAAAGGCGGGGGCGGTCGGGTCACGTGCATAAGCCCAGAGTCCCTTGATCGGCCACTTGAGAAAGGCGATAATGTGTTTCAGCCTGGGGCTGGAATGACGACATTCTGTTTTTTCCCGGGCTCTGAGAGCCTATGGAAGACGTGGGAAGTGTCACGTTAGAGCAGAGATCCTTAGTAAAAGATAGAGATGGAAAAGAAGTTCAAGAAATGGTCAGACAGGCCACTTCCTGTAAAGGAATCTCTCAGGTTTTGACCTGCCATTTGAGTTCTGTTATACTCACAGACACCATTCAAACAGTTTTAGAAACTTTAGGGTGTTTTCTATCCATATGTAATAAGTATATGCATATTCTAGTTACTGGGTAGGAGTGGTAACCAGATTAAATCGGGTATGTTTTTTATCCAGCCGTGTCAATACTGCCCCCTAGCCCTAACAGGCTAAGTAAAGGAATGGGTATTAAGAATATATAAATATATGGACGAGCAATGTCCGAGCAGCATAGACTAAGATACAGTAGGATAGAATACAGTATATAAATATGAGATGAGTAATGCAAAATATGAAAACAATATTAGTGACTAGTGTTCCATTTTTTAAAGTGGCCAGTGATTTCAAGTCTATGTATATAGGCAGAAGCCTCTAATGTGCTAGTGATGGCCATTTAACAGTCTGATGGCCTTGAGGTAGAAGCTGTTTTTCAGTCTCTTTATTTCTATTGTGCATCTGTAAAAGTTTGAGGGTTTTAGGTGCCAAGCCAAATTTCTTCACCACACGGCCTGTGTGTTTGGACCATTTCAGTTTGTCAGTGATGTGTACGCTGAGGAACTTGAAGCTTTCCACTTTCTCCACTGCGTTCCTGTTGATGTGGATAGGTCATCCACAATCATCTCCTTTGTTTTGTTGACATTGAGTGAGAGGATATTTTCCTGGCACCACACTCCCATAGCCCTCACCTCCTCCCGGTCGGCTGTCTCATCATTGTTGGTAATCAGGTCTACCACTATTGTGTCTTCAGCAAACTTTCGCAAGGCTGGCGGCCCAGACGGCATCCCAGACGGCATCCTAAGCCGTATCCTCAGAGCATGTGCAGACCAACAGGCTAGAGTGTTTAGGGACATATTCAATTTGTCTCTATCCCAGTCTGTTGTCCCTACCTGCTTCAAGATGTCCACCATTGTTCCTATACCAAAGAAAGCAAAGGTAACTGAACTAAATTACTATCACTACTCACATCACAAGTACTCAACTGGCAGCTTCAATAAACAGTACCCGCAAAACACCAGTCACAACGTCAACAGTGAAGAGGCGATTCTGGATGCTGGCCTTCCAATCACCAATGGCCTCATGGCTACATCCCTAAGCAGTTTCCTCCCTGTCCTGCAGCCCAGTTCAAAAGGATGACTGCATCTTTTATGTGTCTGGGTGTTTTAATACATCATCCACAACATAATTATTAACTTGACCATGCTTAAAGACATATTCAATGTCTGATGTTATTTTACCCATCTACCAATTACAGCCTTTCTTTATGAAGCTTTCAAAAATCTCCCAGGTCTTTGTACTTGAATCTGTGCTTGAAATTCAGTAATTGATTGAAGGACCTTACAGATGTTGTATTTATGGGGGACAGACAAAGGGATAGTAATTAATCAGGTCAACCCCTATTATTTCACAGAGTGAGTCCATATAACTTTATAACAAATTTGACTTCTGAACTCATTTTGGCTTGCCTGAACAAAGGGGGGGGGGGGGGGGGGGAATACTTATGCAATGATTATATTTTAGTTATTTAATTTGTATTCATTTGTAAAAATGTGTAGAATTTTCTTTTCACTTTGACATTATGGAGTATTTTGTGTAGATAATGAAAAAAATACAATTAAATCTATTTAAATCCCACTTTGTAACTCAATAAAAAAAAATTAAAAAGTTCAAGGGGGTGTAGACTTTCTATAGGCACTGTACACATGGAAGTTTTGTTGTTTACATCAAATATTTACTTGAATGTTGACTGAATGGCATATATGAGAGGGGAGGTGTGCTGTCACGTCCTGGCCAGTATATAAGGTTAATTGTTTTGTAGTTTGGTCAGGGCGTGGCAGGGGGTATTTGTTTTCTGTGTTTCGGGGTGGTGTGTTTTGTGTAAAGGGTGTTTGATTTAGTAATTCCGGGTTTTGGTTTATGTTTAGTAATTCTATGGTTAGTCTAGGTTGTGTGTTTCTATGTTTGGTTGATTGGGGTTGGGACTCTCAGTTGAAGGCAGGTGTTGTCTATCTGCCTTTGATTGAGAGTTCCATATATTAGGGTGTGTTTGTATGTGTGATTGGTGGGTGATTATTCTGTGTATAGCCTTGTGCCTTACCAGACTGTTTATTTGTCGAGTGTTCGTGTTTTGTTATTTTGTATGGTCATTTTTGAGATTAATTAAAAATCAAGATGAGCATTCACGTACCTGCTGCGTATTGGTCCTCATTCACCGACAACAACCGTGACATGTGCCCCTTTCTTAGGTAACCTAGTGGTTAGAGCGTTGGGCCAGTAACCGAAAGGTTGCAGGATCAAATCCCCGAGCTGACAACATAAAAATATGTCGTTCTGCCGCTGAACAAGGCAGTTAACACGTTGTTTCCCGGTAGGCCGTCATTGTAAATAAGAATTTGTTCTTAACCGACTTGCCTGGTTAAATAATAATAATTCTTTACAATAAGGTCATTTCTGACCAATTTTTCTGCAAGTAAAAATATGTTCAAAATTTAGAATAGGTAACACATATTGATGTACTATGCCCTTATTAATCCCACATTGAGACAGCTTACTAAGAGTCTTATTCTTGTGTAACTGGCTCTTTATTAACTATTAATATGCCTTTATTAAAGCTAAAAATTAGGTTAAGGATTAGCCTCTAATACATGACTTTTAATGTTTAAATAAGAAAACACTCAATTATATACACACTTATACACAACAAATTTGTGAATATTATGTGTACCTTAAAATAAAGTGTTACCAACGGGTCAAATAAAGGTAAAGAGAAGGAATAAGGCATTCAAGTCAAGGCAGTTTATAAATGGTTTAGCTTTTTCTCTTGTCTTTTACTTGTAACAGTTGCAAATATTTGGTAAATCTGTCCCACTGTCTCCTCATGCGTAAACGTTTTTTGTACATATAGGGTTAATTCATGGCTTTACTCAATGAAATATGACTATGCACATGATGTGGATTGATAGATTGGTTTTCAACTTTTTTATTCAGTGGTAACAGGAGCACTGTTACATTGAGCACCAGTCAGGTTATTCAAAATTAAATTACACACAGAATTTAAAACGCTGGGCAAATCTTCTGGTTTTGGCCTTCAAAACATCAGCCTTTTCAAATGTTGTGAAATAACGTTTGACATTTTCATACTATCTTTCCACCTTCCAGCTATTTCAATTTGATTTGATTAATATTTTGTGTGAGAATTATTGTACAGAAAATGACACATGAACGTATTCTGCAACACTTATTTCCAATGTGGTCCTTGATGCAAAGAGACTGATAGAAGGCCTACAAGTAGGCAACAGTTACATTTACAAGTTCAAATGCAAAGCATATCTGATGCGCCAAGTGGGACTTGCTGTACTGATGAGGAAATCTTTGTCAAACTTTTGGCAAGTTGAGAGATTGGAGAGAGAATAGCCTCTGTGAATTGTGATAGGAGACCCTGGCGACTTAACAAGTGCCGTAATCCTGATAACAAATGGGTGGGATCAGGAGTTGCCTGAATGTGCAAAGTGTTGCCTTAACGTGGAGGCTTTATTTAACCCACAATGCAATTTGTGGTCAGCTCAGACCAGATAGACTCCAGTGTCAATCCATTGTCACCCTGTCTAGTCAGGAGCTATCGATAGAAACATGGGAATTGTAGTTCATCTACAGGTGCAGATTAGTTTTTCATTCTTCTGTCCTTGTTGCTGTTTGTAATACAGTCATGTATCTACCTATAGTCAACTGAACTCTTGACGCACAATGAAAAACAAACAGCCAGTGTGAGTCAGTCCCTTTGATACGTTACGCTGGGTTTGTGAAACGAGAATCGAGGTGAACAGAAAAAGACTTTGTGCTTTTTCACAGCAGCAACATGACTGATGATCTGAGATATCGTACAGTTTTTTTACAACCTGTCCAGAGGGGAAAAAAATAGTAAAGGAAAAGAAGGATGCCAGATGAGTTTTAGGACATGGATGTGGCCCAATACTTGGATTAATTTCCTTGTTTCCATTCCTTGTTTCTCTTTCCCTTTCTTTCCACTGATTGGTTACTAGGACTGGATAGTTGGCGTAATGGATAGGTGGCATAATAACGTAGGGGGTTTCCACCATGTTCTTTTTTTGGACACGCAGCCACTCTATTGGAGCAACAACTGAAATTCCAAGCAGGATATCTCAGGAGATAGAGAGTGAGAGAGAAAGAAGGCCAATCGATTCCCTTCTTCACATTATTGTACAACATATTTGCAAGCCAACACTCAAAAGAGCAATATATGGCCAGTTCATATCAACAAGTGATTAGAATACCTATTCATGGGTTTCACAACTTTACATTGATTTACCAATTATTTTGTAAGTGCACTATAGTGGCTTGGGTCACACTTTATTTGGATAGTCCCGATTTTTCTACAGATGGTCATACTATCAACAAAATAATAATCTGTTGATAATAAACTGCTTACTAAGGTTATGGATACGGTTAGGTTTAGAATAAGGGTAAGGGTTAAGGTTAGGTTTAGAGCTAGGTTTAGTAGATAGTTAGTCTGTAGAGCATCTTCAGATGAACTATCTAAATAAAGGGTTACCGTGGCTTGACATTTCAAAAGACGGCAAGGAAAGCCTTTGTCATCATTATGACATTGTCAGATTTACTTTAGATATAGCACAATTTTAGTTAGCTAGCTAGGATGGAATGAAGATCACCAGATAAACTAAAATAGCTGGCTAGACAAACCATAGTAGGGCAATTCAACATTTACGGAACTGTGCTGAGACTGATTTTCACTTTAAAATGCATGCAAAACAAAAAACATTCATTTCAAAGTTTAACAAACCATACAACTCTATGCACAAGGACTACTTTTAACAATTTACACAGAATATGTTACAAAAACATATTTACTGGAAGAACTGTGCAGATGGAAAGTTTGGTAACAGAAGTTAAGCAAAATCTCTGTTAAATACCTTATCTGCTCCGAATTAAGATTCAAAGATGTCCGCAGCTATGACATGACACTGACTTTATTTTGGTCATTGAACTATAGATCTATTTAGGTTATTGAACTACAGAAAGTGAAGTGGATAAACACCCGGTAACAGAATTGTGGTAACAGAATTTCATCATGGGTCCGTGATCGGTGCTACACAGAAATGCATAATTATGGATATGAATGTCATTCTCTTCATTGTGTATCCCAAATAGCTACACAAAGGTAGAAATATGCAATATCCTCCTTTGCATAGTTGGGTATTATTCTACACACTGGCTATTATTTTAATGATCTCAGCTCCCAAACAAGAACACATTTCTGAACCAATCATAAACGACTATGTTTAACAAGTTTGGACGTTAAAGTACAGCACAGTAGAGTACAGCACAGAACAGCAGAGTTCAGTAAAGTAGAGTATAGTTAGGCACAGTACAGTAGTGTACAGCAAAATATAGTTCCGTACAGTACAGTATAGCACAGAACAATACACTGCATTACTGTGCTCTCCAAACATGCGAAACATAGACGTCTATGATTGGTTCAGATTTGGTCCAGTTCAGACTGGAGGGGTTGTCCAGACTGTTTTCACATTTGCTTTGACCTCCAGAAGACAGAAAGATAAAGAAAACAGTTATGAGCTGAATATAACAGTATGCCTGTGGAAGGGAGGACTGTAGCAGGTGACCCAACTGCGGTTTGTGACTAATATGATTTCCAGTTGTAGCCAATTCAATTCCTGTAATTCCATTACTGATTCTTCTGAAATTCTGTTACCAATTTGGTAACAGAATTTCAAGTTTTAATCCGTTAATAATTCATAAACCAAATAGATATCAGTACAAAACACTAAGTTGTCACGTTCTGACCTGTAAAGGTGTTATTTGTTAGTGTTTAGTTTGGTCAGGACGTGGCAGGGGGTATTTGTTTTATGTGGTTCAGGGTGGTTGTGTGTATGTGTCCATGTAGAGAGGGGTATTTGATTTATTAGCCCAGGGTTTTGGTTATTGTTCTATGTTAGTTTATTTCTATGTTCTGTCTAGTCATTTGTATTTCTATGTTTAGTTAATTGGTGTTGGGGCCTTCAGTTGGAGGCAGCTGTCTATCGTTGCCTCTGATTGAAGGTCCTATAATTAGGGGTGTGTTTGTATTGTGGGTAGTTGTATTCTGTTTTGTGCTTGTCACATGACAGAACTGTTAGTGTCATTTCTGTTAATTGTATACGTGTTTATTTTGTTTCTCCTTCTTATATATTAAAAAGAGAAGATGAGTATACACTTCCCTGTTGCGTCTTGGTCCTCCACACACGACACTCGTTACATAAGTAATTGGTAGGTCTACCTTTTCTTGTTACTTTCCTTTCATTATCCTCTTTCCTCATGAGGCAGAGAAGTTAGAAAATATCTTATATCTTCCCAGGATATGCTCTGCATGCAATGACATTCTAATCTACTCCAATCTGTAGTATCAAACCCCTGTTGTTTTTATTTTAAACCACAAGGTGTCAGTCTCAATCATTTCAAATGAAGCCATGTTTTGTACTGTATGTACTAGTATGGTTAAAAGATACCATATTAAACTTATTGTTCAAGCATTACACTGCAGTGTGGTATTTAAACACTTCAACATTTAAGAAACTACTTTTTTTAATAAGACTTTCCAGCATATAACTGGCCAACAACCTGATTATATCCAGTCGTGGCTCATCGGAGGAGGAAGGGGAAGACCATTCTCCTCAGGGTATTTCATAAAAATATATATTTTTTATTTAAAAAGTTATCCTTTTTAGATAACTATACAGAATATATTCACGTCACCAAATAATTGATTAAAACACACTGTTTTGCAATGAAGGTCTTCAGTTGCCTCAATAGCACTCTGTAGGATAGCACAATGCAGCATGAACTGACAGGTTGTCCACTCAATCAAAGGATCAGAGAATGGAACAAGTACTGAAAGCATAAGCTATAGCTAGCTAGCACTGCAGTGCATAAAATGTTGTGAATAGTTGACTATGAGAAAGAAAGACAATAGTTCAACAGTTTTGAACAAATACATGTCTTCCAAAATATGGGAGAAGCAAGAGAAAGCGATTGTCCTTTTTTTCCAGTTTCACTTACTTACCTAGCAAATGCAGCTAGCTAGTTTAACCTACGCAAACACCCTGCTCAAACAGAGGGATGCTATATTAGCTAGCTGGCTATGACTATCCAACACATCACTGGAACTCTCCCAAGTAAAGGTAAGCTTTTGGTTTAAGGAATTTATTGCCACTGGGGCCCACCAGTTTCAGTGCTAAACTGCTTAATGACAATACACAGTAACGTCACTGCATGATGGTAGTGGGTTTACTAACACCTTAGTTCTATTAGCTATGTTGACTATGACGTTACTTTAGCTAATATGGTGACAATGATGTAGGCTGTGTGTAGTGGTTATGATATGGTTTGGCTTAGATTTTTTTTTCTTTGCCTGATCACATACAGCTGATGTGCATTGAAGTCCACAAACGAAGGGAAAAGGTGTGTGGAGGATAGCGTATAGATGTGAGAAGGAATACAACAACTTGGCTGCTATCAAACTGAACTGTGTTTACACGTGATCAGGGGGAGTATTCATTCCGTCAATTCTGTTGAAAGATGTTTCTTAAACGGAAGCAAATTGAACGAAACGGGGATAAACATACCTGAATTTGTCCAATAGATACTATCGTTTGCAAGTGTTGGACTAATAATTACACCATAGATCAGCTAGATGCAGGCAAGAGTGTGCAAGGAAGTATTGAATGTGTCACTGTGTCACCTCAAATCTTTCTCTCGACCTGTGTGCACATACGTTGTAAACTTCCAGTCATTGGCTAGGCTGTAGAAACCTCGTGATGGGTATAGGTAAAATTTGAGTATCATGTAGTAGCCTAAACCTTTCGTTGTTACATTGAACTGGGTGAATGGAATATGAATAATAGTCATACAATATGCTGTAATAGATATAAGGTCATGCTCATAAAACAAATCCTCCCTCATCTTAAACGTTACTGGCACAAACTATATTCATTATACAATTGTAAGATCAAATGAGTTTTTGCAAAGTAAAAAGAGGTCACTCCTCTCCCATGGCCTCACTTAAAAACGCTGTGTACGTACAAAATATACCCCAAAACATGCATGCGCCAGTTCACACAAAGTTGGCATTTATAAAAACTGAACTTGCCGTGAGAATGTCCTTTCCTCCACGCAAACTTTACACCATGCGTTCGCACATTTTCTAGTGGTAAAAATATTGTATTGCAAGCAGGCAAGTAAGTATTTTGTACAAATGGGGGATATGATGACAAGCCTGGCTGAAGCAACAACACAGCGAGGAAAAGCTGATGTATTTGTCTGGAAAGGAGGCTGGTTGTTAATGCAATATTTGCTCAGAAATTGAGTGGACACATTAAGTCTCTCAAAGATTTTTTATCCTGGGGGGTTGAGACCTCGTTGTTTGGATTTGAAAATCCAACAGTAGTAATGAAAGGGGGTGGTGCGCGTCGGTGT
Organism: Salmo salar; assembly: GCF_965601325.2. Lineage (NCBI taxonomy): Eukaryota > Metazoa > Chordata > Actinopteri > Salmoniformes > Salmonidae > Salmo > Salmo salar. Next base: position 8,516,254 of record NC_138311.1, read on the forward strand.
TTGACGGAGAAAGACAAAGAGCAGAACTAACTAGTAAAAGCACAGCCCTCCGTCTTTATCAACACATCGTGTTGACATCAAAACAGCCTTTCCAGACTCTGAAGTCAGGACTTTGAGTCTAGTATCAGCATGACTATATGATGACACTTTGTTACTTTTACTCGTCTCCATAATCTGCTTCCTTCAACTAGGACTCCCTTATTCCCAAAAGGAATACCTTCTCAATCTACTACTTATACACACGGACCACTCAAAAAACATTCTGCTTTTACACCTATTGCAAGGTTTAAAACAAACATGACAACTTTCTCCATATTGGAAGGCATTGTTTTCATTACCAATCTGTTGGATATTCACTTTCCGCTTCAATATTTATTAAAATGTCAATTTTAAGATTCATATGTAATTCTTTGGAGGGATCAATATGTATTAACTGGGTTGGCACTGTCTCAATCCCCAGTAGATGGCATGCTCTGTCCATAATACGTCTCTACCTAACACTTTAAAACAGTTGAGTAGGTAAATACAGAAACTCATGTTCAACATTCATTAGTTCTATTTAACAGGGTATGGGGTTTATTTTAAAATGCATTACCAGGGTGGAGGATATATTCTAAGCGTTTATATTTTTATTGGTTAGGGGTAAGTCAAGTCCTGTACAATGCTTTAACCTTATACCTCAAATTATCCATATTCCTCAGAATACTTTTTTCCCCACTTATGTACGCACGTCTACATGTGGGTGTGTAAGTTGTATATTATTATCTCAGATCATAATAACACCGGTTTTCCTTACAGACCCCCACTGGGCAGGCAGAATCAGATCATTCTGTTTTTGATGCCAAATTGTGGAAATCTTAACACGGACACTCAAAGTCAATCTTAAATCCATCATTGTTTGTCAGTGCACTGGAGAGGTTCCAACACACTTAATGCACCATAGTACACGTCAAACAGAAGCTCTACTTATGCAATCCCAGCAGTTGTCTTATATACGGCTATACACAGACAAGTTATATTTGCATGATTTAGCATAATTGATTAATCATTACCGTTTTGTGTTTCATTCATGTGACCGACCAATACTGGTTTACAACATGTGACAGACCAATACCGCACAAGGATTCTTCTCTATAAGCTGAGAACTTAAGTGAGATATATTTTGTTCTCAAAACAAGGTCTTGGTGTACTGCCAAATTGCAGCTAACGATAGAGAGGATTCGTTCAGTCAGCCACTTGCATGAACACAGAAATTGGTTTATAGAACAGCACATGAATAGAAAATAGAAATTAGTTATAAGAAAAGCACAAACATTAAAATTCCCATTAAAACATGAATTCACACAGTCAAAACAACCTTCCTCATCAGCCTTGTTTAACTTAGCTGGGTCAAGCTCTGGTAACGCACCAAGACTTTCAGCCAACTGGAAAACTTCATCAGATGTCAGCGTAGACAACCTTTTCTTAATGGCCCAGACCAGTCCCTTCCTTTCATCGTCGGACATGATGCACACTTCCAAACACTTCAGATACGTAGTGCTGCACTCCCTCTGCTAGGATCCCCTTTATCACTGGTCACCTGCCACTGCTTAGTCACCCACTCGTATCCCTCTCGCTCCAGTCACGCCTTCCCTGGTTCATGGATCTCTGGATCAGCTACCTTCTGAAGGTGGCACCGATCCCGGACGAGGTTACACGCCTCGAACTGAGACGTGATCAGCAGAAAATAAACCTGAATTAACAGGATAGAATGCTGAGATGGAGAAACGTGAGTGGTTTTCAGTAATAGGCATTCTACACAATTTATACAAATAGTGCTATCTTTTGTTAATTAATCTTTGTTGTCAAAATCAATTATAATTTTATTGTAGTATTAAGTCCTTAAATTCCATAATCCAGTATAAAAAAAGGTCACAAGTTCAAAAAACTATCGCCATACGATTATGGAATACATTCAAACACATTACTTTTCACTAATGGTCAAATCAATAATGCATATAATCTGAGCCTAGTATTTAGCATCTAGCAACAAAATCTATTTGGCATGTAAAACCATGAAATTGTACCATAAGAGGCTACATTACATTATCTAAAAAATGTAAATAATCATTTACTGTGTCAATTTTCAGAAGCCACAAATGACTGGACGCCTGTGCTAAACAATGCTACAACCATTACCTTCTAAACCATTAACAAGTAAGCTAGCAATAGCTGAAACCTGCTAGCGCTTAGCAAAGCTAAGTTACATATAGTTGAAGTCGGAGGTTTACATACACCTTAGCCAAATACATTTAAACTCAGTTTCACAATTCCTGACATTTAATCCTAGTAAAAATTCCCTGTCTTAGGTCAGCTAGGATCACCACTTTATTTTAAGAATGTGAAATGTCAGAATAATAGTAGAGAATGATTTATTTCTTTCATCACATTCCCAGTGGCTCAGAAGTTTACATACACTAAATTAGTATAGCATTGCATTAGTATAGCATTGGTAGCATTGCCTTTAAATTGTTTAACTTGGGTCAAACATTTTGGGTAGCCTTCCAACAATAAATTGGGTGAATTTTGGCCCATTCCTCCTGACAGAGCTGGTGTAACTGAGTCAGGTTTGTAGGCCTCCTTGCCCGCACACGATTTTTCAGTTCTCCCCAGAAATGTTCTATAGGATTGAGGTCAGTGCTTTGTGATGGCCACTCCAATACAATGACTTTGTTGTCCTTAAGCCATTTTGCCACAACTTTGGAAGTATGCTTGGGGTCATTGTCCATTTGGAAGACCCATTTGCGACCAAGCTTTAACTTCCTGACTGATGTCTTGAGATGTTGCTTCAATATATCCAAATAATTTTCAATCCTCATGATGCCATCTATTTTGTGAAGTGCACCAGTCCCTCCTGCAGCAAAGCACCCCCACAACATGATGCTGCCACCCCCGTGCTTTGCAGGTTCGGATGGTGTTCTTCGGCTTGCAAGCCTCCCCCTTTTTCCTCCAAACATAACGATGGTCATTATGGCCAAACAGTTCCATTTTTGTTTCATCAGACCAGAGGACATTTCTCCAAAAAGTACAATCTTTGTCCCCATGTGCAGTTGCAAACTGTAGTCTGGCTTTTTTATGGCGGTTTTGGAGCAGTTGCTTCTTCCTTGCTGAACGGCCTTTCAAGTTGTCGATATAGGACTCGTTTTACTGTGGATATAGATACTTTTGTGCCTGTTCCTCCAGCATCTTCACAAGGCCCTTTGATGTTGTTCTGGGATTGATTTGCACTTTTCGCACCAAAGTACGTTCATCTCTAGGAGACGGAACGTGTCTCCTTCCTGAGCGGTATGACGGCTGCATGGTCCTATGGTGTTTATACTTGCGTACTATTGTTTGTACAGAAGAACGTGGTACCTTCAGGCGTTTGGAAATTGCTCCCAAGGATGAACCAGACTTGCGGAGGTCTACATTTTTTTTTCTGAAATCTTGGTTGATTTCTTTTGATTTTCCCATGATGTCAAGCAAAGAGGCACTGAGTTTGAAGGTAGGCCTTGAAATCCATCCACAGGTACACCTCCAATTGACTCAAATGATGTCAATTAGCCAATCAGAAGCTTCAAAAGCAATGACATCATTTTCTGGAATTTTCCAAGAAAGACAGTCAACTTAGTGTATGTAAACTTCTGACCCACTAGAATTGTGATACAGTGAATTATAAGTGAAATAATCTGTTTGTAAACAATGGTTGGAAAAATGACTTGCGCCATGCACAAAGTAGATATCCTAACCGACTTTCCAAAACTATAGTTTGTTAACAAGAAATTTGTGGAGTGGTTGAAAAATTGGATGTAAACTTCTGACTTCAACTGTACATTTGGTTAGCTTAAAGCTAATGAACTGTTAAACGTATTTTTACAAATATACATATTTACATAACAGTTTAACACATTTTAACGTCACATCGCATATATTCCTTGATCTAAACTGCCTTCGTTCCTAGAAAATAAAACAAATAAGAGCTAATACACTGTTGAAAAAAATAACAAAAAAGTTGTGCCATCTAATCCCTTCTCTTCCATGTAAACCATTAGCAACCTAGCCAACCTTCATTACTTACAATGGGGAACATACGTTTTTCACTCGATTAAAACTCCCTCCTTTACGCCTTTAAATGTCACTAAACTCATGGACTATGTAATTAACCATGTTACCTCAATATATTGCACATTACATACCTGAATTAACAGGATAGAATGATGATGGAGAAACGTTAGTGGTGTTCAGTAGTAGGCATTCTACAAGATTGAAGAAGAAACTTCCAAGACCTCACGATCTCACTAACGCTCCCATTTGATGTCACAGCACTCATACACATTAATCATTTAAATACAAATACCTAGGCAGCCTAAAAATTGACAAGGCATGGCCCCATGAAATAACAAAACAAAATAAAATGGCTAAAATATGACCATACATGTGTGTCACAACACACTTAAACATAACAAGTTGCAACCATTTGCAGTTAGTGAGAAGAGCGAAAATCTGTGTTTTATTTTTTTTATAATTCTATTATTTGTTTTTGAGTAGCCTAGACAATTTGCTGACAGTCCAGCATATTAGGTTGGGGGGAAAGTCAATACAAAACATTCAATTAAAACATTATACTGACAGGTCCACAACAATTTGGCATCATTTTCTCTTTCAGAAACATTCACAGTCCTTTGCCAAATACAGCATAAGTTAATGCAAAAGATTAAAGCATTCTGCCAACACAGTAAATAGACTGGTAGCTTATGTTAAATATTTGAAAATATGGGTATAGGCTGCAGTATTGCTGTGCAATAGGAGCACAAGGTAATAGCCTATTTAATATCAGAGACTAAACCAAGGCAGGAGATAGAAACATAATCTATTGATTACCAACATGTTGAACATTTTGCATACTGTAGAAGAGTGGGCTGTAGAATTTCACTTTTAAGATGTTTCTAATGTACAATCAATCAAGTGTTTGGCACCTGCTATATTTGATAGCATGCATATTTAGTTTTTTAAAAAGTCACTGTAAAATATTAAAACATTCTGCCCACACCTCTACAGGAGTGTAATCAAAATTTGCCATTGCTCTTTCTTTTAGAAACTAATTTCAATAGTTCCAAATTATACAGCTAAAAAAGGGCGCTATTGTCAACATAAAAAAGGTGAATTCACGCACGCAGTTTTATGAAACGGAAAACATGCATATGTATGGCGTCGCCAAGTTTGTTATGTCAATATTTTTTTGACATACTTATTCTTTTCAGAATTGTCCCTAAACAATGTTTATGAATAGAAAATAATGTCATGGACCTTGCCTACTTGCCTGTTACTATACCCCCCAAAATGGTACAGATTTATTGGAGCAGTGGTTAGCAGGTTTGGCTACATGCTGGGAGACATACGTTCAAAACCCGCCAGGGGCGTTACACTTCCTTTTTGCTAACAATCGTTGCATTGAGTTAATAGAATAATACATGTAAAGACAAATGTGGTCTCAAGTAAGGAGGCAGTTTTAAAATTCCAGTTTGATGACATTTATGTGGGCGTATTCCTGCACACCCACAGCATAGCATCGTAACAAAATGTGGAAAAAGTCAAGGGGTCTGAATCCACCATAGCTGGAATGAAAAGAAATACCGCTGACTGAGAAAATGGATTTAATCACTTATGGACAAAGACTTGTGGGAAACAGCTTTTAAAAAAGGCATGTTGTTAAACCAGTGGAGAAATGAAGTGTTTTAACATGAACACTGATACAACCTGATTATGACTCATCATGACTCATTGATTCTTCTTATAATCAGGGGTAAAATCACACATTTTAAGATCACATGAATGTGGAGGTGGCCTCCGAGGTCTGAGAGAAGTATCTGCTGGCCCTGGTCAACGACGCTCGCTGCTCCATCACACCCGCTTTCTGGAACATCTGGAGCAGCCTCCTCCTAAACTTCTCCCCGACAAAGGCATACAGAACCGGGTTGACGCAGCTGTGCAGCAGGCCCAGACTCTGGGTGGCGAACATGGCGGTGTCCACAGCGCTTCTCTCTCGGCACCCGTACCCCACCACTTTTGCCCAGAATAGGGTGTCCGCCATCACCGCCAGGTGGTAGGGCATCCAGCACAGCAGAAAGGCCAAAACCAGCGCAACAATCACCCTCATGGCCCTGTTCCTCTGGAAACCGCCCCGGGTCCGCAGGAGTCGAGCCACAATCACACCATAGCACACCACCAT